>NW_025814878.1:143997500-145245000 GCF_022079265.1 Lynx rufus
CTTCGAAATGCATTCTCCCATCGATACTCAGGAGTATGTTCTGGTCATCTGGGTCACTCTGTTCCTACCTCCTCTCCTTTTCCATATCCACCCCTCATAAAGCTTGTGCACCACACAGAGCAATCTTCCAAGAGAAGGGACATGTGTCCACTGAGGTTAATGGAAAATTGCATTTCATTTCCTTCTTACAATATTTAAAGACTGGTGAAATAAGACTTAGAACCATCATCTATGATTGGTACCATCAAATGACTGATTGCAGTAAGAGGGATGGATTCATCTGAGAAAACTATGTAATTAAAACTTGCTGGAGGGTCGCCTGGGTGGCGCAGTCGGTTAAGCGTCCGACTTCAGCCAGGTCACGATCTCACGGTCCGTGAGTTCGAGCCCGGCGTCGGGCTCTGGGCTGATGGCTCAGAGCCTGGAGCCTGTTTCTGATTCTGTGTCTCCCTCTCTCTCTGACCCTTCCCCGTTCATGCTCTCTCTCTGTCCCAAAAAAAAAAAAAAAAAAAAAAAACTTGCTGGAAATATTGAACATGTCCTTCCTGGGCAAAGGAGCAAAGTATGGGTCCCTAGCAACTATCATAATATGACACGATATAGGAAAGTCCAGTGATAGACTACACCTATATTATGACTTTGCATATGAGAGATAAATACTTGGAAAAAGCACAGATCATATATGGAGAGAAAGAAAGGTTATTAATGAAAATAAAATTACACAGAACTACAAAACAAAGACATTGCCATTCTATGTAATAATTCACATCAAAAAAGTATATAATTCAATGACATGTCAGAAGAACGCAATGTTGCAATAATAATTAAGAGAACTGAATCAAATGTGAGAGGTTAAATACTTAGTACTGACACACATAAGGTGATAGAGTAGGAATTTCCAATTACCATAATAGCTCAATGCTGACATACAATTCTAAGTTTAAGTGGAAAAAATACAAAGTTTCACAAAACTGGATACTAGTCTATGCACACTACACATCTTAAAGGAAAAGATCTCAAGCTAATGTCTCTAAGACATTTCAAATATATAACATTCACTGATATATTTAGCATACACACGCTGCCCTATCCGGTTCCTGAATGAATCCTGAAAAAGTGGGGGCAAGATTTCCACAGCCTCAGGGCTATGACTGAATCGTTGTTGTTTTCTTGATGCTTCTGTCTCATGGGTCTGAGCTGACCTCAGACATATGAGAAGAGCCCTCGGATGATGATGGGGGACGAGCAAATGAGGGGAATGCAGCCATCACTACATAGGAAATGACACATGTGATGAACATTGACTGGGCTGTAGGGCAGGTTCCATGGAAGACGATGAAGTAGGATTTCCACTGCATGTTGTTTATTTAGGGAATGCTCTCGGGATAAACGGGGTGAGGGAAGGAAAACAGCAGAGGATGTTGCTAAGCAAGGATGTGGTCTCCAGTGGAACAGAGCAGGAGCCTGATCCCATGAGATGCTGGCCAGAACTCTCCAGAAGAACCACCCATCTGTGATGGTAGAAATTCTCTGTCCTCACTTTCCAATACTATGCCCACTCTCTACCTGTCATACCTGAGCATTTTAAATGTCCTAGCTAAGAGACTCAATTTTACATTTTATTTAATTCTAATGAATTTGAATTTAAAAACCGTATGTGTCTACTTACTAAACTATTGGGCAGCACAGCTCTGGAGCATGGATTGCATCAGATTCAGGCCTGCCTTGGCATTGGCACCTTTTGTACATCCCATAAGTCTGTCACTGGCTATAAGCTGCCCCCACGTTGTCCCCCAGAGCCCTTGGCAATGTGGCTCCCTCTCAGCTGAGGGAAATTCTCTTAAGAAGAGAATGGCTCTGAACCTTGGAGCCCACACTCATACCAAATAGCGTTTGGATAGGAGCCCCAGCAGGTAAAGAGCATCTGGGCAGGTCACCAACAGCGTTCATACAAGAGTCCATTCATGATCATGTGCAAGGAAAGAAAGATGGGACCTAGAGTACTTTACACATCACCTCAGTGCAATCACACACGCACACACATACACACCACGACACTTCTCTAATTCATCTACATGCAAATGTTTAGGTTTGTTATTCCTTTTTTCTTCTCAAAATGGTGTTTTTAGAACTTATTTTCAGAGAGGGAGAGAGAGAGAGGGAGCGCAAGCAGGGGATGGGCAGAGAGAGGAATAGAGAATCTCAAGCAGGCTCTGCACTGTCAGCACAGAGACAGATGTGGGTCACGAACCCACAAGCCATGAGATCATGGCCTGGCTGAAATCAAGAGTCAGACGCTTAACTGATTGAGCCACCAGGCTGCCCATTCAAATCTGTATTAGAACTCATTTGAAGGATCACCACTTCTTGTGAAAATTAGGTCAAAATAATTTTCCTTGACAAAATATACATAAAATGGAACTTCCCTGTTGTAATTTTCAACATCGGTTTTTAAAATTCCATGAACACTTTAGATATTTGGGGAGAAAATACATATTTAATAATGATAGCCACTGACAATAAGTTTTAAGCATAGAGAAGAAATATTATCTAAATTCACACACAATAAGGAACCAAAGGGAAAGTATGAAAGCATATAGTGTCATACTCTAGTAGTCTAATACTGAAGGCCATATGTTATTCCCAGAAACAAGGCATATTTAATTATTTTCCACATGTACACAGAGACTTGCATTGCATGTACTACATTAATCAAAAGTCTAGGAATTACCTGGTGGCATCAGTAAAGAACAATTACACTCAGTTCTTATATTTCATGAACTTTCAGGGTCTGTTACGTTACACAATTCGCCATGTAAGCATACACATAAACCACTTTGTTTTGTGAACAATTGCAACTGAAAATAAAGTAATCTATTCCTAGAGCAACACAGAGACTTAGTGCCATTTTACTCACCTTTACTCACCTTCTCAGTGGGATCTAAGCCACTTTCCTACCTCATTCCAAGTTACTGCCTAATTACAGCTCTGGGGATAGGAACACGGACATGTAGGATCAGTGTCTCCAGGAAATACAAAGGCTGACTATACCAGAACTGGGTCATCCATGCATTTTTCTTAAGCAAAAGGACACTTTCTCAGGATGACTTCACAGATCCTCATGTCTCACCAGAGATCTGCCCTTTGCCTCTGGGAGGTAGAAGATGAAGGCAGTCACAAACTCTCAGTATTGTTTCCGAGTATGGTGACCTGCTGGTGTGACACTGAGACCCTTATGAGCAGGCGAGAGGGTGCCGTGACTCTGAGCTGGGGCTGGGCTGGCACACAGAACCAAGTCCCTTCCCCTGCTGACGTCTCTGGGGAACGGATGCCCCACACTCTTAATGAGCCCTTGTCATTAAGCTTCCCAGACATGGCAATCCTCAGGGACAATGACTGTGGAGGACAATGACAGAGGAGATGTAATCTGTCTCTTCTATTGGTTCACAGATCTGACAGAGGACAAGTAACTCCCTAGACCACACCAGCTACACTAGCTTTCATCTGTGCTTACCTAGATGTTTTACAAAGCAGTTAAGATTTTCTTCACATTGGCCCAAATATTTACATATACATCTATAAGTAGGAAGCATTCAGTTATTAATTTTAAATGTGAATGAATTCTGGCTGGGGGATGTGGCACTGACACGGACTGGGCTGTTGAGCAGGATTCTTCCAGACATCAGGGTTAGATTCCCAGTGGAGCACCTGGGAGGTGTCTATTGAGCAGAGTGGGACACCCCGGGGCACGCGCACCCCTGCGACACTGCGAGGATGGCCTGAACAGAGTGGCTTGTGACACCCGGTCTGGGGAGCAGAGACTAGGGTGGCACCATTGTTCTCCCCATCACTATACGCCCAGGCTTCAGGGATGGGACAGCAGGGCCACAGAGGAGGTGGGTCCTGTACACCAAACCCTGACGCACCCCACCTGCTAACTGCAGATCCACAGGAGCGGCATTGACACTGACCGAACCAGACGGCCCCTCCCCCAGGCCAGCGCTGTCACCGGCTCCAAGGCGCCATCATATATCGGTCCAGCACTTTTACATTTTCTGATTTGATTGTTGGAAAATTCTTATTATACATATATTATTTTTTTCCTTTTCTTCCTCTTATTTCTTCCCTTCTCGATCCTAGTTGTTAGTTTCTTTAAGCAGACATTTTTAATCTATTGTGTCTATACCTCTTGTGTATTGCCTTTTTATTTTTCTCTCTCTCTGTATTAAGCTATATAGTTTCTCTGATTCTCTCCTGGGTGAATTTTTTCCCGTTTTTTCCTTTACGTTTTCCCCTCCCCTGTCATTTCTCTCTTTGTGCGGGATAAGGTTTCTTCCACCACCACTCCCCCACCTTTTAATATTTTTCCAGGGTTACTTTAATGAACAAATCAAACCACACCTGGTGGAAGGTCC
The DNA here is from genome assembly GCF_022079265.1 of Lynx rufus. Taxonomy (NCBI): domain Eukaryota; kingdom Metazoa; phylum Chordata; class Mammalia; order Carnivora; family Felidae; genus Lynx; species Lynx rufus. The sequence goes on from NW_025814878.1 coordinate 144,001,916, forward strand.
AAACCACCACTACAAGTATGGACATAAAGAAACAAGACTCACAACAACAAAGAACAAGCAACACGCTCAAAAAGACCCCATGAAGTGCCAGGCCCTGGACAGCATTATGACCCCTTTATACAATAGTAGTGCTCGCTGGTACAGGACACATAACAAATTGTTAAAATACATAAAGGACAGAAAACTAGCCAAAATGACAAAAAGGAAGAATTCTCCTCAAAAGAAATTCCAGGAAATATGACACCTAGAGAATTGCTCACAACAGATATAAACAACATATCTGATTGAGTTTAACATAATAATCATAAGATTAATCGCCAGGATTGAAAAAAGCATAGGAGATAGCAGAGAGTCTATTGGTGCAGACATTAAGGAACTAAGAAATAGTTACCATGAAACAAGAAATGCTGTGAATAACATGTAAAATAAACTAGAGGCAGTGACAGCAAGGAAGGAGGAAGCAGAGGGGAAAATTAGTGAAACAGAAGTTAAAGTAATGGAAAAAGAGGAAGCTGTGAAAAAGAGAGGTAAGAAAATAAGAGCCCATGAGGGGATCATTAGAGAAATAAGCGATTCAAAGAAACGTAGTAATAGTCCATGTCATCAGAGTTCCAGAGGAAGAGGAAGAGATTGAGAAAGGGGCAGAAGGTTTACCTGAACAAATTATAGCTGAGAACTTCCCTCATCTGCTGAAGGAAGCAGATATCCACATCCAGGAGGCACAGAGAACTCCCTTCAGATTCAACAGGAATAGGCCTTCTCCATGGCATATCATTATGAAAATGGCAAAACACAAAGAAAAAGAGAGCCTTCTGAAAGCAGCTAGGGACAAACAGGCCTTAGCCCACAAGGATAGACGCATAAGTGTAGTACACACCTGTCCACTGAAACTTGGCAGGCCAGAAGGGAGTGGCAGGAAGTATTCAATGCACTGAATAGGAAAAACATGCAGCCAAGAATCCTTTATCCAGCAAGGGATTCTGTCACTCAGAATGGAAGGAGAGATAAAGGCTTTCCCAGACAAACAAAAACTGAAGGAGTTCATGACCACTAAACAAACCCTGCAAGAGATCCAGAAGGGCATTCTGTGAGTGGAACAATGCAAAGACTACAAAGGACTAGAGACATCTCCAGAAACATGAAACCCACAGATAGCACAATGACACTAAATCCACAGCTTTGATAACTCTGAATGTACACGGACAAATGCCCCAATCAAAATACATAGGATACCAGAATGGATAAAAAAGGAGACCCATCGACAGCGGCAGAAGGTGGCGGCATAGGAGGACGCTGGGCTCACCGCGCGTCCTGCTGATCACTTAGATTCCACCTACACCTGCCAGAAAACCACCAGAAGACTAGCAGAACGGAGTCTCCGGAGCCAAGCGCAGACGAGAGGCCCACGGAAGAGGGTAGGAAGGGTGGAGAGGCGGTGCGCACTGCACGGACTGGCAGGAGGAGCCGGGTTGGAGGGGCAGCCTGCTGGCCAAGCAGAGCCCCTGAGCCTGGCTTGCAAAAGCGGAGGGGCCATAGGGAGTGTGTTCCGACAGCAAGCGTGACTTAGCGTCTGGGAGGTCATAAGTTAACAGCTCGGCTCAGAAAGCGGGAAGGCTGGAGGACAAAGGGAGGGAGAGTTGCTGAGTCCCGGGAGGGCAGAGCTCAGTTTGTTGGGGAACAAAGGCGCTTGCCAATGCCATCTTCCTCGCCCATCCCCCAGCCAAAATCCCAAAGGGAACCAGTTCCTGCCAGGGAACTTGCTTTCTCCGCACAAACACCCAACGCTGTGCTTCTGTGGAACCACCCCTCTGTCAGCGGGTCTGACTCCCTCCCGCTGCCACAGGGCCCCTCCTGAAGTGGATCACCTAAGGAGAAGTGAGCTAAGCCTGCCCCTCCTGCCCCCGTGCACCTTGCCTACCCACCCCAGCTAATACGCCAGATCCCCAGGATCACAAGCCTGGCAGTGTGCAAGTAGCCCAGACGGGCCACGCCACCCCACAGTGAATCCCGCCCCTAGGAGAGGGGAAGAGAAGGCACACACCAGTCTGACTGTGGCCCCAGCGGTGGGCTGGGGGCAGACATCAGGTCGGACTGCGGCCCCGCCCACCAACTCCAGTTATACACCACAGCACAGGGGAAGTGCCCTGCAGGTATGCACCACTCCAGGGACTATCCAAAATGACCAAACGGAAGAATTCCCCTCAGAAGAATCTCCAGGAAATAACAACAGCCAATGAACTGATCAAAAAGGATTTAAATAATATAAAAGAAAGTGAATTTAGAATAATGGTCATAAAATTAATCGCTGGGCTTGAAAACAGTATAGAGGACAGCAGTGAATCTATTGCTACAGAGACCAAGGGACTAAGGAATAGTCAGGAGGAGCTGAAAAACGCATTAAACGAGATGCAAAATAAAATGGAAACGTCCACGGCTCGGATTGTAGAGGTGGAGGAGAGAATAGGTGAACTAGAAGATAAAATTATGGAAAAAGAGGAAGCTGAGAAAAAGAGAGATAAAAAAAATCCAGGAGTATGAGGGGAAAATTAGACAACTAAGTGATGTACTAAAAAGAAATAATATACGCATAATTGGTATCCCAGAGGAGGAAGAGAGAGGGAAAGGTGCTGAAGGGGTACTTGAAGAAATTATAGCTGAGAACTTCCCTGAACTGGGGAAGGAAAAAGGCATTGAAATCCAAGAGGCACAGAGAACTCCCTTCAGACGTAACTTGAATCGATCTTCTGCACGACATATCATAGTGAAACTGGCAAAATACAAGGATAAAGAGAAAATTCTGAAGCAGCAAGGGATAAACGTGCCCTAACATAAAGGGAGACCTATAAGACTCATGACTGATCTCTCTTTTGAAACTTGGCAGGCCAGAAAGGATTGGCACGAGATCTTCAATGTGCTGAACAGAAAAAAATATGCAGCCGAGAATCCTTTATCCAGCAAGTCTGTCATTTAGAATAGAAGGAGAGATAAAGGTCTTCCCAAACAAACAAAAACTGAAGGAATTCGTCACCACTAAACCAGCCCTACAAGAGATCCTAAGGGGGACCCTGTGAGACAAAGTACCAGAGACATCGCTACAAGCATAAAACATACAGACATCACAGTGACTCTAAACCTGTATCTTTCTATAATAACAATGAATGTAAATGGATTAAATGTGCCAACCAAAACACATAGGGTATCAGAATGGATAAAAAAAACAAGACCCATCTATTTGCTGTCTACAAGAGACTCATTTTAGACTTGAGGACACCTTTAGATTGAAAGTGAGGGGAGGGAGAACTATTTATGATGCTACTGGAAGCCAAAAGAAAGCTGGAGTAGCCATACTTATATCAGACAAACTAGACTTAAATTAAAGGCTGTAACAAGAGATGAAGAAGGGCATTATATCATAATTACAGGGTCTATCCATCAGGAAGAGCTAACAATTATAAATGTCTATGCGCCGAATACCGGAGCCCCCAAATATATAAAACAATTACTCATAAACAGAAGCAACCTTATTGATAAGAATGTGGTAATTGCAGGGGACTTTAACACCCCACTTACAGAAATGGATAGATCATCTAGACACACGGTCAATAAAGAAAAGGGCCATAAATGATACATTGGATCAGATGGACTTGACAGATATATTTAGAACTCTGCATCCCAAAGCAACAGAATATACTTTCTTCTCAAGTGCACATGGAACATTCTCCAAGATAGATCATATACTGGGTCACAAATCAGCCCTTCATAAGTATACAAGAATTGAAATCATACCATGCATACTTTCAGACCACAATGCTATGAAGCTTGAAATCAACCACAGGAAAAAGTCTGGAAAACCTCCAAAAGCATGGAGGTTAGAGAACACCCTACTAACGAATGAGTGGGTCAACCAGGCAATTAGGGAAGAAATTAAAAAATATATGGAAACAAACGAAAATGAAAATACAACAATCCAAACGCTTTGGGATGCAGCAAAAGCAGTCCTGAGAGGAAAATATATTGCAATCCAGGCCTATCTCAAGAAACAAGAAAAATCCCAAATACAAAATCTAACAGCACATCTAAAGGAAATAGAAGCAGAACAGCAAAGACACCCCAAACCCAGCAGAAGAAGAGAAATAATAAATATCAGAGCAGAAATAAACAATATAGAATCTAAAAAAACTGTAGAGCAGATCAATGAAACCAAGAGTTGGTTTTTTGAAAATATAAACAAAATTGACAAACCGCTAGCCAGGCTTCTCAAAAAGAAAAGGGAGATGACCCAAATAGATAAAATCATGAATGAAAATGGAATTATTACAACCAATCCCTCAGAGATACAAGCAATTATCAGGGAATACGCTGAAAAATTATATGCCAACAAACTGGACAACCTGGAAGAAATGGACAAATTCCTAAACACCCGCACACTTCCAAAACTCAAACTGGAGGAAATAGAAAGCTTGAACAGACCCATAACCAGCAAAAATCGAATCAGTCATCAAAAATCTCCCAACAAATAAGAGTCCAGGACCAGATGGCTTCCCAGGGGAGATCTACCAGAAGTTTAAAGCAGAGATAATACCTATCCTTCTCAAGCTATTCCAAGAAATAGAAAGGGAAGGAAAACTTCCAGACTCATTCTATGAAGCCAGTATTACTTTGATTACCAAACCAGACAGAGACCCAGTAAAAAACGAGAACTACAGGCCAATATCCCTGATGAATATGGATGCAAACATTCTCAATAAGATACTAGCAAATCGAATTCAACAGCTTATAAAAAGAATTATTCACCATGATCAAGTGGGATTCATTCCTGGGATGCAGGGCTGGTTCAACATTCGCAAATCAATCAATGTGATACATCACATTAACAAAAGAAAAGATAAGAACCATATGATCCTGTCAATCGATGCAGAAAAGGCCTTTGACAAAATTCAGCACACTTTCTTAATAAAAACCCTCGAGAAAGTCGGGATAAAAGGAACATACTTAAACATCATAAAAGCCATTTATGAAAAGCCCACAGCTAACATCATCCTCAATGGGGAAAAACTGAGAGCTTTTTCCCTGAGATCAGGAACACGACAGGGATGTCCACTCTCACCGCTGTTGTTTAACATAGTGTTGGAAGTGCTAACATCAGCAATCAGACAACAAAAGGAAATCAAAGGCATCAAAATTGGCAAAGATGAAGTCAAGCTTTCACTTTTTGCACATGGCATGATACTTTACATGGAAAATCCGATAGACTCCACCAAAAGTCTCTAGAACTGATACAAGAATTCAGCAAAGTTGCAGGATACAAAATCAGTGTACAGAAATAAGTTGCATTCTTATGCACTAACAATGAAGCAACAGAAAGACAAATAAAGAAACTTATCCCATTCACAATTGCACCAAGAAGCATAAATTACCTAGGAATAAATCTAACCAAAGATGTAAAAGACCTGTATGCTGAAAACTATAGAAAGCTTATGAAGGTAATTGAAGAAGATATAAAGAAATGGAAAGACATTCCATGCTCATGGGTTGGAAGAATAAATATTGTCAAAATGTCAATACTACCCAAAGCTATCTATACATTCAATGCAATCCCAATCAAAATTGCACCAGCATTCTTCTCGACACTAGAACAAGCAATCCTAACATCCATATGGAACCACAAAAGGCCCCAAATAGCCAATGTAATTTTGAAGAAGAAGACCACAGCAGGAGGCATCACAATCCCAGACTTTAGCCTCGATGACAAAGCTGTAATCATCAAGACAGCATGGTATTGGCACAAAAACAGATACATAGACCAATGGAATAGAATAGAAGCCCCAGAACTAGACCCACAAACGTATGGCCAACTCATCTTTGACAAAGCAGGAAAGAACATCCAATGGAAAAAAGACAGTCTCTTCAACAAATGGTGCTGGGAGAACTGGACAGCAACATGCAGAAGAATGAAACTAGACCACTTTCTCACACCATTCACAAACATAAACTCAAAATGGATAAAGGACCTGAATGTGAGACAGGAAACCATCAAAACCCTAGAGGAGAAAGCAGGAAAAGACCTCTCTGACCTCAGCCGTAGCAATCTCTTACTCGACACATCCCCAAAGGCAAGGGAATTGAAAGTAAAAATGAAATACTGGGACCTTATGAAGATAAAAAGCTTCTGCACAGCAAAGGAAACAACCAACAAAACTAAAAGGCAACCAACGGAATGGGAAAAGATAGTTGCAAATGACATATCGGAAAAAGGGCTAGTATCCAAAATCTATAAAGAGCTCACCAAACTCCACACCCAAAACACAAATAACCCAGTGAAGAAATGGGCAGAAAACATGAATAGACACTTCTCTAAAGAAGACATCCGGATGGCCAACAGGCACATGAAAAGATGCTCAACGTCGTTCCTCATCAGGGAAATACAAATTAAAACCACACTGAGATACCACTTCACGCCAGTCAGAGTGGCCAAAATGAACAAATCAGGAGACTATAGATGCTGGAGAGGATGTGGAGAAATGAGATCCCTCTTGCACTGTTGGTGAGAATGCAAATTGGTGCAGCCACTCTGGAAAACAGTGTGGAGGTTCCTCAGAAAATTAAAAATAGACCTACCTTATGACCCAGCAATAGCACTGCTAGGAATTTACCCAAGGGATACAGGAGTACTGATGCATATGGGCACTTGTACCCCAATGTTTATAGCAACACTCTCAACAATAGCCAAATTATGGAAAGAGCCTAAATGTCCATCAGCTGATGAATGGATAAAGAAATTGTGGTTTATATACACAATGGAGTACGATGTGGCAATGAGAAAGAATGAAATATGGCCCTTTGTAGCAACGTGGATGGAACTGGAGAGTGTGATGCTAAGTGAAATAAGGCATACAGAGAAAGACATACCATATGTTTTTACTCTTATGTGGATCCTGAGAAACTTAACAGAAACCCATGGGAGAGGGGAAGGAAAAAAAAAGAGGTTAGAGTGGGAGAGAGCCAAAGCATAAGAGACACTTAAAAACTGAGAACAAACTGAGGGTTGATGGGGGGTGGGAGGGAGGGGAAAGTGGGTGATGGGCATTGAGGAGGGCACCTTTTGGGACGAGCACTGGGTGCTGTATGGAAACCAATTTGACAATAAATTTCATATATTGAAAAAAAAATAAAATAAAATTTAAAAATGTATGTACGTTGCAGACTTAAGTTGTAAAAATGTATAAGGGAAAAGAGGAAGGGCTATCAGAAAGAAATTCAGAGAGAAGGAGATGTTATCATAAATATGTGTCTCATGTTTCTACACAACTGGATTCGCACACACCATACATGCATTAAAATATAGTATGGTGACACCTGAGTGGCTCAGTGGGTAAGCATCTGACTCCTGGTTTCAGCTGGGGCCATGACCTCATGCGTCGTAGGTTCAAGCCCTGTGTTGGACTCTTCACTGACAGCACTGAGCCTTCATGGGATTCCATGTCTCTCCCTCTCTCTGCACCTCCCCTGCTCCCTCACTGTCTCTCTCTCAAAATAAATAAACATTAAAAAAATATATATATATATATATATATGACCACTTACTGTGGAAAAAGCATTCTGATATAGGAACTCATGACCTAGACTGTACTTATACGAAGAATTCGATTACATACAAAATCTCACCACTATTTCTCCATAAACATTTTGGCAGTATTGCATCTCTAACTACTGTATTATATTTGGGAAAGACACAGGTTTTTTGTTTTTGTTTTTGTTTTTGGTATGGTAGGAAAAAAATTAAACAATCAGAGAGAACCTGAAAAACCACCATTCAATTACAATTCTTAACTTTTGGCTGAAAAATGCTTCGAATTATCACACCAGTTTAACAGGAACGCTGAAAATTCATTGGCCGTGCAGAACCAGCTAGAAGAACTCTAAAATCCATTGACAAACAGTTTCCTCTTCCTTGTGCACACTTCCATCTCACACGTTACCAATTAGAGTTCATAAAATTCCTGAAAGTGGTAGGATTATTCCTTATCGACATCCTAATCAGAATAAACATTTTAAAAGTTATCCAACCATGTAATTATGTATAATCTGTAATTTTTTACATCACTCCCTATGATAAAATAAATCCAGAGATAAACACACAGAGATAAAGACAGATACATTCTCAAAGTAATCATGGGTCAAAGAAGTATAATGCAAAACTTTAAGTAGTATAAGGAAAGGCATAAAGAAACCAATATTTTGGTATTATACAAGGTCTCAGACATCTATCCACATTACGTCAATTATCAGCTTTCTGGGAGCTACCTTGCAGAGTTAGTGACACTGGACCAAACACATTGCCACGTATGAGGCTGGGTGATGACCATTTTCTACCCATGCTTACTACTGAAGAAGATGAATAGTTATACACTGTCCTAAGAGGCATTAGAAAATGAGTCCTTCAGTTGTATCATATTCAAATGCTTGGGCATACCATGCATTTTTAATTCTTCTAAGACTTTTACAGTCTGAATCACGTTTGGGGGACGACCCATTGAAGTGTGAAACAGGTACAAAACGGGCATAAAATACTCATAATATTTGAAGAGACAATACGGTATTTCACACTATTTTATATCTCCTTTGATTTCGTATAAACATATGATCAGTGGTCTCCACACAAAAAATCTGTGCAGAAAAATTTTCTTAATAGAAATAATTATACAGTTATTTGTGACAGGCTAAGTGTGCAACAACAGGATGTGTCCTCTGACTAACACCTGCTCAGAAGAACAAATAAAAACAAACCATGCTTGAGTCTCATGCACACACGCACACATATCGATACATTTACCTGAAATAAATTGCCAACAAAGTTTTTAATATGCCTGCTTAAGGAAGCACTACCAAAGTGAGGAAATACAAAAATAAAATGTAAACTTATCCCAAGAAAACACCGATATACTACTGCACCTTGACAATAAAATAATGATATATGTTAACGATATTATGTCAATCAGGACAAAGAAGACAGTTGAGAAAAGGTAAAATCCTGATGAGATGAACTTGTGAATATGATTTGCTGCTTTCCAGGATCATGTGTGTGTGCGCGCGCGCGCGCGCGTGTGTGTGTGTGTGTGTGTGTGTGTGTAAGAATACATAATGGCTATCTATCTGACAGGTACAAAAATGGTTATGGTTTTCAGTTGAAAAATAAAATATCAGACAAAGGAGATGCTCACTGAAGAAGACACAAGAATGTCATCGTCCCTGAGTGGTACAATTGCTCCCAGTGTCGTGGGGAGAGCACACAGGGAGGGAACTACAGCACTCATATCATAGTCTACCATTTTCTTCTATTGTTTTTCTCATCACAATTCAGGAAAATTATTATCCATTAGTGACACCAGACATGGGGCAGATCAGGCTGTGAAATGTGTTCTCCCATCGAGTCTCACGAGTATGTTCTGTTGATCTGGGTCACTCTGTTCCTTCCTCGTCCCCTTCTCCACATCCACCCCTCTTAAAGCTTGTGCACCACACAGAGCAATCTTCCAAGAGAAAGGACATGTGTCCACTGAGGATAATGGGAAATTGCATTTCATTTCCTTCTCACCCCATTTAAAAAATGTTGTAATTGGGGGCACCCGGGTGGCTCAGTCGGTTAAGCGCCCACGTCAGCTCAGGTCATGATCTTGTGGTTCGTGGGTTCAAACCCCATTTGGGCTTCATGCTGACAGCTTGGAGCCTGGAACCTGCTTCAGATTCTGTGTCTCCTTCTCTCTCTGCCCCTCCCCTGCACGCACTCAGTCTTTCCCTCAAAAACAAACAAACATTTAAAAAAATTTGAAGGATGGTGTAATTAGACAAAAAACCATCATCTAAGTTTGGTAGCATGAAATAACTGAATGCAGTAAGATGGACTGATTCATCGGAGACAAACTATATAAGTAAAACTGGACGGAAATATTGAACACGTCCTTCCTGGGCACAGGAGCAAAGTATGCGTCCCTAGCAATTAACATGATATGACACGGTACAGGAAAGCCCAGTGATAGATTACACCTATATCATTAATTTGCATATGAAAGACAAATACTTGAAAAAAACCCAGAGATTATACACGGAGAGAAAGAAATGTTATTACTGAAAATAAAAATTAACAGAAGCTACAAAATAAAGACACTGCCAATCTACGTAATAATTCACATCAAAAAAGTATATATTCAAATGACATCTCAGAAGAACACAATGTTACAGTAATAACGAAGAGAAATGCATCAAATGTGAGAGGTTAAATTCATAGTACTGACACACGTAAGGTGATAGAGTAGTAATTTCCAATTATCATAATAGCTCAATGCTGACATACAATTCTAAGTTTTAGCGCAAGAATACTTATGTCCACAAAACTAGATACTAGTGTATGCACACTACACGTCTTAAAGGAAAAGATCTCAAGATAATGTTTCTATTTAAGACACTTCAAATATATAACATTCACTGATATATTTGACATACACACGCTGCCCTATCCAGTTCCTGAATGAATCCTGAAAAAGTGCGGGCAAGATTTCTGCAGCCTCAGTGTTATGACTGAATTGTTGTTGGTTGCTTGATGCTTCTGTCTCATGGGTCTGAGCTGACCTCAGACATATGAGAACAGGCCCCCAATGATGATGGGGGATGAGAAAATGAGGGGAATGCAACCATCACTATATAGGAAATGACAGATGTAATGAACACGGACAGGGCTGTAGGGCAGGTTCTATGGAGGAAGACGATGAAGTAGGTTTTCCACTGCGTGTTGTTTATTCACGGAATGCTCTTGGGAAAATGGGGTGAGGGAAGGAAAACAGCAGGGAATGTTGCTAAGCAAGGATGTGGTCTCCAGTGGAACAGAGCAGGAGTCTGATCCCATGGAAGCTGGACAGAACTCTCCAGTAGAACAATCCATCTGTGATGGTAGAAATACTCTGTCTTCACTGTCCAATACTATGCCCACTCTCCACCTGTCATACCTGAGCATTTAAAATGTCCTAGGTAAGAAATTGAATTTTATATTTATTTAATTTAATGAATTTAAATGTAAGCAGGTAATGTGGCTACTTACTAAAGTATTGGACAGCACAGCTCTGGAGCATGAATTGCAGTCCTGCCTTGGCATTGGCACCTTCTATCCATCCCATAGTCTGTCACTGGCTGTGAGCTGCCCCCACCAGTTTCCCCAGACCGCCTGGCAATGTGGCTACCTTTCAGCTAAGGGAAATTCTCTCATGAAAGGAATGGCCATGAACTCTGGAGCCCACACTCATACCACGTAGGGTTTGGATTAGAGCCCCTGTAGGTAAAGAGTGTCTGGGCAGGTCACCAACAGTGTTCATACAAGAGTCCACTCATGATCGTGTGCAAGGATAGAAGGACGGAACCTGGTGTACTTTACACATCACCTCAGTGCAGTCACACACACACAGGAACATACACACACACACATACACACAAACACATGCACACAAGTTGTCATTTGACAATGTGGTCTCGAGTGGCAATTATAAATGAATGAACATTCAACTATCTTCATAACTTTGTCTTTTTCATATTGGTATTTGTATTCACATGAATGATCATCATAAAGTCAACATAAAGATGCATTGACACAATATTCACAGACTATTATTAACAATAAAGTCAACATAAAGATGCATTGACATAATATTCACAGAATGGAACTTCCCTGTTGTAATTTTCAACATACCTTTTAAAATCTCCATGCATATTTTAAATATTTTGGTAACCCATAAGGGAGAAAATGAGCATTTAGAAAATGTAAATACTGATAATGAGTTTTTGCATAGAGAACAAATATTATCCCATTTCACAGACAGTAAGGAACCAAAGAGAAAGCATGGGAGCATGTAATCTAATACTTGTACACTTATGCAGAAAGGGCACATTTTATTATCACTAAACGTGAATATTTAATAATTTTCCACACGTGCATCTGGAGGTATAATGAATGTACTGAAATAGAATGAAAAGTCTAGGGATGACTTGGTGGCATTTCTAATGAACAATTAAATTTAGTTATATTATTTGACAACTCTCATAGTCGGTTCCTTTAGACAACTGACCATACATGCAAACCATTTAGCTTTTTTGTTTCAAGATAATTTGCATCTGAAAATAACCTAATTTGCCAATTCCTAGAGCAACACAGAGACTTCCTTCCATTTTACTCACCTTCTCTCACCTCCTCTGTTGGTCTAAGCTATTTCCCTACCTCATTCCAAGTTACTGTCTAAATTCAGTTCTGGGGATGGGAACGCAGACATGCAGAATCAGTGTCTGCAGGAAATGCAAAGGTTGACTATACCAGCACTGGGTCATCCATACTTTCTCAGGATGACTTCACAGATCCTCATGTGGTACCAGAGATCTGCACTCTGGCTCTTGGAGATAGAAGATGAAGGCAGTCCCAAACTCTCAGTATGGTTTCCCAAATACAGTGACCTGCCTGTGTGACTATGAGACCCTTACAAGCAGGCGAGAGGGTGCCGTGACTGAGCTGTGGCTGGGCTGGCACACAGAACCAAGTCCCTTCTCCTGCTGACGTCTCTGGGGAACAGATGCCCCACACTCTTAATGAGCCCATGTCACTGAGCTGCCCAGACATGACAATCCTCAGGAACAATGACTATGGAGGACAATGCCAGAGGAGACCAATCTGACTCTTCTATTAGTTCACATATCTCATACAGGTCAAGTAGCTCTCTAGACCTCCCCAGCTACCTTAGCTCCAATCTGTGAATGACCTACATGTTTCAGAACACTTAAGATGTTTTCCTAACAATTGCCCAAAATATTTACATATAAATATGTAAGGAAGAATCCATTCAGTTACTTGATTTTAAATGTAAATATGTGAATAAATTTTTTATTTAATTTCATTCATAGCCAACTTATATGGATTCACACAGCTAATAATTAGGCACATTTTAATCTTTAGCATGAATATAAAGGAGGGCCACCAAATTCTATGAAACTTCTAATGTTCTCATGGGGAAAAAACTCAAATCCTCTAAACCACTGTTCTGTTTATATCCATAGATTTTAATGATGTTCTCAAAGAATTTAAAAATTATGTCTTTTTAATAAAATGTATGTGGTTTATTTAAATCAGCTAGTCTTGCTTTTAAGATCAAATTGATTTTGAATTATCAGGAGAGTTATAAATAATTACTAAGAAAAATGGAAGGAAGTTGATGGGTATTTGTGGCTGTTTCTCAAAGATCTGTAACTTCCAGTTTCCTTTGTCATGTTCTGCCTAAAGAGATAAACTACCTCCTGCTAAAAACATTCTTACATTTGGGGGCACCTCGGGGGGCTCAGTTGGTTAAGCAACCGGCTTTTCCTCAGGTCATGATCTCCTGGCTCCTGAGTTCGAGCCACTTGTCAGGCTCTGTGCTGACAGCTCAGAGCCTGGAGCCTGCTTTGGATTCTGTGTCTCCCTCTCTCTCTCTGCCTCTCCCTGCTTATCCTCTGTCTCTCTCTTGCTCTCTCAAAAATCAATAAACACACAAACAAAAATTCTAAAAAGCCATTCTTACATTTGAATTTTCTACATTATTCCCATACCAGCTAGACCCCATCCTGAGAGTTAAGGGGAAAACTGGCAAAGACAATACCCTCCGGGTGTCAACACCTGTTATTATGCTTTTCATCATTATGCTTTTCATTATGCTGGCAAATTTTCACCAGCTCAGTACATTCTCAAAACGGCCATTTCTGATCTCTGTATTGTCCCGGCCATCTGACCCTCTTCCTCACCATCATCCTCCATCTGAGGGAAGTAGCGGGAACAGTCCAACCTTCCTAAGGGAGACACGACCATCCTGCACTGCTACCCTGCGTTTGATTGCCGTGGTCACCAATGGATACATAGGTAAAGAGCTTAAGTGGGGACAGTGAAGAGGGAAAGTCTCAAAAAGAGGGAAAGAGACAGAAGACAAATACAGACAGACAAATATCAGAAGCTGAAATAGACAGGAAACACATACAGAGATTCGCATTAAACAGAGAACAGAAAACTCACTAAAAGTGAAAACAGAAGGAAAATGGCAGCGAAAACAATACATTGATGGGCAAGACAGTTTCAAAGTTCGAGAAGTTCAGAAAGGGTTGAAGTAATCACAAGTGCAGTAACACAGGGCCAGACTGCAAGGCAGGCATCTGGTGTCTTGGTTCCACACTGAGAAGGAGTTTGTTCCTGAAGGGACCATCACCCCCAAGGACGTCTCACACAACAGGTGGGACGTGTGCACCCACATGTCCACCCAGAGTCAGCGGTAATGTCACCTGGTGGCTCCCTGTTTGGCACACACACAGCCCCACGCCCTCTCTTGCAGAAGGAAAGACTCTGGAGGCCCTGGGGAAGCAGTGCTCCCAGGCTGGCGCTGCACACTCCTTTGCTCCCATGGGGTTCTGGGGGGCAGGTCCTCCCAAACCAGTTCATCTTCGTGGGAATCTCCTGGAATCTAAACCAACTGGGTCCATGACACTGACGAGGAAGGAACTGTGAGCACTAGAGGCCCAGACATGTGGAAAGAAGCCATAGGTCACTTGCTACGTTGCTGTCATCCAGCACATCCCCTCCACACCAAAAACACACAGTCACGTCCACGTGCACAAATCATGTGCATTAGGAAGATTCCAGCATTTGGTTCACTATGTCTTAGAATATTTAACCAATGAACAAATTGCTGTTCAGGCTACTAAATATACAAGAAAAATTAAAACAGTATGAACCAATTTCTATCTTTGTGTATTAAAATTATTTTAATGTTGGCCATTTGGGGACCAATGCTACAATTATTGTGTAATTAAAGTCTGAACAAAATTAATAACTTTAAATGGAAAATTATAAATATAATGCTTGTGATCACTGTTAAGAAATCTTAGTTCAGTGAGCTAAATCATTAAGAACAGTTGATCACGGCCTTTTGGTAACCTGTAGTCTTCACCTGGTAGGAGGGGTGGGCTTATTAAAAGCAATTTTCAAAAATACTCCATAGTGCCATGGAAAGAGCATATTTGGAAGTCTGTATGTGTAGGTTCACATCGTGGTCCCACCATTTAAAATTCTGTCATTTCAACTAAGAACTTAACCTCTCAGTTCCAGAGTGTGCTGGGCTGTAAAGTAAGGATAATATCTCTTGGTGCTATGGGACATAAATAAGAGTATATGAAAAGGCATGAAAAATTATAAAGTGCTGTGTAAATACAAAGAACTACTACCAGTTCTGGATAAATTCACATCTACTCTCAGTCCATTTTCCCCATCACCGTCCATCGAACCTTGCTATCAGCCACTCTTTGCTAAAATGGCCTTCATGCAGCTTTTATGAAACTATCAGCCTAATAGTCTCACATATCAGTGACCATTGCTTTCTGATTCTTCTACAGCCCAACGTCCTTTACCTTTAATTCTGTCTTTACCCGTTTCCCCTTTAAAAATAATCACACTTCAACTGAACCACCAGAGATCATTGTGCCAGTGTATCAAGATCCTAGCCCTCTCTCCAAGGACAATCTCATACTTCCCAGGGCCCATCCTGATATATCTACTTGGATGTTTTCAGTAATATGGTCCCCACCCAGAGTAGCTGTACACATTCCTTGGGGCTTCCATGAAAAGTACCAATACTGGGGACTTAAAGCAAGACACTTATTCTCTCATGGCTCTGGAGGCCAGTCCAAAATCGGGTGTCATCTGGGACACCCTCTCGTTGAAGCTTCTAAAGGATGATGTGTTCTATGCCTTTCTTAGAGCTTCGGATGTTGCCAGAAATCCTTGACATCCTTGGTGTAGACTGAACATTGTTCCAGCTCGGCCTCTATGGTCACCTGCTCTTCTCCTTGTGCCTGTGTCTCTGTCTCTGTTTTCCCTTCTTATTCTCAGGAAATAGGCCATTCTGGATGAAAGCCACCTTATTCATGTATGGCCTCATCTGAATTTGATCACATCTGCAAAGACTCTATTTTCAAACAAAGTCACCTTCATATGCACCAGGTATTAGATTATGATCATATCTTGGCGGGGGGTGGGCACAATTCAACCCACACAGGAGTTTTTTCTCTTGATTCTCCACTCCTAGAAAGGGACCAACTGACCTCTCAGTCACCACCTCTGGCAACCTTGATCATACCGTGGATCCCTGATAATTCCCCTAGAGTCACTTATCATGTGCTGTCCTGTCTCATGCTGCTATCAAGCTCCATGAGCTGATCCAGATTTAAAGGCAGAATTCATGATGTACTAAATTGTGTACTTGAAAATTGCTAAAAGAATTGATGTAAAAAGTTCTCCTCACAAGACAATAAAAGGTAACTATGTTCAGCAACACATGCTAAACAGATTTATTGTGGTGATCATTCCAGAATATATACAAATATTGAATCATTATGTTGTATGACAAAATCTAATACATGTTGGAAGAAGAGTTAAGATAGCAGAGAAGTAGGGAGACCAGGATTTCCCTTGTCCCTCAAAGACAGCTGTGTTGAGGTCAGAATACTTGGAATACCCAGAAATACAGGCTGCTGAATGTCAGAAAAATCTCTGAGCTTGGTGGGACAGAGGTGCTATGTTTGAGAACTGGGGGAGACAAAACGGGAGGTGTAGACATGGAGGGGAGGGAACACATTCTATGGAGAGATGAAGAGAAAGGGAGGCTGTGAAAGTTTTGGATTGTACTTGGACAAGAGAAAAACCTCTCCAGACCACTGAGGGGAATGAGAAATAAAGAGAAAGCCAGTTTCTACTTTGCAAACAGACTTAGGAATGAAGATCAGAGTTTTCAGGGGTGTTCAACTTTCTCAGGACCAAAGCCTGCCATGTGTGTGTGCCTTTGTGGCACACCTGGGGGGAGGGGAGCTGGCCCCCTGGGGGTAGCAGTCTCAGGGGCTCAGTACCCATGGGGGGGTGCACTGGGAGAGGGCAGCCTCCCCGCCTTGTGTACTAGGCAAAGAGGGTATATTGCCCCCCAAGGACAGAAGACCCTGCAGGTACCCACCAGCCAGAGGCACTTTGTCATGTGGGGGGTGGCTCTACCCTAAAATGGTCCACCCAGAACAGGATCCTTTAGGACCTCAGGGTTTGGATCCCAGCAGCACCCTGGGGAGCCATGGGAGATGTGGGGCACACTGGCCAGCTGCCCTCGCTACTTTGTGAGGGCCACCTGCACAGCACGGTTCGGAACACCCAGTCTGGAGAGGAGACACTGAAGTGTCGCCATTTTCCTCCCCATCACCACATGGTGGGGCTTCAGGGAACAGGACAGCAGCCCCTAGTGGAGGCCGACCTTGTACACCAAACCCGCCCCTCCCAGCCTGGTATCTGCTTATCTACCAGAATGAGACTGACACTGACTGACCAGACAGCCCCTCCTCCAGACCAGCACAGCCCCTGTTCCCAAGTGCCAACAGACAACTGTCCTGTGGTCTTGTGTGTTAGTCTTTTTTCTTCTCTCTCTTCTCTTTTCTTTCCTTCTCTTCTCCATTCCTTTTCTTTCTACCCTCCTCGTTTTTTACCTTCCCTGTGGAATCAGGCTTATAGTTTCTGGGGATTTTTTGGTATATATATATATATTTTTTTTTCCTTTCTTGCTCTATTCTGTGTGTTTGTTTGTATAATCAGGCACTTTTACTCTATTCTGTTTTACACCACTTCAGCATCTCCTTCTTCATTTTTTTTTGAAGTTATGATAATTTTTGCTTTACCCGTTCTTTTTTTTTTTTTTCATGGAAACTATAGAGGATTTTATTTATTTATTTATTTATTTATTTATTTATTTATTTATTTATTTTTATACGTGAAATTTATTGTCAAATTGGTTTCCATACAACACCCAGTGCTCATCCCAAAAGATGCCCTCCGCAATGCCCATCACCCACCCTCCCCTCCCTCCCACCCCCCATCAATCCTCAGTTTGTTCTCAGTTTTTAAGAGTCTCTTATGCTTTGGCTCTCTCCCACTCTAACCTCGTTTTTTTTTCTTCCCCTCCCCCATGGGTTTCTGTTAAGTTTCTCAGGATCCACATGAGAGTGAAAACATATGGTATCTGTCTTTCTCTGTATGGCTTATTTCACTTGGCACCACACTCTCCAGTTCCATCCATGTTGCTACAAAGGACAGTAATTCATTCTTTCTCATTGCCACATAGTACTCCATTGTGTATATAAACCACAATTTCTTTATCCATTCATCAGTTGATGGACATTTAGGCTCTTTCCATAATTTGGCTATTGTTGAGAGTGCTGCTATGAACATTGGGGTACAAGTGCCCCTATGCATCAGTACTCCTGTATCCCTTGGGTAAATTACAAGCTGTGCTATTGCTGGGTCATAGGGTAGGTCTATTTTTAATTTTCTGAGGAACCTCCACACTGTTTTCCAGAGTGGCTGCACCAGTTTGCATTCCCACCAACAGTGCAAGAGGGTTCCCATTTCTCCACATCCTCTCCAGCATCTATAGTCTCCTGATTTGTTCATTTTGGCCACTCTGACTGGCGTGAGGTGATATCTGAGTGTGGTTTTGATTTGCATTTCCCTGATGAGGAGCGACGTTGAGCATCTTTTCATGTGCCTGTTGACCATCCGATGTCTTCTTTAGAGAAGTGTCTATTCATGTTTTCTGCCCGTTTCTTCACTAGGTTATTTGCTTTTCGGGTGTGGAGTTTGGTGAGCTCTTTATAGATTTTGGATACTAGCCCTTTTTCCGATATGTCATTTGCAACTATCTTTTCCCATTCCGTTGGTTGCCTTTTAGTTTTGTTGGTTGTTTCCTTTGCTGTGCAGAAGCTTTTTATCCTCATGAGGTCCCAATAGTTAATTTTTGCTTTTGATTCCCTTGCCTTTGGGGATGTGTCAAGTAAGATATTGCTGCGGCTGAGGTCAGAGAGGTCTTTTCTCCTCTAGGGTTTTGATGGTTTCCTGTATCACATTCAGGTCCTTTATCCATTTTGAGTTTATTTTTGTGAATGGTGTGAGAAAGTGGTCTAGTTTCATTCTTCTGCATGTGGCTGTCCAGTTCTCCCAGCACCATTTGTTGAAGAGACTGTCTTTTTTCCATTGGATGTTCTTTCCTGCTTTGTCAAAGATGAGTTGGCCATACGTTTGTGGGTCTAGTTCTGGGGTTTCTATTCTATTCCATTGATCTATGTGCCTGTTTTTGTGCCAATACCATGCTGTCTTGATGATTACAGCTTTGTAGTTGAGGCTAAAGTCTGGGATTGTGATGCCTCCTGCTTTGGTCTTCTTCTTCAAAATTCCTTTGGCTATTCGGGGCCTTTTGTGGTTCCATTTGAATTTTAGGATTGCTTGTTCTAGTTTCGAGAAGAATGCTGGTGCAATTTTGATTGGGATTGCATTGAATGTATAGATAGCTTTGGGTAGTATTGACATTTTGACAATATTTATTCTTCCAACCCATGAGCACGGAATGTCTTTCCATTTCTTTATATCTTCTTCAATATCCCTCATAAGCTTTCTATAGTTTTCAGCATACAGGTCTTTTACATCTTTGGTTAGATTTATTCCTAGGTATTTTATGCTTCTTGGTGCAATTGTGAATGGGATAAGTTTCTTTATTTGTCTTTCTGTTGCTTCATTGTTAGTGTATAAGAATGAAACTTATTTCTATACATTGATTTTGTATCCTGCAACTTTGCTGAATTCATGTATCAGTTCTAGCAGACTTCTGGTGGAGTCTATCGGATTTTCCATGTATAATATCATGTCATCTGCAAAAAGTGAAAGCTTGACTTCATCTTTGCCAATTTTGATGCCTTTGATTTCCTTTTGTTGTCTGATTGCTGACGCTAGTACTTCCAACACTTTGTTAAGCAACAGTGAGAATGGACATCCCTGTTGTGTTCCTGATCTCAGGGGGAAAGCTCTCAGTTTTTCACCATTGAGGATGATATTAACTGTGGGATTTTCATAAATGGCTTTTATGATCTTTAAGTATGTTCCTTTTATCCCGACTTTCTCGAGGGTTTTTATTAAGAAACATTGCTGAATTTTTCAAATGCCTTTTCTGCATCGATTGACAGGATCATATGGTTCTTATCTTTTCTTTTATTAATGAGATGTATCACGTTGATTGATTTGCAAATGTTGAACCAGCCCTGCATCGCAGGAATGAATCCCACTTGATCATGGTGAATAATTCTTTTTATAAGCTGTTGAATTCGATTTGCTAGTATCTTATTGAGAATGTTTGCATCCATACTCATCAGGGATATTGGCCTGTAGTTCTCTTTTTTTACTGGGTCTCTGTCTGGTTTAGGAATTAAAGTAATACTGGCTTCATAGAATGAGTCTGGAAGTTTTCCTTCCCTTTCTATTTCTTGGAATAGCTTGAGAAGGATAGGTATTATCTCTGCTTTCAATGTCTGGTAGAATTCCCCAGGGAAGCCATCTGGTCCTGGACTCTTATTTGTTGGGAGATTTTTGATGACTGATTCAATTTCTTTGCTGGTTATGGGTCTGTTCAAGCTTTCTATTTCCTCCAGTTTGAGTTTTGGAAGTGTGCGGGTGCTTAGGAATTTGTCCATTTCTTCCAGGTTGTCCAGTTTGTTGGCATATAATTTTTCAGCGTATTCCCTGATAATTGCTTGTATCTCTGAGGGATTGGTTGTAATAATTCCATTTTCATTCATGATTTTATCTATTTGGGTCATCTCCCTTTTCTTTTTGAGAAGCCTGGCTAGAGGTTTATCAATTTTGTTTATATTTTCAAAAAACCAACTCTTGGTTTCATTGATCTGCTCTACAGTTTTTTTAGATTCTATATTGTTTATTTCTCCTCTGATCTTTATTATTTCTCTTCTTCTGCTGGGTTTAGGCTGTCTTTGCTCTTCTGCTTCTATTTCCTTTAGGTGTGCTGTTAGATTTTGTATTTGGGATTTTTCTTGTTTCTTGAGATAGGCCTGGATTGCAATGTATTTTCCTCTCAGGACTGCCTTCGCTGCATCCCAAAGCGTTTGGATTGTTGTAGTTTCATTTTCGTTTGTTTCCATATACTTTTGAACTTCTTCTCTAATTGCCTGGTTGACCCATTCATTCTTAGTAGGGTGTGCTTTAACCTCCATGCTTTTGGAGGTTTTCCAGACTTTTTCCTGTGGTTGATTTCAAGCTTCATAGCATTGTGGTCCGAAAGTATGCATGGTGTGATCTCAATTCTTGTATACTTATGAAGGGCTGTTTTGTGACCCAGTATGTGATCTATCTTGGAGAATGTTCCATGTGCACTCAAGAACAAAGTATATTCTGTTGCTTTGGGATGCAGAGTTCTAAATATATCTATCAAGTCCATCTGATCCAATGTATCATTTAGGGCCCTTGTTTCTTTATTGACCATGTGTCTAGATGATCTATCCATTGTTGTAAGTGGGGTATTAAAGTCCCCTGCAATTACCACATTCCTGTCAATAAGGTTGCTTATGTTTGTGAATAATTGTTTTATAGATTTGGCTCCCATATTAGGCTCATAGATGTTTATACTTGTTAGTTCTTCTTGATGGATAGACCCTGTGATTATTATATAATGCCCTTCTTCATCTCTTGTTACAGCCTTTAATTTAAGTCTTGTTTGTCTGATATAAGTATGGCTACTCCAGCTTTCTTTTGGCTTCCAGTAGCATGATAAATAGTTCTCCATCCCCTCACTTTCAATCTGAAGGTGTCCTCAGGTCTAAAATGAGTGTCTTGTAGACAGCAAACAGATGCGTCTTGTTTTTTTATCCATTCTGATACTCTATGTCATTTGGTTGGTGCATTTAGTCAATTTACATTCAGTGTTATTATAGAAAGATATAGGTTTAGAGTCATTGTGATATCTGTAGGTTTCATGCTTGTAGCGATGTCTCTGGTACTTTGTCTCACAGGGTCCCCCTTAGGATCTCTTGTAGGGCTGGTTTAGTGGTGATGAATTCCTTCAGTTTTTGTTTGTTTGGGAAGACCTTTATCTCTCCTTCTATTCTAAATGACAGATTTGCTGGATAAAGGATTCTCGCCTGCATATTTTTTTTCTGTTCAGCACATTGAAGATCTCGTACCAATCCTTTCTGGCCTGCCAAGTTTCAGTAGAGAGATCCGTCACGAGCCTTATAGGTCTCCCTTTATATGTTAGAGCACGTTCACCCCTAGCTGCTTTCAGAATTATCTCTTTATCCCTGTATTTTGCCAGTTTCATTATGATATGTCATGCAGAAGATCAATTCAAGTTACCTCTGAAGGGAGTTCCTTGAGCCTCTTGGATTTCAATTTTCCTTCCCCAGTTCAGGGAAGTTCTCAGCTATTATTTCTTCAAGTACACCTTCAGCACCTTTCCCTCTCTGTTCCTCCTCTGGAATACCAATTATGCGTAGATTATTTCTCTTTAGTCCATCACTTAGTTCTCTAATTTTCCCCTCATACTCCTGAATTTTTTTATCTTTTTCCCAGCTTCTTCTTTTTCCATAATTTTATCTTCTAGTACACCTATTCTTTCCTCTGCCTCTTCAATCGGAGCTTTGGTCATCTCCATTTTATTTTGCAGCTCATTGATAGCATTTTTAGCTCTTCCTGGCTGTTCCTTAGTCCCTTGATCTCTGTAGCAATAGATTCTCTGCTGTCCTTTATACTGTTCTCAAGCCCAGAGATTAATTTTATGAATATTATTCTAAACTCACTTTCTGTTATATTGTTTAAATCGTTTCTGATCAGTTCATTAGATGTCATTATTTCCTGGAGGTTTTTTGGAGGGGAATTCTTCCGTTTCGTCATTTTGGATAGTCCCTGGAGTGGTGCGGAACTGCAAGGTACCTCCCCTGTGCTATCTTGAATAACTTGCGTTGGTGGGTGGGGCCACAGTCAGACCTGAAGTCTGCCCCCAGCCCACCACTGGGGCCACAGTCAAACTGGTGTGTGCCTTCTCTTTCCCTCTCCTAGGGGCAGGATTCACTGTGGGGTGGGGTGGCCTGCCTGGGCTACTTGCACACTGCCAGGCTTGTGGTGCTGGGGATCTGGGGTATTAGCTGAGGTGGATTGGCAAGGTGCACGCGGGTGGGAGGGGCAGGCTTAGGTTGCTTCTCCTCCGGTGATCTGCTACGGGAGGGGCACTGCAGCACTGGGAGGGAGTCAGACTCGCCGGAGGGATGGTTCTGAAGAAGCACAGTGTTGGGTGTTTGTGCGGTGCAAGCAAGTTCCCTGGCAGGAACTGGTTCCCTTTGGGATTTTGGCTGGGGGATGGGCGAGGGAGATGGTGCTGGCGAACCCCTTTGTTCCCTGCCAAGCTGAGCTCTGTCATCCGGGGCTCAACAACTCTCCCTCGTGTTGTCCTCCAGCCCTCCTTTTCTCCGAGAAGATCTCTTAACTCATAACCTTCCAGGGGTTAAGTCCCGCTTGACGTCTGAACACACTCCGTCCGGCCACTCCGATTTTTCCAGCCAGATCCCGGGGGTCTGCTTGGCCAGCGGGCCGCCCCTCTGCCCCGGCTCCCTCCCGCCAGTCCTTGTACCGTGCACCACTTCTCCACCCTTCCTATCATCTCCCATGGACCTCTTGTCTACGCTTGGCTCCAGAGAATCTGTTCTGCTAGTCTTCTGGCGATTTTCTGGGTTATTCAGGCAGGTGTGGGTGGAATCTAAGTGATTTGCAGGATGCGTGGTGAGCCCAGTGTCCTCCTAAGCTGCCATCTTCCCAGTGCATCTCCTTCTTTATTTCCCCCCTTCTTCCTCTCTCTCTTGACTAACCCATATAGTTTCTTTGATTATCTGCCGGTATTGTTTCCTGCCCCTTTCATTTCTCCCTTTATACAGAATGAAATTTCCCCGCCTCCCCCTTTTTCCTTTTTCCAGGGTGACTTCAGTGAACAAATATGAGCACACCTAGTGGAAGTTCCAAACAATCCACCACTATGAACAGTGAGATAAAGCAGTCAAAGATGTAAGAACAGAGTGCATGCAATGCACACCAACAACGCTTCTTCAAGTACCAGGTCCTGGAGAGTGTATGACCGCTTTTGATATAGTAGTCCTTGCAGGGGCAGGACACATAACAACCTACTAACCACATAAAAGCCAGAAGTAGCTAAAATGATGAAATAGAAGAATTATCCTAAAAAGAAGTTCAAGGAAGAAATGGCAGCTAGAGAATTTCTCAAAAGAGATATAAACAGTATATCTGAACAAGAATTTAGAATCCAAGTCATAACACTAATAGCTGGGCTTCAAAAAAATCAATAAGACAGCAGAGAAGCTCTTGCTTTAGAGATCCAAGACCCAGGAAATAGTCACAATGAATTAAGAAATGCTGTAAATGAGATGCAAAATAAACTAGACGCAGTGACAGCAAAAATGGAAGAAGCAGAGGAGAGAATAAAGATAGATATTCTATCTATATAGATAGATATCTATATACACATAGTTAGATATAGATATAGATAGAATAGAAGATAAAATTATGGAATATAATGAAGCCGAAAAAAAAGCAGGAAAAGGAATTGCTAGATCATAAGGGGAGATTTAGAGACCTAAGTGATTCAATGAAAAGCAATGATATCTGTATCATAGGAGTTCCAGAAGAAGAGAGAGAGAGAAAAGGTCAGAAGTTTTATTTGAGAAATTATAGCTGAGAACTTCATGTGGGGAAGGAAACGGACATGCAAGTGCAGGAGGCACAGAGAACTCCTTTCAAAAGCAACAAAAACAAGTCTACACCACAACATAGCATTGTGGAGCTGGCAAAATACAAAGATAAAGAGAGAATTCTGAAATCAGCCAGGGACAAACACATCTTAACCTCCGAGGGTAGACACATAAGGGTAGTAGCAGACCTATCTACTGAAACTTCGCAGGCCATTCTAGAATGGAGTGGCAGGAAATTTTCAATATGCTGAACAGGAAAAACATGCAGCCAAGAATCCTTTACCCAGCAAGCCTGCCATTCAGAATAGAAGGAGAGATAAAGGTTTTCCCACACACAAACGGAAGGAATTCATTACCACTATCCCAGCCCTGCAAGAGATCCTAAGGGGGACTCTGAGCAGAATGTGGCAAAGACTACAGGGACCAGAGACATCACCACAAGCATGAAACCTCCAGATAACATGATGACACTAAATCCATATCTTTCAATAATCACTATGAATGAAAATGGACAAAATGCCCCAATCAAAAGACATAGGGCATCAGAATGGATGGAAAAACAAGATGCGTCTATATGCTACCTATAAGAGATTCCTTTCAGTTCTGAGAACACCTGCAGACTGGAAGTGAGGGGATGGAGAACCATCTATCACGCTACTGGATGCCAAAAGAAAGCCAGGGTAGCCATCAGACAAACTAGACTTTAAAACAAGGTCTGTAACAAGAGATGAAGGAGGCAATTATATCATAATTAAGGGGTCTATCCATCAATAAGAACTAATGATGGTAACCATTTATGCCCCCAAAGAAGTAAACACGCAAATATATGAGTCAATTAATCATAAACATAAATAAATATATGGAAAATAATACTATGATTATAGGGGACTTTAATACTCCACTTACAACAATGGACAGATATCAAGGCCGAAAATCAGTAAGGAAACAACGACGCTGAATGACACTTTGGACCAGATAAACTCAACAGAAATATTCAGAACTTTCCATCCAAAAACATCAGAATACACATTCTTCTCAAGTGCACATGGAACATTCTCCAAAATAGATCACATACTGGCTCACAAACCAGCTCTCAACAAATATAAAAGGATTGAGACCGTACCATGCATATTTTCAGATCACAACGGTATGAAACACGAAATTAAGCACAAGGGAAGATTTGGAACTCCTCCCTCCCCCCAAATACATGGCGTTTAAAGAACATCTTACAAAAGAATGAATGGGTCAGCCAGGAAATTAAAGAAGAAATTTAAACATATATGGAAGCAAATGAAAATGAAATCACAACAGTCCATATCCTTTGGGATGCAGCAAAGGCAGTCCTAAGCAGAAACACATTGCAATCCAGGCTTATTTCAAGAAGCAAGAAAGGTCCCAAATACAGAACCGAATATCACACTGAAAGGAGCTGGAAAAACATTAGTAAAGAAAGTCCAAAACCAGCAGGAAAAAAGAAATTATAATGATTAGAGCTGAAATAAACAATATAGAATTTTAAAAAATGGCAGAAGAGATCAATGAATCTAAAAGCTGGTCTGGTTTTTTTTTTTTTTTGAAAGACTAAACAAAGTTGAGAAACCTTTAGCCAAACATCTCAAAAAGAAAAGAGAGAGGACCCAAATTGATAAAATCATGATGAAAAGGGGAGATCACAATCAACCCCACAGAATGCAAACCATTATTACAGAATAATATGAAAAATTTTAGGCCAACAAACAGGATAATTTGAAAGAAATTGACAAATTTCTAGACATTACACATAACAAAATTCAAACAGGGAGAAATTAAAAAATTTGACCAGACCCATAATCCATGAAGACATTGAATTGGTTATCGAAAATCTCCCAACAAATAAGAGTCCTGGGCCAGATGGCTTTCCTGGGGAATTCTACCAGACATTTAAAGCAGAGTTAATACCTATCCTTCTCAAGCTGTTCCAAAAAATAGAACTGGAAGGAAAGCTCCAGACTCATTCTATGAAGCCAGCATGACCTTGATTCCCAAAGTGGACAGACACCCCATAAAAAGGAGAATTACAGGCCAATCTCCCTGATGAACATGGATGCAAAAATTCTCAAGAAGATACTAAGCAATTGAATTCAACAGTACATTAAAAGAATTATTCACCATGATCAAGTGGGATTTATTCCTGGGCTGCAGGGCTGGGTCAATATTCATGAATCAATCAACGTGATACTTCACATTAATACAAGAAAGGATAAGAACCAGGTGATCCTGTCAATAGATGCAGAAAAGGCATCTGACAAAATAGAATATCTTTTCTAAAGAAAAAGCCTCAAGAAAGTCGAGATAGAAGGAACATACCTTAGTATCCTAAAGCCATATATGAAAGGCCCACAGTTCATATCATCTTCAATGGAGAAAAACTGAGAGCTTTCCCCCGTATGATCAGGAACATGACAGGGATGTCCACTCTCACCACTGTTGTTTAACATAGTGTTGGAAGTCTGAGCCTCAGCCATCAGACAACAAAATGAAATAAAAGGAATACAAATTGACAAAGAAGGAATCAAACTTTTACTTTTCGCAAATGACATGATACTCTACATGGAAAACTTGAAAGCTCCGCGAAAAAACTGCAAGAACTGATCCATGAATTTATGAAGTCACAGGATGTGAAAACAATGTGCAGAAATTGGTTCCATTGCTATATTCCAATAATGAAGCAACAGAAAGAGATATCAAGGAATCGATCCCGTTTACAAATGCACCAAAACCCACAAAATACCTAGGAACAAACCTAACCAAAGAGGTAAAAGATATGTATGCTAAAAATTAGTGAAAGCTTATGAAAGCCATTGAAGAAGACACAGAGAAATGGAAAAACATTGAATGCTCATGAATTGGAAGAAGAGCTAATATTAACACGTCAATAATGTCCAAAGCAACCAACACAGGCAATGCAATCCCCATCAAAGCAGCACCAGCATTCTTCACAGAGCTAGAACAATCCTAAAATTTGTATGGAACCATAAAAGACACCAAATAGCCAAAGTAACGTTGAAAAAGAAAACCAAAGCAGGAGGCATCACAATCCGGGACCTAGTCTTTGTTACAGAGCTGTAATCATCAAGACAGTATGGTATTGGCATAAAACAGACACATACTCCAGTGGAATAGAATAGGTAACCCAGAAATGGACTCACAGATACACGGCCAACTAATTCTAAACAAAGCATGAAAGAGTATCCAATGGGAAAAAGACAGTCTCTTTAGCAAATGGCGCTGGAAGAACTAGACAGCGACATGCAGAAAAATGACATTGGGCCACTGTCTTACACCATACACAAACATGAATTCAAAATGGATGAAAGGCCTAAATGTGAGACAGGAAACCATCAAAACCCCAGAGGAGAAAGCAGGCAGCAACTTCTTCGACCTTGGCCACAGCAACTTCTTACTTGACGTGTCTCCAAAGGCAAGGAATATAAAAGCAAAAGAGAACTACTGGGACTCATCAAGATAAAAAGTTTCAGCACAGCAAAGGAGACAATTAACAAAACTAAAAGGAAACCGATGAAATGGTAGAAGATATTTGCAAATGACATATCAGATAAAGGGTTGTATCCATAATCTATGAAGAAGAACTTGCCAAACTCAACACCAGAAAAACAAAGAGTCCAGTGAGGAAATGGAAAGGAGATATGAATAGACACTTTTCCGAAGAAGACATCCAGATGGCCAACAGACATGTGAAGAGATGTTCCCCATCAGGGAGCAAATCAAATACAAATCAAAACCACGGTGAGATAAACCACACCAGTCAGAATAGCTAAAATGAACAACTCAGGAACCAACAGCTGTGGGCAAGGATGTGGAGAAAGGGGAACTTCTTGAACCATTGTTAGGAATTCATACAGTTCAGCCACTCTGGAAAACAGCGTGGAGGTTCCTCAAAAAATTAAAAATAGGTTTACCCTACAACCCAGCAATAAAGCTACTAGGAATTTACCCAAAGGATACAGGAGGGCTGATTTGTAGGGGCACATGTACTCTGATGTTTAGAGCAGTGCTATCAACAAGAGCCAAATTATGGAAAGTGCCTGAGTATCCATCAACTGATGAATGGATAAAGAAGATGTGATCGAGGTACACAATGGAAGACATCCCAGCAAGAAAAACAGAATGGAATCTTTTCATTTGCAACGATGTGGATGGAACTGGAAGGTAGCATGCTAAGGAAAACAAGCCAGATGTCACATCATTTCGTGCCTATGTGGAATTTGAGAAACTTAACACAAGACCACAGGGAAGGGAAGGAAAACTAAGTTATAAACAGAGAGGGAGGCAAACCGTAAAAGACTCTTAAATACAGAGAGCAAATTGAGGTTGAGGGAGGTGGGAGGTTGAGGGGGTGGGGAAAATGGGTGATGAGCATTGAGGAGGGCACTTGGGATGAGCACTGGGTTTTGTATGAAAGGGATGAATTACAGGAATCTACTCCTGAAGCCAAGATTATACTGTATGTTAGCTAAATTGACAATAAGTTTTTTAAAAATCTAATACATGTTACATGAAAATTGTATGTCATTTAAATGAATCTGAAGACTACCCAACATATGTTAGCCAATAATATGAAATAGCTTTGGTAAATGGAAGTTAAGAAGAGACAATCGTTTCACTCCTAGTCAATTTGGTGGGAAAAGATTGACTACCTGCACATCTCATGCCTCCAGAGCCTTCCTTCGCTGCCTCTGGGAGCCAAATTCTGACTACTTAGACTGAGCCAAATAGTTACTTGGGGCAGGCCCCTCCTGGGGCTCTAAAAATAGACATATCCTTGGGCCCTAGAGCACATACTTTGACTTTGGTGCTTATAAAAATATCCCTCAGATGTAACATGAGCCCTTTTATTCATGGGCAGATTCCAAAGAATTCATAAATTCCAACTTCTGTTTACCTCCGGGCTCCATTGTCCACTCTAAACTACACCTCTTCGCTTGTGCCAAAACACTCTGCAATGAGTGGACAATCTTTCTGGGTAAACCCTGGGTATGACAGAACTTATGCTAACAGTAATGATGGAGAGAAGCATTATTACCTTGAACAGAGCCTGAACAAGGTCGTCCCTTGTGACTTCCCTTCCCTTCAATGTGACTTCCCTTGCCTTTCAGATTCACCATTTCCCAAGACTATCCTGTCCAAGATTGCCATATTGCAAATATACGAATCTGTCTTTATTCTAAGGGCTCTGTTCTGTCTATTGGATCCCCTAACACTTTCCTACAGATCCACGACCACACACCACCAGGCAGGTCTGAGTGTCCTAGCTTTCACGGGGACAGCGGTCATGTACTTTCATCTGCAGGACCTTCACTTTCCCATCCATATGCCAATCTCTTCACTTCTTACAACTGTAGTGGTTCTTCAAAGACCAGTGGCTGCTTCCAAAAGTTAGGTGGATATATGCAATCTTTGTTATTCTTCCTTGGAAGGAGAGGTATATTCTTACCTAAACATCCATTCAAATGTTCCTACAACGACATGACCTTGTTCCCTTCCCCCCTGATTGCTTAGACCCAAAAAGGTGTGGCAGAACTTGTGTGTATGGATGAGGTTGCTCTTCTTTAGACCAAGTTCTAGAGGAAAGAGAAATCTGAACTCCCAATTAGCCGATTACCACTTCACTGGAGAAGGAAAGACTGTAAGTATTTTCTCTTCCAGCTCAAACCAAATGCTCAGGGGCAGGTCTTTCCAGCATCCAATCTGTGTTTGTCTTTTATCTGTAAGCATAACAAATGGGAGTCAGGAGAATAGCCTTTGTTGGCTTTCAAGCCAGATAAGGGGAATCTGGTCTTTCTTATTGCCGAGGGTTTCTGCTATCTAGACAACAATAAGAATAAAAGAAATCCCAACATTCTCAACAAGAATCTTAGCAATTACCATGACCACAGTGTACCTCATTTATGAACTTGGAACAGGATAGAAATAATACCTGCATCTTGGTCTCACTACTGCATGCAGGAATTTGTGTATAATAAAGAATTTTGAAATCTGCTCAGATAAGCACATTAACTACTGCTATGGGGTTGAATGCTGCGTGAAATCCTAATGCCCAGTTCAAGTTAATGAGAATTTATGTGAAAATAGGGTTTTTCTGGGGAGGGGAGTGCCTGGGTGGCTCATTTGGTTGAGCAACCGACTGTTGATTTCAGCTCAGGTCATGATCTCTCAGTTTGTGAGTTCGAGCCCTGCACTGGACCCTGTGATGACAGTGCAGAGCCTGCTTGATATTCTCTCTCTCCCCCTCTCTATTGCCCCTGCCTGCCTCACACAAACATGCAATCTTCTTCTTTCTCAAAAACAAAAGAAAGCAGGAGGAGGAGTTAAGGTGATAGAAATGTAGGAGGACTCTGGGCTCTCCTCCCTAAAACACGGTTGTATTAACGTCTGATTACTTGAAATAACCAGGAAATGGATCTCCATTTCAGCCTGCTTTGGTCATTTCTTTGGGTCTCAATTTCCAGATTGGGCCTCCCTGTGCAGGTAATAAAACTCTGGGTGTTTTCTCCAGTTACTCTGTCTCATATCAATTTAATTCCAAAACAGGTGGAAAAGCCCTGGGGAAAAAGGGAATGTCTCCTCCCCAAAACCAGTGTCCTGTCTCTCAGGCCACCTCAGGAACACCTGCCCTGATCCTCTGATCTCCAGTCAATCACACTCCCCTTTCCACCTTGACACCCAGCCTCCCTTCCCAGGAAACCACAGGTCCATACATGGTGGTTCCCAGTCTACACCATAAGGGCTCAAACATGCTACAACACCACTGTGGTGAAAGAGAGTTCTCACCCGTGTCACAAAACAAGCATCAGAAAAGTAATCACCTGCAAAGTGGGGGGTTGCCAGGGGTCTGTGACCTGTTCCTGCCTCCTCCATGAGCCTGGTCAGAGCGGGACTCTGGCAAACAGTAGCTGTGAAATGTGCAGACTAGGAGGTACAGGAGGGTCTTAGAGGGGTGACTGCACACTGATGATGATCCAGGAGTGAGTTTAGCAGCATGCAGAGGGCTTGTTCAGAGTGCAGTCACCCTATACTGCACACCCTGTCATTATGCTGACACGTGATAGTCCCAAGGCCAGGACAGGGCTAGTAATTGAGGATGCATGAACTGAGAATGTCCCTTCCCTTCTCTGGGCTCACTGGTGCCACAGTGGATGGCCTGCGGGGAGGGGTTAAAAAGGTGATGGAGATTAAAGACAACACTTGTGATGATGGAAATGTTGAATCACTATATTGTACAGAAAAGTACTACAAAGTACTTTATAAAGTACCTTTAAAGTTTAAAGTAATATAGTATAATACTGTAGGTTCACTCTAATGGAATGACAATAAAAATTATTTAAACACTACAATCATAAAAATCAATAATAAAGAAAATTTTCTTTGAAAAACAAAGAATGGTGTTTCAAAACGAAATCAGTATCACAAGGGCGACATTACACCATGGCTTGATAGCTGAATTGCTCTATCAGGATAGATGTTGGCATATTTTCTCTCACCTAAGTTTGTTTTTCCCACAGTTGTCCTCCTACTTCTGGGAAAAAGCTGTGATCCAGTCAGGCCACAAACGTTGTAATAGAGCCGTGATCTGACTGTGAGAAGAAGAAATAGCCGCCGGAAATTGCTAGAATTTGCTACAATATTAATATTTATTACCGTGTTCTGGTCATTTTTATTCTTATATTGGTATGCTTTCATGGTATGTGTGTCACTGTCTTGCAATTAGAAACGGAATAGTGTTCCCAAATGGGGGTGAACTAAGAAAATCCTGTGAAAGTTTTTACAATATTAATATGCTGTAGATGCTCTAGGTACACTAACTTAGCATCTCTGGAGGCTGCCATGAATCCATAAACTTAGAGTTTGAACACTCACTTGCATAAAAGAACGAATTAAGAAAGTTCCCTTGAAAGTTGTCAGGGGAAATGTTGAGGACACAGAAATCATAAAGACTCGGCATTCAAAGTATTCCATGAAAGGGTCTTCCCTCAGTCATCTGGAGTCATAGCCCCTACACAACACCTTCCTCATTGCTCCCGTCACATCCTTGTTCCGCAGGGTATATATAACAGGGTTGACCATGGGGGTGACAATGGTGTAGAAGAGAGAAATGAACTTGCCCTGATCCTGGGAGTAGTTGTTGCTGGGCTGGAGGTAAATGTAGATGCCTGTGCCGTAGAACAGGGAGACCACAGTGAGGTGGGACCCACATGTCCCAAACGCTTTCCTCTGCCCTGAAGCTGACTTTATTGCCAAGACCACCCTGACAATCTGAC
This sequence comes from Lynx rufus, assembly GCF_022079265.1. Classification (NCBI taxonomy): domain Eukaryota; kingdom Metazoa; phylum Chordata; class Mammalia; order Carnivora; family Felidae; genus Lynx; species Lynx rufus. The sequence continues at coordinate 144,034,903 of NW_025814878.1, forward strand.
CATAGGAGAATGTGATTAATGCCACAGGTATCAGAAGAATCATCACACTGACAGAGAAGAGCTCAGACTCATACACAGTTGTGTCAACACAGGCAAGCTTGAGCAGTGGGGGGATCTCACAAAAGAAGTGATCTATTTTATTTCTCCCACAAAGTGGTACAAGGAAGGTGAGCACTGTGTGCAATGAGGAATTGACAAAACCAATGAACCATGATGCAGAAGCCATCAGGGCACAGAGACGGGTGTGCATGATCACTGTGTAGTGCAGGGGCCTGCAGACGGCTGCATAGCGATCAAACGCCATCACCCCCAACAGAATGCATTCTGTGGATCCCAACCATAGAGACACGAAGAGCTGAGCTACACAGCCAGCAAAGGAGATAGACTTGTCTGTTCCCCTGAGATCAACCAGTAGCTGAGGAACAGTGCTGGTCGTATAACACAGGTCCAGAAAGCTTAGGTTGGAGAGGAAAAAGTACATGGGAGTCTGCAGGTGTGGGTCCAGGCGGGACAATGCAATGATGCTTGTGTTTCCCAGCAGGGTGAGCAGATAGAAGATCAGAAGAACCACAAAGAGGACTCGCTCCAGCTGAGGCCGGTCAGAGAAACCCAGCAGGATAAAGCCAGTGAAAGAACTTCCATTTTTCGGGTCCATCTTTTCTTACTATGTGTTTCCTGTCAAGACCAAGCATTTAGCAATTTATACAATAAATCTCAAAAAAAAACCACCAGTAACAGTTGGTGGTTGGTGGATTGTTCATATGAAAAGACATAGCCATGGGATTGTATGAAAACTATTTGAATAAATGATGTACCCATGAAATTGCCATAGATTTATGAATTTAGTTCCACATGGTCACAAAAAGTAAATCATTGGGTTTTTAGATTAAAAAAAATAAAATAATGGACCTGTTTTTGCCTCAGTCATAGGAAATACACTCTTTCAGTCTGTGCTTACTAGTACTGTAAAATGTACATACATCTCACTAAATGTAAATGGAGTGAATTCTCCAATGAAAAGACTTAGGGTATCAGAATGGATAAGAAAACAAGTCCCATCAATATGCTGCTTACAAAGACTCATTTTACACCTAAGGACACCTACGAATTGAAAGGAAGGGGATGTAGAACCATCTATCATGCTAATGGACGTCAAAAGAAAGCTGGAGTAGCCATACTTGTATCAGACAAACTAGATTTTAAAACAAAGACTGTCACAAGGGATGAAAGAAGGGCATTATATCATAATTAGGGGGTCTATTCATCCTGAAGACCTAACAATTGTAAATATTTATGTCCCCAACGTGAGACACTCAAATATATGAATCACTTAATCACAAACACAAAGAAACTCATTGATAATAATGCCATACTACTAGGGGACTTTAACACCGCAATTACAACCATAGACAGATCATCTAAGCATAACACCAACAAGGAAACAATGGCTTTGAATGACACACTGGACCAGATGGAGTTAACAGATACATTCAGAACATTTCATCCTAAATCAGCAGAATATGCATTCTTCTCCAGTACACATGAATCATTCTCTGGAATGGATCACATACGGGGTCACATCAGCCCTCAACAAGCACGAAAATATCAAAATCATACCATACATATTTTCCAACTACAATGCTGTCAAACTTGAAACCAACCAGAAGGAAAAATTTTAAACACAATGAATACTTGGGTATTAAAGAACATCCTACTGGGGCGCCTGGGTGGCTCAGTCGGTTAAGCATCTGACTTTGGCCCAGGTCATGATCTCACATCCGTGGGTTCGAGCCCCGCGTCAGGCTCTGTGCTGACAGTGCAGAGCCTGGAGCCTGTTTCAGATTCTGTGTCTCCCTCTCTCTCTCTCTCTGACCCTCCCGCATTCATGCTCTGTCTCTGGTTCAAAAATAAATAAACGCTTAAAAAAATTTTTTTTAATGAATAAAAAATAAAGAACATCCTACTAAAGAATGAAAGGGGTAACTAAGAATTTAAGGAGGAAATTAAAAAGTATATGGAAGTCAATGAAAATGAAAGCATGACTGTCCAAAACTCTGGGATGCAGCAAGGGTGGTCATAAGAGGGAGGTATTTAGCAATCTAGGCCTTCCTAAAGAAGGAAGAAAGGCCTCAAATATACAACCTAATCTTACACCTAAGGGAGTTGGAAGAAGAACAGAAAATAAAGCCCCAAACCACCAGAAGACAGGAAATAATAAAGATGAGGGCAGAAATCAATGATATCAAAATAAGAAAATCAGGAGAACAAATCAATGAGGCCAGGAACTTGCTTTGTGTAAGAATTAATGAAATCAATAAGCCCCTAGACAGACTGAGGAAAAGAAAAAGGAAAGGACTCAACTAAATCATGAATGAAAGACGAGAGGTCACAGCCAACACAGCATAAATACAAACAATAATAAGAGAATATGATGAGGAATTATACCCCAATAAAATGGGCAATCTGGAAGAAATGGACAAATTCATAGAAACCTATCAACTACCAAAACTGAACCAGGAGGAAATAGAAAATGTGAACACACCTATAATCTGTAAAACAATCCAATCAGTAATCAAAAATCTCCCCAAACAAGAGTCCAGGGATGGATGGCTTTCCTGGGGAATCCTAGCAAACATTTTAGGAAGACGTAACACCTATTCTTTTGAAGCTACTCCAAAAAATAGAAATGGAAGGAAAACTTCCAAGCTCATTCTATGAAGTCAGCAATACCTTGATTTCAAAACCAGACAAACGCCCCACGAAAAAGGAGAATTACAGACGAATTTCCCTAATGAACATGGATGCAAAAATTCTCAAAAAGATACTAGCAAACTGGATCCAACAATACATTAAAAGAATTCTGTGCCACAATCACGTGGGATTTATACCTGGGATGCAGGGCTGGTTCAATGTCCACAAATCAATCAGTGTGATACATACATTACTACAAGAATGGATAAGAACCCCATGATCCTCTCAATAGATGCAGAAAAAGCATTTAACTATGTAGAGCATCCTTTCTTGTAAAAACCCTGAAGAAAGTAAGGATAGAAGGAATAGACCTCAAGATCATAGAGGCCATATGCAAAAAACCCAGAGTTAATATCATCTCCAATGGGGAAACACTGAGGGCTTTCCCCCTCAGGTCAGGAACATGATGGGGATGTCCATTCTCTCCACTCTTATTCAGATAGTATTGGAAGTCCTAGGCTCAGCAATCAGACAACAAAAAGAAATAAAGGGAATTCAACTAGGCAAGGAGGAAGTCAAGCATTTACTCTGCGCAGACGACATGATAGTCTACATGGAAAAACCAACAGATTCCACCAAAAACATGCTACAACTGATACATGAGTTCAGCAAAGTCACAGGATATAAAATCAATGTACGGAAATCGGTCGCATTTCTATACACCAATAATGAAGGAGCAGAAAGAGAAATAAAGTAGATGCCATTTACAATTGCACCAAACCCTTACAATACCTAGGAATAATCCTAACCAACGAGGTGAAAGATCTATATGCTGAAAACTGTAGGAAGCTTATGAACAAAATTGAAGAAGACACAAAGAAATGGAAAAACATTCTAGGCTCCTGGATAGGAAGAACAAATATCGTGAAAATGTCAATACTACCCAATGCAATCTACGCATTTTTTGTAAACCCTACCAAAATAACACCAACATTCTTCACAGAGTAGGAACAAACAATTCTAAAAATTGTATAGAACCACAAACACCCTGAATTGCCAAAGTCATGTTGAAAAAAAAAAAACCAAAAGTGGAAGCATCACAATTCTGGACCTCTAGCTGCATTACCAAACTGTATTCAACAAGACAGTATGGCACTGGCATGAATACAAACACATATATCCACGGAACAGAAGAGAGAACCCAGAAAGAGACCCACAAACCATTAGGTATGGCCACCTAATCTTTGACAAAGTGGGAAAGAAGATGCAATGGAATAAAGACAGTCTCTTCAGCAAAAGGTGTTGGGAAAACTACACAGCGACATGCAGAAAAATGAAACTGGACCACTTTCTTACACCATACACAAAAATGAACTCTAAATGGACGAAAGACCTACACTTAAGACAGGAAGCCATCAAAATCCTCAAGGAGAACACAGGCAAAACCGCTCTGATCTTGGCCACAGCAACTTCTTTCTGGACATGTCTCCAGAGGCAAGGGAAACCAAAGAAAAATGAACTATTGGGACCTCATCAAGACAAAAAGGTCCTGCACAGCAAAGGAAACAATCAGCAAAACTAAAAGGCAACTGAAGGAATGGGAGAAGAATTTGCAAATGACAGATCAGATAAAGGGTTAGTATCCAAAATCTATAAAGAACGTAGGAAACTCAACACTCCAAAATCAAATGATCCAGTGAAGAAACGGGCAGAAGACAGGAATAGACACTTTTCCAAGGAAGACATCCATATGGCTCAGAGACACATGAAAAGATGCTCAACATCGCACATCATCAGGGAAGTACAAATCGAAACCACAACGAGATACATCTCACGACCGTGAGAATGGTTAAAATACACAACTCAGGCAACAACAGATGTTGGCGACGATGTGGAGGAAGAGGAACTCTTTTGCACCGCTGGAGGAAATGCAAACTGTTTGCAGCCACTCTGGAAAACAATTGGAGATTCCTCAAAAAATTAAAAATAGAATTACCTTATGAGGGCATTTATCCAAATGCTCTCCAAAAGTGCTGATTCCAAGGGGCACATGCACCCCAATGTGTATAGCAGCACTATCGACAATAGCCAAAGTGTAGAGAGAGCCCAAATGTCCACCAACTGATGAATGGATAAAGGAGATGTGGAATATATATATACAATGGAATATTACTCGGAGATCAACAAGAATGAAATCTTGCCATATGCAAGAACACGGACAGAAATAGAAGGCGTTATGCTAAGCACAGTAAGTTGGTCAAAGAAAAATACTATGATTTCATTCATATGTGGAATTTAAGGAACACAACGGATGAACATAGGGGAAGGGAAGGAAAACTAAGATAAAAACAGAGAGGGAGGCAAACCATAAGTGACTTAAAATACAGAGAGCAAACTGAGGGTTGCCGGAATGGGAGGTGGGCAGGGGATGGCTAGATGGGTGATGGGCATAAAGGAGGGGACTTGTTGGGATGAGCACTGGGTTATAAGTTATAAGTAGGTGATGAATCATGAAATTCTATTCCTGAAATCAAGCTAGAAGATGTACAGTTTAGAGGAAATGGGGATGAGGGAAAAGAGGTAGAGCCATCAGAAAGAGGAGCAGAGAGGGAGAGACATTCTTACAAATACGTACCTCATGATTCCACACCACTGGATTTGCACACATCTTACGTGTTTTAAAATATAGTACAACAGAATCTCCAAAATGCATTCAGATATAAGGATTTATGACCTAGAATACACTTCTTCGAAGAATTCAGTTACATTCAAAATCTCACTACTAGTTCTGCAAATAAACGTTTCAGCAACATTGCCTCTGTAACTAAAGGATTGTATTTGTGAAAGCTACACCAGGTTTTTCTTCTTCTTCCTTGTTGTTGTTGCTGTTGCTGTTATGGTAGTAAAACAAGTAAAAACTCAATCAGAGACACGCTGAAAACACCACCGTTGAATTACAGTGCTTCCCTTTTGACCCACAGATGCTTAAAAGTACCAGTTTAATGGGGACATTTTGAATGCCCCTAAGACTTTTGAAGTCTAGCACAAAAGCATTCCTAATACAGTGGATTAAAATGGCATTTGAGACAGTCTCAATGTGCAACAACCTCTCACATTGGATGCCAGTTCTCTCACTTATTAGTGTCAAATAGCATTTTGTGAGATGTCACTTCAATTATGTTCTTTTTTGATGGTAATTAGTATACAGAATGGCATTTTTTTGTTTTGTATATTCTGTTTATTTTTATTTTACCGAATAACATTTCTCTCTCTATACAACCTGAATATCCCCTAACTCACACCTGGTCAGAAGAGGGAATAGAAACAAACCATGTTTCCATCTCATGAACACCCATAAGAATAAAATAATGAGGGGCGCCTGGGTGGCTCAGTCAGTTAGGCGTCCAACTCTTGATTTGGGCTCAGGTCATGATATCACAGTTTGTGACTTTGAGCCCCACATTGGGTTCTGCACACAGTGCGGAGCCTGCTTGGGATTCTGTCTTCCTCTCTCTCTGCCCTTCCCCCAGTCACACACTCTCTCTCAAAAATAAATACATAAATATTACAAAAAGATGCATACCTGAAAACAGTATGTATTTATATATATATATAGAGAGAGAGAGACAGAGAAAGAGACAGAGAGATACAGACAGAGACGAAAAGACAGAGACAGAGAGAGACAGAGAGAAAATGTTATTAGGTAAAATAAAAATAAACAAAATATACAAAACAAAAAAATTGTCATTGTACGTACTAATTACCATCAAAAAGAACATAATTGAAATGACATCTCACAAAACACAATTTTACAATAATAAAGAGAACTGCCTCCACTGTGAGGGGGTAAATGCTTAGCACTGACACACCTAAGGTGATAGACTAGTAGTTTCCAATTACTAGATTAGGTCCATGCTGACACAGAACTCTCAAAGTTTTAGTGGAAGAATACATATGTCCACACAACGAGATGCTAAGTATGCAAACTACACATTTTAAAGACAAAAGATCGCAAGATGCTGTCTCTATTTAAGACATTTCAAATGTATAACATTCACTGATATGTTTCACATACACACGCTGCCCTATCCGGTTCGTGAATTAATCCTGAAAATGTGTGGGCAAGATTTGCGCAGCCTCAGTGCTACGACTGAATCCCTGTTGCTTGCTTGATGCTTCTGTCCCATGGGTCTGAGCTGACCTCAGACACATGAGAACAGGCCCCCGATGATGAGGAAGGACGAGCAAATGAGGGGATACAGCCATCACTACATAGGAAATGACAGATGTGATGAACACTGACAGGGCTGTAGGTCAGGTTCTACGGAAGAAGACAATGAAGTAGGATTTCCACTGCAGGTTGTTTATTCAGGGAATGCTCTCGGGATAAACGGGGTGAGGGAAGGAAGACAGCAGAGAATGTTCCTAAGCAAGGATGTGGTCTCCAGTGGAACAGAGCAGGAGCCTGATCCCATGAGATGCTGGACAGGACTCTCCAGTAGAACCATCCATCTGTGATGGTAGAAATACTCTCTCCTCACTGTCCAATACTATGCCCACTCTCCACCTGTCATACCTGAGAATTTAAAACATTCTAGCTAAACAAGTGAATTTTTTTATGTTTTTAGTGGCAAACACCTTTGCTTGTTCTTTTTGTTTAGACTACGTTACAGAAAAGAGTACCAAAAGTGAATGTCCGTATGCCGTCTCCTAGATTCCAGACTTATCAGCATTTTGTCACACTTGGCTTAATTTTTTGCCTCATGTCCTCCCGCTTTTGTTTGCTGGAGTTCTTCAGTGGAAATCCTAAAAACAAATTTGCATCCAAATACATTTCACTGCAATATGTAAAATATGGACATTTCCTGAATCATCATTTTATCGCACCTAAAAAAATTAATAGGTCCCTGATATCACCTACCACCCTACTGCACTCACATTTCCTGTACTGAGCCAGGAATGTCTTTTTCAGTTGTTCAACAAGTCAGGCTCCAAAAAATGATCCCCACGTTGACTGTATCTATTTTCTTCAAAAATATAAAGATTTATGATGGAAGACAAAAAAACAACCGGAAATGACCTCAATAACCAGTGGAAATGAGAGGCTAAGGTGTCAAGTTCTATTCAAAATAGGAAAATTTGAAAGGTAACTTTGGAGCATAGGCACACACGTATATAATTTCAACTTCATGAAAATAAGTGTTACTACATTTTGCAAATTAGTTTAAGTGCACCATAGAAAATGAACAGAACCTGGGTCCTTCTGGTGAAGTCAGCGTAGCATCCCAGAGTTTAGACATGCACTCTTTGAGCCTCTTTCATTGACAGTCTCGTGCTTTCCACCCAGTATTTGCTTTGAAAATACTAGAACTCCTGGAACACAGTTAGGTCTCAGTAAATGTCAGCTATACTGGTACGAAAATGTTGACTACAAATAGATATGCCATCATGCCCTATCATTTTTACTACCTGGTGATTCCTCTTGTGTTTTCTGACACCGCGTCTAACTGCAATGTCTGTTATTAATAAGCCTTTCCAATTGTCTACAACGCTACAAGTGGCATGCTATAAAATACAACGCAGAATAACAAAGAATTTAGGATGAGATGAACTCTGTGTGGAGGGTTTCTAAAAAGGCAGGTGCAGTGAGGGCCACCAGTGGCTGGCTGCCTTCGGGGAAGGGAAAAAACACTCAAACCCTGATATGCTAAAGGCTTTCTCTGATGTCCCCCGCATCCCTTTCAATTGTGCCCTTTGGTAAAACTAAGGTCACAGCTTGCTGCTGTCTGCTACATAACCCATACGAGGCAGGAACAGCACCGTATGTTAACAGCACGGCTCTGAACCAGCAGAGGCGAAGCTGAGCGGTTCTGTTTTGGTGAATCCCTTTCAAACTCCATCTGCGCTTTCGGGCCAACGGAATCTCCCTCACACCGAGCAACCCCCTGCGACACTCCTGGAGAGAAGCATCACTAGCTCTGGTTTCTAGATAGTTGTTGAAACGAAACAAAGCCTTCTTGTGCGATGAAGGAAAAAACTCAGGGGAGAGAAGGAGTTAGCCTTCCTGGCACATGATACAGGAGCCTACCCACCTTCCATTCTTTAAAACAAACAATGAAGATGGCTCAGGGAGTTTTCACTCACAACCTGGACCTGTACACATTCTGAGAGGCTTTGAATCGGGTCCTATGCAGAAATAAGGCTCAAGAGGTCTAGTAAAAGTGTGAGATCTCTGAGTCATGTTATGAAATGAGAGTTCACCCAGCTCACGGTCCAGGAAAATGCCAACATCTCTGGGTGTCACGACTGACAGTCCCAGGCTGGCACTGGGACCCTCCTGGGTGCAGCACCCCACCAGGCTGACCGAGACCCCCTGGCCTTCGTGGGAGGAGAGTCTGTGCCATCCCTGGGAGCCCGTTCAGACTTGTGTCCCACTTCTGCCTCCCAGAGATGCTATGATAGAACCATGGAAAACCCAGGACAAGAGTGTTGGCTGCAAATATTTTTGGAAAAAAAGAAACATTTTATTTTCTCTCTGAAAGAAAGCTCACCTGGTTCTTGTCCTCGGAGACAATCAACAGAGGGCGTGCTGTGTCAGGGTTCAGAGAGTGTCTACTCGAAATTTTTAGACACTTTTCTGCCAAGCAGGATTCGGGGGAGGAAACCTGTAGCCTCCTCCTCTTCATTCAAAACAGACGTCATTAGTGTTGAATGGGTGACAGCCCGTCCCGTTCAGACAGCACACTGTCCTCTGCTACTTTACTCAGCAGACCAGTGATGTACAGATGTCCTTTGAAAATGCTGGTAGGTTTGCACCGCGTTTCCCCTGAATGTCCTTCTCTTCCTGGGCTAACCTCGGAAGAACTGCTTCTTGGCCACGTTCTAGAAGTTGCTTCCGGGCCTCAAATTCAGAGGGTAATTCCAGCCTTCCTTTGCACCTTCCTTCTCCGCTCTGAGGGTGTTTTGCTTTGAATGCTTATTAATCTCTGACATATCAGCCACCTGCTTTTCAGGGACCCGAGAGCCTTGGCCTGCGGCGAGGGGCAGTCTGCCCCGGGGCCTCGCCAGCACGCATGCGGGTCACCTCCGGGTCCTCCTCATGGAGCAGGGTCAGGACCTGGTTGTGCTTCTCACACAAAGGGCTCTGCCCGCCCCTTCTCCTTGCTCCTGGTGGATGGGAAGCAGCTGGGCAGTGTCCGTCACCCTTCCCGGCTGCCCGTGGACAGGGGTGACGGCAGAGGGGCGACGGGACGTGTCGTGTAGGTGAGACCAGGATGGCCGGCTGCAGCCGCCACGCAGGCTGAGCACACACGCGGGCTGCTGGGGTCCCCGCTCGTCCAGCACACGGGGCACTTGGCTTCTGCCCGGGGTCCTGCCGGGCTGGGCCCATAGGACTTCCTACAGGAGGCTGGGCTCCCCAGGGACAGGTGCATACACCCTCACGTCTCAGTCCTCACCGTGCTGGCGCCTCCTAGCATCCTGGGAATCTTTGGGCCTTTGGATTGCAGCTGCCGGGAGGCGCCTTTCCTGGGCCCAGGCCATGGCTCAGCCGGACAGATGCTCCCGCCTGGACCAGCGGCCTCTGCCGATGCCCCCTTTCCGCTCAGGCAGCAGAAAACTGGGTTTAGAGTTTATCTAATTTTGATGAGTTTAAATTGACAAAGCTTCCTGTGGGAACTTTCTACTCTCTTGGACACCACTGCTTTGGAACATGAATTGCATCCGACTCAGGCCTGCTTTGTCCTTGGCACCTCTTGTACATCCCACAGTCTGTCACTGGCTGTGAGCTGCCCCCAGTGGGTTCCCCTGACCACCTGGCAATGTGGTCTCCTTACAGATGATGGCAACTCTGTCACGAAGGGAATGGCTGTGAACCTTGGAACCCAAACTCGTACCAACTAGGGTTTGGATTGGAGCCCCAGCAGGTAAAGAGCGTGTGGGCAGGTCACGAACAGTGTTCATACAAGAGTCCATTCATGATCGTGTGCAAGGATAGAAGGACGGGACCTAGTGTACCTTACACAACACCTCAGTGCAATCACACACACACACACACACAACACACATGCACATGCACACATGCACATACACACACATACAGGTATACAAACATCATGTCATTTCCCTAATTCATCAATTAAGTAAACACTCAGGTTTCCTACTGCTTTTCTCATCATCATATTGCTATTTGTACTCACTTGAAGGATCATCATTTCTTATTAACAATAAATTCAAATAAAGGTGCACTGACACAATATGCATTACATGTGTCTTCCCCCTTGTAATTTTCACCACAGTATTTGTAAAACGCCATACCTATTTTAGAGCTTTTGTTAAGTCCCATGAGACAAAATGAGCAAGTAGTGTAAACATTGACACTGTGTTCTAAGCAGAGAGCACAAATACAATCTAATTTCACAGATAATAAGGAACCAAAGGAGGGACTTGAAGCAGATATTCTAATATTTTTACACATATGCATAGTCTACTGTTCTAATACTGAAGGGCATATTTTATTACCACTCAATATGAACATTTATTTCCACTTGTGCATACAGAGGAATATGAATGTGCTACAATAGAATGGATGTATAGGAACGACCTGTTGACATCTATACTGACAAGTAAATTTAGTTCTTCTATCTGGTGAATATCCACAGTCTGTTATTGTAGACAATAAACCATATATGCAATCAATACAGATTTGTTTCTTTCAAGAACAATTCCAAATGGAAATGAACTAACTTGCCAATTCCTACAGCAACACAGAGACCAAGTTATATTTCACTCACCTTTATTCGCCTTCCCTGTGGATTCAAAGCTATTTCCCTACCTCCACTGCAAGTTACTGCCTAAATACGGCTCTGAGGATAGGAACGCAGACATGTAGAATCAGTGCCCGCAGGAAACGCAAAGGTTGACTCTACCAGCACTGGGGCATCCGTACGTTTTTCTGAAGCAAAAGGACACTTTCTCAGGTGACTTCACAGGTCCTCATGTGACACCAGAGATCTGCACTCTGGCTCTCGGAGGTAGAAGATGAAGGCAGTCACAGATTCTAAGTATGGTTTCCTGAGAACGGTGACCTGCCTGTGTGTCTGTGAGACCCTTGCAACCAGGCGAGAGGGAGCTATGACTCTGAGCTGTGGCTGGGCTGGCACACAGAACCAAGTCCCTTCCCCTGCTGACGTCTCTGGGGGAACGGATGCCCCACGCTCTTAATGAGCCCTTGTCACTGAGCTGCCCAGACGTGGCAATCCTCAGGGACAATGACTATGGAGGACAATTCCAGACAGACCTAATCTGTCTCTTCTATTAGTTTACGTATCTCGTAGAGGACAAGTAACTCCCTAGACATCCCCAGCTGCCTTACCTCCCATCTGTGAATGAACTACATGTTTTATAGAACACTAAAGATTTTTTCCAAGTCTCGGGAAGATGGCGGTGTAGGAGGACTCTGGGCTCACCGCGCGTCCTGCTGATCACTTTGATTCCACCTACACCTGCTTAAATAGCTCAGAAAACCGCCAGAAGACTAGCAGAATGGAGTCTCCAGAGCCAAGCGCAGATGAGATGCCCACGGAAGAGGGTAGGAAGGGTGGAGAGGTGGTGCATGCTCCAGGGACTGGAGGGAGGGAGCCGGGACAGAGGGGCGGCCTGCTGGCCAAGCAGAGCCCCAGAGTCTGGCTTGCAAAAGCGGAGGGGCCGGAAGGAGTGTGTTCTGACAGCAATTGGGACTTGACATCTGGAAGATTATAAGCTAACAGCTCTGCTCCAAGAACGGGAGGGCTGGAGGCCAACGGGAGGGAGAGTTGCTGAGCCCCGGGACGACAGAGCTCAGTTTGGCGGGAACAAAGGCAATTGCCAGCGCCAGCTCCCTCGCCCAACCCCCAGCCAAAATCCCAAAGGGAACCAGTTCCTGCCAGGGAACTTGCTTGCTCCGCGCAAACATCCAACGCTGTGCTTCTGTGAAGCCACCGCTCCGGCGGCGGGTCTGACTCCCTCCCCCTGCCATAGGGCCCCTCCTGAGGTGGATCACCTAAGGAGAAGTGAGCTAAGCCTGCCCCTCCTGACCCCGTGCACCTTCCCATCTATGCCAGCTAATATGCCTAATTGCCAGCACCACAAGCTGGCAGGGTGCAAGTAGCCCAGACGGGCCACGCCACCCCACAGTGAATCCCACCCCTAGGAGAGGGGAAGAGAAGGCACACACCACTCTGACTGTGGCCCCAGCGCTGGGCTGGGGGCAGACATCAGGTCTGACTGCGGCCACGCCCACCGACTCCAGTTATATAACACAGCACAGGGGAAGTGCCCCGCAGTTCCACACCACTCCAGGGACTATCCAAAATGACCAAACGGAAGAATTCCCCTCAAAAGAATCTCCAGGAAATAACAACAGCTAACGAACTGATCAAAAAGGATTTAAATAATATAACAGAAAGTGAATTTAGAATAATAGTCATAAAATTAATCGCTGGGCTTGAAAACAGTATAGAGGACAGCAGAGAATCTCTTGCTACAGAGATGAAGGGACTAAGGAATCGTCAGGAGGAGCTGAAAAACACTATAAACGAGACGCAAAATAAAATGGAAATGACCACAGCTCGGATTGAAGAGGGGGAGGGGAGAATAGGTGAACTAGAAGATAAAATTGTGGAAAAAGAGGAAGCTGAGAAAAAGAGAGATAAAAAAAACCAGGAGTATGAGGGGAAAATTAGAGAACTAAGTGATGTACTAAAAAGAAATAACATACACATAAATTGTATTCCAGAGGAGGAAGAGAGAGGGAAAGGTGCTGAAGGGGTACTTGAAGAAATAATAGCTGAGAACTTCCCTGAACTGGGGAAGGAAAAAGGCACTGAAATCCTAGAGGCACAGAAACTCCCTTCAGATGTAACTTGAATTGATGTTCTACATGACATATCATAGTGAAACTGGCAAAATACAAGGATAAAGAAAAAATTCTGAAAGCAGCAAGGGATAAACGTGCCCTTACATATAAAGGGAGACCTATAAGACTCGTGACGGATCTCTCTTCTGAAACTTGGCAGGCCAGAAAGGATTGGCAGGATATCTTTCATGTGATGAACAGAAAAAAATATGCAGCCAAGAATCCTTTATCCAGCAAGTCTGTCATTTAGAATAGAAGGAGAGATAAAGGTCTTCCCAAACAAACAAAAACTGAAGGAGTTCGTCACCACTAAACCAACCCTACAAGAGAACCTAAGGGGAATCCTATGAGACAAAGTACCAGAGACATCACTACAAGCATAAAACCTATGGACATCACAATGACTCTAAACCTGTATCTTTCTATACTAACAATGAATGTAAATGGACTAAATGCACCAACCAAAAGACACAGGGTATCAGAATGCATAAAAAAACAAGACCCATCTATTTGTTGTCTACAAGAGACTCATTTTAGACCTAAGGACACCTTCAGATTGAAAGTGAGGGGAGGGAGAACTATTTATCATGCTACTGGAAGCCAAAAGAAAGCTGGAGTAGCCATACTTATATCAGACAAACTAGACTTAAATTAAAGGCTGTAACAAGAGATGAAGAAGGGCATTATATAATAATTACAGGGTCTATCCATCAGGAAGAGCTAACAATTATAAATGTCTATGCGCCGAATACAGGAGCCCCCAAATATATAAAACAATTAATCACAAACATAAGCAACCTTATTGATAAGAATGTGGTGGGGCGCCTGGGTGGCGCAGTCGGTTAAGCGTCCGACTTCAGCTCGGGTCACGATCTCGCGGTCCGTGAGTTCGAGCCCCGCGTCGGGCTCTGGGCTGATGGCTCAGAGCCTGGAGCCTGTTTCCGATTCTGTGCCTCCCTCTCTCTCTGCCCCTCCCCCGTTCATGCTCTGTCTCTCTCTGTCCCAAAAAAAATAAAAAAAAAAAAGAATGTGGTAATTGCAGGGGACTTTAACACTCCACTTACAGAAATGGATAGATCATCTAGACACACAGTCAATAAAGAAACAAGGGCCCTGAATGATACACTGGATCAGATGGACTTGACAGATATATTTAGAACTCTGCATCCCAAAGCAACAGAATATACTTTCTTCTCGAGTGCACATGGAACATTCTCCAAGATAGATCACATATTGGGTCACAAATCAGCCCTTCATAAGTATACAAGAATTGAAATCATGCCATGCATACTTTCAGACCACAATGCTATGAAGCTTGAAATCAACCACAGGAAAAAGTCTGGAAAACCTCCAAAAGCATGGAGGTTAAAGAACACCCTAGTAAAGAATGAATGGGTCAACCAGGCAATTAGGGAAGAAATTTAAAAATATATGGAAACAAACAAAAATGAAACTACAACAATCCAAACGCTTTGGGATGCAGCAAAGGCAGTCCTGAGAGGAAAATACATCGCAATCCAGGCCTATCTCAAGAAACAAGAAAAATCCCAAATACAAAATCTAACAGCACACCTAAAGGAAATAGAAGCAGAAGAGCAAAGACAGCCTAAACCCAGCAGAAGAAGAGAAATAATAAAGATCAGAGGAGAAATAAACAATATAGAATCTAAAAAAACTGTAGAGCAGATCAATGAAACCAAGAGTTGGTTTTTTGAAAAAAATAGACAAAATTGACAAACCTCTAGCCAGGCTTCTCAAAAAGAAAAGGGAGATGACCCAAATAGATAAAATCATGAATGAAAATGGAATTATTAAAACCAATCCCTCAGAGATACAAGCAATTATCAGGGAATATGCTGAAAAATTATATGCCAACAAACTGGACAACCTGGAAGAAATGGACAAATTCCTAAGCACCCACACACTTCCAAAACTCAATCAGGAGGAAATAGAAAGCTTGAACAGACCCATAACCAGCAAAGAAATTGAATCAGTCATCAAAAATCTCCCAACAAATAAGAGTCCAGGACCAGATGGCTTCCCAGGGGAGATCTACCAGACGTTTAAAGCAGAGATAATACCTATCCTTCTCAAGCTATTCCAAGAAATAGAAAGGGAAGGAAAACTTCCAGACTCATTCTATGAAGCCAGCATTACTTTGATTACCAAACCAGACAGAGACCCAGTAAAAAAAGAGAACTACAGGCCAATATCCCTGATGAGTATGGATGCAAACATTCTCAATAAGATACTAGCAAATCGAATTCAACAGCTTATAAAAAGAATTATTCACCATGATCAAGTGGGATTCATTCCTGGGATGCAGGGCTGGTTCAACATTCGCAAATCAATCAACGTGATACATCACATTAATAAAAGAAAAGATAAGAACCATATGATCCTGTCAATCGATGCAGAAAAGGCCTTTGACAAAATTCAGCACCCTTTCTTAATAAAAACCCTGGAGAAAGTTGGGATAAAAGGAACATACTTAAACATCATAAAAGCCATTTATGAAAAGCCCACAGCTAACATCATCCTCAATGGGGAAAAACTGAGAGCTTTTTCCCTGAGATCAGGAACACGACAGGGATGTCCACTCTCACCGCTGTTGTTTAACATAGTGTTGGAAGTGCTAGCATCAGCAATCAGACAACAAAAGGAAATCAAAGGCATCAAAATTGGCAAAGATGAAGTCAAGCTTTCACTTTTTGCAGATGGCATGATACCATACATGGAAAATCCGATAGACTCCACCAAAAGTCTGCTGGAACTGATACAAGAATTCAGCAAAGTTGCAGGATACAAACTCAATGTACAGAAAACAGTTGCATTCTTATACACTAATACTGAAGCACAGAAAGAGAAATAAAGAAACTTATCCCACTCACAATTGCACCAAGAAGCATAAAATACCTAGGAATAAATCTAACCAAAGATGTAAAAGACCTGTATGCTGAAAACTATAGAAAGCTTATGAAGGTAATTGAAGAAGATATAAAGAACTGGAAAGACATTCCATGCTCATGGGTTTGAAGAATAAATATTGTCAAAATGTCAATACTACCCAAAGCTATCTATACATTCAATGCAATCCCAATCAAAATAGCACCAGCATTCTTCTTGAAAGTAGAAGAAGCAATCCTAAAATTCAAATGGAACCACAAAAGGCCCAGAATAACCAAAGTAATTTTGAAGAAGAAGACCAAAGCAGGAGGCATCACAATCCCAGACTTTAGCCTCGACGACAAAGCTGTAATCATCAAGACAGCATGGTATTGGCACAAAAAGAGACACATAGACCAATGGAATAGAATAGAAACCCCAGAACTAGACCCACAAAAGTATGGCCAACTAATCTTTGACAAAGCAGGAAAGAACATCCAATGGAAAAAAGACAGCCTCTTTAACAAATGGTGCTGGGAGAACTGGACAGCAACATGCAGAAGGTTGAAACTAGACCACTTTCTCACACCATTCACAAACATAAACTCAAAATGGATAAAGGACCTGAATGTGAGACAGGAAACCATCAAAACCCTAGAGGAGAAGGCAGGAAAGGACCTCTCTGACCTCAGCCACAGCAATATCTTACTTGACACATCCCAAAGGCAAGGGAATCAAAAGCAAAAATGAACTACTGGGACCTTATGAAGATAAAAAGCTTCTGCACAGCAAAGGAAACAACCAACAAAACTAAAAGGCAACCAACGGAATGGGAAAAGATATTTGCAAATGACATATCAGAAAAAGGGCTAGTATCCAAAATCTATAAAGAGCTCACCAAACTCCACACCCAAAACACAAATAACCCAGTGAAGAAATGGGCAGAAAACATGAATAGACACTTCTCTAAAGAAGACATCCAGATGGCCAACAGGCACATGAAAAGATGCTCAACGTCGCTCCTCATCAGGGAAATACAAATCAAAACCACACTCAGGTATCACCTCACGCCAGTCAGAGTGGCCAAAATGAACAAATCAGGAGACTATAGATGCTGGAGAGGATGTGGAGAAACGGGAACCCTCTTGCACTGTTGGTGGGAATGCAAATTGGTGCAGCCGCTCTGGAAAGCAGTGTGGAGGTTCCTCAGAAAATTAAAAATAGACCTACCCTATGACCCAGCAATAGGACTGCTAGGAATTTATCCAAGGGATACAGGAGTACTGATGCATAGGGGCACTTGTACCCCAATGTTCATAGCAGCACTCTCAACAATAGCCAAATTATGGAAAGAGCCTAAATGTCCATCAACTGATGAATGGATAAAGAAATTGTGGTTTATATACACAATGGAGTACTACGTGGCAATGAGAAAGAATGAAATATGGCCCTTTGTAGCAATGTGGATGGAACTGGAGAGTGTGATGGCAAGTGAAATAAGCCATACAGAGAAAGATAGGTACCATATGTTTTCACTCTTATGTGGATCCTGAGAAACTTAACAGAAACCCATGGGGAAGGGAAGGAGAAAAAAAGAGGTTAGAGTGGGTGAGAGCCAAAGCATAAGAGACTCTTAAAAACTGAGAACAAACTGAGGGTTGATGGGGGGTGGGCGGGAGGGGAGGGTGGGTGATGGGTATTGAGGGCACTTGTTGGCATGAGCATTGGGTGTTGTATGGAAACCAATTTGACAATAAACTTCATATATTGAAAAAAAAGAATGGATAAAAAAAAGAAGAATGAAATTTTCCTTTTGGATGGACATGGTTGGTGCTAGAGTATATTATGCTACATGAAATACGTCAGTCAGAGAAATATGAGTCCATATGATTTCACTCAATGGAGGAATTTAAGAAACAAAACAGATGAACATATAGGAAGGAAAAAAGGAGAGAGAGGCAAACCATAAGCGACTCTTAACTCTAGACAACAAGCCGAGGGTTGATGGAGGAAGGTGGGTGAGGGATGGGCTAAATGGGTGATGGGTATTAAGGAGGGCACTTCTTATGATGAGCACTGGGTGTCATATGGAAGCAGTGGCTCCTGAAAGCAAAATTACACTATCTGTAACTAACTAGAATTTAAATAAAAATTTGAAACAAATTCCCCAATCTGCCAAGGCCACCACAACAAAGTAGTACAAGCTAAAGGCATCCAACTTCCTGACTCTCACTATATTATACAGCTCTAGGAAGGAAATCAGTATGATACTGGCTAAAGGAATAGACCCATACACCAAAGGAACAGAATGAACAGCCCGGAAATAAACCCACCCATAGACAGACAACTAACATTTGACAAAGGAGTCAAGCCTATTCACGGGGAAACATAGTCTCTTTTAAAAATGGTCATGAGAAACCTGGGCAACTACATGCAGAGAAATGACATTGGAGGCCCTATATCGCACCACTCACAAAAATTCATTTGAGTGCTCACTTAGGCAGCAAACTATTAAAATTAGAACAATACAGAGAAGATTAGCATGGCCCCTGAGCAAGGATAACATGCAAAAGGTATCTGAAATGTGTTAAGATGTAAGCATAAGACCTGAAATTTTAAGACTAAAAGAAGATGATATAAAGAAAATCACTCAACATTGGGTACGTTGATAGTTATCAAATGAGGGTGTTCTTTCATTATCCTAACTACAAACACAGCCCACCATTTGTGACCCAAATTTCAATCCAGAGCCTGAATATGATACCAAAAGCACTTAGCAACAACAACAACAAAATTAATAAGTGGGACTACATCAAACTAAAAAGCTTCTGTTCAGAAAAAAAAAAATGAACAAAATAAAAAGTCAATCAATAGAATGGGAGAAAATATTTACAAATGTTCTACCTGATAACGTGTTACTATCCAAAACTCATCCAAATCAGTAATATAAATAAAAGGCAATTCCATCTTTAAAAAGGGAAGAGGAGGGGCACCTGGGTGGCTCAGTCGGTTAAGCGTCCGACTTCAGCTCAGGTCACGATCTCACGGTCCGTGAGTTTGAGCCCCGCGTCGGGCTCTGGGCTGATGGCTCAGAGCCTGGAGCCTGCTTCCAATTCTGTGTCTCCCTCTCTCTCTGCCCCTCCCCCGTTCATGCTCTGTCTCGCTCTGTCTCAAAAATAAATAAACGTTAAAAAAAATTAAAAACGGAAGAGGAACTCAATGGACATTTTTCCAAAGAAGACCTACAAATGGCATATAGACATAAAAGGTACTCTACATAACTAGTCATCAGGAAAGTGCAAAACAAACCACAATCAGATACCACCTCTTACCTCTTAAAATGGCTAGTATCAAAAAGAAAGAAAATGCCAAATTTGGTGAGGGAACCCATGTGCACTGTTGGTGGGGATGTAACTTGATACACCCTGTATGAAAAGCAATATGAAGGTCCTGAAAAAATTACACACAGGACAACTGTGGTATCCACCAATGAACTTCTAGCTACATATCCAAAGGAAATGAAATCAGGGTATCAGAGAGTTGCAGGCACCCCCATATTCATTGCAGCATTATTCACAGAGCCAAATACAAAAACAACCTAAGTGTCCAAACAGAAAACTGGATAAAGAAGATGTGGCATACATTGGAAAAAGGGTTAGAATCCAACATAACTTATGAAACTCAATACCCAAAAAACAAATAATCAAGTGAAGAAATGGGCAGAAGCCATGAATACACACTTTTCCAAAGAACATCCAGATGGCTAACAGACAAGTGGAAAGTTGCTCAACATCACTCATCATCAGGGAAATACAAATCAAAACCACAATGAGATACCAACTCACACCTGTCAGAATGGATAAAATTAACAACTGAGGAAACCACAGATGTTGGTGAGGATGAAGAGTAAGGGGATCCCTTTTGCACTCTTGTTGGGAATGCAAACTGATGCAGTCACTCTGGAAAACAGTATGGAGGGTCCTCAAACAATTAAAACCAGAACTACACTTTTACCAGCATTTGTACTACTAGGTATTTATCCAAAATATACAAAAACTCTGATTTTAAGGAGCATATGCACCCCAATGTTTACAGCAGTGCTATCAACAATAGCCAAAGTATGGAAAGAGCCCAAATGTCCATTGACTGATGAACGGATAAAGAAGAAACGGTGTATATATACAATGGAATACTACTCAGCAATTGAAAAGAATGAAATCTTGCCATTTGCAATCACATCACTGGAACCAGAGTGTGTTGAGCAAAGTGAAATAAGTCAGTCAGAGAAAGACAAATATCACATGATTTCACTCATATGTGGAACTTAAGATACACAGCAGATGAACACAGGGGAAGGGAAGGAAAAATAAAATAAAGACAGAGACGGAGGCAAAACATAAGAGATTCTTAAATACAGAGAACAAACTGAGGGTTGCTGGAAGACTGTTGGGGAAGGCAATCGGCTGGATGGGTGATGGTCAGTAAGGAGGGCACTTGTGATGGTCACTGAGTGTTATATGTAAGTGATGAATTATTGGGTTCTACTCCTGAAATCAAAACTACACTAGATGTTAACTAATGCGAATTTAAATAATAAATTTTAAAAAGAAGATGTGGGGGCGCCTGAGTGGCTCAGTCAGTTGAGCATCTGACTTCAGCTAGGGTCATGATCTCCCTGTCTGTGGGTTTGAGCCCCGTGTCAGGCTCTGTGCTGACAGCTTGGAGTCTGGAGCCTGCTTCGGATTCTGTGTCTCCCTCTCTGCACCTCCCCCACTCTCACTCTGTCTCTCTCAGAAACAAATAAACAATTAAAAATAATAAAAAATAAAAAATAAGATGTAGCATACATATCTAAAGGATTATTATTCGGCCATGAGAAAGGAGAAAATCCTGTCTTTTACAACAACATGGATGGACCCTATGGGCATTAGGCTAAGTGAAACAAGTCAGAAGAGAAAGACAAAGATTATGTGATCTCACATATTTGTGGAAACCAGAAAACGTGTATAGATACAGACAGTAGAATGGTGGTTACAAGGGGCTAAGGGATAGGAGAAGTGGGAGATGTTTGTTGGCAAAGAGGTCAAACGTCCAGTTTGAAGAGGAATAACTCCAGAGCATCTAATGTACAGCATGGTGATGATGGTTAATATTATTGTATTATCAACTTGAAGGTGGCCTAGAGAGTATATCTCAAATGTTCTCACCATGAAGAAGAGATGGTAATTATGTGACGTGATGGAGGTGTTAGCTAACACAATGGTGGCAATAATTTCATTACATATATACATTCACATTGGTACTCGTTGAGTTTGCCAAATGGCATATGTCAATAATAATTTAGTAAATCCAAGAAAAATTAACACAAACAAATTGTAGCATTCATTTCTTAGTTAGTTAGTTAGTTAGTTAGTTAGTTAGTTAGTTAGTTAGTGTATATTCAAGTTACTTAACATACAGTGTAGTCTGGCTTCAGGAGTAGAACCCAATGATTCATCTCTTACATAGGACACCCAGTGTTCATCACAAGTGCCCTCCTCAATGCCCATCACACATTTATACCATCCCCCCTTGCTCAAGCAACCTCCAGCAACCCTCAGCTTGTTCTCTGTATTTAAGAGTCTCTTATGGTTTCCCCCTCTCTGTGTTTTATCTTATTTTTCCTTCCCTTACTCTATGTTCATCTGTTGAGTGTCTCGACTTCCACATATAAGTGAAAACATATCTATCTTTCTCTCACTGACTTATCTCGCTTATCAAATATACTCTACTTCCCTCCAACTTGTTTCAAATGGCAAGATTTCATTCTTTTCCATCACAAACTAAAATTCCATTGTGTATATACATCACTTCTTCCTTATCCATTCATCAGTCGATGGATTTTGGGTGCTCATTCCATAATTTGGCTATTGTTGATAGTACTGCTATAAACATTGTGGTGCATGTGCCCCTTGATATCAGCATTTTTGTGATTTTTTAATAAATTCCTAGTAGTGCGATTGCAGGTTGTAGGTTCGTTCTGTTTTTAATTGTTTGAGGAACCTCCATAGTGTTTTCCAATGTGGCTCCACTAGTTTGCATTCCCACCAGCAGTGCAAAAAGGTTCTCCTTTCTCCACATCCTCACCAACATCTGTTGTTTCCTGAGATTTTCATTTTAGTCATTCTGAGAGGTGTGAGGTGGTATCCCAATGTGGTTTGGATTTCTATTTCCCTGATGATGAGTGATGTTGAGCATCTTTTCATGTGTCTGTTTACCATTTGGATGTCTTCTTTGGACAAGTGTCTGTTCATGACTTCTTCCCATTTCTTCACTGGATTATTTGTGTTCTGGGTGTTAAGTTTGGTAAGTCCTTTATAGATTTTGGATACTAACTCTTTATCCGATATGTCATTTGCAAATATCTTCTCCCATTCTTTCAGATGCCTTTTAGTTTTGTTGATTGTTTCCTTTGCTGTGCAGAAGCTTTTTATCTTGATGAAGTCCCAATAGTGCATTTTTGCTTTTATTGTCCTTGCCTCCAGACACATGTCAAGTATGAAATTGCTGCAATCTAGGCCACAGAGGTTCTGCCTCTGTTTTCTACTGTAGGATTTTCATGGTTTCCTGTCTCACATTTAGGTCTTTCATCCTGTTTGAATTTATTTTTATGTGTGGAGTAAGAACATCGTCCATTTTCCTTCTACGTGTTACTGTCCAGTTCTCCCAGCACCATTTGCTAAATACTGTCTTTTTCCCATTGGATACTCTTTCCTGCTTTGTCAAAGATCAGTTGGCAATACATTTGTGGGTCCAA
Source organism: Lynx rufus (assembly GCF_022079265.1). Classification (NCBI taxonomy): domain Eukaryota; kingdom Metazoa; phylum Chordata; class Mammalia; order Carnivora; family Felidae; genus Lynx; species Lynx rufus. Next base: position 144,058,170 of record NW_025814878.1, read on the forward strand.
TTCTGGGTTCTCTATTCTATTCCATTGGTCTCTATGTCTGTTTTTGTGCCAATACCATACTGTCTTGATGATTACAGCTTTGTAATACAGCTTAAAGTCTGGGATTGTGATGCCTCCGATTTTGGTTTTCTTTTTCATTATTACATTGGCTATTCAGGGTTGCTTGCAGATCCATACAAAATTTAGGATTGTTTGTTCTAGCTCTGTGAAGAATGCTGGTGGGTTTTTTGATATGGATTGCACTGAATGTGTAGATTGCTTTGGGTAGTATCTACATTTTAACAATATTTGTTCTTCCAGTCCATGAGCATGGAATGTTTTTCCACTTCTTTGTGTCTTCTTCCTCAATTTCTTTCATAAGCTTTCTGTGGTTTTCAGCATATAGATCTTTTACCTCTTTGGCTGGATTTATTCCTAGCTATTCTATGTTTTTGGTGCAATTGGGAACAAGATCGATTCCTTGGTATCCCTTTCTGTTCCTTCATTATTGATGTTTAGAAAAGCAACCAACTTCTGTATATTGACTCTATATCCTGTGACTTTATGAATTCATGCATCAGCTCCAGAAGTTTTTTGATGGAGTTTTCAGTTTTCCATGTAGAGTATCATGGCATCTGCAAAGAGTGAAAGTTTGACTTCTTTGCCAGTTTGGATGCCTTTTACTTCTTCTTTTTTTTTTTTTATATGAAGTTTATTGACAAATTGGTTTCCATACAACACCCAGTGCTCATCCCAAAAGGTGCCCTCCTCAATATCCATCACCCACCCGCCCCTCCCTCCCACCCCCCATCAACCCTCAGTTTGTTCTCAGTTTTTAACAGTCTCTTATGCTTTGGCTCTCTCCCACTCTAACGTCCTTTTTTTTTTTTTACCTTCCCCTCCCCCATGGGTTCCTGTTAAGTTTCTCAGGATCCACCTAAGAGTGAAACCATATGGTCTCTGTCTTTCTCTGTATGGCTTATTTCACTTAGCATAACACTCTCCAGTTCCATCCACGTTGCTACAAAAGGCCATATTTCATTTTTTCTCATTGCCACGTAGTATTCCATTGTGTATATAAACCACAATTTCTTTATCCATTCATCAGTTGATGGACATTTAGGCTCTTTCCATAATTTGGCTATTGTTGAGAGTGCTGCTATGAACATTGGGGTACAAGTGCCCCTATGCATCAGTACTCCTGTATCCCTTGGGTAGATTCCTAGCAGTGCTATTGCTGGGTCATAGGGTACGTCTATTTTTAATTTTCTGAGGAACCTCCACACTGCTTTCCAGAGCGGCTGCACCAATTTGCATTCCCACCAACAGTGCAAGAGGGTTCCCGTTTCTCCACATCCTCTCCAGCATCTATAGTCTCCTGATTTGTTCATTTTGGCCACTCTGACTGGCGTGAGGTGATACCTGAGTGTGGTTTTGATTTGTATTTCCCTGATAAGGAGCGACGCTGAACATCTTTTCATGTGCCTGTTGGCCATCTGGATGTCTTCTTTAGAGAAGTGTCTATTCATGTTTTCTGCCCATTTCTTCACTGGGTTATTTGTTTTTCGGGTGTGGAGTTTGGTGAGCTCTTTATAGATTTTAGATACTAGCCCTTTGTCCGATATGTCATTTGCAAATATCTTTTCCCATTCTGTTGGTTGCCTTTTAGTTTTGTTGGTTGTTTCCTTTGCTGTGCAGAAGCTTTTTATCTTCATAAGGTCCCAGTAATTCACTTTTGCTTTTAATTCCCTTGCCTTTGGGGATGTGTCGAGTAAGAGATTGCTACGGCTGAGGTCAGAGAGGTCTTTTCCTGCTTTCTCCTCTAAGGTTCTGATGGTTTCCTGTCTCACATTTAGGTCCTTTATCCATTTTGAGTTTATTTTTGTAAATGGTGTGAGAAAGTGGTCTAGTTTCAACCTTCTGCATGTTGCTGTCCAGGTCTCCCAGCACCATTTGTTAAAGAGGCTGTCTTTTTTCCATTGGATGTTCTTTCCTGCTTTGTCAAAGATGAGTTGGCCATATATTTGTGGGTCTAGTTCTGGGGTTTCTATTCTATTCCATTGGTCTGTGTGTCTGTTTTTGTGCCAATACCATGCTGTCTTGATGATGACAGATGCCTTTTACTTCTTTCTGTTGTCTGACTGCTGGGGTTAGGACTTCCAGTACTATGTTGAACAACAGTGGTGAGATGGACATCCCTGTCGTGTTCCTGATCTCAGGGGTAAAGCTCTCAGTTTTTTGCCATGGAGGATACTATTAGCTGTGGATCTTTCATATAAGGCTTTTATGATGTTAAGGTATGTTCCTCTATCCCTACTTTCTTGTGGCTTTTTATCAAGAAAGGATGCTGTATTTTGTCAGACACTTTTCCTGCATCTATTGACAGGACCATATGCAGGTGTCCTCAGGTCTAAAATGAGTCTCTTGTAGGGATAATATAGATGGGTCTTGGTTTTTTATCCATTCTGATACCCAAGGTCTTTTGATTGGGGCATTTATTCCATTTACTTTCAGAGTGATTACTGGGAGATATGTATTTAGTGCCATTCTGTTATCTGTAGGTTTCATGTTTGTGGTGATGTCTCTGGCCCTTTGCAGTCTTTGCTGCTTTCCAACCACAGAGCTTCCCCCCCCCCGCCCCCACTTAGGATCTCTTACAGGGCTGGATTAATGGTCACGAACTACTTTAGTTTTTGTTTGTCTGAGAAAATCTTTATTGCTCACTCTATTCTGAATGACAGCCCTCCTGGATAAAGGATTCTTGTCTGCACATTGTTCCCATTCAGCACATTGACTATTTCCTTTCATTCCCTTCTGGCCTACCAAGTTTCAGTGGACAAGTCTGCTTCTAATCTTATGGGTGTGTGTGTGGCTATGTGTGCGTGTGTGTGGGTGTGGGTGTGGGTGTGGGTGTGTGGGTGTGTATGTGTGTATAAAATAAGAATTGACCAAAAACAAATCATAAACTATGAGCCTGATTCCAAAAGAAAAGAGAAGAGGGAGGAAAGAAAAAAGAAGAGAAGAGAATAAAAGAAACAAAGAGTTGTCTGTTGGTCCCTGGGACCAGGGGCTGTGTTGGTCTGGAGGAGGGGCTGTCTGGCTCAGTCAGTGTCAATCTCACTCCAGTAGAGAAACAGTTACCAGGCACGGAGGGGCTGGATTTGGTGTAAGCAGGTCCTGCCTCCAAACTAGGGGCCACTGTTCTGCTCTCCCAGGCCCCACCATACGGTGATGGGGAGAAAACTGGTGACACCCTGCTCTCTCCTCCTTGGATCGGGTGTCCCAAACCATGCTCTTCCTGTGCCTCACTGGGGTCAGCTGGGATTCAAAACCTGATGTCTTCAAGGATCCCACCCAGGGCGCTCCCCGTTCTGGGGCAGCACCACTCCGTCCAGATGACAAAGAGCCTTTTGCTGGTGACTGCAGGGTCTTTTGTCCTTGGGGAGCAATACACCCTCTTCTCTCCATATGGAGGGAGGGGACTGCTCTGTCACAGTGTGCCCCCGAGGTCACTACCACCCCAGGGTTATCTCCCCACCCTAGGCGTGCCAAAGGCTGCATCTGCTCCAGAGAAATTCTTTTGAAACCTCTGAGTTTCAGCTCCAAAGGCTGTTTACAAAAAAGAAACTGGATCTCTCCATATTTCTTGTTCCCCAGTCCATGGCCCAGAGAGGTTTACCTCTTTTGCTGACTTGATACCACAATTTCACAGCCTCTCTCTCTCTCTCTCTCTCTCTCTTCCTGTCCCTTTTGTCTGTCCACAGAAGGGGTTCCCTCCCCTCCATGCCTACCCTGCTTTATGTCCCCCAATTCACATACATGCACCTGATTCTACCAAGCTGTCTCCCTCCATCTGTGGAGATCCTTCTGCCAATCCACAGATCAATTTCCTGAGTGTTCCAAGTGATCTGACCTCAAAACAGCTGTGTTTGAGGGACGAGGAAGATCCCAGTCCCCCTACTTCTCTGCCATCTTAACTCCCTCATGTCTCATTCATTTCTTTCATCCCACTTACACTTCCTCTCCTAAGGTCAGATTTGTATTGGTTTAATACAAAAATCTTCCTACGAAGTTACCAAATGAGAATGTTCTTTCATTATTCATCTACAAACACGGTCCACTCCTTGTGGTCAAATGTAAGTAAAGAGACTGAAAGAATGGCATTTCTAAATGTTTACCTTATGTAAATCTATAATGACATCAAAATGGGGTATAGTTTCTTGCATGGAGCTCTGAGTCCTGCACGATTCCATCAATAGCAGATACTCCCACTGCCTCCTGGTAACATAAATTTCTCTTTACAATGTGACCTGTAGTAATAAACTGTTAACACATTCAAATGGGTATGTTTGTACATATTCCGGAAAACATTGAAATACATCATTTATAAGCCTGTCACTTCTAAGTAGTACAAACTAAGGGAAACATTTTCTTCTCCTAGTCATCTTCATGAAAGTGTTCAGAGATTGCATGTGGAGCACATGTTTGTGCATGTGCATCTGTGTGTGTGTGTGTGTGTGTGTGCGTGTGTGTGTGTGTGTAATAATATAGTAATATATGTTGCTCCAATCCAAAGGCAAAACAAAGTGTAATATGTTGTGGTGCAGTATTGTTACAGAACCAGGCTGGGTCACTGGCAGAAAAACCAAGCGGCACTCAGAGTTCTTTGTGGATCAGAGTTTCATTTTACACCAGCGGCCTCAGAGGAGATGCTTCTCCAGAGATCTGAGCCCCAAGCACAAGCATGGGGGACAATTCATCGTCTGTTACTTCCGCATTCCGCATTAGTAGTAATTTGGCACACACAGCAAGCGGGGCAGGAAGAAGAACCCAGAAGGAGTCTTTAAGCTGGGAACTAGAGTTTATGTTAGTCCTATTGGCCATCTTATGGTACATAACTTTACTTATTTTCCCAACATTCCCTTCTTTGATGACTTTTTTGAAAAATCTTTTTTAGTAGGCATCACCTTTAGCTCTAAGGGTAGGTACTTTCAGAGAGCTAAGATGTGTGTTGTAGTTTCCACGTAATGTTGAGGGACGCGGTCAGGGTTTGTGTAAAGTCCACCACAAATGCAGGTCCGTTGTCACTATGTATGGTTAAGGGCAGACCAAACCAAGGTATGATTTCCCAAAGAAGAGCTTTGGACACCTCACAACTTCATTCCATCCTGGTTGGGAAGTCTTTGACCCATCCTGAATATGTGCAGATTATTACAAGGAGGTACCTGAATCCTTTGCTCAGTTGTATATCTGTGAATTCCACCTCCAACTCTTTGAAAGGGGTGGCCCCATCCTTTGAATAAACCAGGTTTCCTGGGATTATATGGGGTGGGTTTCTAGTAACTGTCAGATCAGGTTAGGGAGGATATGGTTTGCATATTTAGAGATTTATGAATTAACCAAGCCTCAAGTGAATATAAAGCATGAAAGTCTTTATCTATTGATAGGTCTACGGTGAGAAAAGTCTTTGCATACAACTTTTGGGGGAATCCACCCCATTTCCAATTGTTTAAATAATCATATGCCGATGGGATCTTATTATTATCCCCACAGAATAACAAGCACAGAAGATTGTCCATACATGAAAACTGTGACATTTTTTCTGAAGTTTACCTCAGGTTTTCTAGTTTAGGCAAACAACAAACATTTAAGCACAATCAGAACTAGAATTTAACTTCCATAATGGTGTGTTGTTGAAATATAGTTTTTTTCCTCTATAAAAATCCCTCTTTCCAGAGATAGCCAAATTGAGACCAATGCATTTGTAGAACGAGTCCAGTCTTAACAAACCTGGCCTAATTATTTACATAAGCTCACCAAGAATAACAATTGATCATGAGGATCTTTTTTATTGTTGATATTAATTCATTTTTGAGAGAAAGAGAGAGGCAGAACATGAGCAGGGGAGGGGCAGAGAGAGAGGGAGACACAGAATCTGAAGCAGGCTCCAGGCTCTGAGCTGTCAGCACAGAGCCCAAAGCAGGGCTTGAACTCACAGACCGTGAAATCATGACACGAGCCAAAGTCAGACTCTTAACCAACTGAGCCACCCAGGTGCCCCGATCATGAGGATCTTTTAAACGTTACTTTGGTAGAACCTTTTATAAGGAATCTCCAGATTGAACTTTTAGTAGCATCTCCAGGCCGGAAGCCAAGCCAAATACTTGCCATCAGACAGGCCTCCAATACCTGTAGAATTGGGTGAATTCCGCTTCACGAGGTCCCCAAGGTATCCTGAGGTTCCTGCACCTGCTGGGAAGTGACCTTCTTCACTCACCTGGGGAGGCTGCTGGAAACTCTGGAAGCAAGGTATCAGGCCACCATTTCCAAGGGGCTTTATGGCTCCATGTTTCACAAAGTCAACCTTAGTTGCCTAAAGCTCTCTGGTCATATATGAGTCTATGCATGTCAATCTCAAATAGGACATTCCAGTCAAAGCCTTGGTAAAATAACCAGTATTTACAATAGTGACCTGTTACAAGATGAACAGATTCTTACTGAACTTCTGCAAACAATTGTAATCGCCATGAAAGAAAAAAATACTCACTGAGAGTTTTTGAATTTCAGGGGGTAGGTAGAGGGAAAAGATAAATGCCTCAGTTGTTTACAAATGACCACTTTATGACATTTCTGTATATCATAGGTATCTTAAGAGAAAGTTTCCTTAATCTGGAAAAGCAAACATTAGAGAACCAGCAATATTTCCAACAAGAGTCACACAACTATAATCTTCCTCAGTTCATTTAGTCCCATGTTCCTAATCCTTGTTCAGTTTGAATGCAGCTTTTTAGCTCTGGAAACTCTTACCCATTTTAGTATTAATCTAACAGATGTCCAATACCTGTATTTCTCCCACAAGTCCTTTTTATAAATCTTCTTGAAGAACAAACACGTTTTGTGAGAGAATAAGAACAACTATAAATGAAAAAAACTCAAAAATACACATTGTTAAAGATCCGATGAGAGTCCATTATGATGCAATTGGCAAAGAAGTTCAGTTATTACTGTAACATATAACACTTCAAGCAATCAGAATATTAGGTGATGACCTTATACCAAAACATTAAAACTTTAGTAATTGCATATATATTTGGGCAGTTACAACATTTACCCATGTAATACAACCTAAGATTTACCGTTGCATGACAATGCTTCTCCAAGTAAGTTAGCATCCCAAATAAAAGGGCCTAATTGGTCAAAAAGACTTCATTTACCCTTTAAATCCTGGGAAGTTTGTTAAAACCTTAGAAAGTTATAAAGCACATCCTAAATAGGATTACAGATCATTACAAATCTTAAAACTGTATTTATTCAACCAAGGCGGCAATAAAAGATCCTAACAGCGAATGTATAGCATTATATCATTGTTAACAAACCCTAGCTCCTTCAACATTGAGAAGTTTTAACTAAGTAATCAAAGACTGGATAAAGATAAAACCTAAAGCTTTTTTTTTTTCTGGCAGACAAACAAAAAAGAAAACCTTTGTTTACATTGTCTTATCAAAAGCAAATCAACAGTCCAAGAAAACGTTGACTTTTGAATAGAGAGAAAAGCAGAATTTCCACCTTATACCAGGGTATTTTTAAAATTCCATTTATCTCAACCTTAGGCCATCCTGAGCACACATAAAATTCTTTTCCAAAGATGACCCTTCATGAACCTTCTACAACTTTCCTTTGCCTTCAAACTTTGTCCCAAAGCCATTTCTCTGCAACGAACAAGTCTCATTTAGGGCAAAATTACTTTCTTTGACCCTCAACAAAAAATGTACTTCCATTCCTTATATCTTTCTTACAAACCTCCTACTTTCCTACATACAGGGTTGCTTTCCTTATTTCCATCAGTCTTATGTACACTTAGCAGAATTTTAACTCTTAGGAAACCTTAGTCTCCAATTGAGGACTTAGTAACCGAGAGAGGTGTTATACACCAGAATTTTTTAGATGGTAAATTCACGAGCCAATTAAGCACAAAGCATGTTTTCCAATGGATCCAAATAGATTTAGTTACTCTGCAATAAGAAGTTAAAAACACAGCTTTCTGGGGAGGGAGCCAAGATGGCAGAAAAGCGTGGACGTTTTTTGTGTCTCGTGTCCATGAAATACAGCCAGACCAACACTAAACCACCCTGCACAACTAGAAAAGTGATCTGAGGATGAACACAACATTCTGCACAGCCTGAACCACAGAATTCAGCAGGTACCTGGCGCAGATTGGTGAACTTGGGGAGACAGAAGCCGTGAAGGACAGGGAGGTGCTTTACATGCAGAGAGAGGACAGAGACGGTGGTGAGAATATGGGAAAAGCACCCCTCCCCAAAAGCAGCTGGAGAGAAGGGGGAAAACTGGAAACAGCTGCAGGGACTAAACTAAAAAGGGAGAAAGGAGAGGGCTAAAATTCCATTAAGACTGTAAACAGGGAGAGTGCAAAGTCTACAACTCTGCAGCTCGATAACTGGCAGTGCTCTGGTGGGAAGGGCGAATCCCCAGGACCAGAGTGGGGTCCGGGAGGTTCTAGGGCCACACGGGGAGTACTGGTTCCACTGCTGGAAGGACATTTGGTAGAGAATGTGAGGCCACCTGGTCCCAGCAGACCCCAGAGAAAAGCCATAGTTGCTGGTGCTAGAACAAGGTCATTAAGGGTGAAGCCTTAAGGTGGTGCCAGATGTGTGTTGTGATTTTCAATAATCCCTGAAAAGCTGCTGTTACACTACTTCACAAACTTTTGTGGGGGGCGGGCTGGCACCTGGCCCAGTCTCTGTGCACTGGCAGCAGCACTGTCCCACGAACTTTCCTGGGTGCAGCCGGAACCCAGCCATTGCTCAGTAAGACCCTCCCGCAGAGGGGCGGAACAGGTCAAAGCCACAGTCCTTCAGACGTAAGAGGCTGGGGAAAACAGCCTCATCTGAGACAAAACTCGGGAGAGAGGTACTGCCTGGGGCTTGGTCACAGACAGTGAAAAAGCAAGGAGTGGATGAAAGATGAAGGCAGAGGATGGGTGCACGAGTGCTAATTGGGGAGAAATGAGTTCCGATACTACAGACTGCGTAGCTGGGTGATGCCATTTTCACTGCTTCTATGCATGTGCATATGCACCTACAAGTGCCACAACAAATCACCCCAGTAGGGTAGCACCGCCATCTAGTGGAGAATGGAGCCATTACACTAAGTCCTGCCCAACTACCAACCTTGCTCTTCAACAACTTAAGTATAGCCTACTTACTTATGGACTATAAAGCACATCACAGTCTGAATTGTAGGGGAAATCAAACTAAATTCAGTCATATTTCAGTCTCTTAGCAGGTCCATCTATTCAGTTTTCAGTTGTCATTTCTAAAGACAATGCTACTAACTAATGAATGGGCTAACCAAGAAAATAAGGAGGAAATTAAAAAGTACATGGAAGCCAATTAAAATGATAACACCAAAGCCCAGGACCTATGGGATGCAGTAATGGTGGTCATAAGAGGGAAATATATAGCAATCGAGGCCTTGCTAAAGATGGAAGAGGGGTCTAACCTTACACCCTAAAGAGCTGGAAAAAGCACAGCAAATAAAACCCCACACCAGCAGAAGACAGGAAATAATAAAGACTAGAGCAGAAAGTAAGGCTATCAAAACCAAAAAAAAAAAAAAAAACCCAGTAGAACAGATCAATGAAATCAGAAGGTGGCTCTTGGAAAGAGTTAACCAATATGATAAATCCATATCCAGTTTGATCAAAAATAAAAAGGAAAGGACCCAAATAAATAAAATAAAGAATCACATGGGAATACAAGCTGGTGCAGCCACTCTGGAAAACAGTATGGAGCTTCCTCAAAAAGCTAAAAATAGAATTACCCTACAACCCAGCAATTGCACTACTAGGCATTTATCCATGGGATACACGTGTGCTGTTTCAAAGGCACACATGCACCCCCATGTTTATAGCACCACTATCAACAATAACCAAAGTATGGAAAGAGCCCAAATGTCCATTGATGGATGAATGGATAAAGACGTGGTATATATATACATACAATGGAGTATCACTCGGCGATAAAAAAGAATGAAATCTTGCCATTTGCAACCACGTGGATGGAACTAGGGGGTATCATGCTAAGTGAAATCAGTCAGTCAGAGAAAGACAAAAATCATATGACTTCACTCATATGAGGACTTTAAAAGACAAAACAGATGAACATAAGGGAAGGGAAACAAAATATACAAACAGGGAGGGGGACAAAACGACAAAACAGAAGAGACTCATAAATATGGAGAACAAACAGAGGGTTACTGGAGGGATTATGGGAGGGGGGATGGGCTAAATGGGTAAGGGCCACTAAGGAATCTACCCCTGAAATCGCTGTTGCACTATATGCTAACTAATTTGGATGTAAACTTTAAAAAATACAAAATACAATTAAAAAATATTTTTAAAAAATCAAGAATCACAGAGGACAGATCACCACCAATACAGCAGAAATATAAACAATAATAAGAGAATATTATGAGCAATTAGACACCAATAAAAAGGGCAATCTGGAAGAAGTGGACAAATTCTTAGAAACGCATAAACAACCAAAACTGAAACAGGAAGAAACAGAAACTTTTAACACACCCATAAACAGTAAAGGAATCAAATTAGTAATCAAAACTGTCCCAAAAAACAAGAGTCCAGGGCTGGATGGCTTTCCAGGGGAATTCTACCACATATTTTAAGAAGAGTTAACACCTATTCTTTTGAAGCCATGCCCAAAATAGAAATGGAAGGAAACCTTACAAACTCCTTCTATGAGACCATCATTACCTTGATTCCAAAACCAGACAAAGAACCCACTCAAAAGGAGAATTACAGAACAATTTCCCTGATAAATATGGATGCAAAAATCCTCAATGAGGTAATAGCCAGCCAAATCACACAATGCATTAAAAGAATTATTCAACAAGACCAAGTGGGATTTATACCTGGGACACAGGGCTAGTTCAATATCTGCAAATCAATCAGTGTGATACATCACATCACTGAAAGAAAGGACAAGAACCACATGGTCCTCTCAATAGATGCAGAGAAAGCCTTTGACAAAATACAGCATCCTTTCTTGACAAAAACCCTCAAAAAGGTAGGGCTAGAAGGCTCATACCTCAAGATCACAAATGCCATAAATGAAAGACCTAATGTTACTATCGTCCTCAATAGGGAAAAACTGAGAGCTTTCCCCCTAAGATCAGGAACAGGACAGGGATGCCCATTCTCACCACTGTTATTCAACATAGTTTCGGAAGTCTTAGACTCAGCAATCAGACAACACAGGGGAATAAAAGACATCCAAATAAGCCAGGAGGAAGACACACTCACTCCTCACAGATGATATGACACTCTATGTGGAAAACCCAAAAGATTCCACCAAAACACTTCTAGAACTGATCCATGAATTCAGCAAGGTTGCGGGATGTAAAATCCATGCACAGAAATCCATTGTATTCCTATACACCAATAATGAACCAACAGTAAGAGAAATCAGGAAATCGATCCCACTTACAAGTGCACCAAAACCCGTAAAATACCCACCAATAAGCATAACCAAAGAGGTGAAAAATCAATGCACTGAAAACTATAGAAAACTGATCAAAGACATTGAAGAAGACACACAAGAAAAGGGCAAAATGTTCCATACTCCTGGATGGGAAGAACAAAGATTGTTAACAGGTCGATACTACTCAGGCAATCAACATATTTAACGCAATCCCTATCAAAGCAACACCCGCATTCTTCACAAAGCTAGAACAATCTTAAAATTTGTATGGAACCAGAAAACAACTAAATAGACAAAGCAATCTTGAAAAAGAAAACCGAAGCTGGAGGTATCATGATGCTGGTCTGCAAGACGTATTCAGCTTAACTGAATAGCCACCCAGGTGCCTAGGTACAATATGATTTTTGATAACAGGATTGTAATAGAGATATTCAGTGAAGATAACAAAGCTCAGAGAAATTTAGTCAAAACAAAAAGTCAAAAGACAAGACAAATCTAGAATTCCCACCTGGCTGAGATTAGGGGATTATTCCTCCCTTACCATTTCTCTGCAGTGTTCCAAGATTCTAATTGTTACAAAGCTAAAGGGCAAATATCAATAATTAATGGCACCTGCCTCACAGGCTTGTTTTGAGGAACGAATAAGCACACACAAAGCATTTCTGAGGGAAAAAATAAGATGTGTTACAAAGCTGTAATGATCAAGACAGTATGGTACTGGCACAAAAAAACAGACACTCACATCAATGGAACTGAGTGTTCTCCACAATAAGAGAACCCAGAAATGGACCCACAAATGTATGGCCAACCAATCTGTGACAAAGCAGGAAAGAATTTCCAATGGAATAAATAAAGTCTCTTCAGCAAATGGTGCTGGGAAAACTAGACAGCAACATACAGAAAAATGAACCTTCACCACTTTCCTTCACCATACACAAAAATAAACTCAAAATGGAAGAAAGGCCTAAATGTAAGACAGGAAGCCATCAAAATCCTAGAGCAGAAAGCAGGCAAAAACCTCTTTGACCTGGGAAGCAGCAACTCTCTCACTCAACGCATCTGCAGAGGCAAGGGAAACAGAAAGAAAAATGAACTGTTGGGACCTTATCAAAATACAAAGCTTCTGCACAGTGAAGGAAACAATCAGCAAATATAAGCAACCTACGGAATGGGAGAAGATATTTCCAAATGATATATCAGATAAAGGGTTAGTATGCAAAATCTATAAAGACCTTATCAAACTCAAAAAATGAATAATCCAGTGAAGAAATGGGCAAAACACATGACTACACACTTGTCCAAAGAAGACATCCAGGTGGCTAACAAACACATGAAAAAATGTTCAAAATCACTTATCATCAGGGAAATACAAATCGAAACCACAATGAGATATCACCTCACACCTGTCAGAATGGCTAACATTAACAACTCAGGCAACGACAGATGTTGGCAAGGATGCAGAGAAAGAGGATCTCTTTTGTACTACTGCTGGGAATGCAAACTGGTGCAGCCACTCTGGAAAATACTATGTGGGTTCCTCAAAAAATTAAAAATAGAATTACCTTATGACCCAGCAATTGCACTAGTAGGTGTTCATCCAAGGGATACAGGTGTATTGTTTTAAAAGGGCACATGAACCCCACTGCACAAAAGCAGTGCTATCGACAATAGCCAAATTATGGAAAGAGACCAACTGTCCATTGATGGATGAATGGATAAAGAAGAACTGGTAAATATATGCGATGGAGTATTACTCAGCAGTCAAAAATAATGAAATCTTGCCATTTGCAGCGACGTAGATAGAACTAGACTGTATTTTGCTGTGAAATAAATCAATCAGAGAAAGACAAATATCATGATTATCATGATTTCACTTATATGTGGAATTTAAGACATGTAACGGATTAACTGAGGAGAAGGGAAGGAACAAAAAGAAAAACAGAAGGAGGCATACGATAGGAGACTCTTACATACAAACAACAAACTGAGGGTTGCTGGAAGAGAGAGGAGTGGGGGCATGGGCTAATTGTGTGATGGGTATTAGGAGGGCACTTCTTGGGAAGAGTACATGGCTTCATATGTAAGTGATGAATCACTGGGTTTTACTCCTGAAACCAATACAACACTATCTGTTAACTAAGTTGAATTGAAATAAATACATTTATTTTAAAAAGAAATAATATTTATGATAAAGATGAATAAGTAAAAACACTTAATTAAAAAAACTAGAATAAAATCATTTGAAAAATATTTCAAACTTACTTGTGTTTCAAAGTTAAAAGAAAACTACTGAATGGGAGAAGATATTGGCAAATGACATAACCAATAAAGGGTTTATATCGTAATTTATAAAGGTCTTATACATACAATGCCCAAAATACAAATGATCTAATTAAAAATGGCCAGAATACATGAATAGACATTCTCCAAAGAAGACAACATGATGACAAAAAAAAAAAAAAAAAAAAACACGTTAAAACATGCTCAACATCACTGATCATCAGGTAAATACAAACCAAAAACGCAAAGATATGTCACTTCATCCATGTGAGAATAGCTAAAATCAACAACACAAGAATCAACAGGTGTTGTCAAGGATATTTAGAAATGGGAACTCTCTTGCACTGTTGAATCCATGAATTCAGAGCTTGAACACTCCTTGCTTAAAACAATGAAGTAAGGTAATTCTCATGAGAGTCATCAGGGGAAACGTTGGATGACAGGTCCAGACACAAAATCTTAGGGGCTCTGACATTCAAAGTGTTCCATCACAGGGTCTTCCATACCGAGTCATCTGGAGTCATAGCCCCTACAAAGCGCCTTCTTCATTGCTCCAGTCACATCCTTGTTCCGCAGGGTATATATAAAGGGGTTGACCATGGGGGTGACGATGGTGTAGAAGAGAGAAACGAACTTGCCCTGATCCCGGGAGTAGTTGTTGCTAGGCTGGAGGTAAATGTAGATGCCTGTGCCATAGAACAGGGAGACCACTGTGAAGTGGGACCCACATGTCCCAAAAGCTTTCCTCTGCCCTGAAGCTGACTTTATTCTGAACACTGCCTTGACAATCTGACCATAGGAGAACGTGATTAAAGCCACAGGTATGAGGAGAATGATCACACTGACAAAGAGCTCAGACTCATTCACAGTGGTGTCAACACAAGCAAGCTTGAGTAGTGGGGGAACCTCACAAAAGAAGTGCTCTATTTTATTTCTCCCACAAAGTGGTACAAGGAAGGTGAGCACCGTGTGCAATGAGGAGTTGGCAAAACCAAGGAACCACGATGCAGAAGCCATCAGGGTGCACAGACGGGGGTGCATGATCACTGTGTAGTGCAGGGGCCTGCAGACGGCTGCGTAGCGGTCAAATGCCATCACCCCTAACAGAATGCATTCTGTGGATCCCAACCCTAGAGAGACAAACAGCTGAGCTACACAGCCACCGAAGGAGATAGACTTGTCTGGTCCCCTGAGATGAACCAGCAGCTGAGGAACAGTGCTGGTCGTGTAACACAGGTCCAGAAAGCTTAGGTTGGACAGGAAAAAGTACATGGGAGTCTGCAGGTGTGGGTCTATGCGGGACAACGCAATGATGGTTGTGTTTCCCAGCAGGGTGAGCAGATAGAAGATCAGAAGAACCACAAAGAGGACTCGCTCCAGCTGAGGCCGGTCAGAGAAACCCAGCAGGATAAAGCCAGTGAAAGAACTTCCATTTTTCTGGTCCATTCTTTCTTACCACATGTTTCCTGTCAAGACCAAGCATTTAGCAATTTTTAAAAGCGATCTTCAAAGCAATAAAATGTTGGCAGGATGTGAATTTAGCATGTTATAAGACAGGGCATGGGAGTGTATAAGTAACTCTTTGAATAAATTATGGACTCATGAAATTGCCATCGTTCATATTAATTAATTCTATATTATCAGAAAAGAAAATCATAATATTTGATGTAAGGAAAATAAAATAATGGACCTGTGTCTGCATCAGTCATAGGTACAAAATGTCTTTCAGTCTCAGCCTAGTAGGCTGAAAGTACTATAAAATATGTGTGTGCACCCCCGTGTTTATAGCAACACTATCAACAATGGCCAAAGTATGGAAAGAGCCCAAATGTCCACCAATGGATGAATGGATAAAGAAGATGTGGTATAAACATACAATGGAGTATTACTCAGCAATCAAAAAAGAATGAAATCGTGCCATTTGCAACTACATGGATGGAACTGGGGGGTATTATGCTAAGTGAAATTAGTCAGTCAGAGAAAGACAAAACTCATATGACTTCACTCATATGAGGACTTTAAGAGACAAAACAGATGAACATAAGGGAAGGGAAGCAAAAATAATATACAAACAGGGAGGGGGACAAAACAAAAGAGATGCATAAATATGGAGAATAAACTGAGGGTTGCTGGAGGGGTTGTGGGAGGGAAGATGGGCTACATAGGTAAGGGATATTAAGGAATGTACTCCTGAAATCATTGTTGCACTATATGCTAACTAATTTGGATGTAAATTCAAAAAAATAAAAAAGAGAATTTAAAATAAATAAAATAAATGAAATAAAATAAAAATATGTGTGCATTTCAGAGAAAATCGGATAAGGGAAGAGAGGGAGGGAAATCAGAAAGAATAGGAAAGTGCTGCACACAGAGTTAGTCATCATTTTTTTAAAAACTTTTTCTAGCGTTCGTTGACTAGGAAGATGGCGGCGTAGGAGGACGCTGGGCTCACCGCGCGTCCTGCTGATCACTTAGATTCCACCTACACCTGCCTAAATAACCCAGAAAACCGCCAGAGGATTAGCAGAACAGAGTCACCGGACCCAAGTGCAGACGAGAGGCCCACGGAAGAGGGTAGGAAGGGCGGCGAGGCGGTGCGCGCTCCACGGACTGGCGGGAGGGAGCCGGGGCGGAGGGGCGGCTCGCCGGCCAAGCAGAGCCCCCGAGTCCGGCTTGCAAAAGCGGAGGGGCCTGACGGACTGTGTTCCGACAGCAAGCGCGACTTAGCGTCTGGGAGGTCATAAGTTAACAGCTCTGCTCAGAAAGCGGGAAGGCTGGAGGACAAAGGGAGGGTGAGCTGCGGAGCCCCCGGACGACAGAGCTCAGTTTGGCGGGGAACAAAGGCGCTCGCCAGCGCCATCTCCCCCGCCCATCCCCCAGCCAAAATCCCAAAGGGAACCGGCTCCGGCCAGGGAAATTGCTCGCTCCGCGCGAACACCCAACTCTGTGCTTCTGCGGAGCCAAACCTCCGGCAGCGATCTGACTCCCTCCGGCTGCACAGGGCCCCTCCTGAAGTGGATCACCTAAGGAGAAGCGAGCTAAGCCTGCCCCCCCTGCCGCCGTGCACCTTGCCTTCCCACCCCAGCTAATACGCCAGATCCCCAGCATCACAAGCCTGGCAGTGTGCAAGTAGCCCAGACGGGCCACGCCACCCCACAGTGAATCCCGCCCCTAGGAGAGGGGAAGAGAAGGCACACACCAGTCTGACTGTGGCCCCAGCGGTGGGCTGGGGGCAGACATCAGGTCGGACTGCGGCCCCGCCCACCAACTCCAGTTATACACCACAGCACAGGGGAAGTGCCCTGCAGGCCCTCACCACACCAGGGACTATCCAAAATGACCAAGCGGAAGAATTCCCCCCAGAAGAATCTCCAGGAAATAACAACAGCTAATGAGCTGATCAAAAAGGATTTAAATAATATAACAGAAAGTGAATTTAGAATAATAGTCATAAAATTAATCGCTGGGCTGGAAAACAGCATACAGGACAGCAGAGAATCTCTTGCTACAGACATCAGGGGACTAATGAACAGTCACGAGGAGCTGAAAAACGCTTTAAAGGAAATGGAAAACAAAATGCAAACCGCCACAGCTCGGATGGAAGAGGCAGAGGAGAGAATAGGTGAACTAGAAGATAAAGTTATGGAAAAAGAGGAAGCTGAGAAAAAGAGAGATAAAAAAATCCAGGAGTATGAGGGGAAAATTAGAGAACTAAGTGATACACTAAAAAGAAATAATTTACGCATAATTGGTATCCCAGAGGAGGAAGAGAGAGGGAAAGGTGCTGAAGGGGTACTTGAAGAAATCATAGCTGAGAACTTCCCTGAACTGGGGAAGGAAAAAGGCATTGAAATCCAAGAGGCACAGAGAACTCCCTTCAGACGTAACTTGAATCGATCTTCTGCACGACATATCATAGTGAAACTGGCAAAATACAAGGATAAAGAGAAAATTCTGAAAGCAGCAAGGGGTAAACGTGCCCTCACATATAAAGGGAGACCTATAAGACTCGTGACTGATCTCTCTTTTGAAACTTGGCAGGCCAGAAAGAATTGGCACGAGATTTTCAGGGTGCTAGACAGCAAAAATATGCAGCCAAGAATCCTTTATCCAGCAAGTCTGTCATTTAGAATAGAAGGAGAGATAAAGGTCTTCCCAAACAAACAAAAACTGAAGGAATTTGTCACCACTAAACCAGCCCTACAAGAGATCCTAAGGGGGACCCTGTGAGACAAAGTACCAGAGACATCACTACAAGCATAAAACATACAGACATCACAATGACTCTAAACCCGTATCTTTCTATAATAACACTGAATGTAAATGGATTAAATGCGCCAACCAAAAGACATAGGGTATCAGAATGGATAAAAAAACAAGACCCATCTATTTGCTGTCTACAAGAGACTCATTTTAGACCTGAGGACACCTTTAGATTGAGAGTGAGGGGATGGAGAACTATTTATCATGCTACTGGAAGCCAGAAGAAAGCTGGAGTAGCCATACTTATATCAGACAAACTAGACTTTAAATTAAAGGCTGTAACAAGAGATGAAGAAGGACATTATATAATAGTTACAGGGTCTATCCATCAGGAAGAGCTAACAATTATAAATGTCTATGCGCCGAATACCGGAGCCCCCAAATATATAAAACAATTACTCATAAACATAAGCAACCTTATTGATAAGAATGTGGTAATTGCTGGGGACTTTAACACCCCACTTACAGAAATGGATAGATCATCTAGACACACGGTCAATAAAGAAACAAGGGCCCTGAATGAGACACTGGATCAGATGGACTTGACAGATATATTTAGAACTCTGCATCCCAAAGCAACAGAATATACTTTCTTCTCGAGTGCACATGGAACATTCTCCAAGATAGATCATATACTGGGTCACAAATCAGCCCTTCATAAGTTTACAAGAATGGAAATTATACCATGCATACTTTCAGACCACAATGCTATGAAGCTTGAAGTCAACCACAGGAAAAAGTCTGGAAAACCTCCAAAAGCATGGAGGTTAAAGAACACCCTACTCACGAATGAGTGGGTCAACCAGGCAATTAGAGAAGAAATCAAAAAATATATGGAAACAAACGAAAATGAAAATACAACAATCCAAACGCTTTGGGATGCAGCGAAGGCAGTCCTGAGAGGAAAATACATCGCAATCCAGGCCTATCTCAAGAAACAAGAAAAATCCCAAATACAAAATCTAACAGCACACCTAAAGGAAATAGAAGCAGAACAGCAAAGGCAGCCTAAACCCAGCAGAAGAAGAGAAATAATAAAGATCAGAGCAGAAATAAACAATATAGAATCTAAAAAAACTGTAGAGCAGATCAACGAAACCAAGAGTTGGTTTTTTGAAAAAATAAACAAAATTGACAAACCTCTAGCCAGGCTTCTCAAAAAGAAAAGGGAGATGACCCAAATAGATAAAATCATGAATGAAAATGGAATTATTACAACCAATCCCTCAGAGATACAAACAATTATCAGGGAATACTATGAAAAATTATATGCCAACAAATTGGACAACCTGGAAGAAATGGACAAATTCCTGAACACCCACACTCTTCCAAAACTCAATCAGGAGGAAATAGAAAGCTTGAACAGACCCATAACCAGCGAAGAAATTGAATCGGTTATCAAAAATCTCCCAACAAATAAGAGTCCAGGACCAGATGGCTTCCCAGGGGAGTTCTACCAGACGTTTAAAGCAGAGATAATACCTATCCTTCTCAAGCTATTCCAAGAAATAGAAAGGGAAGGAAAACTTCCAGACTCATTCTATGAAGCCAGTATTACTTTGATTCCTAAACCAGACAGAGACCCAGTAAAAAAAGAGAACTACAGGCCAATATCCCTGATGAATATGGATGCCAAAATTCTCAATAAGATACTAGCAAATCGAATTCAACAGCATATAAAAAGAATTATTCACCATGATCAAGTGGGATTCATTCCTGGGATGCAGGGCTGGTTCAACATTCGCAAATCAATCAACGTGATACATCACATTAACAAAAAAAAAGAGAAGAACCATATGATCCTGTCAATCGATGCAGAAAAGGCCTTTGATAAAATCCAGCACCCTTTCTTAATAAAAACCCTTGAGAAAGTCGGGATAGAAGGAACATACTTAAAGATCATAAAAGCCATTTATGAAAAGCCCACAGCTAACATCATCCTCAACGGGGAAAAACTGAGAGCTTTTTCCCTGAGATCAGGAACACGACAGGGATGCCCACTCTCACCGTTGTTATTTAACATAGTGCTGGAAGTTCTAGCATCAGCAATCAGACAACAAAAGGAAATCAAAGGCATCAAAATTGGCAAAGATGAAGTCAAGCTTTCGCTTTTTGCAGATGACATGATATTATACATGGAAAATCCGATAGACTCCACCAAAAGTCTGCTAGAACTGATACATGAATTCAGCAAAGTTGCAGGATACAAAATCAATGTACAGAAATCAGTTGCATTCTTATACACTAACAATGAAGCAACAGAAAGACAAATAAAGAAACTGATCCCATTCACAATTGCACCAAAAAGCATAAAATACCTAGGAATAAATCTAACCAAAGATGTAAAGGATCTGTATGCTGAAAATTATAGAAAGCTTATGAAGGTAATTGAAGAAGATTTCAAGAAATGGAAAGACATTCCCTGCTCATGGATTGGAAAAATAAATATTGTCAAAATGTCAATACTACCCAAAGCTATCTACACATTCAATGCAATCCCAATCAAAATTGCACCAGCATTCTTCTCGAAACTAGAACAAGCAATCCTAAAATTCATATGGAACCACAAAAGGCCCCGAATAGCCAAAGGAATTTTGAAGAAGAAGACCAAAGCAGGAGGCATCACAATCCCAGACTTCAGCCTCTACTACAAAGCTGTCATCATCAAGACAGCATGGTATTGGCACAAAAACAGACACACAGACCAATGGAATAGAATAGAAACCCCAGAACTAGACCCACAAACATATGGCCAACTCATCTTTGACAAAGCAGGAAAGAACATCCAATGGAAAAAAGACAGCCTCTTTAACAAATGGTGCTGGGAGAACTGGACAGCAACATGCAGAAGGTTGAAACTAGACCACTTTCTCACACCATTTACAAAAATAAACTCAAAATGGATAAAGGACCTAAATGTGAGACAGGAAACCATCAGAACCTTAGAGGAGAAAGCAGGAAAAGACCTCTCTGACCTCAGCCGTAGCAATCTCTTACTCGACACATCCCCAAAGGCAAGGGAATTAAAAGCAAAAGTGAATTACTGGGACCTTATGAAGATAAAAAGCTTCTGCACAGCAAAGGAAACAACCAACAAAACTAAAAGACAACCAACGGAATGGGAAAAGATATTTGCAAATGACATATCGGACAAAGGGCTAGTATCTAAAATCTATAAAGAGCTCACCAAACTCCACACCCGAAAAACAAATAACCCAGTGAAGAAATGGGCAGAAAACATGAATAGACACTTCTCTAAAGAAGACATCCAGATGGCCAACAGGCACATGAAAAGATGTTCAGCGTCGCTCCTTATCAGGGAAATACAAATCAAAACCACACTCAGGTATCACCTCACGCCAGTCAGAGTGGCCAAAATGAACAAATCAGGAGACTATAGATGCTGGAGAGGATGTGGAGAAACGGGAACCCTCTTGCACTGTTGGTGGGAATGCAAATTGGTGCAGCCGCTCTGGAAAACAGTGTGGAGGTTCCTCAGAAAATTAAAAATAGACCTACCCTATGACCCAGCAATAGCACTGCTAGGAATCTACCCAAGGGATACAGGAGTACTGATGCATAGGGGCACTTGTACCCCAATGTTCATAGCAGCACTCTCAACAATAGCCAAATTATGGAAAGAGCCTAAATGTCCATCAACTGATGAATGGATAAAGAAATTGTGGTTTATATACACAATGGAATACTACGTGGCAATGAGAAAAAATGAAATATGGCCTTTTGTAGCAACGTGGATGGAACTGGAGAGTGTGATGCTAAGTGAAATAAGCCATACAGAGAAAGACAGAGACCATATGGTTTCACTCTTATGTGGATCCTGAGAAACTCAACAGGAACCCATGGGGGAGGGGAAGGGAGAAAAAAAAAAAGACGTTAGAGTGGGAGAGAGCCAAAGCATAAGAGACTGTTAAAAACTGAGAACAAACTGAGGGTTGATGGGGGGTGGGAGGGAGGGGCGGGTGGGTGATGGGTATTGAGGAGGGCACCTTTTGGGATGAGCACTGGGTGTTGTATGGAAACCAATTTGTCAATAAGCTTCATAAAAAAAAAAAAAAAAAAACTTTTTCTAATGTTTACTTATCTTTGAGAGAAGGACAAACGCAGAGTGCAAGCGGGGAAAACAGGGAGAGAAGAAGACACAGAACTCAACCAGGCTCCAGGCTCCTAGCTGTCAGCACAGAGCCCAACATGGAGCTTGAACTCACAAACAGTGAGATCTTGACCACAGCCGAAGTCAGACCCTTCACCGACTGAGCCACCCAGGCACCCCAGATTCATTATTTTTCATATGTATCTCATAATTGCACACAACTGGAATACACACACTACACATGGCACAGGTCATGATACAACATGATCTCGAAAATAAATTCAGTTACAGGAATTTATGACCTAGAATATATTTCTACAAAGAATTCAGTTACATTCAACACATCGCTGCTAGTTCTGCCTACAAACAAATATCAGGTTTCTGTGTGTGTGTGTGGAAGTAAAACAAATACTCAATGAGAGAAAACCTGACAACAACACCATTCAAACAGTGCTCAACGTTAACCCCAAAGATGCTTAAAATTACCATGCCAATTTAACAGGAACTCTGAAAATTCATCGGCTGTGCAGAGTCCTTTGGAATCAGAACTCTAAAATCCAGGGGCCAACACTCAATTCTTCCTTCTGCAGATTTCTGTTTCACGCATTACTCCATTAGAGTAATTACACCAACCTTCATAAAATTCCTCAAAGAGGTAGGATTACTCCATATCACCATTCTAGTCACAACATATTAAAGCATTATCCAAATGGGTAACCTATGTACAAAGTGTAATGCTTTGCATCATTGCCTAGGATAAAATAATTACTTGGGTAAATATATAGAGATAAACACAGATATATTCTCAAAGCCATGACAAGTCAAAGAGCTATAATGCAAACCTTTACGTAGTACAAGGAAAGGCCGAAAGGAAAGGATATATTGGTAGTATACAAACTCTCCATCACCCATGTATATTATATGAATGATCACCATTCTGGAAGCTAGCTTGCAGAGTTAGTCACACTAGATCAAACATAATGCCAGCTCTAAGGCTCTAAGGCTCGTCTGATGACCATTTCCATCCAGCTGCGCAGTACTGATTGAGCATAGTAACATACCAACGAAAGAGGCATCAGGACACGACTATTTCAGTTCTTTCATATCCAGAAGGGTAGCCATCCAGCACATTTTTAACTCTTCCAAGAGTTTTAAAATATGACGCAAGTTTCTTTCAAACCAATGTGTGAAAGAAACGGGTACAAAACTGGCATAAAATAAATGTCCATAGAAATGGAATAAAGGATGTGGTAATTCACACTGTTTTATACCTCCTTTGATTTCCTATTAAGATTGAGCAGTGGTATCCACAAAACAGAATCTATGCACCAACAATTTCTTAATAGAATTAATTATAAAGGTATCAGGCACAGTCTAAATATGCAACAACAGGGAATATCCCCTCCTTAACACCTTCTCAGAAGAGCAAATAAAAACAAACCGTGGATCGTTCTCATGCACACGTGCACAAATATACACACATCCATCTGAAACACATTGCTGACAAATTTTTATTGCTTTAATTTTTCAGTTTATTTATTATTTTGTGTGAGAGAGAGTGAGCACAAGCAGGGGAGGGACAGAGTGAGATGGAGAGGGAGAGAGGAGAGACCCAGAGAGAAATTCCCAAGCAAGTTCCTCACTGTCAGCACAGAGCCCAACCTCACACCTCTGAGACCATTACCTGAGCCAAAATCAAGTGTCAGAGGCTTAACCAACTTAGCCACCAAGAGCCCGGCTGGCAAACTATTTAAATTGCCTGACAAAGGAAACACTTATGAAAATGAAGGAGAGCAAACAGAAAATGCTAACTCGTCCAAACAAAATACCAATATAATACTGCACCATTAGAATAAAATAACGATATATTTTAATAGTCCATATGGATAAGGACTAGTAAGACAGTTGAGAAAACATAAAGAGGTGGTGAAATGAACTTGTACAAATTTCTTGCTGTTTTACAATATTATATGTGTATGGGTGGGTTTTAATACATTTATATTAATTTAATATATATACTAATATATATATATATATATATATATGAATGTAGAATGCAGCTGTCATGAAATAATCTGATCCAGGAAATCCAGTTATGAATATTACACATAAATTGTTACTTTGCACACAAAAAAATACTTGAAAAGGACATATGTTATATAGAGAGAGAAAAAATTATTAGTTAAAATAAAAACAGATCTTGCAAAATTAAAAAGTGGCATTCTATGTAATTATTACCATCAAAAAAGTATATAATTGAAAGAAGATCTCACAAGAACTCAATTTACAATGACAAGAAAACAGGCATCAAATGAAAGACGTTAAATGCTTACTACTGACAGACATAAGGTAATAGAGCAATTACCCTAAGTGTTCAATGCTACATGTAACTCTAAACGTTTTGGTGGAAGAATACAAATGTCCACAAAACCAGATGCTCAGTATGCATACTACACAGTTTAAAGACAAAAGACCTCAGTACAATGACTCCATTTAAGGTGTTTCAAACATATAACATTCACTGATCTGTTTGACATACACACGCTGCCCTATCTGGTTTCTGAATGAATCCTGAAAAAGTGCGGGCAAGATTTCCGCAGCCTCAATGCTATGAATGAATCACTGTTGCTTTCATGATGCTTCTGTCCCATGGGTCTGAGCTAACCTCAGACATATGAGAACAGGCCCCCGATGATGAGGGAGGATGAGCAAATGAGGGGAATGCAGCCATCACTAGATAGGAAATGACAGATGTGATGAACACTGACAGGGCTGTAGGGCAAGTGTTATGGGGAAGACAATGAAGTAGGATTTCCACTGTGTGTTGTTTATTCAGGGAATGCTCTCAGGATAAACGGAGTGAGGGAAGGAAAACAGCAGAGAATGTTGCTAAGCAAGGATGTGGTCTCCAGTGAAACAGAGCAGGAGTCTAATCCCATGAGAAGCTGGCCAGAACTCTCCAGTAAAAGCATCCATCTGTGTGGTAGAAATTCTCTGTCTTCACTGTCCAATACTAAGCCCACTCTCTACCTGTCATACCTGAGCATTTAAAATGTCCTAGCTAAGAAATCGTGGTGCCTGGGAAGCTCAGTCATGAAGCATCCAACTTTGGCTCATGGCATGACCTCACGATTTGTGGGTTAGAGCCCAACGTCGGGCTCGGTGTTGACAGCTTAGAGAAAATAGCCTGCTTCAGATTCTGTATGTCTCTCTGTCCCTCCCCTGCATACACTCTTGTCTGTCTGTCTGTCTCTCTCTCTCAAGAATAAACATTTTTAAAAAATTTTAAATAAATAAATAAAAATAAAATATCCTAGCTAAGAAACTGAATGGTACACTTTATGTAATTTTAATAAATTTAAATTTAAATAGCTTCCTGTGGGTACCTACTACTGAATTGGACAGCATGACTCTGGAGCATGAATTGCATCAGATTCAGACCTGCCTTGGCATTGGCACCTTTTGTACATCCCATAGTCTGTCACTGGCTGTGAGCTGCTCCCACCATGTTCCCCAGACCACCTGGCAATGTGGCTCCTTTTCAGCTGAAGACAATTCTCTCAAGAAGGGAATGGCTGTGAACCTTGGAACCCATACTCATAACAAGTAGTGTTTAGATTGGAGCCCCAGCAGGTAAAGAGCGTCTGAGCAGGTCACCAACAGCGTTCATACAAGAGTCTACTTGTGATCGTGTGCAAGGATAGAAGGATGGAAACTCGTGTGCTTTACACATCACCTAAGTGCAACCACACACACAGAAACACACATGCCCCCCCCCCACACACACACACAACACACTGTGTCAAGTGAAGCATTCAGGTTTTTTATTACTTTTTCCTCATCATTTGGTTACTTATACGCACTTGAAGGATCAGCTTTCTTCTTAAAAATAAAATCAAAATAAAGATGCATGGACAGGATATACACCAAATGGAAATTCCCTGATATAACTTTCAACATAGCAGTTAAAAACTTCATACATATTTTACATATATTGCTAACTGGTAAGGGAGAAAATAAATATTTAAATTAATAAATACTGATATGATTTTAGCATAGAGAGGAAATATTATCTAATTTCACAGACAATATGGAACAAAGGGAAAGCATGGAGGCATACAGTCTGATAGTTTTACACATATAGATTCTCTACTAATCTATTTCTGAATGCAAATGTTATTCCCACTAAACATGCATATCTAATTATTTTCCACATGTGCACAGAGTGGGGCGATGCATGTACTACAATAGAATCAAATGTCTAGGAATGACTTGGTGGCCTCGATAATGAACAATTACATTTAGTTCTTAAATTTTGTGAACTTCCACAGTCTGTTGCATTAGACAATTCACCATATGCAAACCATTTAGCTCTTTTTTTGTTTCAAGAACAATTGCAACTGGAAATTAACTTGTCCATTCCTACAGCAATGCAGCGACCAAGTAATATTTCACTCACCTTTTTTCACCTTCCCTGTGGATTCAAAGCTATTTCCCTAACTCTACTCCAAGTTACTGCCTAAATACAGTTCTGGAGATAGGAACATGGACATGGACAATCAGTGTCTGCAGTAAATACAAAGGTTGACTGTACCAGCCTGGCTTATCCATAACATTTTCTTAAGGAAAAGGACACCTTCGCAGGATGACTTCACAGGTCTTCATGTGACACCAGAGATCTGCACTTTGCCTCTTGGAGGTAGAGGATGAAGGCAGTCACAGACTCGAAGTATGGTGTCCTGAGTACAATGACCTGCCTATGCAACAGTGAGACCCTTACGAGCATGTGAGAGGGTTCATGTTTCTGAACTCTGGCTGGGCTTGCACAGAGAATCAAGTCCCTTCCCCTGCTGACGTCTCTGGGGAACGGATGCCCCACACTCTTAATGAGCCCATGTCCCTGAGCTGCCCAGACATGGCAATCCTCAGGGACATGACTCTGGAGAACAATGCCGGAGGAGACCTAATCTGTCTCTTCTATTAGTTCACATATCTCAGAGAGGACAATAACTCCTTGACCTCCCTAGCTACCTTAGCACCCATCTGTGAATGACCTAGCAGTGTTACAAAACACTTAAGGTTTTTTCCTCACAACTGCCCAAAATATGCACATATAAATATGTAAGGAAGAATCCATTCACTTGATTAATTTTAAATGTAAATATGTAAACACATTTTTCATTTAATTTCATTCACAACCAATTATACAGGATCACAGAGCTAATAATTAGGCACATTCTAATCTTTACCATCAATATAAAAAAGGGCCACCAAATTCTATCAAACTTCTAATGTGTCTAGGGGGAAAAAAACTCAAATCCTCTAAAACACTGTACATTTTATAACCACTGGTTTTAATGGCATCCTCAAATACTGTAAAAAATTACCTGTGTTGTTAATATGTGTACATGGTGTATTTAAATTCAGCTAGTATTTGCATTTAAGCTCAAATTGATTTTGAGTTTATCAGGAGACTTACAAATACTCAATAAGAAAAATGGAAGAAAATTGATGGGTACTTTGTGGCCATTTCTCAAAGATCCATAACTTCCAGTTTCATTCATCATGTTCTGCCTAAGCAGATAAACTAGGTCCTGCTAAAACTTAGACTTGGATGTTCTCAGGTATTCACATACCAGGTAGATCCCATCCTGATAGTAATGGGGAGAACTGACACTCTGGATGTCCTGAGGAGGGAGAGAATGACAGACCTGCCAGTTCCCAGGCCACACTCGACAGGAAGAAAGGCCCCAAATACATAATCTAACCTTTCACCTAAAGAAGCTAGCAAAGGAACTGCATGAAGCCTAAGGCAAGCAGAAGAAGGGATATAGTAAACATTAGATCAGAAATAAATGATATAGAAACAAAAAACACAGTAGACCAGTTCCTTGAAACTAAGAGCTGGTTCTTTGGAAGAATAAACAAAATTGATAAACCTCTAGCCAGACTTATCAGAAAGAAGAGACAGAAACCAAATAAATAAATCATGAATAAAAGAGGAGAGATCATAACCAGCTTTGTAGAAATACAGTTATAAGAGAATACTATGAAAACCGATTTGCCAACAAACTGGCCATCTGGAAGACATTGAATAACTCCTAGAAACTCACAAACTACAAGATCTGCAACATGGCAGAGAAGTAGGGGGATCCATACTTCCTGAGTCTCTCAAACAAAGAAGTGTAGAGGGCAAAGGACTTTGAACACCAGAACCTGGGAGGAAAAGAGGCTGAATCTACCAGGAAGAAAATGGGAAAGCTGGAGAAAAGATGGGTGGGTGGCTGCGAACAAGAGGAGATAAAAAAAAAAGGCCGAGTGGGTATGGAGGGGAGGGACCCCCTTCTGCAGAGAGACAAAAGGAAAAGAAAGAGTGGCCAGGGAAGTGTAGGACTGCATCTGGACAAGAGAAAGAAAAGGAAAAGGCAGCCGTCTCCCTGGAGTACTGTGGGAAAAGACAAAGCCTGCCTGTGTCAGCCTGTGTCTGCCACCCCCCGGGGCTCAGCGGCGATGGGGGCGGCTCAGTCACCAGTACAAGAAGGCGGTCCTCCCTGAAGTGCGGGTAGCACAGACAAAGCCAGCTGGGGCCACAAATCAGCCACACTGAGAGGTGCTCCCCCAGTGCCAGAGTGCACAAAGCGGGACTTCGAATCCTGTCTGCACCCGCGGCATAGTGAGGGCGACTCAAACAGAGTCCACCAGGTCTGGCTCCATGGAAAAGAGACTGGGGGATCACCATCCCCCCCCCCATCGACAAACACCAACCCCAAGATGGGGACTCAGGGGTCACTCCCTGGGCCCGTAGTGGAGGTGGGTCCAGTTGCCCCAAACCACGCCCCTTTACATTGGGTAACTGTCTTCGACCAGAGTGGCACAGACCCTGTGGACACCGACTCCCCACAAGTGCAGCACCATTGCCCGGATTCACTCTAGGTCAATTCTGGATATATACATATATTCTTCCCCCCATTTCTCCTCCTTATCTCTTCCCTCCCCTCGGATGGTTACTCTGGTTACTGGTTTCTCTAAACAGACCTATTTAATCCATTCTCTTGATACATGTTCTATACCTTCTTCTTTACACTCCTTTCTCTCTCTCTCTGCATTAAGCATTAGTCTCTCTGCCTAGTCAATGTTTATTTTTTTCTTCTTCCGCCTCCTCCGGTCATTCCTCTCTTTGTATCTGCTCTTCCAACAGCACCGCCTCCACCCCTTCTTAATGTGTAGTCGGTGTTTGGGTTTTTTTTTAGTCTTTAGTTTTTTGTTTTTTTTATTTGTTTGTTTGTCTTATTTCTTTATGTGTTTGAGTGTTTTTGTCCCCGGTTTGTCTGTTTTCCTTTCAGGGCTACTCCAAAGAAAAAATCAAAGCACACCTTGTGTAGGATCCAAAATATCACTACAAGCAGGGTAATAAAATAACCAAAGTCACAACAACACAGAGCAAGTAACAGTCTCTGAAAAAACACCTCCTGAAGGGCCAGGCCCTGGACAGTGTATGGCCCTCCTTTAATAGAGCAGTGCTCGCAGGTGCGGAGCACACAACAAGCTTTTAAAACACATAAAGGACAAAAAAACTAGCCAAAATGATGAAACAGAAGCATTCTCCTCAAAAGAAAGTCCAGGAAATAGAGATAGCTAACGAATTGATCAAAACATATTTAAGCAATATAGCGGAACAAGAATTTAGAATAATAGTCATAAAATTAATCTTTGGGCTTCAAAACAGCATAGAGGACAGCAGAGAATCTATTGCTACATAGAACAAGGGACTAAAAAATAATCATGAGGAATTAAAAAATGCTATAAATGCGGTGCAAAATAAAATGGAGGCGACTACAGCACAGATTCAAGAGGCAGAGGGGAGAATAGGTGAATTAGAAGGCAAAATTATGGAAAAAGAGGAAGCTGAGAAAAAGAAATAAAAAACTCCAAGAGTACAAGAGGAGAATTAGAGAACTAAGTGACGCAGTAAAACGGAACAATATCCTTATCATAGGAATTCCAGAAGAAGAAGAGAGAGACAAAGGGGCTAAAGGTATACTTGAACAAATCATTGCTGAGAACTTCCACTATCTAAGGAAGGAAACGGGTATTAAAATCCAAGAGGCACATAAAACTCCCTTCATATGTAACTTGAATCGATCTTCTGCATGATATATCAAAGTGAAACTGGCAAAATACAAGGATACAGAGAATTCTGAAAGCAACACGCCTTACCATACAAAGGCAGATACATAAGGGTAGCAGCAGACCTAGCAACTGAAACTTGACAGTCCACAAAGGAATGGCAGGAAACCTTCAATGTGATGAATGGAAAAATTATGCAGCCAAGAATCCTTTACCCAGCAGGTCTGTCATTCAGAATAGAAGGAGAGATGGTTTTCTCAAACAAGCAAAAACAGAGGGAATTCATCACCACTAAACCAGCCCTACAACAGATCCTAAGGGGGACTCTGTGAGTGAAATGTTGCAAGGACCACAAAGTATCAGAGACATCACTACAAGCATGAAACCTACAGACATCACAATGACTCTGAACCCATATCTTTCAAAAATAACACTGAATGTAAATGGACTAAATGTCCAACCAAAAGTCATAGGATACAAAATGGATTAAAAAAAACAAGACCCATCTATTTGCTGTCTACAAGAGACTCATTTTAAACCTGAGGACACCGTCAGATTGAAAGTGAGAGGATGGAGAACTATCTATCATGTTACTGGAAGGCAAAAGAAAGCTAGAGTAGCCATACTTACATCAGACAAAGTACACTTTAAACTCAAGGCTGTGACAAGGGAAGAAGAAGGGCATTATATAATAACTGCAGGCTCTATCCATCAGGAAGAGCTAAATATTATAAATGTCTATGTCCAAATACGGGAGCCCCCCAATATATAATTAATCACAAATATAAGCAACGTGGTAATTGCAGGGACTTTAATACTCCACTTACAACAATGGATAGATCATCTAGACAGAGAATCAATAAAGAAACAAGGGCCCTAAACAGGGCCCTGATACGTTGGATCAGATGGACTTGACAGATATATTTAGAACTCTGCATCCCAAAGCATAAGAATATACTTTCTTCTCAAGTGCACATGGAACATTCTCTAAGATAGTTCACATACTGGGTCGCAAAATATCTCTTAATAAGTATAAAAGAATTGAGATTATACCATGCACACTTGCAGACCACAATGCTATGAAACTTGAAATCAACCACAGGAAAAATTCTGGAAAACTTCCAAAAGTATAGACGTTAAAGAACACCCTACCACAGAATGAATGGGTCAACCAGGCAATTAGAGAAGAAATTAAAAAAATATATGGAAACCAATAAAAATGAAAATACAACAATCCAAATGCTTTGGGATGCAGCAAAGGCAGTCCTGAGAGGAAGATACATTGCAATCCAGGCCTATCTCAAGAAACAAGAAAAATCCCAAATACAAAATCTAACAGCATACCTAAAGGAACTAGAGGCAGAAGAGCAAAGACATCCCAAACCCAGCAGAAGAAGAGAAATAATAAAGATCAGAGGAGAAATAAACAATATAGAATCTAAAAAAAAAGGAAACAGTAGAGCAGATCAATGAAACCAAGAGTTGATTTTTTTTTTTAAATATAAACAAAATTGATAAAACTCTAGCCAGGATTCTCAAAAAAGAAAATGCAGAGGACACAAATAGATAAAATTATGAATGAAAATGGAATTATTGCATCCAATCACTCAGAAATACAAGCAATTATCAGGGAATACTATGAAAAATTATATGCCAACACACTGGACAAACTGGAAGAAATGGACAAATTCCTAAACACCCACACACTTCCAAAACTCAAACGGGAAGAAATAGAAATTTTGAACAGACCCATAACCAGCGAAGAAATTGAATCAATTATCAAAAATCTCCCAACAAATAAGAGTCCAGGACCAGATGGCTTCCCTGGGGAATTCTACCAGACATTTAAAGCAGAGATAAACCTATCCTTCTCAAGCTGTTCCAAAAAATAGAAAGGGAAGGAAAATTTCCAGACTCGTCCTATGAAGCCAGCATTACTTTGATTCCCAAACCAGACAGAGACCCAGCAGGAAAGGAGAACCACAGGCCAAATCCCTGATGAATATGGATGCAAAAATTCTCAACAACATACTGGCAAATCGAATTCAACAACATATAAAAAGAATTATTCACCATGATCAAGTGGGATTCATTCCTGGGCTGCAGGGCTGGTTCAATATTTGCAAATCAATCAATGAGATACATCACATTAATGAAAGAAAAGATAAGAACCATATGATCCTGTCAATCGATGCAGAAAAAGCATTTGACAAAACACAGCATCCTTTCTTGATTAAAACACTCAAGAAAATCAGGATAGAAGGAACATACCTCCACATCATAAAAGCCATATATGAAAGACCCACAGCTAATATCATCCTCAAGGGGGACAAACATAGATTTCCCCCTGATCAGGAACACCACAGGGATGTCCACTCTCATCACTATTCTTTTCCATAGTACTGGAACTCCTAGCCTCAGCAATCAGAAAACAGAAAGAAATAAAAAGTATACACATTGGCAAAGAATAAGTCAAACTCTCACTCTTCACAGATGACATGATACTTTACATGGAAAACTCAAAAGACTCTACCAAAAAACTGTTAGGACTGATTCATGAATTCGGCAAAGTCGCCAGATATAAAATCAACATACAGGAATCAGTTTCGTTTCTATACACTGATAATGAAGCAGCAGAAGGGGAAATCAACGAATTCAATTAATTTATAATTACACCAAAAACTGTAAGAAACAGGAACAAAAGTAACCAAAAAGCTAAAAGATCCACATGCTGAAAATTATAGAGCACTTATGAATAAATTGAAGAAGACACAAAGAATTAGAAAAACATTCCATGCTCATGGAGCACTGGGTGGTTCAGTCGATTAAGCATCTGACATCGGCCCAGGTCATGACTCATGGTTCCTGAGTTTTAGCCCCACATTGGTCTCTGCACTGACAGCTTGGAGCCTGGAGCTTGCTTCAAATTCTGCATCTCCCTCTCTCTCTCTCTTCCCCTGCCCCACTCACACTCTCTCTCTCCTTCTGTCACAAATAAACACTTAAAAAATTTTTTTAAATGAAAACATTACATGCTCATGGGTTGGAAGAGCATATGTGGTTAAAATTTTGATAGCAACCTACACATTCATTGCAATCCCTATCAAAATAACACCAGAATTTTTCACAGAGCTAGAACAATTCATTCCAAAATTTGTATGGAACCACAAAAGACCCTGAATAGTCAAAGTAATGTTGAAAAAGAAATCAAAGCTGGAGTCATCACAATTCCGGACTTGAAGTACTATGACAAACCAGTAATCATCCAGATAGTATAATACTGGCACAAAACTGACACATAGATCAATGGAACAGAATAGAGAACCCAGAAATGGATCCCCAACATATGGCTGAGTAATCCTCAACAAAGCAGGAAAAAGTATCCAAGGGAAAAAACACAATCTCTTTAACCAATGGTGTTGGGAAAACTGGCATACAGAAGTGGCATACAGAAGAATGAAACTGGACCACTTTCTTACACCATACACAAAAATATATTCAAAATGGATGAAAGACCTAATGTGAGACAAGACACTATCAAAATCCTAGAGGAGAACACAGGCAACAACCTCTTTGACATTGGCCATCACAACTTCCTACTAGACATGTCTCCAGAGGCAAGGGAAACAAAAGCCAAAATGGGACTTCTTCAACATAAACATCCTTTGCATACAAAACTAAAAGGCAGCCTACAGAATAGGAGATGTTTGCAAATGATATATTGGATAAAAACCTAGTTCCAAAATCTAAAAAGAATGTATCAAACTCAACACCTTAAAGGTAAATAATCCACTTAAGAAATGGGCAGAAGACATGAACAGGCATTTCTCCAAACAAGACATCCAGATGGCTAACAGACACATGAAAATATGCTCAACATCACTCACCATCAGTGAAATACAAATCAAAACCACAATGAGATACCACCTCACACGTGTCAGAATGGCTAAAAACAACAACTCAGAAAACAATAGATGTTAGTGATAATATGTATAAAAGGGAACCCTCTTAAACTGTTGGTAAGAATGCAAACTGGTATAGCCACTCTAGAGAACAGTATGGCGGTTCCTCAAAAATGTAAAATAGACCTACCCTATGACCCAGCAATTACACTACTAGTTATTTACCCATGGGATACAAAAATACAGATTTGAAGAGGTACATACACTCACAGGTTTATAGTAGCATTATCAACAGTAGCCAAATTATGGAGAGAGCCTAAGTGTACATTAACTGATGAATGGATAAGAAGTGGTGTGTGTATGTGTGTGTGTGTATGTGTGTGTATATATAATGGAATATTACTTGCCCATCAAAAATATAGGAATCTTGCCATTTTCAACCACATGAAAGGAGCTAGAGTGTGCTAAGCAAAATTGGTCAGTCATAAAAAGACAAATATATGATTTTACTCATATGTGGAATTTAAGAATCAGAACAGATGAGCATATGGGAGGGGGTTAAAAGAGAGAGGGCAACAAATCATAAGAGACTTAAACATGAGAACAAACTGAGAGGGGATGTGGGTATGAGATGGGCTAGATGGCTGATGGGCATTAGTGGGGGTACTTGTTGTGATGAGAACTGGGTGTGTATGTAAGTGATGAATCACTGAATTCTACCCCTAAAATCAATATAGCATTGTATGTTAACTAATTAGAATTTAAATTAAAACATGAATAGAAAAAAAGAAGATATATAGATATATATATAGATAGACATCCATATATCTATATCTCTTCTTAGATGATATCTATTTATCTATATCTCT
Source organism: Lynx rufus (assembly GCF_022079265.1). Taxonomy (NCBI): domain Eukaryota; kingdom Metazoa; phylum Chordata; class Mammalia; order Carnivora; family Felidae; genus Lynx; species Lynx rufus. The sequence continues at coordinate 144,093,217 of NW_025814878.1, forward strand.
TCTATATATAGATATAGATTATATATATATGTATATATATATATATATATATATACATATATATATATATGTATATATATATATATATATACATATATATATATATATAATGTTACTCAACAATCAAAAAGAATGGTGTCTTGCCATTTGCAACCACGTGGATGGAACGAGAGTGTATTATGCTAAGCGAAATAAGTCAGTCAGAAAAAGACACATCATATGAGTACACTCACAGGTGGAATTTAAGAAACAAAAAAAAGAAACATATGGGAGGGTGAAAGCAATTAAGAAAAAAGAAACAAACCACAAGAGGCTAAAGGAGAACAAACTAAAGGTTGATGGGGTGGAGGCAGATGTGGGATGGGCTAGATGGGGGATGGGCATTGAGGAGGGTACTTGTGATGAGCACTGGGTGTTATATGTAAGTAATCAACCACTGGATTCTACTTCTGAAACAGGGGTGCCTGCGTGGCACAGTCAGTTAAGTGTCCAACATCCACTCAGCTCATGGTTCCAGGTCCAAATCAGGCTCTCTGCTCTTGGCAAAGAGCCTCCTTCAGATCTTCCATCCCTCTCTCTTTCTGCCTCTCTCTCATTCACACTCTCTTTCTTTAAAAAAATATACACTTAAGGGCACCTGAGTGGCACAGTCAGTTAAGGAACCAACTCTTGGTTTCAGATCAGGTCAGGAACTCATGGATCATGAGTTCTAGTCCCACATTGGACTCCACAGCTCACAGTGCAGAGCCTGTACTGACAGCTCAGAGTTGGAGACTACTTCCCATTCTGTGTCTCCCCCTCTCTCTGCCCCTCCACCATTCCTGCTTCATCTCTCTCTCTCTTCAAAAATAAATAAACATTCTTAAAATTTTTAAGAAAAAAATTCTATTACTGAAATAAATCAAAAATAAATCAAAATTTAAATAAAATAGGGAGGGACCAAGATTGCAACAGGATGCAAGGCTTTTTTTTTTGCATCTCTCATCCCTGATATGCAGCCCAATAAACACTAAATCCTCTTGTACACCTAGAAAACTTATTTGAGGATTAACACAACAATATGCAAATCCTGAGCCACAAACTCAACAGGCACACAGAGCAGAGAGGTGAACTGGAGGAAAGAGAAGCTACAGAGGGCAGGGAGCTGTTTTTGCTTGCAGGGAAAGGACAGGGAGCAGGGAAAGTACAGGAAAAGCACCCACACACACACTTAAAGCAGCTAGGCTGGAGAGAAGGTGTAAGAGTGGAAACAGGCATAAGGGACTGAACAAAAAAGGGAGAAAGGAGAAAGTAGAGGGGTGAAATTCCATAAGACTTTATAAACAAGGGAATGCAGAGTCTGAAATTCTGCAGCTCGATAACTGGCTGTGCTCTGGTGGTAAGGGTGACCCCAGGAGCAGAGAGTGAGCCCAAGGGGTCGTCAGGTCACATGGGGAGAGGAAGTTCCCCTGCTGGGAGGACTTGGGTAGAGGCTGTGTGGCCACCCCATAGGCAAAGTTCCCATAGGACCCTGGAGAACACCACATTAGCTGGTGCTGGAACAAGGTCATGAAGGGTGAAGCCTGGCACCAGTTGTGTGTTGTGATTTTCCATAATCCCTGAAATGCTGCTGCTACACAATCATGTGAACTTTTTCTGGAGTGGGTAGGGACACAGCCAGTCTTCAGCATGGTCCATCAGCAACAGCACGGTCTCACAAACATTCCAGAGAGCCGGCCGGACATTGCTTGGTGAGAACCTCCCCCAGATGGTTGCAATAGGTGAAAGCCGCAGTCCCACAGAAGTAAGGGGTTGGGAAACACAGCCACATCTGACATAAAACTCAGGAGGGAGGTGCCACCTGGTAGCCTGACAGCTTGGTCATGGGCAGTGTAGAAGTGGGGAGTGGGCAGAAGCTGGAGACAAGGGGGGGACTTGATTGCTGATCAGGAAGAGTACAGATTCTGATGCTAAAGACTGGGTAGCTGGGTAGCGCCATTTTCACCTCTCTTGCGCATGTACATACACACCTACACGCACCAAAGCAATCCACCCCAGGAAGCTAAGCAGCGCCATCTAGTAGACAACAATGCTGTTACACTAAACCATGACCAACTGGGCCAACCTCACTCCTCAGGAACACAACCAGTATCTCCACCTGCTTAGTTTATGACCTATAAACTGCTTCATAATTTAATTTATAGGGGAAAGTGCATGTGATTAGAATCATATTTAAATCTCTTCACTGGTCCATCTGTTTCATTTATTTCCCTTTTTCTTTTCTTTGCAAATTCTTGAATAAAGAAGGAGAAAAAAATTATTTAAATTACATTTTTATTAAAATGATTTTTCTTTAATCTTTTCCTACTATAGTTTTTACTTTCTGAAAAATTTTTCAATTCAATTTTACTTTATTTCATTTTATTCTACATCATTGTATCCATTTTTTCAAATTTTCAAACTTTTTTTTCCTTTTTTTTTCCTTTCCTCTCTTTCCCTGTTTTCACTAATATGTCAAGCTTCTCTCAACAACAAGAACAAAACTCACTTAGGATATAGCATCTTTTGTTTGAATTTTTTGTGTTTTTTTAAAATTTTTATACTTTTACATTATCAATTCATTTTCTTCCTTCAAAAAGATGAAATGAAGGAATTCAACCCAAAAGAAAGAACAGGAAGAAATGACAGCCAGAGACTTAATCAACACAGATACCAGCAAGATGTCTCAACAAGAATTTAGAGGCACGATAACAAGAATACTAGCTGGGGTTGAGAATGGATTAGAATCCCTTTCTGTGGAGATAAGAGAAGTAAAATCTAGTCAGGATGAAACAAAACATGCTATAAACGAGCTGCAATCTTGAATGGGTACCATGGCAACAAAGATAGATGAATCAGAGCAGCGAATCACTGATATAGAGGACAAGCTTATGAAGAAAAAATGAAGGAAAAAAGGGGAGTCTAAGGCAAAAGAGCACTATAGAAGAATCAGAGAACTCAGTAACTCATGAAAAAGGAATAACATCAGAGTCATAGCAGTCCCAGATGACGATGAGAGAGAAAAAGGGATAGAAAGTTATGTGAGCATATCATAGCAGAAAACTTTCCTAAACTGGGGGAAGACACAGACATAAAAAAAAAGAAAGACACAGACATAAAAAAAAAAAAGCAAGCACAAAGAACTCGCATTAGATTCAACAAAAACTGACCAACAACAAGGCATATCATCCTCAAATTCACACAATACTCAGGCAAGGAAAGATTCATGAAAGCAGAAAGGGAAAAAATCCTTAACCTATAAGGGAAGACAAATCATGTCATAGCAGACTTATCCACAGAAACTTGGTGGCCAGCAAGGGGTGCCAGGATATATTCAATGTGCTGAATGAGAAAAATATGCAGCCAAGAATTCTTTATCTACCAAGACTGTCATGCAAAATAGAAGGAGAGATAAGAAGTTTCCCAGCCAAACAAACATTAAGGGAGTTTGTGACCACTAAACCAGACCTGCAAGAAATTTTAAGGGTGACACTCAAAGGGAAAAAAAGACCAAACAAACAAACAAAACAAAACAAAAACCAAAAAGACCAAAGGCAACAAAGACTAAAAAGGAACAGAGAACACCACCAGAAACTCCAACTCCACAGGCAACATAATGGCAATACATTCCTATCTTTCAGGACTCACTATAAACGTCACTGGATTAAAGAAACCAATCAAAGGACATAGAGTAACAGAATGGATAAGAGAACAAGATCCATCTATATGCTGTTTACAGGACACCCATTTTATTATTTTTTTATGAAATTTATTGTCAAATTGGTTTCCATACAACACCCAGTGCTCATCCCAAAAGGTGCCCTCCTCAATACCCATCACCCACCCTCCCCTCCCTCCCACCCCCCATCAACCCTCAGTTTGTTCTCAGTTTCTAAGAGTTTCTTATGCTTTGGCTCTCTCCCACTCTAACCTCTTTTTTTTTCCTTCCCCTCCCCCATGGCTTTCTGTTAAGTTTCTCAGGATCCACGTAAGAGTGAAAACATATGGTATCTGTCTTTCTCTGTATGGTTTATTTCACTTAACATCACACTCTCCAGTTCCATCCACGTTGCTACAAAAGGCCATATTTCATTTTTTCTCATTGCCACGTAGTATTCCATTGTGTATATAAACCACAATTTCTTTATCCAATCATCAGTTGATGGACATTTAGGCTCTTTCCATAATTTGGCTATTGGTGAGAGTGCTGCTATAAACATTGGGGTACAAGTGCTATTGCTTTCTTGATGCTTTTGTCTCATGGGTCTAAGCTGACCTCAGACATATGAGAACAGGCCCCCGATGACAAGGCAGGACGAGCAAATGAGGGGATACAGCCATCACTACATAGGAAATGACAGATGTGATGAACACTGACAGGGCTGTAGGGCAGGTTCTATGGAAGAAGACGATGAAGTAGGATTTCCACTGCAGGTTGTTTTTTCAGGGAATGCTCTCGGGATAAACGGGGTGAGGGAAGGAAAACAGAGCAGAGAATGTTGCTAAGCAAGGATGTGGTCTCCAGTGGAAAAGAGCAGGAGCCTGATCCCGTGAGATGATGAAGAGAACTCTCCAGTAGAACCCTCCGTCTGTGATGGTAGAAATACTGTGTCCTCACTGTCCAATACGATGCCCACAACCCACCTGTCATACCTGAGAATTTTAAATGTGTTAGGTACAGGGGCGCCTGGGTGGCTCAGTCAGTTAACCATCCAACTTTGGCTCAGGTCATGATCTCACGGTTGGTGAGTTTGAGCTCCACATCAGGCTCTCTGCTGATAGCACAGAGCCCACTTCAGATCCTGCATCCCCCCCTCCTCCCTTTTTCTCTCCCCCACTGGTTCTCTCTCTCTCAAAACAAACAAACAAACAAACAAATGTAATAAAAATAAAATGCCTTAGCTACAAAACAATAAGAAAAACAATAAAATATGCTAGCTAAGAAACTGAAATTACATTTTAATTGTAATTTAAATTTAAACCGTTTATGTGCGTACTTCCTACTGTATTGGACAGCACGGCTTTAGAGCATGAATTGCATCAGATTCAGGCCCGCCTTGGCATTGGCACCTTTTGTACATCCCATAGTCCGTCACTGGCTGTGAGCTGCCCCCACCAGGTTCCCCAGACCACCTGGCAATGTGGCTCCCTTTCAGCTGATGGCAATTCTCTCAAAAAGGGAATGGCTATGAACCTTGGAGCCCACACTCATAACAGAGGTTTAGATTGGAGCCCTAGTAGGTAAAGAGCGTCTGGCAGGTCACCAACAGCATTCACACAAGAGTCCATGATCATGTGCAAGGATAGAAGGACAGAACCTAGTGTACTTTACACATCACTTCAGTGCAATCACACACACACAAACACACACACACACACACACACACACACACATACACACACAAACCAGACACACACATACCTACACACACACAAACAACATGGCATTTCCCCAATTCATCAATTACGTAAACATTTGGGCTTCTTACTACTTTTTTCTTCATCACAGTGCTATTTGTGCTCATGTGAAGGTTCAGCTTTTCTTGTTAAGAATAATGTCAGAATACAGATGCATTGACACAGTATTCACAAAATGGAACTTCCCTTATGTAGTTTTCAACATAGCAGTTAAAAACTCCATACATATTTTAGATATTTTGGTAACCCATAAAGGATAAAATGAGCATTTAGAAAATATAAATGTTGACAATGAGTTTATGCACAGAGAACAAATATTGTCCATTTCACAGACAATAAGGAACCAAAGGGAAAGAGCATGGGAGCATGTAATCTAATACTTTTACACTTATGCAGAAAGGGCGTATTTTATGATCACTAAATATGAATAGTTAAATTGTTTTCCACACATGCATACGGAGATAGAATGAATGTACTAAAATAGAATGAAATGTCTAGGAACGACTTGTTGGTGTCTACAATGAACAATTCAATTAGTTCTTCTATTTGGTGAATTTCCAGAGTCAGTTCCTTCCTTTAGACAATTGACCATATATGCAAACCATTTAGCTTTTTTCTCTCAAGAATAATTGCAACTGAAAATAAAGTAACTTGCGAATTCCGAGAACAACACAGACACTTAGTTCCGTTTTACTCACCTTTTTTTACCTTCTCTGTCGGATCTAAGCTATTTCCCAATCTCATTCCTAAATACAGTTCTGAGGATTGGAACAAAGACATGCAGAATCATTCAGTGTCTGCAGTAAATACGAAGGTGGACTATACCAGCACTGGCTCATCCATAATTTTTTCTTTAAAAAAGAAGCTTTCTCACGATGACTTCATGTGGTACCAGAGATCTGCACGTTGCCTCTCAGAGGTAGAAGATGAAGGCAGTCCCAAACTCTCAGTATGGTTTCCCGAATACAATGACCTGCCTGTGTGACTATGAGACCCTTATGAGCAGGCGAGAGGGTGCCATGACTCTGAGATGTGGCTGGGCTGGCATACAGAACCAAGTCCCTTCCTCCGCTGACCTCTCTGGGGAAAGGATGCCCCACACTCTTGATGAGCCCTGTCACTGAGCTGCCCAGACATGGCAATCCTCAGGGACAATGACTGTGGGGGACAATGCCAGAGGAGACCAATCGGACTCTTATTAGTTCACATATCTCACAGAGGACAAGTATCTCGCTAGACCTCCCAGCTACCTTAGCTCCCATCTGTGAATGACCTAGATGCTTTACAAAACACTTAAGAATTTTCCCTCACAATTGCCCAAAATATTTACATATAAACATATAAGGAAGATTCCATTCAGTTACTTAATTTTCAGTGTAAATATGTGAATGAATTCTTCATTTAATTTCATTCATAACCAAGGTATATGGCATCACAGAGCTAATAATTAGGCACATTCTAATCTTCAGTGTGAATATAAAGGAGGGCCACCAAATTCTACCAAACTTCTAACATTCTAGGGAAAATAAACCTCAAATCCTCTAAAACACTGTACAGTTTATAACCATATATTTTAATGATGTACTCAAACAATTGAAAATTTTTGTCTTTTTAATAAACACGTATAGTTTATTTAAATTCAGCTAGTCTTTGCATTTAAGTTCCAAATGATTTTGAGTTTACCAGGAGAGTTAAAATAATCATTACCGAAAAATGGAAGAAAGTTGATGGGTGGTTTGTGGCTGGTTCTCGTAGATCCATAATTTCCAGTTCATTTAAATAAATGAACTAAGTCTAAGAAATAAACTACCTCCTGTTGACAACATTCTTACATTTGCATTTTCTCAGTTATTCCCATACCAGGTAGACAACAGCCTGATACTTACAAGAACTGGCAAAGACAATACACTCTGGTGTCACACCTGCTATTAATTTCATCCCAGACCTCGCTCACTGCTGCCGGGCTCAAACTGCTCAAATCACTTTGATACGTGTGCGGCATTATCTAGTGATGCTGACCCAAGTTTCATAGCATTGTGGTCACAAATACGCATGGTACAATCTCAATCTTTTTGTACTTGTTGAGGCCTGATTTGTTTTCTCTTTTGTCTTAATTAGTCTCCAAGCCCACCATGGAGCCCAACATGCCCAACACCAGGCTTGAACTCACACCCTGATATAAGACCCGAGCTGAGATTAGGAGTCAGATGCTTAATCAAAGGAGCTACTCAGTTGCCCCCATGCCTGATTTGTGACCCAGTATTTGATCTATTCTGGAGAATGTTCCATGTGCACTTGAGAAGAATGTGTATTCTGCTGCTTTAGGATGGAATGTGGTGCATATATCTGTTAAGTCCATCCAGTCCAGTGTGTCATTCAAAGCCATTGTTTCTTCATTGATTTCTGCTTAGATGATTTGTCCATTTATGTAACTAGAATGTTAAAGTAACCTACTTTTATTATATTATTGTCCATGAGTTCCCTAATTGTTTTGTCTATTTGGGTGTTCCCATGTCGAGGGAACAAATATTTACAATTGTTAGGTCTTCTTGTTAGATTCTTCCCTTTATTAGGACTTAGTGCCCTTCTTTATCTCTTGTTACACGCTTTGTTTTAAAGTCTAGTTTACTGATACAAGTATTGCTACTGCGGCTTTCTTCTCATGTCCATTTGCATGATAAATGTTGCTCCAAGTCCTCATTTTCTTTTTTTTTTTTTTTTTTTTTTTTCCCTTCTGATTTATTTTTTTTTTATGAAGTTTATTGACAAATTGGTTTCCATACAACACCCAGTGCTCATCCCAAAAGGTGCCCTCCTCAATACCCATCACCCACCCGCCCCTCCCTCCCACCCCCCATCAACCCTCAGTTTGTTCTCAGTTTTTAACAGTCTCTTATGCTTTGGCTCTCTCCCACTCTAACGTCTTTTTTTTTTCTCCCTTCCCCTCCCCCATGGGTTCCTGTTGAGTTTCTCAGGATCCACATAAGAGTGAAACCATATGGTATCTGTCTTTCTCTGTATGGCTTATTTCACTTAGCATCACACTCTCCAGTTCCATCCACGTTGCTATAAAAGGCCATATTTCATTTTTTCTCATTGCCACGTAGTATTCCATTGTGTATATAAACCACAATTTCTTTATCCATTCATCAGTTGATGGACATTTAGGCTCTTTCCATAATTTGGCTATTGTTGAGAGTGCTGCTATGAACATTGGGGTACAAGTGCCCCTATGCATCAGTACTCCTGTATCCCTTGGGTAGATTCCTAGCAGTGCTATTGCTGGGTCATAGGGTAGGTCTATTTTTAATTTTCTGAGGAACCTCCACACTGTTTTCCAGAGCGGCTGCACCAATTTGCATTCCCACCAACAGTGCAAGAGGGTTCCCGTTTCTCCACATCCTCTCCAGCATCTATAGTCTCCTGATTTGTTCATTTTGGCCACTCTGACTGGCGTGAGGTGATACCTGAGTGTGGTTTTGATTTGTATTTCCCTGATAAGGAGCGACGCTGAACATCTTTTCATGTGCCTGTTGGCCATCTGGATGTCTTCTTTAGAGAAGTGTCTATTCATGTTTTCTGCCCATTTCTTCACTGGGTTATTTGTTTTTCGGGTGTGGAGTTTGGTGAGCTCTTTATAGATTTTAGATACTAGCCCTTTGTCCGATATGTCATTTGCAAATATCTTTTCCCATTCCGTTGGTTGTCTTTTAGTTTTGTTGGTTGTTTCCTTTGCTGTGCAGAAGCTTTTTATCTTCATAAGGTCCCAGTAATTCACTTTTGCTTTTAATTCCCTTGCCTTTGGGGATGTGTCGAGTAAGAGATTGCTACGGCTGAGGTCAGAGAGGTCTTTTCCTGCTTTCTCCTCTAAGGTTCTGATGGTTTCCTGTCTCACATTTAGGTCCTTTATCCATTTTGAGTTTATTTTTGTAAATGGTGTGAGAAAGTGGTCTAGTTTCAACCTTCTGCATGTTGCTGTCCAGTTCTCCCAGCACCATTTGTTAAAGAGGCTGTCTTTTTTCCATTGGATGTTCTTTCCTGCTTTGTCAAAGATGAGTTGGCCATATGTTTGTGGGTCTAGTTCTGGGGTTTCTATTCTATTCCATTGGTCTGTGTGTCTGTTTTTGTGCCAATACCATGCTGTCTTGATGATGACAGCTTTGTAGTAGAGGCTGAAGTCTGGGATTGTGATGCCTCCTGCTTTGGTCTTCTTCTTCAAAATTCCTTTGGCTATTCGGGGCCTTTTGTGGTTCCATATGAATTTTAGGATTGCTTGTTCTAGTTTCGAGAAGAATGCTGGTGCAATTTTGATTGGGATTGCATTGAATGTGTAGATAGCTTTGGGTAGTATTGACATTTTGACAATATTTATTTTTCCAATCCATGAGCAGGGAATGTCTTTCCATTTCTTGAAATCTTCTTCAATTACCTTCATAAGCTTTCTATAGTTTTCAGCATACAGATCCTTTACATCTTTGGTTAGATTTATTCCTAGGTATTTTATGCTTTTTGGTGCAATTGTGAATGGGATCAGTTTCTTTATTTGTCTTTCTGTTGCTTCATTGTTAGTGTATAAGAATGCAACTGATTTCTGTACATTGATTTTGTATCCTGCAACTTTGCTGAATTCATGTATCAGTTCTAGCAGACTTTTGGTGGAGTCTATCGGATTTTCCATGTATAATATCATGTCATCTGCAAAAAGCGAAAGCTTGACTTCATCTTTGCCAATTTTGATGCCTTTGATTTCCTTTTGTTGTCTGATTGCTGATGCTAGAACTTCCAGCACTATGTTAAATAACAACGGTGAGAGTGGGCATCCCTGTCGTGTTCCTGATCTCAGGGAAAAAGCTCTCAGTTTTTCCCCGTTGAGGATGATGTTAGCTGTGGGCTTTTCATAAATGGCTTTTATGATCTTTAAGTATGTTCCTTCTATCCCGACTTTCTCAAGGGTTTTTATTAAGAAAGGGTGCTGGATTTTATCAAAGGCCTTTTCTGCATCGATTGACAGGATCATATGGTTCTTCTCTTTTTTTTTGTTAATGTGATGTATCACGTTGATTGATTTGCGAATGTTGAACCAGCCCTGCATCCCAGGAATGAATCCCACTTGATCATGGTGAATAATTCTTTTTATATGCTGTTGAATTCGATTTGCTAGTATCTTATTGAGAATTTTGGCATCCATATTCATCAGGGATATTGGCCTGTAGTTCTCTTTTTTTACTGGGTCTCTGTCTGGTTTAGGAATCAAAGTAATACTGGCTTCATAGAATGAGTCTGGAAGTTTTCCTTCCCTTTCTATTTCTTGGAATAGCTTGAGAAGGATAGGTATTATCTCTGCTTTAAACGTCTGGTAGAACTCCCCTGGGAAGCCATCTGGTCCTGGACTCTTATTTGTTGGGAGATTTTTGATAACCGATTCAATTTCTTCGCTGGTTATGGGTCTGTTCAAGCTTTCTATTTCCTCCTGATTGAGTTTTGGAAGAGTGTGGGTGTTCAGGAATTTGTCCATTTCTTCCAGGTTGTCCAATTTGTTGGCATATAATTTTTCATAGTATTCCCTGATAATTGTTTGTATCTCTGTGGGATTGGTTGTAATAATTCCATTTTCATTCATGATTTTATCTATTTGGGTCATCTCCCTTTTCTTTTTGAGAAGCCTGGCTAGAGGTTTGTCAATTTTGTTTATTTTTTCAAAAAACCAACTCTTGGTTTCGTTGATCTGCTCTACAGTTTTTTTAGATTCTATATTGTTTATTTCTGCTCTGATCTTTATTATTTCTCTTCTTCTGCTGGGTTTAGGCTGCCTTTGCTGTTCTGCTTCTATTTCCTTTAGGTGTGCTGTTAGATTTTGTATTTGGGATTTTTCTTGTTTCTTGAGATAGGCCTGGATTGCGATGTATTTTCCTCTCAGGACTGCCTTCGCTGCGTCCCAAAGCGTTTGGATTGTTGTATTTTCATTTTCGTTTGTTTCCATATATTTTTTGATTTCTTCTCTAATTGCCTGGTTGACCCACTCATTCGTGAGTAGGGTGTTCTTTAACCTCCATGCTTTTGGAGGTTTTCCAGACTTTTTCCTGTGGTTGACTTCAAGCTTCATAGCATTGTGGTCTGAAAGTATGCATGGTATAATTTCCATTCTTGTAAACTTATGAAGGGCTGATTTGTGACCCAGTATATGATCTATCTTGGAGAATGTTCCATGTGCACTCGAGAAGAAAGTATATTCTGTTGCTTTGGGATGCAGAGTTCTAAATATATCTGTCAAGTCCATCTGATCCAGTGTCTCATTCAGGGCCCTTGTTTCTTTATTGACCGTGTGTCTAGATGATCTATCCATTTCTGTAAGTGGGGTGTTAAAGTCCCCAGCAATTACCACATTCTTATCAATAAGGTTGCTTATGTTTATGAGTAATTGTTTTATATATTTAGGGGCTCCGGTATTCGGCGCATAGACATTTATAATTGTTAGCTCTTCCTGATGGATAGACCCTGTAACTATTATATAATGTCCTTCTTCATCTCTTGTTACAGCCTTTAATTTAAAGTCTAGTTTGTCTGATATAAGTATGGCTACTCCAGCTTTCTTCTGGCTTCCAGTAGCATGATAAATAGTTCTCCATCCCCTCACTCTCAATCTAAAGGTGTCCTCAGGTCTAAAATGAGTCTCTTGTAGACAGCAAATAGATGGGTCTTGTTTTTTTATCCATTCTGATACCCTATGTCTTTTGGTTGGCGCATTTAATCCATTTACATTCAGTGTTATTATAGAAAGATACGGGTTTAGAGTCATTGTGATGTCTGTATGTTTTATGCTTGTAGTGATGTCTCTGGTACTTTGTCTCACAGGGTCCCCCTTAGGATCTCTTGTAGGGCTGGTTTAGTGGTGACAAATTCCTTCAGTTTTTGTTTGTTTGGGAAGACCTTTATCTCTCCTTCTATTCTAAATGACAGACTTGCTGGATAAAGGATTCTTGGCTGCATATTTTTGCTGTCTAGCACCCTGAAAATCTCGTGCCAATTCTTTCTGGCCTGCCAAGTTTCAAAAGAGAGATCAGTCACGAGTCTTATAGGTCTCCCTTTATATGTGAGGGCACGTTTACCCCTTGCTGCTTTCAGAATTTTCTCTTTATCCTTGTATTTTGCCAGTTTCACTATGATATGTCGTGCAGAAGATCGATTCAAGTTACGTCTGAAGGGAGTTCTCTGTGCCTCTTGGATTTCAATGCCTTTTTCCTTCCCCAGTTCAGGGAAGTTCTCAGCTATGATTTCTTCAAGTACCCCTTCAGCACCTTTCCCTCTCTCTTCCTCCTCTGGGATACCAATTATGCGTAAATTATTTCTTTTTAGTGTATCACTTAGTTCTCTAATTTTCCCCTCATACTCCTGGATTTTTTTATCTCTCTTTTTCTCAGCTTCCTCTTTTTCCATAACTTTATCTTCTAGTTCACCTATTCTCTCCTCTGCCTCTTCCATCCGAGCTGTGGTGGTTTGCATTTTGTTTTCCATTTCCTTTAAAGCGTTTTTCAGCTCCTCGTGACTGTTCATTAGTCCCCTGATGTCTGTAGCAAGAGATTCTCTGCTGTCCTGTATGCTGTTTTCCAGCCCAGCGATTAATTTTATGACTATTATTCTAAATTCACTTTCTGTTATATTATTTAAATCCTTTTTGATCAGCTCATTAGCTGTTGTTATTTCCTGGAGATTCTTCTGGGGGGAATTCTTCTGCTTGGTCATTTTGGATAGTCCCTGGTGTGGTGAGGGCCTGCAGGGCACTTCCCCTGTGCTGTGGTGTATAACTGGAGTTGGTGGGCGGGGCCGCAGTCCGACCTGATGTCTGCCCCCAGCCCACCGCTGGGGCCACAGTCAGACTGGTGTGTGCCTTCTCTTCCCCTCTCCTAGGGGCGGGATTCACTGTGGGGTGGCGTGGCCCGTCTGGGCTACTTGCACACTGCCAGGCTTGTGATGCTGGGGATCTGGCGTATTAGCTGGGGTGGGAAGGCAAGGTGCACGGCGGCAGGGGGGGCAGGCTTAGCTCGCTTCTCCTTAGGTGATCCACTTCAGGAGGGGCCCTGTGCAGCCGGAGGGAGTCAGATCGCTGCCGGAGGTTTGGCTCCGCAGAAGCACAGAGTTGGGTGTTCGCGCGGAGCGAGCAATTTCCCTGGCCGGAGCCGGTTCCCTTTGGGATTTTGGCTGGGGGATGGGCGGGGGAGATGGCGCTGGAGAGCGCCTTTGTTCCCCGCCAAACTGAGCTCTGTCGTCCGGGGGCTCCGCAGCTCACCCTCCCTTTGTCCTCCAGCCTTCCCGCTTTCTGAGCAGAGCTGTTAACTTATGACCTCCCAGACGCTAAGTCGCGCTTGCTGTCGGAACACAGTCCGTCAGGCCCCTCCGCTTTTGCAAGCCGGACTCAGGGGCTCTGCTTGGCCGGCGAGCCGCCCCTCCGCCCCGGCTCCCTCCCGCCAGTCCGTGGAGCGCGCACCGCCTCGCCGCCCTTCCTACCCTCTTCCGTGGGCCTCTCGTCTGCACTTGGGTCCGGTGACTCTGTTCTGCTAATCCTCTGGCGGTTTTCTGGGTTATTTAGGCAGGTGTAGGTGGAATCTAAGTGATCAGCAGGACGCGCGGTGAGCCCAGCGTCCTCCTACGCCGCCATCTTCCTAGTATCCAAGTCCTCATTTTCAATCTGCGTGTGTCTTTAGGTCTAAAATGAGTCCCCTGTAGGCAGCATAGATGGGTCTTGTTTTCTTTATGCATTCTGACACCCTATGTCTTTTGATCGGAGCATTTAGTCCATTTACATTCAGAGTAATGATTGAAAGATATGTATTTGGTGCCATATTATTTCTTGGTCTGTCATTCTTTCTGCAGACAGTTTCTATTTCTTTCTTGTCTTTGCCACTTTTGGTCTTTCTTTTCCACTCAACGACATCCTTTTCATACTTCTTGCAGGGCTGGCTTAGCGGTCACAGACTCCTTTAGGTCTTTTCTTTTTTGGGGCGGAGAGGGGTTTGGGGTTTTTAGCGGCTTAAAACAATGATCGTTGTATTATATCTCATGGTCTTGTGAGAATTCAGGAATTCAGGCAGGGGCTCTGTTCGTCGATCCATCTGTTTCGTATGGTATCAACTGACCCACTCAGTGGCATTCAGCTGCTGGCTGGTCTGGAGGATCCAATACTATTTCACTCAAACGTCCGGTGTCTTGTGAGCATGTGTGGAAGACTGGGCTCAGAAGGGTGCCTCTTCCTTTCTACGTAGGCTAGAGCTTCTCTGTGTGGTCTCTTTACCTGACCAGCCAGACGTTTTAACAGAATTCAGGGCCCAAGTTTAAGAGAGCAATCCAAGGAGATGAAGTGAAATCTACCAGCAAAGTTTGGGATTGAAACTGGCGCAGCACTACTCCTACGACTTCTAGTAGCCAAAGTGGGAGGTTTTCCCAGCCTCAAGTGGAAGGGGTGTAGATTCCAGCTCTTGGTGGAGAGTTGGGGGGAAATGTGAAAGAATTTGCAGCAATCGTTACTCTGTCACAGTATTAAATTACCATTTTACAAATGAAAACATTAGAGCACAGAGCGGTTAAGCATCTTGTCAATATAATACCAGTAGGAACGTGACGGCGTGGAGATAAGTGTCTCCCACATTTGCTACATTGATAGGGTTGGTTTTTAGACTAAATGTGAAGTTTATCAGGTTTAAGCAATGGTGGAATGGTTTAAATAAACATATTCTTTTAAAGATATAAATTCTATTATGCCAAGTCAGTTGCCTGTATGAAGAAAGCCAAAAGGATTAATTACTACATTTGTAGAGTATTCTAGAACACAGGATTGAAAAACTAACGTATTTTTACGCTATGAATTTTCAGATGATGGGTAAGGTGCGAATATTGTCTAAAGGCCTCCTTAAATTTCTTATACGCATAGGGTTTGTTACCAGAATGAATGCTTGGATGCTGGAAAAGGGATGAATTAATTCTAAAAGCCTTCCTACATTCCTTACAGTTAAGGGGTTTCTCACAAGTATGAATACACTGATGTAGTGTAAGTTTGGGGCACAATCTAAAGGCCTTCCCACATTCCTTACATTTATAGGGTTTCTCACCAATATGAATTCTCTGGTGTTGTGTAAGTTTTGAGAGTAATCCAAAAGCCTTCCCATGTTCCTTGCAGTCATAGGATTTAATCCCAATATGGATATTTTGGTGCGAAGTAAGTTTTGAGTAACGACTCAAGGCCTTCCAACATTCCTTACGTTCATACAATTTCTCACCAGTGTGAAGTCTGTGGTGAAGAATAAGATGATAACCATCACTAAAGGTCTTTCCACATTGCTCACATTCACAGGGTTTCTCACCAGTATGAAGTGTGTGATGTACTCTAAGGCCAGAGCCACACAGAAAGGCCTTCCCACATTCTTTATATTCATAGAGTTTGTTGGCAATATTAAGCTTCTGATGTCAAGGAAGGTTGTACACTGTCTAAAGGCCTTCCCACATTTTGTACATACATAGGGTTTCTCACTGGTATGAACCCTCTGATGGAGAGTAAGTTGACCATGCACTCTGAAGGCCTCCCCACATTCTTTACATTCATAGGGCTTCTAACCAATACAAATTTCTGATGTACTTTAAGGTCTGGGCCACTATGAAAGATTCTCCACATTCCTTGCATTCATAGGGTTTCTCACCAGTATGAATTCTGCGATGAAACGTAAGCTGTTGGCATACTCTAAAGGCCTTTCCACATTTTTTATATTCATAGGGTTTCTCCACAAAATGAATGCTCTGATGTGCAGTTAAAGATGTGTCGTTTTGGTAAAAGGGCACTTTTTGAGGTGTAATTTTCACTTCACTGAAATATCCCTCCTGTCCTTCAAATTTTCTTTTGGATTCCCAATCACCGTTTTAAAATTTAAAACCTAAGGCCATCGCTTTATAATTCTTTCCATTATCTTCCACGAGGGGGACTTTATTTCATAAATGTCATTTTCTGAAGATAACTTCTTGGTCTCATACCCGGTCTCTCAATCTGTGTATCACCTCCTTCCTTTCCTCACAACTTTCCAGGGCTCTATTCCTTGCTGCAATAAGGAAATCACATCTGGCTTCGAAATGAAGCACCCCGGCGAAGCCCATCACTGATCCATGGGCCATGGTTTAGAAACTGAAGAACTAGTCAGTCTTCCTGGGGGTTTACCCGCCTGGAGAAGCAGAGTTCACAGAGGCCAGAGCTGGGATGTCACGCCTGCCTCACAGCGATGCTCGGTGTAAGCAAGGATGTGAGGAAACCTGCAGGACCCAGCCTCCAGCATGAACTCCTTTAGCTTTTGTTTGGGAAACTCTTGATCTCTCCTTCAATTCTGAATGATAGTCTTGCTGGAGAGAGTCTTCTTGGCGGCAGATTTTTCCCATTCAGCATGTTGAATATATCACACCCCTCCCTTCTGGCCTGCCAGGTTTCTGTGGAGACATTTGCAGCCAGCCTCATGGGTCTTCCCTTGTAGGTTAGGGCCTTCTTTTGTCTTGCTTTTAAGATTTTCTCTTTCTCACGGTATTTTTTCCAATTTAATTACAATATATCTTGGTCTGGGCCTGCTTTTGTTGATTTTGATGGGAGTTCTCCATGCCTCCGGGATCTGGATGTCTGTTTCCTTCCCCAGAATAGGGAAGTTTTCAGCTTTTATTTCTTCAAATAAATTTTCGGCCCTTCTCTCTTCTTCTTCTTCTGGGACTCCTATAATACGAATGTTATTATGTTTGATGGAATTTCTGAGTTCCTTAATCTATTCTCATGTTCCATAATTCTTCTTGCTGTCTTTCGTTCAGCTTCATTGTTTTCCATTATTTTGTCTTATATATCACTTATTTGTTCTGCTGCTTCTTCCAGCCTTCTGTTCATTGCATCAAGCCTGTTTCAAATCCAAGTTATTGCGTTTTTCATTTGTGACTGACTGCTTTTTTAAATTTCTTACCTCTGTGGTAAGGGTCTCCCTGGTATCTTCTATGCTTTTCTCAAGCCCAGCAAGTATCCTTATGACTGTTGCTTTAAATTTTCCATCAGGCATGTTACTTATACCTGTCTCACTTAGATCTCTGGCCATGATCTTATCTCTTTCTTTCCTTTGGGAGGAATTCCTCTGTCTTGTCATTTTCCCTAAGTCTCTGCCTTCTGCTCTGTGTTAGGAAACCAGTTATGTTTCCTGCTCCTGAGAGTAATGATCTTATGAAGAGGTCAGAAAGAGTCCTGGAGGTGTACCTGGTGTGTGCCACATGCACTCTGCAGCTGTACTTTGGCTGCTTTATCCTCCTGGTTAGCGGTGTGCAGAGGCCCTCCTTCCCTGCTGTGGGTAGCGTTTGGTCCTTGGCAAGAATGTGGTCAGTTTAAATAGGTGTGCTCTGGTCTGCCCGTGAAATGTGACCTGATACTTCTTCCACTAGAACGGAAGCCCTCAGAACTCTCTGGTCAGGAGATGTGGTGCGGATGAGGGTCTGTGCTGGTCTTCTGGGGAGGGTCTCACTGCACTGGGACTGAGGCTGGCTTAATCAGGAGGGGCAGTCATGCCAGAGCACATGGGTGTGAGACACAGTATAAGCAGGTTAGGCAGTCAGTTTGGGGCTGAGCTGCTTTCCACACGTGGCTCTGTATTTATGCTGAGGGACAGAGGAGGGAAATGAGACCAGCTGGCACCTTTGTGCCTGGAGAGGAGTCTCCATGAATGCTACCTCTCAAAGACTCACTCTAGGAAGACCAAGTATCCTTCCCACATGTGCCCCAGGTGCTCTTCAGATCACTGTTTGCATGCTGCCTGCCCCCAGGTTGTGTGCCTGACTTCTCTCCAGGAGCAGGGCAGTGCCCTCAGGTCTCTACCCCATCCAAGCCCACTGACCTTTAAAATTACAGGCTTTAAGCCCTGCCAGTTGCAAAAACTCATGAAAATCAGCCTCTCTTGCTATCCTAGCCAATTGCTTTTTGGAAACGTTCTCCTAGTATGTTCCCCTGTGTCTCCTCTCTCTCTCTCTCTCTCTCTCTCTCTCTCTCTCCCCCTCCCTCCCTCCCTCCCTCCCTCCTTCCCTCCCTCTCCCTCTCTCCCTCTCACCTTTCTCCTTGACCCTGGCTCCCCCCTCTGCAGCAATCTGTTTCTGCCCTAAACCACATATCCATGCTCCCTACATTCTTCAGTGTGGCTTCTTCATCTCAATTGTGGAGTTTGTTCTGTCTTCAGGTTGATTTCTAGGGTATTTACAATGACTCTATAGTTATCTAGTTGTATTCAAGGGACAACAGGAGTCTAGGGTCCTCCAACTACACCGCCATCTTACTCCTCCCTCCCAAATTGTTGTTGATATTAATAATATTTAGCCAACCAGTATGAACCTTACCTAACTTTCTTCTGAAGGCATCAATCAAAGATCATTGTACACTAAGTTCTGGTCTCTTCTTCCTTCCAGGTTCATTTTGTTATTGTTTTTTGGTCTCTATTTCATTTATTTCTGCCCTTATCTTTGTTATTTCCTTCCTTCCTCTAACTTTGAGTTTAGTTTGTTCTTTTCAATTCCCTGAGATTTGAGACTTTTTTTTCTTAGTGTAGGTTTTTATTGCTGCAAACTTTCCCCTTAGATTGGTTTTCTAGCAGCCCACAAATTTTGGTAAGTAGTTTCTATATTTTCATTTTTTCAAGGTATTTCTTGATTTCCCTTGGATGTCTTCTTTCACCCATTGGTTTTAGGATAGTGTATTATGTAATTTCCACAAATCTGTGCCTTTTCAAGCTTTCCTTTGGTTATTGACTTTTCCTTTCATACCATTGTAATAAAAAAATAATAATTTCATGAGTTCAACCCCTTACATTTTCTAGGACTTGTTTTGTTTTGTATATTGTCTTGTGATCTCTCCAGGAGAATGTTTCTGGTGTGCTAGACAAGAATCTGTATTCTGTTGCTGTTGGATAAAATGTTCCATATATGTCTGTTAAATTTTTTAGTGTAAGGTATGGGTCAAGCCCAATATTTCCTTGTTGACTTTCTATCAGAATGATTTATCCACTGTTAATATTTTAATATTGACGTCCCTAACATTTTTGTATTGTTGTCATTTCTCCCCTCGTATCTGTTTGTATTTGCTTAATATATACAGATGCTTCATGTTGGGTCCTGTATATTTACTATTGTTATTATCTTCTTGACGAATTGTCCCCTTTATTTAAAGAAGTTTTTGTTTATTACTATTTTTGGCTGAAAGTCTATTTTCTGCAATATGAGTATAGCTGTGCCTTCACTCCCAAACTTAAAAAACAACTAGCACCAATCCTCCTCAAACTCATCAAAGAAATTGAAGATAAAGGATACTCCCAAACTCATTTTACAAGGTTAACATTATCCTCATAGCAAAAACAGATAAAGACTACAAATAATAAATAAAAGAAACATATAGACAAATATCTCTGATGAATATAGATTGAAAATTTTTCTACAAAAAATTAGCAAACCCTAGTGTAGCACACTAAAATGTTCATACACCATGACTAAGAGGGATTGATAGCAGGGATGAGGAAACATACACAAATCAATAAATGCAATATACCACATCAGTACAATGGAATATAAAAACCATATGGCTTTCTCAATAGATTCAGAAAAGCATTTCACAAAACAAAACATCTTTTCATGGTAAACACACTCAACAAATTAGTTGTAGAAGGAATGTGCCTCAACATAATAAAGGCCATATATGACAAACTTGTGGTTAACATACTCCGTGGCATAAGGTTGAAAGCTTTTACTCTAAGATCAGAAACAAGCCAAGATGCCTACCCTCACTACTCTTATACAAAACAGCAAAACAATACTGGAATTCTTAGCCTGAGCAATTAGGCAAGAAAAGAAATAAATGATACCCAGTTAAAAACAAATACAGGTCTTTGGAAATGACATGGTCTTATTTACAGAAAATTCAAGATACCACTAGATACCACCAAAACCTGCGGGAACTAATCAACAACTTTAGTAAAGATGCACAACAGAAACTCAACATACAGAAATGAGTTACATTTTTATAAAATAAAAAAATACGTGAAAGTATTTTTTTTCTTTTCTTTATTTTAATAATTTATTGTCAAGTTAGCTAACATACAGTGTATGCAGTGTAATCTTGGCTTCGGGAGTAGATTTCCATGATTCATCCCTTATATACAACATCCAGTACGCATCCCAACAAGTGCCCTCCTCAATTCCCATCACCCATTTTCTCCACTCCCCACCCTCATCAACCCTCAGTTTGTCCTCTGTATTGAAGGGTCTTTTATGGCTTGCCTAACTTACGTTTCCATCCATTCCCCCATGGTCTTCTGTTAAGTTTCTCAAATTCCACATATGAGTGACAATATATGATATCTGTCTTTCTCTGACTGACTTATTGAACTTAGCAAAGTAATGGTGCTGGGAGAACCAGAGAGCAACATGAAGAGTCATGAAACTGGACAACTTTCTTACATCATTCACAAAAATGAACTCTAAATCAATGAAAGATCTATATGTGAGACAGGAAACCATCAAAATCCTACAGGAGAAAACAGACAACAACCTCTTTGACCTCAGTTGCAGCAACTTCTTACTTGACATGTCTCTGAGGCAAGGGAAATAAAAGCAGAAATGAACTATTGGGACATCATCAAGATAAAAAGTTTCTGAACAACACAGAAAACAATCAACAAACTAAAAGGCAACCAATGGAATGGGAGAAGATATTTGCAAATGACATATCAAATAAAGGATTAGTATCCAAAAGTCTATAAAGAACTTAACAAACTTAACACCTGAAATACAAATGATCCATTGAAGAAATGGGCAAAAGACATGAATAGACACTTTTCCAAAGAAGACATCCAGATGACTAACAGACACATGAAAAGATGATCAACATCGCTCATCATCAAGGAAACACAAATCAAAACCACATTGAGATACCACCTCACAACGGTCAGAGTGGCTAAAATTAACAAGTCAGGAAACAACAGATGCTGGGAAGGATGTGGAGAAAGGGGAACCCTCTTGCACTGCTGGTGGGAATGCAAACTGGTATAGCCATTCTGGAAAACAGTGTGGAGATTTTTCAAAAAATTAAAAAAAGAATTACCCTATGACCCAGCCATAGCAATACTAAGAATTTATCCAAAGAATACAACAGCACTACTTTGTAGGGG
The DNA here is from genome assembly GCF_022079265.1 of Lynx rufus. Classification (NCBI taxonomy): domain Eukaryota; kingdom Metazoa; phylum Chordata; class Mammalia; order Carnivora; family Felidae; genus Lynx; species Lynx rufus. The sequence continues at coordinate 144,114,849 of NW_025814878.1, forward strand.
CACAGGTACACCAATGTTTATAGCAGGGCTATCAACAATAGCCAAATTATGGAAAGAGCCCAAATGTCCATCAAGTGATGAATGGACAAAGAAGCTGGGATGTGTGTGCATGTATATACATACATACAAACATACATGCAATGGAATACTACTCAGTGATAGAAAGAATGAAATCTTGCCACTTCCAATACCGTAAAAAGATTTTTTCATCCCACATTCATGATAGCATCAAAAACAATAAAACACGTAGGATTAAATTTAACCAAGCAGGCAAAATAACTATACACTTAAAACTACATGAATTGATGGAAAAATTGAAGAGAATTAAGATATCCTGTGCTCATAAATTGCACCTTGAGAAGGGCACTTGTTGGGATCAGCACTGGGTGTTGCATGTAAGTGATGAATCATGGGAAACTACCCCGAAACCAAGAGCACACTGCATACACTCTATATTAGCCAACTTGACAATAAATTATATTAAAAATATTAATATTGGGGCGCCTGGATGGCGCAGTCGGTTAAGCGTCCGACTTCAGCCAGGTCACGATCTCACGGTCCGTGAGTTCGAGCCCCGCGTCAGGCTCTGGGCTGATGGCTCAGAGCCTGGAGCCTGTTTCCGATTCTGTGTCTCCCTCTCTCTCTGCCCCTCCCCCGTTCATGCTCTGTCTCTCTCTGTCCCAAAAATAAATTTAAAAAAAATATGTTAATATTGAAAAATGTCCACAGTATTCAAAATCATCTCTAGATTCAATGCAATCCCTATCAAAATTTGAGTGGCATTTTTCACAGATAGAGAAAAAACAATCCTGAAATCTGTATGGAGCCACAAAAGTCCCAATTGCCAAAGCCACTTCAACAAAGAAGAAAGAGCTGGAGGCAGCCTACTTCCTGATTCAAACTATCTTATAAATATCTAGGAATCAAACCAGTATGTTATTAGCTCAAGAAACAGACACATACACCAACGGAACAAAATTAAGAGCACAAAACTAAACCCACCCACATACAGACAACTACTACTGGAAGAAGGAGTCAAGGATATTCATGAGCAAACATAGTCTCATTAATAAATCGTCCTGAGAAAACTGGGTAAATACATTCAGAGAAATGTATCTGAAATTGTAAAGCTCCTAGAAGACGACATAGAGAAAACAATTCTTGACATTGGATGCATTGACAGTTACCAAATGAGGCTATTCTAACATTGTCCTATCAACTAACATAGCTGACTCTTTGTGATCCAAATTTCATTGCAAAGACTGAAAGACTATGACTTCTAAATTTTTTAACTTACTGTGTCTATGGGGGTATAGTTTGTTCCATGGAGCTCTTGAGTGGTACAAGATTCTACTAATAGCCAATACTCCCACCACCTCCTGGAAAGTGTATTTTTTTTTCCTTTCAATGTGACCTGCAGGGATAAACTGTTACCACATAGCCTAGGATACATTTGTATTTTAGAACATATTGGGAATGCATCATGTATGAGCCGGGCACTTCTAAGTAGTAGAAGCTCAAGGAAACATATTTTCTTGTTCTAATCATCTTCACAAAAGGGTTCACACAAAGATTGGCTTACAGGACATTGGATATGGAGCACATTTTGTGCACGAGCATGTCTGTGGGTGTGTGTGTTTAATAATGTATTAATGTATATGCTGCTTCCATCTAAACGCAAATGAAAATGTAACACATTGTGGCAGACTGAGGAGACTAATTCTGCGGGAATAGAGATGGTTTTTCTAAGACGAGCAGTGAAACCTGGGAGAGGTTCATTTCATGCTAGAAAGAACACATTGTTAGCCAACATGCTTCCTTTAAATACATTAAAACCGAGTTCTCGGGGCGCCTGGGTGGCGCAGTCGGTTAAGCGTCCGACTTCAGCCAGGTCACGATCTCGCGCTCCGTGAGTTCGAGCCCCGCGTCGGGCTCTGGGCTGATGGCTCAGAGCCTGGAGCCTGTTTCCGATTCTGTATCTCCCTCTCTCTCTGCCCCTCCCCCGTTCATGCTTTGTCTCTCTCTGTCCCAAAAATAAATAAAAAACGTTGAAAAAAAAATTAAAAAAAAAAAATAAAACCGAGTTCTCATTAGAGATAAGTCACTACAGAAGCTTTCCAAAGAGAATCTGGCAGAACTGTTTCATGTTTCCAAGTGCTTGAAATGGGGACTTACAAATGTGAGAAAGCATTATGTGTGACCTGCTACCACAGATTCGGGGGGACGGGGCCCTGTCAAAGGCTTTGACCACTGATCAAGACAGGCCACTGATCATGGAGATCCCAAATAACCCAATCAGAAGAAACGTCCACGATGCTTCTCTGAGACTCAACACACAAGTACACCTGAACAGCCTCATCCTGAAAAGGGGTTGAAACCATTCTCAGAAATGGTTTACAAATCGGAAGAACATACACTTTTTAGAGACCTCCCAGATTTTAAATACTCCAGTGGTTAAAATAAATCCACCCAACAATGTAAATCAATAGAATTAAATTTTTTAAACGGAGCAAGTGTGGGAACCCAGGGAAGCCCCCCAACGTGGACCTCAACAGCATATTGATCACTGTGAATAGAAGCTACTGGGAAAAGAGCAGGTGGGAGGACATCACACCCTCCTCTGTCCCTCTGGAAGCAGGAAATATCTCCCAAATGAAATGACTGTGAAGTACAAATGACCACTTAGCACCACAGATAGGGACCTTAGAGCTGAGAAGGCTGTAGAAATAAACCTGCTACTTCTTTACTAACCCACTACCTCAGCCCACATTCCACTTCGCATTCCCTGCTAACTGCAGCTCCAAACCCCAGTTTTCTTTCTCCTGTCAATTCCACGCTCATCTATTGTCTCTATATAAAAAGCATAAACACCACCTACTTTGCTCATTTCTTTGGGACTCAATGTCCAGATTGGGCCTCCGTGTGCAGATAATAAAACTTTGGGTGTATTCTCCAGTTACTCTGTCTCATGGCAACTTAATTCCAAAACAGCGGGGAAAGAAGGAAATGTCTCCTCCCAGAAGTCAGTGCCCTGTCTCTAAGGCCACCTAGGGGAGCCCTTCCTCTGACCCCTCTGATCTCCAGTCATCCATCCTCTCCTGTCCACATCTACACACAGCCCCCCTTTCCCCTGCAAACCACGAGTCCACACACAGTGGTTCCCAGTCTGCACCATCAGATCTCAAACATGCCACAACACCACAGCTGTGAAAGAAGGCTCTCACCCGTGTCACAAAACAAGCATCCAAAAAGCAGACACCTGTGAAGGGTGGAGTTGGCAGGGGTCTGTGACCTGCTCCTGCCTCCTCCATGAGCCTGGTCAGAGCAGGACTCTGGCAAACAGTAGCTGCGAAATGTGCAGACTAGGAGGTACAGGAGGGTCTCACAGGGGTGACTGCGCTCTGATGACTGATCCAGGAGTGAGTTTAGCAGGACGCAGAGGGCGTGTTCAGAGTGCAGTCACCTACACCGCACACCCTGCCGTTATGCTAACGTGTGACAGTCCTAAGGCCAGGACAGGGCTACAAAGGTAGGGATGCATGAACTGAGGACCCCGTACCTTCTCTGTGCTGACTTGGACCACACAAAAGAGTCCCATGTTGGAGAAAGGGAGTGCTGTCCATTGCAGTGAGGGGACCCCAAAGCTGCCGACAGGGCTCAGTCCTGCTAGATACTGCAAGTGCCCTCACTATTTTGTGTCTTTGCTGATTGGCAGTAAATCTGCTGGTTGAGAATTATGTTTTAGGCATATATGCTAACTAACTTGGATGTAAATTTAAATAAGTGAGTGAGTGAGTGAGTGAATGAATGAATGAAGGAATTCTGTTTCAGGGGAGAACTCAAGATGGTACAGAAGTAGAGGGACTGGGATTTCCCTCATCCCTCAAGCACAGCAGCATTGAGGTCAGAATACTTGGAAAACCCCGAAGTACAGACTGTGGAGCGACAGAACAATGTCCACAGGTGAACGGGGCAGCTTGGCGGGACACAGGCGAACGTGTGGGAATTGAGGGGGATGACACGGGCGGCGTGGGCAAGGAGCAGGGAACCCCTTCTGTGGAGAATAAAAGGAAGAGGAAGAGAGGCTGTGGAAGTCTGGGATTGTACTTGGACATGAGAAAAACCTCTGCGGACCACAGACTGGGGAACGAGAACTTAGGGAAAGCCAGTTTCTACTTTGAGAACATCCTTAGGAGCTCCAGATGGGAGTTCCGGGAGCCCAGCTTTCTCCCAACTGCCACCTTGTGCATGCCTGGGGGAGGGGAGCCAGCCAGCCTGGTGGGATATGGGGGCACGCTGGGATCTGGGAGCAGTCCCCGCCCTCCAGTACTGGGGAAAGAGGGTTATTACCCCCCAAGGGCAAAAGACCCTGCAGGCACCAGCCAAAGTCCCTTTGTCAACTGGACACAGTGGTGCTATCCCAGGACAGGTCCATCCACACCGGGACTCCTGAAGACATCGGGGTTGGAACCCCAGCCCAGCCCAGGGAGGCACAGACACTGTGGGGTGAGACAAGCTGAGGCCGTGTTGCTCTGTGAGGGCGGCATGGTTTGGGACACGTGGTCTGGGGAGGAGAGACTGGGGTTCGCCATTGTTCTCCCTATCACCACACGGTGGGGCTTCGCAGGACAGTGGCCCCCAGTGGAGGTGGGCCCTGCTTACACCAAACCCCGCCCCTCCGTGCCTGGTAACTGCTTATCTACCCCAGTGACATTGACACTGACTGAGACAGACAGCCCCTCCTCAAGACCAGCACATTCCCTGTCCCAGGAGCCAGCAGACAACTGTCCTGGGATTTCCTATGTTAGTCTCTTGTTGTTTTAACTATTATTTTGTTTCTCTTTTCATTCCTTCTCTTCTCTTTTCCCTTCTTTTTCTTTCTACTCTCCTCTTTTTTCTTCCCTCGTTGGAATCAGCCTCATAGTTTCTGATTTGATTCTTGGTCAATTCTTATTTTATATATATACACATACATATACATACATATATATACACATACATACATATGTGTATATATATATGTATGTGTGTGTGTGTGTGTGTATTATAGTTTTCTTTTGTTTTCTTTCTTTCTCTGTTCTGGTTGTTTCTTGAATCAGGCGTTTTTACTCTATTCTTTTTACACTTTTATGTATCTCCTTCTTTATTTTCCTCTCTCTCTTTCTCTGTCTCTCTCTGGATTGAGCCTTGTATCTTTCATTCTCTGCCTGGTCTTTCTCCTGCCCCTTTCATTTTTCTCTTCATATGGGATAAGTTCTCTGCCTGTCCCCAACCTTTTTCCTTATTGAAGCTTACTTCAACAAACAAATCAAAGCACACCTAGCAGAAGGTCCAGTCAACCACTAAGAACAGTGAGATAAAGCAGCAAAAGGTACAACAACAGAGTGCATGCAACACACTCCAAAAACACTTCCTGAAGTTTCAGGCCCTGGAAAGTATATGACCCTTTTGTATATAATAGTTCTCACAGGTGCAGACACATAACAAGCTATTAAAACACATAAAAGACAGAAAACTAGCCAGAATGATAAAACAGAAGAGTTCTCCTCGAAAGAAATTTCAGGAAGAAATGACAGAGAATTGCTCAAAACAGATATAAAAAATATATCTGAACATGAATTTAGAATGATAGTCATAAGACTAATTGTTGGGCTTGAAAAAAAAACATAGAAGAGCAGAGAATCTCTTGCTGCAGAGATCAAGGACCTAAGAAATGGTCATGAAGAATTAAGAAATGCTATAAATGAGATGCAAAATAAACTAGATGCAGTGACAGCAAGGATGGAAGAAGCAGAGAGGAGAATGGAAGACAAAATTATGAAACGATAAAGCTCAGAAAGAGGAATAGGAAATTACTAGACCATGAGGGGGAGAATTAGAGACCTAAGTGATTCAATGAAATGTAATCATATCCATATAATAGGAGATCCAGAAGAAGAAGAAAGAGAGAAAGGTACAGAGGGTTTATTTGAATAATTATAGCTGAGACCTTCCCAATCTGGGGAAGGAAGCAAACATCCAAGTCCAGGAGACACAGACAACTCCCTTCAAAATCAACAAAAAAGAGTCAACACCAAAACATATCATAGTGAAACTGGCAAAATATAAAAAGAATTCTGAAAGCAGCTAGGGACAAATGAGCTTTAACCTACAAGGGTAGACACATAAGGGTAGTAGGAGACCCGTCCACTGAAACATGGCAGCCAGAAGGGAGTGGCAGGAAATATTCAATGCACTGAACAGGAATAATGTGCAACCAAGAATCCTTTATCCAGCAAGACTGTCATTCAGAACAGAAGGAGAGATAAAGTCTTTCCCAGGTGAACAAAAACTTAAGGAGTTTATGACCACTAAACAAGCCCTGCAGGAGATCCTAAGGGGGACTCTGTGAGTGGAAAAGAGCAAAGACTACAAACGACCAGAGACAGCTCTACAAGCATGAAACCTACAGATAACACAGTGACACTAAATCTATATCTTTCAGTAATCACTATGAATGAAAATGGACTAAATGCCCCATCAAAATACATGGGGTATCAGAATGGATAAAAAAAAAAAAAAACAAGATCCATCTATATGCTGTGTAGAAGAGACTCATTTTAGACCCCAGGACATCTTCAGATTGAAAGTGAGGGGATGGAGAACCATCTATCATGCAACTGTATGTCAAAAGAAAGCCGAGGTAGCCATACTTATATCAGACAAACTCGATTCTAAAACAAAGACTGTAAAAGGAAATGAAGAAGAGCATTATATCATAATTAAGGGCTCTATCCATCAAGAAGAGCTAACAATTGTAAACGTTTATGCACCCAAAAAAAGCACCCAAATATATAAATCAATTAGTCACAAACATAAATAACTGTATGGATAATAATACTGTGATTGTAGGGGACTTTAATACTCCACTTACATCAATGGACAGATCATCTAGGTAGAAGATCAGTAAGGAAACAATGGCTCTGAATGACACATTGGACCAGATGGACTTAACAGATATATTCAGAACTTTTCATCCAAAAGCAGAACACACATTTTTCTCAAGTGCACATGGAACATTCTCCAAAATAGATCACATACTGGGTCATAAACCAGCCCTCAACAAATACAAAAGGACAGAAATCATACCATCCATATTTTCAGATCACAGTGCTATGAAACTTGAAATCAACCACAAGAAAAAACTTGGAAAATCCCCAAATATACGGAGGTTAAAGTACATCCTACTAAAGAATGAATGCATCAACCAGGAAATTAAAGAAGAAATTTAAAAATATATGGAATCAAGTGAATATGAAAAAACAACAGTCCAAACCCTTGTGATGCAGCCAAGGCAGTCCTAAGAGGAAAATACATTGCAATCCAGGCCTATCTCAAGAAGCAAGAAAGGTCCCCAAAACACAACCTAACCTCACACCTAAAGGAGCTACAAATACAGCAGCACATAAAGCCCGGAGCCAGCAGAAGAAGAGCAATAATAAAGATTAGAGAAAAAATAATCAACATAGAATCTAAAACGCCAGTAGTATAGGTCAATGAAATTAAGAGCTGGTTTTTTGAAAGAATAAACAAAAATTGAGAAACCCCTAGCCAGACTTCTTAAAAAGAAAAGAGAGAGGAGCTAAATAATTAAAATCACAAAGGAAAGAAGAGAGATCACAAACAACACCACAGAAAAACAAACAAATATTAGAGAATACTACAAAAGCTTGTATGCCAACAAACTGGACAACTTGGAAGGAATGGACAAATTCCTAGGCACTCACACACTATCAAAACTCAAACAGGAAGAAATAGAAAAATTTAACAGACCCACAACCAGCAAAGAAATTGAATCAGTTATCAAAACTCTCCCAGCAAGGGGTGCCTGAGTGGCTCAGTTGGTTAAGGGTCCAACTTCGGCTCAGGTCATGGTCTCGTGGTTTATGAATTCGAACCTCACGTCAGGGTCTGTGCTGACAGCTCAGAGGCAGAAGCCTCCTTCAGATTCTGTGTCTCCTCCTCTCTCTGCCCCTCCCATGCTCATGTTCTGTCTCTCTCTGTCTCTCAATAATAAATACACATTAAAAAAAATGTTTTTAATCTCTCAACAAATAGGAGTCCTGGGCCAGGTGGCTTCCCAGGGGAATTCTATCAGACATTTAAAGAAGAGTTAATACCTAGTCTTCTGAAGCAGTTCCAAAAACATAGAAACAGAAGGAAAGCTTCCAGACTCATTGTATAAAGCCAGCATTATACTTTGGTTCCCAAACCAGACAAAGATCCCACAAAAAAGGAGAATTACAGGCCAATATCCCTGAGCAACATGGGTGCAAAAATTCTTAACAAGATACTGGCAAATTGAATTCAACAGTATATTAAAACAATTAATCGCCATGATCAAGTGGGATTCATTCCTGGACTGGAGTGCTGGTTCAACATTCACAAATCAATCAATGTGATACATAATATTAATAGAAGAAAAGATAAGAATCATGTGGTCCTGTCGATGGGTGCAGAAAAAGCATTTGACAAAATATAGCATCCTTTCTTACTAAAAACCCTCAAGAAAGTCAGGATAGAAGAAACATACCTTAACATCATAAAAGTCATATATATGTGGCCCATAGCTAATGTCATCCTCAATGGAGAAAAACTGAGACCTAGCCCTGAGATCAGGAACAAGACAGAGATGTCCACTCTCACTACTGCTGTTTAATATAGTGTTGGGGGGCGCCTGGGTGGCGCAGTCGGTTAAGCGTCCGACTTCAGCCAGGTCACGATCTCGCGGTCCGTGAGTTCGAGCCCCGCGTCGGGCTCTGGGCTGATGGCTCAGAGCCTGGAGCCTGTTTCCGGTTCTGTGTCTCCCTCTCTCTCTGCCCCTCCCCCATTCGTGCTCTGTCTCTCTCTGTCCCAAAAATAAATAAACGTTGAAAAAAAATTAAAAAAAAAAATAGAGTGTTGGAAGACCTAGCCTCAGCTTCACACAACAAAATGAAACAAAAGGCCTTCAAATTGGCAAAGAAGAAGTCAAACATTCACTTTTTGCAGAGGACATGACATTCTACATGGGAAGTCTGAAAGACTCCACCAAAAACACTGCTAGAACTTATCCATGAATTCAGCAAAGTCGAAGCTATAAAATCAATGTATAGAAATTGTTTTCATTTCTCTACACCAATAATGAAGCAACAGAAAGAGATATCAAGGAATGGATCCCATATACAATTGCAACTAGAACCATAAAATACCTAGGGATAAACCTAACCAGAGAGGTAAAAGATCTGTATACTGAAAACTATAGAAAGCTTATGAAAGAAATTGAAGAAGACACAAAGAATTGGAAAAATAATTTTCATGCTCATGGATTAGAAGAACAAATATTGTTAAAATGTGGATACTGCCCAAAGCAATCTCTACATTCAATGCAATCCTAATCAAAATAACACCAGCATTCTTCACAGAACTTGAACAAAAAATTCTGAAACTTGTATGGAACCACAAAAGACCCTGAATAGTCAAAGTCAAGTTGAAAAAGAAAACCAAAGCTGGAGGCATCACAATCCTGGACTTCAGCCTGTACTACAAAGCTGTGGCCATCAAGACACCATGGTATTGGCATGAAAACAGACACATAGACCAATGGAATAGAATATATAACCCAGAATTGGACCCACAAATGTATTGCCACCTACTCTTCGAAAAAAGCAGGAAAGAATATCTGATGGAAAAAAGACAGTCTCTTTTAAAAAATGGTGTTCAGAGAACTGGACAGCAACATGCAGAAGAATGAACCTGGGCCACTTTCTTATACCATACACAAAAATAAATTCAAAATGGATAAAAGGGCTAAATGTGAGACAGGAAACCATCACAATCCTATAGGAGAAAATAGGCAACAACCTCTTTGACCTCAGCCATAGCAACTTCTTACTTGACGTGCCTCTTAAGGCAAGGGAAATAACAGCAAACATGAACTATTGGGACCTCATCAAGATAAAAAGCTTCTATACTACAAAGGAAACAACCAACAAAACTAAAAGGCAACTGACAGAGTGGGAGAGGATATTTGCAAATGACATATCAGATAAAGGGTTAGTATCCAAAATCTACAAAGAGCTTACCAAACTCAACACCCAGAAAACTAATAATCCAGTGAAAAAATGGGCAGAAGACATGAATAGACACTTTCCAAAGAGAACATCCAGATGGCTAACACACACATGAAAAAATGCTCAACATCACTCACCATCAGGGAAATACAAATCAAAACCACAATGAGATACCACCTCACAACTGTCAGAGTGGCTAACATTAACAACTGAGGAAACAACAGATGTTGGTGAGGATATGGAGGAAGGGGAACCCTCTTGTACTGCTGGTGGGAATGTAAACTAGCGCAGCCACCCTGGAAAACAGTATGGAGCTTCCTCAAAAAAATTAAAAATAGAATTACCCTATGAACCAGCAATAGCACTAGTAGGAATTTATCCAGTGGATAAAGGAGTGCTGATTCTTAGGGGCACATTTACCCCAATGTTTATAGCAGTGCTGTCAACAATAGCCAAATTATGGAAAAAACCCAAATGTCCATCAACGGATGAATGGATAAAGTAGACACTGGTGGAGGGTGGCACCTGGGTGGCTCAGTCAGTTAAGCATCTGACTTCAGCTCAGGTCTTGATCTCATGGTTCATGGGCTCAAGCCCCACCCCCCCACCCGTGTCAGGTTCTGTGCTGACAGCTTGGAGCCTGAAGCCTGCTTCTGGTTCTATGTGTCCCGTTCTCTCTGCCCCTCCCCCAATCGCGCTCTCTCTCTGTCTCTCTCTCTCTCTCAAAAATAATAAAAATTTTTAAAATATTTAAAAGAGTCCTTGAGGGTTTTCGCACCATGGAAAGTTCATTTCAGGGATTATACAGTGGCCGTTTGGTATAACTGTCAGGATGTGTTGAAACATAAGAAAGAGCAGGAAATTTGTCAGCATCAGGGATCAACAGTTTTATAAAACTGTTTTTAGGCTGGTGTTCATTCAGCATTACTATGGTGTAAAAATATATCCCAGGTGTTGATGTCAAATGTGAATACTGTGATGCTGTTAGGAATACAGACAGAACCATGACATGTGAGAATCTTCCTGAGCTGACATTTCCAGCCTGCCTAATGCTGTTTCTGTTCCAAGATCACGTGTCAGGAGCATGAGCAGCTCAGGGGGTTCAAGACCCAGGAGGATGCCAGTTAGCTGTCAGGAGAGGAAACAGTGTGATTGTTATGGATATGTGTCCCATTGAGGACACAAATACATTTACCTACACTGGGCTACACGCTGGGAAAACCTACCAAATATCATAAACCTTTCTTTGATGGTGGCATTGTCAAAGCTCCAGCGTCCATGGGAAAATACACGGTTCATGACAATAAATACATACAAAAAAAAAAAAAAAAAACAACAGATCCATACCCCACAACATATGCATATACAAAGGGAGCTTGAGTTGAGACCTAAAGGCTACAATGTCACACTCACTTGTTATGAAAAGTTTCTATTTATTACTTATAATTTAGAATGGATTACAGCTATTTCATAATGAGACGACTATTTGTAAACTTCAGACATATTGAGATTTTTAATGATTAATATACATTTCTTTCTTAAACTTTCTCCTGGTGAATCTAAATGAGCTCCAAGAACCTGGGATTTCCTGGAAAATAGAGGCAATTCTTTATTGTTTTGTAATATTTCCCTGCAATCAAATTGTATGGGACTTTTGGCAGACGTGAGATACAAAAGCCTTGGTTACTTCAGGCCTCAATCAAAGAATTTATAAAATGGTATGAAGTGAGTATCTAAATATATTTTACCCTTTGAGGGGCACCTGGGTGGCTCTGTCAGTTGGGCATCTGACTTCAGCTCAGGGCAGGTCTCTCGGTTCTTGAGTTTGAGCCCTGTGTCAGCTTCTGGGCTGACAGCTCAGAGCCTGGAGCCTGCTTCGGATTCTCTCTCCCTCTCTCTCTGCCCTCCCCCACTCACAGTCGGTCCTTCTCTCTCTCGAAAATAAACATTTTTTTAAAAAATAAATAAATATATTTTACCCTTTGAAACTTTTGCTGCATTATTATAGGTTAAAAAAAATGTAAATTAGGACTTGTGTCATTTAATGTCCTCCAAAGACAATTTTAATGAATGGGAGCGTTCACAAACTTAAAATAAGCAAGTTGCACACTCACATGGGTGTTTCAGTGACTATGCCCAAAATTACACATAAGCACCGCCTGCTGTATTGCTACCTGATGCTCCCATTGTCCCTGGGATGACTGCATTACACCATCTCCCTCTGTGACATGAAGGCTACATTAAATTACTGTCACACTGCTACGGTCACACTGGGGCCTAATATCTGAATGACTTCATCAGGATTGATGTTACCAGGATTTTCTCTGACCTAAAATTTTTCTTTCCCAAGTTATATACTAATTCTGGGAAAAAGCTGTGATACTGTCAGCCTATGGACCATTTAATAGAGCCATGATCAAATTGCAAGAATAAGTGATATGCCTCCAGAAATTGCTAGAAAATGCTGAAATGCTAATATTTCCTACACTATTGTAGTTGTTGCTATTCTTTTTTTCAGTATGCCTTTATAGTATGTGCATATTTTTTTTTACAATTAGAAATGGAATACTATTCCCAAGAGGGGGTGAAACAAGAAAAACCTGTGGAGCTTTCTAAAAAATTAATATGATGCAAATGCTGTAGAAACACTAAACCAGCATCTCTGGAGGTTAGAATGAATCCATGAACTTAGACTTGGAATGCTCACTTGCATAAAAGAATACGGTAAGAAAATTTCCTTGAGAGTCATTAGGGGAAATATTGGAGGACATGTGCTGGACACAAACACCTTAAAGCGTCTGAATTCAAAGACTTCTATCACAGGGTCTTTCAACCCCAGTCATCTGGAGTCACAGCCCCCATAAAGCGCATTCTTCATTGCACTCGTCACATCCTTGTTCCTCAGTGTATAGATGAAGGGGTTGGCCATGGGGGTGATGATGGTGTAGAAGAGAGAAATGAACTTGCCCTGATTCTGGGAGTGGTTGTTGCTGGGCAGCAGGTAAGCACAGATGGCCGTGCCATAGAACAGGGAGACCACTGTAAGGTGGGATCCACATGTCCCAAACACTTTCCTCTGTCCCGCAATTGACTTTATTCTTAAGACCACCCTGACAATCCGACCATAAGAGAATGTGATTAATGCCATAGGTATGAGCAGAATGATCAAACCGACAAAGAAGAGCTCAGACTCATTCACAGTGGTGTCAACACAGGCAAGCTTGAGCAGTGGGGGGATCTCACAAAAGAAGTGATCTATTTTATTTCTCCCACAAAGTGGTACAAGGAAGATGAGCCCCGACTGCAACGAGCAGTTGGCAAAACCAATGAACCACGATGCAGAAGCCATCAGGGCACAGAGACGGGGGTGCATGATCACTGTGTAGTGCAGGGGCCTGCAGACGGCTGCGTAGCGGTCAAATGCCATCACCCCTAACAGAATGCATTCTGTGGATCCCAACCCTAGAGAGACAAACAGCTGAGCTACACAGCCGCCGAAGGAGATAGACTTGTCTTCTCTCCTGAGATGAACCAGCAGCTGAGGAACAATGCTGGTCGTGTAACACAGGTCCAGAAAGCTTAGGTTGGACAGGAAAAAGTACATGGGAGTCTGCAGGTGTGGGTCTAGGCGGGACAACGCAATGATGGTTGTGTTTCCCAGCAGGGTGAGCAGATAGAAGATCAGAAGAACCACAAAGAGGACTCGCTCCAGCTGAGGCCGGTCAGAGAAACCCAGCAGGATAAAGCCCGTGAAAGAACTTCCATTTTTCGGGTCCATTCTTTCTTATCACATGTTTCCTGTCAACAGCAAGTATTTAGCAATTTTTAAAGAAATGTTCTAAATAATAGAAAGTTAGCAGGGGGTGGATGTATCATGTTAAAAGACATGGCCATTGGATTATATCAATAACTATTTAAATAAATTATGTACTCATTGAAACTGACATTGCTTATACTAATATAGTTCCACACTATCAAAAAAGTAAATCATTAACATGTAATAGAAAATCAAATAATGGACCTTGTGTTTCCATCAGTCACAGGTACGAAAGTTCTTTCAGTCTGATCTTAAATAGGATTTAAAGTACTTTGAATATGTAGGTACATTTAGAGAAAAACAGGATGAGGAAAAAGAGGGCATGAAATCAGAAAGAATAGGAAAGAGATGGAGACAGAAAGAGAGTCATTATTTTAAATATGTATCTCATAATTCCACACAACTGGATTTGCACACAACTCACTTGCAGTACTTTATAATACAACATAATCTCCAAATGCATCCAGATGTAGGAATTTATGACCTAAAATGTACTTATACAAAAAATTCAATTACATTCAAAATTTCATGACTAGATCCGCAAATAAACACACATTGGTGTTTTTTTCCTGTGGTAGTAAAACAAATAATCAGAGAGAACCAGAATACCACCATTCAGTCACAGTGTTAACTTTTTCCCTAAAGATGTTTAAAATTACCATACCATTTTAACAGGAACTCCAAAAATTCATTTGGCTGTGTCAAGTCAGTTGGATTCAGAACTCAAAAATCCAGTCATCACTATTTTCCTCTTCCTTCTACAGATTTCTGTTACATACATTACACCAACTAGTGTCTGTAAAATTCCTGAAATAAGTTGGATTATTCCCTATCAACACTCTAGTCACAAAAAAACATTTTAAAAAGTTATCCAACCATGTAGTTATGTACATACACTTCCTATGATAAAATAAGAGCTAAAGACAGAAGCACTCTCAAAGCAATGGCAGGTCAAAGCGCTATAATGCAATACTTAATGTATACAAGGGAAGGCATAAACAAAAAATTATTTTGGTATTACACAAAATCTCAGACATCCATCAACATTAGGTTAATTATTACCTTTCTGGAAGCTACCTTGCAGAGTTAGTGACACTGAACCAAACACATTGCCAAATATAAGGCTCGGTGATGACCATTTTCATCCAACGCTTACTACTGAAGAAGAATAGTTATACGCTGACCAAAGAAGCATCAGAAAATGAGGATTTCAGTTCTATCACATTCAAATGGTTGGGCATACAGCACATTGTTGATTCTTCTAAGACTTTTAAAATCTGAATCATGATTGGGGTTAGACCCACTGATGGGTGAAAGAAATTGGTACAAAACTGGCATAAAACAAATAGTCATAAATACTGAGAAAAGGATGTGGTATTTGACACTATTTTACACCTCCTTTTCCTACAAAGATGTGATCAGTGAAAGCAATGACATTTGATAAACAAAATCTATGCACAAAATTTTCTTAATAGAATTAATTACACAGGTGTTTGAGACAATCTAAATGTGCAACACAAGGGAACATCACCTGACTCACACCTACTCAGAAGAACAATGAAAGCAAACCATGGTTCCAACTCTTGCAGACAAGCATGAATATAGATACATTTACCAGTTATAGATTCCTGACAAATTTTAAAATGTGTCTAATAGGGGAAGTACTCACCAATGTGAAGGAGCACAAACATAAAATGCTAACTCATCCAAGGAAAACACCAATATAATAATGCAACATTAGAATAAAATAATGATATATTTAAACAATATTATATCAATAAGGACTAAGAAGGCAGTTGGGAAAAAATAAAATGCTGGTGAGATGACTTGTAAAGTGATTTGCTATTTTATGGGATTATATGTGTGTGTGAACTTACATTATGTGGAACACAACTGATATGATATGATATGATATGATATGATATGATATGATGATATGATACAGAAAAGTCCAGTTATAAAAATCACAAATAAATTACTACTTCACATACAGAAAAAAATAAATACTTGAAAAAAGCATACATTATGTATGATAACTATCAAAAAGGGGATATAATGGCAAATGACATCTCGCAAAACTCAATTTTAGAATAATAATTAAGAGAACAGACATCATCAGGAGGAGGTCAAACTTTCACTCTTTGCACATAACATGATACTCTATATGGAAAACCCAGGAGATTCCACAAAAAAATGGCTAGAACTAATCCATGAATTCAGCAAAGTTGCAGGATATAAAACCAATGCACGGAAATCAGTCGCATTCGGATACATCAATGATGAAGCAACAGAAAGAGAAATCAAGGAATCAATCCCATTTACAATTGCACCAAAAAAAACATAAAATACCTAGGAATAAATCTAACCAAAGAGGTGAAAAATCTATACATTGAAAATTATAGAAAACTTATGAAAGAAATTGAAGACACAAAAAATGGAAAAATATTCCATGCTCTCGGATAGGAAAAACAGATATTGTTAAAATGTCAATGGTACCCAAAGCAATCTACATATTCAATGCAATACCTATCAAAATACACCAGCATTCTTGACAGAGCTAGAACAAACAATCCTAAAATTTGTATGGACCCATAAAGGACCCCGAACAGCCAAAGCAGTCTTGAAAAAGGAAACCAAAGAAGGAGGCATCACAATCCCAGAATTCAAGCTGTATTACAAAGCTGTAATCATCAAGACAGTATGATACTGGCACAAAGACAGACACGCAGATCAATGGAACAGAATAGAGAACCCAGAAATGGACCCACAAATGTATGGCCAACTAATCTTTGACAAAGCAGGAAAGAATGTCCAATGGAATAAAGACAGTCTCTTCAGCAAGTGGTGCTGGGAAAACTGGACCACTTTCTTATACCATACACAAAAATAAACTCAAAATGGAGGAAAGACCCAAATGTAAGATAGGAAGCCATCAAAATCCTCGAGAAGAAAGCAGGCAACAACCTCTTTGACCTCGGCTGCAGCAACTTCTTACTCAACACATCTCCGGAGGCAAGGGAAACCAAAGCAAAAATGAACTATTGGGACCTCATCAAAATAAAAACTTCTGTACAGCAAAGGAAACAATCAGCAAAACTAAAGGGCAACCAATGGAATGGGAGAATATATTTGCAAACGACATATCAGATAATGGTTTAAAGAACTTACCAAATTCAACATCCCCCCCCCAAAAAAAACAAAGAATCCAGTGAAGAAATGGACAAAAGACATGAATAGACACTTCTCCAAAGAAGACATCGAGATGGCAACCAACCATGAAGAAAAGCTCAACAGCACTCATCATTGGGGAAATATAAATCAAAAACACAATGATATACAACCTTACTCCTGTCAGAATGGCTAACATTATCAACTCAGGCCACAAGAGATGTTGGCGAGGATGCAGAGAAAAAGTATCTCTTTTGCACTGATGGTGGGAATGTAAACTGGTGTAGCCACTCTGGAAAACAGTGTGGAGTCTTCTCCAAAAATTAAAAGTAGAATGGCCCTATGACCCAGCAATTGCACTACTAGGTACTTATCCAAGGGATACAGGTGTGCTGTTTTGAAGGGGCACATGCACCCCAATGTTTATAGCAGCACTATCAACAATAACCAAAGTATGGAAAAAGCCCAAATGTCCATCAATGGATGAATGGATAAAGAGAAGAGGTATATATATACAATGGAGTATTACTCGGCAATCAAAAAGAATGAAATCTTGCCATTTGCAACTATGTGGTTGGAACTAGAGGGTATTATGCTAAGCGGGATTAGAGAAAGACAAATATCATATGACTTCACTCATATGAGGACTTTACGATATAAAATAGATGAACATGAAGGAATCAAAAATAATAGAAAAACAGGGAGGGGAACAAAACATAAGAGACGCTTAAGTATAGAAAACAAAGAGTGGGTTGCTGGTGGGGTTGTGGGAGGGAGGATGGGCTAAATGGGTAAGGGGATTAAGGAATCTACTCCTGAAATCATTGTTGCACCATATGCTAATTGACTTGGATGTAAATTTAAAAATAAATAATTTTAAAAAACAAAGAACAGGCAACAAATAAAAGAGGTTAAATGCTTACTCCTGACACACACAAGGAGATGCAGTGATTACCATAACTGTTCAATACTGACACAAAATTCTAAAAATTTCAGTGCAAGAATCCATATTTCCACAAACTAGATGCTCAGTATGCACACTACATATTTTAAAGACAAAATATCTCAAGATAATGACTACACTTAAGATATTTAAAATATATAACACTCACTGATATATTTGACATACATACCCTGCCCTATCCAGTTCTTGAATGAATCCTGAAAAAGTGTGGGCAAGATTTCCTCAGCCTTAGTTCTATGACTGAATCGCTATTGCTTTCTTGATGCTTCTGTCCCATGGGTCTGGGCTGACCTCAGACATATGAGAACAGGCCCCCGATGACGAGGGAGTTTGAGCAAATGAGGGGATACAGCCATCACTACATAGGAAATGACAGATGTGATGAACACTGACAGGGCTGTAGGTCAGGTTCTACGGAAGAAGACAATGAAGTAGGATTTCCACTGCAGGTTGTTTATTCAGGGAATGCTCTCGGGATAAACGGGGTGAGGGAAGGAAGACAGCAGAGAATGTTGCTAAGCAAGGATGTGGTCTCCAGTGGAACAGAGCAGGAGCCTGATCCCATGAGATGCTGGCCAGAACTCTCCAGTAAAAGCATCCATCTGTGATGGTAGAAATACTCTGTCCTCACTGTCCAATACTATACCCACTCTCCACTTGTCACTGCCTGAGCATTTAAAATTTCCCAGCTAAGAAACTGAACTTCACATGTTTTTCATTGTAATGAATTTAAATTTAAATCGCTTATGTGGCTACTTACTACACTATTGGACACCATGGCTCTGGAACATGAATTGCATCAGATTTAGTCCTGCCTTGGCATTGGCAGCCTTTTGTACATCCCATAAGTCTGTCACTGGCTTGAGCTGCACCCACCATGTTCCCCGACCACCTGGCACTATAGCTCCTTTGCAGGTGAGGGCAATTGTCTCAAGAAGGGAATGGCTGTGGGGCGCCTGGGTGGCGCAGTCAGTTAAGCGTCCGACTTCAGCCAGGTCACGATCTCGCGGTCCGTGAGTTCGAGCCCCGCGTCAGGCTCTGGGCTGATGGCTCAGAGCCTGGAGCCTGTTTCCGATTCTGTGTCTCCCTCTCTCTCTGCCCCTCCCCCGTTCATGCTCTGTCTCTCTCTGTCCCAAAAATAAATAAAAAACGTTGAAGAAAAAAAAAAATTTAAAAAGAAGGGAATGGCTGTGAACCTTGGAGCCCACACTCATAGCAAGCAGGGTTTGGCTTGGAGCCCCAGCAGGTAAAGAGCATCTGAGCAGGTCACCAACACTGTTCATACAAGAGTCCATTCATGATTGTGTGCAAGGGTAGAAGGGTGGGACCTAGTGTACTTTACACTTGACCTCAGTGCA
This sequence comes from Lynx rufus, assembly GCF_022079265.1. Lineage (NCBI taxonomy): Eukaryota > Metazoa > Chordata > Mammalia > Carnivora > Felidae > Lynx > Lynx rufus. The sequence continues at coordinate 144,134,247 of NW_025814878.1, forward strand.
ATCACACACACACACACACACACATACATAACTTGTCATTTCCCTAATTCATCAATTAAGTAAACATTCAGTTTTCCTTCAACTTTGTCTTCTTCATGTTGGTATTTGTATTCAAATGGAAGATCATCATTTCTTGTTAACAATAAAGTCAAAAACAAGATGTATTGACACAACATTCACAAAATGGAATTTCCCTGTAGTAAATTTCACAAAGCATTTTCAACACTCAGTGCATATTTTAGATATTTCTGTAATACGGGAGAAAATGAGCATTTAGAAACTATAAATACTGACAATGAGTTTCTACATAGACAACAATATTTCACAGACATTATAGAACCAAAGGAATAGCATGGAAACACTCAATCTAATACTTTTACATATATGCATAAAAAACATATTTTATTATCACCAAACATGCATATTTAAGTTGTTTTCATACGAGCATAGAGACGTGTGACGAATGTACTACGTAGAATGAAATGTCTAGGAATGACTTGTTGACATCTCTAATCAGTAATTAAGTTTAGTTCTTCTATTTGATAAACTTCCATAGTCTGTTCCTTCAGACAATTCACCACATATGCAAACAAATACAACCTTTTTATTTCAAAAACAATTGCAACTGAAAATAATTTAACTTCCCAATTCTTAAAGCAACAGAGAGACTTAGTTCCATTTTCACTCACCTTTTCTCACCTTCTCTGTTGGGTTTAAGCTATTTCCCTACCTCATTCCAAGTTACTGCCTAAATACAGCTCTGGGGATAGGAACACGGACATGTAGAATCAGAGTCTGCAGGAAATGCAAAGGTTGACTATACCAGCACTGGGTCATCCATAACCTTTTCTTATGCAAAGGGCACTTTCTCACAATGACTTCACAGGTCTTCATGTGGCACCAGAGATCTGCACTTTGCCTCTTGGAGGTAGAAGATGAAGGCAGTCACAAACTCTCAGTATGGTTTCTCGAGTACGGTGACCTGCCTGTGTGACAGTGAGACCTTATGAGCAGGCGAAAGTGCCGTAACTCTGAGCTGTGTTTGGGCTGGCACAGAGAACTAAGTCCCTTCCCCTGCAGACGTCTCTGGGGAACGGATGCCCACACCTTTAATGAGCCCATGTCACTGAGCTGCCCAAACATGGCAATCCTCAGGGACAATAACTATGGAGGACAATGTCAGAGGAGGCCTAACCTGTCTTTTTATTCGTTCGCATATCTGATAGGGAACAAATAACTCCCTAGACCTCCCCAGCTACTACAACTCTCATCTGTGATGACCTAGATGTTCTACAAAACACTTAAGATTTTTTCCTCACAAGTGCCAAAAATATTTGCGTATACATATATAAGGAAGATTCCATTCAGTTACTTAATTTTAAACATAAATATTTGAATGCATTCTTCATTTAATTTCATTCATAACCAAGTTATTTGCGATCACAGAGCTAAGTCTTAGACACATTCTAATCTTTAAGGTAAATATAAAGGAGGGCAACCAAATTCTACCAAAATTCTAATGTGGCTAAGGGAATGAAATCTCAAATCCTCTAAATCACTGTTCAGTTTATATCAATTGGTTTTGGTGATGTACTCAATTTTAAAAATTATGTCTTTTTAACAAAACATACATCGTTTGTTTATTTTTTTTATTTTTTTTTAATTTTAACGTTTTATTTATTTTTGAGACAGAGAGAGACAGAGCATGAATGGGGGAGGGGCAGAGAGAGAGGGAGACACAGAATCGGAAACAGGCTCCAGGCTCCGAGCCATCAGCCCAGAGCCCGACGCGGGGCTCAAACTCACGGACCGCGAGATCGTGACCTGGCTGAAGTCGGACGCTTAACCGACTGAGCCACCCAGGCGCCCCCATACATCGTTTGTTTAAATTCAACTTGTCCTTGCATTTCAGTTCCAAATGATTTAGAGTTTACCAAGAGAGTTAAAATAACCACAAAGTAAAGTGGAAGGAAGCCGATGGGTGGTTATTGGCTGTTTTTCATAGATGCATGACTTCCAGTTTCCTTTATTCATGTTCAGCCCAAGGAGATAAAGCATCTCCTGCTACAAACATTCTTAGATTTGAATTTTCTCAGTAATTCAATTCCAGCTAGATCGCATCCTGATAGTTAAGGGGAGACCTAGTATAGGCGATACACTCTGGGTGTCCTGAAGAGGGAGGGAATTACGGACCAATAATTAAAGATTTTCTTCCCAGGCTTCACTCGCTGCTGCCAGTCTTACATGGTCAAATCACTTTGATAACAGCGTGGCATAATCGAGTGATGCAGACCCACACTGACATTCCTAGATGTGATATGACCTAGGGGAATGCTCAGTCACCTGTCTGAAGACACATATATAAGAACGCTCAATGGCACCACTGTTTGTATTCACTGAAACCTGGAAATATCCTAATGCCCATCACAGTAAACTGGGTCAACTGTGGCGTGTTCATGCAGAAGTGTGTACTCTACAACAATATGAATAAAACTACAGCTAAACAAATGGAAACAAAGCTGTTCACACAAGAGTACTGAGCAAATGATGCAAGTTAGAAAGAAATCCATCCCTCTACATAGAGTTCAAAACCAGGTAAACAAACTATTGTTTATGAACTCACACATGGGTGATGACTATAGTTATAGTAAAAAATATGGTCAAAACTAAAACCAATATCAAAGCACTGATTATAACAAGTCACCAACAAAGTGAAGGAACTGTATGCACTTGGGTACAGGCCGTCTGAGGTTCTGTCCAAGGCTCTAGTTAACAGGGGTGTCCATATAATGACAATTCACTCTTAACTATTTTTTAAACTGGACATAGTTTAATATGACAATGTTGTACAAAATACTGTACCTATGACACTAAGAAAGCAGGAGACAAAGAGGCTATAAAAAATAATGTGTATGATGTTGAATATTTTTTAAAAGGATAAAAGAAGCTGATAAAGTCACATTTGGAAAAGCTAAGTTTAGAGAAAACAATAATCATTAGGAATTTTTAAGGGATGAGACAGGTAGAATAAAAGGAATACCGGTCAAAATACGATTTTATACAACAGCAACATAATACAATCAGAAAGCAGAATTCCTCCACCAGCAGGGTCCTGACACCATCCTTTCAGTCAAGCTGGAATAGTCAGGACAGTTTTTCATAAGAAAGCCCCAAATTACCACTAGCTCAGTACCTTCTCAAACAGGCAATTTATGGTCTCTGAATTGTCCCAGCTCTTTGCTCTTCTTCTTCACTACAATCCTGCATCTGAAAAAAGCAGCGGGAATAGTCCAACCTCCCTAAGGCAGTTGCTGCACTGCTGCCCTGGGTCGGGATTTCTGTGGTTACCCATAGATGAACATATAAAGAGCCTAAGTGGGGAAAGTGAAAAGGAAAAGTCTTCATTGAAAGGGAAAGAGACACAGACAAATCTAGATGCACAAACAAAAGAAGCTAAAAGAGACAGGAGATATATACAGAGATTTGAGTTAAACACAGAACAGAGAATACTCACAAGACGAACAGATTCTTACTGAACTTCTGCAAACAATTGTAATCGCCATGAAAGAAAAAAATACTCACTGAGAGTTTTTGAATTTCAGGGGGTAGGTAGAGGGAAAAGATAAATGCCTCAGTTGTTTACAAATGACCACTTTATGACATTTCTGTATATCATAGGTATCTTAAGAGAAAGTTTCCTTAATCTGGAAAAGCAAACATTAGAGAACCAGCAATATTTCCAACAAGAGTCACACAACTATACTCTTCCTCAGTTCATTTAGTCCCATGTTCCTAATCCTTGTTCAGTTTGAATGCAGCTTTTTAGCTCTGGAAACTCTTACCCATTTTAGTATTAATCTTACAGATGTCCAATACCTGTATTTCTCCCACAAGTCCTTTTTATAAATCTTCTTGAAGAAGAAACACGTTTTGTGAGAGAATAAGAACAACTATAAATGAAAAAAACTCAAAAATACACATTGTTAAAGATCCGATGAGAGTCCATTATGATGCAATTGGCAAAGAAGTTCAGTTATTACTGTAACATATAACACTTCAAGCAATCAGAATATTAGGTGATGACCTTATACCAAAACATTAAAACTTTAGGAATTGCATATACATTTGGGCAGTTACAACATTTACCCATGCAATACAATCTAAGATTTACCGTTGCATGACAATGCTTCTCCAAGTAAGTTAGCATCCCAAATAAAAGGGCCTAATTGGTCAAAAAGACTTCATTTACCCTTTAAATCCTGGGAAGTTTGTTAAAACCTTAGAAAGTTATAAAGCACATCCTAAATAGGATTACAGATCATTAAAAATCTTAAAACTTTATTTATTCAACCAAGGCGGCAATAAAAATCCTAACGGCGAATGTATAGCATTATATCATTGTTAACAAACCCTAGCTCCTTCAACATTGAGAAGTTTTAACTAAGTAATCAAAGACCGGATAAAGATAAAACCTAAAGCTTTGGTTTTTCTGGCAGACAAACAAAAAAGAAAACCTTTGTTTACGTTGTCTTATCAAAGGCAAATCAACAGTCCAAGAAAACATTGACTTTTGAATAGAAAGAAAAGCAGAATTTCCACCTTATACCAGGGTACTTTTTAAATTCCATTTATCTCAACCTTAGTCCATCCTGAGCACACATAAAATTCCTTTCCAAAGATGTCCCTTCATGAACCTTCTACAACTTTCCTTTGCCTTCAAACTTTGTCCCAAAGCCATTTCTCTGCAACGAACAAGTCTCATTTAGGGCAAAATTACTTTCTTTGACCCTCAACAAAAAATGTACTTCCATTCCTTATATCTTTCTTACAAACCTCCTACTTTCCTACATACAGGGTTGCTTTCCTTATTTCCATCAGTCTTATGTACACTTAGCAGAATTTTAACTCTTAGGAAACCTTAGTCTCCAATTGAGGACTTAGTAACCGAGAGAGGTGTTATACACCAGAATTTTTTAGATGCTAAATTCACGAGCCAATTAAGCACAAAGCATGTTTTCCAATGGATCCAAATAGATTTAGTTACTCTGCAATAAGAAGTTAAAAACACAGCTTTCTGGGGAGGGAGCCAAGATGGCAGAAAAGCGTGGACGTTTTTTGTGTCTCGTGTCCATGAAATACAGCCAGACCAACACTAAACCACCCTGCACAACTAGAAAAGTGATCTGAGGATGAACACAACATTCTGCACAACCTGAACCACAGAATTCAGCAGGTACCTGGCGCAGATTGGTGAACTTGGGGAGACAGAAGCCGTGAAGGACAGGGAGGTGCTTTACATGCAGAGAGAGGACAGAGACGGTGGTGAGAATATGGGAAAAGCACCCCTCCCCAAAAGCAGCTGGAGAGAAGGGGGAAAACTGGAAACAGCTGCAGGGACTAAACTAAAAAGGGAGAAAGGAGAGGGCTAAAATTCCATTAAGACTGTAAACAGGGAGAGTGCAAAGTCTACAACTCTGCAGCTCGATAACTGGCAGTGCTCTGGTGGGAAGGGCGAATCCCCAGGACCAGAGTGGGGTCCGGGAGGTTCTAGGGCCACACGGGGAGTACTGGTTCCACTGCTGGAAGGACATTTGGTAGAGAATGTGAGGCCACCTGGTCCCAGCAGACCCCAGAGAAAAGCCATAGTTGCTGGTGCTAGAGCAAGGTCATTAAGGGTGAAGCCTTAAGGTGGTGCCAGATGTGTGTTGTGATTTTCCATAATCCCTGAAAAGCTGCTGCTACACTACTTCACAAACTTTTGTGGGGGGCGGGCTGGCACCTGGCCCAGTCTCTGTGCACTGGCAGCAGCACTGTCCCACGAACTTTCCTGGGTGCGGCCGGAACCCAGCCATTGCTCAGTAAGACCCTCCCGCAGAGGGGCGGAACAGGTCAAAGCCACAGTCCTTCAGACGTAAGAGGCTGGGGAAAACAGCCTCATCTGAGACAAAACTCGGGAGAGAGGTACTGCCTGGGGCTTGGTCACAGACAGTGAAAAAGCAAGGAGTGGATGAAAGCTGAAGGCAGAGGACGGGTGCACGAGTGCTAATCGGGGAGAAATGAGTTCCGATACTACAGACTGCGTAGCTGGGTGATGCCATTTTCACTGCTTCTATGCATGTGCATATGCACCTACAAGTGCCACAACAAATCACCCCAGTAGGGTAGCACCGCCATCTAGTGGAGAATGGAGCCATTACACTAAGTCCTGCCCAACTAGACCAACCTTGCTCTTCAAGAACACAAGTATAGCCTACTTACTTATGACTATAAAGCACATCACAGTCTGAATTGTAGGGGAAATCAAAGTAAATTTGTCATATTTCAGTCTGTTAGCAGGTCCATCTATTCAATTTTCTTTTTTTTTTCTTTTTGTTCGCTATTTCTTTTTTTTCTGGAATACAGAAAGAGAAAAAATTCAATTTTACTTTCAATTTTAATTAAAAATATTTTCTTTAATTTTTTTAACTATATGTTTTACATCTGGGTAAATTTTTTCAAATTCTATTTTACTTCCACAAGTGTATTTTAGTCTAATTCATTGAACTCTTTTTTTTTCAAATTTTTAAATATTTTCCTTATTTTTACCCTTTATCTTTTTCCTCTTTTTCATTTCTTTTCTTTTTCTTGAATACAGAAAGAGAAAAAATTCATTTTTATTTTTAATTTTTATTAAAAATATTTTTCTTTAGTTTTTTCTCTACTATATATTCTACCTTTGTGTAATTTTTTTTCAAATTCTAGTTTACTTCCATTATTTCATCTTAGTCTCCTTCATTTTATTCATTTTTTTTAAATTTTCAAATGTTTTCCTTTTTTTCTTCTTTTTTTCCCCTTTTTTCTCTAATCTATCAAGCCTCTTTCAACACCCAGACAAAAACACACCTAGGATATAGCATCATTTATTCAATTATTTGAGTGTGTGTGTGTAATTTTTTAATTTTAATATTTTAGATTTCAATTCTTTTAATTTTAATTTTTTCTACCTGATTAATTCATTTTATTCCTTCAAAATTATGAAACGAAAAAATTTACCCCCCAAAAAAGAACAGGGAGAAATCACAACCAGGGACATAACCAACCTGGGATATAAGCAAGATGTCTGAACCAGAATTTAGAATCGCAATTATAAGAATACTAGCTGGAGTCGAAAATACATTAGAATCCATTTCTGTGGCTATACAAGAAGTAACAGCTAGTCAGGATGAAATAAAAAATGTTATAACTGAGCTGCAATCATGAATGGATGCCATGGCAGCAAGGATAGATGAAATATATCAGCAAATCACTTATAGAGGACAAGCTTACGGAGAAACATGAAGCAGGAAAACAAGAGGGAGTCTAAGGCAAAAGAGCACAATATAAGAATTAGAGAACTCAGTGATTCATTACAAAGGAATAACATCAGAATCATAGCAGTCCCAGAAGCTGAAGAGACAGAAAATGGGGTAGAAGGTTATGTGAGCAAATCATAGAGGAAAACTTTCCTAACCTGGGGAAAGACACAAACATTAAAATCCAGAAAGCACAGAGGACTCAAAATAGATTCAACCAAAACTAAAGGCATACCGTAGTCAAATTCACAAAATACTCAGGCAAAGAGAGAATCATGAGAGCAGCAAGGGAAGAAAAATCCTTAACCTACAAGGGAAGACAGATCATGTTCACAGCAGACCTATCCACAGAAACTTGGCAGGCAAGCAAGGAGTGCCAGGATATATTCAACGTTCTGAGTCAGAAAAATATGCAGCCAAGAATGATTTATCCAGCAAGGCTGTCATTAAAAATAGAATGAGAAATAAAAAGTTTACAGACAAACAAACATTCAAGGAGTTCATGACCACTACACCAGCCTTGCAAGAAAGTTTAAGGGCGACTGTCTAAGAGGAGAAAAGACCAAACAAACAAAAACACCAAAACCCAAAAAGATCAAAACTAACAAAGACTAGAAAGGTACACACAACACCACCAGAAACTCCAACTCCACGAGAAACATAATGGCAATACTGGACTAAACACTCCAATCAAAACACATAGGATAACCGAATGGATAAGAAAACAAGATCCATCCATATACTGTTTACAAGAGACTCATTTTAGACCAAAAGACACCTTCAGATTGAAAGTAAGGGGATGGAGAAGCATCTGTCATACTAATGGTCACAAAAAGAAAGCCAGAGTAGCCATACTTATATCAGACAATCTAGATTTTAAAACAAAGACTGAGGTGCCTGGGTGGCTCAGTCGGTTAAGTGTCTGATTTCTGCTTGGGTCAAAAATCTCATCGTACATGAGTTCGAGCACGTCATTGGGCTCTGTGCTGACAGCTCAGAGCGTGGTACCTGGATTCTGTGTCTCCCTGTCTCTCTCTCTCTCTGCCCCTCCCTCACTCATGCTATTCTATCAAAAAACAATAAATGTTAAAAAAAATTTAAATAAAGGCTGTAACAAAAGATCAAGAAAGGTATTATATCATAATTAACAGGCCTATCCATCAAGAAGATCTAACAACTGTAAACATTTATGCTCGAAACGTTAGGCACTCAAATTTATAAATCAATTAATCACACACACAAAGACTCATTGATAATAATACCATAATGGTAATGGACTGCAGAACTCAAATGGCAGCAACGCACATATCGTCTAAACAGAAAATCAACAAAAAAAACAATGATTATGAATGACAGACTACATGAAATGGACTTAACAGATATATTCAGAATTATTTCATCCTAAAGTAAGGGAATACACATTCTTCTCAAGTGTGCATGGGACATTCTCCAGAATAGATCACATACCGGGACACAAATCAGCCCTCAATGAGCAAAAAAGATGAAGATCACACCGCGCATATTTTCACACCACAACACTATGAAACTCGAAATCAATCACAAGAAAAAAGGTGGAAAGATAACAAATACTTGGAGACTAAAGACAATGTTACTAACTAACAAATGGGCTAACCAAGAAATTAAGGAGGAAATTAAAAAGTACATGGAAGCCAATTAAAATGATAACACCAAAGCCCAGGACCTATGGGATGCAGTAATGGTGGTCATAAGAGGGAAATATATAGCAATCGAGGCCTTGCTGAAGGGTCTAACCTTACACCTTAAAGAGCTGGAAAAAGAACAGCAAATAAAACCCCACACCAGCAAAAGATAGGAAATAATAAAGACTAGAGCAGAAAGTAAGGCTATCAAAACCAAAAAACCCAGTAGAACAGATCAATGAAATCAGAGGGTGGCTCTTGGAAAGAGTTAACAAATATGATAAATCCATATCCAGTTTGATCAAAAATAAACAGGAAAGGACCCAAATAAATAAAATAAAGAATCACATGGGAATACAAGCTGGTGCAGCCACTCTGGAAAACAGTATGGAGCTTCCTCAAAAAGCTAAAAATAGAATTACCCTACAACCCAGCAATTGCACTACTAGGCATTTATCCATGGGATACACGTGTGCTGTTTCAAAGGCACACATGCACCCCCATGTTTATAGCACCACTATCAACAATAACCAAAGTATGGAAAGAGCCCAAATGTCCATTGATGGATGAATGGATAAAGACGTGGTATATATATACATACAACGGAGTATCGCTCGGCGATAAAAAAGAATGAAATCTTGCCATTTGCAACTACGTGGATGGAACTGGGGGGTATCATGCCAAGTGAAATCAGTCAGTCAGGGAAAGACAAAAATCATATGACTTCACTCATATGAGGACTTTAAAAGACAAAACAGATGAACATAAGGGAAGGGAAACAAAATATACAAACAGGGAGGGGGACAAAACAACAAAACAGAAGAGACTCATAAATATGGAGAACAAACAGAGGGTTACTGGAGGGATTGTGGGAGGGGGAATGGGCTAAATGGGTAAGGGCCACTAAGGAATCTACCCCTGAAATCGCTGTTGCACTATATGCTAACTAATTTGGATGTAAACTTTAAAAAATACAAAATACAATTAAAAAATATTTTTAAAAAATCAAGAATCACAGAGGACAGATCACCACCAATACAGCAGAAATATAAACAATAATAAGAGAATATTATGAGCAATTAGACACCAATAAAAAGGGCAATCTGGAAGAAGTGGACAAATTCTTAGAAACGCATAAACAACCAAAACTGAAACAGGAAGAAACAGAAACTCTTAACACACCCATAAACAGTAAAGGAATCAAATTAGTAATCAAAAATGTCCCAAAAAACAAGAGTCCAGGGCTGGATGGCTTTCCAGGGGAATTCTACCACATATTTTAAGAAGAGTTAACACCTATTCTTTTGAAGTCATGCCCAAAATAGAAATGGAAGGAAACCTTACAAACTCCTTCTATGAGACCATCATTACCTTGATTCCAAAACCAGACAAAGAACCCACTCAAAAGGAGAATTACAGAACAATTTCCCTGATAAATATGGATGCAAAAATCCTCAATGAGGTAATAGCCAGCCAAATCACACAATGCATTAAAAGAATTATTCAACAAGACCAAGTGGGATTTATACCTGGGACACAGGGCTAGTTCAATATCTGCAAATCAATCAGTGTGATACATCACATCACTGAAAGAAAGGACAAGAACCACATGGTCCTCTCAATAGATGCAGAGAAAGCCTTTGACAAAATACAGCATCCTTTCTTGACAAAAACCCTCAAAAAGGTAGGGCTAGAAGGCTCATACCTCAAGATCACAAATGCCATAAATGAAAGACCTAATGTTACTATCGTCCTCAATAGGGAAAAACTGAGAGCTTTCCCCCTAAGATCAGGAACAGGACAGGGATGCCCATTCTCACCACTGTTATTCAACATAGTATCGGAAGTCTTAGACTCAGCAATCAGACAACACAGGGGAATAAAAGACATCCAAATAAGCCAGGAGGAAGACACACTCACTCCTCACAGATGATATGACACTCTATGTGGAAAACCCAAAAGATTCCACCAAAACACTTCTAGAACTGATCCATGAATTCAGCAAGGTTGCGGGATGTAAAATCCATGCACAGAAATCCATTGCATTCCTATACACCAATAATGAACCAACAGTAAGAGAAATCAGGAAATCGATCCCACTTACAAGTGCACCAAAACCCGTAAAATACCCACCAATAAGCATAACCAAAGAGGTGAAAAATCAATGCACTGAAAACTATAGAAAACTGATCAAAGACATTGAAGAAGACACACAAGAAAAGGGCAAAATGTTCCATACTCCTGGATGGGAAGAACAAAGATTGTTAACAGGTCGATACTACTCAGGCAATCAACATATTCAATGCAATCCCTATCAAAGCAACACCCGCATTCTTCACAGAGCTAGAACAATCTTAAAATTTGTATGGAACCGGAAAACAACTAAATAGACAAAGCAATCTTGAAAAAGAAAACCGAAGCTGGAGGTATCACGATGCTGGACTGCAAGACGTATTCAGCTTAACTGAATAGCCACCCAGGTGCCTAGGTACAATATGATTTTTGATAACAGGATTGCAATAGAGATATTCAGTGAAGATAACAAAGATCAGAGAAATTTAGTCAAAACAAAAACTCAAAAGACAAGACAAATCCAGAATTCCCACCTGGCTGAGATTAGGGGATTATTCCTCCCTTACCATTTCTCTGCAGTGTTCCAAGATTCTAATTGTTACAAAGCTAAAGGGCAAATATCAATAATTAATGGCACCTGCCTCACAGGCTTGTTTTGAGGAATGAATAAGCACGCACAAAGCATTTCTGAGGGAAAAAATAAGATGTGTTACAAAGCTGTAATGATCAAGACAGTATGGTACTGGCACAAAAAAACAGACACTCACATCAATGGAACTGAGTGTTCTCCACAATAAGAGAACCCAGAAATGGACCCACAAATGTATGGCCAACCAATCTGTGACAAAGCAGGAAAGAATTTCCAATGGAATAAATAAAGTCTCTTCAGCAAATGGTGCTGGGAAAACTAGACAGCAACATACAGAAAAATGAACCTTCACCACTTTCCTTCACCATACACAAAAATAAACTCAAAATGGAAGAAAGGCCTAAATGTAAGGCAGGAAGCCATCAAAATCCTAGAGCAGAAAGCAGGCAAAAACCTCTTTGACCTGGGAAGCAGCAACTTTCTCACTCAACGCATCTGCAGAGGCAAGGGAAACAGAAAGAAAAATGAACTGTTGGGACCTTATCAAAATACAAAGCTTCTGCACAGTGAAGGAAACAGTCAGCAAATAAAAGCAACCTACGGAATGGGAGAAGATATTTCCAAATGATATATCAGATAAAGGGTTAGTATGCAAAATCTATAAAGACCTTATCAAACTCAAAAAATGAATAATCCAGTGAAGAAATGGGCAAAACACATGACTACACACTTGTCCAAAGAAGACATCCAGGTGGCTAACAAACACATGAAAAAATGTTCAAAATCACTTATCATCAGGGAAATACAAATCAAAACCACAATGAGATATCACCTCACACCTGTCAGAATGGCTAACATTAACAACTCAGGCAACGACAGATGTTGGCAAGGATGCAGAGAAAGAGGATCTCTTTTGTACTACTGCTGGGAATGCAAACTGGTGCAGCCACTCTGGAAAACACTATGTGGGTTCCTCAAAAAATTAAAAATAGAACTACCTTATGACCCAGCAATTGCACTAGTAGGTGTTCATCCAAGGGATACAGGTGTGTTGTTTAAAAGGGCACATACACCTCACTGCACAACAGCAGTGTTATCGACAATAGCCAAATTATGGAAAGAGACCAACTGTCCATTGATGGATGAATGGATAAAGAAGAACTGGTAAATATATGCGATGAAGTATTACTCAGCAGTCAAAAATAATGAAATCTTGCCATTTGCAGCGACATAGATAGAACTAGACTGTATTTTGCTGAGTGAAATAAATCGATCAGAGAAAGACAAATGTCATGATTTCACTTATATGTGGAATTTAAGACATGTAACGGATTAACTGAGGGGAAGGGAAGGAACAAAAAGAAAAACAGAAGGAGGCATACGATAGGAGACTCTTACATACAAACAACAAACTGAGGGTTGCTGGAGGAGAGAGGAGTGGGGGCATGGGCTAATTGTGTGATGGGTATTAGGAGGGCACTTCTTGGGAAGAGTACATGGCTTCATATGTAAGTGATGAATCACTGGGTTTTACTCCTGAAACCAATACAACACTATCTGTTAACTAACTTGAATTGAAATAAATACATTTATTTTAAAAAGAAATAATATTTATGATAAAGATGAATAAGTAAAAACACTTAATTAAAAAAACTAGAATAAAATCATTTGAAAAATATTTCAAACTTACTTGTGTTTCAAAGTTAAAAGAAAACTACTGAATGGGAGAAGATATTGACAAATGACATAACCAATAAAGGGTTTATATCGTAATTTATAAAGGTCTTATACATACGATGCCCAAAATACAAATGATCCAATTAAAAATGGCCAGAATACATGAATAGACATTCTCCAAAGAAGACAACATGATGACAAAAAACATGTCAAAACATGCTCAACATCACTGATCATCAGGTAAATACAAACCGAAAATGCAATGATATGTTACTTCATCCATGTGAGAATAGCTAAAATCAACAACACAAGAAACAACAGGTGTTGTCAAGGATATTTAGAAATGGGAACTCTCTTGCACTGTTGAATCCATGAATTCAGAGTTTGAACACTCGTTGCTTAAAACAATGAAGTAAGGTAATTCTCATGAGAGTCATCAGCGGAAACGTTGGATGACACGTGCAGACACAAAATCTTAGGGGCTCTGACATTCAAAGTGTTCCATCACAGGGTCTTCCGTACCGAGTCATCTGGAGTCATAGCCCCTACAGAGCACCTTCTTCATTGCTCCAGTCACATCCTTGTTCCGCAGGGTATATATAAAGGGGTTGACCATGGGGGTGACGATGGTGTAGAAGAGAGAAATGAACTTGCCCTGATCCTGGGAGTAGTTGTTGCTGGGCTGGAGGTAAGCATAGATGGCCGTGCCATAGAACAGGGAGACCACTGTGAGGTGGGACCCACATGTCCCAAACACTTTCCTCTGTCCTGCGGCTGACTTTATTCTTAGCACTACCCTGACAACATGACCATAGGAGAACGTTATTAATGCCACAGGTATGAAGAGAATGATCACACCGACAAACAAGAGCTCAGACTCATACACAGTGGTGTCAACACAGGCAAGCTTGAGCAGTGGGGGCATCTCGCAAAGGAAGTGGTCTATTTTATTTCTCCCACAGAGTGGTACAAGGAAGGTGAGCACCGTCTGCAATGAGGAGGTAGCAAAACCAAGGAACCATGATGCAGAAGCCATCAGGGCACAGAGACGGGGGTGCATGATCACTGTGTAGTGCAGGGGCCTGCAGACGGCTGCGTAGCGGTCAAATGCCATCACCCCTAACAGAATGCATTCTGTGCATCCCAACCCTAGAGCAACGAACATCTGAGCTACACAGCCGCCGAAAGAGATAGACTTGTCTTCTCTCCTGAGATGAACCAGCAGCTGAGGAACAATGCTGGTCGTGTAACACAGGTCCAGAAAGCTTAGGTTGGACAGGAAAAAGTACATGGGAGTCTGCAGGTGTGGGTCTAGGCGGGACAACGCAATGATGGTTGTGTTTCCCAGCAGGGTGAGCAGATAGAAGATCAGAAGAACCACAAAGAGGACTCGCTCCAGCTGAGGCCGGTCAGAGAAACCCAGCAGGATAAAGCCAGTGAAAGAACTTCCATTTTTCGGGTCCATTCTTTCTTATCACATGTTTCCTGTCAAGACCAAGCATTTAGCAATTTTTAAAAGCAATCTTCAAAACAATAAAATGTTGGCAGGATGTGAATTTAGCATGTTATAAGACAGGGCATGGGATTGTATAAGTAACTCTTTGAATAAATTATGGACTCATGAAATTGCCATCGTTCATATTAATTAATTCTATATTATCAGAAAAGAAAATCATAATATTTAATGTAAGAAAAATCAAATAATGGACCTGTGTCTGCATCCGTCATAGGTACAAAATGTCTTTTAGTCTCAGCCTAGTAGGCTGAAAGTACTATAAAATATGTGTGTGCACCCCCGTGTTTATAGCAACACTATCAACAATGGCCAAAGTGTTGAAAGAGCCCAAATGTCCACCAATGGATGAATGGATAAAGAAGATGTGGTATAAACATACAATGGAGTATTACTCAGCAATCAAAAAAGAATAAAATCGTGCCATTTGCAAGTACGTGGATGGAACTGGGGGGTATTATGCTAAGTGAAATCAGTCAGTCAGAGAAAGACAAAAATCATATGACTTCACTCATATGAGGACTTTAAGAGACAAAACAGATGAACATAAGGGAAGGGAAGCAAAAATAATATACAAACAGGGAGGGGGACAAAACAGAAGGCACTCATAAAAATGGAGAACAAACTGAGGGTTGCTGGAGGGGTTGTGGGAGGGAAGATGGGCTACATGGGTAAGAGGTATTAAGGAATGTACTCCTGAAATCATTGTTGCACTATATGCTAATTAATATGGATGTAAATTCAAAAAAATAAAAAAGAGAATTTAAAATCAATAAAATAAATGAAAAATATGTGTGCATTTTGAGAAAATCGGGATAAGGGAAAAGAGGGAGGGAAATCAGAAAGAATAGGAAAGTGATGCATACAGAGTGATAGTCAGCATTTTTAAAATTTTTTCTAATGTTTATTTATCTTTGAGAGAGAGACAAAGGCAGAGTGCAAGTGGGGACATGGGGGAGAGAAGAAGACACAGAACTGAACCAGGCTCCAGGCTCCTAGCTGTCAGCACAGAGCCCAACATGGAGCTTGAACTCACAAACAGTGAGATCTTGACCACAGCCGAAGTCAGACCCTTCACCGACTGAGCCACCCAGGCACCCCAGATTCATTATTTTTCGTATGTATCTCATAATTGCACACAACTGGAATACACACACCACACATGGCACAGGTCATGATACAACATGATCTCGAAAATAAATTCAGTTATACGAATCTATGCCCTGGAATATATTTCTACAAAGAATTCAGTTACATTCAACACATCGCTGCTAGTTCTGCCTACAAACAAATATCAGGTTTCTGTGTGTGTGTGTGGTAGTAAAACAAATACTCAATGAAAGAAAACCTGAGAATAACACCATTCAAACAGTGCTTAACGTTAACCCCAAAGATGCTTAAAATTACCATGCCAATTTAACAGGAACTCTGAAAATTCATCGGCTGTGCAGAGTCCTTTGGAATCAGAACTCTAAAATCCAGGGGCCAACACTCAATTCTTCCTTCTGCAGATTTCTGTTTCACGCATTACTCCATTAGAGTAATTACACCAACCTTCATAAAATTCCTCAAAGAGGTAGGATTACTCCATATCACCATTCTAGTCACAACATTTTAAAGCATTATCCAAATGGGTAACTTATGTACAAAGTGTAATGCTTTGCATCACTTCCTAGGATAAAATAATTACTTGGGTAAATATATAGAGATAAACACAGATACATTCTCAAAGCCATGACAAGTCAAAGAGCTATAATGCAAACCTTTACGTAGTACAAGGAAAGGCCGAAAGGAAAGGATATATTGGTAGTATACAAACTCTCCATCACCCATGTATATTATATGAATGATCACCATTCTGGAAGCTAGCTTGCAGAGTTAGTCACACTAGATCAAACACAATGCCAGCTCTAAGGCTCTAAGGCTCGTCTGATGACCATTTCCATCCAGCTGCGCAGTACTGATTGAGCATAGTAACATACCAACGAAAGAGGCATCAGGACACGACTATTTCAGTTCTTTCATATCCAGAAGGGTAGCCATCCAGCACATTTTTAACTCTTCCAAGAGTTTTAAAATATGACGCAAGTTTCTTTCAAACCAATGTGTGAAAGAAACGGGTACAAAACTGGCATAAAATAAATGTCCATAGAAATGGAATAAAGGATGTGGTAATTCACACTGTTTTATACCTCCTTTGATTTCCTATTAAGATTGAGCAGTGGTATCCACAAAACAGAATCTATGCACCAACAATTTCTTAATAGAATTAATTATAAAGGTATCAGGCACAGTCTAAATATGCAACAACAGGGAATATCCCCTCCTTAACACCTTCTCAGAAGAGCAAATAAAAACAAACCGTGGATCGTTCTCATGCACACGTGCACAAATATACACACATCCATCTGAAACACATTGCTGACAAATTTTTATTGCTTTAATTTTTCAGTTTATTTATTATTTTGTGTGAGAGAGAGTGAGCACAAGCAGGGGAGGGACAGAGTGAGATGGAGAGGGAGAGAGGAGAGACCCAGAGAGAAATTCCCAAGCAAGTTCCTCACTGTCAGCACAGAGCCCAACCTCACACCTCTGAGACCATTACCTGAGCCAAAATCAAGTGTCAGAGGCTTAACCAACTTAGCCACCAAGAGCCCGGCTGGCAAACTATTTAAATTGCCTGACAAAGGAAACACTTATGAAAATGAAGGAGAGCAAACAGAAAATGCTAACTCATCCAAATAAAATACCAATATAATACTGCACCATTAGAATAAAATAACGATATATTTTAATAGTCCATATGGATAAGGACTAGTAAGACAGTTGAGAAAACATAAAGAGGTGGTGAAATGAACTTGTACAAATTTCTTGCTGCTTTACAATATTATATGTGTATGGATGGGTTTTAATATATTTATATTAATTTATATTATAAATATAAAGATATAAATATATATAAATATAAAATATATATATTTATAATATATATTTATATATATTACTTACATGCAGAATGTAGAATGCAGCTCTCATGAAATAATCTGATCCAGGAAATCCAGTTATGAATATTACACATAAATTGTTACTTTGCACACAAAAAAATACTTTAAAAGGACATATGTTATATAGAGAAAGAGATAAAAAAATATTCATTAAAAACAGATTTTGCAAAATGAAAAAGTGGCATTCTATATAATAATTACCATCAAAAAAGTCTATAATTGAAATGACACCTCATAAGAACTCAATTTACAATAACGAGAAAACAGGCATCAAATGAAAGACGTTAAATGCTTACTACTGACAGACATAAGGTAATAGAGCAATTACCCTAAGTGTTCAATGCTACATGTAACTCTAAACGTTTTGGTGGAAGAATACAAATGTCCACAAAACCAGATGCTCAGTATGCATACTACACAGTTTAAAGACAAAAGACCTCAGTACAATGACTCCATTTAAGGTGTTTCAAACATATAACATTCACTGATCTGTTTGACATACACACGCTGCCCTATCTGGTTTCTGAATGAATCCTGAAAAAGTGCGGGCAAGATTTCCGCAGCCTCAATGCTATGAATGAATCACTGTTGCTTTCATGATGCTTCTGTCCCATGGGTCTGAGCTAACCTCAGACATATGAGAACAGGCCCCCGATGACGAGGGAGGATGAGCAAATGAGGGGATACAACCATCACTACATAGGAAATGACAGAGGTGATGAACACTGACAGAGCTGTAGGGCAGGTTCTATAGAAGAAGACGATGAAGTAGGATTTCCAGGGCATGTTGTTTATTCAGGGAATGCTCGGGATAAACGGGATGAGGGAAAGAAAACAGCAGAGAATTTTGCTAAGCAAGGATGTGGTCTCCAGTGAAACAGAGCAGGAGTCTAATCCCATGAGAAGCTGGACAGGACTCTCCAGTAGAAGCATCCATCTGTGATGGTAGAAATTCTCTGTCTTCACTGTCCAATACTAAGCCCACTCTCTACCTGTCATACCTGAGCATTTAAAATGTCCTATCTAAGAAATCATGGTGCCTGGGTAGCTCAGTCGGTGAAGCATCCAACTTTGGCTCATGGCATGATCTTATGATTTGTGGGTTAGAGCACCACGTCGGGCTCGGTGTTGACAGCTTAGAGAATGGAGCCTGCTTTGGATTCTGTATCTCCTCTCTGTCCCTCCCCTGCATATACTCTTGTCTGTCTGTCTCTCTCCCTCTCTCTCTCTCTCTCTCTCTCTCTCTCTCTCTCAAGAATAAACATTTTAAAAATTATTTAACTAAATACATAAAAATAAAATATCTTGCTAAGAAACTGAATGGTACACTTTATGTAATTTTAATAAATTTAAATTTAAATAGCTTCCTGTGGGTACTTACTACTGAATTGGACAGCATGACTCTGGAGCATGGATTGCATCAGATTCAGGCCTGCCTTGGCATTGGCACCTTTTGTACATCCCATAGTCTGTCACTGGCTGTGAGCTGCCCCCACCAGATTCCCCAGACCACCTGGCAATGTGGCTACCTTTCAGCTGAGGGCAATTCTGTCACGAAGGGAATGACTGTGAACCGTGGAGCCCACACTCATACCAACTAGGGTTTGGATTGGAGCCCCAGCAGGTAAAGAGCGTCTGGGCAGGTCACCAACAGCGTTCATACGAGAGTCCATTCATGATCGTGTGCAAAGACAGAAGGATGTAAACTCGTGTGATATACACATCACCTAAGCGCAACCACACACACAGAAACACACATGCCCCCCACACACACACACACAACACACTGTGTCAAGTAAAACATTCAGGTTTTTTACTACATTTTTCCTCATATTTGGTTACTTATATGCACTTGAAGGATCAACTTTCTTCTTAACCATAAAATCAAAATAAAGATGCACGGACAGAATATACACCAAATGGAACTTCCCTGATGTAATTTTCAACATAGCAGTTAAAAATTCCATACCTATTTTACATACATTGGTAACTGATAAGGGAGAAAATAAACATTTAAATTAATAAATACTGATATGATTTTAGCATAGAGAGGAAATATTATCTAATTTCACAGACAATATGGAACAAAGGGAAAGCATGGAGGCATACAGTCTGATAGTTTTACACATACAGATTCTCTACTAATCTATTTCTGAAGGCAAATGTTATTCCCACTAAACATGCATATCTAATTATTTTCCACATGTGCACAGAGTGGGGCGATGCATGTACTACAATAGAATCAAATGTCTAGGAATGACTTGGTGGCCTCGATAATGAACAATTACATTGAGTTCTTAAATTTTGTGAACTTCCACAGTCTGTTGCATTAGACAAGTGACCATATGCAAACCATTTAGCTTTTTTTTTGTTTCAACAGCAATTGCAACTGGAAATTATCTTGTCGATTCCTACAGCAACGCAGTGACGAAGTTATATTACACTCACCTTTATTCATCTTCCCTGTAGATTCAAAGCTATTTCCCTAACTCCACTCCAAGTTACTTCCTACATACAGTTCTGGAGATTGGAACATGGACATGGAGAATCAGTGTCTGCAGTAAATGCAAAGGTTGACTGTACCAGCACTGGCTTCTCCATAACTTTTTCTTAAGGAAAAGGACACCTTCTCAGAAAGACTTCACAGGTCTTCATGTGGCACCAGAGATCTGAGCTTTGCCTCTCAGAGGTAGAGGATGAAAGCAGTCACAGAGTCGAAGTATGGTGTCCCGAGTACGATGACCTGTCTGTGCGACTTGAGACCCTTACAAGCATGTGAGAGGGTGCCTTGATTCTGAAATCTGGCTGTCCTGGCACAGATAATCAAGTCCCTTCCCCTGATGACATCTCTGGGGAACGGATGCCCCATACTCTTAATAAGCCCATGTCACTGAGCTGCCCAGACATGGCAATCCTCAGGGACATGACACTGGAAAACAATGCCAGACGAGACCTAATCTGTCTCTTCTATTAGTTCACATATCTCACAGAGGACAAGTAACTCCCTAGACCTCCCCAGCTAACTTAGCTCCCATCTGTGAATGACCTACATATTTTACAATACACTTAAGATTTTTTCCTCACAACTGCCCAAAATATGTACACATAAATATGCAAGGGAGAATCTGTTCACTTGCGTAATTTTAAATGTAAATATGTAAACACATTTTTCATTTCATTCATAACCAATTATACAGGATCACAGAGCTAATAATTAGGCACATTCTAATCTTTACCATCAATATAAAAAAGGGCGACTAAGTTCTATCAAACATCTAATGTGGTGGGGGGGGGACTCAAATCCTGTAAAACACTGTACATTTTATAACCATTGGTTTTAAAGGTGTGTTCAAATACTGTAAAAAATTACCTGTGTTGTTAATATGTGTACATGGTGTATTTAAATTCAGCTAGTATTTGCATTTAAGCTCAAATTGATTTTGAGTTTATCAGGAGACTTACAAATACTCAATAAGAAAAATGGAAGAAAATTGATGGGTACTTTGTGGCCATTTCTCAAAGATCCATAACTTCCAGTTTCATTCATCACGTTCTGCCTAAGGAGATAAACTACCTCCTGCTAAAAACATTCTTGGACTTGGATGTTCTCAGGTATTCACATACCAGGTAGATCCCATCCTGATAGTAATGGGGAGAACTGACATTCTGGATGTCCTGAGGAGGGAGAGAATGACAGATCTGCCTGTTCTCAGGCCACACTCAAGAGGAAGAAAGGCCCCAAATACATATTCCAACCTTTCACCAAAAGAAGCTAGAAAAGGAACAGCATGAAGCCTAAGGCAAGCAGAAGAAAGGATATAGTAAACATTAGATCAGAAATAAATGATATAGAAATAAAAAACACAGTAGACCAGTTCCTTGAAACTAAGAGCTGGTTCTTTGGAAGAATAAACAAAATTGATAAACCTCTAGCCAGACTTATCAGAAAGAAGAGACAGAAACCAAATATATAAATCATGAATAAAAGAGGAGAGATATAAGCAGCTTTGTAGAAATACAAACAATTTTAAGAGAATACTATGAAAACCGATTTGCCAACAAACTGGCCATCTGGAAGACATTGAACAACTCCTAGAAACTCACAAACTACAAGATCTGCAACATGGCAGAGAAGTAGGGGGATCCATACTTCCTGAGTCTCTCAAACAAAGAAGTGTAGAGGGCAAAGGACTTTGAACACCAGAACCTGGGAGGAAAAGAGGCTGAATCTACCAGGAAGAAAATGGGAAAGCTGGAGAAAAGATGGGTGGGTGGCTGTGAACAAGGGGAGATAAAAAAAAAAAGGCCGAGTGGGTATGGAGGGAGGGACCCCCTTCTGCAGAGAGACAAAAGGAAAAGAAAGAGTGGCCAGGGAAGTGTAGGACTGCATCTGGAAAAGAGAAAGAAAAGGAAAAGGAAAAGGCAGTCAGCCAGAGAAAGACAAAAATCATAAGACTTCACTCATATGAGGACTTCAAGAGACAAAACAGATGAACATAAGGGAAGGGAAGCAAAAATAATATAAAAACAGGGAGGGGGACAAAACAGAAGAGACTCATAAACATGGAGAACAAACTGAGGGTTACTGGAGGGGTTGTGGGGGGGTGGGCTAAATGGGTAAGGGGCACTAAGGAATCCACTCCTGAAATCATTGTCGCACTATATGCTAACTAATTTGGATGTAAATTTAAAAAAAAAAATAGAGGAAGAAACTGACAGATTGCTAGAAGGTGTGTTGGGCAAAATGGGTGACCAGGACTGGGAAATGCAAGCTTCCAGTCATGGAATGAATAAGTCACAGGTGTGAAAGGGACAGCATAGGGAATATAGTCATTATTATTTTAATAGTGCCTTCATGGTGACCCTGATAGCTGACTTGTGATGACCATAGCATAATAGATACAGGTGTGAATCACTATGTTGTTTAATTTAACCAAAGTAACATAGAGTGTCAACTACATGGAAAGAAAAATAAAAAACATTTAAAACAAAAAAATTAATTTTAAAGATACTGAACAGTGCAACAACAGGGTATATCCCTGACCCACACCCGCTCAGAAAGCAAATAAAAACAGTCTTATGGTTCAGTCTCACACACACACACACACACAAACATATACATACACTTCTGAAATAAACTGTGGCAAATTTTTAAATGTGACTAAGAATTGAAGCAGTCAGCAAAGTGAAAGAGAGGAAAATAAAATGCTAACACCTCCCAAGAAAACACCAATATAATAAAGCACCATTAGAATACAATAATGATATATTTAATATTATCCTCTCAATAAGGACTAGGAGGATCATTAAGAAAAGGTACAACTTTGATGAGATTAACTTCTACAAAAGATTTGCTGCTTTACAGGATTTTGTGTGCATGTGTGTGTACGTATAAAAGATGCGGAATGACTACCTACATGACAGATATAAAGTGATTATGATTTCAGTTGAAAAATAAAATATTAGACAAAGGAGATGCGCACTGAAGCAGACACAAGAATGTCCTCATCCCTGTGGTACAATTGCTCCCAGTGTCGTGGGGAGAGCACGCGGGGAGGGAACTACAGGACTCATATCATAGTCTACCATCTTCTGCTATTGTTGTTCTCATTACAATTCAGGAAAAATATTATCCTTTAGTGACACCAGACATGGGAAATTCAGGCTGAGAAATGCACTCTCCCATCAATTCGCAAGTACATGACCTGCCAGGGCACTTGGGTGGCTCAGTCAGCTAAGCATCTGACTTCAGCTCAGGTCATGATCTCAGGGTTCATGGGTTCAAGCCCCACATCAGGCTCTGTGTTGACAGCTCGGAGCCTGGAGCCTGCTTCAGATTGTGTCTCTGTCTCTCTCTGCCCCTCCACAACTCACACTCTGTCTCTCTCTCTCAAAAATAAACATTTAAAAAATCTAAAAAAAAAAAAAAAGTACAATCTGCTGATCTTAGTCCCTCTGTTCCTTCCTCCTCCCCTTCTCCACATCCACTCCTCTTAAAGCTTGTGCACCACACAGGCAATCTTCCAAGAGAAAGGACATATTTGCCTAAAGTTAGAGAAATTTCATTTAATTTCCTTCTTACCACATTAAAACAATGGTGTCATCAGACTAAGAACCATCATCTATATTTGGGAAGCATCAAATGACTGAACGCACTAACAGAGATTGAGTCATCTGAGACAAACTATGTAAATAATACTGGCTAGTAATACTGAACACATCCATCCTAGGTACAGGAGCAAAGATCAGTGAGCCTTAAACTATCTAGATATGACATAGCACAGGAAAGTCAAGTTATAAATTCACACATATATCATTACTTTGCATACAAAAAGACGGATACTTGGAACAAGCACAGATTATATATGGGGAGACAAAATGAAAAC
Source organism: Lynx rufus (assembly GCF_022079265.1). Taxonomy (NCBI): domain Eukaryota; kingdom Metazoa; phylum Chordata; class Mammalia; order Carnivora; family Felidae; genus Lynx; species Lynx rufus. Next base: position 144,158,482 of record NW_025814878.1, read on the forward strand.
ATTGACATTCTAAATAACACCAAAAAGGAATATAATTGAAATGATATCTCACAAGAGCACAACTTTACAATAATAAATAAGATAACAGGCATCAAATTAAAGAGGTTAAATGCTTCCTCCTGACACAAATAAGGAGATAGGATGATTACCATAACTGTTGAATGCCAACACAAAACTCTAAAATGTTAGTGCAAGAATACATATTTCCACACCACTAGATGCTCAGTATGCAAACCACATATTTTAAAGACAAAAGATCTCAATACAATGTCTCGATTTAAGATATTTCAAATATATAACATTCGCTGATATATTTGACATACACATACTGCCCTACCCAATTCCTGAATGAATCCTGAAAAAGTGCGGGCAAGATTTCCCAGCTTCAGTGTTACGACAATCGCTATTGCTTTCTTGATGCTTCTGTCTCATGGGTCTGGGCTGACCTCAGACATATGAGAATAGGCCCCTGATGACGAGGGAGGATGAGCAAATGAGAGGATACAGCCATCACTACATAGAAAATGACAGATGTAATAAACACTGACAGGGCTGTAGGGCAGGTTCTATGGAAGAAGATGATGAAGTAGGATTTCCACTGCATGTTGTTTATTCAGGGAATGCTCTCGGGATAAACGGGGTGAGGGAAGGAAGACAGCAGAGAATGTTGCTAAGCAAGGATGTGGTCTCCAGTGGAACAGAGCAGGAGGCTGATCCCATGAGATGCTGAACAAAACTCTCCAGTAGAACTATCCATCTGTGATGGTAGAAATACTCTGTCCTCACTGTCCAATACTATACCCACCCTTCACCTGTCATACCTGAGCATTTTAAATGTCCTCACTAAGAAACTGAATTTTACATTTTATTTAACTTTAATGATTTAAATTTAAACAACTTCCTTTGGATACTTCCTACAGTGTTGGACACCAATGCTCTGGAACATGAATTGCATCAGATTCAGGCCCGCCTTGGCATTGGCACCTTTTGTACATCCCATAGTCTGTCACTGGCTGTGAGGTGCTCCCACCATGTTCCCCAGACCACCTGGCAATGTGGCTCCTTTTCAGCTGAAGGCAATCCTCTCAAGAAGGGAATGGCTGTGAACCTTGGAGCCCACACATAACAAAGAGGGTTTGGATTGGAGCCCCAGCAGGTAAAGAGCATCTGAGCAGGTCACCAACAGCGTTCATATGAGAGTCCATTCATGATCATATGCAAAGATAGAAGGATGGAACCTAGTGTACTTCACACATCACCTCAGTGCAGTCACAAACACACACACACACGCGCGCACACACATGCACACACAACTTGTCACTGCCTAATTCATCAATTAAGTAAACATTCAGATTTCCTTCTACCTTTGTCTTCTTCAGATTGCTATATGTATTCATAAGATTATCATTTCTTGTTAACAAGAAAGTCAAAATAAATATGAATTGACCCAGTAGTCACTAAATGTAACTTCCCTCTTGTAATTTTCAACATAGCATTTTTTAAAATCCATATACATTAGATATTTTGGTAACTTGTAAGGGAGAGAATGAGCATTTAAAAATACAAACTGACAATGAGTTTATGCATAGAGAATAAATATTGTCTCATTTTGCAGACAATAAGGAACCAAAGGGAAAACATGGAAGCATGTAATCTAATACTTTTACACTTATGCATAAAGGACTTATTTTATTACCACTAAATATGAATAATTATTTTCCACACATGCATACAGAGGTATAATGAATATACTACAATAGAATGAAAGGTCTAGGAACAACCCTTTGGCATCTACAATAAACAAATTTGGTTCTTCTATTTGGTCAATTTCCATAGTCTGTTCCCTTTCACAATGGACCATACATGCAAACCAATGCAGTGTTTTTGTTTCAAGAACAATTGCAACTGGAAATAAACTAACTTGCCAATTCCAAAAGCAATACAGAGACCAAGTTCCATTTTACTCACCTTTTCTCACCTTCTCTATTGGATCTAAGCTATTCCCCTACCTCTATTCCAAGTTACTGCCTGAATACAGTTCGGGGGATAGGAACACGGACATGTAGAATCAGTGTCTGCAGTAAAGGCAAAGGCTGACTATACCAGCACTGGGTCATCCATAACTTTTTCTTATGCAAAGGGCACTTTCTCACAATGACTTCACAGGTCTTCATGTGGTACCAGAGAACCTTGCCTATCGGAGGTAAAAGATAAAGCAATTGCAAAGTCTTAGTAGCGTTTCCCAAGTACAGTGACCTACCTGCCTGTATGACACTGAGACCCTTATGAGTAGGCGAGAAGGTGCCGTGACTCTGAGCTGTGGCTGGGCTGGCACAGAGAATGAAGTCCCTTCCCCTGCTGACATCTCTGGGGAAAGGATGCCCCACACTCTTAATGAGCCCTTGCCACTGAGCTGGATAAAAATTGCAATCCTCAGGGACAATGACTATGGAGAACAAAGCCAGAGGAGACCTAATATGTCTCTCCTATTAGTTCACATATCTGACAGAGGACAATAACTCCCTAGACCTCCCCAGGTCTACCTTAGCTCCCATCTGTGAATGACCTACATGTTTTACAACACTTAAGATACTTCTCTCACAATTGCCCAAATATTTAAACATAAATACATAAGGAAGAAGCATTCAGTTACTTGTTTTTAAATGCAAATATGTAAATAAACTCTTTATTTAGTTTCTTTCCTAACCAACTTACGAGGGGTCACAGAGCTATTAGACATCTTCTAATCTTTAAGATGAATAGAAAGGAAGGCAACCAAATTCTACCAAACTTCTAAAGTGGCTAGGGGAAAAAAGTCTCAAGTCTTCTCAAACACTGTTCAGTTTATATCCACTGGTTTTAATGATGTACTCAAATAATTTAAAAATTCTGTCTTTTGGGGGCACCTGGGTGGCTCAGTCAGTTGGGCATGTGACTTTGGATCAGGTCAGGATCTTACAGCTCATGAGTTCAAGCCCCACATCAGCCTCTATACTGATGGTGCACTGCCTGCTTGGGATTCTCTCTCTTGCTCTCTCTGTCTCTCTTCCTCGCTCCCTCTCTCTCAAAATAAATAAATAAACTTTAAAAGTATACAGTTATGTGATCAAAAATATTTTGTAAAAGGATGAAATAGGCTGATAAAATCACATTTGGAAAAGTTAAACTTAGGTAAAACAGAAACATTATTAGGGATTTGTAAGCATTCAGATGTGTGGAGTAAAAGCAATACCAGTCAATATATGATTTTATATGAGGGCAACATAATAGAAAAAGGAAGGAGCAGGAAAGCTTCTCCAGCAGGGTCCTGACACCATCCATCTGTGAAGCTGGAAGGGTGACAACAGTCTTTCATCACAAAGATCCTAATTTCCACCAGCTCAGTACATTCTCAAACAGGCCGTTTCTGGTCTCTGAATCGTCCCGGCCATCTGACCCTCTTCCTCACCATCGTCCTCCATCTGAGGAAGTGGCAGGAACAGTCCGAACTTCCTAAGGGAGACACTACCGCCCTGCACTGCTGCCCTTTTTTGGGATTTGTGTGGTCACCACTGGATAAAAGATAAAGCAGCACAGAGCCTGCTTGTGATTCTCTCTCTGTCACTCCCCTGCAGGGGCTCTCTCGCTCGCTCTCTCTCTCTCTCTCTCTCTCTCCAAAATAAAATTAAGGGGCGCCTGGGTGGCTCAGTCTGTTAAGCATCCGACTTCAGCTCAGGTCATGATCTGGCAGTTTGTGAGTTTGAGCCCCGTGCAAACAGCTCTGTGCGAACAGCTCGGAGCCTGGAGCCTTTTGCAGATTCTGTGTCTCCCTCTCTCACTCTCTGCCCAGCTCATGCTCTGTCTCTCTCTGTCTCTCAATAACACAATACACGTTAAAAAAATAAAATCAAATAAAAATTGAAGAAATAAATAAGGAAATGTTAAAACAAACAAAAAAGGAGCCTGGGTATGGGAAGGGATAAGGAAAACCTCAAAAAAAAAAGTGAAAGAGAGAGAAGACAAATCTAGAATGAAACAGAAGCTGAAAGAGACAGAGACTCAAGTTCATCAGAGAACAGAGAATGCTCACTAAAAGTGAAAACAGAAGGAAAATGGCAGCGAAAACAATAAATTGATGGGCAAGACAGTCTCAAAGTTCCAGAAGCTCAGAAAGGGTTGAAATAATCACAAGTGCGGTAACACAGGGCCAGACTGCAAAGCAGGCATCTGGTGTCATGGTTCCACACTGAGAAGGAGCTCATTCCTGAAGGCACTGTCACCCCCAAGGACGTCTCACACAAAAGGTGTGATGTCATGCACTGTGTACCCACATGTCTTCCCAGAGTCAGCGGGAATAACACCTGGTGGCTCCCTGTTCGGCACACACACAGTCCTGTGCCCTCTCTTGCACAAGGTGGGACTCCGGAGGCCCTGGGGGAGCAGTGCTCCCAGGCTGGAGCTGGACACTCCATTGCTTCCTAGAGGTTCTGGGGTGGGGGTGGGGGGGTCCTCCCAAACCAGTTCATCTTGGTGGGAATTTCCTGAAACCTAAACCAACTGGGTCTATGATTCTGACGAGGAAGGAACTGTGATCACTAGAGGCCCAGACATGTGGAAAGAAGCCATAGGTCACTTGCTACGTTGCTGTCATCCAGCACATCCCTCCACACCCAAAACACACAGTCACGTCCACGTGCACAAATCATGTGCATTAGGAAGCTTCTAAAATATGGTTCACTGTGCCTTACTAGAATATTTCACTAACAAACAAACCCATGTTCAAGCTACTGAATACATAATACTTAGAACAATTTAAACAAGTTTCTATTTTAATACATTAAAATCTTTATCTTTGGCTCATTGGGGACCAACTGTACAATTCTTGTGTAAGAATTAAATTATGAACATTATTAAATCCTTAAAATTGAAATATACAATCACAGCAGGGAAATTTTTGAAAGCTCAGCAAACTGATTAAACATTAAGAACAAGTGATCATGACCTTTTAACCTGTAGTCTCCACCTGGTAAGAATGAAACCTTATTTGAAGCAATTTAAAAAATATTCCCAAGTGGCATGGAAAGAACAAATAATTTCAGTCTGTATTTCTAGGTCCATATCTTGACCCCATTGATGTAAATTGTGTCATTTCAAGTAAGAATTTAATCTCTCTGTTCCAGAATGTGCTTAGCCATAAGTATGGATACTGTTGCCTCTTGGTGCTGTAGGAAATGAATAAGCTAGAGAATGTTAACATTCATGAAAAATTATAAAGCACTCTGTAAATGCAAAGAACTACTAGCAGTTCTGGCTAAAGTCACATTTTTTCTCAGTCCATGTTCCCAGTCACCCTCCATCAAACTTTGCTATCAGTCACTCTCTGCTAAAATCTCCTTCATGCAGCTTTTATGACATTATCCAGCCTAATAGTCTCACATGTCAGTGACCATTACTTTTCTGATTCTTCTAAAACCAAAAATCCTTTACCTTTAATTTTCTTTTTACCCATTTCCCCTTTAAAAAATAATGATACTTCAGGGCTCATGGGTGGTTCAGTTGGTTGAGCAGCTGACACATGGTTTAGCCTCAGGTCGTGATCTCACTCTTTGTGAGTTTCAGCCCCACATTAGGCTCTGTGCTGACAGTGGAGTCTCTCTGGGATTCTCTCACCCTCTCCCAGACCCTCCCTGCTCGCTCTCGCTCTCTTTCTCTCTCTCTCTCTCTCTGTCTCTCTCTCTCTCGATATAAATTTAACATTTTTTTAAACAAACAAATTAATTAAAAAAATAATAGGGCACCTGGGTGATTCAGTCAGTTAAGCGTTAGACTCTTGATTTCAGCTCAAGTCATGATCTCACAGTTTGTGGGTTCCAGCCCAGTGTTGCGCTCTGTGCTGATGAGACGAATCCTACTTGGTATTCTCTCCCTCCCTCTCTGTCTCTGCCCATCCCCTGCTTCTACTCTCCCACTCCCCCTGAAGGTAAATAAAATAAACATCTTTTAAAAAGTTAAAAAAAATAAAATAAAAAATAATAACACTTCAACTGAACCACCAGAGATAATTGCACCAGTATATCAAGATCCTGGTCCTCTCTCCAAGTACAATCTCATACTGCTCATTGCCCATCCTGACATATCTACTTGGATGTTTACAATTCATATGTCTCCCCACCCAAACTAGCTATACCCATTCCCGTTAGTTGCCATAAAAAGTACCAATACTGGGGACTTTAAACAAGACACTTATTCTCTCATGGCTCTGGAGGTCAGTCAAAAATCAGGTGTCATCTGGAACGCTCTCTCCTTGAAGGTTCTGAAGGACAATGTGTTCTATGTCTTTCCTAGAGCTTCTGCTCTTGCCAGAAGTCCTTGGCATCCTTGGTTGTAGACTGAACATTGTTCCAACTCAGCCTCTATGGTCACCTGGCCTTCTCCCTGTGTCTGTGTCTCTATTTCTGTTTTCTCTTCTTACTCTAAGGAAACAGGCCATTCTGGATCAAAGCCACCTTATTCATGGAAGACCTCATATGAATTTGGTCACATCTGTAAAGACCCTATTTTCAAATAAAGTCACCTTCATATGCACCAGGTGTTAGATTATGAACATATGTGGGGGGCACAACTCAACCCAAACAGGAGCTTTTCCTATTGCCTCTCTACTTCTGACAAAGGGACCAACTGACCTCTCAGTCCCTGACTGGCATCCTTAATGATACTGTGGATTCCCTGCTAATTCCACTATAGTCATTTATCATATGCTGGCTCCTCTTATGCTGCCCTCAAGCTCCAGGAGCTGAGCCAGATTTAAAGGCAGAATTCGTGATGTACTATATTGTATACTTGAAAATTGCTAGAAGGATAGATCTTAAAAGTTCTCCTCACAGACACATACAAAAGGGTGACTATGTTCAGCAACACGTATTAACTAGATTTATTATGGTGATCATTCCACAATATACACAAATATTGAATCATTATGTTGTAGGTCGAAATCTAAAACGTTATATGAAAACTGTATCTCAAATTTAAAAAGGAATTTAAAGACTAGAGAAAATGTTGTAGCCAATACTAGTAAATAGTATTGGTAAGTGGAAGTTAAGTAGAGACAAAAGATTGACTACCTGTTCATCTCACCCCTCCAGAGCCTTCCTTCCTCTTTGGCTGCCTCTGGGGAGCCAAACTGAATGATTCATCTGGGGCCAATGAGTTACATGAAGCAGGATCCTCCTGGGGCCCTAAAAATACACACATCTTCAGTCCCAAGAGCATGTACTTTGACCTTGGTGGCTTATAAAACTATCTCCCAGATACAATATTAGCCCTTTTATTCATGGGTAGATTCCACAGAATTCACAGATTCCAATTGGTGTTTCACTGCAGACCCCATTGTCCGCTCTAAATTACAAACTGAAGGAATTCGCCCCAAAAGGAAGAACAGGAAGAAATGATAGCCAGGGACTCAATCAACACAGACACAAGCAAGACGTCTGAACCAGAATTCAGAATCACAATACTAGGAATACTAACTGGGGTTGAAAAAAAGATTAGAATCCCTTTCTGTGGAGATAAAAAAAAGTAAAAGCTATTCAGGATGATTTCAAAAATGCTATAATTGAGTTGCAATCTCTATGGACACCACAGTGGCAAAGATGGATGAAGCAAGCAAGCAGCAAATCAGTGATACAGAGGACAAACTTATGGACAATAATGAAGCAGAAGAAAAGGAGACTAAGGCAAGAGAGCACAATACAAGAATTAGAGAGCTCAATGACTCATTAAAAAGGAATAATATCTGAATCATAGAGGTCCCAGAAGAGGAAGAGAGAGAAAAGGGGATAGGAGGTTATGTAAGCAAATCATAGCAAAAGCTTTCTTAACCTGGGGAAAGACACAGACATCAAAATCAAGGAAGCACAAAGAACTCCCATTAGATTCAACAAAAACCGACCATCAACAAGGCATATCATAGTCAAATTCACAAAATACTCAGGCAAGGAAAGAATCGTGAAAGCAGCAAGGGGGGAAAAAAGTCCTTAACCTACAAGGGAAGACAGATCACATTCACAGCAGACCTATCCCCAGAAACCTGGCAGGCCAGAAAGGAGTGGCATGATATATTCAATGTGCTGAATCGGAAAAATATGCAGCCAAGAATTCTTTATCCAGCAAGGTTGCCATTCAAAATAGAATGAGAGATAAAAAGTTTCCCAGACAAACAAAAAATTAAAGGAGTTCATGACCACTAAAGCAGTCCTGAAATGGGGACTCTCTGAGGGGAGAAAAGATGGGAAAAAATTCCAAAACCAACAAAGAATAGAAATGATGAGAGAATACCACCAGAAACTCCAACTCTACAAGCAACATAATGGCAATAAATTCATATCTTTCAATACTGACTCTAAACGTCAATGGACTAAATGCTCCAGTCAAAAGACAGGGAAATGGAATGGATAAGAAAACAAGATCTATCTATATTCTGTTTACAAGAGACCCATTATAGACCTAAAGACGTCTTCACATTGAAAATAAAGGGATGGAGAAAGATCTACCATGCTTTGGGTTGCCAAAAGAAAGCCAGAGTAACCATGCTTATATCAGATACTCTAGATTTTAAAATAAAGACTGTAACCAGAGATGAAGAAGGTCATTATATCATAATTAAGGAGTCTCTCCTCCAAGAAGATCTCACAATTGTAAACATTTATGCTCCAAATGTGAGAGCATCCAAATATATAAAGCAATTCATCACAAACATAAAGAAACTCATTGATAATAATACCATCAAAGTAGGGGAAATTCATCATCCCGCTTACAGCAATGGACAGATCATCTACACACAAAATTAGTAAAGAAACGATGGCTTTGAATAACACACTGGACCAGATGGACTTAACAGACGGATACGGAATGTTTCCTTCTACAGCAGTGGAATACACATTCTTCTCAAGTGCACATGGAACATTCTCCAGAATGGATCACATACTAGAACACAATACAGCCCTAAAAAAAGTACAAAAAGATCAAGATCATATTTTCAGACCACAATGCTATGAAACTCAACATCAACCACAAGAAAAAAATTGGAAAGGCAACAAATACTAGGAGACTAAAGACCATCCTACTAAAGAATTAATGGAGTAACCAAGAAATCAAAGAGGAAATTAAAAAGTACATGGAAGCCAATAAAAATTATATCACCACATCCCAAAAGCTATGGGATGCAACAAAGGTGTGGTCATAAGAGGGAAGTATATATCAATCCAGGCCTTCTGAAAGAAGGAAGAAATGTCTCAGATACACAACCTAACCTTACACCTTAAAGGGATGGAAAAAGAACAGCAAATAAAACTCCAAAACAGCAGAAGACAGGAAATAATAAAGATAAGAGGATAAATCAATGCTAAGGAAACCAAAAAAGGAAAGAAAAGAAAGAGAGAAAGAAAAAACCAGTAGAACAGATCAATGAAACCAGGAGCTGGTTCTTTGAAAGAATTAACAAAATTGATAAACCCCTAGCCACTTTGCTCAAAAAGAAAAAGGAAGGGACCCAAATAAATAAAATCAAGAATGAAAGGGGAGAGAACACAAAAGACACAACAGAAATACAAATAATAAGAGAATATTAGGAGCAATTATATGCCAATGAAATGGGTAATCTGAAAGAAATGGACAAATTCCTAGAAACACATAAGCTACAAATACTGTAACATGAAGAAATAGAAAATTTGAACACACCCATAACCAGTAAAGAAATCGAATTTGTAATTAAAAATCTCCCCAACATAAGAGTCCAGGGCCAGATGGCTTTCCAGGGGAGTTCTACCAAATATTTAAAGAAGAGTTAACATTCCATTCTTTTGAAGCCATTCCAAAAATACAAATGGAAGGAAAATTTCCAAACTCATTCTATGAGGCCAGCATTAACTCAACTCCCAAGCCAAAGACCCCACTAAAAAGTAGAACTACAGACCAATTTCCCTGATGAACATGGATGCAAAATTCTCAACAAAATACTACCCAACCAAATCCAACAAGGTATTAAAAAATTATTCTCCACGAATAAATCTCCAAATGGGATTTATAACTGGGATGCAGGGCTGGTTCAATATATGCAACAGTCAATGTGATACATCACAGCAATAAAAGAGAGGACAAGAACCTCTTGATCCTCTCTATAGATGCAGAGAAAGCATTTGACAAAATACAGCATCCTTTCTTGATAAAAGTAGGGACAAGAAAAGTAGGGACCCACTGCTACTATCATCCTCAATGGGGAAAAAATGAGAGCTTTCCCCCTAAGGTCAGGAATATGACAGGGATGTCCACTCTTGACACTGTTATTCAACATAGTGTTGGAAGTCTTAGCCTCAGCAATCAGACAACACAAAGAAATAAAAGGCAACCAGGGTGGCTCAGTTGGAGAAGTGTCCAACTTCAGCTCAGGTCATAATCTCATCATTCATGGTTTCAAGCCCCGTATCGGGCTCTGTGCTGACAGCTCAAAGCCTGAAGCCTTCTTCTGATTCCGTGTCTCCTTCTCTCTCTTCCTCTCCCCCGCTCACTCTGTCTCACTCTGTCTCTCAAAAATAAATAAATGTAAAAAATAAAAATAAAAGGCAACCACATTGGCGAGGAGGAAGTCAAACTTTCACTCTTCACAGATGACATGATACACTAGATGGAAAACCCAAAAGCTTCCACCAAAAAACTGCTAGAGCTGATCCATGATTTCAGCAAAGTCACAGGATATAAAATCAATGCACAGAAATCAGTGGTATTTCTATACACCAATAATGAAGCAACAGAAAGAGAAATCAAGGAATCAATCGCATTTACAATTGCACCAAAACCCATAAAACACCTAGGAATAAACTGAACTAAACAGATGAAATATCTATACACTATAAACCATAAGAAAGCTTTTGAAAGAAATTGAAGGAGACATGAAAAAGGGGGCAAAACATTCCATGCTCATGGATTAGAAGAACAAATGCTGTTAAAATGGTGATACTACCCAAAGATATCTAGACATTCAATGCAATACCTATCAAAATAACACCAGCATTCTTCACAGAGCTAGAACAAACAATCCTGAAATTTGTATGTAATCGTAAAACACCCCAAATAGCCAAAGCAATCCTGAAAAAAGAAAACCAAAACCGGAGGCATCACAATCCAAGACTTCAAGATGTATTACAAAGCTGTAATCATCAAGACAGTATGGTAGTGGAACAAAAACAAACAGATCAGTGGAACAGAATAGAGAACCCAGAAATACACCCAAAAACGAATGGACAACTAATCTTTGACAAAGGAGGAAAGAAAATCCAATAGAATAAAGACAGTTTCTTCAGCAAGTGGTGCTGGGAAAACTGGACAGAGACATATAGAAGAATGAACCTGGACCACTTTCTTACACCATATACAAAAAAAAACTCAAAATGGATGAAATACTGGAATTTAAGACAGGAAACCATCAAAATCCTAGAAAGGAAAGGAGACAAAAACCACTTTGACCTCAGCCGCAGCCACTTCTTACTCAACACATCTCCGTAGGTTAGGGAAACCAAAGCAAAAATGAACTATTGGGTTCTCATCAAAATAAAAAGCTTCTGCACAGTGCAAAACGAGAAGGCAACTGATGGAATGGGAGAAGATATTTGCAAATAACATATCAGATATAGGTTAGTATTCAAAATCTATAAGGAACTTATCAAACTCAACGTCCAAAAATAAATAATCCAGTGAAGACATGGGCAAAAGACATGAACAGACACTTTTCCAAAGAAGATATCCAGATGGCTAACAGACATTGAAAAGATGCTCAACATCACTCATCATCAGGGAAATACAAATCAAAACCACAATGAGACAACACTTCACACCTGCAAGATAGCTAACATTAATGACTCAGGAAATAACAGACGTTGGCAAAGACGTGGAGAAAGGGGAACTCTTTTGCACTGCTGGTGGGAATGCTAACTGGGGTAGCCTCTCTAGAAAACAGTATGGAGGTTCCTCAAAAAATTTAAAAATAGACTACTTTATGACCCAGCAATTACACTACTAGGTATTTATCCAAAGGATACAAGTATGTTGTTGCGAAGGAGTATATGCACCCCAATGTTCATAGCAGTGCTATCGACAATAGCCAAAGTATGGAAAGAGCCCAAATGTCCACCGATGGATGAAAGGATAAAGAAGATGTGGTACATATATACAATGGAGTATTACTCAGCAATCAAAAAAACATGAAATCCTGCCATTTGCGACAATGTGAAGCAAACATTGCAACAATATGCTAAGCAAAATTAGCAGTCAGAGAAAGACAATATACGACTTCACTCATATTTGGAATTTAAGATACAAAACAGGTAAACGTAAGGAAAGGAAGCAAAAATAATATGAAAACGTTGAGGGGGACAAAACATAAGAGACTCTTAAATACAGAGAACAAACTGAAGTTGCTGGAGGGGTTTTGGTGGGGGGACTGGCTAATTGGGCAAGGGTCATTAAGGAGGACACTCGTTGGCATGAGCACTGGGTGTTATGTGTATGGGATGAATCACTGGATTCTACGCCTTAAATCATTACGGCACTATATGCTAACTGACTTGGATGTAAATTTTTTTAAAAATTAAGAAATTAAAAAAATAAAATAAAGACTACAATGTCACATTCACTTGTTATGTGATGTTTCTATTTCTTACTCATCATTCAGAATTGTATAACAGTTATTTCATAATGAGATGGCTGCTTGCAAAGAGAAGACCTATGGAGATTTTTAATAATAAACATACAAATTTTATTTTTTGTTTGAGTTTCCTCCTGGTGCATCCGAGCAATCTGCACAGAACATGGGATTTCCTGGGAAATAGTATTCATTTCCCTTTTTTTTTTTTTGGATATATCACTGCATTCAAATATATGGGGACCTTGGATGATGTGAGATATAAAAGCCTTGATCACTTGAAGCCTGGATAAAAGAACTTGTAAAATGGTATGAAGAGAGAATCTAAGTATATTTTACCCTTTAAAACTTTTCCTGCATTACTATACACAAAACGTGTAGAATATAAAATAGGACTTGGGTCACGCATTGTTCCTCTATGATATTGTCCCCAAATGTCATTTCTAATGAATGGGCTGGCTCACACACTGAATCTCACCAACGTGCACACCTCACATTGGTGCGTCTCTGACTTTGCACATAATGACATGTCAGCACCACCCGGTGTGTTACCAGCTCAGGTTCCCAGTGTCACTGGCAGGTATGCATCACGCCCTCCCCCTCTGTGATATGAAGGCTACATAAAACCATTGTCATACCTGTGAGGTCACACTGGGGCCTGATATCTGAATGGCTTTATGAGCATTGACGTTAGTAGGTTTTTGTTTGACCTAAAAGTTTTTTACACTGTTGCCCACCTCCTTCTGTGAAAACAATGGTGATACAGTCAACTTATGGACCTTCTATCAGAGCCATGACTGAAATGCAAGAAAAAGTGATATGCCTCCTGCAATTGCTAAAAAATACTAAAATATTAATATTTCTTGGAAACCTGGGAGGCTCAATCAGTTAGGAATCTAATTCTTGCTTTCAGCTCTGGTCATGATTCCGCAGTTTGTAAGTTTGAGCCCCACGTTGGGCTCTGTGCTGGCAGCATGGAGCCTGCTTGGGATTCTCTCTCTCCCACTCTCTCTGCCCCTCTCCTGCTCCTGCTCTCTGTCTCTCTCTGAAAATAAATAAACATAAAACAAATTTAATATATTAATATTTCTGATTTTTATACAATGGTTCATATTCTTATTTTGCTGTGGTTTTTCTTGTGTGTGTAGATGGCTTTTTGCAATTAGAAATGCAATAGTACTCCCAAAGGGATAAAATAAGAAACATTTGTGGAGGTTTTTGAAATAATAATATGATGTAGATGCTATAGGAACAGTAAATCAGCATCTCCGGAAGGTACAATGACTCATGAATTCAGTACTTGAACTCTCACTTGCATAAAAGAATGAGGTAAGGAAATTCTCTTGAAGAGTCATCAGGGGAAATGTTGCATGACACCTGCAGGACACAAAATTTTAAAGCCTCTAACATTCAGGGTCTTCCATCAAATGGTCCTCATCCCAGTCATCTGGAGTCAAAGCTCCTACAGAACACTTTTTTCATTGCTCCCATCACATCCTTGTTCCGCAGGGTATATATGAAGGGGTTGGCCATGGGGGTGACAATGGTGTAGAAAAGAGAAACGAACTTGCCCTGATCCTGGGAATGGTTGTTGCTGGGCTGGAGGTAAGCATAGATGGCCGAGCCATAGAACAGGGAGACCACCGTGAGGTGGGACCCACATGTCCCAAATGCTTTCCTCTGCCCTGAAGCTGACTTTATTGCTAAGACCACCTTGACAATCCGACTATAGGAGAATGTGATTAGTGCCACAGGTATGAGGAGAATGATCATACTGGCAAAGAAGGCCTCAGATTCATTCACAGTGGTGTCAACACAGGCAAGCTTGAGCAGTGGGGGGATCTCACAAAAGAAGTGCTCTATTTTATTTCTCCCACAAAGTGGTACAAGGAAGATGAGCACCGTCTGCAATGAGGAGTTGACAAAACCAATGAACCATGATGCAGAGGCCATCAGGGCACAGAGACGGGGGTGCATGATCACTGTGTAGTGCAGGGGCCTGCAGACGGCTGCGTAGCGGTCAAATGCCATCACCCCTAACAGAATGCATTCTGTGCATCCCAACCCTAGAGCAATGAACAGCTGAGCTACACAGCCAGCGAAGGAGATGGACTTGTCTGGTCCCCTGAGATGAACCAGCAGCTGAGGAACAGTGCTGGTCGTGTAACACAGGTCCAGAAAGCTTAGGTTGGACAGGAAAAAGTACATGGGAGTCTGCAGGTGTGGGTCCAGGCGGGACAACGCAATGATGCTTGTGTTTCCCAGCAGGGTGAGCAGATAGAAGATCAGAAGAACCACAAAGAGGACTCGCTCCAGCTGAGGCCGGTCAGAGAAACCCAGCAGGATAAAGCCAGTGAAAGAACTTCCATTTTTCTGGTCCATTCTTTCTTATCACATGTTTCCTGTCAAGATCAAGCATTTAGCAATTTTTAAGAGAAATCTTCAAAAAAATAAAAAGCTGGCAGGAGGTGAATTTATCATGTTATAACACAGGTCATGGCATTTTAAGTAACCATTTGAATAAATGATGCACCCATGAAATTGATCAATTACTTCCAATTTAGTTCCACATTACCATAAAAAGTAAATCATTAATATTTAATGTAAGAAAAATCAAATAATGGACCTGTGTCTGCATCAGTCATAGGTACAGAAGGTCTTTCAGTCTCAGTTTAGTAGGCTTAAAGTACTACAAAAATATTTGTACATTTCAGAGAATATGGGGATGAGGGAAAAGAGGAAGGGAAATCAGAAAGAATAGGAAAGAGATACAGACAGAGGGAGATTCATTATCTTTCATATGTATCTCATCATTCCACACAACTGAAATGCACACACCATACGTCATAGATGATAATACAACATGACCTCGAAATTAAATTCAGTTATAGAAATTTATGACTTGGAATATACTTGTACAAAGAATTCAATTACCATCAGCCTATCACTACTAGTTCTGCATATAAACATACATCGGGTTGGGGGGGGCAGTAAAACAATTAAATACTCAGTCAGAGATATTGACACCACCACCATTCAAACAGTGTTTAAGTTTGGCCCGAAAGATGCTGAAAATTACCATTCCAATTTCACAGGGACTCCAAAAATTCAGTGGCTGTGCAGACTCCTTTGGAATCAGACTCTAAAATCCAATGGCCAACATTTTCCTCTTCCTTCTGCAGATATCTGTTTCACGCATTACCAACTAGAGTTCATAAAATTCCTGAAAGAAGTAGGATTATTCCCTATCAACATTCTAATCAGAACATTTTATTTTTTTTTTAATTTTTTTTCAACGTTTATTTATTTTTGGGACAGAGAGAGACAGAGCATGAATGGGGGAAGGGCAGAGAGAGAGGGAGACACAGAATCGGAAACAAGCTCCAGGCTCTGAGCCATCAGCCCAGAGCCCGACGCGGGGCTCGAACTCCCGGACCGCGAGATCGTGACCTGGCTGAAGTCGGACGCTTAACCGACTGCGCCACCCAGGCGCCCCCTAATCAGAACATTTTAAAGCGTTATCCAAACGTGTAACCTATGTACAAAATGTAATGCTTTGCATCATTTCCTATGATAAAATAATTACTTGGGTAAATATATAGGGATAAACACAGATACATTCTCAAAGCCATGACAAGTCAAAGAGCTATAAGGCAAACCTTAACGTAGTACAAAGAAAGGCCTAAAGGAAAGGCTATATTGATATTGTACAAAATCCCCAACACTCAACTTTATTATATTAAAGATCACCATTCTGGAAGCTAGCTTGCAGAGTTAGTCACACTAGATCAAACACAATGCCAGCTCTAAGGCTCTAAGGCTCGTCTGATGACCATTTCCATCCAGCTGCGCAGTACTGAATGAGCATAGTAACATACGAACGAGAGAGGCATCAGGACACGAGTATTTCAGTTCTATCGTATTCAGAAGGGTAGGCATCCAGTACATTTTTAATTCTTCCAAGAGTTTTAAAATCTGAACCAAGTTTGGGGCTAGACCCATTGATGTGTGAACAAAATTGGTACAAAACCGGCATAAAAACTGAATAAAAGATGTAGTATTTCACACTTTTTTATGCCTCTTTGATTTCCTATTAAGATTGAGCAGTGGTATCCACAAAACAAAATCTATGCACCAACAATTTCTTAATCGAATTAATTATAAAGGTATCAGGGACAGTCCAAGTGCATCAACAGGGAATATCCCTTCCCTCACACCTTCTCAGAAGAGAAAATAAAACAAACCATGGTTCGGTCTCATGCACACATGCACGAATATACATACATCCATCTGAAGCATACTGCTGACAAATTTTTATTTTTTCATATTTTAAAGTTTATTTATTTATTTGTGTGTGTGTGTGTGTGAGAGAGAGAGAGAGAGAGAGAGAGAAAGTAGAGTGAGCAGAAGCAGAAGAGGCACAAAAGAGATGGAGAGGGAGAGACGGAGATGGACACAGAGAGAGAATCCCAAGCAGGCTCCTCACTGTCAGTGCAGAGCCCGACCTCACACCTGTGACATCATGACCTGAGCCGAAATCAAGAGTTGGAGGCTTAACCGACTGAGCCACCAAGCTGACAAGTTTTTAAATGTGACTGATAAAGGAAACACTCACCAAAGTGAAGGAGGCCAAACACAAAATGCTAACTGATCCAAACAAACACCAATATAATACTGCACCATTAGAAAAAAATGATACATTTTAACATTATCATACCAATAAGGACTAGGAAGACAGTTGAGAAAAGATAAATCCCTGGAGAAAGGAACTGGTACAAATTTCTTGCTGCTCTACAGGATTATATGTGTATGTGTGGGTTTCAATACAAATATATATAAAAGAATGTGGACCACACGTCATGAAATTATGATACAGAAAAATCAGTTTTAAAAATTATACATAAATTATTACTTTACATACAAAAAATAAACACTTGAAAAGGGCACACATTATATATAGAAAGGGAAAAATATTAAAAACAGATTCTATAAAACAAGTGGCATTCCATGTAACGATTACCATCAAAAAAAGTATACAATTGAAATGACATCTCACAAGAACACAATTTTACAATAATAATTAAGAGATCGGGCAGCAATGAAAGAGGTTAAAGGCTTAGTACTGACACACATAAGTGATAGAGTAGTAGTTGACAGTTTGAATAATTGTTCAACACTGACACAAAACTCTAAAATTTTAGTGCAAGAGTACATATTTTCACACTGGATACTCAGTGTGCACGCTACACATTTTAAAGACAAAAGATCTCAATACAATGTCTCTATTTAAGATATTTCAAATATATAACATTCACCGATATATTTGACCTAAACACTCTGCCGTATCCAGTTCCTGAATAAATCCTGAAAACATGGGGGCAAGATTTGCACAGCCTCAGTGCTACAACTGAATCGCTATTGTCGCTTTCATGATGTTTCTGTCCCATGGGTCTGAGCTGACCTCAGACATATGAGAACAGGCCCCCGATGACGAGGGAGGACGAGAAAATGAGGGATACAGCCATCACTACATAGGAAATGACAGATGTGATGAACACTGACAAGGCTGTAGGGTAGGTACCATGGAAGAAGATGATGAGGTAGGGATTCCATTGCAAGTTGTTTATTCAGGGAATGCTGTCAGGATAAATGGGGTGAGGGAAGGAAGACAGCAGAGAATGTTCCTAAGCAAGGATGTGGTCTCCAGTGGAACAGAGCAGGAGCCTGATCCCATGAGATGCTGGCCAGAACTCTCCAGTAGAAGCATCCATCTGTGATGGTAGAAATACTCTGTCCTCACTGTCCAATACTATGCCCACTCTCCACCTGTCATACTTGAGCATTTAAAATGTCCTATCTAAGGGGTGCCTGGGTGGCTCAGTCAGTTAAGTGTCCAATTTTGGCTCAGGTCATGATTTCACAGTTCACAAGGTTCGAGCCCTTCATCGGAGCCTGCTTCAGATTCTGTGTGTGTGTGTCTCTCTCTCCGCCCTACCCTATTCATGCTCTCTCTTTCTCTCTCTAAAAAATAAACATTAAAAAATTTTAAATGTCCTAGCTAAGAAACTGAATTTTATTTTATTATATCTTATTTTATCATCTTTGATTTTCAAGAGAGAAAGAGTGTGAGTGGGAGAGAGGTAGAGAGAGGGATACACAGAATCCAACGTAGGCTCCAGGCTCTGAATTGTCAGCACAGACCCCCACAGTAGCCCTCAAACTCATGAAATGTGAGATTATGACTTGAGCCAAAGACAGATGCTTACCAACAGAGTCACCCAGGTGCCACAAGAAACTGGATTTTAAACTCTATTTAATTGTAATGAATTTAAACTGAATTAGCCTCCTGTGGCTACTTACTAAAGTATTGGACAGCATGACTCTGGAGCATGGATTGCATCAGATTCAGTCCTGCCTTGGCGTTGGGACCTTTTGTACATCCTGTAGTGTGTCACTGTCTGTGAGCTGTCCCCACCATGTTCCCCAGACAGCCTGGCAATTTGGCTCCCTTTCAGCTGAGGGCAATTCTGTCACGAAGGGAATGGCTGTGAACCTTGGAGCCCACACTCATACCAACTAGGGTTTGGATTGGAGCCCCAGCAGGTAAAGAGCGTCTGGGCAGGTCACCAACAGCGTTCATACAAGAGTCCGTTCATGATCGTGTGCAAGGATAGAAGGATGGGACCTAGTGTACTTTACACACCACTGTGCAATCACACACACACACACACACACACACACACATATACACATGCACACCCAACTTTTCATTTCTCTAATTCATCAATTAAGTAAACATTCAGGTTTCTTACTATCTTTTTCTTCATCATATTGCTATTTGTACTCACTTAAAAGGATCAGCTTTTCTTGCTAACAATAAAGTCAAAACATTTGGGATGAGCACTGGGTGTTGTATGGAAACCAATTTGTCAATAAATTTCATATATAAAAAAAAATAAAAATAAAGTCAAAACATAGATGCATTGACATGATATTCACAAAATGAAAATATTCAGAAAGCTTCCCTGTTGTAATTTTCAACATAGCAATTTTAAAACTCCATGCATATTTTAGATATTTTGGTAACTGTTAAGGGAGAAATTAAATATTTAAGATGACAAATACTGACAATAATTTTTAGCATAGAGAGGAAATATAATCTAATTACACAGACAACATGGAACAATGGAAAAACATAGATGCATATATCTAATAGTTTTACATATATGCATACTGTATTATTCTATTTTTGAAGGGAATATTTTATTCCCAGTACACAGCCATATTTAATTATATTCCACATGTGTATACACAGGTGCGATGCATGTACTACATAGAATCAAATGTCTAGGAATGACTTGCTGGCATTCATAATGAACAATTACATTTAATTCTTATATTTGGTGAACTTCCACAGTTTGTTACTTTAGGCAATTGATCATATATGCAAACTATTTAGCTTTTTTGTTTCAAGAACAATAGTAACTGGAAATAAACTAACTTGACAATTCCTAGAGTAACACAGACACCAAATTATATTTCACTCACCTTTATTGACTTTCCCTGTGGATTCAAAGCTATCTCCCTAACTCCATTCCAAGTTACTGCCTAAATACACTTCTGGGGATAGGAACATGGACATGGAGAATCAGTATCTGCAGTAAATGCAAAGGCTGACTATACCAGCACTGAGTCATCCATACATTTTTCTTAAGCAAAAGGACACTTTCTCGGGATGACTTCACAGATCCTCATGTGGTACCAGAGATCTGCACGTTGGCTTTCAGAGGTAGAAGATGAAGGCAGTCACAAACTCTCAGTATCGTTCCTGAATACAATGACCTGCCCATGTGACTGTGAGACCCTTATGAGCAGGCGAGAGGGTGCTTTGACTCTGACCTGGGGCTGGGCTGGCACACAGAACCAAGTCCCTTCCCCTGCTGACATCTCTGGGGAACGGATGCCCCACACTCTTAATGAGCCCTTGTCACTGAGCTGCCCAGACATGGCAATCCTCAGGGACAATGACTATGGAGGACAAAGTCAGAGGAGACCTAATCTGTCTCTTCTATTAGTTCACATATCTCACAGAGGACAAGTATCTCGCTAGACCTCCCAGCTACCTTAGCTCCCATCTGTGAATGACCTAGTAGTTTTACAAAACACTTAAGATTTTTTCCTCACAACTGCCCAAAATATTTACATATAAATACATAAGGAAGAATCCATTCACTTACTTAATTCCAAATGTAAATATGTAAATAAATTCCTCATTTAATTTCATTCATACCAAATTATATGGATCACAAAGCTATTAACTAGGCACATTCTAACTTTTAGCACGAATATAAAAGAGGGCAACAAAATTCTACCAAACTTCTATTGTGGTTAAAGGGGAAAAAAATCTCAAATCTTCTAAACCACTATTGAGTCTATAGCTATAGGTTTTAATGATGTACTCAAACAATTTTAAAAATTACCTGTGTTTTTAATGAAATGCATATGGTTTATTTAAACTCAGCTAGTCTTTGCATTTAAGTTCAAATCGATTCTGAGTTTATCAGGAGACTTCTAAATAAACAACAAGAGACATGGAAGGAAGTAGACGGGTACTCTGTGGCTATTTCTCAAAGATCTATAACTTAGTTTCCTTTATCATTTTCAGCCTAAAGAGATACACTACCTCCTGTTAGAAACATGCTTAGATTTGAATTATCTGTTATTTCCATACCCAATAGATTCCATCTTCAAAGTTAAGGGGGGAGAACTGACAAAGACAACACCCTCTGGGTGTCCTGGAGTGGGAGGGAATTACAGATCTGCTATTAATGCTCTTCTCCCCAGGCCTCACTCGAGAAGCAAGAAAGGTCCCAAATATGCAATCTAATGTTACACCTAAAGGAGCTAGAAAAGGAACAGCAAATAAAGCCTAAGAGCAGCAGAGGAAGGGAAATAATAAAGATTAGAGAAAAATAAACTATATAGAAACAAACAACAAAAAACAGTAGAACAGACCAACCAAACTGAGGGCTGGTTCTTTGTAAGAATAAACAAAATTGATAAACTTCTAGCCAGACTTCTCAAAAAGGAGAGAGAGGAACCAAATAAATAAAATCACGAATGAAAGAGGAGAGATCACAACAAACATCAAAGAAATACAAACAATTATAAGGGAACACTTTGAAAAATTATATGCCAACAAACAGGCCATCTAGAAGATATTGACAAATTTCTAGAAACTCACAAACTACCAAAACAAAAACAGTAAGACGTAGAAAATGTGAACATACCCATAACCAGCAAAAAAACAAAAAACAAAAAAATGGAATTAGTAACCAAGAGTCCTGGGTCAGATGGCCTCCCACAGGAATTCCACCCAACATTTAAGGAAGAGTTAATACCTAGTCATCTCAAACTTTTGCAAAAAAACAAAAATGGAAGGAAAGCTTCCAATCTCATCCTATGAAGCCAGCATTACCTTGATACCAAAATCAGACAATTATCCCACTAAAAAGGAGAATTATAAGCCAGTCCCTGATGAACATGGATGCAAAAATGCTCAACAAGACATAGCAAATCAAATTCAACAGCACAATAAAGGAATTATTCATCACAACCAAGTGTGATTTATTCCTGGGCTGCAGGGCTGATTCAATATTCACATATCAATCCACTGTTCACTTAGCAATCAACGTGATATACTACATTAATCAAGAAAGGATAAGAAGCATAAGATCCTGTCAAGAGATGCATAAAAAGCATTTGACAAAATGCAGCATCCATTCTTGGTAAACACCCTCAACCACATGGGAATAGATGGGACATACCTCAACATCATAAAGACCGTATATGAAAGACCCACAGGTAATATCATCCTCTATGGGGTAAAACTGAGAGCTTTTCTTCTACACTCAGGAATAAGACAAGGATGCCCAGTCTCACCAATACTAGTTAACATAGGACAGGAAGTTTTAGCATCAACCACATACATCACAAAGAAATAAAGGGCATACAAATCGGCAAGGAAGGAGTCAAACTTTCCCTATTTGCAGATGACATGATGCTCTATGTCAAAACCTGAAAGACTCTACCAAAAACCCACTGGAACTAATACACGAATTCAGCAAAGTCACAGGGTATAAAATGAACATACAAACATCTGTTCCATTTTCATACACCAATAATGAAGCAGCAGAAAAATAAATCAAGGAATGGATCCTATTTACAATTGCACAAAAAAACCATAATTTCACCTAGAAACTAACTTAACTAAAGAGGTAAAAGATCTGTACCTTGAAAACTATAGAACACGTATGAAAGAAACTAAAGAGGACACAAAGAAAGCGATCAACCTTCCAAGCTCATGGATTAGAAGAACAAATGTTGCTAAATATCTATACCACCCAAAGCAACCTAACATTTAATGCAACCCTACCAAAATATCACCAACATTTTTCACAGAGCTAGACCAAAATATCACCAACATTTTTCACAGAGCTAGACCAACAATCCTAAAATTTCTATGGAACAATAAAGACTCAAATGTGCCAAAGCAATCCTGAGAAAGAAAAGCAAAGCTGGAGGTATCATGATTCCAGAATCAAACTCTATTACAAAGCTGTAGTCACCAAGGCAGTATGGTACTGGCATAATAAACAGACATGTAGATCAATGTAACAGAATAGAAAACCCAGAAGTGGACCCACAAGAGTATGGCCAACTAATCTTTGACAATGCAAGAAAGAATATCCAATGGGAAAAAGGCAGTCTCTTCAGCAAATGGTGCTGGGCAAACTGGACGGTGACATGCAGAAGGATGAA
The DNA here is from genome assembly GCF_022079265.1 of Lynx rufus. NCBI lineage: Eukaryota > Metazoa > Chordata > Mammalia > Carnivora > Felidae > Lynx > Lynx rufus. The sequence goes on from NW_025814878.1 coordinate 144,181,973, forward strand.
CCTGGATCACTTCCTTACACCATACACAAAAATAAACTCAAAATGGATGAAAGAACTAAATGTAAGACAGGGAGCCATCAAAATCCTCTGGGAGAAAGCAGGCAAAAACCTCTTTGATTTTGACCTCAGCAACTTCTTACTAGACATGCCTCGGAGTCAAGGGAAACAAAAGCAAAAACAAACTATTGGGACCTCATCAGGATAAAAAGCTTCTGGAGAGTGAAGGAAACAATCAACAAAATTAAAAGGCATCCAACAAATGGGAGAGATAGTTGCAAAACATATCAGATAAAGGGATAGTATCTAAAATCTCTAAAGAACTTATGAAACTCAAATAAACCCCCCAAAAAACAAATAAACCAGGGAAGAAGTTGGCAGAAGACATGAATAGACACTTTGCCAAAGAAGACATCCAGATGACTAACAGACACATGAAAAGATGCTCAACATCACATCAAGGAAATACAAATCCAAACCACAATGAGATACCACCTCACACCTGTCAGAATGGCTAAAATGAACAACTCAGAAAATAATAGATGTTGTTGAGGACAGGGAGAAAGGGAACCCTCTTGCACTGTTGGTAGAAATACAAACTGGCACAACCACTCTGGAAAACAATATGTATGTTCCTCAAAAAATTAAAAATAGTACTACACTATGACCCAGCAATTGCACTACTGGGTATATATGCAAAAGATAAAAAAATGCTGATTTGAAGGGGCACGTGCACCCCAATGTTTATAGCAGCATTATGCACAATAGCCAAATTATAAAAAGAGCCCAAATGCCCACCGACAGATGAAGTGATAAAGAAGATGTTGTATATTGTTAGAAGGGAATACTACTCGAGATAGAAAAGAATGAAATCTTTCCATTTGCAACAACAAATGTGGATAGAACTAGAGTGTATCATGCTAAAAATAAGTCATGCAGAGAAAGACAAATACATGATTCTACTCATATGTGGAATTTAAGAAACACAACAGATGAACACAGGGGAAGGGAAGGAAAAATAAGATAAAAACAGAGAAGGAGACAAACCATAAGAGACTCTTAAATACAGAGTTAAAACTGAGAGTTACTGGAGGGGAGGTGCGTGGAGAGATGGGCTCAATGGGTGATGGGCATAATACGGCACTTGTCAGGATGAGCACTGGGTATCATACGCAAGTGATGTATCATATGTAAGTGGGTTCTACTCCTGAAATCAATACTACACTATAAGTTAACTAACATGAACTTAAATAATAAATTAAACGAAGAAGATGTGGCATATATATCTAAAGGATTATTATTCGGCCATGAGAAAGAAGGAAATCCTGCCTTTTGCAACAAAATGGATGGGTCTTGAGGGCATTATCCTAAGTGAAACCAGTCAGAAGAGAAAGACAAGGACTGTGTGATCTCACATATTTGTGGAAACCAGGAAAGCATAGCTTGTATATACAGGCAGTAGAATGGTGGTTACCAGAGACTAAGGGGTATGGGAAGTGGGAGATGTTGGACAAAAGGTACAAACACCAGTCAAAAGATGAATAAGTCCTGAGCATCTAATGTCCAGCATGGTGATTATGATTAATATTATTGTATTATCAACTTGAAAGTGGCTAGAAGAGTATATCTCAAATGTTCTCACCATGAGGAACAAATGGTAATTGTGGGGGATAAAATTAGGAATCCCCCGGGGCTACACCGATGGGTTAACAAGGCATAAAGAAACACAAAGTCATAAAATGCTCACACCTGAGTTTGGGGAAAACAGATTGGCACTCTAAGAATAGGGAGGCACAAAGGTGCCAAGAATAGGGAGGTACAAAGGCACTCCCAGATAGAGTGCCGAACCCCCAAAAGTAGAGAGAGAGAAGCAATGGCCTGAAATGGAATCGGAACACAGGTGCACAATACACAGGAATAACAAGATTAGATATTCAGGGTGAAAGCACCCCAAGTTTAGTACTACAGCAGAAAGCTGCTTTCACAGGAGGATAGGGCCAGGTTAGGTAAATTGGTGAATTGGACTATGGACCGCTGCGCTGCAGGCAAAGCAGCCTGGAATGGAGATGGTTACCAAAAGAAAAGGTGTCTTGTCAACCCTGAGGTTATTCCCCCTATTTGTCTCATCCCCTAGGCTGGCAAAGATAAACAGGCACGGCGCCTCCTGTCTGCTGTTAACAACCATCTATCTATCTGCCTGGTGCCTGGATTTTGTTTTATATTGACCCAAACCCCAAACACCGTGTATCTTCAAGACCCCCTTTTCCCCCTCACGTCCTCAAGTTAGTGTTCACAGTTTCTTTGTCTCTTTGTACATGCCCATCACATTTGTAAGCCTTCTGATCTGAACAAATATGGGGCAAGGACCCTTATTCAGGGCTCTTGTCCTTTTCCCCAGACATCAGCCATCTCTCCTTTTAATCCTGCATCCTCTCTTTTGCTAGCCAAAAGAGAACTTTAGACTTAGAGTCTATGGCAGGTAATAACGTAATGTGATAGAGGTGTTAGCTAACACAATGGTGGCAATAATTTCATTTTATATATATATATACATATATATATATATATTCACATTTGTACTTCTTAAGTTTGCTGAGTGTTCTGCATCTGTCGTATCTTAGTTTATCTAAGAAAAAATAAATAACCACAAGAGATATCATTCATTTCTTTTATCACACTTAAACTTCCTCTCCTAAGGTCATATTTTATAGCTATTTAATACAAAAATCTCCCTACAAAGTTGCTAAATGAACATGTTCTTTCATTATCCCATCTACAAACGCAGCCCTCTCATTTGTGATCCAAATTTCAATGCAGACACTGAAAGATGGCATTTCTAAATGTTTACCTTGTGTGTATGTATAATGACATCAAAATGGGGTGACTCTGTTCCATGGAGCTCTTGAGTGGTTCAAGATTCCATCAGGTACTCAAATTCTGGGTGTTTTTCTCCTTTTACTTCCTCATGTCACTTTAATTCCAAAACAGCTAGAAGAACCTTGGGGAAGAAAGGAAATGTCTCCTAACCAAAACCAGTGTCCGGTCCCTAAGGTCACCTCAGGGACCCCTTCCCCTGATCCTCTGACCTCCAGTCATTTACCCTCTCTTTTCTGCATTTACACCCAGCCCCCCTTCCCGGTGAACCACGTATCCATGCAAAGTGGTTCCCAGTCTGCACCATCAGATCTCAAACATTCCATAACACCACAAAGTGAGAGAAATCTCACCTGTGCCACAAAACAAGCATCCAAAAAGCAGTCACCTGCAAGGTGGGGAGTTGCCAGGGGTCTGTGACCTGCTCCTGCCTCCTCCGTGAGCCTGGTCAGAGCAGGACTCTGGCAAACAGTAGCTGCGAAATGTGCAGACTAGGAGGTACAGGAGGGTCTTACGGGGGTGACTGCACTCTGATGACTGATCCAGGAGTGAGTTTAGCAGGATGCAGAGGGCGTGTTCAGAGTGCAGCCACCCTACACTGCACACCCTGCCGTTATGCTAACGTGTGACAGCCCTAAGGCCAGGACAGGGCTACGAAGGTAGGGACGAATGTAACTGAGAATCTCCCTTCCCATCTTTGGGGTCACTGGTGCCACAGGGGAGGGCCTGGGGGGATGGGTTTAAATAGGTGATGGAGATTAAAGAGAGTACATGTGATGATGGAAATGTGGAATCACTATATTGTACACCAGAAAGGAATATAACACTGTAGGTTAACTCTAATGGCATTCCATTAATAATTTTAACAATAATTAATAAATAAAACAATAAAAAATTAATAAAACAATAAAAATAAATAATGTTATTCCATTAATAATTTTAACAATAAAAATTTAATTGAAAACTAAAATAATAAAAAGCAATTCTAGAGATAAAATTTTTTTGAAAAACAAAGAATTGTGTTTCAAAACGAAAACAGTATCACAATGGCAACATTACACCATGGCTTGATATCTGAATAGCTCTATCAGGATAGATGTTGGCATGTTTTCTCTTAGCAAAAATTTGTTTTTCCCCACAGTTGTCCTCCTACTTCGCGGAAAAAGATGTGATCCAGTCAGGCCACAGACGTTGTAATAGAGCAGTGATCTGACTGCGAGAAGAAGCAACAGCCTCCAGCAATTCCTAGAATCTGCTGCAATATAAATATTGAATACCGTGTTCTGGTGGTTTTTATTCTTATATTGGTATGCTTTCATGGTGTGTGTGTCACTGTCTTGCAATTAGAAACGGAACAGTGTTCCCAAATGGGGGTGAACTAAGAAAATCATGTGGAACTTTTTACACTATTAATATGCTGCAGATGGTCTAGGTACACTAACTCAGCATCTCTGAAGGCTGCACTGCGTCCATGAACTTAGAGTTTGAACACTCACTTGCATGAAAGAAGGAATTAAGGAAGCTCCCTTCAGAGTTGTCAGGGGAAATGTTGAGGACACAGAAATCATAAAGACTCTGGCATTCAAAGTCTTCCATGAAAGGGTCTTCCCCTCAGTCATCTGGAGTCATAGCCCCTACACACACCTTCCTCATTGCTCCTGTCACATCCTTGTTCCGCAGGGTATATATAAAGGGGTTGACCATAGGGGTGACGATGGTGTAGAAGAGAGAAATGAACTTGCCCTGATCCTGGGAGTACTTGTTGCTGAGCTGAAGGTAAATGTAGATGCCTGTGCCATAGAACAGGGAGACCACGGTGAGGTGGGACCCACATGTCCCAAAAGCTTTCCTCTGCCCCAAAACTGACTTTATTCTTAACATTGCCCTGACAATCTGACCATAGGAGAATGTGATTAATGCCATAGGTATGAGGACAATGATCACACTGACAGAGAAGAACTCAGACTCATTCACAGTGGTGTCAACACAGGCAAGCTTGAGCAGTGGGGGGATCTCACAAAAGAAGTGCTCTATTTTATTTCTCCCACATAGTGGTACAAGGAAGGTGAGCACCGTGTGCAATGAGGAGTTGACAAAACCAATGAACCATGATGCAGAAGCCATCAGGGCACAGAGGTGGGGGTGCATGATCACTGTGTAGTGCAGGGGCATACAGGTGGCTGCGTAGTGGTCAAATGCCATCACCCCTAACAGAATACATTCTGTGCCTCCCAACCCTAGATAGACAAACAGTTGAGCTACACAGACAGTGAAGGAGATAGACTTGTCTGCTCCCCTGAGATGTACCAGCAGCTGAGGAACAGTGCTGGTCGTGTAACACAGGTCCAGAAAGCTTAGGTTGGACAGGAAAAAGTACATGGGAGTCTGCAGGTGTGGGTCTAGGCGGGACAACGCAATGATGGTTGTGTTTCCCAGCAGGGTGAGCAGATAGAAGATCAGAAGAACCACAAGGAGGACTCGCTCCAGCTGAGGCCGGTCAGAGAAACCCAGCAGGATAAAGCCAGTGAAAGAACTTCCATTTTTCTGGTCCATTCTTTCTTACTACATGTTTCCTGTCAAGACCAAGCATTTAGCAATTTATACAATCTCTAAAAAAAAAAAAAAAAACTGTTGGTGGGTGTATATTGATCATATAAAAAGACATGGCCAAGACATTTTATCAAAACTATTTGAATAAATGATGTACCCATGAAATTTCCATAGTTTTATCAATTTAGTTCCACACTGTCACAAAAAGTAAATCATTAGTTTTTTTTTTCAGCGTTTATTTATTTTTGGGACAGAGAGAGACAGAGAATGAACGGGGGAGGGGCAGAGAGAGAGGGAGACACAGAATCGGAAACAGGCTCCAGGCTCTGAGCCATCAGCCCAGAGCCCGACACGGGGCTCGAACTCACAGACCGCGAGATCGTGACCTGGCTGAAGTCGGACGCTTAACCGACTGCGCCACCCAGGTGCCCCTCATTAGTTTTTAAGATAAAAAAAAATCAAATAATGGACCTGTGTTTGTATCAGTCATAGGAAATACAGTCTTTCAGTCTTTGCTTACTAGTACTGTAAAATGTACATACATCTCACTAAATGTAAATGGAGTGAATTCTCCAATGAAAAGACTTAGGGTATCAGAATGGATAAGAAAACAATTCCCATCATATGCTGCTTACAAAGACTCATTTTACATCTAAAGACACCTATGAATTGAAAGGAAGGGGATGGAGAACCATCTATCATGCTACTGGATGTCAAAAGAAAGCTGGTATAGCCATAGTTGTATCAGACAAACTAGATTTTAAAACAAAGACTGTCACAGGGGATGAAAGAAGGGCATTATATTATAATTAAGGGGTCTATCCATCACAAAGACCTAACGATTATAAATATTTATGCCCCCAACATTAGACACCCAAATATATAAATCACTTAATCACAAACAAAAAGAAACTCATTGATAATAATGTCATAATACTAGGGGCTTCAGTACCCCAATTACAGCAAAGGACAGATCATCTAAACATAACATCAACAAGGAAACAATGGCTTTGAGTGACACACTGGACCAGATGGAGTTAATAGATATGTTCAGAACATTTCATCCTACAGCAGCAGAATATGCATTCTTCTCCAGTGCACATGAATCATTCTCTGGAATTGATCAGATGCTGGGTCACATCAGCCCTCAACAAATACAAAAATATCAAGATCATACCATACATATTTTTGAAGTACAATGCTATGAAACTTGAAACCAACCAGAAGGAAAAATTTGCAAAGACCAAGCATACTTGGGGATTAAAGAACATCCTACTAAAGAATGAAAGGGGTAACCAAGAATTTAAGGAGGAAATTAAAAAGTATATGGTACACAATGAAGGTGAAAACATGACTGTCCAATCCTCTGGGATGCAGCAAGGGTGGTCATAAGAGGGAATATATAGCAATCTAGGCCTTCCTAAAGAAGGAAGAAAGACCTCAAATACACAACCTAATCTTACACCTAAGCGAGTTGGAAGAAGAACAGAAAATAAAGCCTCAAACCACCAGAAGACAGGAAATAATAAAGATGAAAGCAGAAATCAATGATATCAAAAGAAGAAAACCAGTAGAACAGATCAATGAGATGAGGACCTCGTTATGTGAAAGAATTAATGAAATCAATAAGCCCCTAGACAGACTGAGGGAAAAAAAAAAAGGAAAGGACTCAACTAAATCATGAATGAAAGAGGAGAGGTCACAACCAACACAGCATAAACACAAACAATAATAAGAGAATATGATGAGCAATTATACCCCAATAAAATGGGCAATCTGGAAGAAATGGACAAATTCCTAGGAACCTTATCAACTACCAAAACTGAACCAGGAGGAAATAGAAAATGTGAACACACCCATAATCTGTAAAACAATTGAATCAGTAATCAAAAATCTTCCCAAACAAGTCTAGGGTGGGATGGCTTTCCTAGGGAATTCTAGCAAACATTTAAGGAAGAGTTAACACCTACTTTTTTGAAGCTGCCCCAAAAAATAGAAATGGAAGGAAAACTTCCAAATTCATTATATGAGGTAAGCAGTACCTTGATTCCAAAACCAGATAAAGGCCCCACTAAAAAGGAGAATTACAGACGAATTTCCCTAATGAACATGGATGCAAAAATTCTCAAAAATACCAGCAAACTGGATCCAACAATACATTAAAAGAATTCTGCACCACTATCACGTGGGATTTATACCTGGGATGCAGGGCTGGTTCACTGCCCACAAATAAATCAATGTGATACATCACATTAATACAAGAAGGATAAGAACCCTATGATCCTCACAATACATGCAGAAAAAGAAAGTAAGGATAGAAGGAATAGACCTCAAGATCATAGAAGCCATATGCAAAAACCCACAGTTAATATGATCCCCAATGGGGAGAAACTGAGGGCTTTTCCCCTAAGGTCAGGAACACGGTGGGGATGTCCACTCTCTCCACTCTTATTCAGCATAGTGTTGGAAGTCCTAGCCTCAGCAATCAGACAACAAAAAGAAATAAAGGGCATTCAAATAGGCAAGGAGGAAGTCAAGAGTTTACTCATCGCAGATAACATGATAGTCTACATGGAAAAACCAACAGATTCCACCAAAAACATGCTACAACTGATACATGAGTTCAGCAAAGTCACAGGATATAAAATCAATGTATGGAAATCAGTCGCATTTCTATACACCAATAATGAAGGAGCAGAAAGAGAAATAAAGAAGTAAATGTTATTTACAATTGCCCCAAACCCCTTAAAATACCTAGGAATAAACCTAGCCAAAGAGGTGAAAGATCTCTATGCTGAAAACTGTAGAAAGCTTATGCACAAAATTGAAGAAGACACAAAGAAATGGAAAAACATTCTAGGTTCCTGGGTAGGAAGAACAAATATCACTAAAATGTCGATACTATCCAAAGAAACCTACACATTTAATGCAATCCCTCTCAAATAACACCAGTATTCCTGACAGAACTAGAACAAACAATTCTAAAATTTGTATAGAACCACAAACACCCTGAATTGCCAAAGTCATGTTGAAAAAAAAAAAACCCAAAAGTGGAAGCATCACAATTCTGGACCTTGAGCTGTATTACCAAACTGTATTCAACAAGACAGTATGGCACTGGCATGAATACAAACACATATATCCACGGAACAGAATAGAGAACCCAGAAAGGGACCCACAAACCATTAGGTATGGCCTCCTAATCTTTGACAAAGTGGGAAAGAAGATGCAATGGAATAAAGACAGTCTCTTCAGCAAATGGTGTTGGGAAAACTAGACATGCAGAAAAATGAAACTGGACCACTTTCTTACACCATACACAAAAATGAACTCTAAATGGATGAAAGACCTACGCTTAAGACAGGAAGCCATCAAAATCCTCGAGGAGAAAGCAGGCAAAACCTGTCTGATCTTGGCCACAGCAACTTCTTTCTGGACATGTCTCCAGAGGCAAGGGAAACCAAAGCAAAAATGAACTATTGGGACCTCATCAAGACAAAAAGGTCCTGCACAGCAAAGGAAACAATCAGCAAAACTAAAAGACAACAGGTGGAATGGGAGAAGATATTTGCAAATGACAGATCAGATAAAGAGTTAGTATCCAAAATCTATAAAGAACGTAGGAAACTCAACACTCCAAAATCAAATGATCCAGTGAAGAAACGGGCAGAAGACAGGAATAGACGCTTTTCCAAGGAAGACATCCATATGGCTCAGAGACACATGAAAAGATGCTCAACATCACACATCATCAGGGAAGTACAAATCCAATCCACAATGAGATACATCTCACGACCGTGAGAATGGCTAAAATTAACAACTCAGGCAACAACAGATGTTGGCGACGATGTGGAGGAAGAGGAACTCTTTTGCATCGCTGGAGGAAATGCAAACTGTTTGCAGCCACTCTGGAAAACAATTGGAGATTCCTTGAAAAATTAAAAATAGAATTACCTTATGAGGGCATTTATCCAAATGCTCTCCAAAAGTGCTGATTCCAAAGGGCACATGCACCCCAATGTGTATAGCAGCACTATCGACAATAGCCAGAGTGTAGAGAGAGCCCAAATGTCCACCAACTGATGAATGGATAAAGGAGATGTGGGATATATATATACAATGGAATATTACTCAGAGATCAACAAGAATGAAATCTTGCCATATGCAAGAACACGGATAGAAATAGAGGGCATTATGCTAAGCACAATAAGTTGGTCAAAAAAAAATACTATGATTTCACTCATATGTGGAATTTAAGGAACAAAACGGATGAACATAGGGGAAGGGAAGGAAAACTAAGATAAAAACAGAGAGGGAGGCAAACCATAAGTGACTTAAAATACAGAGAGCAAACTGAGGGTTGCCGGAATGGGAGGTGGGCAGGGGATGGCTAGATGGCTGATGGGCATAAAGGAGGGGACATGGGATGAGCACTGGGTTATAAGTTATAAGTAGGTGATGAATCATGAAATTCTATTCCTGAAATCAAACTAGAAGACGTACAATTTAGAGGAAATGGGGATGAGGGAAAAGAGGTAGAGCCATCAGAAAGAGGAGCAGAGAGGGAGAGACGTTCTTAGAAATACATACCTCATGATTCCACACCACTGGATTTGCACACATCTTACGTGTTTTAAAATATAGTACAACAGAATCTCCAAAATGCATTCAGATATAAGGATTTATGACCTAGAATACACTTCTTCGAAGAATTCAGTTACATTCAAAATCTCACTACTAGTTCTGCAAATAAACATTTCGGCAACATTGCCTCTGTAACTAAAGGATTGTATTTGTGAAAGCTACACCAGATTTTTCTTCTTCTTCCTTGTTGTTGCTGTTGCTGTTATGGTAGTAAAACAAGTAAAAATCTATCAGAGAGACCCTGAAAACACCACCGTTGAGTGACAGTGCTTCCCTTTTGACCCACAGATGCTTAAAAATACCAGTTTAATGAGGACATTATTTTTTGTTTTATATGGATCCATTTATTTTTTAATTTTTTATATTGATCCATTTTATTTATTTTATTTTTTTAATTTATTGTCAAATTGGTTTCCATACAACACCCAGTGCTCATCCCAAAAGGTGCCTTCCTCAATACCCATCACCCACCCTCCCCTCCCGCCCACCCCCCATCAGCTCTCAGTTTGTTCTCAGTTTTTAAGAGTCTCTTATGCTTTGGCTCTCTCCCACTCTAACCTCTTTTTTTGTTGTTGTTGTTTTTTCCTTCCCCTCCCCCATGGGTTTCTGTTAAATTTCTCAGGATCCACTTAAGAGTGAAAACATATGGTATCTGTCTTTCTCTGTATGGCTTATTTCACTTAGCATAACACTCTCCAGTTCCATCCATGTTGTTACAAAGGGCCATATTTCATTATTTCTCATTGCCACATAGTACTCCATTGTGTATATAAACCACAATTTCTTTATCCATTTAATGGGGACATTTTTAATGCCCCTAAGACTTTTGAAGTCTAGCACAAAATCATTCCTAATACAGTGAATTAAAATGGTATTTGATACAGTCTCAATGTGCAACAACCTCTCACATTGGATGCCTGTTCTCTCACTTATTACTGTCAAATAGTATTCTGTGAGATGTCACTTCAATTATGTTCTTTTTTTGATGGTAATTAGTATAGAGAATGTCATTTTTTTGTTTTGTATATTCTGTTTATTTTTATTTTACCTAATAACATTTTCTCTCTATATACAACTTGAATATCCCCTAACTCACACCTGGTCAGAAAAGGGAATAGAAACAAACCATGTTTCCATCTCATAAACACACCATAAGAATAAAATAATGAGGGGCTTCTGGGTGGCTCAGTCAGTTAGGCGTCCAACTCTTGATTTGGGCTCAGGTCATGATCTCACAGTTTGTGAGTTTGAGCCCCACATTGGGTTCTGCACACAGTGTGGAGCCTGCTTGGGATTCTGTCTTCCTCTCTCTCTGCCCTTCCCCCAGCCACACACTCTCTCTCAAAAATAAATACATAAACATTACAAAAAGATATATACCTAAAAAGCTTCTGCACAGCAAAGGAAACAACCAACAAAACTAAAAGGCAACCAACGGAATGGGAAAAGATATTTGCAAATGACATATCGGACAAAGGGCTAGTATCCAAAATCTATAAAGAGCTCACCAAACTCCACACCCGAAAAACAAATAACCCAGTGAAGAAAGGGGCAGAAAACATGAATAGACACTTCTCTAAAGAAGACATCTGGATGGCCAACAGGCACATGAAAAGATGCTCAAGGGGCGCCTGGGTGGCGCAGTCGGTTAAGCGTCCGACTTCAGCCAGGTCACAATCTTGCGGCCCGTGAGTTCGAGCCCCACGTCAGGCTCTGGGCTGATGGCTCAGAGCCTGGAGCCTGTTTCCGATTCTGTGTCTCCCTCTCTCTCTGCCCCTCCCTCGTTCATGCTCTGTCTCTCTCTGTCCCAAAAATAAATAAACGTTGAAAAAAAAATTAAAAAAAAAAAAAAGAAAAGATGCTCAATGTCACTCCTCATCATGGAAATACAAATCAAAACCACACTCATATCACCTCACACCAGTCAGAGCGGCTAAAATGAACAAATCAAGAGACTATAGATGCTGGAGAGTATGTGGAGAAATGGGAACCCTCTTGCACTGTTGGTGGGAATGCAAACTGGTGAAGCCACTCTGGAAAACAGTGTGGAGGTTCCTCACAAAACTAAAAATAGACCTACCCTATGACCCAGCAGTAGCACTGCTAGGAATTTGCCCAAGGGATACAGGAGTACTGATGCATAGGGGCACTTGTACCCCAATGTTTATGGCAGCACTCTCAACAATAGCCAAATTATGGAAAGAGCCTAAATGTTCATCAGCTGATGAATGGATAAAGAAATCGTGGTTTACATACACAATGGAATACTATGTGGCAATGAGAAAGAATGAAATATGGCCTTTTGTAGCAACATGGATGGAAGCAGAGAGTGTTATACTAAGTGAAATAAGTCATACAAAGAAGGACAGATACCATATGTTTTCACTCTTATGTGGATCCTGAGAAACTTAACAGAAGTCTATGGGGGAGGGGAAGAAAAAAAAAGAAGTTAGAGAGGGAGAGAGCCAAAGCATAAGAGACTCTTAAAACTGAGAATCAACTGAGGGCTGATGGGGGGTGGGAGGGAGGAGAGGGTGGGTAACGGGTATTGAGGAGGGCACCTTTTGGGACGACCACTGGGTGTTGTATGGAAACCAATTTGACAATAAATTTCATTAAAAACTAAATAAATAAAAAATAAAAACATATGAGAGCATATTTACCAAGTAACTCATGCTGGCTGTAATATATTATTGCTAAAGTGAAAAAAAAGAATGCATTCACTTGCTTAATATTAAATGTAAATATGTAAATACATTCTTCATTTAATTTCATTCATAACCAATGTTATGGAATCACAGAGCTAATAATTAGGCACATTCTAATCTTTAGTGTGAATATAAATGAGGGCCACCAAATTCTACCAAACTTCAAATGTGGCTGGGGGAGAAAAACCTCAAATCCTTTGAAACACTGTACAGTTTATAGCCATTGGTTTTAATGGTGTCCTCAAATAATTTAAAATATTATCTTGTTGTTAATAAAATGTACATGGTTTATTTAAATTAAACTAGTCTTTGTATTTAAGTTCAAATTGATTATGAGTTCATCAGGAGACTTACAAATAATCAATAAGAAAAATGGAGGGAAGTTGATGGGTACTTTGTTGCTGTTTCTCAAAGATCCGTAACTTCCAGTTTCCTTTAGCATATTCTGCCTAAGGGGATAAACTATCTCCTTCTAAAAAGATTCTTAGACTTGGATTTTCTCAGTTATTCACATTCCAGGAGGATCCCATCCTGATAGTTATGTGGAGAACTGACACTCTGGGCATCCTGAGGAGGGAAAGAATTACAACCCTGCTATTATGCTTTTCTTCTCAGGCCTCACTCAAGAGGAAGAAAAGTCCCAAATACACAATCTAACCTTGTACCTAAAGAAGCTAGAAAAAGAACAGCATAAAACCTAAGGCCAGGAGCCAAATGGTAGAACAGCATGGAAGGTTTTTTTGGCATCTCGTGTCTCTGAAATGCAGCCAGATCAACATTAAATCAACTACACACCTGAAAAACTGATTTGAGGATTAACACAACAATCTGCACCACCTGAACCACAGAACTTGGCAGGTACACAACGCAGAGAGGTGAACTGAGGAAGAGAGAAGCTGCAAAGGGCAGGGAGCCATTTTTGTGTGTGGAGAGAGGACGGAGTTGAGGGCAGAGTACAGGAAAAACACCCCCCAAAGCAGCTGGAGAGAAAGTGGAAACAGCTGAGCAACTGAACTAAAAAGGGAGAAAGGAGAAAGGAGACAGTTTAAATTCCATTAAGACTCTATAAACACGGTGGGGCACAGAGTCTGCAACGCCACAGCTCGATACCTGGAGGTGCTCTGGTGGGAAGGGCGAATCCCCAGGAGCAGAGTCGGGTCTGAGCCACATGGGGAGAAGCAGTCCCCCAGCTGGAAGGACATTCGGTAGAGGCTGTGCAGCCACCTGGTCCCAGTGGACCCTGGGAGAACAACCACATTTGCTGGTACTAGAACAAGGTCCTTAAGGGTGAAGCCTGGTGCCAGATGTGTGTTGTGATTTTTCATAATCCCTGAAACGCTGCTGCTACACAATCACGGGAACATTTTCTGGGGTGGGCTGGCACCCAGAGGCAGTCTCTGGGCATTGGCAGCAGCGCGGTCTCACCAACATTCTTGGGGGTGGGCCAGCACCCGACCATTGCTCAGCAAGCCCCTCCCAGAGAGGATCTGAGCAGGTCAAGATAAAACTCAAGAGGGAGGTGTCACCTGGCAGCCTGACAGCTTGTTCACGGACAGTGTAGAAGCCGGGAGTGGATGGAAGCCGGAGACAAATGACGGGTGTGTGATTGCTGGTCCAGGAGAACAGAGTTCCGATACCAGAGGCTGGGTAGCTGGGTGATGCCATTTTCACCCCTCCCATGCATACGCGTACGTACCTGCAGGTGCCAGAAGAGTCCACCCCAGTCAGCTAAGTAGCACCATCTAGTGGAGAACAGAGCCATTACAATAAACCCCATCCAATTTGAGCAACCTCCCTCTTCAGGAACACAAATATCTCTGCCAGCTTAGTTTAGGGACTATAAATTACTTCATAGTCTGACTTCTAAGGGAAAACGATATAATTTCAATCGTATTTCAGTCTATTGGCTGGCCCGTCTATTCAATTTTATTCCTTTTTTTTCTCTTTTTGATTTCTTTTTCTTGAACACAGAAACAGAAAATTTTATTTTTATTTTGAAGTTTTATTAAAAATATTTTACTTAGCTTTTTCTACTATATTTTGTACATTTTTGTAAATTTTTCAAATTCTATTTTACTTCCATCATTTCATTTTATTCTATTTCATTGTATTCATTTTTTCAAATTTTCAAATGTTTTCCTTTTTCTTCCTTCCCCTTTTTCTCCAATCTATCAAGCTCCTTTCAACAACCAGACCAAAACACACATAGGATCTAGCATCATTTATTGGATTTTTGTGTCTGTGTGTGTTGTTTTTAATTTTTAATTTTAATTTTAATTTTTCTTTACCTTACTATTTCCTTTTCTCCCTTCAAAATGACGGGGGGGGATGAATTCACCCCAAGTGAAAGAGCAGGAAGAAACGACAGCCAGGAACTTAATCAACACAGGTACAAGCAAGATGTGTGAACCACAATTTAGAATCACAATAGTAAGAATACTAGCTAGGGTTGAAAACAGATTAGAATCCCTCTCTGCATAGGTAAAAGACGTAAAAGCTAGTCAGGATGAAATAAAAAATGCTCTAACTGAGCTGCAGTCTTGAATAGATGCCAAGGCAGTAAGGATGGATTAGTCAGACCAGAGTATCACCAATATAGAGGACAAACTTATGGAGAATAATGAAGCAGAAAAAAAGAGGAAGATTATGGCAAAAGAGCACAATTTAAGAATTATAAAATCAGTGACTCATTAAAAAGGAACATCAAAATCATAGGGGTCCCAGAAAATGAAGAGAGAAAAAAAAGGGGTAGAAGGGTTATGTGATAACCCTTCCCCAAATCATAGCAGAAAACTTTCCTAACCTGAGGAAAGACACAGTCACCAAAATCCAGGAAGCACAGAGGACTCCTATTAGATGCAACAAAAACCGAGCATCAACAAGGCATATCATAGTCAAGTTCACAAAATACCCAGGCAAGGAGAGAATCATGAAAGCAGCAAGGGAAATAAAAAAAGTCCTTAACCTGCAAGGGAACACAGATCATGTTTGCAGAAGACGGATCCACAGAAACTTGACAGGCCAGAAATGAGTGGCAGGATATATTCAGTGTGCTGAATCAGAAAAATATGCAGCCAAGAATTCTTTATCCAGCAAGGCTGTCATTCAAAATAGAAGGAGAAATAAAAAGTTTCCCAGACAAACAAAAATTAAAGGAATTCATGATCACTAAACCAGCCCTGCAAGAAACTTTCAGGGGGACTCTCTGAGGGGAGAAAAGATGGAGGGGGTGGGAGGCCAAAAGCCACAAAGACTAGAAAGTACCAGAGAACACCACCATAAACTCCAACTCTACAAGCAACATAATGACAATAAATTCTTACCTTTCAGTACTCACTCTAAATGTCAATGGACTAAATGCTTCAATCAAAAGACAGAGGGAAACATTATGGATAAGAAAACAAGATCCATCTGTATGCTGTTTACAAGAGACCCACTTTAGACCTAAAGACACATTCAGATTAAAGGTAAGGGGATGGAGAACCATCTATCATGCTAATGGTCAACAAAAGAAAGCTGGAGTAACCATACTTACATCAAACAATCTATACATTAAAATAAAGACTGTAACAAAAAATGAAGTAGGACATATATCATAATTAAGGGGTCTATCCACCAAGAAGACTTAACAATTGTAAATAGTTATGCTCCAAATATGATAGCACCCAAAAATATATATCAGTTAATCACAAACATAAAGAAACTCATTGATAATAATAACATAATAGTAGGGGACTTCAACACCCCTCTTACAACAATGGACAGATCATATAAACAGAAAATCAACAAGAAAACAATAGCTTTGAATGACACATTGGAAGAGATGGACTAGAGAAATATATCCAGAACATTTCATCCTAAAGCAGTGGAATATATATTCTTCTCTAGTGCACATGGAAAGCTCTCCAGAATAGATCACATACTAAAACACAAATCAGTCATCAACTAGTACAAAAAGATCAAGATCATACCGTGTGTATTTTCAGACCACAACACTGTGAAACTTGAAATCAACCATAAGAACAAATTTGGAAAGATAACAAACACTTAGAGACTAAAGAACATCCTACTAAAGAATGAATGGGCTAACCAAGAAGTTAAAGAGGAAATTAACAAGTACACGGAAAACAATGAAAATGATAACACCACAGCTCAAAACCTCTGGAACACAGAAAGGCAGACATAAGAGGGAAGTATATAGGAAACAAGGCCTTCCTAAAGAAGGAAGACAGGTCTCAGATACACAACCTAATCTTACACATTAAAGAGCTGGAAAAAGAACAGAAACCCTAAACCAGCAGAAGAAGGGAAATAATAAAGATTAGAGCAGAAACAGATACTATTGAAACCAAAAGAAAAAAAACCATAGAACAGATCAATGACACCAGAAGTTGGTTCTTTGAAAGAATTAACAAAATTGATCAACCTATAGCCAGTTTGATCAAGAAGAAAAAGGAAATGACCCAAACAAAGTCAAGAATGAAAGAGGAGAGATCACAACCAACACAACAGAAATAAAAACAATAATAAGAGAATATTATGAACAATTATATGCCAATAAAATGGGCAATCTAGAAGTAGTGGACAAATTCCTACAAACATATAAACCACCAAAACTGACACAGGAAGAAACAGAAAATTTGAACAGACACATAACCAGTAAAGTAATCAAATTATTAATCAAAAACTCCCCAAAAAACAAGAGTCCAGGGCCAGATGGCTTTCCAGGAGAATTATACCAAATATTTAAGGAAGAGTTAACACCTATTCTCTTGAAACTGTACCAAAAAATAGAAATTGAAGGAAAACGTCCAAACTCTTTCTATGAAGCCAGCATTACCTTAATTCCACAACCAGACAAAGACCCCACTAAGAAGGACAAGTACAGACAAATTTCCCTGATGAACATGGACGCAAAAATCCTCAACAAGATAGGAGCCAAGTGGATCCAACAATACATTAAAAAAATTATTCACCACGACCAAGTGGGATTTATACCTGGGATGCAGGCTAGTTCAATATCCACAAAACAATCAGTGTGATTCATCACATCAATAAAAGAAAGGACAAGAACCATATGATCCTCTCAATGGATGCCAAGCGAGCATTTGACAAAATACAGCATCCTTTCTTGACAAAAACCCTCAAGAAAGTAGGGATAGAAGGAGCATACCTTGAGATCATAAAAGCCATATATGAAGGACCCAATGCTAATATCCTCAATGGGGGAAAACTGAGAGCTTTCTCCCTAAGGGCAGGAACAAGACAGAGATGTCCACTCTCACCACTGTTATTCAACAGAGTATTGGAAGTCTTAGCCTCAGCAATCAGACAACACAAAGAAATAAAAGGCATCCAAATTGGCCAGACAGAGATCAAACTTTCACTCTTTGCAGGTGACATGATACTTTATATGGAAAACCCAAAAGATTCCACCAAAAAACTGCTACAACTGACCCACGAATTCAGCAAAGTTGCAGGATATAAAATCAATGCACAGAAATCGGTTGCATTCCTATACACCATCAATGAAGCGACAGAAAGAGAAATCAAGGAATCGATCCCATATACAATTGCACCAAAAACCTAAAATACCTAGGAATAAACCTAACCAAAGAGGTGAAAAATCCATATGCTGAAAACTATGGAAAGATTATGAAAGAAATTCAAGAAGATACCAAAAAATGGAAAAATATTCCATACTCCTGGATAAGAAGAAAAAATATTGCTAAAATGTCAATACTACCCAAAGCTATCTATATATTCGATGCAATACCTATAAAAATAACAACAGCATTCTTCACAGAGCTAGAAAAAACAATTCTAAAATTTGTATGGAACCAGAAAAGACCCCGAATAGCCAAAGCAATCTTGAAAAGAAAACCAAAACTGGAGGCATCACAATCCCAGACTTCAAGCTGATTACAAAGCTTTAATTTTCAAGACAGTACGGTACTGGCACAAAAACAGACACTCAGATCAATGGATCAGAATAAAGAACCCAGAAATGGACCCAAAATGTATGGCCAACTAATGTTTGACAAAGCAGGAAAGAATATCCAATGGAATAAAGACAGTCTCTTCAGCAAGTGGTGCTGGGAAAACTGGACAGCAACATGCAGAAAAATGAACCTGGACCACTTTCTTACACCACACACAAAAATAAACTCAAAATGGAGGAAAGTCCTAAATGTAAGACAGGAAGCCATCAAAATCCTAGAGGGAAAGCAGTAAAAACCTCCTTGACCTTGGCCACAGCAAATTCTTACCCAACACATCTCTGTAGGCTGGGAAACAAAAACAAAAATGAACTACTGGGACCTCATCAAAATAAAAACCTTCTGCGCAGCGAAGGAAACAATCAGCAAAACTAAAAGGCAACCAAGGGAATGGAGGAAGAAACGACATATCAGATAAAGGGTTAGTATCCAAAGTTCTGTAAAGAACTTATCAAACTCAACACCCAAAAAACAAATAATACAGTGAAGAAATGAGCAACAGACATGAATAGACACTTCTTCAAAGAAGACATCCAGATGGTCAATTGACACATTAGAAAATATTCAACAACACTCATCATCAGGGAGATACAAATCAAAACCACAATGAGATACCACCTCACGCCTGTCAGAATGGTTAACATTAACAACTCAGGCAACGACAGATGTTAGCAAGGATGTGGAGAAAGGGGATCTCTGTTGCATTGCTGGTGGGAATGCAAACTGGTGCAGCCACTCTGGAAAACAGTATGGAGGTTCTTCAAAAAATTTAAATTGAACTACCCTATGACCCAGCAATTGCTCTATTAGGTATTTACCCAAGGCATACAGGTATGCTGTTTCAAAGGGACACATGCACCCCATTGTTCATAGCAGAGCTATCGACAATAGCCAAAGTATGGAAAGAGTCCAAATGTCCATCGATGGAAGAATGGATAAAGAAGATGTGGTGTGTGTGTATGTATGTATACACACACACACACACACACACACACACACACACATACACACACACACACAATGGAGTACTACTCAGCCATCAAAAAGAATGAAATTTTGCCATTTACGCCTATGTGGATGCAACTAGAGGGTATTATTCTAAGTGAAATTAGTCAGTCAGTGAAACACGAATATCATATAATTTCACTCATATGAGTACTTTAAGATACAAAACAGATGAACATAAGGGAAAGGAAGCAAAAATAATATAAAAACAGGGAGGGGGACAAAACATAAGAGACACTTAAATATGGAGAACAAACAGAGGGTTACTAGAGGATTTCGGGAGGGGGATGGGCTAAATGGGTAAGGGGCATTAAGGAATCGACTCGTGAAATCATTGTTGCACTATAGGATAACTAACTTGAATGTAAATTAATATATATTTAAAAGTAAAAATGTTAAAATTTAAAAAAGCCTAAGGCCAGCAGAAGGGAAATAATAAAGATTAGAGCAGAAATAAATGATATCGAAAGAAACAAACAAAACACAGTAGACCAGCTCACTGAAACTAAGAGATGGTTCTTTGGAAGAATAAACAAAATTGATAAACCTCAAGCCAGACTTATCAAAAAAGAAGACAGAGGAACCAAATGAATAAATCATGAATTAAAGAGTAGTGATCACAATCAACTTTGTTGAAATACAAACAATTATAAGAGAATACTATGAAAAACTATATGCCAGTAAACTGGCCATCTGGAAGATACTGACAAATTTCTAGAAACTCACAAACTACCAAACAGAAACGGGAACACATAGAAAATTTTAACAGACCATAACCAGCAAAGAAATGGAATTCGTAATCACAAATCTCCCAACAAACAAGAGTCCTGGGTCAGATGGCCTCCCAGGGGAATTCTACCAGACATTTAAAGAACAGTTAATACCTATTCTTCTCAAACTATTGCAAAAAACAGAAATCGAAGGAGGGCTTCCAATCTCATCCCATGAAGCCAGAATTACCTTGATTCCAAAAGCAAAGAACCCCCTGCCCCCTAAGAAGGAGAATAACAGGTCAGTATCCCTGATGACCTGGATGCAAAAATTCTCAACCAGATAGATATAGCAAACTGAATTCAACAGTAAATTAAAGGAATTATTCACCAAGATCAAGTGTGATTTATTCCTGGGCTGCAGGGCTGGTTCACTATTTGCATAGCCATCCACTATGCACATGTCAATCAACATGATATACTACAGTAATCAAAGAAAGGATAGGAACCATATGATCCCATCAACCGATGCAGAAAACACATTTGACAAAATACAGCATCCATCCTTTTTTTGATGGGGGATGAGGAAAACTATATTTATTTTATTTACTTTTACATGTAAATTTTAATTCCAGTAATTAACATACAGTGTAGTATGACTTTCAGGTATACAAGATTACTATTCAACAATTCTATACATTACTCAGTGTTCCTCATGGTAAGTGTACTCAATCCCCTTCACCTATTTCACCCTCCCCCCACCCACCTACCCCTTGGTAACTATCAGTTTATTCTTAATATTTAAGAGTCGGGTTTCTTTTGATTTGCCTCTTTTTATTTTGTTCTTTTGTTTTGTTTATTAAATTCCACATATGAGTGAAAACAAATATTATATGTTTTTCTCTGTCTTTATTTCACTTAGCTTTATACTTCCTACATGCATCCACATTTTTTTAATTTAAATTTTAGTAAGTGAACATACAGTGCAATATTGGTTTCAGTAATAGAATTTAGTGATTCATCACTTTCATACAACACCCAGTGCTCATCACAAGTGCCCTCCTTAGTACCCATCACCCATCTAGCCCATCTCCCACCCAACTCCCTCCACCAACCCTCAGTTTGTTCCCTATCATTAAGAGTGTCTTGTGATTTATTTCCCGTCTTCTCTCTCCCAACACTTCCCATATGTTCATCTGTTTTGTGTCTTAAATTCCACATATGAGTAATATCATAT
The DNA here is from genome assembly GCF_022079265.1 of Lynx rufus. Taxonomy (NCBI): domain Eukaryota; kingdom Metazoa; phylum Chordata; class Mammalia; order Carnivora; family Felidae; genus Lynx; species Lynx rufus. The sequence goes on from NW_025814878.1 coordinate 144,203,697, forward strand.
GGTATTTGTCTTTCTCTGATTGACTTATTTCACTTAGCAGAATACATTCTAGCTCTATCCACATCATTGCAAATGGCAAGATTTTACTCTTTTTTGATGGCTGACTAATATTCCATGGCATATATATATATATATATATATATATATATATATATGCCCACATCTTCTGTTTAATATAATCTATTGTCAAGTTGGCTAATATACTGTGTGTAGTGTGCTCTTGATATGGGGGATAGATTCCCGTGATTCATCACTTACCCACTGCTTATCCCACAAGTGCCCTCCTCAATGCCCATCACCAATTTTCCTCTCTCCCCCAACCATCCCCCCCCATTACCCTCAGTTTGTTCTCTGTATTTAAGAGTCTCTTACAGTTTGCCTCCATATCTCTCTATTTGTACCTCTATTTTCCCATTCCCTTCCCCCGTGGTCTTCTGTTAAGTTTCTCAACTTCCACATAGGAGTGAAAACATATATCTTTCTCTGACTGACTTATTTCACTTAGGATAATACACTCCAGTTCCATCCACATTGCGGCAAATGTCAGGATTTCATTCTTTCTCATTGCCAAGTAGTATTCCATTGTATATATACACCATATCTTCTTTATCCATTCCTCAGTTGATGGACATTTAGGCTCTTTCCATTGTTTACCTATTGTTGAAAGCACCAGCATCCATTCTTAATAAAAACCATCAACCACATAGGAATACATGGGACATACCTCAACATTATGAAGGCCATATATGAAAGACCCACAGCTAATATCATCCTTTATGGGGTAAAACTGAGAGCCTTTCTTCTACAGACAGGAATAAGACAAGGATACTCAGTCCCACCATTACGAGTTAACACAGGACAGGAACTTTTAGCCTCAGCAACATACAACAAAAAGAAATAAAGGGTATACAGATCAGCAAGGGAGGAGTCAAACGTTCACTATTTGCAGATGACATGATATTCTACGTAGAAACCTGAAAAACACTCCAACAAAAGCTAGTGGAACTAATCCTGAATTCAGGAAGGTCACAGCATAGAAAATCAACATACAAGAATCTGTTGCATTTCTACACACCAATAAGGAAGTAGCAGAAAAAGAAATCAAGGAATGGATCCCATTTACAATTGCACCAAAAACCATAAGATAACCTAGGAATAAACCTAACTAAAGAGGTAAAAGATCTGTACCCTGAAAACTATAGAACACTTACGAAAGAAATGAAAGAAAGACACAAAGAAAGGGAACAACGTTTCATGCTCATAGATTGGAAGAACAAATATTGTTAAATATCCACACCACCAAAAGCAACATACACATTTAATGCAACCCCTATATATATATCACCAGCATTTTTCACAGAGCTAGAACAATCCTAAAATTGCTATGGAACCATAAAGACTCAGATGTGTCAAAGCAATCCTGAGAGAGAAAAGCAAAGCTGGAGGTATCATGATTATAGACTCAAGCTATATTACAAAGTTCTAGTCGGGAGTACAGTATGGTACTGCCATAATGAACAGAAATGTAGATCAATGGAACAAAACAGAAAACCAGAAATGGACCCATAAGTGTATGGCCAACTAATATTTGACAAAGCAGGAAAGAATATCCAATGGAAAAAAGACATTCTCTTCAACAAATGGTGTTGGGAAAACTGGACAGTGACAAGCAGAAGAATGACCCTGGACCACTTTCTTACACCATGCTAAAAAATAAACTCAAAATGGATGAAACACCAAAATGTAAGACAGGGACCATCAAAATCCTAGAGGGGAACACAAACAGCAACCCCTTTGAACTCGACTGGAACAACTTCTTACTAGACATGTCTCTGGAGTCAAGGGAAACAAAAGCAAAAATGAACTATTGGGGCCTCATCAAGATAAAACGCTTCTGCACAGCAAAGGAAACAATCAACAAAATTAAAAAGCTTCTGAAAACTGGAAGGGATATTTTCACATGACATATCAGATAAAGGGATAGTATACAAAATCTCTAAAGAACTTATCAAACTCAAATAATAAACCCAAGAAACAAATAATCCAGAGAAGAAATTGGCAGAAGACCTGAATAGACACCTTTCCAAAGAAGACAATCAGATGACTAATAGATACATGAAAAGATGCTCAACATCTCATCAAGGAAATACAAATCCAAACCACAATGAGATACCACCTCACCCCTGTCAGAATGGCTAAAGTGAACAACTCAGAAAACAACAGTTGTTGACAAGAATGGGGAGAAAGGCGACCCTGTTACACTACTGGTGGGAATACAAACTGGTGCAGCCACTCAAAAACAGTATGTAGGTTCCTCAAAAAAATTAAAAATAGACCTTATGTCCCAGCCATTGCATTACTAGGTATGTATCCAAAAGATACAAAAATGCTGATTCGAGGGGGACACATGCACCCCAATGTTTATATGGCAGCATTATCAACAATAACCAAGTTATTGAAGAAGATAAAAAGAAATGGAAAAACATTCCATGCTCATGGATTGGAAGGATAAATATTGTTAAAATGTCAATACTACCTAAAGCAATCTACACATTCAGCGCAATCCCAATCACAATTGCAACAGCATTTTCCTCAAAACTAGAGCAAACAATCCTAAAATTTGTTTGGAACCACAAAAAATGTACTGTTCATGACAATAATATGTACAAAAACTCAGATCCATAACACAAAACATATTTATATGCAAACTGAGCTTTAATTAAGATCTAAAGGCTACAATGTCACATTCACTTGTTATGAGATGTTTATATTTATTATTCATCATTCAGAATTGTATGTTATTTCATAATGCGATGGCTATATGTAAAGCTTAGACATATTGAGATTTTTAATACTTAATATACATTTTATTCATTCCTTAAATTTTCTCCTGGTGAACCTAAACAAGCACCATAGAACATGGGATTTCCTGGAAAATGAAGGTCATTTTTCATATTTTTATAATATATCCCTGCGTTCAAATTGTATGGAATCTTTGGCAGATGTGACATACAAAAGCCTTAATCACTTCATGCCTGGATCAAACAATTTGTAAATTGGTATGAAGAAAGGATCTAAATATATTTTACCTTTGAAACATTTGCTGCATTACTGTAGGTTTAAAAAAAAGTAGAATATAAAAAGTACTTTTGTCATTCGATGTGTTCAAAACTCATTTTTTTAATGTTTATTCATTTTTGAGAGAGAGAGATCATATGAGCAGGGGAGGGAGACACAGAATCTGAAGCAGGCTCCAGGCTGAGCTGACAGAACAAAGCCCAAGCAGGGCTTGAACCCACAAACCATGAGATAATGACCTGAACAGAAGTCAGACACCCGACCGACTGAGCCACTCAGGTGCCCATTCAAAAGTCATTTTTAATGAATGAGGTGGCTCATCATAAATTCAAGGGAGGTGCACACCTCACATTGCACAGCATTACACACATTACACATAAGCATCACCTGCTGTATTGCTACCTGATGCTCCCAATGTCCCTGGGATGAGTGCATCATGCCATCGCCCCCTATGACATGAAGTCTATGTAAAATTACTGTCACACAGGTACGGTCACACTGGGGCCTAATATCTGAATGACTGTGTCAAGATTGGTGTTCCCAGGATTTTCTCTGACCTAAATTTCACCTATCCCGTGGTTCCCCACCAATTCTGTCAAGAAGCTGTGATACAGTCAACTTACAGCCTTCTAACAGAGCCATGATCAAATGCAAGAATAAGTGATATGCCTCCGGAAATTGCTAGAATGTGCTAAAATGTTAATATTTCTTACACTGTTTTTGTGGTTCCTATTCTTATTTTGACTACGCCTTTTATGCTATGGACCTAAATGTCTTTGCCAATTAGAATAGTACACCCAAAAGGGGAAGAAATAAGAAAAACCTGTGCAGGTTTTTAAAATATTAATATGATGGAGATGCACTGGGACACTAAATCAGCCTCTCTGGAGGTTGCAATGAATCCGTGAGCTTGGATTTTGAACATTCATTGCATAAAAGAATGAGGTAAGGGGGAAACTGGGTTAGCTCAATTTGTTCAGCATTCAACACTTGATTTTGGCTCTGATCATGATCTCACACTTCGTGAGTTTAAGCCCTGCATCAGGTTTTCTACTAACAATGCAGACCCTGACTAGGATTCTCTCTCTTTCTCTCCCTCTGTCTCTGTTCCTCCTCTACTCTCTCTTCCTCCCTCCCTCTCTCTCTTTCTCTCTCTCTATCTCTTTCTCTCTCTCAATAAATAAACTTTTTTAAAAAAAGTTTTAAAACAGAAAATGTTACTTAAAAAGAAGAATGAGGTAAGGAAATTCCCTTGAGAGTTGTCAGGGGAAATGTTGGACGACACGTAAAGGACACACAATCTTAAAGCCTCTGACATTCAAAGTGTTCCATCAAAGAGTCTTCACCCCAGTCATCTGGAGTCATAGTCCCAACAGAACACCTTCTTCATTGCACCCGTCACATCTTTGTTCCGCAGGGTATATATGAAGGGGTTGACTGTGGGGGTGACAATGGTGTAGAAGAGAGAAATGAACTTGCCCTGATCCTGGGAGTGGTTGTTGCTGGGCTGCAGGTAAGCATAGATGGCCGTGCCATAGAACAGGGAGACCACGGTGAGGTGGGACCCACATGTCCCAAACACTTTCCTCTGTCCTGCGGCTGACTTTATTCCTAACACTGCTCTGATGATCTGACCATAGGAGAATGTGATTAATGCCACAGGTATGAAAAGAAAGACCATACTGAAAAATAAGATCTCAGACTCATACACAGTGGTGTCAACACAGGCAAGCTTGAGCAATGGGGGAACCTCACAAAAGAAGTGGTCTATTTTATTCTTCCCACAAAGTGGTACAAGAAAAATGAGCACCGTCTGCAATGAGGAGTAGGCAAAACCCGTGAACCATGATGCAGAGGCCATCAGGGCACAGAGACGGGGGTGCATGATCACTGTGTAGTGCAGGGGCCTGCAGACGGCTGCGTAGCGGTCAAATGCCATCACCCCTAACAGAATGCATTCTGTGCATCCCAACCCTAAAGCAATGAACAGCTGAGCTACACAGCCAGCAAAGGAGATAGACTTGTCTGGTCCCCTGAGATGAACCAGCAGCTGAGGAACAGTGCTGGTCGTGTAACACAGGTCCAGAAAGCTTAGGTTGGACAGGAAAAAGTACATGGGAGTCTGCAGGTGTGGGTCCAGGCGGGACAACGCAATGATGCTTGTGTTTCCCAGCAGGGTGAGCAGATAGAAGATCAGAAGAACCGCAAAGAGGACTCGCTCCAGCTGAGGCCGGTCAGAGAAACCCAGCAGGATAAAGCCCGTGAAAGAACTTCCATTTTTCGGGTCCATCTTTTCTTACCACATGTTTCCTGTCAACAGCAAGTATTTAGCAATTTTTAAAAGCAATCTTCAAAGCAATAAAATGTTGGCAGGATGTGAATTTAGCATGTTATAAGACAGGGCATGGCATTGTACAAGTAACTCTTTGAATAAATCATGAACTCATGAAATTGTCATAGGTCATACCAATTAATTCTATATTGTCACAAAAGAAAATTATAATATTTAATGTAAGAAAAATCAAATAATTGACCTGTGTCTGCATCAGTCATAGGTACAAAGTGTATTTCATTCTCAGCCTAGTAGGCTGAAAGTACTATAAAATATGTGTGTGCACCCCCATATTTATAGCAGCACTATCAACAATAGCCAAAGTATGGAAAGAGCCCATATGTCCACCAATGGATGAATGGATAAAGAATTGTGTATATATATATACACAATGGAGTATTACTCAGCAATCAAAAAAAAAGAAATCATGCCATTTGCAACTATGTGGATGGAACTGGGGGGTATTATGCTAAATGAAATTAGAGAAAGACAAAAATCATATGACTTCACTCATATGAGGACTTTAAGAGACAAAACAGATGAACATAAGGGAAGGGAAGCAAAAATAATATAAAAACAGGGAGGGGGACAAAACATAAGAGACTCTTAAATACAGAGAACAAACAGGGTTGCTGGAGGGACTGTGGGAGGGGGAAGGGCTAAATGGGTAAGGGGCTTAAGAAATCTACTCCTGAAATCATTGTTGCACTATATGCTAACTAATTTGGATATAAATTCAAAAAAATAAAAAAGAGAATTTAAAATCAATAAAATAAATTAAATAAAATAAAAATATGTGTGCATTTCAGAGAAAATGGGGATAAGGGAAAAGAGGGAGGGAAATCAGAAAGAATAGGAAAGTGATGCATACAGAGTGATAGTCAGCATTTTTAAAATTTTTTCTAATGTTTATTTATCTTTGAGAGAGAGACAAAGGCAGAGTGCAAGTGGGGACATGGGGGAGAGAAGAAGACACAGAACTGAACCAGGCTCCAGGCTCCTAGCTGTCAGCACAGAGCCCAACATGGAGCTTGAACTCACAAACAGTGAGATCTTGACCACAGCCGAAGTCAGACCCTTCACCGACTGAGCCACCCAGGCACCCCAGATTCATTATTTTTCATATGTATCTCATAATTGCACACAACTGGAATACACACACCACACATGGCACAGGTCATGATACAACATGATCTCGAAAATAAATTCAGTTATACGAATCTATGCCCTGGAATATATTTCTACAAAGAATTCAGTTACATTCAACACAGTGCTACTAGTTCTGCATACAAACAAATATCAGGTTTCTGTGTGTGTGTGTGGAAGTAAAACAAATACTCAATGAGAGAAAACCTGACAACAACACCATTCAAACAGTGCTCAATGTTAACCCCCAAGATGCTTAAAATTACCATGCCAATTTAACAGGAACTCTGAAAATTCATCGGCTGTGCAGAGTCCTTTGGAATCAGAACTCTAAAATCCAGGGACCAACACTTAACTCTTCCTTCTGCAGATTTGTGTTTCACACATTACTCCATTAGAGTAATTACACCACCCTTCATAAAATTCCTCAAAGAGGTAGGATTACTCCATATCACCATTCTAGTCACAACATTTTAAAGCATTATCCAAATGGGTAACTTATGTACAAAGTGTAATGCTTTGCATCATTGCCTAGGATAAAATAATTACTTGGGTAAATATATAGAGATAAACACAGATACATTCTCAAAGCCATGACAAGTCGAAGAGTTATAATGCAAACCTTAACTTAGTACAAGGAAAGGCCCAAAGGAAAGGATATATTGGTAGTATACAAACTCTCCATCACCCATGTATATTATATGAATGATCACCATTCTGGAAGCTAGCCTGCAGAGACAGTCACTCTAGACCAAACACGATGCCAGCTCTAAGGCTCTAAGGCTCGTCTGATGGCCATTTCCATCCAGCTGCGCAGTACTGAACGAGCATAGTAACACACGAACGAGAGAGGCATCAGGACACGAGTATTTCAGTTCTTTCGTATCCAGAAGGGTAGCCATCCAGCACATTTTTAACTCTTCCAAGAGATTTAAAATATGACGCAAGTTTCTTTCAAACCAATGTGTGAAAGAAACGGGTACAAATCTGGCATAAAATAAATGTTGATAGCAATGGAATAAAAGATGCGGTAATTCACATTTTTATACCTCCTTTGATTTCCTATGAAGATGTGACCAGTGGTATCCACAAAACAAAATCTATGCACCAACAATTTCTTAATAGAATTAATTATAAATGTATCAGGGACAGTCTAAATGTGCAACAACGGGGAATATCCCCGCACTCACACGTTCTCAGAAGAGTAAACAAAAACAAACCGTGGTTCGTTCTCATGCACACGTGCACAAATATACACACATCCATCTGAAACACATTGCTGACACATTTTTATTGCTTTGATTTTTTCAGTCTATTTATTATTTTGTGTGAGAGAGAGTGAGCACAAGCAGGGGAGGGACAGAGTGAGATGGAGAGGGAGAGATGCAGAGACCCAGAAAGATAATCCCAAGCAAGCTCCTCACTGTCAGCACAGAGCCCAACCTCACACCTCTGAGACCATTACCTGAGCCAAAATCAAGTGTCGGAGGCTTAACCAACTTAGACACAAAAAGCCCAGCTGACAAACTATTTAATTTTCCTAATAAAGGAAACACTCATGAAAGTGAAGGAGAGCAAACAGAAAATGCTAACTCATCCAAACAAAATACCAATATAATACTGCACCATTAGAATAAAATAATGATATATTTTAATAGTCCATATGGATAAGGACTAGGAAGACAGTTGAGAAAAGATAAAGAGGTGGTGAAATGAACTTGTACAAATTTCTTGCTGCTTCACAATATTATATGTGTATGGATGGGTTTTAATATATTTATATTAATTTATATTTAAATATATATTTATATTTATATAAATATATATTTATATATAGGACATATATGCAGAATGTAGAAAGCAGCTCTCATGAAATAATCTGATCCAGGAAATCCAGTTCTAAAAATTACACACAAATTATTACTTTGCACACAAAACAATACTTTAAAAGGACATGTTATATATAGAAAGAGAGAAAAAAATATTAGTTAAAATAAAAACAGATTTTGCAAAAAAAAGTGGCATTCTATACAATAATTACCATCAAAAAAGTATATACTTGAAAGAACATCTCACAAGAACTCAATTTACAATAACGAGAAAACAGGCATCAAATGAAAGACGTTAAATGCTTACTACTGACAGACCTAAGGTAATAGAGCAATTACCCTAAGTGTTCAATGCTACATGTAACTCTAAACGTTTTGGTGGAAGAATACAAATGTCCACAAAACCAGATGCTCAGTGTGCATACTACACAGTTTAAAGACAAAAGACCTCAATATAATGTGTCCATTTAAGGTGTTGTTTCAAACATATAACATTCACTGATATGTTTGACATAAACACGCTGCCCTATCCAGTTCCTGAATGAATCCTGAAAAAGTGGGGGCAAGATTTGTGCAGCCTCAGTGCTACGACTGAATCGCTGTTGCTTTCTTGATGCTTCTGTCTCATGGGTCTGAGCTGACCTCAGACATATGAGAACAGGCCCTCGATGATGAGGGAGGATGAGCAAATGAGGGGAATGGAATCACTAGACAGATGTGATGAACACTGACAGGGCTGTAGGGCAGGTCCTGTGGAAGAAGACAATGAAGTAGGATTTCCAGGGCGTGTTGTTTATTCAGAGAATGCTCTCGGGATAAACGGGGTGAGGGAAGGAAAACAGCAGAGAATGTTGCTAAGCAAGGATGTGGTCTCCAGTGGAACAGAGCAGGAACCTGATCCCATGAGAAGCTGGCCAGAACTCTCCAGCAGAACCATCCATCTGTGATGGTAGAAATACTCTGTCTTCACTGCCCAATACTATGCCCACTCTCTACCTGTCATACCTGAGCATTTTAAATGTCCTATCCAAGAAATAGTGGTGCCTGGGAAGCTCAGTCATGAAGCATCCAACTTTGGCTCATGGCATGACCTCACGATTTGTGGGTTAGAGCCCAACGTCGGGCTCGGTGTTGACAGCTTAGAGAATGGAGCTTGCTTCGGTTCTGTATCTCCTCTCTATCCATCCCCTGCATACACTTTTGTCTATCTGTCTGTCTGTCTCTCACTCTCTCAAGAATAAACATTTTAAAAATTATTTAAGTAAATAAATTAAAATAAAATATCCTAGCTAAGAAACTGAATGCTTCACTTTACTTAATTTTAATACATTTAAATTTAAATAGCTTCCTGTGTGTACTTACTACTGAATCGGACAATATGACTCTGGAGCGTGAATTGCATCAGATTCAGGCCTACCTTGGCATTGGCACCTTTTGTACCTCCCATAGTCTGTCACTGGCTGTGAGCTGCCCCAACCTGTTTCCCCAGACTGCCTGGCTATGTGGCTCCCTTTCAGCTGAGGACAATTCTCTCAAGAAGGGAATGGCTGTGAACCGTGGAGCCCACACTCATACCAACTAGGGTTTGGATTGGAGCCCCAGCAGGTAAAGAGCATCTGAGCAGGTCACCAACAGCGTTCATATGAGAGTCCATTCATGATCCTGTGCAAGGATAGAAGGATGGAAACTCGTGTCCTTTATGCATCACCTAAGTGCAACCACACACAGAGAAACACACGTGCCCCCCCACACACACACATACACACACACAACACACTGTGTCAAGTAAAACATTCAGGTTTTTTGCTACTTTTTTCCTCATCATTTGCTTACTTATATGCACTTGAAGGATCAGCTTTCTTGTTAACAATAAAATCAAACTAAAGATTCATGGACAGAATATACACCAAATGGAACTTCCCTGATGTAATTTTCAACATAGCATTTAAAAACTCCATACATATTTTAGATATATTGGTAACTGGTAAGGGATAAAATAAATATTTATATTAATAAATATTGATATATTAGCATAGAGAGGAAATATTATCTAATTTCACAGACAACATGGAACAAAGGGAAAGCATGGAGGCATACAGTCTGATAGTTTTACACATACAGATTCTCTACTAACCTGTTACTGAAGGCAAATGTTATTCCCACTAAACATGCATATCTGATTATTTTCCACATGTGCACAGAGTGGGGCGATGCATGTACTACAATACAATCAAACGTCTAGGAATGACTTGGTGGCATCAATAATGAACAATTACATTTAGTTCTTAAATTTTGTGAACTTCCACAGTCTGTTGTATTAGACAATTGACCATATGCAAACCATTTAGCTTTTTTTTTTTTTGCTAAAAAAATTGTCTTGCAATTTGCAAGAACAATTGCAACTGGAAATTAACTTGCCGATTCCTACAGCAACACAGAGACCAAGTTATGTTTCACTCACCTGTATTCACCTTCCTTGTGTATTAAAAGCTGTTTCCCTAACTCTTCTCCAAGTTACTGCCTAAATACAGTTCTGGAGATAGGAACATGGACATGTAGAACCATGTCTGCAGTAAATGCAAAGGTTGACTATACCCACACTGGCTCATCCATAACTTTTTTTAAGGAAAAGGACACCTTCTCAGAAAGACTTCACAGGTCTTCATGTGGCACCAGAGATCTGCACTTTGCCTCTCGGAGGTAGAGGATGAAGGCAGTCACAGACTCGAAGTATAGTGTCCCGAGTACAATGACCTGTCTGTGCGACAGTGAGACCCTTACAAGCATGTGAGAGGGTGCCTTGATTCTGAACTCTGGCTGGGCTTGCACAGAGAATCAAGTCCCTTCCCCTGATGACATCTCTGGGGAACGGATGCCCCACACTCTTAATGAGCCCATGTCACTGAGCTGCCCAGACATGGCAATCCTCAGGGACAATGACTATGGAGGACAATGCCAGAGGAGACCTAATCTGTCTTTTCTATTAGTCACATATCTGACAGAGGACAAGTAACTCCCTAGACCTCCCCAGCTAACTTAGTTCCCATCTGTGAATGACCTACATGTTTTACAATACACTTAAGATTTTCTTCCTCACAACTGCACAAAATATATACATATAAATATGTAAGGAAGAATCCATTCACTTGATTAATTTTAAATGTAACTATGTAAATACATTTTTCATTTAATTTCATTCATAACCAATTATACAGGATCACAGAGCTAATAATTAAGCACATCTAATCTTTAGCATGAATATAGAAAAGGGCCACCAAATTCTATCAAACTTCTAATGTGGTTAGAGGGAAAAAACTCAAATCCTATAAAACGCTGTACATTTTACAACCATTGGTTTTAATGGTGTCCTCAAATAATTTAAAAAATTACCTGCGTTGTTAATATGTGTACATGGTTTATTTAAATTCAGCTAGTATTTGCATTTAAGCTCAAATTGATTTTGAGTTTATCAGGAGACTTACAAATACTCAATAAGAAAAATGGAAGAAAATTGATGGGTACTTTGTGCCCATTTCTCAAAGATCCATAACTTCCAGTTTCATTTACCATGTTCTGCCTAAGCAGATAAACTAGGTCCTGCTAAAACTTAGACTTGGATGTTCTCAGGTATTCACATACCAGGTAGATCCCATCCTGATAGTAATGGGGAGAACTGACACTCTGGATGTCCTGAGGAGGGAGAGAATGACAGACCTGCCAGTTCCCAGGCCACACTCGACAGGAAGAAAGGCCCCAAATACATAATCTAACCTTTCACCTAAAGAAGCTAGCAAAGGAACTGCATGAAGCCTAAGGCAAGCAGAAGAAGGGATATAGTAAACATTAGATCAGAAATAAATGATATAGAAACAAAAAACACAGTAGACCAGTTCCTTGAAACTAAGAGCTGGTTCTTTGGAAGAATAAACAAAATTGATAAACCTCTAGCCAGACTTCTCAAAAAGAAGAGAGAGGAACCAAATAAATAAATCATGAATAAAAGAGGAGAGATCATAACCAGCTTTGTAGAAATACAATTATAAGAGAATACTATGAAAACCGATTTGCCAACAAACTGGCCATCTGGAAGACATTGAACAACTCCTAGAAACTCACAAACTACAAGATCTGCAACATGGCAGAGAAGTAGGGGGATCCATACTTCCTGAATCTCTCAAAGTGTAGAGGACAAAGGACTTTGAACACCAGAACCTGGGAGGAAAAGAGGCTGAATCTACCAGGAAGAAAATGGGAAAGCTGGAGAAAAGATGGGTGGGTGGCTGTGAACAACGGGAGATCAAAAAAAAAAAAAAAGGCCGAGTGGGTATGGAGGGGAGGGACCCCCTTCTGCAGAGAGACAAAAGGAAAAGAAAGAGAGGCCAGGGAAGTGTAGGACTGCATCTGGACAAGAGAAAGAAAAGGAAAAGGCAGCCGTCTCCCTGGAGTACTGTGGGAAAAGACAAAGCCTGCCTGTGTCAGCCTGTGTCTGCCACCCCGGGGCTCAGCGGTGAGGGCAGCGGCTCAGTCGGCAGTAGAAGAAGGCAATCCTCCCTGAAGTGCGGGCAGCACAGGCAAAGCCAGCTGGGACCACATATCGGCCATACTGAGAGGCGCTCCCCCAGTGCCAGAGTTCACACAGAAGGACTTTGAATCCTGTCTGCACCCGCGGCACAGTGAGGGCGACTCAAACAGAGTCCACCAGGTCTGGCTCCATGAAGAAGAGACTGGGGGATCACCATTCCCTCCCCCCACCAACACACCACCAAGGCGGGGACTCAGGGATCACTCCCTGGGCCCGTAGTGGAGGTGGGTCCAGTTGCCCCAAGCCACGCCCCTTTGCACTGGGAAACTGTCTATCCACCAGAGAGGCACAGACCCTGCGACAGCTACTCCCCACAAGCACAGCAGCATTGCCCGGATTCACTCTAGGTCAATTCTGGATATCTGGATAGATACAGAGATAGATAGATAGATAGAGATAGAGATAGAGATAGAGATAGAGATAGAGATAGAGATAGAGATAGAGATAGAGATAGATAGAGAGATAGATAGATAGATAGATAGATAGATAGATAGATATTCTTCCCCCCATTTCTCCTCCTTATCTCTTCCCTCCCCTAAGCTGGTTACTCTGGTTACTGGTTTCTGTAAACAGACATATTTAATCCATTCTCTTGATACATGTTCTACACCTCCTTCTTTACACTCCTTTCTCTCTCTCTGGAATAACCAAGCCGTATAGGTTCTCTGCTGGGTACCTTTATCTTCGTTTCGTTTTCCCCACTTCCTTCTTTATTTTCCTTTCTCTCTCTCTCTGCATTAAGCCTCTTAGTCTCTCTGCCTAGTCAATGCTTATTTTTTCTTCTTCCCCCTCCTCTGGTCATTCCTCTCTTTGTATCTGCTCTTCCAACAGCACCGCCTCCACCCCTTCTGTATGTGTAGTCGGTGCCTGGGGGTTTTTGTTTTACTCCTTAGTTTTTTGTTTTTGTTTATTTGTTTGTTTCTGTTATTTCTTTATGTGTTTGAGTGTTTTTGGCCCCGGTTTGTCTATCTGTTTTCCTTTACGGGGCTACTCCAAGGAACAAATCAAGGAGGATCCAAAATACCACTATGAGCAGGGTAATAAAATAACCAAAGTCACAACAACACAGAGCAAGTAACAATCTCTAAAAAACACCTCCTGAAGGGCCAGGCCCTGGACACTGTATGGCCCTCTTTTAATAGAGCAGTGCTCGCAGGTGCAGAGCACACAACAAGCTTTTAAAACACATAAAGGACAAAAAACTAGCCAAAATGATGAAACAGAAGCATTCTCCTCAAAAGAAACTCCAGGAAGTAGCGACAGCTAATGAATTGATCAAAACCGATTTAAGGAAAATAAAAGAACAAGAATTTAGAATAACAGGGGCGCCTGGATGGCTCAGTCGGCTGAGCGTCCGACTTCAGCTCAGGTCATGATCTCGCACTCTGTGAGTTCGAGCCCCTCATCAGGCACTGTGCTGACAGCTCAGAGCCTGGAGCCTGCTTCAGATTCTGTGTTTCCCTCTTTCTCTCTGCCCCTCCCGTGCTCATACTCTGTCTCTCTCTGCCTCTAAAATAAATAAAAACATTTTTAAAAAATTAAAAGAAAAGAATTTAGAGTAATAGTCATAAAATTAATCGCTGGGCTTGAAAACAGCATAGAGACAGCAGAGACTCTATTGCTACATAGACCAAGGGACTAAAAAATAATCAGGAGGAATTAAAAAATTCTATAAATGAGGTGCAAAATAAAATGGAGGCAAGGGGCACATATTCAAGAGACAGAGGGGAAAATAGGTGAATTAGAAGGCAAAATTATGGAAAAAGAGGAAGCTGAGAAAAAGAAAGAAAAAACTCCAAGAATACAAGGGGAGAATTAGAGAACTAAGTGACGCAGTAAAACGGAACAATATCCTTATCATAGGAATTCCAGAAGGAGAAGAGAGAGGCAAAGGGGTTAAAGGTATACTTGAACAAATCATACCTGAGAACTTCCCCTATGTGAGGAAGGAAATGGGCATTAAAATGCAAGAGGCACAGAGAACTCCTTTCAGATGTAAGTTGAATCAATCTTCTGCATGACATATCATAGTGAAACTGGCAAAATACAAGGATAAAAAGAAAATTCTGAAAGCAGCTAGGGATAAACACGCCCTACCATACAAAGGTAGACACATAAGGGTAGTAGCAGACCTAGCTACTGAAACTTGACAGGCCAGAAGGGAATGGCAGGAAATCTTCAATGTGATGAATGGAAAAAATATGCAGCCAAGAATCCTTTACCCAGCAGGTCTGTCATTCAGAATAGAAGGAGAGATGGTTTTCTCAAACAAAAACCGAAGGAATTCATCACCACTAAACCAGCCCTACAACAGATCCTAAGGGGGACTCTGTGAGTGAAATGTTGCAAGGACCACAAAGTATCAGAGGCATCACTACAAGCATGAAACCTACAGACATCACAATGACTCTAAACTCATATCTTTCTATAATAACACTGAATGTAAATGGACTAAATGCTCCAACCAAAATACGTAGGGTATCAGAATGGATTTAAAAAAAAAACAAGACCCATCTATTTGCTGTCTACAAGAGACTCATTTTAAACCTGAGGACACCATCAGATTGAAAGTGAGGGGATGCAGAACTATCTGTCACACTACTGGAAGTCAAAAGAAAGCTGGATTAGCCTTACTTATATCAGACAAACTAGACTTTAAATTAAAGGCTATAACAAGAGATGATGAAGGGCATTATATAATAATTACAGGGTCTATCCATCAGGAAGAGCTAACAATTATAAATGTCTATATGACGAATACAGAGGCCCCCAAATATATAAAACAATTAATCACAAACATAATCAACCTTATTGATAAGAATGTGGTAATTGCAGGGGACTTTAATACTCCACTTACAACATTGGATAGATCATCTAGACAGAGAATCAATAAAGAAACAAGGGCCCTGAATGATACATTGCATCAGATGGACTTGACAGATATATTTAGAACTCAGCATCCCAAAGCAACAGAATATACTTTCTTCTCGAGTGCACATGGAACATTCTCCAAGACAGATCACATACTGTGTCACAAGACAGCCCTTCATAAGTACAAAAGAATTGAGATCATACCATGCACACTTTCAGACCACAATGCTATGAAACTTGAAATCAACCACAGGAAAAAGTCTGGAAAACCTCCAAAAGCATGGAGGGGAAAGAACATTCTACTAAAGTATGAATGGGACAACCAAGCAATTAGAGAAGAAATTAAAAGATATATGAAAACAAATGAAAATGAAAATGCAACATTCCAAACGCTTTGGGATGCAGCGAAGGCAGTCCTGAGAGGAAGATACATTGCAATCCAAGCCTATCTCAGGAATCAAGAAAAATCCCAAATACAAAACCTAACAGCACACCTAAAGGAAATAGAAGCAGAACAGCAAAGACAGACTAAATCCAGCAGAAGAAGAGAAATAATAAAGATCAGAGCAGAAATAAACAATATAGAATCTAACAAAAACTGTAGAGCAGATCAATGAAACCAGAGTTGTTTTTCTGAAAAAATAAACAAAATTGATAAACCTCTAGCCAGGATTCTCAAAAAGAAAAGGAAGGGGACCCAAATGGATAAAATCATGAATGAGAATGGAATTATTGCATCCAATCGCTCAGAAACACAAGCAATTATCAGGGAATACTATGAAAGATTATGTGCCAACAAACTGGACAACCTGGAAGAAATGGACAAATTCCTAAGCACCCACACACTTCCAAAACTCAAATGGGAAGAAACAGAAAATTTGAACAGACCCATAACCGCAAATAAACTGAATCAGTTATCAAAAATCTCCCAACAAATAAGAGTTCAGGACCAGATGGCTTCCCTGGGGAATTCTACCAGACATTTAAAGCAGAGGTAATACCTATCCTTCTCAAGCTGTTCCAAAAAATAGAAAAGGAAGGAAAACTTCCAGGCTCATTCTATGAAGCCAGCATTACTTTGATTCACAAACCAGACAGAGACCCAGCAGAAAAATAGAACGACATGCCAATATCCCTGATGAATATGGATGCAAAAATTCTCAACAACATACTAGCAAATCGAATTCAACAGCATATAAAAAGATTTATCCACCCTGATCAAGTGGGATTCATTCCTGGGCTGCAGGGCTGGTTCAATATTTGCAAATCAATCAATGAGATACATCACATTAATAAAGGAAAAGAAAAGAACCATATGATCCTGTCAATCGATGCAGAAAAAGCATTTGACAAAACACAGCATCCTTTCTTGATTAAAACACTCAAGAAAATCAGGATAGAAGGAACATACCTCCACATCATAAAAGCCATATATGAAAGACCCACAGCTAATATCATCCTCAAGGGGGACAAACATAGATTTCCCCCTGATCAGGAACACCATAGGGATGTCCACTCTCATCACTATTCTTTTCCATAGTACTGGAACTCCTAGCCTCAGCAATCAGACAGCAGAAAGAAATAAAAAGTATACACACTGGCAAAGAATAAGTCAAACTCTCACTCTTCACAGATGACATGATACTGTACATGGAAAACTCAAAAGACTCCACCAAAAAACTGTTAGGACTGATTCATGAATTTGGCAAAGTCGCAGGATATAAAATCAACATACAGGAATCAGTTGCGTTTCTATACACCAATAATGAGGCAGCAGAAGGGGAAATCAATGAATTTATCTCATTTATAATTACACCAAAAACCACAAGAAACAGGAATAAACGTAACCAAAAAGATAAAAGATCCACATGCTGAAAATTATACAGCACTTATGAATAAATTGAAGAAGACACAAAGAATTAGAAAAACATTCCATGCTCATGGGGCACTGGGTGGTTCAGTCAACTAAGCATCCGACATCAGCCCAGGTCATGAACTCATGGTTCATGAGTTTCAGCCCCACATTGGGCTCTGCACTGACAGCTTGGAGCCTGGAGCTTGCTTCAAATTCTGCATCTCCCTCTCTCTCTCTGCCCCTGCCCCACTCACATTCTGTCTCTCCTTCTCTCAAAAATAAATAAAGACTTAAAAAATTTTTAAATGAAAACATTACATACTCATCGCTGAGTAATCCTCAACAAAGCAGGAAAAAGTATCCAAAGGAAAAAAGACAGTCTCTTTCACAAATGGTGTTAGGAAAACTGGCATACAGAAGTGGCATATAGAAGAAAGAAACTGGACCACTTTCTTACACCATACAGAAAATTAAATCCAAAAGGGATGAAAGACCTAAATGTGAGACAAGAAACCATCAAAATCCTAGAGGAGAACACAGGCAACAACCTCTTTGACCTGGCCATCGCAACTTCCTACTAGACATGTCTCCAGAGGCAAGGGAAACAAAAGCCAAAATGGGACTTCTTCAACATAAACATCCTTTGCATACAAAACTAAAAGGCAGCCTACAGAATAAGAGATGTTTGCAAATGATATAATGGATAAAAGGCTAGTTCCAAAATCTAAAAAGAACGTATCAAACTCAACACCTTAAAGGTAAATAATCCACTTAAGAAATGGGCAGAAGACATGAACAGGCATTTCTCCAAATGAGACATCCAGATGGCTAACAGACACATGAAAATATGCTCAGCATCACTCATCATCAGTGAAATACAAATCAAAACCACAATGAAATACCACCTCACACATGTCAGAATGGCTAAAAATAACAACTCAGAAAACAACAGATGTTAGTGAAATGTGTATAAAAGGGAATGCTCTTACGCTGTTGGTGGGAATGCAAACTGGTATAGCCACTCTAGAGAACAGTATGGTGGTTCCTCAAAAATCTAAAAGGAGAACTACCCTATGACCCAGCAATTGCACTACTAGTTATTTACCCATGGGATACAAAAATACAGATTTGAAGGGGTACACACACCCACAGATTTATAGTAGCATTATCAACAATAGCCAAATTATGGAGAGAGCCTAAGTGTCCGTTAACTGATGAATGGATAATAAGTGGTATACACACACACACACACAATGGAATATTACTCGGCCGTCAAAAATAGAGGAATCTTGCCATTTGCAACCACATGAAAGGAGCTAGAGTGTGCTAAGCAAAATAAGTCAGCCATAAAAAGACAAACACCATACGATTTCATTCATATGTGGAATTTAAGAATCAAAACAGATGAACATAAGGAAGGGGGTTAAAAGAGAGAGGGCAACAAATCATAAGAGACTTAAATATGAGAACAAACTGAGAGGGGAGGTGGGTGTGGGATGGGCTAGATGGCTGATGGGCATTAGGGAGGGTACTTGTGATGAGCACTGGGCGTGTATGTAAGTGACAAATCACTGAATTCTACTCCTAAAATCAATATTGCATTGTATGTTAACTAATTAGAATTTAAATTTAAAAATGAATAGAAAAAAAGAAGATATATAGATATATATAGATATAGATATCCATATATCTATATCTCTTCTTAGATGATATCTATTTATCTATATCTCTTATATATATAGATATATAGATATATATAGATTTTATATATATATATGTGTGTGTGTGTATGTGTGTGTGTGTGTATATATATATATAAAATGTTACTCAACAATCAAAAAGAATGGTGTCTTGCCATTTGCAACCACGTGGATGGAACTAGAGTGTATTATGCTAAGCGAAATAAGTCAGTCAGAAAAAGACACATCATATGAGTACACTCATAGGTGGAATTTAAGAAACAAAAAAAAGGAACATATGGGAGGGTGAAAGCAATTAAGAAAAAAGAAACAAACCACAAGAGGCTAAAGGAGAACAAACTAAAGGTTGATGGGGTGGAGGCAGATGGGGGATGGGCTAGATGGAGGATGGGCATTAAGGAGGGTACTTGTGATGAGCACTGGGTGTTATATGTAAGTAATCAATCACTGGATTCTACTTCTGAAACAGGGGTGCCTGCGTGGCACAGTCAGTTAAGTGTCCAACATCCACTCAGCTCATGGTTCCAGGTCCAAATCAGGCTCTCTGCTCTTGGCAAAGAGCCTCCTTCAGATCTTCCATCCCTCTCTCTTTCTGCCTCTCTCTCACGCACACTCTCTCTCTTTCAAAATAAACACTTAAGGGCACCTGAATGGCACAGTGGGTTAATTGACCAACTCTTGATTTCAGCTCAGGTCATGATCTCACGGATCATGAGTTCAAGTCCCACATTGGGCTCCACAGCTCACAGTGCAGAGCCTGCTTGAGACTCTCTCTCTCCCTCTCTATCTGCCTCCTCTATGCATGTTGTCTCTCTCTCTCTCTCTCTCAAAATAAATAAATAAATTTTAAAGAAAAATGAACATTTCAAAACATTCTACTACTGGGGCTTCTGGGTGGCTCGGTCAGTTGAGTGTCCGACTTCAGCTCAGGCCATGATCTCCCAGTCTGTGGGTTCGAGCTCCATGTCAGACTCTGTGCTGACAGCTCAGAGCCAGGAGTCTACTTCCCATTCTGTGTCTCCCCCTCTCCCTGCCCCTCCACCACTTGTGCTCCATCTGTCTCTTAAAAACTAAATAAACATTTAAAAAATTTTTAACAAAAAAAATTCTAATGACATAAATCAAAAATAAATCAAAAATTAAAAAAAATATGGAGGAGCCAAGATTGCAACAGGACAGAAGGCTCTTTTTTTTTTGCATCTCTCATCCCTGATATGCAGCCAGATAAACACTAATCCATCTTGCACATCTAGAAAACTTATTTGAGGATTAACACAACAATATGCAAATCCTAAACCACAAACTAAACAGGCACACAGAGCAGAGAGGTGAACTGGAGGAGAGAGAAGCTACAGAGGGCAGGGAGCTGTTTTTGCTTGTAGGGAAAGGACAGGGGGCAGGGAGAGTACAGGAAAAGCACCCACACACACACTTGAAGCAGCTGGGCTGGAGAGAAAGTGTAAGTGTGGAAACAGGCATAAGGGACTGAACAAAAAAGGGAAAAAGGAGAAAGAAGAGGGGTTAAATTCCATTAAGAATTTATAAACAAGGGAACGCAGAGTTGGAAACTCCACAGCTCAATACCTGGCTGTGCTCTGGTGGGAAGGGTGACCCCTGGAGCAGAAAGCAAGTCCAAGGGGTCCTCTGGTCACATGGTGAGAGGCGGTTCCCCTGCTGGGAGGACATGGGGTAGAGGCTGCGTGGCCACCTGACAGCAAAGGTCCCATAGGACCCTGGAAAACAACCACATTTGCTGGTGCTGGAACAAGGTCATTAAGGATAAAGCCTGGCACCAGATATGTGTTGTGATTTTCCATAATCCCTGAAACGTTGCTGCTACAAGATCATGTAAACTTTTTCTGGGGTGGGTAGGCACCCAGATGGTCTCCAGGCATCAACAACAGCACGGTCTCACAAACATTCCAGGGAGCCGGCTGGCAATTGCTTGGTGAGACCTTCCCCCAGAGGGTTGGAATAGGTGACAGCTGCAGTCCCTCAAAAGTGAGGGTTTGGGAAACACAGCCACATCAGAGATAAAACTCAGGGGGAGGTGCCACCTGGCAGCCTGACAGCTTGGTCATGGACAGTGTAGAAGCAGGGAGTGGGCAGAAGCTGGAGACAAGGAGGAGACTTGATTGCTGGTCAGGGAGAGTACAGATTCTGATACTAAAGACTGGGTAGTTGGGTGACATCATTTTCACCTCTCCTGTGCATAAACCTCCACACCTACAGGCACCAAAGCAATCCACCCCAGTAAGCTAAGCAGTGCCATCTAGTGGAGAACAATGTCATTACACTAAACCGTGACCAACTGGGCCAACCTCACTCTTCAGGAACACCACCAATATCTCTACCTGCTTAGTTTATGACCTATAAACTGCTTCATAATATAATTTATAGGGGAAAGTGGATGTAATTTCAATCGTATTTAATTCTGTTCACTGGTCCATCTATTCCATTTATTTCTTTTTCTTTTCTTTTCAAATTCTTGAATAAAGGAGAAAAAATTTATTTTTATTTTACATTTTTATTAGAAAGATTTTTATTTTTTTCTACTATAGTTTTTACTTTTGAAAATTTTTTCAATTCCATTTTACTTTATTTCATTTTATTCTATATCATTGTATTCATTTCTTGAAATTGTCAAACTTTTTTTTTCCTTTTTTTTTTTCTTTTCCTCTCTTTCCCTGTTTTCACTAATCTATCAAGCTTCTTTCAACACCTGACCAAAACACACTTAGGATATAGCATCTTTTATTTGAATTTTTTTGTGTTTTTTTATTTTTATTTTTATTTTTTTACATCAATTCCGTTTCCTCCTTCAAAAAGATGAAATGAAGGAATTCACCCCAGAAGAAAGAACAGGAAGAATGACAGCCAGGAACTTAATCAACACAGATACAAGCATGATGTCTGAACCAGAATTTAGAGGCATGGCACTCTTGAATGGAAGCCATGGCAACAAGCATAGATGAATCAGAGCAGCGAATCACTGATATAGGGGACAAGCTTATTAAGAAAAATGAAGAAAAAAAAGAGAGAGTCTAAGGCAAAAGAGAATGAAGTAAGATTTAGAGACCCAGTGACTCATTGAAAAGGAATAACATCAGAATAATAGCAGTCCCAGATGATGAAGAGAGAGAAAAAGGGATAGGAAGTTACGTGAGCAAATCATAGAAGAAAACTTTCCTAACCTGGGGAAAGACAAAGACATCAAAATCCAGGAAGCACAGAGAACTCCCATTAGATTCAACAAAAACTGACCATCAACAATGTATATCAATTCAAATTTACAAAATACTCAGGCAAAGAAAGATTCATGAAAGCATAAAGGGAAAAAAGTCATTAACCTACAAGGGAAGACAAATCATGTCCTAGCAGACCTATCCACAGAAACTTGGTGGCCAGCAGGAGTGCCAGGATATATTCAACGTGATGAATCAGAAAAATATGCAGCCAAGAAGTTTCCCTGCCAAACAAACAAAGGAGTTTGTGACCACTAAAACAGCCCTGCAAGAAATTTTCAGGGCGATGCTCTAAGAGAAGAAAAGAGCAAACAAACAAACAAACAAAACAAAACAAAAGAAAACAAAACAAAAACCAAGAAGACCAAAGGCAACAAAGACTAAAAGGAACAGAGAACACCACCAGAAACTCCAACTCCACAGTAAATTCATAACTTTCAGAACTCACTATAAATGTCACTGGACTAAACATTCCAATCAAAAGACATAGGGTAACAGAATGGATAAGAGAAGAAGATCCATTTATATATATTTACAAAAGACCCATTTTAGACCTAAAGACACCTTAATATTGAAAGTAAGGGGATGGAGAAGCATCTATCATACTAATGGTCACAAAAAGAAAGCCAGAGTAGCCATACTTATATTAGACAATCTAGATTTTAAACTAAAGACTGTAACAAGAAATGAAGAAGGGCATTATATCATAATTAAGGGATCTATCCACCAAGAAGATCTCACAACTGTAAGCATTTATGCTCCAAATGTGAAAGCACTCAAATATATAAAGCAATTAATCACAACACAAAAAAACTCATTGTTAATAACACCATAATAGTAAGGGACTTCAGCACCCCAATGACAGCAATGCACAGATCATCTAGACAGAAAATCAACAAGGAAACAATGGTTATAAATGACACACTACACCGGATGGACTTAACAGATATATTCAGAATATTTCATCCTAACGTACCAGAATACACATTCTTCTCAAGTGCACATGAAACATTCTCCAGAATAGATCACATAACGGGACACAAATCAGCCCTCAAAAACTACAAAAAGATCAAGATGATACCATGCATATGTTCAGACCACCACACTATGAAACTCAAATCAACCACAAGAAAAAATGTGGAAACATAACAAACAGTTGGAGGAAGTTGAAAAGTACATGGAAGCCAATGAAAATGATAACACCACAGCCCAGAACCTCTGGGATGCAGCAAAAATATTCATAAGAGGAAACTATATACCAATGCAAACCTTCCCAAAGAAGGAAGAAAGGTCTCAGATACACACCTAACCTGACACCTTAAAGAGCTGGAAAAAGAAGAGCAAGTAAAACCAAAAAACAGCAGATAATATGAAATACTAAAAACAAGAGCATAAATCAATGCTATCAAAAAAAAAAAATCAGTAGAATAGATCGATGAAACCAGAAGATGGTTCTTTGACAGAATTAACAAAACTGATAAACCCATATCCAGTTTGATGAAAAAGTAAAGGACCCAAATAAATAAAATCAAGAATCACAGAGGACAGATCACAACCAACACAGCAGAAATACAATCAATAATAAGAGAATATTATGAGCAATTATATACCAATGAAATCGGCAATCTGGAAGAAAAGGACAAATTCCCAGAAACATATAAACTATCAAAACTGGAAAAGGAAGAAACAGAAAATTTGAACACACCCATAACCAGTAAAGACAACGAATTAGTAATCAAAAGTCTCCCAAAAAACAAGAGTCCAGGCCTGGTTGGCTTTAGGGGAATTCTACTAGATATTTAAAGAAGAGTTAACACCTATTCTTTTGAAGCCATACCAAAAATAGAAATGGAAGGAAACCTTACAAACTGATTCTCTGCAGCCAGCATTACCTTGATTCTAAAACCAGACAAAGAACCCACACAAAAGGAGAATTACAGAACAATTTCCCTGATAAATATGGATGCAAAAGTCCTCAACAAGATACCAGCCAACCAAATCAGACAATGCATTAAACGAATTATTCACCACACCAAGTGGGATTTATACCTGGGATGCAGGGCTGTTTCAACAGCCACAAATCAATCAATGTTATACGTGATATCAATAAAAGAAAGGACAAGAACCACATGATTGTCTCGAAAGACACAGAGAAACCATTTGACAAAACACGGCACACTTTCTTGATAAAAACCCTCAAGGGGCGCCTGGGTGGCGCAGTCGGTTAAGCGTCCGACTTCAGCCAGGTCACGATCTCGCGGTCCGTGAGTTCGAGCCCCGCGTCGGGCTCTGGGCTGATGGCTCAGAGCCTGGAGCCTGTTTCCCATTCTGTGTCTCCCTCTCTCTCTGGCCCTCCCCCGTTCATGCTCTGTCTCTCTCTCTGTCCCAAAAATAAATAAACGTTGAAAAAAAAAAATTAAAAAAAAAAAAAAACCCTCAAGAAAGTAGGGATAGAAAGTTCATACCTCAAGATTCAAAAAGCCATATATGAAAGACCCACTGCTAATATCTTTCTCAATGGGGAAAAGAAAGACCTTTCCCCCTAAGTTCAGGAACACGACAGGGATGTCCACTCTCACCACTGTTATTCAACATGCCATTGGAAGTTTTGGCCTCAGCAATCAGAAGCCACAAGGGAATAAAACGCATCCAAAGTGGCCAGGAGGAAGTCAAACTTTCACTCTTAGCAATGACATAAAACTCTATGTGGAAAACACAACATATTCTACTGAAAAACTGCTAGAACTGATCCATGAATTCAGCAAAGTCACAGGATATAAAATCACTGCACAGAAATCGGTTGCATTCCTATACACCGATAATGAAGCAACAGTAAGAGAAATCAGGAATCGATCCCATTGACAAGTGCACAAAAAACCATTAAATACCTAGAAATGTACCTAACCATGAGGTGAAAAAAATATACACTGAAAACTATACAAAGCTTAAGAAATTGAAGAACAAAGAAATGGAAAAATATTCCATGCTCCGGGAATGGAAGAACAAAGATTGTTAAAACATCAATACTCCCCAAAGCAATCTACATATGCAAGGAAATCCCTATCAAGACAACACCAGGATTCTTCACAGAGCTAGAACAAACAATCCTAAAATTTGTATGGAACCAGAAAACACCCCAAATTCCGAAAACAATCTTGAAAAAGAAAACTAAAGCTGGAGGCATCACAATCCAGGATTTCAAAATGGATTACAGCATAACTGAATGAGCCACCCAGGTGCCTGGGTACAATATGATTTTTGATAAAAGGATTATAATAGAGATCTTCAATGAAGATAACAAAGCTCAGAGAAATTTAGTGAAAACAAGTAGTCAAAGACAATACAAATGCAGAATTCCAAACTGGCTTAGAATGTGGGATTTGATTCCTACCTTACCATTTCTCTACAGTGCTCCAACGTCCTACTTGTTACAAAGCCAAAAGAGCAATCATCCCCTAATTAATGGCACCTGCCTCACAGGCTTGTTTTGGGGAATGAATAAACCATGCAAAGCATTTCTGGAAAAAAATAAGATGTATTACAAAACTGTAATCATCAAGACGGTATGGTACTGACACAAAAACAGACAATCAGATCAATGGAACAGAATGGAACCCAGAAATGGACCCACAATTATATGGCCACCGAACCTTTGACAAAGCAGGAAAGGATATCCAGTGGAATAAAGACGGTCTTTCCAGGAGATGGTGCTGTGACAACTGGACAGCGACATGCAGAAAAATGAACCTGGGCCACTTTCTTACACCATACACAAAAATAAACTCAAAATGGATGAAGGACCTAACTGTAAGACAGGAAGCCATCAAAATCCTAGAGGATAAAGCAGATAAAAACCTCTTTGACTTAGGCAGCAGCAACTTCTCACTCAATACATCTCCAGAGGCAAGGGAAACACAAGCGAAAAAGAACTATCAAGAACTCATCAAAATAAAAATCTTCTGGTATTTATCCAAGGGATACAGGTGTGTTTTTTCAAAGGGATACATGCACCCCCATGTTTATAGCAGCACTATCAACAATAGCCAAAGTATGGAAAGAGCCCAAATGTCCACTGATGGATGAATGGATAAAGAAGATGTGGTATATATATATATATATATAATGGAGTATTACTCGGCAATCAAAAAGAATGAAATCTTGCCATTTGCAACTACATGGATGTAATTGGAGGGTATTATGATAAGCAAAATCAGTCAGAGAATGACAAATATCATATGACTTCACTCATATGAGGACTTTAAGAGACAAAACAGATGAACATAAGGGAAAGGAAACAAAAATAATATAAAAACAGGGAGGGAGACATATAAGAAACTCATAAATATGGAGAACAGAGGGTTACTAGAGGGGGTGTGGGAGAGAGAATGGGCTAAATGGTAAGAAATCTACTCCTGAAATCATTGTTGCACTATATGCTAACTAATTTCAATGTGAATTTTAAAAAATAAAAAATAAAATTAAAAAAAGAAATTTATAAAGGTGTTATACATTCAAATTACAAATAATCTAATTAAAAAATGGACAGAATACATGAATAGATATTCTCCAAAAAGACATCCAGATGGCAAAAAAACACTTCAAAAGATGCTCAACATCACTGATTATCAGTTAAATACAAATCAAAAACACAATGATATATCACTTCATCCATGTCAGAAAGGCTAAAATCAACAACACACGAACAACAGGTGTTGTCAAGGATATATAGAAATGGGAACTCTCTTGCACTGTTGAATCCATGAATTCAGAGTTTGAACACCAGGTTGCTTAAAACAAAGAGGTAAGGTAATTCTCTTGAGAGTCGTCAGGGGATATGTTGGAGGAAATGTGGAGGACACAAAATCTTAAAGCCTCTGACATTCAAAGTCTTCCATGAAGGCTCTTCCCCCCAGTCATATGGAGCCCCTACAGAAAACCTTCTTCATTGCTCCCATCACATCCTTGTTCCGCAGTGTATATATGAAGGGGTTGACCATGGGGGTGACGATGGTGTAGAAGAGAGAAATGAACTTGCCCTGATCCTGGGAGTGGTTGTTGCTGGGCTGCAGGTAAGCATAGATGGCCGTGCCATAGAACAGGGAGACCACTGTGAGGTGAGACCCACATGTCCCAAACACTTTCCTCTGTCCTGCGGCTGACTTTATTCTTAACACTGCCCTGACTATCCGACCATAGGAGAATGTGATTAATGCCACAGGTATGAAAAGAAAGATCATACTGAAAAATAAGATCTCAGACTCATACACAGTGGTGTCAACACAGGCAAGCTTGAGCAATGGGGGGACCTCACAAAAGAAGTGGTCTATTTTATTTCTCCCACAAAGTGGTACAAGAAAAATGAGCACCGTCTCCAATGAGGAGTTGGCAAAACCAGTGAACCACGATGCAGAAGCCATCAGGGCACAGAGACGGGGGTGCACGATCACTGTGTAGTGCAGGGGCCTGCAGACGGCTGCATAGCGGTCAAATGCCATCACCCCTAACAGAATGCATTCTGTGCATCCCAACCATAGAGAGACGAAGAGCTGAGCTACACAGCCAGCGAAGGAGATAGACTTGTCTGGTCCCCTGAGATGAACCAGCAGCTGAGGAACAGTGCTGGTCGTGTAACACAGGTCCAGAAAGCTTAGGTTGGACAGGAAAAAGTACATGGGAGTCTGCAGGTGTGGGTCCAGGCGGGACAACGCAATGATGCTTGTGTTTCCCAGCAGGGTGAGCAGATAGAAGATCAGAAGAACCACAAAGAGGACTCGCTCCAGCTGAGGCCGATCAGAGAAACCCAGCAGGATAAAGCCAGTGAAAGAACTTCCATTTTTCTGGTCCATTCTTTCTTACCACATGCTTCCTGTCAAGACCAAGTATTTAGCAATTTTTAAAAGAAATCTTCAAAAAAAAAGTTGGCAGGAGGTGGATTTATCATGCTATAAGACAGGACATGACATTTTATAAGTAACTATTTGAATAAATGATGTACTCATGAAATTGATCAATTAGTTCCAATTTAGTTCCACATTACCACAAAAAGTAAATCATTAACATTTAATGTAAGATAAATCACATAATGGGCCTGTGTCTGCATCAGTCATAGTTACAAAAGGTCTTTTGTAGGCTTAAAGTGCTACAAATATATGTGTGCATTTCAGAGAAAATGGGGATGAGGGAAAAGACGAAGGAAAATCAGAAAGAATAGGAAAGAGATGCAGACAGAGGGAGATTCAGCATCTTTAAAAGTCTTTTTCTGATGTTTATTTATCTTTGATAGGGAGATAAAGACAGAGTCCAGGCAGAGGAGGAGAAGAGACAAAAGAAGACACAGAATCTGAGGCCGGCTCCAGGTTTCCAGCTGTCATCACAGAGTCAGACATGGAGCTTGAACAGCGAGATCTTGACCAGAGCCGAAATCAGACCCTTAACCGACTGAGCAACCCAGGTACTCCAGATTCATTATCTTTCATATGTATCTCATAATTCCACACACCTGGAATGCACACCACACATGTCACAGGTTATGATACAACATGATCTCTAAAATAAATTCAGTTATAGGAATCTATGCCCTGGAATTTATTTCTACAAAGAATTCAGTTACATTCAACACATTGCTTCTAGTTCTGCATACAAACATATATCAGGTTTCTTTTTGTGTGTATGGTAGTCAAACAATTAAATACTCAATCAGAGAGAACCTGACAACACCACCATTCAAATAGTTTTTAACTTTTGCAAGATGCTTAAAATTACCATACCAATTTAACAGGAACTCTGAAAATTCATTGGCTAAGCAGAGTCCTTTGGAATCAGAATTCTAAAATACAGTGGTTAGCACTTTCCTCTTCCTTCTGCCGATTTCTGTTTCACACATTACTCCATTTAGCATTCAAAAAATTCCTGAAAGAGGTAGGATTACTCCATGTCACCATTCTAATCAGAACATTTTAAATCATTATCCAAATGTGTAATCTATGTACAAAGGGTAATGCTTTGCATCATTTCCAATGATAAAATAATTACTTGGGTAAATATATAAAGACAGATACATTCTCAAAGCAATGACAGCTCAAAGAGCTATAATGCAAAACTTATCATAGTACAAGGACAGGCATAAAGGAAAGGATATATTGGTATTATACAAACTCTCCGACACCCATGTATATTATATTAAAGATCACCATTCTGGAATCTAGCTTGCAGAGATAGTCACACTAGATCAAACTTAAAGCTATGCCAGCTCTAAGGCTCTAGGGCTCGTCTGATGACCTTTCCCACCCAACTGCGCAGTACTGAATGAGCATAGTAACATATGAACGAAAGGGCATCAGGGCACGAGTATTTCAGTTCTTTCATATTCAGAAGGGTAGGCATCCAGTACATTTCTGACTCTTCCAAGAGTTTTAAAATATGAAGGCAAGTTTCTTTCAAACCAATGTGTGAGAGAAACGGGTACAAATCTGGCATAAAATAAATGGTCATAGAAATGGAATAAAGGATGCGGCAATTCACACTGTTTTATACCTCCTTTGATTTCCTATAAAGATGTGACCAGTGGTATCCACAAAACGAAATCTATGTGCCAACAGTTTCTTAATAGAATTAATTACAAAGGTATCGGGGACAGTCTAAATGTGCAACAACAGGGAATATCCCCACACTCACACCTTCTCAGAAGAGCAAATAAAAACAAGGGGCGCCTGGGTGGCGCAGTCGGTTAAGCGTCCGACTTCAGCCAGGTCACGATCTCGCGGTCCGGGAGTTCGAGCCCCGCGTCGGGCTCTGGGCTGATGGCTCAGAGCCTGGAGCCTGTTTCCGATTCTGTGTCTCCCTCTCTCTCTGCCCCTCCCCCGTTCATGCTCTGTCTCTCTGTCCCAAAAATAAATAAACGTTGAAAAAAAAATTTTTTTTTAAAAAACAAACCGTGGTTCATTCTCATGCACACGTGCACAAATATACATACATACATCTGAAACACATTGCTGACACATTTTTCTTTAATTTTTAAGTATATTTATTATTATTATTTTGTGAGAGAGAGACAGAGAGAGAGAGAGAGAGAACAAGCAGGGGAGGGACAGAGTGAGATGGAGAGGGAGAGATGTAGAGACAAAGAGACAGAATCCCAAGCAAGCCACTCACTATCAGCACAGAGCCTGACCTCACACCTCTGAGACCATGACCTGAGCTGAAATCAAGAGTCAGAGGCCTAACAAATTGAACCACCAAGAGCCCCCACTGACAAACTCTTTAATGTGCCTGATAAAGGAAACACTCACCAAAGTGAAGGAGGGCAAACATAAAATGCTAACTCATCCAAACAAAATGCCAATATACTATTGCACCATCAGAATAAAAAATGATATATTTTAACACTATCGTTTCGATAAGGACTAGGAAGACAGTTGAGAAAAGATAAAGAGTTGGTGAAATGAACTTGTACAAATTTCTTGCTGCTTTACAGGGGTTAATGTGTGGGTTTTAATATATATATATATATTTATAATATATAATATATATAATATTATATTATTATATAATTATAATATAATTATATATATTTAATATATATAATTATAATATAATTATATATATTATAATATGTATATTATATACACACACATATATATAATTAATATAAACATATGAATGCAAACTGCAGCTGTCATGAAATGATATCATACAGGAAAATCCATTTCTAAAAATTACACATAAATTATTACTTTGCATACAAAAAATAAATACTAGAAAAGGACATGTGTTATGTATAGAAAGAGAGAAAAAATTATTAGTTAAAATAAAAACAGATTCTGCAAAACAAAACAAGTGGTATTCTATGTAATAATTACCATCAAAAAAAGTATATAATTGAAATGACACCTCACAAGAACTCAATTTACAGTAACGAGAAAACAGGCATCAAATGAAAGACGTTAAATGCTTACTACTGACAGACCTAAGGTAATAGAGCAATTACCCTAAGTGTTCAATGCTACATGTAACTCTAAACGTTTCAGTGGAAGAATACATATTCCACAAAACCAGATGCTCAGTATGCATACTACACAGTTTAAAGACAAAAAACTTCAATATAATATCTCCATTTAAGATATTTCAAATATATAACATTCACTGATATATTTGACATACACACGCTGCCCTATCTGGTTCCTGAATGAATCCGGAAAAATTGCAGGCAAGATTTGCGCAGCCTCAGTGCTACGACTGAATCGCTGTTGCTTGCTTGATGCTTCTGTCTCATGGGTCTGAGCTGACCTCAGACATATGAGAACAGGCCCCTGATGACGAGGAAGGACGAGAAAATGAAGGATACAGCCATCACTACATAGAAAATGACAGATGTGATGAACACTGACAGGGTTGTAGGGTAGGTTCTGTGGAAGAAGACAATGAAGTAGGATTTCCATGGCATGTTATTTATTCAGGGAATGCTCTCAGGATAAACGGGGTGAGGGTGGAAGACAGCAGAGAATGTTCCTAAGCAAGGATGTGGTCTCCAGTGGAACAGAGCAGGAGCCTGATCCCATGAGAAGCTGGCCAGAACTCTCCAGCAGAACCATCCATCTGTGATGGTAGAAATACTCTGTCCTCACTGTCCAATACTATGCCCACTCTCCACCTGTCATGCCTGAGCATTTAAAATGCTCTAGCTATGAATCTCAGGGTGCCTGGGTAGCTCAGTCAGTTAAGCATCCAACTTAGGCTCAGGTCATGATCTCATGGTTCGTGGGTTCGAGCCCTACATCAGGTTCAGTTCTGGCAGCGCAGAGCCTGGAACCTGCTTTGGATTCCATGTCTCCCTCTCTCTCTGTCCCTCCCCTGCGTGCTCGCTCTCTCTCTCTCTCTCTCTCTGTCTCTCTCTCTCTCTCTCAAGAATAAACATGACATCGCTTCTCGGCCTTTTGGCTAAGATCAAGTGAAGAATAAACATTACAAACATTTAAATATAAATAAATAAATAAACCCTAGCTAAGAAACTGAACTTTACGTTTTATTTAATTTTAATAAATTTGAATTGAAATAGCTTCCTGTGGAGACTTATTACTGTATTGAACAGAACGGCTCTGTAGCATGGATTGCATCAGATTTAGTCCTGCCTTGGTACCTTCTGTACATCCCATAAGTCTGTCACTAGCTGTGAGCTGCCCCCACCATGTTCTCCAGATCACCTGGCACCATAGCTCCCTTTCAGCTGAGGACAATTCTGTCACGAAGGGAATGGCTGTGAACCTTGGAGCCCACACTCATACCAACTAGGGTTTGGATTGGAGCCCCAGCAGGTAAAGAGCGTCTGGGCAGGTCACCAACAGCGTTCATACAAGAGTCCGTTCATGATCGTGTGCAAGGATAGAAGGATGGAACCTACTGTACTTTACACATCACCTTAGGGCAATTACACATACACACACAAACAAAACACATACACACACACACATACAGACATACACACACACACACAACACGCTGTGTCATTTCCCAAATTCATCACTCAAGTAAAACATTCAGGTTTTTCACTACTGTTCTCTTCATCATTTTGCTATTTGTATGCAGTGGAAGGATCGGCTTTCTTGTTAACAATAAAGTCAAAATAAAGATACATGGACAGAATATAAACCAAATGGAACTTCTCTGATGTAATTTTCAACGTACCATTTAAAAACTCCATACATATTTTAGATATTTTGGTAACTGGTAAGGGAAAAAATAAATATTTAAGACAATAAATGCTGACAATAATTTTTCAGCATAGAGAGGAAGTATTATCTAATTTCACAGACAACATGGAACAAAGGGAAAGCATGGAGGCATACAGTCTGATAGTTTTACACATAAGCATTCTCTATCAACCTATTACTGAAGGCAAATGTTATTCCCACTAAACATGCATATTTAATGATTTTCCACATGTGCATAGAGTGGTGTGATGCATGTACTACAAAAGAATCAAATGTCTACGAATGACTAGAGGCATCCATCATGAACAATTGCATTTAGTTCTTAAATTTTGTGAACTTCCACAGTCTGTTGCATTAGACAATTGGCCACATCCAAACCATTTAGCTTTTTTTTTTTTGTTTCTTTTGAGAACAATTACAACTGGAAATAAACTAACTTGCCGATTCCTAGAGCAACACAGAGACCAACTTATATTTCACTCATCTTTATTCACCTTCCCTGTGGATTCAAAGTTATTTCCTTACCTCCATTCCAAGTCACTGCCTAAATACAACTTTGGGGATAGGAACACGGACATGTAGAATCAGTGTCTGCAGTAGATGCAAAGGTTGACTATACCAACACTAGGTCATCCATAGCTTTTTCTTAAGGAAAAGGACACCTTCTCAGAATGACTTCATAGGTCCTCATGTGGCACCAGAGATCTACACTTTGCCTTTCAAAGGTAAAAAGATGAAGGCAGTCACAGACCCTCCGTATGGTGTCCCAAGGACAATGACCTGCCTGTGTGACAGTAAGACCCTTACAAGCAGGCCAGAGGGTGCCATGACTCTGAGCTGTGGCTGGGCTGGCACAGAGAAACAAATCCCTTCCCCTGTTGATGTCTCTGGGGAATGGATGCCCCACACTCTTAATGAGCCCACGTCACTGAGGTGCCCAGACATGGCAATCCTCAGGGACAATGACTATGGAGGACAATGCCAGAGGAGACCTAATCTTTCTCTTCTATTAGTTCACGTGTCTGACAGAGGACAATAACTCCCTAGACCTCCCCAGCTACCTTAGCTCCCACTTGTGAATGACCCAGATGTTTTATAAACCACTTAAGATTTTTTTCCTCACAATTGCCCAATATATTTACATATAAACATGTAAGGAAGAATCCATTCACTTGCTTAATTTCAAATGTAAATATGTAAATATATTCTTCATTTAATTTCATTTATAACCAATTATACAGAATCACAGAGCTAATAATTAGGCACATTCTAATCTTTAACATGAATATAAAGGAAGGCCACCAAATTCTACCTATCTTCTAATGTGGCTAGGGGAAAAAACTCAAATCCTCTAAAACATTTTACAGTTGATAGCCATTGGATTTAATGGTGTCCTCATAATTTAAAAAATTACCTGTGTTGTTAATATGTGTACATGGTTTATTTAAATTCAGGTAGTCTTGGGCATCTGGGTGGCTCAGTCAGTTAAGCGTCTGACTTCGGTCATGATCTCGCTGTCTGTGAGTTCAAGCCCCGCATCAGGTTCTGTGCTGACAGCTCAGAGCCTGCAGCCTGTTTCAGATTCTGTGTCTCCCTCTCTCTCTGACACTCCCTCATTCATGCTCTGTCTCTCTCTGTCTCAAAGATAAATAAACGTTTAAAAAAAAACTTAAATTCAGCTAGTCTTTGGATTTAAGCTCATATTCGTTTTGAGTTTATCAGGAGACTTACAAGTAATCAATAAGAAAAATGTAAGAAAATTGATGGGTACTTTGTGGCTATTTCTCAAAGATCCATAATTTCCAGTTTCGTTTATCATGTTCTGCCTAAGGAGATAAACTACCTCCTGCTAGAAATATTCTTAGACTTGGATTTTCTCAGGTATTCACATACCAGGTAGATGCCCTCCTGATAGTTATATGGAGAACTGACACTCTGGGTGTCCTGAAGAGGGAGGGAATTACAGACCTGCTATTATGCTTTTCTCCTCAGGCCTCACTCAGGAGGCAAGAAAGGTCTCAAAACACAATCTAACCTTGCACCTAAAGAAGCTAGAAAATGAAGAACATAGGGGTGCCTGGGTGGCTCAGTTGTTAACCATCCGCCTTCGGCTCAGGTCATGATCTCGCGGTCCGTGAGTTCGAGCCCTGCTTCGGGCTCCATGCTGACAGCTCAGAGCCTGGAGCCTGCTTCAGATTCTGTGTCTCCCTCTCTCTCTCTGACCCTCCCCTGTTCATGCTCTGTCTCAAAAATAAATAAACATTAAAGAAATTTTTAAAAATAAAATGAAGAGCATAAAGCTTTAGGCCAGCAGAAGAAGGGAAATAATAAAGATTAGAGCAGAAATAAATGATATCGAAACAAACAAAATACAATAGACCAGTTCATTGAAACTAAGAGATGGTTCTTTGGAAGAATAAACAAAATTGATAAACCTCAAGCCAGACTTATCAAAAAGAAGACAGAGGAACCAAATGAATAAAACATGAATTAAAGAGTAGTGATCACAATCAACTTTGTTGAAATACAAACAATTATAAGAGAATACTATGAAAAACTATATGCCAGTAAACTGGCCATCTGGAAGATACTGACAAATTTCTAGAAACTCACAAACTACCAAACAGAAACGGGAACACATAGAAAATTTTAACAGACCATAACCAGCAAAGAAATGGAATTCGTAATCACAAATCTCCCAACAAACAAGAGTCCTGGGTCAGATGGCCTCCCAGGGGAATTCTACCAGACATTTAAGGAACAGTTAATACCTATTCTCAAACTGTTGCAAAAAAAACAGAAATCGAAGGAGGGCTTCCAATCTCATCCCATGAAGCCAGCATTACCTTGATTCCAAAAGCAGACAAAGAACCCCCTGCCCCCTAAGAAGGAGAATAACAGGCCAGTATCCCTGATGACCTGGATGCAAAAATTCTCAACCAGATAGATATAGAAAACTGAATTCAACAGTAAATTAAAGGAATTATTCACCAAGATCAAGTGTGATTTATTCCTGGGCTGCAGGGCTGGTTCACTATTTGCATAGCCATCCACTATGCACATGTCAATCAACATGATATACTACACTAATCAAAGAAAGGATAGGAACCATATGATCCTGTCAACCGAGGCAGAAAACACATTTGACAAAATACAGCATCCATCTTTTTTTTGGTGGGGGATGAGGAAAACTATATTTATTTTGTTTACTTTTACATGTAAATTTTAATTCCAGTAATTAACATACAGTGTGGATGACTTTCAGGTATACAAGATTACTATTCAACAATTCTATATGTTACTCAGTGTTCCTCATGGTAAGTGTACTCAATCCTCTTCACCTATTTCACCCTCCCCCCACCCACCTTCCCTTTGGTAACTATCAGTTTATTCTTTTTTTTTTTTTCAGGAGAAATGGATATGTTTTATTTTATTTTTTTTATATATATGAAATTTATTGACAAATTGGTTTCCATACAACACCCAGTGCTCATCCCAAAAGGTGCCCTCCTCAATACCCATCACCTACCCTCCCCTCCCTCCCACCCCCCATCAACCCTCAGTTTGTTCTCAGTTTTTAACAGTCTCTTATGCTTTGGCTCTCTCCCACTCTAACCTCTTTTTTTTTTCCCTTCCCCTCCCCCATGGGTTCCTGTTAAGTTTCTCAGGATCCACATAAGAGTGAAACCATATGGTATCTGTCTTTCTCTGTATGGCTTATTTCACTTAGCATTACACTTTCTAGTTCCATCCACGTTGCTACAAAAGGCCATATTTCATTCTTTCTCATTGCCACATAGTATTCCATTGTGTATATATACCACAATTTCTTTATCCATTCATCAGTTGATGGACATTTAGGCTCTTTCCATAATTTGGCTATTGTTGAGAGTGCTGCTATGAACATTGGGGTACAAGTGCCCCTATGCATCAGTACTCCTGTATCCCTTGGGTAAATTCCTAGCAGTGCTATTGCTGGGTCATAGGGTAGGTCTATTTTTAATTTTCTGAGGAACCTCCACACTGCTTTCCAGAGCGGCTGCACCAATTTGCATTCCCACCAACAGTGCAAGAGGGTTCCCGTTTCTCCACATCCTCTCCAGCATCTATAGTCTCCTGATTTGTTCATTTTGGCCACTCTGACTGGCGTGAGGTGATACCTGAGTGTGGTTTTGATTTGTATTTCCCTGATAAGGAGCGACGCTGAACATCTTTTCATGTGCCTGTTGGCCATCTGGATGTCTTCTTTAGAGAAGTGTCTATTCATGTTTTCTGCCCATTTCTTCACTGGGTTATTTGTTTTTCGGGTGTGGAGTTTGGTGAGCTCTTTATAGATTTTAGATACTAGCCCTTTGTCCGATATGTCATTTGCAACTATCTTTTCCCATTCCGTTGGTTGCCTTTTAGTTTTGTTGGTTGTTTCCTTTGCTGTGCAGAAGCTTTTTATCTTCATAAGGTCCCAGTAATTCACTTTTGCTTTTAATTCCCTTGCCTTTGGGGATGTGTCAAGTAAGAGATTGCTACGGCTGAGGTCAGAGAGGTCTTTTCCTGCTTTCTCCTCTAAGGTTCTGATGGTTTCCTGTCTCACATTTAGGTCCTTTATCCATTTTGAGTTTATTTTTGTAAATGGTGTGAGAAAGTGGTCTAGTTTCAACCTTCTGCATGTTGCTGTCCAGGTCTCCCAGCACCATTTGTTAAAGAGGCTGTCTTTTTTCCATTGGATGTTCTTTCCTGCTTTGTCAAAGATGAGTTGGCCATACGTTTGTGGGTCTAGTTCTGGGGTTTCTATTCTATTCCATTGGTCTGTGTGTCTGTTTTTGTGCCAATACCATGCTGTCTTGATGATGACAGCTTTGTAGTCGAGGCTAAAGTCTGGGATTGTGATGCCTCCTGCTTTGGTCTTCTTCTTCAAAATTCCTTTGGCTATTCGGGGCCTTTTGTGGTTCCATATGAATTTTAGGATTGCTTGTTCTAGTTTCGAGAAGAATGCTGGTGCAATTTTGATTGGGATTGCATTGAATGTGTAGATAGCTTTGGGTAGTATTGACATTTTGACAATATTTATTTTTCCAATCCATGAGCAGGGAATGTCTTTCCATTTCTTTAAATCTTCTTCAATTACCTTCATAAGCTTTCTATAGTTTTCAGCATACAGATCCTTTACATCTTTGGTTAGATTTATTCCTAGGTATTTTATGCTTCTTGGTGCAATTGTGAATGGGATCAGTTTCTTTATTTGTCTTTCTGTGGCTTCATTGTTAGTGTATAAGAATGCAACTGATTTCTGTACATTGATTTTGTATCCTGCGACTTTGCTGAATTCATGTATCAGTTCTAGCAGACTTTTGGTGGAGTCTATCGGATTTTCCATGTATAATATCATGTCATCTGCAAAAAGCGAAAGCTTGACTTCATCTTTGCCAATTTTGATGCCTTTGATTTCCTTTTGTTGTCTGATTGCTGATGCTAGAACTTCCAGCACTATGTTAAACAACAGCGGTGAGAGTGGGCATCCCTGTCGTGTTCCTGATCTCAGGGAAAAAGCTCTCAGTTTTTCCCCGTTGAGGATGATGTTAGCTGTGGGCTTTTCATAAATGGCTTTTATGATCTTTAAGTATGTTCCTTCTATCCCGACTTTCTCAAGGGTTTTTATTAAGAAAGGGTGCTGAATTTTGTCAAAGGCCTTTTCTGCATCGATTGACAGGATCATATGGTTCTTCTCTTTTTTGTTGTTAATGTGATGTATCACGTTGATTGATTTGCGAATGTTGAACCAGCCCTGCATCCCAGGAATGAATCCCACTTGATCATGGTGAATAATTCTTTTTATATGCTGTTGAATTCGATTTGCTAGTATCTTATTGAGAATTTTGGCATCCATATTCATCAGGGATATTGGCCTGTAGTTCTCTTTTTTTACTGGGTCTCTGTCTGGTTTAGGAATCAAAGTAATACTGGCTTCATAGAATGAGTCTGGAAGTTTTCCTTCCCTTTCTATTTCTTGGAATAGCTTGAGAAGGATAGGTATTATCTCTGCTTTAAACGTCTGGTAGAACTCCCCTGGGAAGCCATCTGGTCCTGGACTCTTATTTGTTGGGAGATTTTTGATAACCAATTCAATTTCTTCGCTGGTTATGGGTCTGTTCAAGCTTTCTATTTCCTCCTGATTGAGTTTTGGAAGAGTGTGGGTGTTCAGGAATTTGTCCATTTCTTCCAGGTTGTCCAATTTGTTGGCATGTAATTTTTCATAGTATTCCCTGATAATTGTTTGTATCTCTGAGGGATTGGTTGTCATAATTCCATTTTCATTCATGATTTTATCTATTTGGGTCATCTCCCTTTTCTTTTTGAGAAGCCTGGCTAGAGGTTTGTCAATTTTGTTTATTTTTTCAAAAAACCAACTCTTGGTTTCGTTGATCTGCTCTACAGTTTTTTAGATTCTATATTGTTTATTTCTGCTCTGATCTTTATTATTTCTCTTCTTCTGCTGGGTTTAGGCTGTCTTTGCTCTTCTGCTTCTATTTCCTTTAGGTGTGCTGTTAGATTTTGTATTTGGGATTTTTCTTGTTTCTTGAGATAGGCCTGGATTGCAATGTATTTTCCTCTCAGGACTGCCTTCGCTGCGTCCCAAAGCGTTTGGATTGTTGTATTTTCATTTTCGTTTGTTTCCATATATTTTTTGATTTCTTCTCTAATTGCCTGGTTGACCCACTCATTCGTTAGTAGGGTGTTCTTTAACCTCCATGCTTTTGGAGGTTTTCCAGACTTTTTCCTGTGGTTGATTTCAAGCTTCATAGCATTGTGGTCTGAAAGTATGCATGGTATAATTTCAATTCTTGTAAACTTATGAAGGGCTGTTTTGTGACCCAGTATATGATCTATCTTGGAGAATGTTCCATGTGCACTCGAGAAGAAAGTATATTCTGTTGCTTTGGGATGCAGAGTTCTAAATATATCTGTCAAGTCCATCTGATCCAATGTCTCATTCAGGGCCCTTGTTTCTTTATTGACCGTGTG
The DNA here is from genome assembly GCF_022079265.1 of Lynx rufus. Taxonomy (NCBI): domain Eukaryota; kingdom Metazoa; phylum Chordata; class Mammalia; order Carnivora; family Felidae; genus Lynx; species Lynx rufus. The sequence goes on from NW_025814878.1 coordinate 144,244,058, forward strand.
TCTAGATGATCTATCCATTTCTGTAAGTGGGGTGTTAAAGTCCCCAGCAATTACCACATTCTTATCAATAAGGTTGCTTATGTTTATGAGTAATTGTTTTATATATTTGGGGGCTCCGGTATTCGGCGCATAGACATTTATAATTGTTAGCTCTTCCTGATGGATAGACCCTGTAACTATTTAAAATTTTTTTTTTCAACGTTTATTTATTTTTGGGACAGAGAGAGACAGAGCATGAACGGGGGAGGGGCAGAGAGAGAGGGAGACACAGAATCAGAAACAGGCTCCAGGCTCTGAGCCATCAGCCCAGAGCCCGACGCGGGGCTCGAACTCCCAGACCGTGAGATCGTGACCTGGCCGAAGTCGGACGCTTAACCGACTGCGCCACCCAGGCGCCCCAAGACCCTGTAACTATTATATAATGTCCTTCTTCATCTCTTGTTACAGCCTTTAATTTAAAGTCTAGTTTGTCTGATATAAGTACGGCTACTCCAGCTTTCTTTTGGCTTCCAGTAGCATGATAAATAGTTCTCCATCCCCTCACTCTGAATCTAAAGGTGTCCTCAGGTCTAAAATGAGTCTCTTGTAGACAGCAAATAGATGGGTCTTGTTTTTTTATCCATTCTGATACCCTATGTCTTTTGGTTGGCGCATTTAATCCATTTACATTCAGTGTTATTATAGAAAGATACGGGTTTAGAGTCATTGTGATGTCCGTAGGTTTCATGCTTGTAGTGATGTCTCTGGTACTTTGTCTCACAGGGTCCCCCTTAGGATCTCTTGTAGGGCTGGTTTAGTGGTGACAAATTCCTTCAGTTTTTGTTTGTTTGGGAAGACCTTTATCTCTCCTTCTATTCTAAATGACAGACTTGCTGGATAAAGGATTCTCGGCTGCATATTTTTGCTGTCTAGCACCCTGAAAATCTCGTGCCAATTCTTTCTGGCCTGCCAAGTTTCAAAAGAGAGATCAGTCACGAGTCTTATAGGTCTCCCTTTATATGTGAGGGCACGTTTACCCCTTGCTGCTTTCAGAATTTTCTCTTTATCCTTGTATTTTGCCAGTTTCACTATGATATGTCGTGCAGAAGATCGATTCAAGTTACGTCTGAAGGGAGTTCTCTGTGCCTCTTGGATTTCAATGCCTTTTTCCTTCCCCAGTTCAGGGAAGTTCTCAGCTATTATTTCTTCAAGTACCCCTTCAGCACCTTTCCCTCTCTCTTCCTCCTCTGGGATACCAATTATGCGTATATTATTTCTTTTTAGTGTATCACTTAGTTCTCTAATTTTCCCCTCATACTCCTGGATTTTTTTATCTCTCTTTTTCTCAGCTTCCTCTTTTTCCATAACTTTATCTTCTAGTTCACCTATTCTCTCCTCTGCCTCTTCCATCCGAGCCGTGGTGGTTTGCATTTTGTTTTCCATTTCATTTAAAGCGTTTTTCAGCTCCTCGTGACTGTTCCTTAGTCCCTTGATCTCTGTAGCAAGAGATTCTCTGCTGTCCTGTATGCTGTTTTCCAGCCCAGCGATTAGTTTTATGACTATTATTCTAAATTCACTTTCTGTTATATTATTTAAATCCTTTTTGATCAGCTCATTAGCTGTTGTTATTTCCTGGAGATTCTTCTGAGGGGAATTCTTCCGCTTGGTCATTTTGGATAGTCCCTGGTGTGGTGAGGACCTGCAGGACACTTCCCCTGTGCTGTGGTGTATAACTGGAGTTGGTGGGCGGGGCCGCAGTCAGTCCTGATGTCTGCCCCCAGCCCACTGCTGGGGCCACAGTCAGACTGGTGTGTGCCTTCTCTTCCCCTCTCCTAGGGGCGGGATTCACTGTGGGGTGGCGTGGCCCGTCTGGGCTACTTGCACACTGCCAGGCTTGTGATGCTGGGGATCTGGCGTATTAGCTGGGGTGGGAAGGCAAGGTGCACGGCGGCAGGGGGGGCAGGCTTAGCTCGCTTCTCCTTAGGTGATCCACTTCAGGAGGGGCCCTGTGGCAGCCGGAGGGAGTCAGATCCGCTGCCGGAGGTTTGGCTCCGCAGAAGCACAGAGTTGGGTGTTCTCGCGGAGCGAGCAATTTCCCTGGCCGGAGCCGGTTCCCTTTGGGATTTTGGCTGGGGGATGGGCGGGGGAGATGGCGCTGGCGAGCGCCTTTGTTCCCCGCCAAACTGAGCTCTGTCGTCCGGGGGCTCCGCAGCTCACCCTCCCTTTGTCCTCCAGCCTTCCCGCTTTCCGAGCAGAGCTGTTAACTTATGACCTCCCAGACGCTAAGTCGCACTTGCTGTCGGAACACAGTCCGTCAGGCCCCTCCGCTTTTGCAAGCCGGACTCGGGGGCTCTGCTTGGCCGGCGAGCCGCCCCTCCGCCCCGGCTCCCTCCCGCCAGTCCGTGGAGCGCGCACCGCCTCGCCGCCCTTCCTACCCTCTTCCGTGGGCCTCTCGTCTGTACTTGGGTCCGGTGACTCCGTTCTGCTAATCCTCTGGCAGTTTTCTGGGTTATTTAGGCAGGTGTAGGTGGAATCTAAGTGATCAGCAGGACGCGCGGTGAGCCCAGCGTCCTCCTACGCCGCCATCTTCCTCTCAACCTCCCCAGTTTATTCTTAATATTTAAGAGTTGGGTTTCTTTTGATGTGCCTCTTTTTATTTTGTTCTTTTGTTTATTAAATTCCACATATTAGTAAACTCAAATAATATATGTCTTTCTCTGACTCTCTTTATTTCATTTAGCTTTATACTTCCTACGTCCACCCACTTTTTTTTTTAATTTAAATTATAGTCAGTTATACAGTGCAATATTGGTTTCAGGAATAGAATTTAGTGATTCATCACTTTCATACAACACCCAGGGCTCATCATAACAAGTTGCCCTCCTTAGTACCCATCACCCATCTAGCCCATCTCCCACCCACCTCCCTCCATAGACCCTCAGCCTGTTCTCTTTAGCTAAGAGTCTCTTGTGGTTTGTCTCTCTCCCTCTATGTAACTATTTTTCCCCTTCCCTTCCCCCATGGTCTTCTGTTAAGTTTCTCAACTTCCACATAGGAGTGAAAACATATGGTATCTGCCTTTCTCTGACTGACCTATTTCACTTAGCATAATACCCTCTAGTTCCATCCATGTTGCTGCAAATGTCAGGATTTCATTCTTTCTCATTGCCAAGTAGTATCCCACTGTATATATAAACCACATCTTTAACCATTCCTCAGTTGATGGACATTTAGGCTCTTTCCATAGTTTACCTATTGTTGAAAGCACCAGCATCCATTCTTAATAAAAACCATCAACCACATAGGAATACATGGGACATACCTCAACATTATGAAGGCCATATATGAAAGACCCACAGCTAATATCATCCTTTATGGGGTAAAACTGAGAGCCTTTCTTCTACAGACAGGAATAAGACAAGGATACTCAGTCCCACCATTACGAGTTAACACAGGACAGGAACTTTTAGCCTCAGCAACATACAACAAAAAGAAATAAAGGGTATACAGATCAGCAAGGGAGGAGTCAAACGTTCACTATTTGCAGATGACATGATATTCTACGTAGAAACCTGAAAAACACTCCAACAAAAGCTAGTGGAACTAATCCTGAATTCAGGAAGGTCACAGCATAGAAAATCAACATACAAGAATCTGTTGCATTTCTACACACCAATAAGGAAGTAGCAGAAAAAGAAATCAAGGAATGGATCCCATTTACAATTGCACCAAAAACCATAAGATAACCTAGGAATAAACCTAACTAAAGAGGTAAAAGATCTGTACCCTGAAAACTATAGAACACTTACGAAAGAAATGAAAGACACAAAGAAAGGGAACAACGTTTCATGCTTATAGATTGGAAGAACAAATATTGTTAAATATCCACACCACCAAAAGCAACATACACATTTAATGCAACCCCTATAAATATATCACCAGCATTTTTCACAGAGCTAGAACAATCCTAAAATTGCTATGGAACCATAAAGACTCAGATGTGTCAAAGCAATCCTGAGAGAGAAAAGCAAAGCTGGAGGTATCATGATTATAGACTCAAGCTATATTACAAAGTTGTAGTTGGGAGTACAGTATGGTACTGCCATAATGAACAGAAATGTAGATCAATGGAACAAAACAGAAAACCAGAAATGGACCCATAAGTGTATGGCCAACTAATATTTGACAAAGCAGGAAAGAATATCCAATGGAAAAAAGACATTCTCTTCAACAAATGGTGTTGGGAAAACTGGACAGTGACATGCAGAAAAATGACCCTGGACCACTTTCTTACACCATGCTAAAAAATAAACTCAAAATGGATGAAACACCAAAATGTAAGACAGGGACCATCAAAATCCCAGAGGGGAACACAAACAGCAACCTCTTTGAACTCGGCTGGAACAACTTCTTACTAGACATGTCTCTGGAGTCAAGGGAAACAAAAGCAAAAATGAACTATTAGGGCCTCATCAAGATAAAACGCTTCTGCACCACAAAGGAAACAACCAACAAAATTAAAAAGCTTCTGACAACTGGAGGGATATTTTCAAATGACATACCAGATAAAGGGATAGTATACAAAATCTCTAAAGAACTTACCAAACTCAAATAGCAAATAATCCAGGAGAGAAATTGGCAGAAGACCTGAATAGACACCTTTCCAAAGAAGACAATCAGATAACTAATAGACACATGAAAAGATGCTCAACATCACATCAAGGAAATACAAATCCAAACCACAATGAGATACCACGTCACCCCTGTCAGAATGGCTAGAATGAAAAACTCAGAAAACAACAGTTGTTGACAAGAATGGGGAGAGAGGGAACCTGTTACACTATTGGTGGGAATACAAACTGGTGCAGCCACTCAAAAACAGTATGTAGGTTCCTCAAAAAAATTAAAAATAGACCTTACACCCCAACCATTGCATTACTAGGTATGTATCCAAAAGATACAAAAATGATGATTCCAAGAGGGCCTATGCACCCCAATGTTTATAGCAGCATTATCAACAATAGCCAAATTATGAAAAGAGCCCAAATGTCCACTGACAGATGAATGGATACAGATGTCATATATTGCTACAATGGAATACTTACTACAAGGTGATGAAAAAGAATGAAATCTTGCCATTTGCAACAACCTGAATGGAACTAAAGTGCATTATGCTAAGCAAAGTAGGTCATGCAGAGAAGGACAAATATCATATGATTACACTCATGTATGGAATGTAAGAAATGCAACAAATGAAAATAGGGGAAGGAAAGGAAAAATAAAACCAGAGAGAGAGGCAAACTGTAAGAGGCTCTTAAATACAGAGTTAAAACTGAGAGTTATTGGAGGAGAGGAAGGTGGGGGGATAGGCTCAATGGGTGATGGGCAGAATGAAGGCACTTGTGATGAGCACTGGGTGTCATATGTAAGCGATGAATTATTGGGTTCTACTCCTGAAATCAATAATACACCATATGTTAACAAATGTGAATTTAAATAATAAATTAAAAAAAGATGTGGCATACATATCAAATGATTATTATTCAGCCATGAGAAAGAAGGAAATCCTGCCTTTTGTGACAACATGGATGGACCTTGTGTGCATTATGCTAAATGAAAGAAGTCAGAAGAGAAAGACAACGACTATGTGATTTCACATATTTGTGGAAACCAGAAAAGGTGTATAGATTCAGACAGTAGAAAGGTGGTTACAAGGGGTAAAGGGAAAAAAAAAAAAAAAAACAAGGGGCTAAGGGATAGAAGTGGGAGATGTTGGGCAAAGAGATCAAACTTCCAGTTTGAAGAGGAATACTTCCTGAGCATCTAACGTACAGCGTGGTGATTACAGTTAATATTATTATATTCTCAACTTGAAGGTGGCCTAGAGAGTATATCTCAAATGTTCTCACCGTGAAGAAGAAATGGTAATTATGTGATGTGATGCAGATGTTAGCTGACACAATGGTGGCAATAATTTCATTATGTATATTTTCACATTTGTACTTCTTAAGTTTGCTGAATGTTATGCATCTGTCATATCTTAGTATATATAAGAAAAAATAAACACCAGAGATACCATTCATTTCTTTTATCATTTCTATATTTCTTTCTTTTAAACTTACTCTCCTAAGTTCACATTTTTATTGCTGCTTAATAAAAAATCTCCCTGCAAAGTTACTAAATAGAGTGTTCTTTCATTATACCAACTACAAACACAACCCTCTCATTGTGATCCAAATTTCAATGCAGAGACTGAAAGAAGGCATTTCTAAATGTTTACCTTGTGTGTCTCTCTAATAACATTAAAATAGGGTCTAGTTTGTTCCACGGGGCTGAGTGGGGCAAGATTCCTTCAGGTACTACAACTCTGGATTTTTTTTTTTCCTCCTGTTACTCTGTCTTGTCACTTTAATTCCAAACAGCTGGGAGAAGCCTGGGGGAAAGAAGGGAATGTCTCCTCCCTTAAGCCAGTGTCCTGTCCTTAAGGCCACCTCAGGGACCCCTTCCTCTGAACCCTCTGATCTCCAGTCATTCACCCTCTCCCTTCCACTTTTACACCCAGCCCCTCCTTCCCAGGAAACCACGGGTCCACACACGGTGGTTCCCACTCTGCACCATCAGGGCTCAAACATGCCACAACACCACTGCGGTGCAAGAAGGCTCTCACCCATATCACAAAACAAGCATCCAAAAAGCAGTCACCTGTGAAGGGTGGAGTTGGCAGGGGTCTGTGACCTGCTCCTGCCTCCTCCGTGAGCCTGGTCAGAGCAGGACTCTGGCCAACAGTAGCTGCGAAATGTGCAGACTAGGAGGTACAGGAGGGTCTCACAGGGGTGACTGCGCTCTGATGACTGATCCAGGAGTGAGTTTAGCAGGACGCAGAGGGCGTGTCCAGAGTGCAGTCACCCTACACCGCACACCCTGCCATTATGCTAACGTGTGACAGTCCTAAGGCCAGGACAGGGCTATGAAGGTAGGGACCCATGAACTGAGGAACCCCATAACTTCTCTGTGCTGACTTGGACCACACAATAGAGCCCCACATATGACAAAATGAAACGTTGTCCATTGCAGTGAGGGGGACCCCAACGCTATGTCTGGCCGGTCTAGGGCTTCCGGGATACTGCGTGCGCCTTCATTATTTTGTATATTTGCTAATTAGTAGTAAATCTTCTGGTTAAGAAGTATATCCCAGGTGCACCCGGTTGGCTCAGTTGGGTAAGCGTCTGACTCGAGATTTTTGGCTCAAGTAACGATCTCATGTCGTGAGATGGAGTCCCATGTGGGCTCTGCCCTGACAGCACACATCCTGCTTGGGATTCTCTCTCTCCCTCTCCCTGTCTCTCTCAAAAATAAATAAACTTTAAAAAAAAGAATTGTGTTTCATGTCAGTCGGACTGACACTTGGGTCACTTTGGATACCTGAGCTACGGTGTGTACTGTGTTCCTCAGAGGCAAAAGACCTGGAAGAATCCATGACCTTCTCTAGAGCAAAATGATAGTCCAAAGCTCCAAGCGCCAGAGACAGATGGAATAAAATAATTTAGCCAAATCTTGGGTACAATCCCTGTAGCCATGCCAGAGTTATTGGTGAACGTTTAAAGGAAATGGTTCAGGGGCACCTGGGTGGCTCAGTCGGTTGGGCGGCCGACTTCGGCTCTGGTCATGACTCATGGTTCATGGGTTCAAGCCCCGCGTCGGGCTCTGTGCTGACAGCTCCAAGCCTGAAGCCTGCTTCGGAATCTGTGACTCCCCCTCTCTCTCTGTCGCCTTCCCAGCTCATTCTCTGTCTCTGTCTCTCAAAAAGTAAATGAAAAAAACATTAAAAAAAATTTTTTTTTAATTTAAAAAAATAAAGGAAATGGTTCAAATAATATTGGTGGCAATTTATACAACCCAGCAGCCTGTAATATACAAAGCATGGAGACCGTGGGGAGGCACATTCCCAACATTAGAAAAATGTTACAGAACAACATTCAATCTCTTTGGTCTCTTAAGTGATTCCTTCTTTATTTAGCATGGACCCTACGGATCTTTACAATCTGTAATTTATTCCTATGTAACATGAACATTCAAATACTATCAAACATTCACTTAGAGGAAATACATCTGTTTCCACAGGGTTCTGTGTCCTTAATCACTGAGAAGTAGCTGCTCAGCCAGAACATAAGGTTGTGTTGTGTGGTTTCGAGAGACCTTGAGGGTTTTTACACCACACCATGGAAAGTTCCTTTGAGGGATTTTAGAGTGACTGGTATAACTGTCAGAATGTAATGGAAACATAATGGAGAGAAGGAAATTTGTCACCATTGGGGATAAACATTATTACAAAACTGTTTCTGTACTGGTGTTCATTCAGCATTACCACATATATGGCATCAAAATATATCCCAGGTGTTGATTTCAAACGTGATTACTGTGATGCCTTTAGGGATCCAGACAGAACCATGACCATGTGATAATCTCCACTAAGCTCTCATTTCCAACCTGCCTAATGCTGTCTATGTTGCAAGATTACCGGTCATAAGCATGAGACCCTCAGGGGGTTCAAGACCCAGGATAATGCCGGTTAGCTGTCAGAAGAGGGAACAGTGTGATTGTTATGAATATGTGTCCAAAGACACAAATACATTTACCTGCATTGAGCTACACACTGGAAAAACCTACCAAGAAAAACATAAACATTTCTTTTACGGTGGCATAGTCAAAACTTCAACCTCCATGAGAAAATGTACTGCTCATGACAAGAAATATATACAAAAACCCAGATCCATAACACAAAACATATTTACATGCAAAGTAAGCTTTAGTTAAGATCTAAATTCTACAATGTCACATTCACTTCTTATGAGATGTTTATATTTATTATTCATCATTCAGAATTGTGTTATTTCATAATGTGATGGCTATATGTAAAACTTAGACATATTGAGATTTTTAATACTTAATATACATTTTATTCATTCCTTAAATTTTCTCCTGGTGAATCTAAACAAGCACCATAGAACATGGGATTTCCTGGAAAATGGAGGTCATTTTTCATATTTTTATAATATATCCCTGCGTTCAAATTGTATGGAATCTTTGGCAGATGTGACATACAAAAGCCTTAATCACTTCAGGCCTGGATCAAACAATTTGTAAATTGGTATGAAGAAAGGATCTAAATATATTTTGCCCTTGAAACACTTGCTGCATTACTATAGGGGAAAAAAAGAATATAAAATAGGACTTGTGTCATTCAATGTCCTCAAAAGTCATTTTTTTAGGGGCGCCTGGGTGGCTCAGTCGGTTAAGCGTCCGACTTCGGCTCAGGTCACGATCTCGTGGTCCGCGAGTTCGAGCCCCGCGTCGGGCTCTGGGCTGATGGCTCAGAGCCTGGAGCTTGCTTCCGACTCTGTGTCTCCCTCTCTCTCTATCCCTCCCCCGTTCATGCTGTGTCTCTCTCTGTCTCAAAGATAAATAAACGTTAAAAAAAATTTTAAAAAAAAAAGTCATTTTTTTAAATATTTATTCATCTTTGAGAGAGAGAGAGAGAGAGAGAGAGCAAGAGCGGGGGAGGGGCAGATTGAGAGGAAGACACAGAATCTGAAGCAGGCTATAGGCTCTGAGCTGCCAGAACAAAGCCCAACGCAGGGCTTGAACCCACGAACCATGAGATAATGACCTGAGCTGAAGTCAGACACCCGACCGACTGAGCCACCCAGGTGCCCACTCAAAAGTCATTTTTAATGAATGAGGTGGCTCATCATAAATTCAAGCGAGGTGCACACCTCACATCGCACAACATTACACACATTACACATAAGCACCGCCTGCTGTATTGCTACCTGATGCTCCCATTGTCCCTGGGATGAGTGCATCATGCCATCGCCCCCTGTGACGGGAAGGCTACGTAAAATTACTGTCACACAGGTACGGTCACACTGGGGCCTAATATCTGAATGACTGTGTCAGGATTGGTGTTCCCAGGATTTCCTCTGAGCTAAATTTCATCTATCCCGTGGTAGTCCACCAATTCTGTGAAGAAGCTGTGACACAGTCAACTTACAGACCTTCTAACAGAGCCATGATCAAATGCAAGAATAAGTGATATGCCTCCGGAAATTGCTAGAAAGTGCTAAAATGTTAATATTTCTTACACTGTTTTTGTGGTTCCTATTCTTATTTTGTGCACGCCTTTATCATATGTACATAAATGTCTTTTTGCAATTAGAATGGTACTCCCAAAAGAGAATGAAATAAGAAAAGGATTTTTTAAATATTAATATGACGGAGATGCACTGGGACACTAAACCAGCCTCTCCGGAGGTTGCAATGAATCCACGAGCTTGGAACATTCATTGCATAAAAGAATGAGGTATAGGGGGAGAACTGGGTTAGCTCAATTGGTTCAGCATCCAACACTTGATTTTGGCTCTGATCATGACCTCACACTGCGTGAGTTTGAGCCCTGCATCAGGTTTACTGCTAACAGTGCAGCGCCTTCTTGGAATTGTTTCTGTCTCTCTCTGCTGATTCTCTCTCTCTCTCACCCTCTCTGTCCCTCTTACTCTTGCTCTCTCTCAATAAACAAACTTTTTTTAAAAAGTTTTTTTAAAAAAGAAAATGTTACTTTAAAAAAATGAACGAGGTAAGGAAATTCCCTTGAGAGTCATCACGAGAATGTTGGACAACACATGAAGGACACAAAATCTTAAAGCCTCTGACATTTGAGCCTCCATCAAAGGCTCCTCCCCCCAGTCATATGGAGCCCCGACGGAACACCTTCTCCATTGCGCCCATCACATCCTTGTTCCGCAAGGTATATATGACAGGGTTGACCATGGGGGTGACGATGGTGTAGAAGAGAGAAATGAACTTGCCCTGATCCTGGGAATGGTTGCTGCTGGGCTGCAGGTAAGCATAGATGGCCGTGCCATAGAACAGGGAGACCACGGTGAGGTGGGACCCACATGTCCCAAACACTTTCCTCTGTCCTGCGGCTGACTTTATTCTTAACACTGCCCTGACTATCTGACCATAGGAGAATGTGATTAATGCCACAGGTATGAAAAGAAAGATCATACTGAAAAATAAGATCTCAGACTCATACACAGTGGTGTCAACACAGGCAAGCTTGAGCAACGGGGGAACCTCACAAAAGAAGTGCTCTATTTTATTTCTCCCACAAAGCGGTATGAGAAAAATGAGCACTGTCTCCAATGAGGAGTTGGCAAAACCAGTGAACCACGATGCAGAAGCCATCAGGGCACAGAGACGGGGGTGCATGATCACTGTGTAGTGCAGGGGCCTGCAGACGGCTGCGTAGCGGTCAAATGCCATCACCCCTAACAGAATGCATTCTGTGCATCCCAACCCTAGAGAGACGAACAGCTGAGCTACGCAGCCACCGAAGGAGATAGACTTGTCTGGTCCCCTGAGGTGAACCAGCAGCTGAGGAACAGTGCTGGTCGTGTAACACAGGTCCAGAAAGCTTAGGTTGGACAGGAAAAAGTACATGGGAGTCTGCAGGTGTGGGTCCAGGCGGGACAACGCAATGATGGTTGTGTTTCCCAGCAGGGTGAGCAGATAGAAGATCAGAAGAACCACAAAGAGGACTCGCTCCAGCTGAGGCCGGTCAGAGAAACCCAGCAGGATAAAGCCCGTGAAAGAACTTCCATTTTTCGGGTCCATCCTTTCTTACCACGTGTTTCCTGTCAAGACCAAGTATTTAGCAATTTTTAAAGAAATGTTCTAAAAAATAAAAAGGAGGCAGGGGGTGGATTTATCATGTTAAAAGACATAGCCAGAGAATTTTATCACTAACCATTTGAATAAATGGTGTACTCATTGAAATTGTCATAGCTCATACCAATTTAGTTCCACATTATCAAAAAAGTAAATCATTAATATTTCATATATGAAAAATCAAATAATGAACCTTGTGTTTGTGTCAGTCATAGGTATAAAAGTTCTCTAAATCTGATCATAATAGGACTGAAACTACCATGAAAATGTAGCTACATTTTAGAGAAAATGGGGATCAATGAAAAAGAGAGACAACAATCAGAAAGAATAGGAAAGAGATGCATACAGAGGGAGATTCATTATTTTAAATATGTATCTCATAATTCCACACAACTAGATTTGCACACACCTCACATGCAGTACTTTATAATACAACATAATGTCCAAATGCATCCAGATATAGGAATTGATGACCTACAATATACTTATACAAAGAAATTCAACTACATTCAAAATACCAGTACTAGATCTGCATATAAACACACATTGGGTTTTTTTCCCCTATGGCAATAAAATAAATAACCAGAGAGAACCAGAAAATAGCACCATTCAATTACAGTGCTTAACTTTTGTCCTGAAGATGCTTAAAATTACCATACCAATTAATAAAACTCCAAAATTTCAGTGGCTGTACAGAGTCTGTTGGAATCAGAACTCCAAAATCCAGTGTCCAACATTTTCCTCTTCCTTCTTCAGATTTCTGTTTCACACATTACACCAACTAGACTCTGTAAAATTCCTGAAAGATGTAGGATTATTCAGTATCAACATTCTAATCAGAATAAACTTTTAAAAGTTATCCAACCATATAATTTTGACAGACTGTAATGCTTTACATCACTTCCTATGATAAAATAAGTAAATAGATACACACATGGATATAAGGACAGAAACATTCTCAAAAGCAATGACAGATCAAAGCACTATAATGCAACACTTAATGTATACAAGGAAAGGCATAAACGAAACGTTATTTTGGGATTATACACGATCTCAGATGTCCGTCCATATTAGGTTAATTGTCACCTTTCTGGAAGCTACCTTGCAGAGTTAGTGACACTGGACCAAATACATTGCCAAATATAAGGCTAGTTGATGACCCTTTTCATCCAATGCTTACCGCCGAAGAAGACGACTAGTTATACGCTGGCCATAAGGAATCAGAAAACGAACATTTCAGTTCTATCATGTTGAAATCATTGGTAATACGGTACATTTTTTATTCTTCGAAGACGTTTTAAGTCCGAAGCATGACCGCAGGGAGGCACACTGATGGGTGAAAGAAATTGGTACAAAACTGGCATAAGATAAATGTTCATCAAATGTGAAAAAGGATGTGATATTTCACCCTATTTTATACCTCCTTTTCCTATAAAGATGTGATCAGTGTTATCAGTGATATTTGTTTATCAATGATAAACAAAATCTATGCACAAAAAATTTCTTAATAGAATTAATTACACAGGTGTTTGAGACAGTCAAATCTGCAACACAAGAGAATATCACCTGACTCACACCTGCTCACAGAAGACCAATAGAAACACACAATGGTTTAGTGTCATGCAGACACGTACAAATATAGATATAGACATAGATATAGGGAGATATAGATATAGATAGATAGATAGATAGATAGATAGATATCGATAGATATATTTATGTGATATCAATTACAGACAAAATTTTCAATGTGCCTATTAGTGGAAGCACCCACCAAAGTGAAGGAGGGCAAACATAAAATGCTAACTCATCCAAGTAAAACAACAATATAACAATGCAATATTAGAATAAAATAATGATATATTTTAACGTTATATCAATAAAGACTAAGAAGGCAGTTGAGAAAAAATAAAACTGTGGTGAGATGAACTTGTAAAATGATTTGCTGCTGTATGGGATTAGACGTGTGTATGGATTTGTGTGTGTGTGTGTGTGTGTACGTGTGTGTTTAATATATATATATATATATATATATACACATACATATACATATACATATATAAACAAATGTGGATGCAACTATCATGATACAATATGAAACAACAATGTCTAGTTATAAAACTCACATCTAAATTTTAACTTCACATACAAAAATTAAATACTTGAAAAAAAGCATATTATTAGGTGAAAAAAAGATTCTAAAAGAAAAGATGGCTTTATATATAATAATATACATCCAAAAAAGGATATAATGAGAAATGACATCTCACAAGAACACAATTTTACAATAAAAATTAAGAAGATAGGCATATAATGAAAGAGGTTAAATGCTTACCACTGACACACATAAGGAGATAAAGTGATTAATGTAAGTGATCAATGCTGACACAAAACTAAAAATTTTAGTGCAAGGATCCATATTTCCACACAAATAGATGCTCAGTATGAACACTACACATTTTAGACGCAAAAGATCTCAAGATAATGTCTCTATTTAAGACATTTCAAATATATAACATTCACTGATATATTTGACATACAGACGCTACCCTATCCAGTTTCTGAATGAATCCTGAAAAAGAGCAGGCAAGATTTCCGCAGCCTCAGCACTATGACTGAATCGCTATTGCTATCATGATGCTTCTGTCTCATGGGTCTGGGCTGACCTCAGACATATGAGAACAGGCTGCCAATGACGATGGAGGACGAGCAAATGAGGGGAATGCAGCCATCACTACATAGGAAATGACACATGTGATGAACACTGACAGGGCTGTAGGGCAGGTTCTATGGAAGAAGACGATGAAGTAGGATTTCCACTGCAGGTTGTTTACTCAGGGAATGCTCTTGGGATAAATGGGGTGAGGGAAGGAAGACAGCAGAGAATGTTCCTAAGCAAGGATGTGGTCTCCAGTGGAACAGAGCAGGAGCCTGATCCCATGAGATGCTGAACAGGACTCTCCAGTAGAAGCATCCATCTGTGATGGTAGAAATACTCTGTCTTCATTGGCCAATACGATAGCTACTATCCACCTATCACTACATGAGCATTTAAAGTGCCCTAGCTAAGAAACTAAATTTTACATTTTATTTAATTTTCAAGAATTTAAATTTAAATAGCTTTCTGTGGGTACATCCTACTGTATTGGGCAGCACAGCTCTGGAGCATGAATTGAATCAGATTCAATCCTGCCTTGGCGTTGGCACCTATTGTACATCCCATAAGTCTGTCACCCCTACCATGCTCTCCAGATCACCTGGCGCCATAGCTCCCTTTCAGCTGAGGGCAATTCTCTCAAGAAGGGAATGGCTGTGAACCTTGGAGCCCACACTCATAACAAATAGGCTTGTGCTTGGAGCCCTAGTAGGTAAAGTAAAGAGCGTCTAGCAGGTCACCAACAGCATTCATACAAGAGTCCATTCATGATTGTGTGCAAGGATAGAGGGACAGAACCTAGTGTACTTTACACATGACCTCAGTGCAATCACACACACATGCATACACACACACACAACTTGTCATTGGCTTAACTCACCAATTAAGTAAACATTCAGATTTCCTATATTTGTCTTCTTCATATTGGTGTATGTATTCACATGAAAGATCATCACTTCTTGTTAACAATAAAGTTAAAAACAAGATGCACTGATGCAATATTCACAAGATGGAACTTCCCTGTTGTAATTTTCAAGATAGCATTTTCAAAACTCCCAACATATTTTAGATATTTTGGCAATAATGGAGAAAATGAGCATTTACGAGTTTCTAATTACACAACAAATATTATGTCATTTCACAGCCAATAAGGAACCAAGGGATAGCATGGAAACATATAGTCTAATAGTTTCACACATACGCATAAAGAGCATATTTTATTACCACTGCACATGCATATTTAAATTAATTCCCACATGTGCCTACAGAGGTGTAATGAATGTACTACATAGAAGGAAATGTCTAGGAACGACGTATTGATGTCTATACTAAATAATTAATTTTAGTTCTTCTCTTTGGTGAATTTTCATAGTCTGTTCCTTTAAACAATTCATCACATATGCAAACCAACACATCCTTTTTATTTCAAGAACAATTGCAATGGAGAATAATTTAACTTCCCAATTCTAAAAGCAACACAGAGCCTTGTTCCTTTTCATTCAACTTAATTGACCTTCTCTGTGGGATCTAAGCTATTTCCCTGCCTCATTTCCAAGTTACTGCCTAAATGTACTACTGGAAATTATAATTTGGCCATGTAGAATCGGTGTCTGCAGTAAATGCAAAGGTTGACTATACCAGCACTGGGTCATCCGTATGTTTTTCTTAAGCAAAAGGACACTTTCTCAGGATGACTTCACAGATCCCCATGTGGTACCAGAGATCTGCACTTTGCCTCAAGGAGGTAGAAGATGAAGGCAGTCACAAACTCTCAGTATGGTTTCCCAAATACAATGACCTGCCTGTGTGACACTGAGACCCTTATGAGCAGGTGAGAGGGTGCCGTGAGCCCCTCTGAGCTGGGGCTGGGCTGGCACAGAGAACCAAATCCCTTCCCCTGCTGACATCTCTGGGGAACAGGTGCCCCACACTCTTAATGAGCCCATGTCACTGAGCTGTAGAGAGATGGCAATCCTCAGGGAGAATGACTATGGAAGACAATGTCAGAGGAGACCTAATCTGTGTCTCCTATTAGTTCACATATCTGTCAGAAGACAATAATTCCCTAGACCTTCCCAGCTACCTTAGCTCCCATCTGTGAATGACCTAGATGTTTTGCAAAACACTTAAGATTTTTCCCTTACAACTATCCAAAATATTTACATATAAAGATGTAAGGAAGATTCCATTCAGTTACTTAATTTGAAATGTTAATATGTGAATGAATTCCTCATTAATTTCATTCATAACCAAGTTATATGGGATCACAGTGCTAATAATTAGGCACATTCTAATCTTGGGGGGTTTTTTGGCACATTCTAATCTTTAGCTTGAATATAAAGGAGAGCAACCTAATTCTACCAAACTTCTAATGTGGCTAAGGGGAAAAAACTAAAATCCTCTAAAACACTGTACAGTTTATATCCATAGGTTTTAATGATGTACTCAATTTAAAAAATTATCTCTCTTCATTAAAATGTACATGGTTTATTTAAATTCATCTAGTCTTTGCATTTAAGTTCCAAACGATTTTGGCTTTACCAGGAGAGTTAAAATAATCATTAAGAAAAATGGAAAGAAGTTGATGGGTGGCTCTTTCTCATAGATCCGTACTTTAAGTTTAATTTACCATGTTCAGCCTTAAGAGATACTCTCCCTCCTGCTAAAAAACATTCTTAGATTTCAACTTTCTCAGCTATTCCCATACCAGTTAGATCCCATCCCGAGAGTTATGGGGAAAACTGGCAAAGACACTGTACTCTGGGTGTCCCGAAGATGGAGGGAATTACAGACCTGCTAATCACACTTTGCTTCCCTGGCCTCACTCACTGCTGCCAGTCTACCTGCTCAAATCACTTTGATAATAGTGTGACATTATCTAGAGACACTGACCCACAATGACACTTCCAGATGCCACACATCTAGAGCAATGCTTGGTCACCCATCTGAAGACACACATATAAGAAAGCTCACCTGCACCACTGTTCATATTAACCGAAATCTGCAAACAATCCTAATGCCCGTTATCAGCAAACTGGGCAAATAGTGTTAGGAAACAAGAGTTCTCTAGAACAGTATGAATAAAACTACAGCTAAACCTTTCTGGAGGGTGTTAAGATGGTGGGGAAGTAAGGGGACCTGGACCTTCCTCATCCCTCACACAGAGCTGAATTGAGGTCTTGGAACACCCAGGAAATCGATCCGCGGAATGGCAGAAGGATCTCCGCAGCTGGAGGGAGACAACTTGGCAGGTGCGGGGCGCATGTATGCGTGTTGGGGGAAATAAAATGGTGGAGCTTTGAAGGAGAGGGAACCCTTTCTATGGAGAGACAAAGGGAAAGAGAGAGAGAGGGGTTGTGAAAGTGCAGCATCAAATTAGCACAAGAGGAAAAGCTCTCTGTGCCACAGGTTTTTGCAAACTGCCTTTGGAGCTTGAGGCTTTCGAAGTGGCAACTCTTGAGGCACCTGGGTGGCTCAGGTGGATAAGCGACCGACTGAGGCTCGGGTCATGATCTTGCGGTCCGCGGGTTCGAGCCCCACGTCGGGCTCTGTGCTGACAGCTCAGAGCCTGGAGCCTGCTTCGGATTCTGCGTCTCCCTCTCTCTACCCCTCCCCCATTCACACACTGTCTCTCTCTCCCTCAAAATAATAAACACGAAGTGGCAACTTCCTCTGAATTTGAGCGGTGGCATGTGCTCCTGGGGAAGACGCAGCTGGCCCCAGAGTGCATAGCATGGCGTAGCTATCTCCACGGTGCACTTCTGGAAGTGGGTTTATTGCTTCCCCAAGGACAAATGACCCTACAAGTGCCAGTCTAAGGCCTTTCATCAGCAGGGTGTAGAGGCTCTACTCCGGAGCAGGGAGTAGATACAGGCGGTGCTGGGGGTCCTTTAAGACATCAGGTTTTGAATCCCAGCCAAGAGCCTTGAAGAAGGTACAGGAAGACTGTGGGCAGGCCGACACATGAGGGCTATTCTGTGAGGGCTGCCTGAACAGCAAGGGTTGAGATCCCTGCTCTGGGTAAGAGACTGGGGTGACACGATTTTCCCCTCAACACTAGCACAGTAGGACTTCAGAGAGCAGCACAGGGGCCCCGGTGGAGGTGGGACCCTCTTACACCAAACCCCGCACCTCCGTGCCTGGTAACTGCTTATTTACTGGAGCGAGGCTGACTGAGCCAATGCAGCCGACCTCTCCTCCAGACCAGCATGGCCCCAGCCCCAGACACCAACACACAACTCTTTTGCTTCTTTTGTTTCCTCCCTCTTCTTTTTTTCTTTTGGGATAAGGCTCGTGGTTTCTGATTTGTTTTTTTGCAATTCTTATCATATATATATATTTTTATTTAGGCTTTCTTTGTCCATTCTTTTCCATCTTTCTGCTTTCTTCTTGTTTATTTATCTCTCTCTTTCTATGGAATTAGACTTCTAGTTTTTAAATTCTCTGTTTGGTTTTCCTGTCTCCCTTTTACTTTCTCTCTTTTTATGGGATCAAGCTCCACCCTGCCCTTTCTTTGTTCCAGGCTTGCTTCAACAAACAAATCGAAGCACACCTAGTTAAAGGTCCCAGCACTCCCCACTGCAGCAAGGAGAAGCTCTGCAGACGACTGGAAAACAGTAGCCAAAATGCAACAAAAGAGTGTACACAACATACACCAGAAACACTTCCTGGAATGCTAGGCCCTGGACAGTGCATGACCCTTTCTCATGTAGTAGTACTCTCAGGTGGGGGACACAAAACAAGCTTTTAAGACATGCAAAAGACAGAAACTTAGCCAAAATGACAGAACAGAGGTACTCCCCCACCCAACAACAACAAAAAAAAAAGATCATGAGGAAGCCACAGCAAGAGAACAGCTGGTAACAGATATAAACCATATATCTCAACAAGAATTTAGAATGAGAGTCATAAGACTAACAGCTGGGCTTGAAAAAAGCATAGAAGACACCAGAGAAACTCTCGCTTCAGAGATCAAGACATAAGAACTAGTCAGAATGAGGGGCGCCTGGGTGGCGCAGTCGGTTAAGCGTCCGACTTCAGCCAGGTCACGATCTCGCGGTCCGTGAGTTCGAGCCCCGCGTCAGGCTCTGGGCTGATGGCTCGGAGCCTGGAGCCTGTTTCCGATTCTGTGTCTCCCTCTCTCTCTGCCCCTCCCCCGTTCATGCTCTGTCTCTCTCTGTCCCAAAAATAAAATAAATAAATAAATAAATAAAAACGTTGAAAGAAAAAAAAATTAAAAAAAAAAAAGAACTAGTCAGAATGAATTTTAAAATACTATAACTGAGATGCACAATAAACTAGATACAATGATGGTGAGGATTGAAGGAGCAGAGGAGAGAACAGGCAAAATAGAAGATAAACTCGTGGAAGATAATGAAGCTGAAAAAAGTGGGAAAGGGAATTACTAGACCAGGAGGGGAGAATTAGAGAACAAAGTGATTCCATGAAATGAAACAATATCATTATTATAGAGGTCCCAGAAGAAGACAGCAAGAAAAAGGGGCAGAAGGTTTATTTGAACAAACTGTAGTTGAGAACTTCCCTAATCTTGGGAAGGAAACAGGCATCCAAGTCCAAGAGGCACAGAGAACTCCCTTCAAAATCAACAAAAACAGGTCAAAACCATGACATAGCATAGTAAAACTGGCAAAATTCAACAAGAAAGAGAGAATTCTGTAAGCAGCTAGGGACAAAAGGTCCTCAACTGACAAGGGTGGACACATAAGGTTAGTAGCAGACCTGTCTACGGAAACGTGGCAGGCCAGATGGGAGTGGCAGGATATATTCAATGTGCTGAATAGGAAAAATATGCAGCTCACAATCCTTTATCCAGCAAGGCTGTCATTCAGAACAGATGGAGAGATGAAGACTTTCCCAGACAAATAAAAACTAAAGGAGTTCATGACCACCAAACCACCCCTGCAAGAGATTCTAGGGGTAATTCTGTGCATGGAAAGCAGCAAAGACTACAAAGGACCAGAGAACATCACCACAAACATGAAATCTACGGATATCACAATGGCACTAAATTCATATCTTTCAATAATCACTCTGAATGTAAATAAACTAAATGCCCCAATCAAAAGACATAGGGCATCAGAATGGATAAAAAAACACAATATCCATCCATATAATCCCTACAAGAGACTAAACTTTAGACCCGAGGACACCTGCAGATTGAAAGTGAGGGGATGAAGAACCAGCTACCATGCTAATGGACATCAAAACAAAGCCAGGGTAGCCATACTTATATCAACAAACTACATTTCAAAACAAAGACTATAGCAAGACATGAAGTAGGGCATAATATAATTAAGAGGTCTATCCATCAACAAGAGCTAACAATTGTAAATATGCCCCCAACGTGAAACACCAAATGTATAAAGCAATTCATAATAAACATACACAAATTTATTGGTAATAATGCCATAATTGTAGGTGGCTTTAATACTCCACTGACAACAACGGACAGATCATGTAAGCAGAAAACCAACAATGAAACAACCCTGAATGACACACTGGACCAGATGGACTTAACAGATATATCCAGAACATTTCATCCTAAAGCAGAAAAATACACATTCTTCTCGAGTGCACATGGAACATTCTCCAGAATATATCACGTATTGGGTCACAAATCAGACCTCAAAAGGTACAAAAAGATTAAGATGATGCCATGCATATTTTCAGATCACAATGCCATGAAACATGAAATCAACCACAACAAAAACTTTCGAAGCCCTCAAATACATGGAGGTTAAAGAACATCTTACTAAAGAATGAATGGGTTAGCTAGGAAATTAAAGAAGAAATTAAAAATTCGTGGAAGCAAATGAAAATGAAAACAAAAGACCAAACCCCTTGGGATGCAGCAAAGGCAGTCCAATGAGGAAAATACATTGCAATTCAAGCTTATCTCAAGAAGCAAGAAAGGTCCCAAATACACAACCTAAGATTACATGTAAAGGAGCTAGAAAAGGAGCAGCACATAAAGCTCAAGCCAGCAGAAGAAGGTAAATAGTAAAGAGTAGAGCAGAAATAAATGATAAAGAATTTTTTATTTTTTTTTTAATTTTTTTTTAATGTTTATTTTTGAGACAGAGAGAGACAGAGCATGAACGGGGGAGGGTCAGTGAGAGAGGGAGACACAGAATCTGAAACAGGCTCCAGGCTCTGAGCAGTCAGCACAGAGCCCGACGCAGGGCTCAAACTCATGGGCCGCGAGATCGTGACCTGAGCTGAAGTCGGACGCTTAACCGACTGAGCCACCCAGGCGCCCCTTTCTTTTTGTCTTTTTTTTTTTTATTTTTTTAAGGTTTATTTATTTTTGGATAAAGAATTTTTTAAAAAACAGTAGAACAGATCAATAAAACTAAGGGCTCATTTTTTAAAGGATAAACAAAATTAATAAACCCCTAGCCAGACTTCTCAAAAAGAAAAGAAAGAGGACCCAGATAGATAAAATCACAAATGAAAGAGAGATCACAACCAACAGCACAGGAATACAAACGATTTTAGAGAATACTATGAAAAATTATATGACAACAAACTGGACAATCTGGAAGAAATAGACAAATTCCTAGATACACACTACCAAAACTCAAACAGGAATAAATAGTAAATTTGAACAAACCAATAACCAGCAAAGAAATCGAATCAGTTATTCAAAAATCTCCCAACAAATAAGAGTCCTAGGCCAGATGACTTCCCAGGGGAACTCTACCAGACATTTAAAGAAGAGATAATACTATTCTTCTCAAACTGTTCCAAAAAAAATAGAAATGGAAGGAAAAACTCCAAACTCATTTTATGAAGCCAGCACTACCTTGATTCCAAAACCAGACAAAGACCCCACTAAAAAGGAGAATTGCAGGCCAATATCCCTGAAGAAACAGACGCAAAAATTCTCAACAAGATAGTAGCAAATCTAATCCATTAGTACATTAAAAGAATTATTCACCATGATCAAGCGGGATTGATTCCTCAGCTTCAGGGTTGGTTCAAAATTCACAGATCAATCGACATGATACTCCACATTAATAAAAGAAAGGATAAGAACCATATGCTCCTTTCAATAGTTGAAGGAAAAGCATTTGACAAAATACATAATCTTTCTTGAAAAAACCCTCAAGAAATTCATGGTACGAGGAACATACCTCAACATCAAAAAAGCCATATATGAAAAGGCCCACAGCTAATATCATCCTCAATGGGGACAAACTGAGAGCTTTCCCCCTAAGGTCAGGAACACCACAGGGATGCCCACTCTCACCACTGTTGTTCAACATAGTACTGGAAGTCCTAGGCTCAGCAATCACACAACAAAAAGAAATAAAAAGTATACAAATTGGCAAAGAATAAGTCAAACTCTCACTCTTCACACATGACATGATACTCTACATGGAGAGCCCAAAAGACCCCACCAAAAAACTGCTAGAGCTGTACATGAGTTCAGCAAGTCTCAGGGTATAAAATCAACATACAGAAATCAGCTGCTTTTCTATACACCAATAAGGAAGGAGCAGAAAGGGAAATCAAGGAATTGATTCCATTTACAATTACATCAAAAACCATAAGAAAACAGGAATAAATGTAACCAAAGAGGTAAAATATCTGCATGCTGAAAATTATAGAGCGCTTATGAATAAATTGAAGAAGACACAAAGAAATGGGAAAATATTCTATGCTCATGGGGCACCTAGGTGGCACAGTTGGTTAAGCATCAATTTCAGCCCAGGTCATGATCTCATGGTTCGTGAGTTTGAGCCCCGCATTGGGCTCTGTGCTGACAGCCTGGAGCCTGGAGCCTGCTTCAAATTCTGTGTGTGTCTCTCTCTATGTCCCTGCCCCATTCACACTCTGTCTCTCCTCTCAGAAATAAACATTTTTAAACATTTTTAAGGAAAACATTCTATGCTCATGGATTGAAAGAACAAATATGATTAAAATGTTGATACTACCCAAAGCAATCTACACATTCAGTGCAATCCCTATCAAAATAACACCAGCATTTTCCACAGAGCTAGAACAATCCATTCTAAAAATTGTATGGAATCACAAAAGACCCCAAATAGTCAGTCATGTTGAATAAGATATCAGGGGGAGGGGCCAAGATGGCGGAACAGCATGGAAACTTTTTGTGTGTCTCGAGTCCATGAAATACAGCCAGACCAACACTAAACCATCCTACATTCCTAGAAAGCTGACTGGAGGATTAACACAACAATCTGCACAACCTGAACCACAGAATTCAGCAGGTACGCGGCACGGAGAAGTGAACTTGGGGAACGAGAAGGCGCAGGAAGGGAGGTGCTTTTGCGAGCAGAGAGAGGATGGAGACTGCGGGGGGGTGGGGGCGGAGAATACGGGAAAAGCACCCCTCCCCAAAAGCAGCTGGAGGAAAGTGGAAAAATTGGATACGGCCGCAGGGACTAAACTAAAAAGGGAGAAAGGAAAAAGGAGAGGGTTTAAATTCCATTAAGACTGTAAACAAGGGGAGTGCAAAGGCTGCAACTCTGCAGCTCCATACCTGGCAGTGCTCTGGTGGGAAAGGTGAATCCCCAGGAACAGAGTGGCGTCCGGAAGGTTCTCGGGCCATGGGGAAAAGCGGTTCCACTGCTGGAAAGACATTTGGTACAGACTGTTGAAGCCACCTGGTCCCAGCAGACCCCCGAAGGCAGTCACATTCACTGGTGCTGGGGCAAGGTTGTTGAGGGTGAAGCCTGGTGCCAGATGTGTGTTGTGATTTTCCATAATCCGTGAAACGCTGATGCTACACTGTCTTGTGATCTTTTTCTGGGGCGGGCTGGCACCTGGCCACAGTCTCGGGGCACCAGCAACAGCAGAGTCCAGCGGGCGTTCCTGGGTGCAGCCGACATTCGGCCATTGCTCATTTGGCCATTGCTCAGTGAGACCCTCCGGCAGAGGGGCAGAACGGGTCAAGGCCGCAGTCCTTCAGAAGTAAGGGGCGGAGGAAAACAGCCGCATCTGAGCCAAAACTCGGGAGGGGTACTGCCTGGGACCTGGTCATGGAGAGTGAAAACGCAGGGAGTGGATGAGAGCTGAAGACTGAGGACAGGTGCGCGATTGCTGATTCGGGAGAACAGACCGGGTGGCTGGGTAGGGCCAGTTTTCACCGCTCCGCACATGCGCATGAGCACCAACCAGGACTGCAACAATCCACCCCAGTAGGCTGGCAGCGCCATCTAGGGGAGAGTGGAGCTGTTACACTGAGCCCTGCCCAACTGGGCCAACTTCACTCTTCAAGAACACAAACCTCACCACCGGCTTAATTTATGGGCGATAAAGAGCTACATGGACTGACCTTTAGGGGAAACGAAGCAATTTCACTCCTACTTCAATCTGTGAGCAGGTTCATCATTCAATTTTTTTCTCTCTCTTTTTCCTTTTTCTCTTTTACAATTCTTTTCTTTTTCTTGAATACAGAAAGAAAACACTCGTTTTTATTTTCAAGTTTTATGAAAAATATCTGTCTTTAATTTTTGTTACTATACTTTTGCTTTTTTGTAAATTTTTTCAAATTCTACTTTACTTCCATCATTTTATTTTAGTCTACTTCAGTGTACTCACCTTTTCAAATTTTCAACCAATTTCCTTTTTTCTTTCTTTTTCTCTTTTCTTTTTCATTTCTTTACTTTTTTTCTTGAATGCAGAAAGAGAAAAACTTCATTTTCATTTCAATTTATTTTAAAAATATTTTTATTTAATTTTTATTACTATATTTTTTGCTCTTATGTAAATTTTTTCCAATTCTATAGTAATCCCATCATACACTGTCTACATACACTGTCTACTACAGTGTATTCACTTTTTCAAATTTTCAAATGATTTATTTTTTCTTTTCTTTTTCTTTTTTATCTTTTTTCCCTTTTCATTTCTTTTCCTTTTTCGTACATACAGAAAATGAAAAACTTCATATTTCTCTTAAATTATTATTAAAAATATTTTTCTATACTTTTTTCTACTATATTCTCTACTTTAGTGTCTTCATTTTTTCAAATTCTCAAACGATTTCCTTCTTTTTTCCTCTCCTACCCATTTTTTGTTTGTTTCTTTGTTTGTTTGTTTCTCTAATCTGTCAAACCACTTCTACACACAGCCCAAAACACACCTAGTGTCTAGAATCATCTATTTGATTTTTTCAGTGGGTGTGTTTTTAATTTTTACTTTTAATATTTTTTTAATTTTAATTTTTTAATTTCAATTTTTCTACATCATTAGTTCCTTTTCTCCATCCAAAATGACAAAACAAAGGAATTCACCCCAAAAGAAAGAGCACAAAAATGACAGTCAGGGATCTAACCAACACAAATACAAGCAAGAGGTTTGAACCAGAATTTAGAATCACAATAATAAGAATGTGAGCTCTGGTCGAAAATAGACTAGAATCCCTTTTTGCAGAAATAAAAGAAGTAAAAACTAGTCAGGACGAAATGTAAAAACACTATAACAGAGCTGCAATCATGGATGGATGCTGCGGTGGCAAGGATGGACGAGGCAGGACAGAGAATCAGCGATATAGAGGACAAACTTATAGAGAATAATGAAGCAGATAAAAAGAGGGAGATGAAGGCAAAAGAGAACACTTAAAAATTAGAGAAATCAGTGACTCATTAAAAAAAACAACATCAGAATTATAGGGGTCCCAAGGAGGAAGAGAGAGAAATAAGGGTAGAAGGGTTATGTGAGCAAATCACAGCAGAAAACTTTCCTAACCTGGGGAAAGACACAGACATCAAAATCCAGGGAGCACAGAAAACTCCCATCAGATTCAATAAAAACCGACCATCAACAAGGCATATCATAGTCAAATTCACAAAACACTCAGGCAAGGAGAGAATCATGAAAGCAGCAAGGGGAAAAAAATCCCTAACCTACAAGGGAAGACAGATCAGGTTTGCAACAGACCTATCCACAGAAACTTGGCAGGCCAGAAAGAAGTGGTGGGATATATTCAGTGTGCTGAATCAGAAAAATATGCAGCCAAGAATTCTTTATCCAGCAAGGCTGTCATTCAGAATAGGAGAGATAAAAAGTTTCCCAGACAAACAAAAATTAAAGGACTTTGTGACCACTAAATCAGCCCTGCAAGAAAATTTAAGGGGGACTCTCTGAGGGGAGAAAAGAATATATATATATATATATATATATATATATATATATATATATATATATATATATGCAACAAAAGATTAGAAAAGACCAGAGAACACCACCAGAAACTCCAACTCTACAAGCATCATAATGACAATAAATCCATATCTTTCAAAACTCACTCTAAACATCAATGGACTCAATGCTCCAATCAAAAGACACAGGGTAACAGAATGGATAAGAAAACAAGACCCAGCTATATCCTGCTTACAAGAGACCCACTTTAGACCTAAATACACCTTCAGATTGAAAATAAGGGGATGGAGAACCATCTATCATGCTAATGGTCAACAAAAGAAAGCCGGAGTAGCCATACTTATATGTGGGGGGCCAGCCCCGGTGCCAGGCTGAGACCGGGTCAAGCAACGTTCCCTGTTGACTCAAGCCAACCCGGTGGTTCCCCCTCCCATTCCCCCACTTTCAAGGGCATACGAAAGCCTTGTCAAGGCTGAGAAAGTTAATTACTGAAGCCTGTGGTCTGCAGGTGTTGGCAGTAATGCTACCTCCCTTTTTCTACCCCGAGTCAGATAGAAACAAACATGGGAACTGTGTTTTGCTAGCAATCTATCAACAAGGTCTTGTGACCCGTTCAGAAAGTTCACAAGGTATACAGAACTAAATGTTTTGGCTGGCAGTGATCATGTGAAACCTGTTTATTCTTAGAATGACCTGATCCATAAGAGTCTTATATTATAAAAGATTGTGTACAGCAACAATAAAGTTGTCACTTGGGCCATCAGCCCAGGGGACCCTCCTGTTCCCAAACTTTCTCTTCTCTCTTTTTTTCTTGCATTCCCCTACCCTCAGGACCCTGACCTCAGTGATTGTCGTGCTGGTCACGACACTTATAGCAGACAATCTAGACTTTAAAATAAAGACTGTATCAAGAGATGCAGAAGGGCATTATATCATAATCAAGGGGTCTATAGACCAAGAAGACCTAACAATTGTAAACATTTATGTGCCAAATGTGCAAGCACACAATATATAAATAAATGAATCAGAAACATAAAGAAACTCATCGATAGTAATACCATAATAGTAGACTTCAACACCCCACTCACAGCAATAGACAGATCATCTAATCAAAAAATCAACAAGGAAACAATGGCTTTGAATGACACATTGGACCAGATGGACCTAACAGATATATTCAGCACATTTCATCCTAAAGCAGCAGAGTACACATTCTTCTCCAGTGCACATGGAATGTTCTCCAGAATAGACCATATACTGGGACACAAATCAGCCCTAAGTAAGTACAAAAAGATCAAGATCATACCATGCATATTTTCAGATGAAAATGCTATGAAACTCGAAATCAACCACAAGAAAAAATTTGGAAAGGTAACAAATACTTGGAGACTGAAGAACATCCTATTAAAGAATGAATGGGCTACCCAAGCAGTTAAAGAAGAAATTAAAAAGTACATGGAAGTCAATGAAAATGATAACACCACAACCCAAAACCTCTGGGACGCAGCAAAGGCAGTCAGTCACAAGAGGAAAGTATGTAGCAATCCAAGCCTTCCTAAACAAGGAAGAAAGATCTCAGAGACACAACCTAACCTTATGCCTTAAGGAGCTGGAAAAAGTACAGCAAACAAAACCCAAAACCAGCAGAAGACAGGAAATAATAAAGATTAGAGCAGAAATTAATGCTATCGAAACAAACAAACAAAAAAAAAAAAAAACAGTAGAACAGATCAATGAAACCAGAACCTGGTTCTTTGAAAGAACTAACAAAATTGACAAACCACTAGCCAGTTTGACCAAGAAGAAAAAGGAAAGGACTCAAATAAGTAAAATCAAGAATGAAAGAGGAGAAATCACAACCAACACAGCAGAAATAAAAACAATAATAAGAGAATATTATGAGCAATTATATGCCAATAAAATGGGCAACCTGGAAAAAATGGACAAATCCCTAGAAACATATACACTACCAAAACTGAAACAAGGAGAAATAGAAAATTTGAACAGACCCATAACCGGTAAGGAAATCGAATTAGTAATCAAAAATCTGCCAAAAAGCAAGAGTCCGGGGCCAGATGGCTTTCCAGGGGAATTCTGTCAAACATTTAAGGAAGAGTTAACACCTATTCTCTTGAAACTGCTCCAAAAAATAAAAATGGAAGGAAAACTTCCAAACTCTTTCTATGAAGCCAGCATTACCCTGATTCTAAAACCAGACAGAGACCCCACTAAAAAGGAGAACTATAGACCAATTTCCCTGATGAACATGGATGCAAAAATCCTCAACAAGATATTAGCCAACCAGATCCAACAATACATTAAAAAAATTATCCACCATGACCAAGTGGGATTTATACCTGGGATGCAGGGCTGGTTCAATATCCTCGAAACAATCAATGTGATTCATCACATCAATAAAAGAAAGGACAAGAACCTCTCAATAGATGCAGGGAAAGCATTTGACAAAATACAACATCCTTTCTTGATAAAAACCCTCAAGGAAGTAGGGATAGAAGGATCATACCTCAAGATCATAAAAGCCATATATGAACGACCCAATGCTAATATCATCCTCAATGGGGAAAAATTGAGAGCTTTCCCTCTAAGGTCAGGAACAAGACAGCGATGTCCACTCTCACTACTGTTATTCAACATAATATTGGGAGTCTTCGCCTCTGCAATCAGACAACACAAAGAAATAAAACGCATTCAAATCAGCCAGGAAGAGGTCAAACTTTCACTCTTTGCAGATGACATCATACTTTATATGGAAAACCCTAAAGATTCCACCAAAACCTGCTAGAATTGATTCATGAATTCAGCAAAGTTGCAGGATATAAAATCAATGCACAGAAATCGGTTGCATTCCTATACACCATCAATGAAGCGACAGAGAAATCAAGGAAGCGATACCATTTACACTTGCACCAAAAACCATAAAATACCTAGGAATAAATCTAACCAAAGAGGTGAAAAATCTATACAGTGAAAAATATAGAAAGCTGATGAAAGAAATTGAAGAAGATACAAAGAAATGGAAAAAGATTCCATGCTCCTGGATAGGAAGAACAAATATCATTAAAATGTCAATACTACCCAAAGCAATCTACATATTCAATGCAATCCCGATCAAAGTAACACAAGCATTCTTCACAGAGATAGAACAAATAATCCTAAAATTTGTATGGAACCAGAAAAGACCCCAAATAGCCAAAGCGATCTTGAAAAAGAAAACCAAAGCTGGACGCATCACAATCCCAGACTTCAAGCTCTACTACAAAGCTGTAATCATCAAGACAGGATGGTACTGCACAAGAACAGACACTCAGATCAATGGAATAGAATAGAAAACCCAGAAATGGACCCACAAACCTATGGGCAGCTAATCTTTGACAAAGCAAGAAAGACTATCCAATGGAATAAAGACAGTCTCTTCAGCAAATGGTGCTGGGGAAACTGGACAGTGACATGCAGAAGAATGAACCTGGACCACTTTCTTACACCATACACAAAAATAAACTCAAAGTGGATGAAAGACCTCAATGTAAGACAGGAAGCCATCAAAATGGAGGAGAAAGCAGGCAAAAACCTCTTGGATCTTGCCCGCAGCAACTTCTTACTCAACAAGTCTCTGGTGGCAAGGGAAACAAAAGCAAAAATGAACTATTGGGACCTCATCAAAATAAAAAGCTTCTGCACAGCGAAGGAAACAATCAGCAAAACTAAGAGGCAACCAACAGAATGGGAAAAGATATTTGCAAATGACATATCAGAGAAAGGGTTAGTATCCAAAATCTACAAAGAACTTATCAAACTCAACACCCAAAAAACAAATAATCCAGTGAAGAAAAGGGCAAAAGGCATGAATAGACACTTCTCCAAAGAAGACATCCAGATGGCCAACTGACACATGAAAAAATGCTCAACATCACTCATCATCAGGGAAATACAAATCAAAGCCACAATGAAATACCACCTTACACCTGTCAGAATGGCTAACATTAACAACTCAGGCAACAACAGATGTTGGCGAGGATGTGGAGAAAGAGGATCTCTTTTGCATTGTTGGTGGGAATGCAAGCTGGTGCAGCCACTCTGGAAAACAGTCTGTAGGTTCCTCAGAAAACTAAAAATAGAACTACCCTACAACCCAGAAATTGCACTACTAGGCATTTATCCAAGGGATACAGGTGTGCTGTTTCAAAGGGACACATGCACCCCCATGTTTATGGCAGCACTATCAACAATAGCCAAAGTATGGAAAGAGCCCAAATGTCCATCGATGGATGAATGGATAAAGAAGATGTGGTATATACATACAATGGAGTATTACTCGGCAATCAAAAAGAATGAAATCTTGCCATTTGCAACTACGTGGATGGAACTGGAGGGTATTACGCTAAGTGAAATTAGTCAGAGAAAGACAAAAATCATATGACTTCACTCATATGAGGACTTCAAGAGACAAAATAGATGAACATAAGGGAAGGGAAAAAATAATATAAAAACAGGGAGGGGGACAAAACAGAAGAGACTCATAAATATGGAGAACAAACTGAGGGTTACTGGAGGGGTTGTGGAAGGGGGGAGGGGCTAAATGGGTAAGGGGCACTAAGGAATCTACTCCTGAAATCATTGTTGCACTAGATGCTAACTAACTTGGATGTAAATTTTAAAAAATAAAAAATAAAATAAAAAAAAATAGAACTAGCCTATGACCCAGCAGTTGCACTAGTGAGTATTTATCCAAAGGATACAAAAATGTTTATTCCAAGGAGCTCATGCACCCCAATGTTTACAGCACTGTCAACAATCCCAAATTACGGAAAGAGCCCAAATGTCCATCGACTGATGAGTGGATAAAGAAGATGTGGTGTGCATATATATATATATATATATATATATATATATATATATATATATAATGTTTATTTTATTTTTGAGAGACAGAGACAGAGTGCAAGCAGGGGAGGGGCAGAGAGAGAGAGACACACACACACAGAATCTGAAGCAGACTCCAGGCTCCGAGCTGTCAGCACAGAGCCTGATGCGGGGCTCAAACCCACAAGCTGTGAGATCATGACCTGAGCCGAAGTCAGACACTTAACCAACTGAGCCACCCAGGCACTCCTATATACAATGGAAAATTACTCAACCATCAAAGAGAATGAAATCTTCACATTTGCAACATCGTGGGTGGAACTAGAGAGTATTATGCTAAGTGAAATAAGTCACTTGGAGAAAGACAAATTTATGATTTCGCTCATACGTGGAAGGAAAAATAAGATAAAAAGAGAGAGGGGCGCAAACCATAAGAGACTCTTAAATACAGAGAACAAAGTGAGGGTTGCTGGTGGGAGGTGGGTGGGGGGATGGGCTAGATGGGTGATGGGCATTAAGGAGGGGACTTGTTGGGATGAGCACTGGGTGTTGTATGTAAGTGATGAATCACTAAATTCTACTCATGAAAACATTACTACACTATAGTTAACTAACTTAATTCTAAACAAAATAATCATAGGAGCACATGTGTGTCTCAGTTGGTTAAGCGTCCGACTTCAGCTCAGGTCAGGATCTCGCGCTTCGTGAGTTCGAGCCCCGCCTCAGGCTCTGTGCTGGCGGCTCAGAGCCTGCTTCCGATTCTGTGTCTCCTTCTCTCTCTGCCCCTCCCTGCCCTCATTCTGTCTCGCTTGCTCTCTCAAAAATAAATAAACATTAAAAAATTAAATAAAATAATAAAATAATAAAAATAAAGGTTTATGCATAAGTACTTAGTGCAGAATGTGATACAGATACAGCATCAGTAGTAAAAGAAAGGGAACAGAAAAGGGAAGAAAAGTGGGCTTGTCATAAAGTTTGCCACCAGTGTGTGTAACTGGGTGCTCAGCCACGTATCCCCCTAAAGTACACACTAGGAGGCATCCCAAGGAGAAATATTTACCATCAGCTCCCCTTCCCCATTGGCCAAATTTTCCCTCCCTGGGCACGACCTGCCCCACGATCACTAAGCTGTCTCCTCATCCGCTACCAGTGACTTAGTCGGAGCATCAGAGAAGCTATAGCGCAAGCAGAAGCCCAAGCTGAGGGATTGGCAGGTGGCACCGAATACAAACAGAGCTCACAGAACTAACTACTTCAGCCGCGGTTGAAATAAGAAGAACGAGAGGCCCCAGGGGTCTGAGGTGGTGCTCAAGAGATTCCTGGAACATTAAGATCCCTTTGTGTCCAAGCAAACACAGAGTCCCCTGCAGGGTGGCTGATAGCACAATCTCTATAAAATCTCAATACAGGAGATTTAGTGGGGTGCCAGGCTGGCTCGCTCGGTGTAGCATGTGACTCTTGGTCTTGGGGTTGTGGGTTCGAGCCCCATGTTGGGTGTAGAGATTACTTAAAATCTAAACAAAAAAAGAGAGAGAGAGAGAGAGAGAGAGATTTAATAAAACTGCTACAATCTCAATGCTGTGAGCTGTTTAGAAGCTTTTGGCCAAAAATAGATCTCCTTTCTCCTCAGCTGCCGATTTAGCTAGCCTGTGTTGTTTGCCTGGAAGGGTGGTCCAGACATTTATCCTTGAGGCATCTGCATCATTACTTGCCTCAGTCTTGTATGGTCAGGGTTGCTGTGATTGCACACCGCCCCCCGTGCACCAGACATACTCCTTCCTTCCCTTATGCTCAGCATCCACATGATCTACATCATCATCTGTGTGATAACCAAGGTCAGTCATCCTCCACCAGTACAATAATCCCTTTCTTTGCTTGCTGGCCCACTGGCATGAGGGGCCCAGAGTGGCCATGAGGTAGTCATAGCTTCGAGTGCGCTGAAACCACTCCTGTGTTCCCTGATGGAAACATTCTCTTCCTTAGAATCAAATCTGGCTGACCTACAGGCACAGGGATGAAAAAGACAAATTCCAAAAGCATATCGTTTGGAGGAATGTTAAAATATATAGAGAGATAGATAGATAGATAGATAGATAGATAGATAGATAGATAGATATAGATATATAGATACAGATATATATAGATATAGATATAGTACTTCCACCCTTGGTTGATTGCAAAACTGCCCACAGTTTTGCACTCCTCCCTGAATCTATGCCTTTTTGCAGTGTGGCTCTCCTCCACCAAGAGGGAGAGCCTTTCCCCATTCTTTGAAACTATGTTGGTCTCATGGCTTGCACTGGCCAACAGAATGCAGTAGAAGTGACATGGTGCCACTTTAAACCTAGACTTCAGAGGCTTTTCATGGTTCTACTCTCTCCCCCACCCCTCTCTCTGCCTACACCATAGAACAACTCAAGCTATCCTTCTGGGGGATGAGAGATCACATCAAGCACATAGGAGTCATACCAGCTATGGACATTCTGGAACAGTAAGCCCTAAATGAACCCAGTAGCTAACTGCAGGGATTAGAATGAGCCTAACCAAAGCCAGAAGAACGACCCATCTGAGCCTAGCCCAAATTGCTGACCCACATAAGTGTGACATAAATAAGAAAAAGCTAACAGTTACACACCCTTTGGCATCTAGACACATAGGTTGGCACTGGGGACACACTACCACACGTGGTCATTTTTCCATGCACATACAGCATCCTTGAGTTTAGAATCCCAAAACTTCTGGGTGGTATCCCCAAACTGACATATGAGCTGAGGCTTTAGGAGGCATTTCACTGCTGTATCAGGCTGAACACTTTGTGGGGTTAGGGTACATGACAAAATGACCATGTGCCCATTGTCTCACCTCCTTTGCCAAAAAAATGGACCCTCTTATCTCAGGCAACATTGATAAATCAAGTATTTGGAAGCCCAGAGGTGGTGTTGTTGACAGAGTAGTACAGTCAAGGAAGACAAATCCTATATTCAGAGAATAAGTCAACTCACGCTAGAAAAGATTATTTGTTATTGGTGTAATGTTTGATATTTGATGTTTGGGGGCCTCTTGGAAGGGGGAGGAGATGCGTGTTACAACCCTTCCTGGGAGCCTGTGAACAACTTCCAGATCTTTTAATTCCTTGAATCTCCCTGGAGGATTATCTGCCAGGTACATTATCCCTAGGGTTGCAATTGGGAAACCCACAAAGGGGATAAAGTAATTGTTACTCGAATTGAGAAAGCTTGGCAAGATTGGGTCCCCAGGCATGCAAAGAAGCTGTAAACTCCAGTGCTGGGGAGTCCTGAGGTCATTCCAGCCCTCACTACATCAGATACACCTTCCCCAAGAAGCATCCCATCCCTCATCCTTGTACATCCCGGAGGAGGGACAACATTCCTTTTTTTTTTTTTTCCTTAATTTTTCCCATTACCTTGAGACTTATAAGCTAAAGTCTCTTCTCAGAAGATTCCTGATGTGAGCATCTGGTAAGTGTTGTGGAAAGTGAGCAGATCTGAGAAAAATGGAGGAAGCATGTCTTTATTTAGATAAGTAAAACAAGTTCAGGTTCTACTCAAGGTCACCAAGCATTGTCTAACATACAGTAGGGACTAATACTATTTGTGGAATGAATGAATGAATGAATGAATGAATGCCCTCCCTGTGAAGGTGTAAAATCTGAGATTTAGTAGTGGCTTAGTGAAAAGTTGACTAGATTTCAAATCAATTAACTCAGATACTGGCTCTGCTAACACTCAGTGTCTACATAATGAGGATATGTGACCATATTATAGAGGTGTTATGAGGATTAGCAAACTATGAAACATTTTGATAGTGGTAAGCCTTGTCTTCATAGTTTTTCTATTTTTATGAAAATTGTATTATTTTTACAAAATTATAGAATTTACTCAGCTGATTTCATGTACTTTTCATCGTTTTATGATGTTTCCAAGAGTGAAAACATTTGGTCCTATCAAAGCGGGGAGGGATGGGGTCTTCAACATTATCACCACTGCCCCACCTTCATGCATGGATGAAATCAATAAAATCTATGGTTATGCATCCAGAGTATATTTTCACATGCCCATAACTCTTTCTTTATGTCTCCTATATATTGTTGAAAAGCTCTTTCTGCTCCCTCCAGAATATCTATTTTCTGGAATATTCTTTCGTATATTTTCTATAAATGAATGTTTCAATATTCAGATCAGTTCTTTATCAGAATCATACAAAGAGCTTAGGATAACAGTTAACAATAGGCTTGGGTCAAAATGAAAGAATCCTAAAAAAATATGTACCTGCAAAGGGTTGGATAAATGAGGACCAAAATGCCAATGGGTATGAACTTGGCCCAAGGTAGGAACAAAAAAGCAGGAATCTGTGTCTTCAGAACTGAGTTTAGGAAGAATTGCTAGGTATGGAAGGTGCAAAGGTGAAAGGGAAAATAAATAGGGGCATCCTTTTAGATGGTAAAAGCAATTAAGAAATAAGTCAAAGTTGAAGTAAAGCAAGTACTATGTGACTCTCCCCCTTTTCCTGAAAATCTACTTTATTCTTCCCTCTCTGCAAACAGGTTTCCTTTGTTATTCAGTCCACATAGCATAAAGTAGCAATAGCCCAGTGCTAAATTTTTATATCTCCTATGTCCAAGAACTAAGTCACTTCACCTGGCCATTCCCCCACCACCTCCAAAGCTACTGAAGTGACAGGGCAGAAACTTTGATGGAAGAAGAGAAGAAATTACAGGGGCCATTTTCTCTTTGGGGTTTCTCTTTAGGTAGAAATGAAAGACCTATACACTAGTAATAACTGTCAAGGCAGAGAGAGAGGCATTCGAAAACTTATGTGCAAAGTGGACTCATTCGCATTAGTGTGTAGAATGCCTTTCTCTTCCACTCACTTTCACGCTTCTGTTATTTGGTCACTGGAAAAGTAGTCCAACGGATTTCCTCCATTTTCTTGTTTCTTCCACCAGACTCTCCACCGCTTCAGCTAACATACAGAACAACAGGGCTAGGTGTAGAAGCAAGAATAGAATCCCAGTTGGTATTGTCTTGCATCCTCTAGCATGCAGTTCATCGCGCCTAAAAAATCAGTTTGCATTCACAGGCAAATATAAATCGTTGTTCATAAAACTGGGTTTCCCTATGCAAAGATGAATAAGATTCATTCTTACCCCATGTTCTCATTAGTCCATGTGCTCTCCAAAATAAGTTGTAAGCAAGGAAGAGCCATGAAAGCAAAACAAGAAAAAAATTATAAATATTTGTATCTATCTATGTGTGTATTCTTAAATGCTATATGGCCTCAGGGCAATGCAGTAGAGAATGTCTTAAGAGAAGCTTTAGGTATGGTGGTCAGAGTGTTTCAAAGTGAGAAAAGCCAGAGAATCATAAAGTTTCAGTTGTGTCAGGAACTTCTAAGGGTGGGAAATTAGTCACAGCAAGAGATAAGACTAGACAGGTAAGAAAGGGGTAATGAAGAAACTTGTGTGCCACGATAACTGGGAATTTGGGTTAAAGGCAATTGAAACCATTGGAAATTTTTAAGGGAAGGAGGAAATTCTTGTTTTAGAGTGATAATTCTTTAATAAGTATGAAGGAGGACTGAAAGGGGGAAAACTGTAGGAAGGAAGACCAATTTGAGGGTTATTGCAAGTATCCACACAAGACATGATGAGGGTCTGACATAGTCATTACAATCAGGAACAAAGAAAACCAGTATGGGTGTGAGAAAAGTCAGAATAAACAGGGCTTGGTCATGAACTGGATGAGTCAAGGATAACTCTAAAGTTTCTGGCTTTGATTTAAAGCTCCTCAAGGGTAGAGACCATGTCTCTTTTATTCATTGTCCTCAATGCCTAAAACAGTTGCTTTCATGGTGATAAATTTTATTATTTTTTTCATGGTAGATTTTAAGAATCTATTTGTTTAATAATAATATTCTGACTCCCAAAAAATAACATCACTGGGTTTTAATTGTTGACTGGATGTGCAGGTAAAGAGGTAAAGGAGAGGGAGTAGTCTGGGCTGACTCCCAAGTTTTCTTTTCTTGAACAACTGGATACATTGTGGTGCTGTTCATTGATAAAGGGCACATGGAGGGATGAACGGTCTTTGAGCAGGGAGGAGAATGTGATGGATACAGTTTGGGAAGTAGTAGCATAAGATGTCTGTGACATCCAAGTAGAAACATCCAGACAGCACCAGGAATGAGTCTAGAGAAATAATTTAGGAGAGATTGGCATACAGATAGTATGAAAGCCATGGGAGTGAATAGAATCATTCAGGAACATGTGTAGGATGAAAAGAAAAGAAAGCATAAGGAGCACCTGGGTGGCTCAGTTGGTTAAGCTGGGGTCATGACCTCATGGTTTGTGAGTTCAAGCCCCACATCAAGTTGTCTGCTGCCAGCTTCAGATCCTCTGTCCCCTTCTCTCTCTGCCCCTCACCCCCACTAGTGCTCTTCTTCTCAAATAAATAAATAAACATTAAAGGAAAGAAAGCATAAGACAAAACAACAATAAAAACAAACTAAAAAAACAGAGAAATGTCAACATTTAACCGGCTGTCAAAGGAAGTGCATTTTGCAAAGGCAATTGAAAAGGAATGGCCAGACAGATGTGAGGAAATCTGAAAATAAACCCAAGGAAAATAGTTTCTCAAGGGAATAATTCTAGGAATTCTAAAAACATAAGGACTTAGAAGTGAACATTGGGTTTTTCAAGACTCCAAATAGCAATTCATTGGAGTGGCTGGGGCAACAGCAAATTGGCATGGGGGTGTGAGGAAATGAAGTCTGTGAGGGGTTGGGCAGTGGGGAGAGAATCAGGAGGATGGCCAGAGGTAGACATGTATCTGGAAAGGGAAGCCAAAGGAAGGAGAGACGTCAGCTGAAAGTCAAGATCCAACAGAGCAGGAAAACATTTAGGTTACAGAAAGGAGCAGCTGGTGGTGACTGGCTGGCTCAGTCCAAAGAGCATGCAACTCTTGATCTTGGAGTTGTGGGTCGGAGCCCCACGTTAGTGGTAGAGTTTACCTATTTAAAAAAAAAAAGGAGCAGCTGAGGCTCTGAAGAAGTGGGGCACAACGAAAGGAAAGAAGGAAGGATGAGTGGAGGCACAGGTAAGTTTCTTGCACTGATAGCAGAAAGTTGGACACATCCATTAAACCCTGGTTCTATTTTCTCTGTGAAAATAGGAGAAGTGATGTGAAGGCACATGCTGGACATTCAAGAAGGGAAAACTTAAAACAGCCACTGTGGAGACTAAGGAAGAAACCTGACCTACCCAGTTCTGGCCTGATCACCAACAGTTTGCATTTATTGAGTAACCGTTACTTGCTGAGAGTTTTGCACACATTAACTCATTTCAGTTTCACAAAACTGTTAAGGCAGGTGCTATTATTTTCGTTCCTTTTTTTGATATATATTATTGTCAAGTTAGCTAACATACAGTGTATACAGTGTGCTCTTGGCTTCAGGAGTTAATTCCCATGATTCATCATTTACATAACAGCACCCAGTGCTCATCCCAACAAGTGCCCTCCTCAATGCCCATCACCCATTTTCCCCTCTACCCCACCCCCAATCAAACCTCACTTTGTTCTCTGTATTTAAGAGTCTCTTATAGTTTGCCTCCCTCTCTGTTTGAAACTATTTTTCCCCTTCGCTTCCCCCATGGTCTTCTGTTAAGTTTCTCAAGTTCCACATATGAGTGAAAACATAGGATATCTGTCTTTGACTGACTTATTTCACTTAGCATAATACCCTCCAGTTCCACCCATGTTGTTGCAAATGGCAGGATTTCATTCCTTCTCATTGCTAAGTAGTATTCTATTCTGTATATAAACCACATCTCCTTTATCCATTCATCAGTTGATGGACATTTGGGCTCTTTCCATAATTTGGCTATTGTTGATAGCACTGCTATAAACATTGGGGTACATGTGCCCTTTTGCATCAGTACTCCTGTATCCTTTGGATAAATTCCTAGTAGTGCTCTTGCTAGGTGGTAGGGTAACTTATTTTTAATTTTTTGAGGAACTTCCACACTGTTTTCCAGAGCAGCTGCACCAGTTTGCATTCCCACCAACACTGCGAGAGGGTTCCCATTTCTGCACATCCAGGACAACATTTGTTGTTTCCTGAGTTGTTACTTTTAGCCACTCTGGCCGGTGTGAGGTGGTATCCAAATGTGATTTTGGCTTGTATTTCCCAGATGATGAGCAATGTTGAACATCTTTTCATGTGTCTGTTGATCATCTGGATGTCTTCTTTGGAGGAGTGTCTATTCATGTCTGCTGCCCATTTCTTCACTGGATTACTTGTTTTTCAGGTGTTGAGTTTAGTGAGTTTCTATAGAATTTGGATACTAACCCTTTATCTATCATTTACAAATATCTTCTCCTATTCCATCAGTTGCCTTTCAGTTTTGTTGATTGTTTCCTTTGCAGTGCAGAAGTTTTTATCTTGATAAGGTCCCAATAATTCATTTCTGCTTTTGTTTCCCTTGCCTTCATAGATGTGTCAGCTGAGGTCAGAGAGGTTTTTGCCTGTTTTCTCTTCTAGGGTTTTAATGGTTTCCTGTCTCACATTTAGGTCTTTCATCCATTTTGAGTTTGTGTGTATGGTATAAGAAAGCAGTCCAGGTTCATTCTTCTGTATGCTGCTGTCCAGTTCTCCTGGCACTGTTTGCTAAAGAGACTTTTTTCCATTGGTTACTCTTTCCTGCTTTGCCAAAGATTAGTTGGCCATATATTTGTGGGTCCAATTCTGTGTTTTCTATTTTATTCCATTGTTCTATTGCTTGTTGTTGTGCCAATACCAAACTATCTTGATGATAACAGCTATGTAGTAGAGGCTAAAGTCTGGGATTGTGATGCCTTCCACTTCGGTTTTCTTTTTTCAACATTACTTTGGCTATTCAGGGTCTTTTGTGGTTCCACACAAATTTGGGGATTGTTTGTTCTAGCTCTGAGAAGAATGTCGGTGCAATCTTGATTGGTATTTCATTGAATGTGCAGATTGCTTAGGGTAATATAGACATTTTAACAATATTTGTTCTTCCGATCCATGAGCCTGGAATGTTTTTCCATTTCTTCCTGTCTTCTTCAATTTCCTTCATAAGTTTTGTATGGTTTTAAGCATACAGACCTTTTACGTTTTTGTTAGGTTTATTACTATGTAGTTTATGGTTCTTGGTGCATTTGTGAATGGAATCGATTTCTTGATTTCTCTTTCTGTTCCTTCATCATTGGTGTATAGAAATGCAACCGATTTCTGTACATTGATTTTGTATCCTGCAACTTCGCTGAGTTTATGTATCAGTTCTAGCACTTTTTTGGTGGAGTCTTTCAGGTTTTTCGTGTAGAGTATCATGTCATCTGTGGGAAGTGAGTTTGACTTCTTCTTTGCCAGTTTAGATGCCTTTTATTACATTTTGTTGTCTGATTGCTGAGGCTAGGACTTCCAACACTATGTTAAACAGCAGCGGTGAGAGTGGACATCCCTGTTGTGTTCCTGATCTCAGGGGGAAAGCTCTCAGTTTTTCCCCATTGAAAAACTTTTCATATATGGCTTTTCATATATGGCTTTTATGATGTTAAGGTATGTTCTTTCTATCCCAACTTTCTTGAGGGTTTTTATTAAGAAAGCATGCTGAATTTTGTCAAATGCTTTTTCTGCATCTATTGACAGGATCATATGGTTCTTATCCTTTCTTATATTAATGTGATGTATCACACCAATTGATTTGCGAATATTGAACCAGCCCTGCAGCTGAGGAATGAATCCCACTTGATCATGGTCAATAATTCTTTTAATGCACTGTTGAATTCGATTTGCTAGTATCTTGTTGATAATTTTTGCATCCATGTTCATCAGGGACATTGACCTGTAATTCTCCTTTTTTGTAGGTTCTCTATCTGGTTTGGGAATAAAGGTAATGCCGGCTTCATAGAATAAGTCCGGAGGCTGTCCTTCTGATTCTATTTTTTGGAACAGCTTGAGAAGAATAGGTATTAATTCTGCTTTAAATGTCTAGTAGAATTCCCCTGGGAAGCCATCTGGTCCAGGACTCTTATTTGTTGGAAGATTTTTGATAACTGATTCAATTTCTTCACTGATTATGCGTTTGTTCGAAGTTTCTATTTCTTCCCATTTGAGTTTTGATAGTGTGTGGGTGTCTAGGAATTTGTCCATTTCTTCAAGGTTGTCCAGTTTATTAGCATAGAATTTTTCATAGTGGTGTTTTCTGTGGTGTTGGCTGTGATCTCTCCTTTTCATTCGTGAATTTATCTATTTGGGTTCTCTCTCTTTTGTTTTTGAGAAGTCTGGCTAGGGTCTATCAATTTTGTTTATTTTTTCAAAAAAAAACAGTTCTTAGAATCATTGATCTACAGGGTGCCTGGATGGCTCAGTCAGTTAAGCGTCCGACTTTGGCTCAAGTCATGATCTCATGGTTCGTGGGTTTGAGCCCCGCATCAGGCTCTGTGCTGACAGCTCCGAGGCTGGAGCCTGCTTTGAATTCTGTGTCTCCCTCTTTGCCCCTTCCCTGCTCACATTCTGTCTCTCTCTCTCAAAAATACACATTAAAAAAAATTTTTTTAAAGAATCTGATCTGTTCTACTGGGGGGGGGGGGGAGGGAGGTGGATTCTATATTGCTTATTTCTGCTCTAATCTTTATTATTTCTCTTCTTCTGCTGGCTTTGGAGTTTCTTTGCTGCTCTGCTTCTAGTTCCTTTAGGTGTGAGGTTAGGTTTTGTATTTGGGATTTATCTTGCT
Organism: Lynx rufus; assembly: GCF_022079265.1. Classification (NCBI taxonomy): domain Eukaryota; kingdom Metazoa; phylum Chordata; class Mammalia; order Carnivora; family Felidae; genus Lynx; species Lynx rufus. The sequence goes on from NW_025814878.1 coordinate 144,286,228, forward strand.
TCTCAAGATAGGCGTGGATGGCAATATATTTTCCTCTTAGGACTAAGGCAGGGGCTATTATTATATAGGGGAGAACTAAGATTTGCAGTGGCTAAGTGTCCCAGCCTTGAAATGATTGCGTCTGGTTCCAGCTGGGCCAACCAGAGCCCACACACTACAAGACCTTTTCTGTCTCCCAGGGAGCCCCTCCATTTCTGTGCAACTATCTCATCTGTGTATGTGAATGCTGGTCTTCTTCTTTATTTATTTATTTATTTATTTATTTATTTATTTATTTATTTATTTATTTAATTTGAGAGAGAGAGCGTGTGCACACCTTTGGGGGGGTGGGGGAAATGGCAGAGAGAAAGGAAGAAAGAGATTCCCAAGAGGGACTCTGTGCCATAGCACAGAGCGTGATACGGGGCTCCATCTCACAAACTATGAGATCGTGACCTGAGCCAAAATCAAGAGTTGGATGCTCAACCAACTGAACCATCCAGGAACCCCCCAGTGTTTGTCTTCTTAATTGGTGTCCAGGATAGTATTTTTTGTCCACATCCTGATCCAAGTTTCAGGAATCCTCCCATTACATTGTATGTTCTACAACTCCAAGACAAACAGGACCCAAAGTAATCATGATACCTTACAAACATGAACCCCTTTTTTTGTAGCTATGGTTAAAATAATACAAAACCATTAAAAGGATTCTTTTAAACCTGCCCTGTATTTTGACATAACTTTTTCTCTGTTATCTTTTAGTTTTATCCACTTATATTATGTAGTTATACTACATGTGTTATAGAACGTTTACGTTACTTGTAAATATTTTCCTATGCTGCTCATAGCCTTCATGTAAACTATTTTTAGGAGGCTTAACTTTTTACACTTGTCAACCATGTTACCATATTTTTCTTTTGAATCTTAAAAAGATAAGATGGTTTATCTTCTTCTTATAAATCCTAAGTGTTTATGCCTGACTAGTTTTCAAGAGGGATGGTTCATAGGGTGTTGGATAAATATCTGGAAAATATTTCTCATTAAATCTCAAAGTTCAACACAGAGTTACTTAGTGTGTCAGACTCACCGATGTTTTCCAACACACAGCAGGCAGCCAGGCAGCACCTGGCAAGGGAGGATAAATAAAAAGTCAACTGATAAAATGGAAGAACATATCCATGATCAGTGAAGCTTGGGGGAGACTACCAGAGAGGAGGTAGGATGGCCTAAAGAGAAAATATTTAGTAAACGGGACTAGGGGAGTAGACAAAAACTAAAAAGGGAAATTTTTTTTGATGTCAAAAATATTTCATCTTCTGGGTCTTCATGCAGAGATACCCAGGCAATGGAACAAGGAAACCAAACCAGTGTCTCCGAATTTCTCCTCTTGGCCTTTTCAAGATGGCCAGAGTGGCAGGCTCTCCTCTTTGCACTTTTCCTGTGCCTCTACTTAACAGGGCTGCTTGGAAACTTGCTCATCTTGCTGGCTATTGTCTCAGACCACCGCCTCCACACACCCATGTATTTCTTCCTTGCCAATCTGTCTGCAGTAGACCTCTGCCTGCCTTCATCTACAGTTCCCAAGATGCTGCTGAACATCCAGGCACAGACTCAGACCATCTCCTATCCTGGCTGCCTGGCTCAGATGTATTTCTGTATGATGTTTGCCAACATGGACAATTTCCTTCTCACAGTGATGGCATATGACCGTTTTGTGGCCATCTGTCATCCTTTGCGTTACTCCACCATCATGACCCAGTGCCTTTGTGCCTCTCTGGTGGCTGTGCCATGGATCCTTGCCACTTTGAATCCCCTCTTGCACACCCTTATGCTCGCCCGTCTGCACTTCTGCTCTAACAACATCATCCACCATTTCTTCTGTGATATCAACTCTCTCCTCCCCCTCTCCTGTTCCAACACCAGTCTCAATCAGTTCATAGTTCTGGCTGCAGTGGGGCTTATTTTTGTGGTACCTTCGGGGTGTATCCTGGCATCCTACAGCCTCATCATCTCTGCTGTGATGAAAATCCCTTCCACCCAAGGAAAACTCAAAGCTTTCTCCACCTGTGGATCTCATCTTGCCTTGGTCATTCTTTTCTATGGAACAATCACAGGGGTCTATGTGAGTCCCTCATCCAACCATTCAACTGAAAAAGACTCAGCTGTGTCAGTGGTCTTCATGGTTGTAGTCCCTATGTTGAACCCCTTCATATACAGTCTAAGGAACAATGAGCTAAAGGGGGCATTAAAGAAAGCTGTGAGCCAGACCAAAATCTTCTCCCAGTAATTTGTACTGATTGAAAGGCATTAAACAGGAGGCAAGTCCTCATGAGATCATTGATATTCCAGTCACAGTTACAAAGCTGTTATCAAATACCTAACTAAAGTTGGCAACGACCTAAATTTGTTACCTAATCACAGGATTTATCTATTTGAGCTCCCAAAGGTATTACTGTTGTTGGCAAACATGCGGACAATAAAGTCCCTGAAAATCACAGTAAAAATATGAAATCAACATTCAATTGCATCATTAAGAACTTCCAGATGGCTCAGATCAACACGGAAACATACATGGGGAGTGCAGAATGGAGCACCTCCCCCCAGGCCTGTCTTCGTAGAGTAGGCAGGAGGGATGTAACCACATTGTTGTGCATGAAAAACAGTAGAGAATAAAATTACTATATAATAAAGGTTTTAAATCATAACTGCAATGAGAGGTTAAAGAGAAAAGATATTGATGAGGGTGTAAGAGATCAGGTAAAGTTCAAGACAAGCCACACTTGGTCTGGGTCCTAGTTGCAAAGAAATAGAAATCAATTTTATTTTTACATAGAAACAATGAGAATATGCCAAATCCATTAAGGAAGCCTTGTAGGTAAGAAGGAGCATGGTGTGTGTGAGTGAGTAAATGTACTGAATAAACTAATCTGAATGGGTGAAGTGTCCACATGAGGGATTGTGAGGAATGAGGGATGGGTTGTTATTTCTTACCCTGATGTTTTTTCTATTTAGTCACATTTTGTAATTGTATCATATGAATTCCCTATAACCTATCTTTATCCCTTGTGTGAAAAGCAGCATTTATATCATCCTTCTGAAATCTATATAAACCTTCATGATGGTCTGCAGAGAATTGCCTGGAAGACTATTAACCATTCTTAAACTTAAACTCTGTGCTGTTATTTAGAGGTGTCTATGGGAGAAGCAACCACACCAGCAATTCAGAGCATATGCCTCTGTGATCTTTGATTTGGAATTCATAGCTTATGTAACAGATTGTTTTCTGTGTCCGTGTTATCACCTAGAGCCCATATGCCATATGTCCCATATATTAAGTCATACTATCCAAAACATCTCTTTAAAGTTGGTAAGAAAAATAAAATGCTTAATCATTTTTTTCTTTTTTGCATGTTTATTTTTGAGAGAGAGATAGAGTACAAGGGAGAGGAGGGGCAGAGAGAGAGGGAGACACAGAATCCGAAGCAGGCTCCAGGCTCCGAGCTGTCACCACAGAGCCTGATGCAGGGCTTGAACCCATGAACTGCAAGATCTTGACCTGAGCCAGCTGGACACTTAACCAACTGACTCACCTAGGAGCCTGCACTTCAATTGTTTCAAATCATAACTGTAACGTTTGTTGCAGTTCAAACATTTATTGAAATGTTGCAAGGACCACAAAGTATCAGAGACACCACTACAAGCATGAAACCTACAGATAACACAATGACTCTAAACCCATATCTTTCAACAATAACACTGAATGTAAATGGACTAAATGCTCCAACCAAAAGACATAGGGTATCAGAATGGATTAAAAAAAAAAAAAAAAAAAACAAGACCCATGTATTTGCTGTCTATAAGAGACTCATTTTAGACCTGAGGACACCTTCAGATTGAAAGTGAGGGTATGGAGAACTATCTATCATGCTACTGAAAGTCAAAAGAAAGCTGGAGTAGCCATACTTATATCAGAAAATTAGATTTGAAACTAACAAGAGATGAAGAAAGGCATTATATCATAATTATGGGGTCTATCCATCAAGAAAAGTTAACAATTATAAATGCTTATGCCCCCAATTTGCATGCACCCAAATATGCAAATCAATTAATCACAAACATAAGCAATCTTATTTATAAGAATATGGTAATTGCAGGTGACTTTAATACTTCACTTAGAGAAATGGACAGACCATCTAAGCATAAAATCAATAAAGAAACAAAGGCCCTGAATGTTATACTGGACCAGATGGACTTGACAGATATATTCAGAACTTTTCATCCAAAAACAGCAGAATACATATTACTCTCGAGTGCACATGTAATATTCTCCAAGATAGATCACATACTGGGTCACAAAACAGCCCTCAATAAATATAAAAGAATTGAGATCATACCATGCATATTTTCAGAACACAACGCTATGAAACTTGAAATCAACCACAAGAAAAAAATTGGAAAACATGCAAATGCATGGAGGTTAAAGAACATCCTACTAAAGAATAAATGGGCCAACTAGGCAGTTAAAGAAAAAATTTTAAAATATATGGAAGCAGAGGAATGAATTTTATTGCCAGATAATAGAAAAGATTTGAGTAAATAGAAGCCCCAACATACTCTTTCTTCCTTAGTAAATTTGGTAGATAAAAATGAGAAGTGAAGGGGGAGCCAAGATGGTGGAACAGCATGGAAGTTTTTTTGCGTGTCTCGCATCCATGAAGTACAGCCAGACCAACACTAAACCATCCTGCACACCTAGAAAACTGACTTGAGGATTAACACAACAATCTGCACAACCTGAACCACAGAATTCAGCAGGTACACGGCGCGGAGAGGTGAACTTGGGGAGCGAGAAGCCGCAGCAGGCAGGGAGCTGGTTTTGCAGGCAGAGAGAGAATGGAGATGGGGGGGGGGGGGGCGGGGGCACGGGGGAGAATATGGGAAGGCACCTGGAGAGAAAGTGGAAAATTGGAAACAGCCGCAGGGACTAAACTAAAAAGGGAGAAAGGAAAAGGAAAGAGTTTAAATTCCATCAAGACTTTATAAACAGGGTGGGGCACAGAGGGTGAAACTCCGCGGCTAGATACCTGGCGGTGCTCTGGTGGGAAGGAAGAATCCCCAGGAGCAGAATGGGGTCCAGGAGGTTCTTGGGCCACACGGGGAAAAGTGGTTCCACTGCTGGAAGGACATTTGGTAGAGAATGTTGAGGCCACCTGGCCCCAGCAGACCCTGGAAGGTGGCCACATTCTCTGGTGCTGGGGCAAGGTCGTTAAGGGTGAAGCCTGGTGCCAGATGTGTGCCGTGATTTTCCATAGTCCCTGAAACGCTGCTGCTACACTATCTCGGGAACTTTTTCTGTGGCGGGCTGGCACCTGGCCACAGTCTCAGGGCACCGGCAGCAGCAGGGTCCAGCGGGCGTTCCTGGGTGCAGCCGACATTCAGCCATTGCTCATTCAGCCATTGCTCGATGAGACCTTCCCGCAGAGGGGCGGAACGGGTCAAAGCCGCAGTCCTTTGGAAGTAAGGGGCCAAGGAAAACAGCCACATCTGAGACAAAACTCAGGAGACAGGTACTGCCTGGGGCCTGTTTACGTAGAGTGAAAAAGCAGGGAGTGGACGAGGGCTGAAGACGGAGGACAGGTGCGCGATTGCTGATCCGGGAGAACAGACCGGGTAGGTGAGTGATGCCATTTTCACCGCTACCGCGCAGGCGTATAGGCACCTACAAGCACCATAGCAATCCACCCCAGTAGGCTAGCAGCGCCATCTAGGGGAGAGTGGAGCTGTTACACTGAGCCCCGCCCAACTGAGCCAACTTCGCTCTTCAAGAACACAAACCTCACCACCGGCTTAATTTATGGACTATAAAGACCTACATGGACTGACTTATAGAGCAAAACGAAGCAATTTCAGTCCTACCTCAATCTGTTAGCATGTTTATCTACTGAATTTTCTTTTTGTTCTTTTTCTCTTTTACAATTCGTTTCTTTTTCTTGAATAATAAAGAGAAAAAATTCATTTTTATTAAAAATATTTTTATTTTATTTCCATTACTATATTTTTTACTTTTGTGTAAATTTTTTCAAATTCTACTTTACTTCCATCATTTTATTTTAGTCTACTTCTGTGTATTCACCTTTTCAAATTTTCAAGCAATTTCCTTTTTTTCTTTTTCTTTTTTCTCTTTTTCATTTCTTTTCTTTTTCTTGAATGCAGAAAGAGAAAAACTTCATTTCTACTTTCAATCTCTATTAAATATTTTTATTTAATTTTTATTACCATATTTTTTGCTTTTATGTAAATTTTTTCAAATTGTATTTTCCTTCCATCACTTTATTTTAGTCTACTACAGTGTATTCACTTTTTCAAATTTTCAAATGATTTCTATTTTTTCTTTTCTTTTTTCTTTTTTTATCTTTTTTCCATTTTCATTTCTTTTTTCTTAAATACAGGAAAAGAAAAAATTCGTATTTATTTTTAATTTTTATTAAAAATATATTTCTTTAATTTTTTTCCTTCTAAATCTTTACTTTTGTATATATTTTTTCAAATTCTATTTTACCCCCATCATCTCGTTTTAGTCTACTTCAATGTATTCATTTTTTCAAATTCTCAAATGATTTCCTTTTTATGTCTCCCCCCCCTTTATTTTCTCTAATCTCTCAAACCACTTTCAACACCCAGATGAAAACACACCTAGGATCTACCATCATCTATTCGATTTGTGTGTGTGTGCGTGTTTTAATTTTTAATTTTAACACTTTTTTAATTTTCTTTTTTTATTTCAATTTTTCTACCTCATTAATTCCTTTTCTCCCTTCAAAATGACAAAACGAAATAATTCATCCCAAAAGCAAGAGCACAAAGAAACTACAGCCAGGGATTTAACCAACACAGATACAAGCAAGATGTCTGAACCAGAATTTAGAATCACGATAATAAGAATACTAGCTGGAGTTGAAAATAGATTAGAATCTCTTTCTGCAGAGATAAAAGAAGTAAAAAATAGCAGGAATGAAATTGAAAATGCTATAACTGAGCCGCAATCACGGATGGATGCAGCGGTGGCAAGGATGGACAAGGTAGATCAGAGAATCAGAGATATAGAGGACAAACTTATAGAGAATAATGAAGCAGAAAAAAAGAGGGAGATTAAGGCAAAATAGGACGATTTTAGAATTAGAAAAAAAATAAAATAAATTAAAAAATAAAAATAAAAACAAACAAACAAACAAATAAATAAGTGAATAAATAATAAAGAATTAGAGAAATCGGTGACTCATTAAAAAGGAACAGCAGAATCATAGGGGTCCCAGAAGAGGAAGAGACAGAAACAGGGGTAGAAGGGTTATGTGAGCAAAACATAGCATAAAACTTTCCTAACCTGGGGAAAGACACAGACATCAAAATCCAGGAAGCACAGAGGACTCCCATCAGATTCAACAAAAAACAATCATCAATAAGGCATATCATAGTCAAATTCACAAAACACTCAGGCATAGAGAGAATCATGAAAGCAGCAAGGGGAAAAAAGTCCCTAACCTACAAGGGAAGACAGATCAGGTTTGCAACAGACCTATCTACAGAAACTTGGCAGGCCAGAAAGGAATGGCGGGATATATTCAGTGTGCTGAATCAGAAAAATATGCAGCCAAGAATTCTTTATCCAGCAAGGCTGTCATTCAAAGTAGAAGGAGAGATAAAAAGTTTCCCAGACAAATAAAAATTAAAGGAGTTTGTGACCACTAAACCAGCCCTGCAAGAAAATTTAAGGGAGACTCCCTGAGGGGAGAAAAGACAGGAAAAAAAAGCAACAAAGACTAGAAAAGACCAGAGAACACCCCCAGAAACTCAAACACTACAGGCAACATCATGGCAATAAATTTATATCTTTCAGTACTCACTCTAAACATCAATGGACTCAGCCCTCCAATCAAAAGACATAGGGTAACAGAATGGATAAGAAAACAAGATCCATTGATATCTGTTTATAAGAGACAGATTTTAGACCTAAAGACACCTTCAGATTGAAAGTAAGGGGGTGGAGAACCATCTATCATGCTAATGGTCACCAACAGAAAGCCGGAGTAGCCATACTTTTATAGCAGACAACCTAGATTTTAAGATAAAGACTGTAACAAGAGATCAAGAAGGGCATTATATCATAAAGGGTCTGTCCACCAAGAAGATCTAACAATTGTAAACATTTATGGTCCAAACATGGTAGCACCCAAATATAAATCAATTAATCACACACACAAAGAAACTCATTGATAATAATACCATAATAGTAAGGGACTTCACCCACAATTACAGCAAAGCACATATCATCTAAACAGAAAATCAACAAGGAAACAATGGCTTTGAATGACACACTGGACCAGATAGACTTAACAGATATACTCAGAACATTTCATCCTAAAGTAGTAGAATACACATTCTTCTCCAGTGCACATGGAACGTTCTCCAGAATAGATCACATACCAGGACACAAATCAGCCCTCAACAAGTACAAAAAGATCGAGATCATACCGTGCATATTTTCAGACCACAACACTATGAAACTTGAAATCAACCACAAGAAAAAAAAAAAATGGAAAGATAATAAATACTTCCAGACTAAAGAACATCCTACCAGGGGCGCCTGGGTGGCGCAGTCGGTTAAGCGTCCAACTTCAGCTCAGGTCACGATCTCGCGGTCCATAAGTTCGAGCCCCGCGTCGGGCTCTGGGCTGATGGCTCAGAGCCTGGAGCCTGCTTCCGATTGTGTGTCTCCCTCTCTCTCTGCCCCTCCCCCGTTCATGCTCTGTCTCTCTCTGTCTCAAAAATAAATAAACGTTAAAAAAAAAATTAAAAAAAAAAAAGAACATCCTACCAAATAATGAATGGGCTAACCAAGAAGTTAAAGAGGAAATTAAAAAGTACATGGAAGCCCATGAAAATGATAACACCATAGCCCAAAACCTCTGGGACGCAGCAAAGGTGGTCATTAGAAGGAAGTATATAGCAATCCAGGCCTTCCTAAGAAGGAAGGTCTCAGATACACAACCTAACCATACACCTTAAAGAGATGGAAAAAAACAGCAAATAAAATCCAAAACCAGCAGAAGGCAGAAAATAATAAAGATTAGAGCAGAAATTAATGCTACCAAAACCAAAAAAAAAAAGGAGAACAGATCAATGAAACCAAAGCTGGTTCTTTGAAAGAATTAACAAAATTGATAAACCACTAGCCAGTTTGATCAAAAAGAAAAAGGAAAGAACCCAAATAAATAAAATCAAGAACGAAAGAAGAGAGATCACAACCAACACAGCAGAAATAAAAACAGATAAGAGAATATTATGAGAAATTATACGCTGATAAAGTGGGCAATCTGGAAGACATGGACAAATTCTTAGAAACATAAACTACCAAAACTGAAACAGGAAGAAATAGAAAATTTGAACAGACCCATAACCAGCAAAGAAATTGAATTAGTAATAAAAAATCTCCCAAAAAATAAGAGCCCAGTGCCAGATCGCTTTCCAGGGGAATTCTACCAAATGTTTAAAGAGTTAACACCAATTCTTTTGAAGCTGTTCAAAAAATAGAAATGGAATGAAAACTTCCAAACTCATTCTACAAGGCCAGCATTACCTTGATCCCAAAACCAGACAAACCCCATTAAGAAGGGGAACTACAGACCAATTTCCCTGATGAACATGGATGCAAAAATCCTCAACAAGATACCAGCCAACCAGATCCAACAAGACATTAAAAGAATTATTCACCATGACCAAGTGAGATTTACACCTGGGATGCAGAGCTGGTTCAATATCCACAAATCAATCAATGTGATACATCACATCAATAAAAGAAAGGACAAGAACCACATGATCCTCTCAATAGATGCAGAGAAAGTATTTGACAAAATACAGCATCGTTTTCTGATAAAAACCCTCAAGAAAGTACGGACAGAAGGATCATACCTTGAGATCAAAAAAGCCATATATGAAAGACCCAACTCGAATACAATCCTCAGTGGGGAAAAACTGAGAGGGAAGGAACATGACAGGTATGTCCACTCTCGCCACTGTTATTCAACATAGTATTGGAAGGCTTAGTTAGCCTCAACAATCAGACAACACAAAGGAATAAAAGGCATCCAAATCGGCCAGGAGGAAGTGAAACTTTCACTCTTCACAGATGACATGACACTCTATATGGAAACCCAAAAGATTCCACCAAAAAACTTCTAGAACTGATCCATGAATTCAGCAAAGTCACAGGATACAAAATCAATGCAGGGAAAGTGGTTGCATTCCTATGCACCAATAATGAAGGAACAGAAAGAGAAATCAAGGAATTGATCCCATTTACAACTGCACGAAAACCATAAAATACCTAGGAATAAACCTAACAAAAGAGGTGCATAACCTATATGCTTAAAATTATAGAAAGCTTATGAAAGAAATTGAAGAAGACACCAAAAAATGGAAAAATATTCCACCCTCCTGGATTCGAAGAAGAAACACTGTTAAAATGTCAATACTACACAAAGCAATCTACATATTCAATGCAATCTCTATCAAAATAGCAACAGCATTCTTCACAGAGCCAGGACAAACAATCCTAAAATTTGTATGGAACTAGAAAAGACCCCCAAAGAGCCAAAGCAATCTTTAAAAAGAAAACCAAAGCTGGAGGCATCACAATACCAGACTTCAAGAAGTATTACAAAGCTGTAATCATTGAGACAGTATGGTACTGGCACAAGAACAGACCCTCAGATCAGTGGAACAGAATAAAGAACCCAGAAATCAACCCACAAACATATGGCTAACTAATCTTTGACAAAGCAGGAAAGACTATCCAATGGAATAAAGACAGTTTCTTCAGCAAGTGGTGCTGGGAAAACTGGACAGCGACATGCAGAAGAATGAACCTGGACCACTTTCTTACACCATACACAAAAACAAACTCAAAATGGAGGAAAGACCTCAATGGAAGACAGGAAGCCATCAAAATCCTCGAGGAGAAAGCAGGCAAAAACCTCTTGGATCTTGCCCACAGCAAATTCTTACTCAACACGTCTCCGGAGGCAAGGGAAACAAAAGCAAAAAGGAACTACTGGGACCTCATCAAAATAAAAACTTCTGCACAGCGAAGGAAACAATCAGCAAAACTAAAAGGCAACCGACAGAATGGAAGGAGATATTTGCAAATGACATACCAGATAAAGTTTTAGTATACTAAATCTATAAAGAACTCATCAAACTCAACACCCAAAGAACAAATAATCCAGTGAAGAAAAGGGCAAAAGACATGAATACACGCTTCTCCAAAGAAGACATCCGGTGGCTAACAGACACATGAAAAAATGCTCAACATCACTCATCATCAGGGAAATACAAATCAAAACCACAATGAGGGGCGCCTGGGTGGCGCAGTCGGTTAAGCGTCCGACTTCAGCCAGGTCACGATCTTGCGGTCCGTGAGTTCGAGCCCCGCGTCCGGCTCTGGGCTGATGGCTCAGAGCCTGGAGCCTGTTTCCGATTCTGTATCTCCCTCTCTCTCTGCCCCTCCCCCATTCATGCTCTGTCTCTCTCTGTCCCAAAAATAAATAAACGTTGAAAAAAAAATTTTTTTTAATTAAAAAAAATAAAAAAATAAAAAAAACCACAATGAGATACCACCTCACACCTGTCAGAATGGCTAACATTAACAACTCACGCAACAACAGATGTTGGCGAGGATGTGGAGAAAGAATATCTTTTGCACTGTTGATCGGATTGCAAACTGGTGCGGCCACTCTGGAAAACAGTATAGAGGTTACTCAAAATATTTAAAATAGAACTACCCTAAGACCCAGCAATTGCACTACCAGGTATTTATCCAAGGGATACAGGTGTGCTGTTCAAAGGGGCACATGCACCCCAATGCTCACAGCAGCACTATCAACAATAGCCAAAGTATGGAAAAAGCCTAAATGTCCATCAGTGGATGAATGGATAAAGAAATGGCAAATATATACTATGGAGCATTACTTGGCAATCAAAAAGAATGAAATCTTGCCATGTGCAACTACATGGATGGAACTGAAGGGTATGATGCTAAGCGAAATTAGTAAGAGAAAGACAAATATCATGACTTCACTCATATGAGGAATTTAAGATACAAAACAGATGAACATAAGGGAAGGGAAGCAAAAATAATATAAAAACAGGGAGGGGACAAAACATGAGACTCTTAAATAGAATGAAAACAGGGTTGATGGAGGGGTTGTGGGAGGGGTGTGGGGTTACTGGGTAAGGGGCATTAAGGAACCTACTCCTGAAATCATTTTTGCACTATATGCTAACTAACTTGGATGTAAATTTAAAAATAAATTAAAATAAAATTTAAATTTAAAAATTAAAAAAGGGAGTCACTCCACAGTAGTTCACTGTATGGACTGTCTCTTACCAGTCCCTTACTGATGGACTTTTGGGTTGTTTCCATTTTTTGTCATAAATGCTGCAATGAATTATCTTATACATGCAATATGTTTAAAATGTTCAAATATATCTGCAGGAATTTCCCCCAAATGTAATTGCTGGGTCAATGGACAAATTGAGTATATATTATCAAATAGCACTCCACAAAACTATACCAATTTATTCATACTAATCACTTTCATGGCCTTTTCCATAGGAACTCTCACTAATGATGGTTGTTAATTTGAAATCTGGGGGAAAGATTGCTGATAATTGTCCTTCCTATGATTTAGCTGTTTCTGAATAAGGACATTTCATAGTCCTTGACTTTTCCAAACTTGAATCTTTGTTACAGTTTCTATGAGAATCTTCCTGATATCACTGACATGGGATTTTATTTATTCATAGAATTCCTGTTTAAGTAATGATGAATAATCCCCAGGCTTAAAATTTGAGATGGCAATGGAAAATATAAACCTCAAATGTCTTGAGAGAAATAAAATTGCTTTAAGAAAAAAGGAATATTAAAACAAAGAGCACATTTTTTATTTAACTTTTTTTATTTCAGAATAGTTTTAGATTTACAGAAGAATTACAAAGACTTCCTGTATATCAGATTCCCTTATTACTAGCATCTTACAGAGTATGGTACATTTGTTGTAGTTGATGAATCAATGCTAACACATTATTATTAAATAAAGTCTATACTTGACTCAGGGTCCCTGAGTTTTTGTATAACATTTTTTATTGTTTCAGGACCCCATCCAGGATACCACATTAGGCTCTTCAGGCTCCTCTTGGTTGTGACAGTTTCTCAGACTTTCCTTGTTTTCACAGTTTTGAGGAGTACTACGCAGGTGTTTTGTAGAATGTCCATCTACTGGGATTTATATCATGTGGATTGTTGTTTTTTTTTTTTTTTTTATGATTAGAATGGAGCTAGGGTGTTTTGGAAGGAAGACCACAGAGGTAAAGTGCCATCCTCACCACATTCTTTCAAGGGCACATAGTATCAACATGACATATCACGGTTGATATTAACTTTGATCATATGGCTTAAGTAGTGTTTGTCAAGTTTCTCCACTGTCAAGGTACTCTTCCTCCCTTTTCCTACCGTGCTTATGGGCAGGAAGTCTTTACACACAACCACATTTAAAGAGGGCAGAGTATCTGCATAAATTAATTATTCTTCACAAGACATTTGCTTATCTTCTGCCATTTGTTTATTTATCCAATCATTTGTTTGTATCAGTATGTGCTCATGGATATTTATCTTTTGGCTTATAATCCAAAACCACTTAGCTTTTTGCTCAAATTATGCAGGTTTTGCCATTGGAAGTTCACTTGGCTCCTGAGTAACTTTGATGTAACTCATCATTTTGGTTTTAACTGTTTGTTTTGTGTTTGTGTTTGAACTACTTATTTCTGAAACCATAAGACGCTCTGGACTCATCTATTTCCTCTCAGCCCTAGAATAAGCCATTTATCAATTACAGAATCATGTTAGAAAACAAGATCTGGGCACAAGGTGTGCTGGTTGCTACTGAAGTGTAATTGCTTCTAGGCCATCTCATCTGACAGAGCAAGAAAATATGTGTATACTAACCTCTGCATATATACTTACTTATCTATCTCTCTATTACCATGTGTATCTATATTAAGATAATCATAACTTTATATTGACTCTACCTTTTTATCCTGGCCTGTCACCTCCTACTCCAACAGTGAGATACCTACCTCCCACCATCTGCCATCCATTTATTTAATCATTCAAATCTACCGTACATATGTAATGGTTTCAGAACTGTTAAGCCAGACTCCCATGAGAAACAACTTTATCAACTAGAGTACTGTTAAGTACAGTTCCTTTTGTATTTATCATTACAGACTCTACTAATTTCCAATGTTATTTACATCAGTATCTTTCAGCTGTATCCCTACAGGGAGGCTGTTCTATGCATTTATAATATGGTTAGGTAGTTTGTCACATTCCGCATTCCATCTTGGGATCCTTCAACCTCCTAAAAAGTGTTTTTAATTTGCATACATCGAGGTTCTTTTTTTTTTTTTTTTTTTTTTGGATCTTCTAATGTTCAGTGGGGCTTGACAAATAGTGTCATGTATTCACCAGTACAGTAGCATACAGAATAATTTTACTGCCATAAAAAATCCCCTGTGCTTCACTTTCTTAGCCTTCCTTGACCCCAGAACCCTAGCAACTACTGATCTGCTTACTATCTTTGTTCTGTCTTTTCCAGAGTGTCATATAAATGGAATCATACAGTTTGTATCCTTTTTAGAATGGCTTCTTTAACTTAGCAATATGTATTTGATTCATCCATGTTTTCATGTGGTTTGATAGTTCATTATTGCTGAATAATATTTCAGTGTATGGGTGTATCACAATTTGTTAATTTATTTACCAATTGAAGGACACCTGAGTTGCTTACACTTTTTGGCAATTAATAAAAAGCTGCTAGAAATATTCACCTGCAGGTTTTTGTTTAGTAAATATATATTTTCAAATTTGGGTAAATATCTAAGAGTGTGATTGCTGGATTGTATGGTAAGACTATGTCTAGCTTTGTAAACAACTGCCAAACCATCTTCCAAAGTGCCTGTACCCTTTTGCATTCCCATTGGCAATCAATGAGAGTTCCTGTCGGTCTCCATCCTCACCAACAATTGGTATTGTCAATTTGGGGGGGATTTTATTGAGGTATAATTGACATATAACATATTAGTTTCAAGTGTGCAACATAACGATTTTATATTTGTATATAATGCAAAATGATCACTCAATAAATCTAGTTAACACCCATCACCAGACATAGGTGCAAATCCTCTTTTCTTATGAGAAGTTTTAAGATCCACTCCCTTAGCAACTTTCAAATAAACATGCTATTGTCAACTTTGAAAATTTTAGTCACTGATACGTATGTATGAATGTAGTGGTATTTCCTTGTGTTGATTTGCATTTTCCTACTGCCAAACGATGTTGAATATCTTTGCATATGTTTTTCAATCCATAGACATGGATTTTCCATCTGCAAATCTTCTTTGATGAAGTATCTGTTCATATACTTTGGCCATTTTTTAAATTAAATTGTTAGTTTTCTTATTGTTGAATCTTAAAAGTTACTTGCATATTTTGGATATGTCTTTTTGTAGAAATGTGTTTGAATATATTTTCTTCCAATCTGTGGCTTGTTTTCATTCTTGTGTATTTCATAGAGAAAATATTTTTATATTTAATAAATTACAATTTATTTTTTTCATGGATCACAGTTTGGGTTGTTGTGTCTACAATATAACCACCAAACTCAAGGTCATGTAGAATTCCTCCATGGTTTCTTCTAGAACTTTTATAATTTTGGATTTTACATTTAGGTCTATGAGCCATTTTGAGTTAAGTCTGTGAAAGGTACATGATTTTCTTGCATATAAACATCTCATTGTTCCAACACCATTTGCTGAAAGAGTTATCCTTTCTCCATTGAATTGTCTTTACACCTTTGTCAAATTATCAGCTGACTGTATTTGTTTGAGTTGATTTCTGGCCTCTATTCTGTTCCACTGATCTATGTGTCTATTGTTTTTCCAATTCCATGCCATCTTGACTACTAAAGTTGTATAGCAAATCTTGAAATTATAGTGTGAATCCCCCAACTTTGTCCTTTTCTCAGTATTGTATTGGTTATTCTAGGTTTTTCCCTTCCCATATGAATATTAGAATTAGTTTGTATCTACAAAATAGCTTGCTGTGATTTTTGATTCATTTATGTTGAATCAACAGATCAAGGTGGGAAGAATTGACATCTTAACAATATGGAGGCTTCCAATACATAACACAGAATCTCTCCATATGTTTG
This sequence comes from Lynx rufus, assembly GCF_022079265.1. NCBI lineage: Eukaryota > Metazoa > Chordata > Mammalia > Carnivora > Felidae > Lynx > Lynx rufus. The sequence goes on from NW_025814878.1 coordinate 144,302,532, forward strand.
GGTCTTTGAATTATTTCATCAATGTTTTATAATTTTCTGCATACAAATCCTATACCTACTTTGTCAAGTTTATACTTAAGTGTTGTTTTGTTGTTTTGTTTGGTTTGGTGCCATTATAAAAGATAATTTCTTTTAAGGAGCCTGGGTGGCTCATTTGGTTAAGCATCTGACTCTTGATTTCAGCTCAAGTCATAACTCCAAGTTCATGGGATCGAGCACTGCATTGAATTCCCCTGCTCGGCATTCTCTCTCCCTCTTTCTGCCCCTCACCCACCTACTCATGATCTCTCTCAAAATAAGTATACAAACTTAAAAAATAAAAGGTAATTTGTTCTAATTTCAAATTTCAATTTCTCATTCCTGGTATCCAGGAAAGCAACTGACTCTCAGATATTGATCTTGTATCCTGCAACACTACTGTAATTGCATGCTCCAGGCGACTTTTGTTTTGTTTTTTAGAGTCTTTGGGGTTTTCTACATAGAAAGTTTATGTTATACATGAATAGACCTATTCTTTTCCTTTCTGTACACCTTTTATTTATTTTTTTTATCTTACTGTCCTAGTTAGGACTTCCACTGTGGTGTGGAAAAGGAGTAGTGAGAGAGGACAGCTTTGTCCATTTCTAATCTTAAGAGGAAAAGATTCAGCTTCTCATTCATAAGTATGGAATTAGCTGTGGTTTGCTGGGTGGGGTGTGGGGGATATTTTTTGTATATGTTCTTTATCAAGTAGAGAAGTTCCCATCTACTACTAGTTTATTGAGAGTTTGTATCACAAATGGGTGAATTCTATGAAGTGCTTTCTCTGCATCAAAATGATCATGATTTTGCTTCTTTAGCCTGTTTATTATATTGATGGATTTTCAAATGTTGAATCACTCTTGTATGTCTGGAATAAATCCCACTTGGTTGTTGTATAGAATTCTTGTTATATACTATTGGATTTGTTAATATTTTGTTGAGGACTTTTGCAACTATGTTCATGAGAAATCTTAGTCTGTGGGGTTTTTTTTCTTATAATGTCTTTATCTGGTTTTGGTATTAGGGTATTAGGTATAACAGAAAGTTAGGAAGTGTTCCCTCTGCTATTTTCAATAGATGGTGATGAAATGGTATTATTTAGTCTTTAAGTCCTTGATAGAATTTACTAGTGAAACTATTTAGTGGCTTGATTCTTTTGCAGAAAGTTATCAATGAGGAAGAGCAAAGTTCACCAGAGATGACAGAGCATAATGAGCAAGGGAGAGAGTAATAGATTTGAGTATAGGTCATATGGGGTCTTATAGGCCATTTTAAGTACTTTGGGTTTTGTCTTGACTGAAATGGGGAGCTATTAAAAAGTTTTCAGCTGAGGGCTAGTTTAGGGGTTGAAAAATAATTTTCCCTCTACCATTCTAAGTTCTTAGTTGAAGCCCCCGTAATAAAAGACAATTTAAAAAGAAAAATAAATAGAAGTTCATTAACATGAGTATATAGGAAATACCAAGAGAAAAAGGAGGAACCGAGAAAGCAACATTAGAATTTTCATCTTAACAGGGAAAGGGGATGGAATATGTAAGCTTTTCAGGGGAGAGTAAATGACTTTTAGGAAAGATGAATGGAGCCCTTAGAATAGATGGGAAGTATGAGCATTTGTGACAAGTTTGTCAGGGTGAGGTATCAACTTCTTTCTGACCACACGAGTCAATTTTCCCTGGTTGATGAAACTCCCAGGGCGGTTGTTTATGACAATGAAGTCTGTTCTGGAGGATCTGTTCGTAGGCAGATAAGGGAAATCTGGAGAAAATTTCTTTCCGCATTTGCTGTTTTTTAAGAGCCTACAGCTCAAACTAATCAATATACCAAAGGGGCTTATTTGAAATCAATGTACCAAAGGCGAGGTGTGTTCTGCTACCCTTCAGTAGCTAGAACTTGTGCTACAATAGTATCACTATGACTGCTCTATTAAGAACAGACTATGAGTAGGGCACCTGGGTGGCTCAGCCGGTTAAGCATCTGACTTCTGCTCAGGTAATTATCTCACGGTTCATGAGTTCCAGTCCTGCGTTGGGCTCTCTGCTGTCAGCACAGAACCTGTTTCGTTCGGATCCCCTGTTCCCCTGTCTCTACCCCTCCCCAACTTGCGCACAAGCACGAGTGCACTCTCTCTCTCTCAAAAATAAATAAAACGTTTAAAAAAGAAAAGGAATAGGGGCACCTTGGTGGCTCAATGGCTGAGTGTCCTACTTCAGCTCAGGTCATGATCTCACGGTTCATGGGTTTGAGCCCCATGTCGGGCTCTGTGCTGACAGCTCAGCAAATCCTGCTTTGGATTCTGTGTCTCCCTCTCTCTCAAAAACAAACATCTAAAAAAAAAAAAAAAAGGTAATGGACTGTGGGAACACAGGTAGAAGCAGAAGGAACACTTAAGAGGTTTACTGCCATAACCCAGAAGAGAGGGAATAGTATATCAGCCCATTTTTAGGAGAATGGATGCAATGCTATATTCACAACTGGATTGCTATACAGTAATGAAAATGAATTTTAACTCAACAACAGGGATCAACTTTAGTAACCTACTGTGGAGTGAAAAAAGCAAATACCATAAGATTATCTGATGACATGATGCCTTTTAGATTTAAAGAAACTACGAAAATTAAACCAATTTGGCCATGCATACTCATCTAACAGAACTACCTTTTCAAAAAGAAAGAGAATAAATACAAAATGTATTAAAAAGAAAACCACAAGCCCAAGATGGAGTTAATTGTCTCCAGGACAGCAAACCAGGACTACATTACAATTGCAATCTCTCTAGAAGTGAAATTTTAGGCAAACCAATCAAGAATTTTCTGGTCAGCACTAATAAGATAATCTGTCACATGGGCTCTCTCCATTCCCTTCCCCCACCCCAAAGAAAAAGAGGTAACCTGCAAGATTAGACCCCTGCTCATCCCCCACCTCCCAAGTGAAGGTGATCTTGCCTTGAGATAATGCTTTTTCTTTTGCTAATGACTTCCTTGCCCCGCCCTCCTTCCTACAAAAACCTTCTATTTTTCTATCACTGGTCAAGGCTCCTCTCTGCTTACAATGGCTTCATAAAGATGATTAGATCTTCAAACCTACTCGATTGAATTTTTGTTAACACCACAGATGAGAAGAGATACAAGAGAAACAGCAGCAGCAAATGTAAGTTACCATCAAAGTTCTAGTTCTCATACATTGGCCCAGGGATTCAAGAAAGTTCACATTTTGGGGGCACCTGGGTGGCTCAGTTAAGCGTCAGAATCGGCTCAGGTCATAATCTCATGGTTCAGGTCATTATCTCACGGTTCGTGGGTTCGAGCCCCACGACCAGCTGTGTGCTGACAGTGCAGAGCCTCTTTGGGATTCTCTCTCTCCCTTTCTGCTCCTCCCCCATGCTCTCAAAATAAATAATTAAACTTTAAAAATAAAAAAGAAAGTTCACATTTCTTAGGGGCACCTGGGTGGCTCAGTCAGTTGGGCATCCAACTCTTGATTTCCGCTCAAGTCATGCATGATCTTATGGTTCCTGAGTTCGAGCTCCATCTCGCGCTCTGCGCTATCAGGGTGGGGCCTACTTGGGATTCTGTCTCCCTCTCTCTGCCCCTCCCCCACTCACACTCTGTCTCAAAATAATTTTTTTTCTTTTTTTTTAAGTTCACATTTCAGGGCATGCACACCCCGCCTGAGCCAGGGTTATCAGCCACCGTTTGTAAACCTGCACTCCTGAAGCCCAGGGAGGCTTCGCGAGCTTCAAGTCTGGGCGGCGCCCCTGGTGCGTGGGCTTCGGTTCCACTTCCCCCGACTTAAGACCGCGCGAGGCCAGCGAGAGCAGCAGGGCCGCGTTTCCCGCTACAAACGGGTGCAAGGACCCCACCCCGGAGCTCTGAGAATTCGAGGACCTCCGCCAGGCCGCAGGGGAAACGGACTCAGCGCGGAGGAGACGCCGGGGCTTCTGGGAATCGCAGTCCAAAGCCAGGCCGCCTTCTGCGCAGACTCAACGTCCCGAGGACGGAAGCTTTGAGAGACGGCGCAGCGCCGTCCTCCCACCGGAAGTGTCCGATCGGAACCATCCTGTAGGAGAGGTGAGTCCGGCTTTGAGGACCCGAGGGTCTGACCCTTTGCCCCCTGCAAGCACCCGGTCGCTACCACTGTCCCTTCGGGATTGCAGCAGTCCCGCGGCGACCTGGAGCCGGGACCGCGGAGGAATCCCGAGGAGAGGGGAACCAGGGTCGGCGTTCGGAGGACATTGCGCCCGCCTGCCTCCCGAGGGGAGGTGGTTTCCATGGTTACCCGCGCCGCGCGTGACGTCACCGCCGCGGGCGGGGCTGGGTCATTGGAATGACCAGCTCGGCGGCGGCCTCAGGACGCCAGCTTTCAGCCGGGAAGAGCTGCCCGGGAGCCCGCCCCGACATCTCGCGGGAGGAAGAGCGGGGACGGCCCCGCGTCCTAGTGAAGTGTATCCATACTGTGGATGTTTGTTGTTTCCCGTGTGTCCGGCAAGCAGTGGGGACGGTCAGAGGCCGTCCCGTAGAACCTCCGGGGCAGGACAGCCGCCAGCATCCGGGCGAGAATCCCTCCCCGCCCTGCTCCCGCGGCCCCTGCTGGTCCCCCTCGTCCTGCAGCCTAGCTCCAACGCCCTCCAGCCGAGCCCCCCCTCCACGCCCCGTCCTCCAGCCGAGTGCCCAGGTCCTGCTCCTGCACACGCAGGCGCCTGCCCCTCACCGAGCTCCGACTTTCCTGGCAGTTACTCCTTCTCTCTTCTGAGACCGTCTAGAGGCTTCTCAGGCTTTCCCTCCCCATCGACAAATGTGAGAACTTAGAAAATAGCGCGTGGTCCTTAACCTCCTGGAGTTCCAGCCAGTTGATGAAGAGAAACAGCCAAAGCTAAAAATGATACCAGGTGATGAGTGTTGTATTCACAGGTGTTCTGTGTTAGGAACTGTAGGAGCTCAGAGCAGGGATGACAAATTGTTTATTAGAGGGAGCTGAGTTCTTAGTCACTCCAAATATTAGAGTGAGCTGGGATCGCCATCAATCTGCTGTTCATTCCCACTTCCTAAACTTTTCTCCTGCCCCTTCCTTTTGAATTTTTTTCATCTTTTATTGTCCAGTTTAAGCCCCACCAGCTCTAGGAAATATTTGCTACCCTTTGCACATAAACACACACATGGGCTCCCTGCCTCAAAACCGTTAGGATATTTGATGCCTCTCCCATACAGCTTGTTTAGTACTTCGGTTTTCAACATCTTTCATCATTTCAGTGTGTGTCATGTAAAACACATCTAGTTATGTAAATGTTTTTAACCCACGTGTGTTTATTGTCATTTCTTTCCAACTGTTTTGCAAACTCACACACCATTTAATTCCTTATGGCTGTACATCAGAATACAGGTTTTCCAGGTATACCCATACTAACCCAGACAGCATCCCAGGATCTGTTTCTAACAAAGTTCCCACATGATGATTAGGCAATGAGCTCAGCTGGGAACTAACTCAGACTTTCTTGGAAATCGTTGCTGTACAACTTCCAGCCCAGAGCTTTGCTTGTGTTCAGATTCTTGATAAAGTACATGTCAATGCAACAATCAGCAGTCAACTTGGTGAAACGTTTAGTAGAGGATCTGAAAGATTGATATTTGCATTCTGCTCTCGTAGTCTATTGCTTCACAGCTAAATTCCTGTTACTCAGTTTTTCAGTTCAGAAACCAGTCCCAGTTCAGAGACCATTCCCGTGTGCTGACTTGAGGAACTGGTATTTAATAACAAGACTCGGAAGATGGATAAGCAAGTCATGATGCAGGCTTATTATATTTAATTTTATTGTCCACGATATGGACTGAGCCAGGAACTAGGAAGGTAGAGAAGGAACTGTTGGGATAAAACAAACCTATTTGAGACCTTTGGGGAAGGAAATAGTTAACATTGATTGAAACAGCCTGTTGACTAACTTGGATTTAAAGAAAATTTAATAAAATAAAAAATAATAAGGAACATAAATTTAAAAAATAAAAGACATGGTTAGCCTCTGGCTCTCAAGACAAGTTGCCCTGGGGTGCCCAGCTGGCTCAGTCGATGGAGCATGCAACTCTCGGTCTCAGGTTTGTGAGTTCAAGCCCTGCATTCAGTGCAGAGGTTACTTAAAATCTTAAAAAAAAGAAAGAAAAGAAAGAAAAATTTGTCCTTATTATTTAACAGATTTATAAGTAATCCTAGTTCCAGATTTTGAATTGATAATTATCATTCCAAGCTTGTATTTTCCTTACACTTGTATGAGCACAAGTGTGGTCTCTGTTTCTCTTTCCATATTGCAGTCTATCCCAGAAATGAACAACATATTAATTAATCTCCATAAACAGTATTTTTCAGGTCTTTGTGCTCAGAAGCCTCCCTTAGCTCCCCAGTGTCTAAAAAGTAAATTCTGAATTCCGGATCTTGACATTTGAGGCTTTCTACAGGAGGCCTTTGCCTCTGTGATATCCTTATACAAACTTGCTGAACTTTTTGCTTTCCCGCTTCCGTGATCCTACCATTAGCCACTTGTTCAGGCCATTTCCTTGCTTGTAATTTCCTATTTTTCTCTCTCCCACATCCTTTCAAAATCCTTTCCATTCTTCAGAAGTTAGTTTCTGAATTAAGCTTTCCCATCCATTACAAACGACTAGGCTCTCTTGAATCTCCCAACTTCATGAAGCACTTTGTCATTGTACTGTGCTGATCCTTTTTTGTCTTTCTGACTTACATATAATCTAATTGCATGTGGCATGTTAACATGTAGCATCAGCTTAAAGTTATAAGTTTTATGTTTATTGTTTCTACTTTAAAGTATTTTGTTTTTAAATTTAAATTTTGGCTACTGTGAGGTAGAAATCATGGGACTGTTGTACTCCACAGAGCAGGTATTTCAGTGGTTGTACATATGCTAAATGCCCAGTACACTTCTGTATAATGGGAAATGACAATTTCTGCGATGTGATCTTTAATCTTCATAGACGGTAATAGCTATTTTATAAATAAAAAGATACTTTTGTTTTTATTTTAGAAGAGCTCTCAAAACTAAATAAGACGCCGCACAAAGCAGAAGTGGATTTTCTGGGAATACATTTCATCCCAGGATGACGACAGAATCTAAGAAAACTACAGCTCAGAACCTTCAGGAGAATGCAGGACTTCTGATAGTGAAGATAGAAGAGGAAGATGTCGTCTGGAGGCAGGACACTTGCTTCCAGAGAAGTGATGCCCTCAGGCAGGAGCTCTGCCGACAGCTTTTCAGGCAGTTCTGCTACCAGGATTCCCCTGGGCCCCGTGAGGCCCTGAGCCGGCTCCGGGAGCTCTGCCATCAGTGGCTGCGGCCCGAGACGCACAGCAAGGAGCAGATCCTGGAGCTTCTGGTGCTGGAGCAGTTCCTGACCATCCTGCCCGCCGAGCTCCAGGCCTGGGTGAGGGAGCACCGCCCGGAGAGTGGGGAGGAGGCAGTGACAGTACTGGAAGATCTGGAGAGAGGCGCTGATAACTCAGTAGTCCAGGTACACAGGGGACAGGAGATCTAAGGCCTCCAGAGAGCTGGATCACACAGTGGGAGGAAAGGGTCTGAGATTGAACACCCCAATGAGACCTGCAGGGGCTCTTCCTTCAGCATTTATGTCTCCTTTCCACTCCAGCTGGTGCTGTGCCACATTTCACAGTTGAGTCGTACTTAATCCATCCTTCTGCAGTTTTGTATTCCTGTGGGAGGTTCTCTTTGTGTTTGGAAGATGTTCAGTTCCAAGAGAGATTCTCTCACAAGCCCAAATATACTTTATTTTTCTCAGGTTCCAGTCCTTGCACATGGGCAAGAAGTATTCAGGGGAAAGGTGGTGCCTCCTGGACCGGCACTCGGTGCCCAGTTTCAGCCAGTGGACCCCAAGTCCCTTCATGATTCTTCAGCATCCTTTGTGCTGGACTATGGTAAGGAGTAGTATTACACACATTTCATGTCACTGAAGGAGTGGGGCTGTGAATTTGCCTTCTCAGAATAGTCTCAGTCACTATAGGTGGTCTTTTCCTTTATTACCCCATGAGAAGTACAGAACTCTTTCCCTGTATGCCATTGGCCAATTAAACACACACACACACACACACACACACACACACACACCACCCAGAATTTGGTTCCTTATCAAACATATTAACATTCTCCTATTTGTACTTTATCCAGAATATTTCCAAAACACAGGATACTTTTATGAGTAAATTAAAGAAAAGAAAAATGAATGAGAAAATGTCAGAGAATGAGTAAAGAAACAAAAGAATAAGAGGAAGAAACGCATCAAGAGAAATAAAACATGTTAGTAGAGAAGCATATATAATGATAGAGAAGCAGATACATAATGATATACTCAGAAATGGAATATAATTCAGATGCATACAAGATCTACACTCTTATCTTTTTTATTGTACTTTTGGTCTTACAAAGCTTTCACGTTTTTATAGGAAGTTGGCCATATTTCTGGTGACCACCTCCATGGAATACTCATCACTGTTCTAAAACTCCTCTGTTTAAAAATTTTTTTAAGTTTATTTTTATTTATTTTTGAGATAAAGAGAGCAAGTGGGGGGAGAGGTAGAGAGAGGGAGACAGAATCCCAGGCAGGCTCCGCACTGTCAGGGCAGAGCCTGACATGGGACTTGAACTCACAAACTGTGAAATCATGACTTGAGCCGAGATCAACAGTCTGATGCTTAACTGACCAAGCCACCCAGGCACTCCTAAAACTCATCTGTTTAAGAAGTTCATGGATTCAGTATCACTTTAGGTATGAGTGGTCTCAAAAATAAAGAGTAAATTACAGTCCATTTTTTAAAAAAAATACCTAAATTCTGCTTTCACGTTTGTTCTGGAAACATTTCCATCCATCCTATCCAAAATCACAACATTTCCCCCATGCTAAGACCAGCACTGCCTAACCACCTTTCCTATCATAGCATATTCTAGACAAAACAAACCCAACAACAAAGATAAGATGCATAATACAGAGCCATAAGCACAGTATAAATTTGTGAGCCACAGGCACGAATTGTGAGGACTAGATCATAAATGGATTCTGGAAACCAGGCGGAAGAATTCATGTAAGTTGTGGAGGAAAGAGGGTGAAAGTTTCTGAGTAAGGTATAGGAGGTGACAGGGTTTTAAGGACAGCTAATCTGGTGAGGTTATTCAAAGTGATTAGCAGCTCAGAGTCAAAACAGCAGGAGGCTGTGACAATCCCCTAGATAAAAAGTAGTGATAAGGAACATGGTAGCAGAAATGTAAAGAAGGGGATGTATTCAGGAGATATGTAGCAGAAAGTGGTTACAGAATTGGGTTAGCCATGGAAGATGAAGAAATGGGTGGATGGATAGATGGATGGAGGTCTTCCCCTCTGCATGCATTCTACCTTCTTTTACCAGTTTTTCTCCGTTGTGCCCTTCAACCCTTTCATTTGAAAGGCCACATCTGAATTTTTAATTTTTTTAAGTTTATTTATTTTGAGAGAGAGACCACACACACACACACGAGTGAGGGAAGGGCAGAGAGAGAGAATCCCAAGTAGGCTCTGCGCTGTCAGCACAGAGCCCAATGGAGGGCTCAAACTCACCAACCATGAGATCATGACCTGAGCCAAAACCAAGAGTCAGATGCTCAACCGACTGAACCACCCAGGCCCCCCTGAAAAGTCGCATTTTTAGAGTAACCAAGTGAAGTACCAATATGTAATAGTGTTGAGTATTTCTTCCAACTCAGCAAATAGATGTTTACCACTTTCTCTTTGCGTTATTTTAGATAATGAGAGTGAAAACGGTGGATCCATGCCAAAGTTGGACATTTATGAAAAAATGGAATCACAGAGAATTCTATCAGGAAGAATTTCAGAATTCGTGTCAGAAGGATCTGCTGAGCCTCAAGACATCTGCAAGTCTACAGACAGGTTAAAGAGGCAATGGGAAAAAGAATCAGGGGGGTCTCAGAGACCATCATCTGCTCAGGATGGAAGTTTTAGTAAAATCCTTACCCACAAAAATACACTTACAGGTGAAATAAGCCATGACGGATGTGACAGAAGCTTAAACCTGAATTCAAGTGAATTTACACACCAGAAATCTCATAAACATAGTACCTATGACCAAAGTTTCAAATGGAATTCAGATTTTATTAAGCATCAAAGAATTTATGCTGGAGAAAAAATTCACCAATATGGAAAATCTCTCAAGAGCCCAAACCTTATTAAACATGCAGCAATTTTTAGTGGGGAGAAAACCCACCAGTGTAATGAATGTGGGAAAGCTTTCAGACACAGCTCAAAGCTTATTAGGCATCAGAGAATCCACACTGGAGAGAGGCCCTATGAATGTAATGAGTGTGGGAAAGCCTTTGGGGGCAGCTCAGATCTTACTAGGCACCAGAGAATTCACACTGGGGAAAGACCCTTCGAATGCAAAGAATGTGGACGAGCATTCAGCCTAAACTCACATCTCATCCTGCATCAGAGAATTCACACCAGAGAGAAACCCTATGAATGTAGTGAATGTGGGAAAACCTTCAGAGTGAGCTCACACCTCATTCGACACCTGAGAATCCACACTGGAGAGAAACCCTATGAATGCAGTGAGTGTGGGAGAGCCTTCAGTCAGAGTTCACACCTTCGTCAACACCAAAGAATTCACAAGAGGGAAAACCTGATAATGTAAAGAACTTAAATTTTTATGGAAGTGCTAAAGAAAGAGCAAAACATGAAAAACATTGAATAAAAAATATTGAGTGAGACAAATGACTGAAAGACCAGTGTCTTTTCTCTCGTTCTCTGATTTGCTGTCCTGCATATGATCTTCACTGTGTGTGTGCTTTCTGTGAAACAGGATTTGCCTCTTCCCCCACTGACTGCTAAAGTCAAACCAGAAGGGCAGAATTTGGAGGCTGATAAGTAGGTTAGTCTATGGCAGTGGGGGTGGAGGAAAAAGGGACTCTGTTGGGAAGTAACCGTGATTACTGCGTGGAGGGGAGAAGATTCAGGTAAAGAGGCTGATCATTAACACTAGTTAATGATCCGCCACAAGAGGAGGTGGGCTAAGCCCTGAAGTGGAAATAGCCTGAGCAATACACAACACCGCTTTCAGAACATTCCTTTAAATAAAGGCACAACAAAACTGAATTAGTCATGCCAGGGGCACCTGGGTGGGTCAGTTGGTTAGGAGACGGTCTTCGTTTTGGCTTGGGTCATCATCTCAGTTTGTGAGTTCAAGCCCCACGTCGGGCTCTGTGATGGCAGTGTGGAGCCTGCTTGGTATTCTCTCTCTCCCTCTTTGCCCCTGCCCCACTTGTGCTTTTCTCTCTCAAAATAAAAAATAAACAATAAAAAAAAAGGAAAGAAAGTCATGCCAAACAAGAGGACCTACACAATGGTAGCATTACAATCTGTAGACCAAAACCTGTGTCCAGAGGTCTTGCCAGGAGGTAAACCAGGAGAGCCTCCAAGGCAAGAGGCCAGAAACCAGAGATTCAAACAAGACAGGAGAGGAGAAGTAAATTGGGCAGGAGCTGGGGTAGGGAAACGTGGTCAAATTGAACTGAAACTTGAGTTTGGAGGAGACAGTAACATCCCTAGGATCTTCCTGCCCCATATGCGGGGGGGGGGGGGGGTGTCGGGGCACCTCCCTGGGGTGAACGTACCAAGACTGCAGTTCTGGGCAGCTCTCTTGAGAGAAAGAGGGTCTCCAGCTGCTGACAATTGTGGAAGAGGGCTGAGGGAATCCGCACTGACTGCTGCTCTCTCCAGAAAAGACCGGGTAGAGAGAGTTGGCATCAGAGAGTGGAGACAGGAATCCAACAAGTAGGAACTCCACCAGTGATTTCAGGACACAAAGGCAAATCTGGCCAGACTTCTTTTACCTGCTTGACGAGGCACATTTTCCCTAATGGGATAAAAACGATATAAGGCTTTAATGTCCCACTGCATGCATAAGGTCTTTACGTGAAAACTCTAGCAAACCACGTCCTTTGTAGAATTATGATAATCTAATGTACAAAATCTTCCACGAATAAATAGGCTTCATAACAAATGACTTAGCATTTGTTTCTCAATTACCTTGATTTAGAAATGTCCTGATGGGATCTCAGTAACCCAATACCTGGCCTGGGGTGTTTTGTTTTGACTACCGAACGCAGAGTTTCTTTTCTGCAGGTGCTGTGTAGCGCAGCCCACGGCGTGACAAGCGCCGTACCTCTCGCCCGCTCCGGGCTGGAGGAAACCGAGCCGGGGAGCGTCCTGCCCCAAAGCTCCCGGCGTGCGGGAACCGGGGCGCAAACACACGCGCCGCTGCGGGGCTCGGTCTCAGCCCCTAACCTTGATCACGTGACTGACAGTATCACCACGGGACGGAGCTTTAAAGTAGGGGACAGGGGCGCGAGCATCTTCAACCTTCCAGAAGGACAACGACCACAAGCCCCTCAAATTCGCGGCGCCGCCCCTCGGGGCCGCGCGAGGCCACCACCGAGAGGAACGTGTCCCAGAGAGGCCGAGAGGGGGGCTGCGACCCTCGGGGCCGCGCGAGGTTTCCTCCGGCCGCGCGAAGCCACCACCGAGAGGAGCGTCTCCCAGAGAGGCCGGAAGCCGGCGGCTTCCGCCCTCGGTGGCTACGCCGCTTCCGGCCGGATGGTGTGGTGGCGGTGAGGCCGGTGCGCTCCCCGAGGGCCGGCCCGGCGGCCCCGGCTGATGTCCGCAGCGCCCGGGCCTCACGTCTCTCCGGCTGCTGCCGAGGTTTAGGAACGGAGTTCCGAGATGAAGGCGGCGGCGCCGGGAAGACGCCGGTTTGGGAGCAGCAGGTGCGCCGCCCCGGCAGGCCCGGGAGGGAGCGAGGACGCCCTCTGCCGGTGTCGCCTCCCCTCTGGCGCCGGCTGTGCGAGGCTGCGGCTCCCGGGGCGGCCCTGGAGCGTGTCCTCACGGGCACTCAGACCCGCGCTCGGTGTGGTCGTTTTCTGGTCGTGACCTGAAGTCTCACCCGCGCATTTGCTTGAACTGGAAGAGCCCAGCGTGCTCGGTTTGCTATTTTCATTTCAGTCCGTCTGTCGTCAAGCTTCACGTTCTCTCCGCATTGCAGGTTTGACGTCAGAATTCACCGGCAGCGCCCGTTCTCCTTCGGAATTCGTATTTCCGTGCTTCACTCGGTGGGTTTCCAGATGATGGGTCAGCTTTAACCCCAGTAAAGCCTTCAGCAGCCTTTCGCATTTGTGTACGTTAATGACTCGTCTTGCCTCAGGAGTAGCCCGAAAAACACCCCCAAAGCCAGTCTCCCACATACTCCAGCCTGTGCCGTAATACGTGTTGCCTCGGTGACAGCCCGTAGTGGCTGCAGCCTTGGCTCCCGACCCTGAAAGAGCAGGACCGCGCTTGGAGCCAGGAATGTGTGCTGTGCCGGAAGAACCCCCAACAACCAGGACGTAGCCACTGCTGCTCCTGACTTTGGGCGTTTCTGTTACCTGGGGACGCCTGCACTTTCACCAAAATTGCCATGTCAAGAGGAAAAGACCTTGAAGCTTTTCTCATGCTTCTTTCCATAGCGTCCTTTTCCAAACATATTATCTGTTGAAAGAGACCTGAATTCTTAATGAAATTGCCTGAATATGTAGCCCATTATTAGAGCTTCTTATGCACAGGGGTAGTCTGAGACGTTACCAGAGCTGAACTCACCTGAAAAGCTCTCCCACATTTATTACATTCATAGGGTTTCTCTAATACTGAATAAGGCCAGTGCTTGCACTGGAAGCTTTCTCACATTCTTTACATTTCTTTTTAACATTATTATTATTTTTTTTTTTTTTTGAGAGACGGAGCATGAGCGGGGGAGGGGCACAGAGAGAGAAGGAGACACAGAATCTGAAGCAGGCTCCAGGCTCTGAGCTGTCAGTACTGAGCCCAACGTGGGGCTCAAATTCATGAACTGCGAGATGATGACCTGAGCTGAAGCCAACTGAACTACCCAGGCACCCGTCTTTACATTTCTTTTTAAGTTTATTTATTTTTGAGAGAGAGAGTGATCGGGGAGGGGCAAAGAGAGGGAAAGAGAGAGAGAATCCCAAGCAGGCTCCACGCTGTCAGCACAAAGCCCAACACAGGGCTCAAACTCACAAACCTTGAGATCATGACCTAAGCCAAAATCCAGAGTTGAATGCTGAACGGACTGAGCCACCCACATGCCCTACATTTTTTACGTTTATAGGGCTTCACTCTAGCATGGATTTTCAAGTGACCAACAAGATGAAAGCACTGAATAAAGGTTTTCTCCCACTTACTGCAGTGATACAGTTTCTTCCCCAAGTGGGTTCTCTGATGTTCAGAAAGGGGGCAAAGCTGAATAAAGGCTTTCTCACACTCAGCACAGTTACAAGGTTTTTGTCCTGTGTTCCAGGAGAAATTTCTCCTACATTTATCACCTGTATGTTGGAAGACTTCTTCACAACTGCCTTCCCTGTAAGTCTCCCCATGGAGTCTCCTAGATATGCAGTGCTTGCTTCAAAGGTGTGATACCTATGCAGTCACACAGGGCCCTAGCACTCAGAAGGGTCCTACTTCCGGAAAGTCCTTAGCTTGGTTTCATATGCTATGTTGTCACAGTCTTGAGATTCTAAATTTTATCTTTGAAGTCATGTTCTATAAGTAAAGCAGAACAATAATGCATACACCTACGCAGAGCGTATGTCTTGCCTTCCCATTCAGGTGTAGCGTTGGTAATCCCCCAAGAACACAAAATTCCAGTGGACCCATGATACATGGGAGTTAGTGAGATTCAAAGTAACTACGAAGGGGAGCAGAATAGGCTGCCCCAAAGTGCGCCACTTGGCATGTGGATTTTTTTGAGCCAAAGGCAATCAAGACCCAGAAGACCAGGAATAAATTTTTCCAGCACCCTGTTTTCTGCCTGGGATTCCGATTTTCTTAACCCTTTTGTAGTGTCTGTGTCATTCATTCTCTGTACCAGTCACCCAGGGGTTAAAACCCCTGGAACAAATGAACTCCCCTTCTGCAGAAGCTCAGTAACACAAAATGAGCATAGCCTCAAGGAGCTCACTGCCTAGAACAGGGCAGTAAGGATTCTTACCTAGACGTAAGAAATTCAGTTCCTAAGCGATTTTTACTGCAGTCCGTATAAAAACGTCAAGTTGCTACGAGTTGTAATAGCAATGCGGTATGAAGTACTATCACCTCCAGTTTGCAGAGGCAGTGAGTTTAGTTTAACTAATAGTCGGAGAACTCGGGATTCCGACCCCCTACCAGAAGCTGTTGAGCACTGGGCCGACCAAGCTTAGGCCGAGAGCCCTCGTGTAACCCTGTCTTCCTGGCACATAACTGTTACTGAGCAGCTCGCAGCAACACTACACCGTCGGGGCATTCAGTTCTACCCAACACACTTCAGAGGGCCCTGTAGCGGTTTTATTTTGAAATGTCAGGACGTACAGTAAGTCCAGAAATCACGTCTCTTTAACGCGAGCACAGGGGTCTCCCTGCGGCTGTGCGGCACCGAGCGCGGCCACACGGTAGGGAACCCAGCGCGGAGCGGAGTCCCTCGCGTGCAAGCCACACCGGGCGGCTCGAGCAGGTCCCCACGCCGCGAGCAAGACGCACGACAGCGCTCCGCACGCTGAGGAAGCCCCTCAGCTTCCCCTCCGACGGCCGTCCGGCTGCTGAGCCAAGTGTCTGCCTGGGAGGTGTGTCAACGTTCACAGCACTCGGCTCGGAGAGCAGAGGACGCGGCCGGGGAGGCAGGCTCCTGGGAGGGCGAGGCGGCGGCGCTCGATCCCCTTAACACCGGGAGGGTCACGAAGCAAATTCCCACAGGCCCCAACCTCCCGGGCGGGCTGCCGGCTCCCCGCCCCTGCAAGTGCCTGAGGGCCGCGCCCTGCCTCCAGGATCCACTCCGTCACCTCCCGGCGCCCCGCCCCTTCATGCACCGGCACCTCACGTCCCGCCCCCTCGCGCCCCGACGCCCCGCCCCTCACGTCCCGGCGCCCCGCCCCTCATGCCCCGAAGCCCCGCCTCCTCACGTCCGGGCCCCGCAACCTCCCGGCTCGCCTGCTCCCCGCCTCAGCGTCGGGAGTGGTCGCCGCCGCCGCAGGCGTGCGCGGACGGTCGGGGGCCGCCGGAAGCGACGCCGGCCGGGTGGGATTCGCGGGCACACATCTGCCGGCGGCACGGCCGCCTTCCCCCGGCCCGGTTAAGACTCGCGTCCGGAGAGCGCCGTACCGCGACCGGGGACTCCCAGGTCGGCAAGGGGGGGGGGGGGTAGGGAAGAGTCCCCCTGCCCGGCAGGGTCTGTGAGGACCACCCTGGCCTGAGGGGACCGCTGCGGTTGCTCGTGAACGCGGGGCCGGCGGGGCCGGGCGGCCGGGTGACGGGAAAGGTGTTTGCGGTCCGGCTGCTCAGCTGCCCGCGGGATCTTCCTCTTCGGAAGGTGTCAACTCCTAGAAGTCCCTGTGTCCTTTATTCTGAATGATCCCTACAACGCAGAACCCCCAAAATCCATCGTCAGGGCGGGGGAGGTGGGAAGGGTGTAAAGGATGCCCAGTGGGGCAGGTGTTCAGCAGGCGACAGACGGCCTCCTCGTGGGCCTGAGCCCTGCGCCCAGAGAGCGGGGCGGGGCTGCGCGGGGCGGGGCTGCCGAGAGGACCCGCTCCCCGCCGGGACTGCGACCCTCACCGAGGACTCACCGGGGGCCAGGCTCCGAGTTACTGCCGGGAGTTACTGCCGGCCGTACGCGCCCCAAACCACCCTACCCACGTTGTCCTGTTGTTACCGGGCCGTGGTTGTGTAAGATGTTAACTAGGGGAAGCTGGGTGAAGGTGCAGGGACTTTTCTGTTCCATTCTGGGAAATTTTCCTTAAAGGTATTCCAAAATAATACGTTAAAAAAAAGGTAAGATATGTTTACAGAGGGCGACATACAGGTTTAGAGAGATTAAGCCATACGCATAAGAGAACACGACAGGATTCAAGCCCAGGTCCTTCACCACTGCCCACCGTGCCCGTGAATTAGTCCACATTCACTTAAACGCACAGGCCCTGCCACCACGTGGAAAACAAACCATCTGCACCCACACAGCCTACTGCCTGCATTAAGGTGATTTTACTGTTCATTTGTCTTCACTAGATGTGACACTTTCATTCCACTGTCTTTATCAACATGACATTACTATTCCAGGAGGTTCTCGCCCTATAAGATAAAGTCGCAAATAATAGTATTTACTTCAAGAAATGACCCCTCAAAAAATCCACTTAAATGAGTATCGGACTCTCAGCTTTCAATGGAAAAGATCCAGACTTTTTGAAACCCTCAACTCAAAACTTTCACCTTGTTGTATCCACCTCTAAACTGTCGTGTCATGATCCTTGCCCAATCTTTATCCTGCCTCAGGAGATGTGCCTTACACTCCCGAAACCTCATAAAAATCCTGACTTTGCCTTCCTCCCTGGGAGATTTACTAAGACTCTGCCAAGGTAGTGCTAGCACTCATAGCAATAAATTCAGTTTGGTATTATCAATTATTTTGGCGTTATTTTTGGAACGCAGAGATCCAACAATATTCTCAGTATTATCAAAAATGCTGTTTGACAAACATTCCTTATGTTTGGAAAAAGGTTTGAATTATTTTAAACATATTTTTTCAATTGTCTTTAATTTTGGGTGGAGCCTTCTTTCTCTTCTGAACAGAAACTTTAGACTTAGTGAGTCATGTGTTTAATCAATGAGCATGTGTGTGTGTGTGCATGTGTGTCTATGTGTGTCTATCTTCTTAACAGTGGTTTTTGTAACCTCAGGAGTGTGTCCTGAAAGGTAACACACTTGTTGCCCGCCCCCGACCATCGGAGCTGGAATGGCTGGAGTACTCCTTCCACGGCCTCCTGAGGAGTCAGAGGGACTCTTCGGAGTAAACAACAAAAAATGGCCTGCCAAGGTTCAGGCGACTGGCCCACAGTGGAGCAGCCCAAACCACCAGGAGGTATTCCGCCAGCGCTTCCGACAGTTCTGCTACAAGGAGACCCCTGGGCCCCGTGAGGCCTTGAGCCAGCTCTGGGTGTTCTGCTGTGAGTGGTTAAGGCCTGAGATACGCACCAAGGAGCAGATGTTGGACTTGGTGGTGCTGGAGCAGTTCCTGACCATCCTGCCCGCGGAGCTCCAGGCCTGGGTGCGGGAGCATCACCCGGAGAGCGGGGAGCAGGCGGTGACCGTGCTGGAGGATCTGGAGAAGGAACTGGATGAACCAGGCCAGCAGGTAGAAAAAGGGCCTGTGCTCAGTGCGGGGATGGTTGGGCGCGGGCATCAGGCTGATGCTTTGTGGGCTCTTGGGATCATGTACACTGTGGGCCCTTCGGATGCCCAGACGAGCCTGCTTGTTCTCAGGTTTCAACCCAGACCTGTGCACAGGAAGTGCTTTCTGAGACATCGGTGCCCCTGGATCCAGCTAAGGAAGCAACATATCTCCAGCCTCAACCCAGGGAGATCCAGCTTAAGGGTGAATCTCAGGACCCTCAACACCAACAGGACTGTGGTTAGTGTTGACACTTGGGGCATATGGCTCCCCTGGACACCTTAGAATCACTCATCATTCAATAAATACATGTCGAATACTTATTACGTGCTGGGCACCATGCAAGGCGGTAGGTATAGTGAGCCAAGCAGACGTGATTCTGGCTTTCACGGGTCTTACAATAGTCTGGTGACAGAGGCATTAAATAAACACACAAATGAATGCACCATAACAGACTGCATGTGGGGGAAGAAGGTAGAGAAAGCCTTTTTGAGGAAGTAATATGGGAGCTAAATCCTAAAAGTAGAAACTAGCCACAGACGGACAAGCAAGGCAGGCCTAGCAGCATGTGCAAAACCAAGTGGGAAGGAAATGGGTTTGAAAGAAGGCCAGAGTGACCGGAACATGAAGGACAGAAGAGCAGAGAGAAGGCCGTCAGGGGCCAGAACACAGGGCTGTGTGGGACCAGGTAAGGAGTCCATACATCTTTAACTTTACTGTGTGTAAGACCCACCTCTGGGTCCTGCGAGAATCCCAGCCCTAGGAAATGCTCAGTAAAGGTGAGCGATGAAGTCCAAGCAGAGGGATAACACAGGATCCGAGATCCGCTCCTTGGCTGAGAGGAGCAGTGCCAACAAGGTGGTCAGAACAAAGTGAGAGCCTGAGAAATTGTGTATTCCTCGCCCGCTTGCTCTCTTTTTTGGTTTTTGATTAGGAACTAACAGGTGCTGCGTAAGCTGGACATTAGCCAGATTGGAGAAGGAGAAGAAAGACCACTTTGAAGACTTGCTGTAGCTTAAGTCAACATTGTGAGGGCCAAAAGTAGGGCAGTTTTGAATGGTGATGGAAAGAAGGGAGGGATGAAGAGAGGTCACGTGTCCTAAAGCCCTGGGAGGTGCTGGAAAGACAATAGAGTTGCTCTCACTCCTCTCCTGGCTGGAACAAGGAATCCAGGGTTCAGAGTTGGAGCATTCGTACATCTGATGGGTGGAAGTGACGCCCGCTCTTCCCAAGGGAAAATGGAGTGTCATTGTTAGAAATAGTGTCTACACAACATGAGTTATGCTTTCTCTGTTGTTGTCTTCTTTGTTATGCTGAGGGAAGACTTTTAAAGGATGCAGGGTACTTCTTACATATAGGTAGGAGTGTATGAAATTCATGTTTTCCAAATTAAGGTGTTTGACATAGGGTTTTCCTAAAGAACCGAAGCTTGCTGTGTGAAGGTCAAAAGTTTATTGTATTAGCCAATTAATGAGCATCTTACCCATATGTGTAACAAATTCTTGTAAACTGAACAGAGCCTGTCCTTTTCTTGAAGATATAAGCTGATCATTACGATTAATGATTCAGGCCTGTGGATCACTGCTGCTCTTGGAGACTTTTGGGTAGGAAGGGCCAGCAGCTTGTATCCTAAAATGACACCAGACTATCATGCCAGTAAATGGCAGATGTGTGATTTAAATATAGTCTGTCTCCAGGACCCGTGTTCTTAATTCCTGAGTAGTGTTGAGGTATAAAAATGAGGAAGATGGAAAGTTATAGAAAATGCAACTGAAAAGGTAGGCAGAGACATTTTTAACCTTCACTGTGCATCTGGATGACTTTAAAAATATATAAGTGCCTGGGCCCCACCCTCAGAAATTGGCTTTCAGTTGGACTGCGGTGAGGCCCGAGCATGGACTTTTTTTTTTTTTTCCAACCCTCCAGGTGATTTGCATGTGTAGCCAGCTAAAGTCAAGAACCCAGTGGATCACGAAGGGCTTATACACTCAACAGATGAGTTTAGGTTTTATTCTGTGGGGAAATTAAAGTTCGATATTCAGAACTTTTAAGTCCTTGGGCAGTTTCAAAATTTGGTAATTTAAACTCTAAGTGTGGTACGTACAATCTACAAATGGCATGTGAAGTCAGAATAATTTTTTTTTTTAATTTTTTTTTTCAATGTTTATTTTTTTTTGGGACAGAGAGAGACAGAGCATGAACGGGGGAGGGGCAGAGAGAGAGGGAGACACAGAATCGGAAACAGGCTCCAGGCTCCGAGCCATCAGCCCAGAGCCCGACGCGGGGCTCGAACTCACGGACCGCGAGATCGTGACCTGGCTGAAGTCGGACGCTTAACCGACTGCGCCACCCAGGCGCCCCAGAATAATTTTTAAAACAATACAAAACTGCACACTTCAGTACAGCCACTGTAGATGTTGGGATAGTGTGGGCCATCTGATCACACAGCTCCTGGAAAGTAAATGGCTGTAGTCACCTGAATTCTAAGTTCTGCTAAGGAGCACAGTTTCTTGAATAAACCATGTCTTTAAGTCTCTGTAAAGAAGTCTGATAGCAACAAAGTCAGTATCGGTGTACATCCCTTAGACCACTTTGGAAAACCTCCCATGGGATTAATTATACATTGAGAGCACGTGACTTGTTTTTAGTGTTTGCTTATTGATTTTGAGAGAAAGAGAGAGCGTGGGGGGGGCAGAGAGTGAGAGAATCTCCAGCAGGCTCCACACTGTCAGTGCCGACCCTGGCACAGGGCTTGAACTCATGAACCGTGAGATCATGACCTGAGCCGAAATGACGTCGGACATTTAACCGACTGAGCCACCCAGGCACCCCAAAACCAGTGTCGTTTTAAAATGTGAAATCAGGGGCACCTGGGTGGCTCAGTCGGTTAAACGGCCAAATCTTGATTTCGACTTGGGTCATCATCTCACGGTTGCTGGGTTCCAGCCCCACATCAAGCCTGCTTGGGAATCTGCCTCCCTCTCTCTCTGCCCCTCCAGCCACTCCCCCTCTATCTCCAAAATAAACAAAAGTCATCTTTAAAAATAAAATGCGAAATCAATTTTTTTCATAGCAAGTTTATGAGATTTCCTGACATATCAGTTATCGAGGCAACATTCTCTCATATACCTTTCCTGTGGGTTCGGTCTTCCTGAAGTTCATTCTTTAATAACTACTTCAGGCGCTTTGTGTGTAGACTTTGTCTTTGCTTATCTGAAAACACCCTAATTTTGCCCTCCCTTTCTAATCCCAGTTTAGCTAGAGTAAAATTCGGAATGACAGGTTTTTTCCTCAGGTTTTGAAGGTACTGCTGGTCCTGCCGCTTCTAGCAGCTACTCTTCTAACTGCTGTAATTTGCTAGTGAAAGGCTCCTGTCAGTCTCAATGCTTTTGTAACATTTTTAGGAATTCCATCTTTTCTTATTAGTAGTGTTTACATTTACTCTTAACCTGTATAAGATGAAGTGTCACTAAAAAGTGTGTCCTGTTAGGGTTTTATTTTTACTCATCTTCCTTTGCCCATAAATGCCCTGTTGCTCTAAGGACCCTTGTTTTTCTTCAGTTCTGGAAAATTCTCCGCTATCAGTTCTTTAAATAATGTGGGTTTTTGTTTTTGTTTTATTCCTTACGTATTTTCTTCTGGAACTCCCAGAACACACTGGTTAGGACCTATTCATCATCTGTTCATTTTGCTTAACTGCTGTTTCACATATATTATGTCTTTGTCTCTGTGGTACATCCCAGGGGAGTCCTGTTATGTTGCAGTTTATTCTCTCGGACTCTGGTTTATCCACTTTTAAAATCTCTATCCAGTTTTTATACTGTCTACTCTTGTTCCATTTTTGCTGATTTTATTTCCTAACTCTGTGTTTATGTGATGTGGATACTATGACATCAGTTATCTGTTCTAGGGATCTTTAATCTTTTCAGGATTTTTGATGAGAATAATTTCATCTGGGTTGAATTCATGTTCCAAGTGATGACTTTGTTAATCATCTTTCCTAGCATTCCATTCACGTTTTGAAATTTTCGTGTCTGGGTCCATTTTGAGTTCCTTCCGATCTGCTTCACGCTCTCCCCTTCCTTAGCAATTCTCTCATTACCTGTGCCCCACTCCCACCCCAGAACCGGGGCTCCAGTGTCATGCAGGGAAACACAGACCATCAGTGTCATCACAGGTGTCCCCACAGGGTTGTTGGCCGCCGTGCTGTCCACGTGCTTGTGTGTGTGTCTGTGTCCCACCCAGACTCTGGCATGAGCTGTGAGCTAGAACCTGGCCCATGGCTTCAACTGTAGCTACCATTCTGTGGTTTTGTTCCCTTTCTGGTCCACAGAGATGTTTGTCTTGTCTTTTTAGCACACACTTGTCTTAGAGTAATTTTTATTTTTATCACTCCATGTATGTGAAGCTGAAGTGTGAAGTCGCTGTGTTGTCCTGACTAAAAAGCACACCATTTTCCCCAACCTTTTTTAGTGGGTTAGAAATTATGTTTCTGTACTATGCTTTTTCTTTTCCTTCTTTTTTTGTTTTGGCGTTTATTCATTTTTGAGAGACAGAAAGAGAACGTAAGCAGGGGTGGGGCAGAGAGAGAGGGAGACACAGAATCCAAAGCAGGTTCCAGGCTCTGAGCTGTCAGCACAGAGCCCGATGCAGGACTCAAACTCATGAACTGTGAGA
Source organism: Lynx rufus (assembly GCF_022079265.1). Lineage (NCBI taxonomy): Eukaryota > Metazoa > Chordata > Mammalia > Carnivora > Felidae > Lynx > Lynx rufus. The sequence goes on from NW_025814878.1 coordinate 144,325,527, forward strand.
TCATGACCTGAGCTGAAATTAGATGCTTAACCGACTGAGCCACTCAGGTGCCCCACCTATGCTATGCTTTTTAATAATAATCCATAAGTTTTCTTCTCATGCTGATATGAATTTTAGTTCTATTATATGTGCAGTGATGTTTTGGATCTCATCTAGAGTACATTTTATATTTGCTTATGGCTTTAAAAGACCATGTTCTTGCATCAATGTGTACTTTGTGTAATTTTCCTTTGAATTCTGCACACAGATGTATCTAAGGTAGATGTAACATAAGGTTTTAAAGTGCCCCAAAACTTTACGATAACCACATATAACCAGTGACATGAGATTTTTGTTTTGTCACCCGTGTGGCAGGGTGGTCTGGTGAGTAATGATCGCAGGCCCTGGTCCTAAAAGGAGGCCCGGGAAAAGGCTCCTATCACTCTGGGCACCTTGCTTCTCTGCTCCACCTCATCTCTGGGTTTTTGCCCTTCATACGTGGATGCCCTGACCCCCATGACGACTGTCACCCTCCTCAGCAGGGGGCCAGTGAGAGATCTCACATCTACTGTTAGACCTTGGCTCCTTCCCACCCTGCTCCCAGAGTCTCCTTAGCTGACCCATTTGGGCACATTTGGCCAGTGCCTCTGCCTAGGGTTAGGTTTGCCCTTCACTCTGGGTCCTAAAATGGGGTTACTTTCACAGAGAATCTGCCTCGAGTGGGACAGTCTCACTGTTTTCCAGAAACTGTCAACCACTGAGGAAGTGGCCACATCTCCCACCCTGGAGGAGAGTGGTCATCGGGATGCTGCTTGAGGCACGTCTGTAGGAGACACAGGCAGGGCAGTTGTGGGAGCATGCCTTCCCTGGGTCAGGACGGTGGGAGAGTCTAGGTCTGTTACAAGACCCTTCTCTGTGTTGGTGACTATTTACCTGGGGCGTCTCAAATGACCCACAGAGCGGAGCTTCAGGATTGACAGACTCCCAGGTTTTGGGGTTTTCTTTTTGTTTTGTTTTTTTTAATTTAACTTCATTTTTTATTTTTTTAAAATTTACATCCAAATTAGTTAGTATATAGTGAAGCAATGATTTCAGTAGGTTCCTTAATGCCCCTTACCCATTTAGCCCATCCCCCCTCCCACAACCCCTCCAGCAACCCTCAGTTCTCCATATTTATGAGTCTCTTTTGTTTTGTCCCCCTCCCTGTTTTTATATTATTTTTATTTCCCTTCCCTTATGTTCCTCTGTTTTGTCTCTTAAAGTCCTCATACGAGTGAAGTCATAGGATTTTTGTCTTTCTCTGACTGACTAATTTCACTTAGCATAATACCCTCCAGTTCCATCCACGTAGTCGCAAATGGCAAGATTTCATTCTTTTTGATTGCCGAGTAATACTCCATTGTATGTACATACCACATTTTCTTTATCCATTCATCCATCGAAGGACATTTGGGCACTTTCCATACTTTGGCTATTGTTGATAGTGCTGCTGTAAACATTGGAATGCATGTGTCCCTTTGAAACAGCACACCTGTACCCCTTGGATAAATACCTAGTAGTGCGATTGCTGGGTCTTAGGATAGTTCTATTTTTAATATTTTGAGTAACCTCTATACTGTTTTCCAGAGTGGCCGCACCAGTTTGCAATCCGATCAACAGTGCAAAAGATATTCTTTCTCCACATCCTCGCCAACATCTGTTGTTGCCTGATTTGTTAATGTTAGCCGTTCTGACAGGTGTCAGGTGGCATCTCATTGTGGTTTTGATTTGTATTTCCCTGATGATGAGTGATGTTGAGCATTTTTTCATGTGTCGGTTGGCCATCTGGATGTCTTCTTTGGAAAAGCGGCTATTCATGTCTTTTGCCCTTTTCTTCACTGGATTATTTGTTTTTTGGGTGTTGAGTTTGATGAGTTCTTTATAGATTTTGTATACTAACTCTTTATCTGGTGTGTCATTTGCAAATATCTTCTCCCATTCTGTCGGTTGCCTTTTAGTTTTGCTGATTGTTTCCTTTGCTGTGCAGAAGCTTTTTATTTTGATGAGGTCCCAGTAGTTCCTTTTTGCTTTTGTTTCCCTTGCCTCCGGAGACATGTTGAGTAAGAATTTGCTGTGACCAAGATCCAAGAGGTTTTTGCCTGCTTTCTCCTCAAGGATTTTGATGGCTTCCTGTCTTACATTGAGGTCTTTCATCCACTTTGAGTTTATTTTTGTGTATGGTGTAAGAAAGTGGTCCAGGTTCATTCTTCTGCATGTCGCTGTCCAGTTTTCCCAGCACCACTTGCTGAAGAGACTGTCTTTATTCCATTGGATAGTCTTTCCTGCTTTGTCAAAGATTAGCTGCCCATACGTTTGTGGGTCCATTTCTGGGTTCTCTATTCTATTCCAATGATCTGAGTGTCTGTTCTTGTGCAGTACCATCCTGTCTTGATGATTACAGCTTTGTAGTAGAGCTTGAAGTCTGGGATTATGATGCTTCCTGCTTTGGTTTTATTTTTCAAGATCGCTTTGGCTATTTGGGGTCTTCTCTGGTTCCATACAAATTTTAGGATTATTTGTTCTAGCTCTGTGAAGAATGCTGGTGTTACTTTGATAGGGATCACGTTGAATATGTAGATTGCTTTGGGTAGTGTCGACATTTTAACAATATTTGTTCTTCCTATCCAGGAGCATGGAATCTTTTTCCATTTCCTTGTGTCTTCTTCAATTTCTTTCATCAGCTTTCTATAGTTTTCAGTGTATAGATTTTTCACCTCTTTGGTTAGATTTATTCTTAGGTATTTTATGGTTTTTGGTGCAACTGTAAATGGGATCGATTCCTTGATTTCTCTTTCTGTCATTTCATTGTTGATGTATAGGAATGCAACCGATTTCTGTGCATTGATTTTATATTCTGCAACTTTGCTGAATTCATGAATCAGTTCTTGCAGTTTTTTGGTGGAATCTTTTGGGTTTTCCATATAGAGTATCATGTCATCTGCGAAGAGTGAAAGTTTGTCCTCCTCCTGGCCGATTTGGATGCGTTTTATTTCTTTGTGTTGTCTGATTGCAGAGGTGAAGACTCCCAATACTATGTTGAATAACAGTGGCGAGAGTGGACGTCCCTGTCTTGTTCCTGACCTTAGGGGAGAGCTCTCAGTTTTTCCCATTTGGATGATATTAACGTTGGGTCCTTCATGTATGGCTTTTGTGATCTCGAGGTATGATCCTTCTATCCCTACTTTCTTGAGGGTTTTTATCCAGAAAGGATGCTGTATTTTGTCAAATGCTTTCTCTGCATGTATTGAGAGGATCATATGGTTCTTGTCATTTCTTTTATTGATGTGACGAGTCACGTTAATTGTTTTGAGGATATTGAACCAGCCCTGCATCCCAGGTATAAATCCCGCTTGGTCATGGTGAATACTTTTTTTTAATGTATTGTTGGATCCGGTTGGCTAATATCTTTTGAGGATTTTTGCATCCATGTTCATCAGGGCAGACTCCCAGGTTTTTCTTTGCAAGAAGAGTAGTCATGTCTTTGGGGCCACATCAGTTTCTGTCTGTCCCCACATGATAATATCCTATTGTGCCCCATATGTCCAGACATGCTTGTTCTGCGTATTTGGAAACAGGATACTTTTCTGTGCTCTGACCCCTCATTTTTCAGTACTCCAGGGGCCTTCAGGGCCCCCTGCATGGAGCTGCTTCTCAGCTCCACATCAGCACCGGCCCCCTGGCAGCTTCCCTCCTCTCACAGCCCTGTGCCTTCGTCCATCTCAACCCCACTTTGGCCTTCCCTCGGAACCCCCTGTCCTCTCAGATCCTCTTCTGTTGTTGACTTACGCCCCACTGACCATCTCCGTCTGCACAAGCCATGCCTGGCCAGTGCAGCCACTGCTGGTCCCTCTTCCTTTGCCTTCCCCCACTGTCTTCCTCACATGGTGTGGAACAATTGTGTTGGTAGAGTTAAGCCGTGTACTTGTAGTAGATGTGTTTAATTTTACTTCCTGTATGTTTCAGTGATGTTTGAAATCTCTCCTTTTGTTTCAGGTGACGTAATCGGAATTGAGAAAGGAGAATCGATTCAAAAGCAGGAGGTTACCATAGATACAGAGTCTCCAAAAAAGTCACCTGGCCAAATCAACGGAAAAGTCCCTCATTGTGAAGAAACCCAAGAACATGAAGGACAGACAAAGAGATATCAGAGAAATTCTTCAACCGAGAGAAGATATAAGTGTGACGAGTGTGGGAGAAGATTCACTCAAAACTCCAGCCTCATTAGACATAAGAGAATCCACACTGGAGACAGACCCTATTCATGTAACGTGTGTGGCAAAACTTTCATCCAGAGTTCCCAACTTATTGACCATCAGAGAATACATAACCGATTAAAACCGTATCAGTGTGATGAGTGTGGAAAAGCCTTTTATTACAGTTCACACCTTGTTCAGCATCAAAGGACCCACACTGGAGAAAAACCTTTCCAGTGCAGTGAGTGTGGGAAAGCCTTTCACTACAGCTCCGGCCTCGTTCGGCACCAGAGGACCCACACGGGAGAGAAGCCCTACCAGTGTCACGTCTGTGGAAAGGCTTTCTGTCTGAGCTCACACCTGATTCAGCACCAGCGCGTGCACACTGGGGAGAAGCCGTACCAGTGCAGCGAGTGTGGGAAAAGCTTCAGCCAGAGCTCAGGCCTCTTCCATCACCACAGGATCCACAGTGGGGAGAAGCCGTATGAATGTGATGAGTGTGGAAAGGCCTTCAGTCACAGCTCAGCCCTGGTTGGGCACCAGCGAATCCACAGTGGAGAGAGGCCCTACGAGTGTGACGTGTGCGGGAAGGCGTTCAGTTATAGCTCCCATCTTCTGGGACATCGAAGGATCCACACTGGGGAGAAGCCCTATGAGTGTGACGTGTGCGGGAAAGCTTTCCGGCGGAGCTCGCACCTCCTGGTACATCAGCGAATCCACATTGTAGAGAAGCCCTGGTGACGTCAGCAATGGTGCAGAATTATCCATCCGCACTTTCCTGCGGAACGTCAGATAGGGACGTCTCCGTGATGGAGAAGTAGGGAATTCTGTGGTCACCGTTGCGGTTTCCGCTGTCATTTGAAAATACTTCTGGAGGCTGAAAGAGGCAATCACCTGACAGCTTGCCAAACAAGCATGTCGTCTGATGACCTGGGACCTTGGAGGGGCTCGTTCCACATCCTCAGACTTTCCTCCTCGAAGCAGGGGCTCAGGAGATCTCTATAATCCGTTAGATATGTCCCCAGGGTGGTAGAGATGCTGCTGTTCCCTCCCCTGCCTCCTTTCCTCCCTATTTTCTTTGGAGTTGGAGTGATGATCTTGTCTGAAGTGTGAGTTTAGAGTTACTTGATTTACATTTTTAAAAATCCTGAATTTTTGGTTAGCTTGATAAAAGACCTCAGCCTATCGGTTGTCTACACTAAAAACATAAATACAAAAACCACTTTGTAATTTGGGATAAACGTTTGGGTGGGTAGGAAGGTTCCATGGGATGGAGCAGGAGGGTTGATCACACACATCCAGTGACCTTTCATATCTTCCACCAGAGATGTCAAACAGGCCAGGGCGCTGTATTTGGCCTGCATGTGCGTTTTTCCCACATAGTATGTTCTGTGATAACATGAAATTATTTCAACTTTTAAAAATCTGGAGATTTCACATCGAATCTGACTTTCCAGATTCTCTTACAAAAACGCATGATGTGGCAATACTAGATGCCACCTTCCCACGAGGCAGGAGTCGACTGGAGCAGATTATCACCCACTGCGGATGGACACAGTCCACTACCACACAGCGACCTGTGCTCCCTGACCACCCCCTGCTCCCCCTACCTGTGTGAGCCCTGCCCTGCTCTCCGGGCTTCTCAGGACCACCTTGCCACCAAAACACTGCACTTTAGCTTTAGGCGCTGGCCCCCAAGAAGATTTTCTCTGAAGAAAAGGCTTTCTGCTAACAAAAGCTTGAAGATTTACTATAAAAGATTTAAGGAGCATCTGGGTGGCTTAGTCAGTTAGACATCTGACTCATGATCTCCGCTCAGGTCTTGATCTCAGGGTAGGGAGTTCAAGCCCCTTCTTGGGCACTGCGCTGGGCATGAAGCCTACTTAAATAAATAAATTTAAAAATGTATACTTGAGCACCTGAAGGTAGAGGAAAGCCACGGTAAAATTTTCCTTAGAATGTACAGGTACTTATTGAAAGTCAACTGTGATGGCTTCTAGCCAGACCTGTGGAGACTAGTTCTTCCTGTGAGATGAAAACAGCATGCTGATGGGAGTCAACACTAATGTTGGAGTGAACAGGCTCAGGGCCCAAAGCAGAGGTGCAGCTGAGGGAGAGAAGCTCAAGATCTGAAGCCACAGGGGCGGCAAGGCCGTGGAATGAGGCCCAAATGGGAGAGTGGGAAGAAAAAGCTACGAATAAGGGAGGGTCAGGGATGAACAGGGAAAGAGAAAGGTCAGAGACACAAGAAAAACCAACCGCAAGCAAAGGCAGTGAAAACGTGGAAGACCTGGAGGCTGAAGCCCTCAGTATTAATCCACCCTTCATTTCTATGCCTTGGAGGTCAGATCCCTGATAATGAAAGACCCGTACCCAATCTCAGCTCACTGCGGTTTGTACTGCGACCCGGGCCCTGTGTGGGCCTCTGGGTGATGGGACACAGGACACCTGTGTCCTATGGAAAAGCCATGTTCTACGGCTTCTTAGCAAAGCCAGCCAAGCAGAAGGACTCTCCCCAGGAGAAGGAAGACATTCTTGGCCTCTCTGGGATGCGGGTGATTTGCCCATTCCTCCTAAAAAGGAAAAAGTGCGTTGTGAGATAGCAGTACCCATTTTATACTAAATGAATGATGTGGCAAAATGAAAAGTCCTTTGCAAACTGTGACAATCATGGCTGTTATTTGTTGGAACACCAGTTGTGTCCAGCATCTTGTATCTCATGTCAGCATCCCAACTCTTCTGTAAGGTACAATTTATTATCTTAAACAGTATGTAGATATGATTTATTCTTACGAAGGGCTTATAATAAAAGGAAAAGTTTTATGTTTAAATGTTAAACAGCCTATACAAGTATTTTTAAAATATAATATGTAAAACAGTCTTAAAATATTAAAAATTGGAAATAACAAAATATCAACAGTGTATTTAGGTCATGAAAAGGGAGTGATTCTCACCTTTCTACTCTGTATATTCCAGGTGAAAACATTAGAATTCATCATACACATGTGGTAAATACTTTTTAAAAATTAAAATATTACAGAATTGAGCCTTTCTGGAGATGATTCTTTGGTAGCTTTTTCTTTTTTTTTTTTTAAATTTTTTTTTTTCAACGTTTATTTATTTTTGGGACAGAGAGAGACAGAGCATGAACGGGGGAGGGGCAGAGAGAGAGGGAGACACAGAATCGGAAACAGGCTCCAGGCTCCGAGCCATCAGCCCAGAGCCTGACGCGGGGCTCGAACTCACGGACCGCGAGATCGTGACCTGGCTGAAGTCGGACGCCCAACCGTCTGCGCCACCCAGGCGCCCCTTTGGTAGCTTTTTTCAATTATTTCCCTTAGGATTGGTTTATTTAGGTTTTTCTACTTTTTTTTTTTTTTTTTAAGTAATCCCTACACCCACCGTGGGGCTCAAAACTGCATCGCTGAGATCAAGAGTCATATGCTCCACTGACTGAGCCAACAAGGTGCTCCTAGATTTTTCCACTACTTTTTTTTTTAAGTGTATTTATTTTGAGAGAGAGAGAGAGAGAGAGCCGTGCACATGAGTGGGGGAGGGGCAGAGAGAGACTGAGAATGCCAAGCAGGCTCCACACTGTCAGCACAGAGCCTGATTCAGGGCTTGAACTCAAGAACTGTGAGATCATGACCTGAGTCGAAATCAAGAGTCGGATGCTTAACTAGCAGCTACCCAGGCACCCTGATTTTTCTTCTTGAATAAATTTTGGAACTAAAGGTTCTTTCCCAGAAAATCCCCATCATTAAGATTTTTAAAATTTTGATAGCATACTTTCTTCTTCATCTGCTATTTGTTATTTACAATTTTTAAATTTTTTCTCTCAATTGGATTTACTATAGGTTTTTTGTTTTTAATGGGCTTGCTTACAAATAGTTCGTTTTTGGATCTATTAATGTCACTTTTTCTATTTTCTAATTCTTTTTATTTTTCTAAACTTTTATTTGGGGGTTTCTTTTTCTAATTCCTTGAATGCTCAGTGATGTGAGGAACAAAGGCAAAAAGGAAATGTAGTATGAAAATCCCTTTGGAAACTTCCTTTGTCTTTACCTCCCCGAACTCCCAAGTAGATAATCAATCTGTCTTCACAATCCCCGGGTGGCTCTTCCTGCCCGCAGGTCCGGTCCCCGTGCTATAATAAAACCACCTGTTTGTGCAGAAGATGTCTCAAGAATTCTTTCTTTACCACATCATTTTGTTCATTTATTTTCTCCCTTTTTAAATAATGAAAGCAAGTGAAAATATACACCCATAAAATACTGTTATTTTGAAGTAGTGTACTTGTGGGGCTCCTGGGTGGCTCAGTTGTTAAGCATCCAACTTTGGCTCAGGTCATGATCTCACCGTTCGTGGGTTCGAGCCCTGCATTGGGCTCTCTCCCATCAGCTCAGAGCCAGCTTCGGATCCTCTGTCTCTCTGCCCCTCCCTGCTCGCTTTCTCTGTTTCTCTCAAAAATAAATAAAAACATTTAATTAAATAATAAAATATTTTTAAAAAAGAAACCGTCTACTAGTGTTTTTGTGAGGTGTTTTTTTTGGGGGGACGGGGGAGGTGCGGTGGTAAATTTGGAAGATAGAAGTTTAAAAAAAAAAAAAGTTCAGGACCTGAAGCAGGGTTTGTATTTGGAACCCAGTGAGAGAATTTGATACATTAGATAAGGAGGGAGGGGCGCCTGGGTGGCGCAGTCGGTTAAGCGTCCGACTTCAGCCAGGTCACGATCTCGCGGTCCGTGAGTTCGAGCCCCGCGTCGGGCTCTGGGCTGATGGCTCGGAGCCTGGAGCCTGTTTCCGATTCTGTGTCTCCCTCTCTCTCTGCCCCTCCCCCGTTCATGCTCTGTCTCTCTCTGGCTCAAAAATAAATAAACGTAAAAAAAAAAAAATTTTAAAAATAAAAAAAAAAAGATAAGGAGGGAGAAACTCACTGAAGGGGGCAGCAGGGGATCGTGGAGCTTCCTCTGTAGTTTGAATTTGCTCATTTCTGCATCTCCTAAATGTCCCACCCTAGTGTATTTCATCACTTGTATCTGCCTTCAAAGCAAAGGGAAATTGGCTCTGTTCTTCATCTTAAAGGAATTACACCCTTTTACCAGATGACCTACCAGCCAAAGAATCTCATAGAGAAAAGGGATATCGGTGACATTCCCCAAACAGGAAAGTTGTAGGTTGTGAAGAACGAATGATGTTTTAAAATAATTCTTACCTGGTTACGCCAGCAGTAGTAAGTTTGTGTAGAAAGTTACAGTTTACAGGGATGCCTGCCTGGCTTTGTTGGTGGAGCTACAACTCTTGATCTCAGGGTCATGAGTTCAAGCCCCATGTTGGGTGTAGAGATTACTTAAAAATAAAATCTTTTGTTAAAATGTTACATTTTGGGGCGCCCGGGTGGCTCAGTCATTAAGCCTCTGACTTCAGCTCAGGTCATGATCTCCCAGTTCATGAATCCGAGTCCTGTGCCGACATTTCAGAGCCTGGACCCTGCTTCGGATTCTGTGTCTCCCTCTCTCTCTGCCCCTCCCTTGCTCACGCTGTCTCTCTCATTCTCTCAAAAATAAATAAACATTAAAAAAATGTTTAATAAAATACAATTTAAAAAATTTTTTCATAAAAAGTTACGTTTTACAGAAATATATAATGTATAAAATCAGGTTCCCTGTAAGTTTACCTGAAGTGATAATCACTGAGAACACAATTATTCTGTAAAAATAGTATTATATACTGTTTTGTAACTTACTTTTTTTACTCAATATGCCTTTGGTATCTTTGAGTTTTTAGCCTTTAAAAAGATTGGGCATATAAAAATTTAAATTCCCAAATGTGGACATTTGGGTTTCCCACTTCAAATAAACAATGTTTCTTAGTGTATATTTGAACATTTGTGTAAATATTTCTACATGAATAATTCCAAGAAACTCAGTTGCTGCATCAGGAGGTATGGACGTAGTAATTTTAAAAAGTCTTGTTTTCCAAAAATATACAAAGTAAGAATGCCTATATTTTCACATACTTTCCAATACTGAATATGACTAATCTTTCTGTCTTTAGTAATTTGAACAATTTAAGAAAAGTTTGTTATTGTTTTAATTTAAATTCTTTGTGAACTTGAGCTCCTTTTCATATTATTGTCTATTAATATTTGTGTTCTATAAATGTCTACTTAAGTTTGCCAATTTTTCTATTGGCTTGTTGATATTTTTCTGTGTGTGTGTGTGTGTGTGTGTGTGTGTGTGTGTGTGTATGTAAGAGGTCTGTGTGTTTTAGGAAAATCAGTCCTGTGTCTTTTAGATGGCTGGCATATGTTACTCTGGCTTAGTTTTTATTTTCTTCATTTGAAATTGCAAATTTTAACATCGCCAGTTACATTCGTCTTTTCCTTTATGAGTTTTCAGTTATATGTCTTTAAGGGTTTTATGCCATGCTCAGAACCATCCCCACTCCAAGGTAGTAATAGCTTTTGAACGGATCTCCCTGCTTCTGCCCTCGTCCAATCCCCTTCACTTACAAGTTTATTTTTAACACGGTAGTCTTTTCAGTAACTGTATCTGAACATGTTACTCCTCTTCTCAGAAATTCTGAATGGCTTCCCAAGAGTAAAAAGCAAGATCCTTGAACTCACCCAAGACCCTCATTTCTCTCCCTCTCTCTACTCCCAACACCCTTTTCTTCCCTTAGTTTTGGACACATAAGCCTCCTCCCTGTGCCTAGAATATTTCAAACACACTCCACTCCAGCCTGAGCATTTGCTATCCTCTCCCTGAAACGAATTTACCCTGATGACACACTCACCCATCTCCCTCAATCTTTGCTTAAATGCCAATGTACTAGTGAGGTCCTCCGTGTCCACCCTACTTGAAATTGCATTACTTGTTTCTCCCTCCAAACTTCATATTTCCTTTATTTTCTCCTTGGCAGTAACATCCACCATCTAATACACTATACGTTTTTCTCATTTTTTTTATTGCCTGCCTCCCTACCTCATATGTACAAGCACACACACACTAAATTATAAAATCCATGAAGGCAAGGGCATTATCTTCTGTTATAGTTACAGCTTCCAGAACAGTGCCAGGCATAGTAGGTGAATACTCAGGGTTTGTATAAGAAAGGGAAAGAGGGAAAAACAAAAAACAAAAAACAACAACGATGCATTTCTAACCCAAGAGATTAGCAAACATCGAAATATTTTACAAGATTATATGGCCAAATATAAGTAAACCAGAACATCTCTAGTAGGTTTCATGACTGGTAATGTTACCAGTTACAGAAGTACGAATACCCTTCCTCTATACTCCACTAATTCTACTTCTAGGAATATATACTATGGAAATAACCTTACACATGAGACAGAAGTATGTTTACAGTAACTTATTGCAGCAGCGTTTGTAAAACAAAAGATTGGAAACAACCTACATGACTATCAACGGGGTAATTATTAATAAACGACGGCACATACGACCAATTGAGTACAATGCAATTGCTTAAATAGAGGAGGAAAAGAAAAGGGGAAGGGGAAGGGGAAGGGGAGGGGAGGGGAGGGGAGGGAAGGGGAGGGAAGGGAAGGGAAGGGAAAGAAAAAAGCAAGCCGGAGGCTGCAGGAAGCCCTTTATGAACAATCTCCAGTATTAGTTGGTAGGAGACAAGCGAGGGGAACATGCACCTGCCGGATGCGTCTACCCACCCGTGCGCGTGTCCCGAAAAACACTGTCAAACTAAATGCTGGAGAACACTCTTCTTAAATACTGAACGATGTGAATGCATTGTTTTTTCATACCACGTATTTAATAAGTGAACCTAAAAAGCACTGGCAGGACGCGCCGCGGGCCCCTCCCAGGGCCCGCTGGTCCGCCAGGCCCTCCCCGGAAGGCGGGCAGGGAGGTGCGGCCGCCGCCACAGAGGCACGGCTGCCTAGAGCGGCCGGAAGTGCCCGTGGCCGACGCCATTGGCCGGCCGGGTTCCAGCCTTTGTTCCGGGCCGCCGGGAGACCGCGGTGGCGGTCCCCGTGCGTGTGCGCGGGCGAGGTGAGTCCGCCCTGGCTCCTGGGTCCTGTGCGGGGAAGGGGCCGGGGGCGGGCGGGTCCCCACAGCCGCGGAGCCCCGAGCGGCGTGTGTTTCGCGGCGGCTTGTGCAGCCGCCGTGCGTGCTCCCGGGTAACCTGTACGCAACCCGGTGAGCAGCGCGACCTTCGTGCAGGTGAGCACCTGTGGCTCCGGGCTGCGTAAGCAGCGTCCGCTGCCCCGGAGCCCCGGAGAGAGGACAGCCCCGCTCGGTGCGCGTCCGCGCAGCCTTCGAGGGCGCCGGCCGCCCGGGGTAGCGTGGCTTTGCGCTCGCTGCACCTTCCGTCGTTTCTCCGCCTCCAACTTTCTCTCCGAAACAAGCTTCCCAGAGACCGGCCTTGAATCCGCCCCAGAGACGATTATCCTCCAGCACAGCCCAGAATGGCCGCAGCCCTGGAACCCGAGGGACAAAGAGGACTTGGGGTAGTGAAGGCGGAAGACCGTTACCGGGGACGGGACCCCGGCCCACAAAACTACAGCCCCCGCAAGAGGGAAGTGTTCCGGCAGCACTTCAGGAGGCTCTGCTATCGGGATGCACCCGGGCCCAGGGAGGCTCTCACCCGGCTGTGGGAGCTGTGCCGCCGGTGGCTGAGGCCGGAGTGCCACACCAAGGAGCAGATTTTAGACCTGCTGGTGCTGGAGCAGTTCCTGAGCATTCTTCCCAGGGACCTGCAGCAGTGGGTGCAGGCGCACCATCCAAACACTGGGGAGGAGGCGGTGAGCGTGCTGGAGGACCTGGAGAGAGAGCTGGATGAGCCTCAGAAGCAGGTGGGAAGGGGACAGTGCCCAGGCTGTGAGAGATGAGGGTGTATGCACCGAGCCAAAGCAGAAAAGGCATGGGAAAGGACACCTGAAGGTATTGCATGTGTTATCCTAGAGGAGAACAAGGCTTAGGGAGGGACCTGGCTGCCGATGTCGAATAACTCAAGTGTAGTTCAGTAAAGACGCTGGGGACGGATTCCGAATCAGTTTGAAAGGCAAATAGGTATCAGAGGTAAAGAAGTCTCCAAAATTCACAGCTAACTATTAAGAAATGGGCTACCTGGTAATAAATTTTTTTTTTTAATGAGAAAACCCTCTCTTTTCATAGGAAAATAGTTAAGGGGGGTTCAAGTAGATGTCAAGAATGTTACAGAACAGCACTGTCCAATAGAATTATACTGTGAGCCACATGTGTAAAGTTTTCTAGTAGCTACATTTTAAAAAATGAAACCAAATGAAATTAAATATATTTAACCCAAAGCGGGACGCCGGGTGGCTCAGTCAGTTAAGCATCCGACTTTGGCTCAGGTCATAATAACCTGGTTGGTGATTTAGAGCATCGGAGCCTGCTTCAGATTCTGTCTCCGTCTCTCTGCCCCTCCCCGGCTCACACTCTGTCTCTTTCTCAAAAATAAATACTAAAAAACCATGTATATGTATACGTGTATGTGTGTATACATGTATATATATGTGTGTGTGTGTATATATATATATATATGTATATACACACACATATATATACACTTTTATATATATGTAATCTTATATTTAATAATATATATACTTATCCCAAAGTAATCGTGTAGATACTATAAAAAATGAGCTATTTTACATTCTTTTTTGTATTACTTTCAAAATTCATTGTGTATTTTACCCTTTGCGTATCTCAGTTCCTGCTAACTACATTTCAAGTGTTCAGTAAGCACGTTGTGCTTGTGGCTATCATATTGGACAAAGGAGTTAGAGAAGTGCCCCTGTTCGGTAGAAGTTGGGCTAGATAATTTTTAAGATTCTTTCCAAATCCCAAGATTGTGATCCTGCACTTCTGCGGGTCCTTGTGAGAATCTCACTCTCCAGTGGCCTGAAGTACAGAGATTAGTCATTTGTTGCCATTTGCAATTGAATGAGAATTTTTCCCTTTTGTGTTCCTGTCCCTGGCAAATGCTTCTTTTGATCTTTTCTCTAAAGGTCTTTAAGTTCTTTCACAAAATCTGCCTTTTACCAGCCCAGTCAATGTTTCATTGTCTCCAGGTCCCAGCCAATTCAGAAAGACAGGACACGCTCTTGGACACGTTGGCCCCCTTGGGAAGGCCCCATGAGTCACTGACTGTCCGGCTCCATCCCGAGAAGAACCACGAGGAGCAGGAATCTGGGGATCCCCAGAGGAATGGTAAGGAGCAAGACTTTATGTGTGTGAGGGAAGATGTGGTTCCTTGTGTTGGACAGGAACTTTCTCACTCCGATCTTCTCCTTTTCGAGTTTTCCTGTTTGTCCTCCACCTCACTCTGGAAGATTTTACCTCCCTTCCTAGTGTTGCCTTATCGTGGAAAGAACTATGAAAATTTACTTTTTCATTAGACTTAAAAGCTGCTACTTGGCCCAGTGGATGGGGGATGGAATTTAAATACTCATTCAAGTTAATAACACCTTACATTTCTGGGGCACCTGGGTGGCTAGGTCAGTTAAGCGTCCAACTCTTGATTTTAGCTCAGGTCATGATCTCATAGTTCATGGGATCAAGCACTGCTCAGGGCTCAGAGCCTGTTTGGGATTCTCTCTCTCTGCCCCTGTCCCCTGCTCATGCTCACTCGCGCGCGCGCTCTCTCTCTCTCTCTCTTAAAATAAACAAACACTTTAATAATAAATATTATCTTAAATATCTATCTGTTATTATTCCAGTTCTGAATTCTCTTAAATTTACATTTTGAGCAGGAGAATTTGTATGACACTCTGTATTAGTCTAGTAGAGCTCCTGAAACAGAATACCACCATTTCTGTGTGACTTAAACACAGAAACTTATTTTCTCACCGTTCTGGAAGTCCAAATCAAGGTGTCAGCGGGCCTGGTTTCTGGTGAGGCCTCCCTCCTTGACTCACAGACTTGCTGTGTCTTTACGTGGCCTT
This sequence comes from Lynx rufus, assembly GCF_022079265.1. Taxonomy (NCBI): domain Eukaryota; kingdom Metazoa; phylum Chordata; class Mammalia; order Carnivora; family Felidae; genus Lynx; species Lynx rufus. Next base: position 144,340,688 of record NW_025814878.1, read on the forward strand.
TTCTGTGTGCATGTGTACTATTGGCATCTCTTCCTCCTATGTTTATTTTTAATGTTTTTATTTATTTTTGACAGAGACAGAGCATGAGTGGGGGAGGGGCTGAGAGAGAGGCAGACACAGAATTCGAGGCAGGCTCCAGGCTCTGAGCCGTCAGCACAGAGCCCGACGTGGGGCTCGAACTCACGGACCGCGAGATCATGACCTGAGCCAAAGTCGGACGCTCAACCGACTGAGCCACCCAGGTGCCCCTTAATTACTTTTTTTTAAGTTTATTTATTCATTTTGAGAGAGGGAGCATGAGCAAGTGGGGGAGGAGCAGAGAGAGAAGGAGACAGAATCCCAAGCAGGATCTGCACTGTCAGCATGGAGCCCGATGTGCGGCTCAGACCCAGGGACCGTGAGATCATGACCTGAGCTGAAATCAAGAGTCAGACGCTCGGGGTGCCTGGGTGGCTCAGTCGGTTAAGCGTCCGACTTCGGCTCAGGTCGTGATCTCCCGGTCCGTGAGTTCAAGCCCCACATCGGGCTCTGTGCTGACAGCTCAGAACCTGGAGCCTGCTTCTGATTCTGTGTCTCCCTCTCTCTCTGACCCTCCCCCCGTTCATGCTCTGTCTCTCTTTGTGTCTAAAATAAATAAACGTTAAAAAAAAAAAAATTAAAATTAAAAAAAAAAAAGAGAGACGCTCAACCGACTGAGCCTCCCTGGCACCCAAAAGTAAACAAACTTTAAATCCCAGTTTTGCCCAAACACTGGAGTTGTTTTTTTGTTTTTTTCTCAATGCTCTCTGTCCTTTCTCAAGAGGCTCTTCCCACCTGGCGCAGTATTTATACTCCAGTCTGTTACGGATTCATTCTCGCTGCTATAAATTTTACCAGTATGGTTTTCTCATTCTCTAGGCACCCTGCCAGGTGATTTGTCTAATCTGAAAAATGATTTTAAGCGAAGATCTTTCTAGCTGATACCTGGAAAGATGGCATTCAATTATGTATAACTTAGAAGAGTCTCTTAGTGCTTTCGAGTGTAGTGTTGGATATTAGTTAGCTTTGAAGGTGAGACCGAGACTTCCTCTTCTGTTCATTCTTCTTTTATAAACGTTGTTGAGCAGCTGCGGTATGCCAGGGGCCATGCTAGATGTTAGGAATACAAGGGTGAGACTCCTCTTCAAGAAACAGAGAAGTGAGCAATTATGCTATAACCTGCCCAAAACAGGACAGCTGTCCCTGTGGTTGGCCTGCAGGAGTATCAGAGTGGGTTTGCTTGAGCTGAGATGGTCACATGGGTGGGAAGGGGAGCATCCCAGGCAGAGAGAACAGTGTGGGGGGTGGGGAAGCAGCATGAAAGCAGCTTTCTAAGAACAACAGTTGCTGTGAGGTGTTTTTGATTTTGATGAAGAGAATTTTGTAGAAGGGAAAAATGCAAGGCCAATGGTGAAAGTTCCTGGATACCATGCTGAGGAACAGAACTTCATCCTATCAGAGATGGAGGTCTGTTACATTAAATAGAGAAGTGGGTGACACAGATTTGAGTTTTTATTTATTTATTTATTTTTAATTTTTTTTACATTTATTTATTTTTTGAGAGACCTAGAGAGACAGAGCACCAGTTGGGGAGGGGCAGAGAGAGGAGACACAGAATCCGAGGCAGGCTCCAGGCTCCAAGCTATCAGCACAGAGCCTGACGCGGGGCTCAGACTCACAAACCGTGAGATCATGACCTGAGCTGAAGTCGGATGCCTAACCAACTGAGCCACCCAGGCGCCCCAGATTTGAGTTTTTAAAAATCACTTATCAGTGATCCTACTTTTTTTTAAGTTACAAAGGAAAACATTGGAATGATACCTCCAAATGTAGTCAAAGATTATTTGAAGCTAATGAAATCACAAGTGACATATTCTTCTCTATTTTCCAAAACCTGTAAGTGAATGAGCGCACAACTGTAGTAAGGAGAAAAGATATAAACACAGGGCAGGGTGAGGGGAGACCACTTTCAGATATAGAGCATGGTAGACTAAGGCTGGAGAGAGGAAGGAGGAAATTCAAGAGATCCATATTATTCATTTATTAGTGAACATATCTGACTGGATATTGGTGGTGGGGGACTGTTATAATAAAACCAAAGTTTACGACTTGGGCAGCTGGCAGATAATGGTGTCAGTGAGTGAGAGAAAAATCAGAAGGTGGATGTATCTATGTGTGAAGATTTAGAGTAGGTTCGGTTTTCATACATACGAATTTGCTGTCTCTGAAACATCCAAATACAATTCTGTAGGCAGTACAATTTAAAATAAGATTCTAGATACAGGAAGAAGATGTGGGAGGAGAAAAGAGATTTGGGAATTGCCCCTGAGTAGATGATAGAAGACATGGCTGTAGATGAAATTGACCAAGAAGAACGTACCAAGTGAAGAGAAGAGAGGCACATGTAAATTTTTGAGGCATGCCACCATGTGAATTTGGGGTGGAGGAAGAGGATTCTGTAAAGGAGACAGATCAGGGACTGTCAGAAAAGTAAGAGACACACAAGAGGGTGGACAACAGGACATCACTGGACAACAGGAGCTTCAGCCAGCTGTAGCCAGTGCTGAGACACAACATACGAACTGATAAGAGGGCACCTGGGTGGCTCTGTGGGTTAAGCTCCTGACTCTGGATTTCATCTCAGGTCATGCTTTCACAGTTCGTGGGATCGAGGCCCGAGTCAGGCTCTGAACTGACAGCATGGATCATGCTTGGGATTCCCTCTCTCTCTCCCCCTAAATAAATAAATAAATTAGGGGAAAAAAAAAAAAAAAAAGAACTGGTGTGCCTGGGTGGCTCAGTCAGTTAAGCATCCAACTTCAGCTCAGGTCAGGATCTCATGGTGAGATTGAGCCCCGCGTTGGGCTCTGCACTGACAGCAAGGAGCCTGCTTGGGATTCTCTCCTTCTCTCTCTGCCCCTCCCCCACTCCTTTCTCCCTCCCTCCCTCCCTCTCTCTCAAAATAAATTAAAAAACATGTTTTAAAGTCTTCAAAACAAATTTAACAGATAGGTCACAAGAATATTTTAACATGTCAACATGCTAAATTCTCAGTATAGAACACAGAATTATTGCTTATGATGGATAGTCTGCAAAACTTTTAAGTTCTAGATGGTCGGTCGGTCTTTGTTTTTTTAATGATATCTCTGGACTACTTTCACTCTACGTGTTATAAATTCAGAAAAATACAGTTCCTAAACCTAAAATTGTACAGGCTTACATACTACGTGCTACTATCAAAATGACTTGTCAAGGGAAAATAGAAATTGTCTTCCCTTAATATAATCTACTGAAAGGTGCTTTATGAAATCTAGCTATTCTATGAGGTCTGAGAATTCTTACAGAATCCTCTCTGTCTGCACTGAACAGTATAAGTAGGACTTTTTTTTCTAAGATACAGCACCAAGGGCCATATACAGTTTTTTATCTGTGTCCCCACCACCACACTCCCCAAAACTGAGAAGCAAAAAACTAACAAAACCCACCAAAGCAAAACAAAAAAAAACCCTGCAGAAATCATAATATATTTTAAGACATGTCTTCAACTTTATTAAAAGCATGTAACATCTGGTCCAAATCCTCATTTTACTGGTGAAGAAATACACCACGGTGGTTGTGACTTTTCTGAGTCTCCAGAGTTATAGGCAGAGCTGAGATTATAGTCAGAGGCTGGTCCTCCTGCCTGCTGGTCCAGAATGGTTGTTAAAAGTCATCACAATAACATACCCAAAAGCCACTATCTTTTTTTTTTTAATTTTTTTTTTTTTTTCAACGTTTATTTATTTTTGGGACAGAGAGAGACAGAGCATGAATGGGGGAGGGGCAGAGAGAGAGGGAGACACAGAATCGGAAACAGGCTCCAGGCTCCGAGCCATCAGCCCAGAGCCTGACGCGGGGCTCGAACTCACGGACCGCGAGATCGTGACCTGGCTGAAGTCGGACGCTTAACCGACTGCGCCACCCAGGCGCCCCAAGCCACTATCTTTTAAAAATAATTTATTGATAGGGCGCCTGGGTGGCTCAGTCGGTTAAGCGTACGACTTCAGCTCAGGTCACGATCTCGCGGTCTGTGAGTTCGAGCCCCGCGTCAGGCTCTGGGCTGATGGCTCAGAGCCTGGAGCCTGTTTCCGATTCTGTGTCTCCCTCTCTCTCTGCCCCTCCCCTGTTAATGCTCTGTCTCTCTCTGTCTCAAAAATAAATAAAGGTTAAAAAAAAAATTAAAAAAATAAAAATAATTTATTGTTAAACAGAGAGACTTTTTTTTAATGTTTATTTATTTTTGAGAGAAACAGAGCGTGAGCAGGAGAGGGGTCGACAGAGAGGGAAACACAGAATCCAAAGCAGGCTCCAGGCTCCAAGCTGTCAGCACAGAGCCCCATGCAGGGCTCGAACCCATGAACTGTGAGATCGTGACCTGAGCTGAAGTGGGACACTTAACCGACTGAGCCACCCAGGTGCCCCTCTTTGTAACACATTTTTAAAGTATTTCATTTTGAAGTACTGGGCATGCTATTAACTTACAGCACTGACTCTCCATTAGCAAGAAATGACAGTTTGTTCCAGTTTCACTCAGCATTTAACCTTGTTCTTTCTCCCCAGACTGTCAAGCAAGCTGTACGCGTGGTGATCAAATGAGCTTTGTGGACATCTCCTCTCAGTGACCAGCAGGGCTGGGTGAATCTCAAATTGTAACTGATAGGGATTCTAGGTATTACACATGCCAAAATAACATTGGAAGGACAGCCCTGGCAGAAGATGTCAGAACCCAGTATTTTTCATTTTGTCCGTTCTGAAAAAAGGTCTCTTGGAATCCTATTAGCCTGAGACTAGCACTTAGAAGAGATACATAAACAAGACCCTGAATTCCAGCTGACCAAGAAGTAGACTGAGGTCCATGAGATGAAAAAGCTCACATTTGACAATGTCCATACGATATTCTTTATATTGTTCAGTTGCAGATCTAAGGGAGAGGATTATAATTTCAGTTGCTGACCAAAAAAAAGCTGACCTTGTATTAAAAAAAAAAAACAAAAAAAACCTTTTGAAGTCCTGATGAGATTTTTCTCTGGATTTCTCCCAAAGCTGTGGGGGAGAGACTTATCCTGAGGACTGGTAGATTACACTGAAGATGGTGAACTGACCATTTAGGGCAAACTCTGTGTCTTTTGTTGTTGTTGTTAATATTCATCAGTAAGCCCCAGGAAAGCCAGCCCCTGGTGACAGCTATATGTAAAGAAGCTGTTGAGGCTAATGTTGATGTTTCAGAACACTTCTTTTCATGGTAGGAGGTGTCTCTGATTTCCATGATTTGCTTGATCACTCTTCCCCTGCTAACCTAGCAATACTTCTGTCCCACGTTATACTTTTACAAATGCTTTATCCTATCTTCCCTCATCTGATCAAACAATGGGTAAAGAAGGCACAGAGGTGAGAAGGAAACCAAAATAGTTACCACCTGCCAGAATTTAAACATTGATCAGTTCCAGGACTGGAATCTTGATCTTCTGGTTCTAATTTAGTCCTTGTAATTTCTAGCCCAGGATAACATGGCATTTACATTCCAAAACAGTATCATCTTCGAGCAAATATCCAAACTTTGAGAAAGTCTACTGCCTGGTTTTAAAAACTGACTTTTCAGGAGGAACAGATCTGAGGACGATTGGGAGCAAGGGGGACACGGTGAGGACAGTGAAGAGTGGGCTTCGTGGCTTGGCCTCAGTGAGGCACGTGAGCCAGAGTTTCCAGCCCAACCCAGGCACTGAGATGCCCCGGGAGCTCTTGCTGCTGCTTCCTTCAGGCCAAGTGAGCCCCTGAGGACCAACTAAATGACAGCGGCACTGTTAGGATTCCTAGGTTCATTGAGATGGAAGTCACAGCATGACTGAGTAGGTGACACTTTCTACCCCCTCCAAATCATCAAAACAGCTATTTTCTTACAAAGTTCAACTCAAATATTTTCTGAGTACTTGCTGTTGTGTGCTATTGTATGCAAAGCATGAGGTTGAGGACATAGTGATCAGGAAGAGGGAAAAGAGCAATTTGGGAGATTTAGGGAAGACTTCCTGGAGGAGAGAGTATTTGAGTTGGACCTTGAAAAATACCTAGGCCGTTGGTTCTCAAAATGTGTTCCCTGAATCCGTAGTATCTCTCCCACCAGGAAACTTGTTAGAAATGCAAATTTTTGAGCTCTACTCCAGCTTTATCAAAGCTGAGTGGGAAGCCTAGTATTCTGGTTTAAGAAGCCATCCATGTGATTCTGATGCAAATCACGTTTCAGGGCTGGCACTGGAGATGAGAGTGTGGACACACACCAGACCATCCACTGTCACTTCCTCTATTTATCCTGCCCTGCATGCTCTCAACCTGCTTTTAACTGATTATTATCCTTCCTACGGTTCCTTTCTCTGATGGTTCCTACTCACTACATTCAGTTCAGATCCCTAATCCCACTATCTTCTCCCACTTAACCACCTATGTTTCAGGCCCTGACGTGTTTCTCCCAAGCTCTCAGCTCCCTCTCTGTCTGACCCCCTGTCTGTCCGTCTTCGTTATCCCCAGCATATCCGTAGTCCTCATTTACCGCTCAGCACTCTGCCTGTGCACGAGATTGCCAGGTGACTGACTCTTCGATCCACATCACTGCCTTCTCTCTTCTTAATCTCTTCCCAAATAACCCTGCCACCGGCTTCCCCGCTCGCCTCTTAATTTCTTCCTTATATCGTCGGTATGATTTGATGGTGCCAAATCTCTGGTTTGTGCATTGTATGTGACTTTTATAACACATTTAGAGCGTTCATGTGTTCTTTCTCAAACTTAGATTAGGACACCTTTGTGTTTGGTTACAGGTGATGAAACCAGCACTAAGAATGAAGTGTTGTCCCAGAAGGAAGATACGCCCAAGGACACACAGTTCCTTGGCAAGGTAAATGACAGACTTAACAAAGACATTCCTCTGCCTCCTGAACCCAGAGATGCTACTGAAAGCAAGGGCAGAGTGGAGTGGCCGCAGAGGGAAAGAAGGCGCTACACGTGCGAGGACTGTGGGAAGAGTTTCAGTCACAGCTCAGACCTCAGCAAACACAGGAGGACTCACACTGGAGAGAAACCCTACAAGTGCGACGAATGTGGGAAGGCCTTCATTCAGCGCTCCCATCTCCTCGGACATCACAGAGTACACACTGGAGTGAAACCTTATAAATGTGAAGAATGCGGGAAAGATTTTAGTGGGCGCACAGGTCTTATTCAGCACCAGAGAATCCACACGGGTGAAAAACCCTATGAATGTGAGGAGTGTGGGAGGCCCTTCCGCGTGAGTTCGGCCCTTATCAGACATCAGAGAATTCATACAGCAAATAAACTCTACTAAGATGGTGAAGGAACCGTTCTTAGCTCCTCAGGCCTCATTAGTTCCCAGAGAATCCGCCTTAGACACTGAGTAACCTGAATGCAGGCAAAGCTTCAGTCATTAAACATTTCTCCGGCACCACAGAATCTACCTGAGAAAGTTTCCTTTTATTTCTAAATTAGTTCAGTTTCTTGGGAAGAGTTAAGAGTTATTTCAGAAAGCCTTGTCTGTTGACATACTGCTGACTTGCAGCCCAAAATAGCCATTTTCTTGGTGGAAAGGCAGCGAATGCTACTTCTCAGCTCTCCCTGTTACTTGACCGTTCAGTGTACAACTTTGGGCAAACATTCACTTTCTTTTTAAGTTTATTTATTTACTTTGAGAGAAACAGAGATCCCAAGCAGGCGCACACAAGTGTGAAGGGGCAGAGAGAGAGACTCCCAAGCAGGTTCTGTGCTGTCAGTGCAGAGACCGATGTAGGACTCGAACTCACGAACCATGAGATCACGACCTGAGCCGAAATCAAGAATCACACACTCAACCAACTGAGCCTCTTGTGTGCCCCTAAACATTCACATTTTTCTCTGCCTTCGTTTCCCATTCCGTAGCGTGCAGATGACACAGCAGAAACCTACCAGATATATTGTGTTAAGTTAAAGCTGCTTTTGAAATTAATAACTAAAACAATACTATTTGTTTTCCACCACTACTGCTAGAATGGCCTAAATATTAATCTCATTTTTATCTTAAAGTAGGGAGTACAATCATTTTGTGGAATTTGTTTGCCATTGCTGAAAAAGAGGAAACCATCAGGAAAGATAGCAGGGTAAGGAAGACATTCCAGTGGAAAGGAAAGCAGTTAAGTGATGAATAGGAGCTATTGGGAAGGAGGGGGGTGATGGTGTATTAGGCATCTCTAATGTGGATAAATCACTCCTGAGTCTCCCGTCACTGTAAACTGAAGGACATGGGAGGGATCGGTCTAGAACTGTATTGTCCAGTATAGTATCCAGTCACCCACACATGGCTGTATAAACTTAAATTAACTGAAATAAAATAGAAAATTCTGTTCGTTAGTGACATTTTAAGTACTCAACAGCCACGTGTGGCTAGTAGCACGTGGATTGGACAACACAGATACAGACCATTTTTATCCGCAGAAAGTTCTAAAGGACATTGCTGTCCTAATCAATCACTGGTAAGGTATCTTCCAGCTTTGACGTCCTGTGATTCTGAGTTCAGGAAGGTAGTAAAAGAGATACCTGAGGAGGCTGCAATAGCAACAGATAAAATGCAAACACCCTAAGAAAGTAATTTAGTAATAACTTTATAGCACCTTTTCAGCCTTAGCAAAAGAGTATATTATAATTGGAGGATTGAAGACTATTAAAGTAAATACAGTAACCTAATCTAAATTAAAAGGCTAAATTATAATCAATTTTTTTCTTTTTGGCTTGGAAATATATTAGCAGTTCATGTACTTGCAACAGTTTTACATCCCTAATTTGAGAATTTTAATGACATGACAGAAATTGTGGCCAGAGGCCCAGCACGTTCAGAGTTACACCATCCAACTGCCATGCCCACTGGGTTTAGGAATAGCCTTCCCAGAACAACCAGGCAGTGACCGAATCGCTTCCTGAAGACACAGTCAGACATCCTTGCTTTTGTATTGTGCTCGACTAGTTAAACCACCACAGTCAGTTTTGGGTCTCTGCTCCCACTGGGAGATGAATCTTAGGCCATTCCTTGTAGCTCCATAAAGATAAACTGGGCTTTTATGTCTTCTGAACATACTTGGTAGAAAATTTTAAAACCTCAAGCTTCACACTCCTTGTTTTTATAATAATCATCTGGGCAATATTTTAGGCATTTGAAACAAAAGATTTTTTAATGGTCCTAAGAGAAAAGCAAAGCATTAAATCTCTAGTATTAAGAATGTCTTATTTTGAAAATAAAGTTAAATGCTTACTGAGTGAAGCTTCCCCCTTTACCTTTTGTCTTGCTGAGACACGTGCAAGGGAGTTGTCGGCAGATCTGACCTTGAATTTAGAGAGGCTTCTGCAGTGGGAAGAAAGATGAGCCTGGCTGGCACAAGATTAGGGCTCTTAAAGTTGGTAAGACACGACACACTGGTTTTCCTTTATCCTCTAGATGCTAGAACATTCTATTCAGATAGTTGTGAATACCTGTTCGTACAAAGAATCGTCCTAGTCTTAGAGTTGGATACCTTTAAAGGCTGAGTGAAGACTAGTTTGGAGCACTGACACCATGCTACCCTTTTCTAGGTTTGGTGTTGATTCCAAATTGCCACCGCAGTGTCCACCACCTGATCCTGACAGAGGGACCGTAAGAGTCCAGGAGAGACAAATGTAAGGGGCCAGAGACAGCCTAGAGTGCTGCAGCAAGAGAAGAAAGGCCAGCAGACCCTGGGATAACCCAGGCATGAGGCACAGGAGCGTGAGGTTAGAGGAGGTCTGAGTTGCTGGTACCGTGAAGAAACAGGCATTGTCCCAGTAAGTGTGCGGAAGCCTGAAGAGAAAGATGGTGAGGGTGCAACCAGTTGGAAGAAGAGCTGTGTTCAAGCCCAAAGTTAGCAGAAGAGAAGTTATCTGCTAGACACTAATCAGAACCACTGGGTCCCTGTGGAGCCACCCGCCACCCTCCGTGCACAGCACCTGATCTAGAGGAGCCCAGGTTCTCGGTTACCTCAGAAGCATGTGCGTTGCTCCTCCCATCTTTTTCGAGAGAGAATGATTGATTGTATTTTATTTTGTTTATGGGTTTTGTTTTTTTTGAAAGTGGTGAGGATTGTAGTCTGAAGCTTTTGCGAACTGACAAGACAGCTGTGATTGTCCAAGGCTCCTAAACGGAGGTGGGGGGGGCAGCTCTCAGCCACAGATGGGGGTGGTGGTGAACTGGGGATTTTGAATGAGGAGCCAGCAGCTTTGAGGGGAGGAAATGGACAAGTGCAGGGGAGGTGGGGTTCCAGGAGGAATGGATGGGCATCAGTGAAAAGGGAGAAATAAGATCAGGGAGAGGGATGGAAGGAAGAGAACAAAAAGGAGCAAGGGTGTAGGGAAAAGAACAAATATCAAATAGGAGATGGTGATAGGAACAAGAGAGCGGCAAGTAATCTAATACTGGCATTGGTCACATTTGAGCCTGGGTGGTACGATACAAGCCATACGAAGGTACATTGAGTCTTAGGAGCACAGTGCATACCATTTATCGACCAGGTCTCCATTCTCTTCCTGAGCATGAAATTATCTATAATCAGAAAGTCCAATAATGAAAACACAACTAGAAAGTTTGAAATACTTGAACAAAACAAGCTGCTCTCCCATACTGATCCCACAAGAGAGTTGCTTATACTAAGGTTCTCAGTCTTTCTTACCCAGATTCTCTAGAGCAAGGTTTCTCAGGCTTGTATTGACATTTTCAGCAAGACAGTTCCCTGTGGTACCCTGTCCCCTGCACTGTAGGATTTTCCCTGGCTTCCACCCACAGGATGCTACTAGCACCCCCTACTTGTGACAAGCAAAAAAAAAAAAACCTTAGGTGGGTGAGCAAATGCCCCCTTGAGGGGTCAGATTGCCCCCAGTTGAGAACAGCTGATCTGTAGGAAAATAATCTGATTTCCAGGACTGTTCTTAATCAGACACAATAAGATTCTACTTAGAGATGGTACATGTGACCAGCATTGCTAGACCCTTTTCCCACCCCTAAAAAATGATTCCCGCAGAACCTAAAATCTAAACAGCAATCATGCTAAAGAATTAGTCTGCTTTAGAAAGCCATACCTCCGTGTTGAGGACCAGAAGAATCTGCCCTCCAGTGTGACTTGCGTAAAGAGCTTACACTGCATTTAAGAATGCACACTTCCCTCCCTGGCATACGTGTGGTGCTACCCTCTCCTTTACCCCCTGGCCTATCGTGAGTAGACTTTCTGATTGAGATCTTCACTGTCCGCTGTAGTAGCCACCAAGTGCACATGCTATGCAACTAAGGAACTGCAATCTTAATTTTATTTGATTTTAATTAAATTTTAAAACATAATTCAGTTATTGGAAAACCTTTAGATATATTTAAAGTATATTTGGATATGTGAATCTACTTTTAGCATTTTAAATTTTGTATAATCTCAGTATAGATCAAGTATTTTCAATGAAAATATACCTGAATTGAGATGTGCAATAAGTAGGAATACAGCTTTCAAAGATTTTAGTATGAAAATGTAAGATATTTGGTTAATTTTTATATTACTAGATGTTAATATTTTGGGTATACTGGTTTAAATAAAATATATTACTGAAATTAGTTTCACCCGTCTTTTTTGACTGTGGTTACTAGAAAACTTTACATGGGTGCATCACATTATATTCCTATTTATTGGACAGCCTCATCAAGAGCTTCTCGCTCTCGGGTACCTCCCATTCTCCAGGTTCCAAACCACTTTAATTCTGTGAGAGCAAGTTCTATGATGCCAAAGACTTTTTACCTATTATTGATTTGTTTAATAATCAACAAATATTGAGCACATACTGTGTTCCACAGGGGACAAGGGCAGGCTGCTCCAAAATGTGCCACTATGGCAGTGATTTTTTTTTTTAATGTTTATTTACTTATTTTGAGACCGCGTGAGCAACGGAGGGTCCATGAGGACTAAATGGCGCACAGAACGAAAACGGAGAAGCAGCAGTGGCTGGAGCTGCACCAGGAGTTGTGGGAACAAGTCTCCCGGGAGCTGCTACCGAGGTGCGGCAGGGGAGTCCTACAGGAGAACCGCCGGGTGCAGGGACCCTCGGCGTGGTCTCCATGGACGCCGGGAGCCGGGAGCCCGCGGGCCGTGGCCCCGAGCGCTAGGGAGGCGGTCAGCATCCTGCTCGGCGCTCCCGGCCCCAGTTCGTTCCCTGCGTTGCTGCTGCTCCCGGGTGTGTTTTAATACCCGCCCTGTTCACCACGACCTCACTCCGCACGGCACCCCCCCAACACCCAGCCACAGCCCGGGCCGGAGATCCGCACCAGCCCGCGGTCCCGCGGCCCCTTGCCGCCCTCCGCTCCGGAGCCGCTCGCAACCGGAAGTGGCTCGCAACCGCGAGAGCTCGGGAAAACGGGTCCGCTCTTCCTCGACGGCACAAACACTGGGGTTCCGGCCCGAAAGAGCCCTGGGGCCCCAGGTGCAGGCGGAGGAGGAGGGTCGGGGGGGGGGGGGGGGCTCCCGAAGGCTATATCCCGGCCCGAAAGTCGTTGGGCCTCGGGCCTGGGCAAACCTCCAGGATTGCTCAGGAGGCCCAACAGTGACTGTGGGGACAGCCCTCTGCCCCCCATCCCCGCAACCTCTCATGTGGAGGAAGAGAGAAGGTGAGCAAATTTTGCCGCCCCTTAAATATGCCTGTTAGGGTTATTTTAGGCTGATTATTTAAAAACAAAACAAAACGAAACAAAAAAGGGACAGGAGCTCAGAAAAACAAGTAAAAGTTACCCTTTTGTAAGAAACATTTGCATTTTTTAAGGCAATGTCCATGTAAGGGTGTCTCCCCAGGAAGAGAAGGAAGAACTCTAAAACTCTAGAAACTTCTTGTCGACAAAGTAACAACAAATATGGTAACAATCTCATCCATCTTTACTGTGCTTCACCTGAAGGCCCCCATAATCTTCATTTGCCGACAGGTGGACATTATATTTAAGGTGGTGACTTGCGCCATTTCAAGGAGTGATGCCGTTTTCCTGGGTCTCCCCATGTATACAGGAGGTATACCTGTTACTGTTATGCCCAGAATTCGTGATTCCCAAAGACCACCAGGGAGCTGAGTCCGATGCAAAAGCAAAGAGCCTTTATTCGAGCTAGCTCGAACTCAATCCCCTACCTGCACCGACGCAGCGGTGAGATACCAGAGAGAGAGGCAGTTTCAAAAGCACAAAGGTTTTATAGGGGTCTAGGGGCAGTTGGTGAGGTAATGGCTGTGGCCTCAGCCATTTGGCTGGGGAAGGGTGGGAGTCCTGTTACGCAGGTCGCCGGCGTGTTTTGATCAGGAAGTTTGAACGGGTGATCGGGAGGTTACTCAAGGGGAGGAGGCGTGGTCTGAGGTTTCTGCGATTTTCCCGGAAAGGGGGCATGTCGGGGACGCAGTCATTCAAGGTGGAGGACACTGAACAAGATGGAGTCGGACGGCGTAGGTCCGCCCTTTCATTACTAAACGTCTTTTTCTCCTGTTAACATTTTTATTGGCTGTTGGGGGGACCTCAGCCAAAAACCTGGAAGGGTAGCTTGGAAGTTATTTTGGCTCTCCCATTAAAGTAAAGTGCAAGACAAGACTGGAGTAAGAGAAAACCATGAAGAATGGAAAAAGGTTGTGGTCATTGTGAGCGACCTATAGCTGCTCATCTCAGCAGTCTCACCAAACTTGGCACCTGGCACAGGTGAGCTCTTGAGAAGTATTACCTGGGTGAATAAGGACAGATCTCAGGGAAAGGAATTAATAGAAAAGAAAGGAGAAGGTGAATCATATTGACTAAATTTAGCCACTTGACGAAACAAGTCAAACCATTTTTCCTGTCTGAAATGTATGGCACATCTGCATATTTTAAGGAACACTGCATACCGGAAGTGGGAGAGAGCGAGATCTCGGAATAAATACTAGATGAGGAAGTTTATACTCTGGTTAAGAGCATGTACAATAATAACAAGTAATACAAAATAGAATGTGATAAATAGATTAATAAAACCCTGAGAAGAGAGACCTGTTATGAGAATAACAGACTAGTGTTTAGAATGATAGGAAACAATGAGACAACTCCTGGACTTGAGAGGACTCGGGAGACTCACAGTGATTATGGGGTAAGGAGAGGGGCATTCTAGAGGGCAGTAAGGCAGATAGGATTGCTAATGGTAGAAAGAAAGGAAAAGATCTAAATGTCTGTCAATAGGAGGGACTGAAGGTCTCTGGTCAGCTCAGGGAATGCACATGTGTTCCAATCAGACTACTTTTTGCCTTACATGGGCATAGATGATGTCAGGATAAGGCTGTAACCTCTGTAGTACTCAGCCAATGAGGAACCAGGGGACGGACTTGCACACTAGGAGATAAATTGTCTGCTGTAACTGCCCCGAGTGTGCCTGTCCATCAGACACCCACTCTTGTAAGAACATTGATTAAAGCCTTGCTTCACTGTGCTGTGAGTCTCTGCATCCCACCTTTGATCCGGTTGATGGGTTATTTCTAACAATCTTTATTATCCTTGTTAGGAAATAAATGTGCTCCAAAAGGAGATACATCTTTGAAAAGCTGAACTGAAAGAAAATTTGTCAGAAGACTTAGAGAAATGTGAGAAATCCTTGGAGAATTGTTTCCCAACATTCTAGGTAGTAGCATTTGGGGGTAGAGGAAATGTCAGCTTTTATTTATTTACTTACTTAATATTTTTGTGTTTGCTTTATATACATGTAGATTCTCACTTTTATCATATTTTGTTATTTTAATATTTTAAAATATGATAAAAAACAAAAGGCAAACAAAGAAGTTTAGTCAGCTTGGGTCACTTCTTTGAGTCTTGTAGTTTTATGAGCTCCTGTATGAACAACCCTAAAGTTTTGTCCTCCAGTTAAACTGTCTCGTGTCGATTTATGAGGCCGACCAAGGAACCAAGAAGGGAAGAGAGAAAGTTTTTCCTCCCCTGCCTCATTACAGGTATTCCGTTTTTCTGTTCCCTGGGTTGTCTGTCCGTGCTCTGGGGTCAGATACCTCTGCCCCTTCTCCTTCATGCTCTGCTCTTGATGTTCATCAGGTGTCTTCGGACGCGCGGTATCGCGGTATCGCTTGTATCTGGGAGTGAGTCACGTGCTGGTGACTGCAGGTGGCGTGAACTTCCACTGTCGTGGGAGGAGGCTGCTTCTGCAACTGGTCTTACCCGGTGGAGAGTCTCAATCTAGGTCCCACACGAGCAGGCTACAGGCAGGCCAAGGCCCTACGCAATTACCAAAACAGGAACCTTCCTCTAGGGCGGCGGGCTTCAGTGTACTTCACTTTTAGAGAATGCTATCTTTATTTTTCCTCCTCTTTGTTCCATTGTAAATGTCCTGAATCATCTCAAGTTTTGCTCTGCTTCGTTCAGTCTCTTGGTGAGAGCCTTTCCGGTTGTTTTGGAAAGTGAGTATCTAGCTGTGGGCAGAGGACGCGAGCCCCAGCGGCCAGCTAGGGAGCATCTCCAAACTTCCCCAAATGCAGTTCTTAAATGAATGACCCACTCTTGCCCTTTACAATTGTCGGTCCTGAGGTTTGACCTTCTCCGGTGATACTGAGTGAGGAAGCAAGTGTGAGAATCCAGCCACCTATTAAACCAGACTTCAAAGAGATAGCAAAAATGTGAAGTAATTCCACTCCTTTCACTAACTTTTTGTTTTAGAAGATATTCTTAGATTCCATAAAATGTATTAAAGTTAGCATGTAATGGAAATGTTATTGTCATTTCAAATATTTTTTAATTCCTCAGTTTTAATTTCAAATACAGCAAATCTTGATGGATATGAGCCACATAAAAATAAGCTCTTTGGGGTCCTCATTAGTTTTTAAGAATATAAAAGGAATCATGAAACCAAAATTTTGTTATTTTTTTAAGTTTATTCTGAGAGAGAGAGAGAGACACACACACACACAGAGACAGAGAAAGAGAGAGACAGCAAGTGGGGGAGGGGCAGAGAGAGAGGGAGAGAGAGAATCCCAAGCAGGCTGACAAGCTCAGCACTCTGCACTGACAGCACAGATGTGGGACTTGATCCCAGGGACCTGTGAGATCATGACCTCAACGGAAATCAAGAGTTGGGGGCTTAACTGACTGAGCCACCCAGGCACCCTGAGACCAAAATTTTAGAAAATTACTATGCTAGTCCATATACTACATATGAAGTGATGCTTCTGAAACTAAAATTCAGAGCAACTGAGGAGAATCTGGGAACACCTTTGAGGTTCCAGGTGTGGAAAATATTTGGAGTGTTATTGTAACAGCACTCCAACTGATCTCAAGGGTGAATTCGCTTCAATTTTATGCACTCCTTGCTTGCTGACCTAAGTCCCTGTGTCTGTGGCAGAAATAACCTGCTTTCCTTGAGATTTGCAGACCACTGGCCTTGAGGAGTGAAGGACCAGACTTTCCCAGAGGATATGGCCTGACTGCATTGGAAAATAGCTTTGGCTTTGCCAGAGAGTCTGTTCAGGGTCATGTCCACATATGACCACCACCTGGGCACCTGCTTCTCCTGTGTGTAGCCCCCTCCCTTTCCCATGCCTTCCCCTTTAAAATTCTCTGAACTATGGGGCACCTGGGAGGGTCAGTCTGTTAAGTGTATGACTTCGGCATGATCTCACGGGTCGTGGGTTCGAGCCCCACGTCGGGCTCTGTGCTGACAGCTCAGAGCCTGGACCCTGCTTCAGACTGTGTCTCTCTCTCTCTCTCTCTCTTCCCCTCCCCAGCTCATGCTCTGTCTCTCTGTCTCAAAAATAAATTAACATTTAAAAAAAATTCTCTGGCCTCACCTGGACAAGGAAGATGGTCTTTGAAAGATTTGTCCACCCTCTTTACCACCGAGGTAACACCCTCTTTACTACCTGGGAGGTAGTCCACCTGGCTTCTTGACTAAAGTAAACTTTCCTTTCCCACAATCACTTGCCTCTGAGCACAGATTTTCCAGCAGCGAGCAGCTGATGCTACGTTTGGAAATGTTTCTCCATCTGGTAACATTAATAGAAATTTGTCCCCTGCTTATAGAAGTGGGGAAAGTACAAGTAACTGGAGTCTAACATTTTTGTGCCTTGGTGGGGCTGCTGTTGTTGTTGGACTTAGCAACTCAGGAAGTCTATGTGTCCTCTAATCCCTGGTGTGGCTAGTTCTAGTAGTGGTCTAAAACATGAAATGCTTTCTTAGGGTATGGCTCAGTTGGTTAAGCATCTGACTCTTGGTTTGGGCTTAGGTCGTGATCTCACCGTTTGTGGTGAGATCTCAAGCCCTGCACTGGGCTCTGCTTATAGTACGAAACCTGCTTGGGATTGTCTCTCTCCCTCTCTCTCTCTGCCTGTCCCCTGCTCGCTCTCTCTCTCTCTCTCTCAAAATAAATAAACTTAAAAAATTAAATGCTTTTTTTCCATAGTAGGAAGTTAATGCATAATAAAGAATATTTATAAGTGAAAAATCAAGAAATAGCAGTGTTAGTACCTTATAAATATAGAGGTTAATATGAAAAGTAAAAGGAAAGAGTTAACTGGATATCTCTAGGGAATAGATATTGGTAGGGAATGGAGGAGTGAGGCCTGGTGTTTTTCACACCATAAAACTAAGCGTACTATTTAGTTTTGTTAACTTTTTTTTTTAAGTAGGCTCTATGCCCAACGTGAGGCTTGAACTCACAACCCTTGAGATTGAGAGTTGCATGCTCTACCAACTGAGCCAGCCAGGCGCCCCCAACATAATAAATTATTTTTAAGTTTATTTATTTATTTTGAGAAAGAGAGAGAGCATGCAAATAGGGAAGGGGCAGAGAGAGAGGGAGACACAGAATCTGAAGCAGGCTCCAGGCTCTGAGCTGTCAGCACAGAGCCCACTGGGGAGCTTGAACTCACGGACCATGAGATCATGACCTGAGCCGAAGTCAAACGCTTAACCAACTGAGCCGCCCAGGTGCCCCACCAACATATTTTCAAGATTCATCCGCATTATTCATCTATTAGTAGCTTCTTTTTATTTCTGAGTAGTATATATTGTATGAACATTACACTATTTCACTCTCTATTCTCCTATTGATGAACATTTGGGTTTTTCCAGTTTGGACCTATTATGAATAGAGCTGCTGTGGACTTGTGTTTTCATATGTCTTAGCTAAATGTCTAGAAGTGAGATTACTGGATCAGAATGTAGGCATTATTTAACTTCATTAAAAATGCCAGTTGTTGAAATTAGCATACCATTTTAACTCCCACTAGCATTGAATGACAGTTCCAATCTCTTCATATCCTCACCAGTACTTGGTGCTGTTAGACATTTTAATTTTAGCCATTCTAAGGGATATGTAGTGGTTTTAATGTTTTGTTGTGATTTTTGTTATATTTCCCCATATGACGTTGGGTACCTTTTCATGTACTCATTGGCCATTCAGATATCTTCTTCTGTACAGTGTCCGCTCAGATCTTTTACCTACTTATGTTAGTTTGTCTCATGATTGAGTTGTGAGTGTCCTTTGCATACTCTGTATACTAGTTGTCAGAAATATGTATTACACATGTTTTCCAGGCTGTAGCCTCTCTTCTCACTTTCTTAATGGTGCTTTTTCTTGAGCAGAAGGTTTAAATTTTGATGAAGTCAAATTTAGCAATGTTTTCTGTTATCATTAGTGCCTTTCGAGAAATCTTTCCTTAGGTCATGATACTATTTTACTTCTAAACTACCTATGTGGAGCGCCTGCGTGGCTCAGTCAGTTAAGCGGCTGACTCTTGATTAAACTCAAGTCGATCTCAACATGATTGAGCTCCACGTTGGGCTTTGTGCTGATGGCATGGAGCCTGCTTAGGATTCTCTCTCTCTCTCCCTTTCTCTCTGCCCCACCCTCTCTCTCTCTCTCTCTCCTTCTCTCAAAATAAATAAATAAACTTAAAAACAAAAACAAAAACCAAGGGCAGAGTTCCTAGTCTGTTGCCAGTTACTTCCAGTCACCACCCCATCTGGGAGGCAAGAACTATAAAACAGCAAAAATAAGTGTTTTGAAGGAGTCTAGAAACACTGTAACTTCTCAGTGCTTATTCTTATTTGTTTCATTGTGATGATTAGATGAAAACAAAAAAACCCTAAAAACAAATAAAACTACTAAGATTTAGTCCTGATGGGTGGACAGAATATTTTCTGGTTCAGGCTGGAGACCGGATAGAGACATTGGCGGTGGGTATCAGTAGGAGCAGCTAAAGAGGGGAAGTTAAGGTGAAGATTGGAGGGGCACCTGAGAACTCAGAATAAGTGGGTAGTTAGGAAAGATGTTGAAGGGATCATAATAGGAGGGGGACCTAAACAACACAAATAAGACATTTTCCTCAACCCCCACCCCCAAATCCTAGTTAGTCTGAAATGCTAAATCTTTAATACAATGGTATTAAAGTGTGCACTAACAGTGCAGTAGGTGACTGATGTCAGCCTTCTGTAATCTCAAGTGACCTCAAGGAGATCCCAAAACAGGAAGAACCGGAAAAACAGTGAAACACAGGCCTGCAGGCAATACTTCTGATCAAATATGATAGACACATAATGCATTAAGGCGACGTGTAAATTAAGATTTACACCTATGTGGAAGTCAGTGAATCTTAACGTTTACAAGGACAGATGGTAGATACCCTGAGAGGGCAAGGATTTGGAGCACTGCTTGCAAGCACGTGTACTCTTTCCATTTTTGCGTAGGACCCCTGGAAGCTAATAAGCATGCAAGCAGTTGTTCAGAAGAATCTGAAATAGTGTCTCAGTAAGACAATGACTAGAATAAAGCCCCTACGAATCTACTGTGAGATTGGCTTTCTCTCAGTCAAGAAAAGAATGAATGTAGATGGGAACGTAGATTTGTGGTATTAAAACAAAAGTCCACTAGTGAAGCTTTCCTCCCGGGTTTGGTATTTGAAAAGCTAAGCTACAAAGCTGGCTTTAAGAGATTGCAATTCAGTAAGATAGAAAAGGGCTGAACAGATACAAAGATTCAGAGGAAATTTATTCTCAATCACAATGGTTGGTCTTTCTTTCTTTCTTTCTCTCTTTCTCTCTTTCTTTCTTTCTTTCTGAGAGTAGAGAGCGAGCGAGAGCGAGAGAGAGAGTACAAGTAGGGGAGAAGGGCAGAGGGAGACAGAATCCTAAGCAGGCTCCACACTCAGCACGGAGCCGGTTGTGGAGCTTGACATGGGGCTCGATGCCCCCAACCCTGGGATCATGACCCCAGCCGGGACCAAGAGTCTGACACGCATCGGACTGAGCCACCCAGCCGCCCTTACAATGGTTGTGTGAACACAACAGTACAAGGTGTACTATTATTAAGCGCCATAGGGGATTCAAAAGGCTGTGAACCGTGATGGGGAGGAATTCCTCAAACGATCGGCAGTCTGTACGGGAGGCTCGGAGGACAGCCGAGTGCGGGGGTCTTTCCGCGCCCAGTCGCCAGCACCGCCAGGGCCCGAGCTGGCACCCACGTCCCCACTCCCGCCGGGCACCGCTAAGCGCGCACCGGCGGACCAGCCCAGGGCCTGCGGAGGGCGGGGCGCCGGTCCCCCGAGCCGGCCGGCCATAGAGCTTCCAGACCTCCAGGTTCCTAGAGAGCCTCCGGAAGTGCCTCCCGACAAGATGCGCGTCGGTCGAGGTTGTGCCTTCGCGGGTTTGGAAGTTAGAGGCTGGCGGGCCCGCGTCCCACTACAGCTCTCGCCCCGGTTTGCCCCCCGCCCTTCCTGCGAGTCCGTCCGTCCGTCCTCTGCAGCCTCCCTTCCCCGCCCCGGGCCGCCCCCGGAACTCGCGGTGAGTAACGGGCCGGGCTCCGGGCGGGGGAGGGGAGGGCTTTGTGGGCCAGAGTAGGCCGCCGCCGGGGCCAGGCCTGAGGGTCCGCAGGGGGCGCGGACTCGGCGGGAACCGAGGACAGACCGGATCGGGGCCGGGCCTGCGGCTCCGCAGGAGGCGCGGACGCGGCGGGAACCGGGCACAGACGGGGCGGGCCGGGCATCAGGGTCCGCGGGGGACGCGGACGCGGCGGGAACCGGGGACCGAGGGGCCAGGGCCGGGCATCAGGGTCCGCAGGGGGCGCGTCCCCAAACTCTCGCTTTCTTCATCCCGTTCCTCTTTTTGGGGTGCTGTTGTTCTTAAAATGGGAAACCGGCCCCACGTTATCTTTTATGCAGCTGTTCCCACGATCCGAATTGTTTTTACTCAGCAATTTTGCATTTCCTTCACGATACAAAAAAAAAGAAAAAATTTTTTTTCAAGCTGTACTTTGTTTTTGGAAGCCCCGAATTATCCTTGGAAACCTATGTTTGCTGTTAAGGCAATCTGCTGTTCGTAGTGTATGCAGAACACGGTGGCGCGTTGAGATAACTGCACAAAAGACACATTTGTCACATCTCTGGGGTAATAGAGAATTCACCCTTACTCAGAGTACTTACTTTGTTCCTCAAGGCCGACTAAAGTAGATGCCTGGGAACCCTTTTTGAAGGGGCCCCGTTTCTAAAACTCAGGGCACTCACGAGTGGTTTTTTTTGTCAGGCAACAGTAAGACCGCCGCTACCACCTCTCAAAACAACCCATATTCCTGTTGTTTGATTAGTTCAGTTAAGTATATTTATGCAGGAGTCGTTTTAACAAATCGTAAGTATTTTGAATTTGTGGTGAAGGGTGAAATGTAGCAGATGTTCAAACTGGCTTCCTCACTTTGATAACTGTAAAGCACAGTTTTGGCTTCACCTGTTTTTCTCTTGACCTTTAAAGCCTGGACAATCTCTTTCTTTTGTTGTCGGTTCTCAAACATCCCCAAGTGGACCTCATTAGTTTGAAGGAAGAAAAGCATTCCTTTTCATCTATTAAGAGAATAATGCTTTTTTTTTTTTAATTTTTTTTTCAACGTTTTTTATTTATTTTTGGGACAGAGACAGAGCATGAACGGGGGAGGGGCAGAGAGAGAGGGAGACACAGAATCGGAAACAGGCTCCAGGCTCCAAGCCATCAGCCCAGAGCCCGACGCGGGGCTCGAACTCACGGACCGCGAGATCGTGACCTGGCTGATGTCGGACGCTTAACCGACTGTGCCACCCAGGCGCCCCAAGAGAATAATGCTTTTAAATCGGAGTTGTGTCTTTAGTAGTTCACAGGATTATGTACCATTTGAGATCAGGAGACTGTACATGTTGACTATTTTAACTTCCTGAATCAATAAACTTGAGCAAGTATTTTTTTTTTTTTTTAAGTTCATTTTATTTTGAGAGTGGGGAAGGGGCAGAGAGAGAATCCCAAGCAGGCTCTGTTCTGTCAACGTGGAGCCCCATGTGAGGCTCAAACCCGTGAACCTGAGCCAAAATCAAGAGTCCGATGCTTGACTGAGCCACCCAGGTACCCCTTGACCAGGTATTCTTTTTTTTTAATGTTTTACTTTATTTTTGAGAGACAGAGACCGAGCATGAGTGGGGGAGGGGCAGAGAGAGAGGGAGACACAGAATCCCAAGCAGGCTCCAGGCTCCGAGCTGTCAGCACAGAGCCCGACACGGGGTTCAAACCCACAAACCGTGAGATCATGACCTGAGCCGAAGTCAGACGCCCAACCAACTGAGCCACCCAGGCTCCCCGACCAGGTATTCTTAAAAGAGGATGTAAGAAGCAGTCTTCACCCCTAAAGTGCTTACATGAAACTGAGAGGCAGGTACATACTAGACTAATATTGTAGTCCAAATATTGAAGTCCAATTATAGGTTGTAATTGTCAAAAACTTGATTGGAGAGGGAAGAGACTAAAAAGTGGAAAATTAGATACTAAAAAAAAAAATAGGGTGGGGAAAGGACAAGACTGGTTGGCTGATTTGGTGTAAATTATGAACAGACCTGATAATTAGATGACGTCTCTGGGTTTCACTATTGAGACTTTATTAAGTGTTATTTACTATGATGTTAATATGTTATATTTACTTTAATATCTTAATATAAAGTTCTTTTTAATTTTTTTTAATGTTTATTTGTTTTTGAGAGAGAGGGAGAGGGAGAGCACGAGCAGGGAGGGGTAGAGAGAGAGGAAGACACAGAATCCAAAGCAGGGTCCAGCCTCCAAGCTGTCAGCACAGAGCCTGATGTGGGGCTCAAACTCATGAACTGCAAGATCATGACGTGGTTAAGTCCAAGGCTTAAACCAGCTGAGCCACCCAGGCGCCTCTTAATTGACTTCTCCTAAATTTTTAAAAGTTATTTTAAGATGTGGGGCACCTGGGTGGCTCAGTCGGTTAACCGCCCGACTTCACTCAGGTCACGATCTCACAGTTCATGGGTTCAAGCCCGTATTGGGCTTTGTGCTGGCAGCTTGGAGCCTGGAGCCTGCTTCGGATTCTGTCTCCCTCTCTCTGTCCCTCACCCACTCACACTCGCTCGCTCTCTCTGTCTCTCTCTCTCAAAGATAAGTAAACATTAATAAATAAATAAATAAATAAATAAATAAATAAATAAATAATTTTAAGACCATGGATGTTAATCCTCGCTGTTCAAAACAAAAATGATTACGCCTTGTCTCAAATTCTCCACAAAATCTTCATGAATTAAACTCTCTGATGTTAGACACCATATTTAACCCTATATCTTACTTCTCTGTTCTTGGTATTAGTAGTTACTCACCAAACTGTTGTTCTCATCCTTATCTAATTAAAAAAAATTTTTTTTTACATTTATTTATTTTTGAGAGGCAGAGCACAAGTGGGGGAGGGGCAGAGAGTGAAGGAGACAGAATCCAAAACAGGCTCCAGGCTCTGAGCTGTCATCACAGAGCCTGACACAGGGCTCAAACTCACAATCCGTGAGATCACGACCTGAGCCGAAGTCAGACACTTAACTGACTGAGCCACCCAGGCACCCCTCAGCCATATCTAATTTTAAAGATAATTTTCCAACTTTTTTCCTTTTCTGTCCATGCTCTCTAAGGGTGGTTTTTTTAAGTTTATATATATATATATACATATATATATACACATATATACATACACACGTGTGTGTGTGTATGTGTATATGTGTGTATAGATGTGTGTGTGTATGTATGTGTATATATATATATATATATATATATATATAATTTTGTTGTTGTTGTTGTTAAGAAAGAGAAGGAGAGAGTGTGTGCGATCTGGGGAGGGGCAGAGACAGAATCCCAAGCAGGTTCTGTGCTGTCAGCACAGAGCCCGACACAGGGCTTGAACTCACAAACTGTGGGATCATGACCGGAGCTGAAATCAAGAGTCAGCTGCCTAACCAACTGAGCCACCCAGGCGCCCTGATATATTTTTTAGTAATCTTTACCCCCCAACATGGGGCTCAGACTCAGCACCCTGAGACCAGGAGTCGCAAACCCTTCCCACTGAGCCAGCCGGGCATCCCTCTAAGTAAGGTTCTTAATGGCCCTGGAGTCCTTGCATGGGCATCAGGTCTGTGAACTGTGCTGAAATTGAATGTAAACTTTTGTGCCTATGGGGTTTTTTTCGATGGAAAAGCTCTGTGTTTTCATTTGATTGTAGAGACTGAACTACCCCTACCCCATTCTTCCCCCTGCCCCCTAAAAAAAACTCCTGAAAGAGGCACTGCTTTCAAGACTCATGTGAAGAAGTAGATGTAATCTGATTTTCCTCCTAAGGGCCTGTCTCTCCTCTTTCTTTGAGGATTGTAGGTGTGGTTTTATCATGTTCATCTCTTGCCAGCTGTTTTGGATATACTGCCTTCATTTATGCTCCTTTCCATTGTCTGTAGTGCTGCCTTTGTGATCTTTCTGGAATACAAATGTGTAATAAAACTTCCTTGTTTTATAAGAGGGACAGAGAAGAAGGTGACTGCCACAAACAAACATTTGCAATAAAACCGTGGCCATGGGCACACATTTACAGTACCTACACAATGTGATCAATCCTCTATTTGGACCATGTGAAAAATGTCTTGGCAAGAATGAGCACCTTAATCTGCTTGTGGGTTGGGGCATGTCAGAGTGGGAGTGACAGACACCTCATGAAAAAAATAGGAGGTAAGCTGAGACTTTTAAGTTAGAATGAATGGTTTCAGCTAGACCGGGGTTTATGAACCTTGGCATTGACAGATCATCCTTTGTTGGGGAGTCTGTGTTATGCATCGTAAGTTGTTTAGTAGCATCTTGGGCTTCTACCTACTGGATGCCAGTAGCATCCCTTCCCTTCAGTTTTAACAACCAGAAATGTTTTCAGAGATTGCCAAGTGTCCCTGGGAGAGGGGAGCAAAATTGGCCTCGTTGAAAACCACTGAACTAGAATAAAGAGCTCTGTAATAGAGTGGAGCTTAAAGAAAGCCACATTTGGGGGTGCCTGGGTGGCTCAGTTGGTTGAGCGTCCGACTTTGGCTCAGGTCATAATCTCACGGCTCGTGAGTTCGAGCCCCGCGTCGGGCTCTGTGCTGACAGCTCGGAGCCTGGAGCCTGCTTCATATTCTGGGTCTCCCTCTCTCTCTCTCTCTCTCTCTGCCCTGTCCCACTTGTGCTGTCTCTCTCTGTCTCTCAAAAATAAATAAAATAAACATTAAAAAAAATTTTTTTTTAAAAAGAAAGCCACATTTGGAATAGGTATGTGAAGGTGAGCTTATAGTAGATAAAGGTAAGCAGGTTTACATACCATAAAGGCCATTGCATATCATGCTGAAGAGGTGGGTTCCCTTTCAAAAGATTTTAAAGTGATGAGTTATATTACATATTTATTAAAAGTCTTTCTAGAAAGGTGTTAATTTTATAGGGTAACATATTATAACAAAGTAGCACAAGCTGGGTGGCTTAGCACAGCAGAAATTTATTCTTTCATAGTTATGGAGGCTAAAAGTCCAAAGTCAAGATGTTGGCAGGGGCGCCTGGGGGCGCTAAGTTGGTTAAACATCTGACTTTGGCTCAGGTCATGATTTCGTGGTTCATGGGTTCAAGCCCCACATTGCGCTCTCTCCTGTCAGAGCAGAGCCTGCTTCGGATCCTCTGCCCCCTCCCCTCTCTGTCCCTTCCCCACTTGTGCCCTCTCTCTCAAAAATAAAATAAACAGGGGCGCCTGGGTGGCGCAGTCGGTTAAGCGTCCGACTTCAGCCAGGTCACGATCTCGCGGTCCGTGAGTTCGAGCCCCGCGTCAGGCTCTGGGCTGATGGCTCAGAGCCTGGAGCCTGTTTCCGATTCTGTGTCTCCCTCTCTCTCTGCCCCTCCCCCGTTCATGCTCTGTCTCTCTCTGTCCCAAAAATAAATAAATGTTGAAAAAATAAAATAAAATAAAATAAACAGAAAAAAAAAAAGATGTTGGCAGAGCCACGTTCACCGACTTTCTGGTTGTTACAGGCATTCCTTGGCTTGTGGCTGCATAACTCCTTACCTCTGCGTCTGTGGTCTCACAGCTCTCTTCTTTGTCTGTGTCTTCACATGGCTCTCTCTTTGTATATCTCAGTCTCTGTGTCTCTTACTTTCCTAAAAGAACACCAGTCGTGTTGTATTAAGGGCTTACTCTACTCCAGTATAACCTTATCTTAACTTAATTACATCTGCAAAGACCCTATTTCCAAATAAGGTCACATTCGCAGGTATCAGAGGTTAGGACCTCAGCATGTCTTTTGGGAGGACACAGTTCAACCCACAACAGGCAGCTGTGGGGAACATGAATGAGAGAAAAGAACAGCCAAAGGCAGGAAGACCACTTAACCACTGCAAGTACAGGCAAGAAGTGATGTCTGTTACCAAAGCTAAAGGCCATAGACATACCCACAGAGAAATAGGACCCTTTAATAAAGTCTTTAGGTCTATAGGTTTTGTATCTAAATCTTGCTCTTAAACAAAGACAGATAACTTCCGTGTTAGATATTATAAATAATAGCCCTTGAATGATCTTTGATTCTATCAATAAAGTAAAAGATACAGATCTTTACTTATACAGAACATACAATTAAGTTAGGAAGTCAGAACTCCTTTGCAACTAATAATACATAACTGTAGGAAAATTACTCATTTAAAGTAAGCTCTACACCCAACGTGGCACTTGAACTCATGACTCTGAGATCGAGAGTTCTATGCTTTTCTGCCTGAGGCAGCCAGGTGCTCCAAGAAAAGATTCTAAAGGAGAAAATATTGTGTCTATTCCTTTAAGAATAGGTATTTGGGGCACTAATGAAAGAAATTGGAGAAGACTTAAATGGAGAGATAGAGTGTGTTTATAGAATGGATATTAAAATGTCAGTGAGCTGTATAGATCCAGCACAAATCCAGTTCCGGGAGAGAGGGTTGGTAGGAATTTGTATCAAAAGACCATGGAATTAGAAAAAACAGAGGCTCCTGGGTGGCTGAGTGGGTTAAGCGTCTGACTCTTGGTTTTGGCTCAGCTCATGATCTCACAGTTTGGTGGGTTCGAGCCCTGCATCAAGCTCTCTGCTGACAGTGTGGAGCCTGCTTGGGATTCTCTCTCCCTCTCTCTCTGCCCCAACCCCACTCACGCTGTCTCTGTCTCTCTCAAAATAAATAAACTTAAAGTCAAAACAATTTTGAAAATATTGCAACAAAGTTGCAGGACTCTTAATATTTGGTTTTAATATTTTAAAGCTGCAATAATCAAGACAATTTTGTTTGGGGAAAAGGGTAAACATATAGGTCAATGGACCAGAATAGAGATTACAGAAATAAACCCACACATACGTGGTCAATTGATTTTTGACAAAGATGTAAAGATAATTCAGTCGGTAAAGGGGTAATCTTTTTGAAGGTGCTGGAACAATTTGGTAGCTGTGTTCCAAAAAATTAAACCCCATCCACAACTCAAATTCTATACAAAATTTAACTCAAAATTTGGGATGCCTGGCTGGCTCAGTAGGTGGAGTGTGTGATTCTTGGTCTCGGGGTCATGATTTTGAGCCCCAGGTTGGGTGCGGAGATTACTTAAAAAAATTAACTCAAGATGGATCATAGACCTATGGTAAACCTAAAACTATAGAAGTTTTAGAAGAAAACAGGAGAAAATCTTTGCGACTGTGAGTTAAGCAAAAATTTCTTAGGTATGACACCAAAAGCACAATCCCTAAAAGAAAAAAAATGACAAATTAGACTTCAGAAAAGTTATGGATTTGTGTTCTTGGAAAGGCACTGTTAAAGGAATGAAGAGGAGGAAATATTTGCACATCATATATATCATAATGGTCTTGGTGTCCAAGATATGTAAGGAATTCTCAAAACTCAATAATAAAGAAGTTTATTTTTAAAACAGGCAAAAGTTTTGAGCAGATAACTTCACCAGAGAAGATAATATGGGTGGCAGACCAACAGGTGAAAGGATGCTCTACAGAATTAGAAGGAAGATGCAAATTTAGACCATAGTGAATAGGCATCTGGGTGGCTCAGTCAGTTAAGCAACCAACTTCAGCTCAGGTCATGATCTCGTGGTTCGTGGGTTCGAGCCCCACATCAGGCTCTGTGCTAACAGCTCAGAGCCTGGAGCCTGCTTCAGAATGTGTGGCGTGTGCTCACTCTCTCTCAAAAGTAAACATTAAAAAAAAAAAAAAAAGACCATAGTGAGATATCAGGGAGTGGTTAAAACATAAACTAATTAATTAAGCCATAATGAGATACCATTACATACTTGTTAGAATATCTAAAATTAAAAATAAAACCATATCAAATGCTGCTTGTTAGGATAGAGAGAACCAGTTCTCACATACAGCCAGCGGAATGCAAAGTGTTATAGGCACTTTAGAAAACAGTTTTGGACTCTGCTGTCAGCATGGAGCCTGCTTTGGATCCTCTGTCCTCCCCTCTCTCTCCACCCCTCCCCTGCTCATGCTCTCTCAAAAATAAACATTAAAAAAAAAAAAGCTTTACAGTTTCTTATAAAGTTATACATACACCTGCCATGTGATCCATCAGTTTTACTTTAGATATTTACCCAAGTGAAATGAGAACATGTTTACACAAAACCTCAAATGCAAATGTTCATCGTGCCTTTATTTGTAATCGTCAAATACTGAAAATGAGTTGAGATACCTCTCAACTAGGGAACAGATAAACATACATCTCCATAAGGAATAAACTACTGGTACACACAACATTGATGACCTCATATGTATTATGCCAAGTGAAAGATGCCAGACTCAGAAGGATACCTACTGTATGAGTCTATATATAAAACATTCTGGAGGTTGTTAGTGTGTGTAGATGGGGCATTTAGGTTCCTGGAAAGGTAGCAACCAGTGCTCCAAAGAGTTGTAGAGTGAGATAAGGTCCACGGGAGAAGTAGTTGGCTTTGACATAGGAGGGAAGATGGAGAGCACAGAAGAATAATGGACATTAGGTGGAGAAGACTTTGGTGTTAGGAATTCTGGACAATAGCTTGAGCTAGATTGTGTAGAAATGTATGTCTGTTGGGGTGCCTGGGTGGTTCAATCCTTAAGTTCAGGTCATGATCTCATAGTTCGAGTGCCACATTGGGTGAGCTTGAGCCCTGCTTCAGGTGAGCTTGAGCCCCACTTTGGATGAGCCCCGCTTCTCTTCCTCTCTCTCTCTCTCTCTCTCTCTCTCTCTCTCTCCCTCCCTCCTCCCCAACTCCTCTCTCTGTCAAGAAAGAAAGAAGGAAGGAAAGAAGGGAAATAAAGGAAGAAAAGAAGGAAGGAAGGAAGGAAGGAAAAGAAAGAAAGAAAGAAAGAAAGAAAGAAAGAAAAAGAAAAAGAGAAAGAAAGAAAGAAAGAAAGAAAGAAAGAAAGAAAGAAAGAAAGAAAGAAAGAAAAAGAAAGAAAAGAAAGAAAGAAAAGGAAGGAAGGAAGGTAGAAAGGTAGGTCTATTGGGCACAAGGGATAGGTTGAGAGTTGAAGTGTGTAGAAACAGTATAGCTAGAGTTGCAAATACTGAAGGTTAAATCAACATCAGTGAAGACCAGCTGAGGTTAAATGCAGAACTTCAATTAGACCCAGTCTACGTGGTTTCCTAACTTTGTTTTGCCATATTCCCCATCCCCAAGGAGAGGAAGCAGAAGGAAGGGAATATTCCCCAGATGGATTTGGCATGGCAGAAAGCTAAGGAGGTAAGGTGTTACTTCTGGAACAGTGGAGAGGATCACTTAAATGACCAAGCCCTGAAGTCTGTGTTGTGGTAGGAACTTGTTAAGATGTCTTAGTAAATGACTATGACCTTTGATTTGCTTTAATATTGTTTGACGATTTCTCTTCTCCAAGAATTGCCCTTAGAGAAGAGGCCCTTGGAAGGTTCTTCTTAAGAAGATAGAGAAGGTAGTGGAAACGAGCCTCCTGAGTTTTTCCAGCCCTAAATGGCAGCAGAATCAAGAAAGTTGTCAGCCTCATCCCCACCAGACCAAGCTCCTGAAGAAGACCTTGTAATTGTCAAGGTAGAGGAAGATCATGGCTGGGACCAGGAATCTAGTCTGCATGAAAATAACCCTCCTGGCCAGGAGTTATTCCGTCTGCGCTTCAGGAAGTTATGCTACCAGGAGACATTAGGACCCCGAGAAGCTCTGATCCAACTCCGCGCACTCTGCCATCAGTGGCTAAGGCCAGATTTGAACACCAAGGAGCAGATCTTGGAGTTATTAGTGCTAGAACAGTTCTTGACCATCCTGCCTGAGGAGCTTCAGACTCTGGTTAAGGAACATCAGCTAGAGAACGGAGAGGAGGTGGTGACCCTGCTGGAGGATTTAGAAAGACAGATTGATATATTAGGACGGCCAGTAAGTAGACGGGTGTGTGCATGCTGTGCCCACGGTGTGTGGAAGCTGGGTGATAGACACCAGCACCGCAGCAGTGGAATGAATGCTGGGTGTCGATTTCTGTTTGTGAGGATAAAAATGGTTCTAGTGCGGTGTGGCTCATATTCGTAGAGTCCTTTTTATTTTTGTAAAGGATATGTGTACGTTTTTTATCCTCAACATCCTTGCAGTGATCTTTGCCAAGTGGGAAACTGGTATGCAGGGAGCTTGAATTACTTCAGTGACTTTGGGCACTCATAATTAAAGGTAGATCTGAGACCAGAACTAAGGTTTCCTGGTTTGTTACCAAAAGTTTTTTCTGTTGAATAACTGCTCCAAGTTTCTGTTTATCAGGCTTCCCATGCCTTGGGAGTGCAAAATGGTAGGAAGGGCATCAGAAATGATGCCTTTCTGCGCTAATCAACACATTTGTGTTCTTACTGCCTCTAGGAAGTAAGTGAGATTCTGCTTCCTCTTTTCCCAAGCATGTGTCCCTAGAGATGAGCTCTTCTTGATTGTTTTATGTCGTTCACTTCCTCTCGCAAAGGAATTTCTTGTAACGCAGCTGCCCTGTTGTTTTCAGGTCCCAGCCCGTGCACATGGACATGGACTCTGGGAGGAGGTCGTACATTCAGAGTCTACACCAGGGCTTCCAGATACTCAGCTCCGACCCATGGCAATGCAGCACAAATCTCCGGTGTCCCAAGGGTCACAAGAGAAAGGTAAGGAACCAGATTTCATTGATGAGAGGGAGGAATAGAAAAGAAAGTACCTGTTGAGTTCCTGGAGAATCGGGAACTAGAATTTTTGTGTACAGACCAGTCCTGAGATCTGAGTTTAAGTGTTTATCTAGGCTTCAAATATAGACTGTCAGTCCCATTGGTAAGTTCAAGAACAAATCAAAGAATTTGGGGATTCTTATATATTCACACATTTCTGTTATCCCAGTATATTTTTTTTAATTTTAATTTAATTTAATTTTTAAATGTATTTATTCTTGAGAGAAAGAAAGTGAGCAGGGGAGGTGCAGAGAGAGAAAGGGGGACAGAGGATCTGAAGCAGGCTCTGCAGCTGACAGCAGAGAGGCTGAGATGGGACTCAAACTCATGAGCTGTGAGAACGTGACCTGAGCTGAGGTTGGATGCTCAACCAACTGAGCCATCCAGGTGCCTTCCCAATGTTGTTGTGTTTTTTTTTTTTTTTAAGTTTATATATGTATTTTGAGAGAGAGAGAGGGAGAGAGCATGTGCATGTTGGGAGGTGGAAGGGGCAGAGAGAGAGAATCTCACTTGATCCCACTAACAGGATCATGACCTGAGCCGAAACCAGAAACCAGAGTTGGGTGCTTAACAAGTGGTGGGGAGGGGAGGATGTGCTAGCAAATGCATGTACACGTGAGAGCATGAGCTGGGCAGGGTCAGAGGGAGAAGTAGAGAGAGAATCTCAGGCCAGCTCCACACCTCGAGCCCGGACATGGGGCTTGATCCCATGACCCTGGGATCATGACCTGAGCTGAAATCAAGAGTTGGACATTCAGCCCACTGACCGACCCATGTTACCTCAATGTATTAACAACATAGGCGTTTTGAGGTTTTGCTGGTATCATCATGCCACTTTATTTATAATTATTTCAGTATATAATTCTTCAAGCAAGAGCATTTTCTTTGATAGCCACAATAAATGCATCACAATTAGGAAGTGTAATGCTGATACCGTACTAATCTGGTCCATAGTTCATATACATGTTTTGTCAGTTGTCCCAGTAATCTTCCAGAATCTAATCCAAGATTCCATTTTGCAGTCAGTTGTTTTGTCTCTGTAGACTCCTTTAATTCAAAATAGTTTCTTGGCCTTTCTTTGCCCTTCATGACCTTGACATTTTTGAGAGTACAGGTTGGTTATTTTATAGAATAGCTGTAAAATTTGGGTTCGTGTGATGTTTCCTTACGAGTCAATTCAAGTTGTGCATATGTGTCAGGAACTCCCCAAAAGTACTGTTGTATCCTTCTCAGCATTACAACAGGAAATTGTCCTGTTATTGGTGTTGGTACCTTTGATGACTTGGTTAAGGTTATTCTTGGTTAGGTTTGGGGCGCCTGGTGGTTCAGTGGGTTAAATGTCCAACTCTTGATCTCGGCTCAGATCATGATCTCACAGTTAATGAATTTGAGTCCCGCATCGGGCTCTGCGCTGACAGCAGAGTCTGCCTGGGATTCTCTCTCCTCCTCTCTGCTGCTTTCCCACTGGCGCACACTCTCTCTCTCTCTCTCTCTCTCAAAATAAATACACTTTTTTTTTTAAAAAGGCTTGTTTTTGCTAAGGTAATCATTGTGGTTACTATTTTTCCCTTTATGATAAATAAGTAATTTGTGGGGGAAGTACTCTTGAGTCTGTGTAAGTATTTGGTCCACATCAAACTTTTGTTGCTAAAATACTAGTTTTAATATTCATTGTTGTGGGGCGCCTGGGTGGCGCAGTCGGTTAAAGCGTCCGACTTCAGCCAGGTCACGATCTTGCGCTCCGTGAGTTCGAGCCCCGCGTCAGGCTCTGGGCTGATGGCTCGGAGCCTGGAGCCTGTTTCCGATTCTGTGTCTCCCTCTCTCTCTGCCCCTCCCCCGTTCATGCTCTGTCTCTCTCTGTCCCAAAAATAAATAAACGTTGAAAAAAAAAAAATTAAAAAAAAAAATATTCATTGTTGCTTCTTGATTGAATCGGTGATTACTAAGACTTACAAAATGATGATTTTCTAACTATGTCATTCCTTCTACACTTACTTGTAATAGAGAGTGTTCCCTCCCCATTTTATTTTATATGTCAGTATGGACTCCTAAATTCTTACTTTATTCCAGAAATAAAGTATCTTTAGTTATCTTTATTTTATTATTGTGTTTATTTTGATGCTTAAATTGTCTCAGATTTGTTCAGAGGAGGCCCCCTTCAGTCTGGCTCCTGTGTCCTTTTGACACTTCCCTATCGTTTTTTTGAGAACTTCTTGCAGAACAAGACCATTCTAGTGTCATCTTGTATTTACTCTGCGTTTCTTTTTTCATTTATGTGTTTTATAGCAGTTCTATATAAATGGGTTTTTAACATTCCTAAAGAAGAAACATAGGAACAGTTTCAGTTAGTTATATAATTCTTGTCTAAAGTTCTAAAGCGTATTACCCAAAACACAGTAGTCTGTTTATTGGTGTTGCACTGTCTGATACCTATGGGAAGCAGATAGTGGCAGTGATGGTGGACATTTCAGGAAGGTAATAGAGTTAATAGAGGTAGATTGGTTCTGTCGGCTCTCATATTCCATTTGCCAAGACATGAAGACCTGAAGAAATGCTGTACACAAGCACAGGGATAGGACGTAGTTTTGGTGGGAGAGAAGAAATTGAAAAGCAGTTCCTGTTAGGAAACCAGCACTCTATTTTCGACGCGGAATTTCAGGCTGAGTGGGACATCAAAGTGCAGATGTCCTGTGGGCAGCCATTAGTGTGGACCCAGAGCCCAAGATACCAGATTTGATTTGATTTGATTTTTTATATTTTATATTGTTTCATTTTAATGTTTTAAATGTCTATTTAAGCAGTCTCTATACTCTGTACTCAAACTCATGACCCCGAGACCTGGAGCCACACGCTCCACGTACTGAGGCAGCCAGGGGCCGCTCAGCACCTCTTGTGCAAAATCTCTGACATGCATATCTTCTGAAATGCAGACAGCTTTGGAATGGGTTAGTGCTGCCTCCTGCAACTGTGGGACAGGGTGGTCTCACTCCTCGCTTCTTTCTCCTCTCAGCCATCTCTTCTTGTGAGAGTCCTGCCTCTTCCCAGAAAGGAAGTCCTGGGAACCAGGAGATGACGGCCACACTTCTCACAGCAGGGCTGCAGGTGAGTTGTACTGCTTCTAGGTCTGCTTCGCAGCACCGGCGGCATCTGCCACGTGCCCGGGCTCTCTGTAGCAGTACTCACCAGGAACTTGCCCCAGATGTTTCTGCATGATTCTTGATTTCCCCCACCAAATCTGGTGCGTTTTCCTCTTTGTCCCCCGCTTAGTTAGATCCCTTTACACAGTATGTTCCCACCCCTTGATCCTCCCCAGCACTGGCGGACCTCTGACAGTCTGGGTTTGAGCCATGGAACACTGCCAGTCCCACATGGGGATTTTGTTTTGTTTCAGACTTTGGAGAAGATCGAAGACATGGCTGTGTCCCTAATTCGAGAGGAGTGGCTTCTTGATCCATCACAGAAGGATCTGCATAGAGATGACAGGCCAGAAAATTACAGAAACATGTTCTCCCTGGGTAAGGAGAGCTCTGGTCATTGTCATCATTTAAGGTTTTTTTGTTTGTTTGTTTGTTATGTGATGGTAGCTGTGAGTTGTCTGAAAGACATTCTTAAGTTTAAACTCAGGAACTAACAGAGAGAAACAGTGCTGGCCCATGGACTTTTATTCTCTGATCCAGGGCTTCCTGTGGGTACTGTTCTGTCTGCCAGTGGGAGTCCTCTGCTCCCAGCCCTGTGGGACTTTCGGGCCTGTCGTGCTCCTCCCTGTCAGTGCCAGGGCTTTTCCCATTTCTGTCCTGTTAGGTCATTCACTACGTCTGTATTCCTACCCACTCCCCAGCTGCCCCTCAGGTGGTCCCTTCCCTGCCTTCGTGCCTCCCAACAGCGCTCCTTGTTCATGGCACTTCTTCCCCACTTGGCTTGTGGTACTTCTGCTTGGCCCTGTTCTCATCTCCCTGTATTATGATAGCAGCCTGGAGACAGATGGAAGCTGTGTGATTGCTGGTAGTTTTTCCATGTGTGTTTTCCTTTTCCCTTATATCCTATTCCTTTCTAACATGGAGAATAGAAAGTGACATTGGCTTGATGTTTATCACATTTTAATTTCAGGTGGTGAGACCAGGAGTGAGAACAGGGAATTAGCTTCGAAACAGGTAATATCTACTGGAATCCAACCACATGGAGAGACAGCTGCCAAATGCAACGGGGATGTTATCGGGGGTCATGAGCGTGGAGAAGCCCGAGATCTTCTGGGCAGATTAGAGAGGCAGCGGGGAAATCCCACCCAGGAGAGACGGCATAAATGTGACGAATGTGGGAAGAGCTTTGCCCAGAGCTCAGGCCTTGTTCGCCACTGGAGAATCCACACTGGGGAGAAACCCTATCAATGTAACGTGTGTGGGAAAGCCTTCAGTTATAGGTCAGCCCTTCTTTCCCATCAGGATATCCACAACAAAGTAAAACGCTATCACTGTAAGGAGTGTGGTAAAGCCTTCAGTCAAAACACAGGCCTGATCCTGCACCAGAGAATTCATACTGGGGAGAAGCCATATCAGTGCAATCAGTGTGGGAAGGCTTTCAGTCAGAGTGCAGGCCTCATTCTGCACCAGAGAATCCACAGTGGGGAGAGACCCTATGAATGTAATGAGTGTGGGAAGGCTTTCAGTCATAGCTCTCACCTCATTGGACATCAGAGAATCCACACAGGGGAGAAGCCCTATGAGTGTGAGGAGTGTGGGAAAACCTTCAGGCGGAGCTCACACCTCATTGGCCATCAGAGAAGCCACACTGGGGAGAAACCCTACAAATGCAATGAGTGTGGGAGGGCCTTCAGTCAGAAGTCAGGCCTGATTGAACATCAGAGAATCCACACTGGAGAAAGACCCTATAAATGTAAAGAATGTGGGAAAGCCTTCAATGGGAACACTGGCCTCATACAGCATCTGAGAATTCACACAGGGGAGAAGCCCTATCAATGTAATGAGTGCGGGAAAGCCTTTATTCAGAGGTCAAGTCTCATTCGGCATCAGAGAATCCACAGTGGAGAAAAATCTGAATCCGCAGGAGTTTAGGGAAAAAACTACAGTCCTAGTGTGGGCATTGTGCAGAATTAGAGAATCCACATGCTGGTGAGAGGTCTTTCAGTGCAAGTAAAAAGCCAGAAACTTTGTCATCACTACAAGCTTAACGTAGGATCAGAATCGATAGCGGGGGCAGAGTCTGAATAGCTCTTCAGGAGTTTGGGCCGGTTCCTTGATGCAGGTGGGTCAGCTGGACTGTCTTAGGAGGTGTCTGATGGAGTGGAGCTCCTGGTGGCCTAATGCGTCCTTTAGAAACGCAATAGCATCTGAGCAAGTGGCTGGTGGTGGAGGCACTTAACTTTGTCTTTCGGGTGAGTAGCTGTAGGTGTGAGAGAGGCTCCTCCCGGTTCCTCTGCTGCTTCCCATCTCCTGTGATCTCCTTCCCCCACTGATTCCCCGGCAGGCGCACTTGTTATCCTGATCTGATCTGAGAAGCTACTTTAGAGTTTGAAGCAGCCTCCGTGTGAGACTTATATTTGTATTTAGCTTTCTAAGAACCTAGTTCTAGGGAAATTTTTACAGACACATAACGTATTTATGCTTAAGTGTGCGTGTTATTTTATTCCAACGTTCCTGATAGTGGAAAACCGTATTCCCACGCAAACTCAGAATGCTATATTTTTAACAGCACTCCAGCATTTTTCTTCATATATCACCTTCACTGACTCCTCTGAGTCACTGAGCATCCATACGTGTCCTCCACCACCCCCACCCCCAGCACCTGTGTCAGCAAAAGAAGTGATGTTTGTGGGAGTGAAGCAGAGAAGGAGGTGAGTGGAGACTCAGCCTGGCTGCTCTCGAGCTTGGGTGGTTGTACCTTTGGGTGACTTCCGGCTCTCTTTTCCACCTTCCCACCGTACGCCGTGGTGCACAGAGGTGTGGACACTGTTCCAGTTATAGCATCGCGTGGGCGAAAGGGGAGACAGGTGCTTGAAGGCCTAAAATCCTTACAAAGAACGTGCACTCATCCCTTCTGGCCCATTACAGTCCTGCCCTCTCAGGTTCCTGTCAGTCTGCACAAACCCCTGACTGGATGGTCTGTCACTGCTGTCATTGCCTTCGTCCCCCTTCCTTAGATGGCCTTAGCACCTCACCCTTCATTCTCCATCTGTCTCTTGCCATTAGCTTTATAAATGCACAGCGGTGATCTGTCGAATACCTCACCCCACAGTTCCTCACTGTTCTGAATTCGTCTGTAAGCTAGCGGAAACACAATATTAACTCATTACCGGGCACTGTCTTTCTCCTTTGAGGCTTTCCATATACCAGGGGATATTGTATAAAGTAACAAGGCTGTTTTAAGCAGCACACCAGAACCTGTGCATCCGAACATGGTCTGCCCTTTAAATTTGGAGGTCCGGGTTGTTGCTGTAGCACTACCACTCCTCCCAACATTTGGAAGACTTCTAGTCTTGAATAGTATCTCGTTTTTGACCATTACCCACTTGTTCACCAGACTTGGAGTTGAGTCATTTTTGGCTTTTTTTCCAAAGTCAGCTTTCAGAATGGGAATTGATTCCATTAATCCTATGCCGAAGAGTATGCTACACATTCTGAAGAAAACGCCAGGAGAATTTACACAACTTCACACTGACTGTTCTGAACAGGGACAGTACTTACTAATCATGCTATTTTAAGATTGGTGTTTTTAAAAACCAGGTCCAACTTTTATATCATAAATTCCTTCCGTATAAAATCCCTTCTGTATCCCGCTATGGCCCACCCTGACCACTGACAACATCAAGGTTGTTATACCTATTTCATTGAGCCATTGATACCCACCTGTCATAGGTCATGCTTGGTTTCCTTGGTTAACTGTTTCTATTTTCTTTTTTTTTTTTAAGTTTATTTATTTTGAGAGAGAGCATCCCAAGCAGGCTCAGCACTGCCAATGCAGAGCCCAATGCAGGACTTGAACTCCTGAACTATGAGATTATGACCTGAGCTGAAATCAGAAGTCAGACAATTAGCCGACTGAGCCACCCAGGCACCCCTCCTTGGTTAACTTTTTCAAAATAGTGCTTTCCATTATCCTTTATTTTCTTACTCTCCTTTTTTTTTTTTTTTGGACTATAGATTCCCTTGCACTTGAAGGGAATTCCATTCCTCATTCTCTTGTACTTGAAATTTCAAGACACCAGGAATAAATCTGGACTCTAGATCCTTGTTCTCTGTGTACCCTCTGTAAGACACGAACTCTGCCTGAGGCCAGTGCTGCCCACATGCGGGTCTTACAGGATGGAGTCACTGTCCGAGGGAAGATACGTGCACATGTGCACAGTCTCCCAGGCGGTTGAGGGGAGCACTTGTCCAGTGAGGGCTCTTAGAGTAACGTGTTGAGATGACTGTAGGCACACCAGCTAACGTCTCTTTACTACAGTAATGTGTAGCCATGCTATGCATTAAATCCATAATTACTAAGCATCTGGCAGAATTCAGAGGAAAGATGTGCCCTGAAAGATCAGTGTTCTGCTGGAAAGAATAAGGACAGACTGTGACCTGAAGGAACTATTGAAGCCGGTTCAGCCGCATCCAGAAATAGCCACATGGTGTAAGAAGGTAGAAAAGGCTGTTGTTTATCTGGGGCACACATAGAAGTCCATTCTTGGTCTCTGCTAATCACTCTGCACCAGAATGTGGTGGCTCCATCTTTATGACCTTATTTTGAGCTCTTAATTGTGAGTGACGTGTGCTAAATTCCTTTATATCCTGCAGATTCTATTTTTATGCTCTTGGTCTGAAATGAACTGTTCACCAATACCTTCTCCCATCGTGATCTTCTCATTTTAGGACCTGGCATGATAAAGTGGTTCTTCTGTCACTCTGCCGCCATCCAACATAGTCCTAGGAGAGGCGTCTTAGGCTTCAAAGGTTTACTCCATTGAGCAAGTGGCAGTGCTAGAATGTGGTGAATGATTGCCATACACAGCAGTTAGCTTTACTCTTGGTTCTGAGACTCGAAATAGTAATAGCTGACATTTATTAAGTACGTACTGTGTGCCAAGCTCTATGCTAAGTGTTTCTCATGGTTATGACACACATTATATCTTGCATTTTATAGATGAGGAAATAAGCTTAGAGAAGTGAGTGAGTTGACCAAGGTCATGTAGCTGGGAAATGACAGAGCAGGGGCTCTGCCCAACAGTGTCAGATTCTGGAGGCTGTGCTGCTGACCACTGTGCTGTATTGTCTCTAATGAGCACACTGGCCCTGGCCAGCCATTGGAAAATCCAGTGTCCCTGGCCATAGGATAGGTAGCTACTGGGGAAGGGAATGCATAGTGGTACAGCACTGTGTAGTGCAGTTGATTGAAAATGTCATTTTGATTGATGATTGTATCTTTAAATGCTGATACTTTTGATGCTTTGTAGTATTAGAAAGCTAAATTGTACAAGTAAAGCATGTTTAAAAGAGTAACTGGCAGGATAAAGCAATAAGGTACAGATTCGAGTACATTTCTCTAAACTGCCCCAAGGAAGTAGAATTGTGGGGGGAAATGAAAAATACCCATGCGCCCAGCCAGGCATATGGTCCGTTGGGATGACAATAGTTAAGTTTACCTACAGTGTAAAATGTGGAAAACCTTCCACTTCACTGCCCATATCCAGCTGCCATTCTGTTTTTCTTGTCATTCATGATCTTTCAAACATGTCATCCATTGTTCAACCCCATTTTCTCATTAATATATTCTTAAAACTTCTTATTGGCTTATGTACTCAGCATGCCACTGAAGTGTCCTATGGACAAATATCAATGCCTTTTCTAAGTTCTTGTCCTGTTTTGTTTTGTTTTTGAGAGAGAGAGAAAGCGAGCATATGAGCAGGAGAGGGGCAGAGAGAGAGAATCCCAAGCAGGCTGTGCACTGTCAGCAGGGAGCCCAATGTGGGCCTCAAACTCAAGAAACTTGAGATCATGACCTGAGCCGAAAGCAAGAGTTGGACGCTTAACTGACTGAGCCACCCCCCAGGCGCCCCTTGTCCTTGACCTATATTTCGCACTGTTGAGTAGGGACCCTGCATCTCAGGAATTCTTTTCTTTGGCTTGTGGGATCTTTTTTGATCATTTTCCTCCTAATTTTTAGCTTTTCTTTATTAGTCTTTTTTCTCCACTGAAAATAATCTCCATGTCTTGGTTTTATCCAGTATTTTTTCTGTATTTGCTTCTATTTATGTTTTGATTATTTACACTTACCTTCTGTATTTTAGTACTTTAATTATTAATTTCCCACCCTATGGGTCAGTTACCTACATAATTTGATATTTGGGAACAGAACTCCTCACTCTTGTCCCCCAGCCTACATTTTCCTTTTAAATAGGCATTATTGCTTAGCTTCTTGACCCTGAATAGACTCCCTGCCCTTCATATTTCTTTTTTTATTTTTATTTTTTAAAGTAGGCTCCATGCTCAGGGTAGGGCTCAAAATCATGACCCTGAGATCGTGTCCTGAGCTCCTCAGGCGCCCTGCCCTGTCTTGGAGTTGTCCTTCAGTCTTTTTCTGCTCTTCACTGTACGTGTCTCACGTCTTGCTGAGTCATTCCGGTTCTCCGTTTTCTCCTTGAGGCTGGATCTTCTACATTTCTGCCATCCCCTGCAGCCTTCTGCAGAGCCATGCCATCTGAGGCCCCAGCTGTTGTAATTCTTGCTTTCAAGACCCCCTTCAGTAACGCTTCTAAGGTGATCCTCCTCAAAATTCATTTTCGGTCAGAAACACTCAGCAGATGATTGCTGTCCCAGCAGTGGTGTTCCAGGTTCTCCATGTTTTGCCCTTCATGTTTCACCTGCCTCAGCCTAATTCTCTGGCATATTCACCTTGACTCTTCCTGTTCAAACTTCCGTGGCCTTCCACTGCTGTCTTACAAGCCCTTGCCTCCGTGCCTTTCTCATGCAATTTCTTTTGTTTGGATTGGGTTTTTTTTTGGCCCCACTTCTTACGCATCCATATCTTCAAAGCCTAGCTTCTTTGTATCTTTGAGTGGGCTCTCCCTGACTTCACCTCACACTGAGACCTCCCTTGTTCTGTGCTGCCTCAGCACTTACCCTTTGAGTTTGTACTGTGGTCCATGCACTTACTAATATGTTGCTTTGTAATTATTTTCTAGCTCTCTGTATTGTAGTTTCACATTTGTATTTATTTTCAAAATTAAATTGTAAGCTCCTTGAGGGCAGGAATAATAACTTTTACATTTGTATCTCTGCACCCCCTAGTGCCTAGTACAGTGCTGAGCACACAGTAGGTGTTTAATAAATGCTTGTTGAATCGTTGTGTGGATTATTTATGGAGTTCTATAATTGCCTGTACCTAAGACTAAAAAATCCAACTTCAGGGGAATATATGTGAAAACTGAAATAAGAAGCTCTCCATTTGGCCAAATTTATTCTTTAAGGAAGAAAATAGGAATAGTAAACTCTAAAGATTACTGTGTTAAAGTTATTGTTGCAAAAGTGCTGCAGAATAGACTTTTGTATCTGACGTTAAACCAGTGGTTTTCAACTGGAGAAAATTGGCAATGTCTGGAGATAGCTTTGGTTCTATCATCGGTGGACAGGTGGGATGCTACTGGCATCTGGCAGATAGAGGTTAAGGATACTGTAAACACCTTGCATGCACACACAGCCCCCACAACAACAAAAATTACCTGGCTTCATATGTTTAATTGGGCCAAAGTTGAGAAGCCCTGGGCTGGACATATTTAAGGTATATAGGAGAAAGAAGAGATAGGAATACTAGCGTTGCAATTAGAAAAATTAGCTATGGCAAGGTTTAAAAGAATCCTGTTATATATATTTTAGAGTATGTAAGATTAGAAAAGAAAAAGCCTTAATGTTTGGAGTTCACAGCAATATACACATCAGGGTGATGGTAAACCATAAAATGGTTGATAATGATGTTCTAAGGTTGCTTTCAGGGTCAGATCTGCCTCCCTCATTATACCAAGTACCAGGTGTTACAGGACTACAGTCTGGTTTCGTTTTATAGAATCAAAGATAATACTTAGGGCGCTGTCCCTTTAGCAGGGAGCCGGTAACATATAAAAGACGTAGCTTTGGAGACAACACATAACCTTCAACAGTCCCTTTGGCAGCGGCTAGGCAGGATTAACTACTCCAAGGAAATCAAGCCAGAATGCAGTCAGAGTTTGCCAAGTAAAACATACCCACTTAAGTTTTTAACAGAGTATTACCCTCCTCTAAGCAGGCAAATATGTAGAAAAAAATGTGATTTCCTAAATTAATTTTAAAAAACCTTTTAAGAACATTCATCTTTCTCATCATCACTAAGTAGCTCAATGGCACTTAAACAGGTTTAAAAAGTATCAACTCGAGTTAGAAAATCGGTTTCAATGTGTAGTTCACCAAAGAAATCACTGCATTGCTCTGTTGTGTTTAATTATTCATAGTCTATAGAATGCTAGGCTTGGAAGTGACCTTTGAGATCATTTCCCACCCCATTCTGCAAACGGAGGTCCACAAAGGCCCGGCGACCACTGGGTCGCCCATTAAGGTTTGTGGTGCAGGTAGAAGAGAATCCTGGCTTCCTGATGCTTTGCCCAATTCTTTTCTGACTGGTTATGCGCTCAGGTCTGACCCTTGTTCTTGTATGTTCTTAATTGTTACCCCGCCAGGGGGTGGATCCGTACTTTGAGCCTCCAACTGTAATGTTTTATTCTAGGACTTACTCCTTTCATCAGTTTGTATGTCCATACAAGTATACTGACTCGGTGTCTTGGGTTAACTTCTCCCATTAAGGCCAGTTGGTGTCCCAGTCAAGTTTTGAAAGCCCCGCCCTCCTGGGCCTGTTCCTAATCTTCAACACAAGGAGCGGCTCTGGCCTTCTGATCGTCAAAGATAAAGCCCTGAGCACCTGCACTCCCGCGTGGCGGTTTTGGGGATCCTTCAGGGTCCCCCTGGAGATTCTGCCTTTCCCGGCCGCGGTGTCTTCAAATTCCAAGATTCCAGAGTCGTCCGTTCTACACTGGACAGAATCAGCAAAGGGAAAGCACCTCTGTGAGCGAAGGGGTCTCGGATCGGCCTCCGCGGACCACCCGGGGCGGCGGCGCTCCAAGATTGGGCTGGTGGAGGACCCGCCCGGAAGTGTCGAGCGGGCCGCCCCGGAAGTGCCGGGACTTCCGGCCCGCGGGCGGCGGTGGCAGCGATTACGCTGCTCGGGCTCACCTGCAGACGCGAGTCCCGCGTCCGAGGGAAGCACGCGGGGGTCTGGCCGGCCGCCCCTCCGGCCGCGGACCCGACGCCCCAGTGCGGCCCGGTCTTTCCCACGGCCTCCCGAGATTTATGGAGCCGCCGTGACCACGTGCACCCCTGGTAGCTGTGGTGTAGCCCCCAGCCGACCCTCGGCCCGCCTTTCCGAACAGATGGGGAAACTGCGGAGGACTGGAAATACGCACTTGGGGCAGGCTTCCTCTTCCACCCGGGTGCCCGGGACGTTTCCTGGTGCGTGCGGATACACTTGGGCTGCAGCTTGGCCCGTGGGGCCGGTGCCCGGCCCTCGGCAGCCGCTTTCCCACCCGCGCGGCCTGCGGCGCTGTTCCTGCCTGGCCTGCAGTGCCCTGCGGCAGGGGCGAGTCGGGGCACCGGCCCCACCGGCTGCCCAGCCTGGGATCGGACACGCGACCTAGCAGATCAGCCCCTTGCTTGACACTGCGTTTTTTCTCCCGCCCCTCACTAGTTAGTGTGACAGCTATGGCAGTCTTTGCTTTTTCTTTGAGTAAGATAGTGTTTCTTTTACAAAAGAAGGGCAACGAAGACGAGACCCGTAAGAGGAAGCTTACTGAAGCGCAGACTCTAATGCGTGGCAGCATTAGAGGAGCTGTTTTCTCTGCTTTCAAGAATCCTGTTACTAGAAAACTCCTTGTTCTGGGCCGGCTCCAGCTCAGTTGACACTGGCTGAGGCCAGTTCCTGACCTTTAGGCCTAAGGAGTGCCAGATCTGGGAGAGGGACGGGCGTGGCGTGGGGCGGCGGGGGCGCGGATCAATGAGAAAGTGGCTGAGTTGGATGAAACCAGACAGCAGGAAGGGAAGGGAGAAGTATTTATTAAGTCATCGTAAACGTTTAGTCTCTT
Source organism: Lynx rufus (assembly GCF_022079265.1). Taxonomy (NCBI): domain Eukaryota; kingdom Metazoa; phylum Chordata; class Mammalia; order Carnivora; family Felidae; genus Lynx; species Lynx rufus. Next base: position 144,385,435 of record NW_025814878.1, read on the forward strand.
AGGGATGTTTTTTTCCATTTTGGGGGCCTGTAGGTCTAAACCTGTGATGTGGCCAAATCACTTAATCTCTCTGTGCCTCTATTTCCTCATATGTAAATGAGGATGACAAAAGCACCTGCCTAGAATTGTTATCATGGTTACATGAACGGCACCTGATAACAAAAGTTGTATCTAGATATTGTCATTATTTTTCTCCATACCTCTCTTAACTGGTCTGCTCTAATGATTCATTTGTTTATACAGTGATACGTTCATAATTTCATGTGTTTAATTTTTTTTTTCAGGTCCCAGCTCTTGCACAGTCAAGAAGTAATCTAGCAAGAAATACCAGCCCTGGGAGCCAAGGGAGGGAGAATCACTGTCTCCAACTCCTACCCAGGAACGCACCATTAAAATCTCAACTATAGGAACCCTTTATCCCACGAGAGGGTTGTAAGTATTAAACTTTGACATTCTGTAGTTTTCTGAAGATTCTACAATAAGGCACCTGAGAAGACTCTTTTTTTTTTAAGTTAATATAACGTATCAATGTAGGTGTGCTGTTATGAACCCTCAGCAGAATCTGCTTCAAAGTGAGGGTAGAACAAGAGGGCACCCGGCTCACCTGCCATTTCCACAGGATGTTATTGATAAAGAATTCTGTCTTTGCTGCCTGTTGTCTGGGACAAGCTGTATTCTGTTTTTTTTTATGTGTCTTTGACTCTGCTTAAGGTGGTTTTGTTATTTTACCTTGCAGGAATTTTGATTCTTTGTATTGATTTCAAATTTATCTATCTTTTCATTTATAGCCTCTGGATTTGGGCTTATAATTAGAAAGGCCTTCCTACTCTGAGGTTATTAAAGACTTCTCCCACATTTTCCTCTGGTACGTTTATAGTTTTCGTTTATAACATTTGAAACTTTGATTTAGGGGCGCCCAGGTGGCTCAGTTGTTTGAGCATCCGACTTCGGCTCAGGTCATGATCTCGCAGTCTTTGAGTTCAAGCCCCACGTTGGGCTCTGTGCTGACAGCTCAGAGCCTGGAACCTGCTTCGGATTCTGTGTCTCCCTCTCTCTCTCTGCCCCTCCCCCGCTTATGCTTGGTTCTCTCTCTCTCTCTCTGTCAAAAATAAATACACATTAAAAAAATTAAAAAAATGTTTTAAAATAAATAAATAAAACTTGGATTTATTTGGAATATTGACCTGTGTATAGACTGAGGAAGGAATCCAATTTAACATTTTTCCAGATGATTACCTAGTTCTCACCATACATTTATTGAGGAGTCTACTCGTCTTTTTCTTACTGATTTAGTACCTTTTTTCTATGCTAAATTTCTCCCTCTGATTGCATCTATTTCTGGACTTTCTATTCTGTGCCATTTGTCTGTCTCACCACTATCACACTGCCTCACTGAGGCTTTGTAATATGTTTATGATCACTTAGGAAAAGTGCTCCTTCATTGCCCTCCTTTTCAGAGTTGTCCCAGGGAGTCTTGCTTGTTTACTTACTTGTCTATGTGAACGTTAAAATCTATTTACAAAAAAGTTGGTGTTTTTTATTGGAATAGTATTAAATTTACAAATTAAGAAGTAGTTTCTGAGTGCAAAGTGGAGGGATTTTAGGACTGCAATCGATCTGGGTTCAAATTTCATCTGTCTCTTTTTTTTTTTTTTTAAGCTTTCTGCTTTTTATTTATTTGCTTATTTTACTTTTTTTAAGATTTTATTTAAGTTGAAGTTAGCTAACATATAGTATAGTATTGGTTTCAGGAGTAGAATTTACTGGTTCATCACTTACATGCAACGCAGTGCTCATCACAAGTGTCCTCGTTAATGCCCATCACCCATTTAGCCCATCCCCCCCTCCCCAAACCCCTCTAGCAACCCTCAGTTCTCAGTATTTAAGAGTCTCTCGTGGGGGAGCCTGGTTCGCTCAGTTGGTTAGGTGTCTGACTTCAGCTCAGGTTATGATCTCACAGTTCGTGGGTTTGAGCCCCACATCTGGCTCTGTGCTGACAGCTCAGAGCCTGGAGCTTGCTTCAGATTCTCTCTCTCTCTCTCTCTCTCTCTCTCTCTCTCTCTCTCTCTCTCTGCCCCTCCCCCGCTTGTGCTCTGTCTCTCTCAAAAATAAACATTAAAAAATTAAAAAAAAAAAGTCTCTCGTGGTTTGTCTCCCTCTCAGTTTTTATCCTATCTTTTTAAGTTTGGGGGCTTTTTTGTGTATTTTGAGAGTGAGAGAGAGAGAGCGCATGGGCAGGGGAGCAGCAGAGGGAGAGAGAGAGAATTCCGAACAGGCTCCATGCTGTCACTGCAGAACCAGTTGCCAGCCTCAGTCCCACAAACCAGGAGATCATGAGCTGACCCGAAAACAAGAGTTGGATGGTTAACCGACGAAAACACCCAAGCGTCCCTATCTTACTTTCTTTTCCCTTCCCTTCCCCTGTGTTCATCTGTTTTGTTTCCTGAATTCCACATGTGGGTGAAATCATATGTGGTATTTGTCTTTCTCTGACTCGTCTGCTTTATTAGTTGTCCAACCAAAAAATTTATCTGCTTTTCAGTTTTCTTACACATGAGAGGAGCATAACGTTTTATTTGCGGAATTAAAGGCGATAAAAGGTGCAAAATACCTGGTTTGAAGTAAAAACCTTGTTTGTTGGCCAGCTCAGGGACCACTGAGGAAGAAGCCTCCGGGGCCCTAGAGCGGCAGCAAAGCGAGGGCAGCAGGGATCTGCGGAAGTCGACGGCTCCGCCCCTTCCGGCGCCGTACTCACGTCGGAAGTGCGGGTGTGGGGTCTGGTTTCGGAGCTGGGGGCCCGCTCGCTCCCTGGTCTCGGCTGACCTCCACCCTGGCCTCCGCCTGCTTTCTCGCGCCCCTGCCGCTCTTCCTTTGCTCCCTTGCCCTGCCCCTCCCCTTGCCCCTCCTGTCGCTCAGGCTTGTGGAATAACAGAGACTCTGGGGGAGGGGACCGCCCCGTCCTGGCCCCTGTATCCTCCCCTACCTCGTGTGTGTGTGTGTGTGTGTGTGTGTGTGTGTGTGTGTGTGTGTGTGTGTGCGCGCGCGCGCGCGCACTCAGGGACACCTGGCAGTTTTATTGAGATGTTCCTGAGATCTTTTTGCCTCAAAGAAAAAAGCTAAATGAGCTACTCATGAAGATTCCTTTCTTTTGCTATTTTACATTTTTATTTATTTTTGGGAGCCAGCAGAGCATGAGAGGGGTAGGGGACAGAGAGAGAGAGAGAGAGAGAGGATGACACAGAATCTGAAGCAGGCTCCAGGTTCTGAGCTGTCAGCATAGAACCCGATGCGGGGCTCGAACTCATAAACTGTGAGATCATGACCTGAGCCGAAGTCAGACGCTTAACCGACTGAGCCCCTTAGGCGCCCCTTTTTTACTATTGTATATTGCACTTTTCTGCCCCCTCCCAGACTCTTCTGCTTAAAAGATGAGGGCACATGTCCTTCTCACCGATTTCTTCAAAGTTAAAAGTGTTAACCCAGAGGTATCTGATGACAGCCCAGAAAGGTATTTTGTACACACCCGTAGCTATCCGGTATGAGGAAGCCCATTGAGGCAGCGGCAGGATAGGATCATTCCAGTTTGAGCGAGCTGCAGACCTAAAGGGGTTTGGGTAGGACTAGGGATTCTTCGTATTTTCTTTTTTTTTTTTTTTTTTTTTCAACGTTTATTTATTTTTGGGACAGAGAGACAGAGCATGAACGGGGGAGGGGCAGAGAGAGAGGGAGACACAGAATCGGAAGCAGGCTCCAGGCTCCGAGCCATCAGCCCAGAGCCCGACGCGGGGCTCGAACTCACGGACCGCGAGATCGTGACCTGGCTGAAGTCGGACGCTTAACCGACTGCGCCACCTTTCGTATTTTCTTAATAAGAGCGGAGCAGCTTAGGCCACAGGCTTCCGTGGGTAACCATGTTTCCTGGGTTCTGGGCAGGAGTTCATGTGCACGTGACCCCTGCCCTGAGTGAGCCTTTTTCACTGTTGCTAAGGAGCGACTGTTCAGAGAAACGTGGTAGAACGTCACTGAGAAATGATTCAGCCCAGCCGTGGAGGGCCGTGTCCGTGTGCCAGTGGGCCCGTGCCTGACTCGTGGGGGACTTCCACACCCCGCCCCACAGCAGGAGCAAGGAAATCAGAGGTTCAGAAAAGACACGTTTGTATGAAGAAACACTCAAAGACGCAAGAAACTAACAAAAATTACCTATGGAAGTGGTAAACCCGGGGGGATCAGTGTGGAATGGAAACAAGACTTGTTTCTATATGTCGGTTTTTTTTCTTTAATGTTTGTTTATTTTCGGGGAGAGAGCACACAAGTGCACAAGAGTGGGGGCGGCGCAGAGAGGCAGGTACACAGGATCCCAGGTGGGCTTCCTGCTAACAGCAGAGAACCCTAAGGGGGTCAAACTTGTGAACCACGAGATCATGACCTGAGCCAAAGTTGGACACTTAAGGGACTGAGCCATCCAAGTGCCCCTCTATATATCTTTTCAGAGGATTTTGATTTCTCTTTACTTTTTTTTTTTCTTTGAGAGAGAGGGGCATGAACCATGAGATCATGACCTGAGCCAAAGTCAGATGCTTAACCACTGAGCCACCTAGGTGTCCTGACTTTTCAATTGTATATTATCTAGTCAAAAACATAGGCATACTTAAAAAAAATGTTTTTAATGCTTATTTATTTTTGAGAGAGAGAGACAGCACAAGTGGGGGAGAGGCAGAGAGAGGGAGACACAGAATCTGAAGCAGGCTCCAGGCTCTGAGCTGTCAGCACAGAGCCGGATGTGGGGCTCAAACACACCAACCATGAGATCATGACCCGACCCGAAGTCAGACGCTCAACTGAGCCACCCAGGCGTCCCAAACTTTTAAGTTTTTAAATTCAAGTTAATTAACATACAGTGTTACAATAGTTTCAGATGTATAATACAATGACTCGACAGTTCTGTACAGTATTCTGTGTGCTCATCATGACAAATGCGCTCCTTTATCCCCATCACCTATTTAACCCATCCTCCCACTCCCTTTCATCTGGTAACTATCGGTTTGTTCTCTGTAATTAAGAATCAGTTTCTTGATTTGTCTCTCTTTGTTTTCCCCTTTGTTCATTTGTTTCTTAAATTCCACATAGGCGTGAAATCGAATGGTATTTGTCTTTCTCTGTCTTATTTTGCTTAGCATAATACACTCTAGTTCCATCCACATCGTTGACACTTGGGCTGCTTCCATATCCTGGCAATTGTCGATAATGCTGCAATAAATGTAGGGGTGCGTGTATCCTTTTGAATTCGTATTTTTGTACTCTTTGGATAAATACGTAGTAGTGTAGTTGCTGGGTCTAAGGTAGTTCTATTTTTAAATTTTGAGGAACCTAGACACTGTTTTCCAGAGTGGCTGCACCAGTTTGCATTCCCACCAGCAGTGCATGAGGGTTCCTCTTTCTCCACATCTTCACCAACACCTGCTGTTTCTTGTGTTATTAATTATAGCCATTCTGACAGGTCAGAAGTGGTATTTCATCATGGTGGTTTGTTTTAATGTTTTTTGTTTTTTTATTTTTTATCTTAATAAAAAATTTTTTTAACATTTACTTATTTTTGAGACAGAGAGAGAGCATGAACAGGGGAGGGTCAGAGAAAGAGGGAGACACAGAATCTGAAACAGGCTCCAGGCTCTGAGCTGTCAGCACAGAGCCCAATGCGGGGCTCGAACCCATGGACCGCGAGATCATGACCTGAGCCGAAGTCGGATGCTTAATCCACTGAGCCACCAGGCGCCCCATAATGTTTCTTTTTTTGAGAGAGAGACAGTGTGATCAGGGGAAGGGCAGAGAGTGACAGAGACACAGAATCAAAGGCAGGCTCCAGGCTCCGAGCTCTCAGCACAGAGCGTGATGTGGGGCTCAAACCCACAGACCACGAGATCATGACCTGAGTTGAAATCAGACGCTTAACCGACTGAGCCACCCAGGCTCCCTCATCATGGTTTTGATTTGTATTTCCCTGATGATGAGTGCTGTTGAGCATCTTTTCATGTGTCTGTTTGCCATCTGTATGTCTTCTTTGGAGAAGTGTCTATTCATGTTTTCTGCCCATTTAAAAAAAATTTTTTTTAATGTTTGTCTTTTGAGAGAGACAGACAGAACATGAGCACGGGAGGGGCAGAGGGGAATGGAGACACAGAATCCGAAGAAGGATCCAGGCTCTGAGTTGTCAGCACAGAGCCAGACGTGGGGCTTGAACTCACAAACTGAGAGATCATGACCTGAGCTGAAGTTGGAGGCGTAACCTACTGAGCCACCCACGCGCCCCTCTGCCCATTTTTTAATTGGATTATTTGTTTTTTGGATGTTGAGTTTAAGTTCTTTATATACTTAGGATACTAACCCTTTATCTGATATGTCATTTGGAAATATCTTCTCCCATTCCATCGGCTGCCTTTTAGTTTTGCTGATTGTTTCCTTTGCTGTGCAGAAGCTTTTTATTTGGATGAGTTCCCTATAGTTCTATAGGAACTATAAGCCCCTATAGTTTTGCTTTTGTTTCCCTTGCCTCCGGAGACATACCTAGGAAGAAATTGCTATGGCTGATATCAAAGAGGTTACTGCTTATTTTCTTTACTAGGATTTTAACCATTTCCTGTCTCACATTGAGGTCTTTAATCCATTTTGAATTTATTCTGGTGTGTGGTGTCAGAAAGTGGTCCAGTTTCATTTTTTTTTTTTTTTTGCATGTTGCTGTGCAGTTTTCCCAAGCATTTGTTGAAGAAACATTCTTTTTTCCACTGAATATTTTTTCCTGCTTTGTTGAAGATTAATTGATCATATAGTTGTGGGTTCATTTGTGGGATTTCTATTCTGCTGCATTGATCTATGTGTCTACTTTCTTGATCACTACAGCTTTGTAATATAACTTGAAGTCCAGAATTGTGATGCTTCCAGCTTTGCTTTGCTTTTCAAGATTGCTTTGGCTATTCGGGGTCTTTTGTGGATCCGCACAAATTTTAGGATTGTTTATACTAGTTCTGTGAACAATGATATTGGTATTTTGGTAGGGATTGCATTAAATGTGTAGATTGCTTTGAGTAAGTAGACATTTTAAAAATATTTATTCTTCCAATCCATGAGCATGAAATATCTTTCTATTTCTTTGTGATACACAAACACATTTTTAAAGTTTATTTTAAGTAATCTATACAACCAATATGGGACTCGAACTCACAACCTGAAGATCAGGAGTCCCATGCTCTTCCGACTGAGCCAGCCAGATGCCCTGCATAGACAGATTTTTAAGTAAAATTTTCAGAATAGTTTCTGTGCGCTCTGGACATTTAGAGTTACAGAAAGATTGTGAAGATAGTACAGAGAGTCCCCATATACTTCGTGCTTAACTGACTGACACTTAAATGACTGAGCCACCCAGGTGCCTCAATGACCTTGACAGCTTTGAGGAGTTTTTTGGTCGAATGCCACTCAGTTGGGAGTTGACTGATTTTTTCTCATTACTATACTGAGGTTATAGGTTTGGGGGAGGATGACCCCAGAGGTTAAGTGCCATTCTCATCTCATCAAGGGTGCACATCATCAGTTTATTATTGTTGAGACGTAAAACAATTTGTAAAGTGGAAAGAGGCAGAGAAGAGAAAATTTGTGTAGTTTAAGTTTGCAGCAAAAGTTTTATCAAGTTTTCTTCCTAGAAGATAAGAGAGGGCACCACGCTGTCCACACATGAGTCCGAAGGAGCCCCATTCTTTGGAGAGGGGAGGGGTCCGTTCTGTCACACTTGGCACGGGATACGAAGCATCCCTGTTGCTAAGGTGCTGTCACAGCAACATCAGCGGCAGCAGCGGTGGTGGTAGCAACGGCCAGAGCTTTTATCCCCATGTTTCTCTTCCAGCCAAGTAGTGTGGACTTCTGTGTGAGTGGTAAAAACCCAGCTGTCAGTGAGGCTGCTGTCACCTTTCCAAACTTGTTATCAGTTGAAGTTCTGGTTCTTTTCCCTTCTGTATTTGTATAGTCCTTCATCTGCTCTACTGTCTACAAATCTCTTTAATTCCTGTCTTGTTTCCCGACTTAATTAAAGAGGTGAAAAGTCTTTTTAAGTAGGAACTAAGTATTATTTTGTAGTCATTTATATTCCAGATTCTGTGCTGTAGATACCATTGTAAAGGGTAATTTTTAAATAGACGTTTGAGTCAGGTGTCCGTTCTAATAGTTTTGTGATATGTTACTTTACAGACATTTGAATGGTGTGTCCTGGGTTTGTCAAGCATGTTTGAGGCTTCTGGTTAAGTCTGTGTCACATCCTATTGCTTTAGCAACAAGGAATAAATTACATTGAAACCTCTATGTGTTATTGTTTCAGAAGTCCAGGCCAGAGGCACGAATAAGGTGTCTATTCTGAAGGGAAGAATTCTGTAAGGATGGACCCACACCAGCAGGTTGCCAGCTTACGGAATGGGAGTACATTACAGGTTTCTGAGCGCGAGAAAACCTCTCAGTACGTGAACCAGGTTCAAAGGCGGGAGGACAGGCCCACGGAAGGGAGACGGTATACCTGTAGTGAATGCGGGAAGAAGTTTGCCCAGAGCTCGGGCCTCGTTCGACATCGGAGAATCCACACTGGCGAGAAGCCCTACGAGTGTGGTCACTGCGGAAAAGCCTTCAGCGTGCGCTCCACCCTCACTGTGCATGAGAGAATCCACACTGGCGAGAAGCCCTATACCTGTAATGAGTGTAGGAAAGGCTTCAGTGTGAGGGCACACCTGATCATACATCAGAGAATCCACAATGGGGAGAAACCGTATGAATGTAATGAGTGTGGCAAAGCATTTAGTGTGAGCTCAGACCTTATCAAACATCAGAGAATCCACTCTGGTGAAAAGCCCTATGAGTGTGACGAGTGTGGGAAAGCCTTCAGCGTGAGCTCCGCCCTCATCAAACATCAGAGAATCCACACAGGAGAGAAGCCGTACGAGTGCAAGGAGTGTGGGAAGGCCTTCTATGTGAACTCCGCCCTAATTAACCACCAGAGGATTCACTCTGGAGAAAAGCCGTACGCGTGTGGAGAATGCAGGAAAGCCTTCAGCCAGATCTCAACCCTAATTCATCACCAGAGAATCCATACTGGAGAGAAACCGTACGAGTGTGACGCGTGTGGGAAAGCTTTCCGTGGGAGTTCTAATCTTACTAAGCACCAGAAAATACACGCCAAAGGAAAGTGTCATCATTGATTTATGTGGCGAAGATATTCCAAAGGCCTTTTTTTTTTGTATCAGGAGTTAACACTAAGAGAAGGGCATGGAAGAAGTTGATGTTTTAATTGATACTTGGTCCTTTAGAATATTGAAGAAGTGAGAAGTCCGTGAAAAGTGCTCCAGAATGACTAGTTAAAGCTCTGAAATCACGTCGACTTCTGAGAATGCGCTTTCACAACTCACAAGGTAAGGCCCTTTAAATACATGTATACCGTAATGTAGTTTGTTTTGGTTTAGTAAGAGCAGATTTCAGTATTTCAAATATTTTTATTTTTCTCATGTGCAAACCTTCTGTTGTTGTTGTTGTTGTATTATAGGTAAAACCTATTAAGTTTGAAATTGGAAGTAGTGTTGATTGGTGGGACAGGAACCACATATCCTCATTGTATCTGGAAATAGGAACTGATTGGTCTTCCTTTCTTTGCCTTTGCTGTACCTCCATGCTCTCAGGGGTGATTCGATCGGTTAGTAACCTCCTTGGTAGAGGGTAGACTGCCTTTGTTTTAGGTAGAAATCTAATAGATACTTTGTCAGGGTCATTCTTGCTTAGTCAGCAAAACCCCAGGACTCTTGACTTCCTGAGCCAGTAAATCCCTAAACTTGACTGAGCTTCCTGAACCAAAACAAACAAAAACAAAAAGCCTCTCTAAAAGTGTCAGGTGCTCCGATCCCTTGGATTTGGTGTTTCTCAAGTGTGGTGAGGGATTTGCAGACTCAAGAGGTATGAGACTGGGCAAGCTTGGGAACTGTTGTTGAGTTGAGGATGGCATTGGTTTTAGGATGACTTTCAATGATCTATTTGAGTGACTCCTTGAAGTTCGATGTCTCATATCAACTGGGAGAGCTCAGATTTGGGAAGTGGTACAAAGTTAATGAGTTCATTCTGGAAAATGTCTTTGTCATATCTGGAAATCCCAGTAGAACTGTTCATCAGAATGTACCCTAACTTTCTAATCCCGTCCCCAGACCTACACCCAAAAGTTACACATGCATGTATGAAGCTCATGGAAGAGATCTGGACTCAAAAATTACTTTGTTACTATTTTTCTATATTAATAGTGATTTCTGACCCCTGGGTGGCAGGCCAGGAAATTCTTGTGAACCCTGAAACTAAACCACACGAGGTTCAAGATGAACACCAAAGTGATAGAAATTGCAGATTGATTTGGTCTGCAGTAGGACTCTGTGTTGTAAAGAGATACATAGTTTCCATGATTTCTCATGAGCATCTGAGGCAAGACAGCCCAAAGACACACTGGACTCCATGAAGCTTTGAGCCAACTTGTGCGGTCAGGCACTGAGGTCAGGGTTGCGTGTGGAAACACACAGCGTGAAGTCTGGTATCGAAGGCGTGCTTACCACTCTGCCCAGGTAAGTTTCAGTATGGACGTGGGGGCTGAAGGCAGAAAAGGTCCCGGTTTTGGAGCGCACACTGAGGAGACAGAACCTCACCGAGGCATGGGGCGTGCTGGAGAGAGTAAGGCACATACTTACAGGCAGCAATGAAGGGCCTCAACAAAACACCAGGAAATTGTCTACGGCATTGGGTCGAGGTGTGAATTCCTTTGTCCTGCTTCTTTCTGCCTTTTGACAGTTGAGGAAGGCTGGTTCCTCCTTGCTCTGTCCCAGAGAAAGTTCCCGGCCATGCCGTTTCTGTTCTGTTATCGTCAGTGTTTTTAGCATTCACTTCCTTGGCCCCAACTGTCTCGGTTTGTCCCTAGGATGGAGGTTTGCAGACAGACTCTTCTGGGTGGAGAATACGCTTCTGAGATCAGCACTGAAGTGATGCCATACCCCACCCCAAACCAGCGCAACTGAATCCTAAGCAGTAAGTGGTGCGTGTCTTGAAGACTTTGAAGGGGGCAGACATTCTGGAGAAACACATTTCTTCTACTGAAGAATGTAGTGGTAGGAGGGCACGATCCATGTAACATGGTTATTCCTTGTGAGCTCAAAGTACAGTGTTGATGGTCACCTGCTGTGGGTTGGGCCTTGTGCCAGGTACTAGGAATACAAAGGTAACTGGAGAAAGCACCCCAGTCTTCAGGGGCCTCCCAGTCTACTTGGGGAGAAAGGTGCAGAGAGAAAACAGTAAATACGGCGAGAAAGCCACTGGGTTTGTACAGGCTACTTTGCACCGAAGGTGTAAGAACCACTCGTGGAACCATTGAAAAGGCCTCAGGAGGGTGAAATCTTAGAGGAAGAGTGAGTTCTTCGGCCCCAGGAAAAGGGATAAAGGAAGGGACTTTGGGAAAAGCATGTTTAAAAGTATGTGTCTGGGGGCACCTGGGTGGCTCAGTCGGTTAAGCGTCTGACTCCTGATACCGGCTCAGGTTGTGATCTTGTGGTCGTGAGTTCGAGCCCCGCATGTGACAGTGTGGAGCCTGCTTGAGATTCTCTCTCTCCCTCTCTCTCTCTGCCCCCCCCCCCACCGTCTCTCTCTCAAAATAAATAAACTTAAAAATTTTTCGCTTCATTGTAGTTAACGTACAGTGTTACATTCGTTCCAGGTGTACAGTGTGGAGACTCGGCTGAAACTGATTTTTGTGTATGAGTGAGGGTCAGATTTCATTCTTTTCCCATATGGAGATCCGGCTGGTCCTGCATTACTTCCAGGAAAGACTGTCTTTTCCCACTGCTGTACAAGGCCCACGTGTCGTGTATCAATTGCCCTACATGCGTAGGTCTGTTTCCGGTTCCTCTGTTACGTCCCATTGGTTTCTTCGTATTTCCTTGGGTCGGTACCACATTTTCCTAACGATTGCAACTTTACAGTACATTTAGGTATTCTGTGGAACAAATCGTCTTACCCGAGGAGTCCAGCTTGTTTGCCCCTCGTGGGGCAGAGCCACCCTCCCACGCTGGACTCCCAGGCACAGCCACCGTGTGCAGTCTCTGTGTTGCAGTCAAGGATGGCAGGGCTTGTAGGCATCCTCGTGCTGCAGGCCACACCTCCACCTGGAGGCCTGGTATTGGGGACCTTGCCCAAGCAACTCTGCCAAGACTCTCTCACTGGGGTAGAGGAAACTTGAGCACACTTTTCCCCACTCTAACTCTGTATTCCGTACTTTTCCACTCCCGGCTCTCCCCCGCCCCCCTTCCCCCTGGCCCCCAGGAGTGCTCTCTTGGCAGTGAGACAGTCCCCACAGCAGTGCTGATTCTCCTGCCCCTTGCCTCACGCTGTCAGATGAGTAAGAATGGAACACTGCAGGCGCCAGCACTTTCTCGTGTTGAGCGTCTTGTTAATGCCGTAGCAGGGATTCAAGGCTTAGCTGTTACTTGGTTTTTTTTTTAATGTTTATTTATTAATTTTGAGAGAGAGAGAACACAGGAGGGGCAGGGAGAGGGAGAGGGAGAGAGAGAAAGAAGCCCAAGCAGGCTCCTCTCTCTCAGCACGGAACCCGATGCGGGGCTCGAGCCTATGAACCGTGAGATCATGACCTGAGCCAGAACCAAGAGTTGGACGCTCAACCGGCTGAGCCACCCAGGTGCACCTCTGACTTTCATTTGGTCTGTGTTAACTGACCACCAACACCTGGCAGCTGGTGCACGAAATGGTATGAGAGTGTACAAGTGGACTTAGTGTCATTATGATCAACTAGACTTTTGTTATGTAACCAGCACCTCCCCCCACCCCCAGCTACCACCCCAAATCTGTTGCCTACAGTACAGGACTTGGTCTTGCTTATGTTGTGTGTCAGCTGTGGCTCACTTGCAGATCTGCAACACATTCTCTCCACTCCAGGACCCAGGCTTGAGGAGTAAAAGAAAAACGGTGGTGGGAACACACAGTGGCTTTTACAGGAGAAGCATATATCATTTGCATTTATGTTTCATTAGCCAAAGCAGGTCAAATAGCCAAGCTTAACGATAGGGTGGGGGAAAATAATCCTTACAAAGATGGCAACGAGGAACCAAAAAAAATTGATAAAATCTACCATCGAGAGGGCCAATGTTTATGGAATGCTTTCTATGTCGGGGCTTTTTCTGAGTGCCTTATGTGTGTATTTGTCAATAACAAACAGTGGTATGAGATACATACCACTACCATTTTACAGCTGCAGAAGTTGAGGAGCAGAGACATTAAATAACTTGGTCATTTGGCCAGGAAATGGTCAAGCCAGGGATTGAAACCAGGAGTGTAAGGTGACGACCTGTTCTCTTAACTACTAAGCTGTAACATGAAAGTTTTAGCATGAAGGTTGTTCTTATGCCGTAGTGGGCTTCAAGGAGCCAGTGTGTTATGCAGGTAAAAACTTTCAAGGTGAGATTCAAGAGCCCTTGGTTCCAACCTGTTTTTACCTCGAAGTAACCATATTAGGCTAGACTAACGCCACCTAGCTGAGCCTCAGTTTCTATACCCTTAAAAATAAAGGAGACATGTCAAATATTTTGACATCCCTTCCAGCTTTGAGATTTTTGTAATCTCTCCAGATAGATAGTAAAATGCTTTGCTGATGTGATGGCCTCTTTAGTCTGCTCCTTTATATGTGGTTATGTTCACAGGTGACTTGAAGAAGTGTTGCGTCTCCTCCCTAGTCCCTTCCTTCTGTTTTACTTCTATTTTATGTTAGTGAGAATACTACTAGTAGTAGTAACTTCCACTTATTGGGACCTTCTCTGTTCCAGGTACCTTTTCAAGCTCCTTTTGTAAATTATTTCATTTAAAAATATAGATGCTAGGGGCGCCTCGGTGGCTCAGTCCATTAAGCGTCCGACTTCAGCTCAGGTCATGATCTCACAGCCCGTGAGTTCGAGCCCCGCGTCGGGCTCTGTGCTGACAGCTCAGATCCTGGAGCTTGTTTCAGATTCTGTGTCTCTGGCTCTCTATGCCCCTCCCCTGCTCATGCTCTGTCTCTCTCTCTCTCAAAAATAAATAAAAACATTAAAAAAATTTTTTAAATGTATAGGTGCTATACTTAGAAGAGAAGAAAGGCTGAAAAAAGTGCTCTTAAACATCCATATTTGAGCACTTTTAAAAAAGCACAGGAAAATAGCCCAAAGAAAGCAAAGGGAAAGAGCAGAAATTGATGAAAAACACGTGTACAGTCTTACTTAGGACTTTCGCATATGAAAAGCCCTATTCTGGGTGATTTCTCTCCTAGGCTGCTCTCATTTGTTACATTTGACTCCCTTCCCCCCTCTAAGGAAAGGGTGCCTATTTCATGATCAACCTGTTCTTTCAGAGGGTGACTCCTGGCCTTAGACAAGGAGTCTATCTCCCTGCAGAGTTTTGCGGAAGTCTAGCACAGAGGACTAAATGGGAACATTCCCCAGGGCCTCCACAAGTCCAGGGGCTTCTGAATAGTTCAGCCAAGTGAGGGAGGAGCCCCCTTGAGGAATCACAGCTTGCACTGCTTCAAGCCAAGGACAGTATCACTCTGATAAAGGGATAAGCCTCACTGATACGTATCTGGTAAGTATCACTCTGGTAAAGACACTTGGGAGAACCTGCCCTGAAGTTCACTTCTGTCAGTGCCCTGGGAGTGGGAAATTCTCCCTTCACCTTGCGCACAATTTCAGCTTCAGCTGTGATAAAAGCATCTGCTGCTCAGTCTAACGTGAGTGCTCCAGAAATGCCTCTCCCTGAGAAAACAAGCCCTGGAGCACCGGCAGTCCTGACTGAGCCCCAGCAGACTTGAGGAAACCCTATGAGGATTCTCAGCCCGGAAGGACCGTCAGTGTAAACCCAGGTCCCGTGGCACCGCACAGCAGAGAAGCCACCTAAAGAAGAGTCCCACGAGAGTAAAGAATGTGGCAAAGCCTGCGGATACTGGGAGGGTCTTGTCAGGCGTCAGAGGACCCGTGAGCATATCTTCAGTGCTGTAAATGTTCGTGTGAGCTCAGCTCTCATCAAACAGAAGCAAATTCATCTTGGGCGCGAGTGCGTAGGCGGAAGGTCTTCATTTGGAAGCAGCGCTTCTTGCCAGAAAACCCATAAGTGGAAAAATGTGGGAAGGCCTTCACTAAGATCAGTCTTCTCCATCAGCAAATACACCCTGGAGCAAAGCCCTATATGCGTGACTGCTCTGGGGACCTTTCAGCGTTAGTTCAGTTCTTACAGTGGATCAGAGATTCCTCTTTGAGTGTAAGTGATACGGGAAAGCCTTCAGTCAAAGTTCAAATCTTACCAAACATCAGTCTGTACTGGAGAGAAGTCTTCTGCCTGGGGCGGGTATGAACTCCTTTCTTCAGACATCAAAGGATACACAACAAAAATAAACTTCAGTTGTCAAATGTATGGTAAAGGTATAGTACAGGACTTTTTCAACATCAAGCATCACAGTTAAGTAGGAAGAGCATGCAACTCTGGATCTCAGGGTCATGAGTTTGAGCCCCATATTGGGCCTAGAGATTATTAAATAAATAAAAACTTTAAAAATCCAACTGCCTACAATCATTTGAGCATTTTATGGAATTAAGACAAGTGTTTATTAGAGACTTTGTCAGGTCACTTCATGGGGAAAGGTGAATTAAAACATCTGTGAGAGATCTCTATGGGTATTTAACTTTCTTTGGCACAGTTAGCTTTCATTTTCTGTAGTAAAGGTAGAGAATGGGGGGAAAGTCTTCACTCACAACCTTTGATGATTGAAACATTATTACATTTATTTTTGGCTTGGAATTCATGATGCTAATTAAAATAGTTTTTCTAAGAATGATTTTGACATTAATTCCTTTGACGCATTTCTACCAGACTTACTCCCTTTTATTTTTAGAATGTTAGTATCTGGGAAATGCTGCAAATATCTGTGGTTTGGTAAATCGTTTCACAGAATTTCCTATGCCTTTGGGCAGAAAAAGTAGATGAAGACACATGGGTGGGCCATGTGAACTTGTGATTTGCTAAACAACAGACCAAATTTACCTTGTTCACTTCGTGTGTCTAATATATGGAAGGAATAGTGCCCCATACGGAGAAGGCTTGAGCATGTGCTCAGTGAAGGGTTCTGCTTGTGGGTTGACAGCAAGTCAGCCTGAAGAGGGAGCTGTCACAGTTTGTCATTGGGTCTCCCGCCTTCCCAGGCCTGTCCACAAATGAGAGTGGTTATTATTCAGTGTGGATTCGTTGTGAACTCACTTCATGGAATATCATAATCATTGGTCTGTGTGTGGCCTTTTGTTTTTATACATTTTATTTTACCTCTACCCCCCCATCCCAGTCCCATTTCTCCCAGTTCCTTCCAGTCACCCGTAAATCGTTGTGTTCTATCTCATTCTGTGCCCTTCTGCTTTTTTGAAGCCAATGAATTATGAATAACAACTCACTAGGCAGGTCGAATCCTCTTCTGTGAGGTGGTTACTTAAGTCATTTGCTCTAATGACTAAGTGAAAGCCATTTAGGGTGTTCACCAGCTTTGCTCTGAACACCTTTGGGAGTGTTTTGCTGGGGAGCATACACAGGAATGAAACTGCCGGCCCACAGGTTATGCACAGTGTAAATTGCCCTGGCACGTAATTGTTCTTTTTCCGTGTGAACTAACGGATCTATCTGGTATCTTAACCTGATGGTGATATCACGTGTCCCACATGGGTTTTGAGAGCTGCAGACTTCCAAACAATGCAGGTACTTTCTCATCTGGTGGCGCCGTGGGGTGAGGCAGATCTCCAAGACAGAAATAAAGAAACGTCAACTTCAAAAATAATGCCTGACTTCTCAGGGTCTGGTGGTGCGAACTGATACTGCTACTTAAAATGCAGTGTGATCCTAAAAGCTACATACCAGACCATGCTGTGTGTAAAGGGGAAACAAAATACTTTTCTAAGAACATCCCAGAAAGGGAGTGTAGCAGGTGCAAAGGTGCTGACATACTGGAGAAACAGCACGGCCGGTGAGACAGCAAGAAGAGAGGAGGACACAGGTGAAGGGGGATGGCCTATAGAAATGACCTTTGGGTTTTACCCTGAGTGAAATGGAAAGCTTATGGCTGGATTTTAAGCAAAGATGTGGCGTAATCGGTCTTAGGCTTTGAAAGGATTCCTCTAGCTGCCTTGTGAAGCATATAAAGGGACAGGAGTGGGAACTAAGAGAACAGTTAGGAGCCAATGAGGTAATGTAGGCAGGAACTTACCGTGCCTTGGACACAGGTGCTCAGCAGAGGTGGTGAGAAGTGATGGATCCTGGTTACACATTGAAGACCATGCCACAAGGATTTTGCTCACGGATAAGATCGAAAGAAGAGGCAAGAATGACCCAAGTGTTTTGGCGTGGAAGAACACAGCGACCTTAACAGAGATGAGAGGATGCGGCTGGAACAGTTATTTTTGAGCAAGTGAATGTGGGATATAAGTTAGTGCCTCCCAGAAGTTTTGCTGTTTGAGAAAAAAGGAACATTCTCGGCACAGTCTGCCTGTCAGCCCAGAGCATTCTTCAGCCACACCGGGCTGAGTCCCAGATGAAAGACTTTTCTTACAGGCACTTCCCTCTTCCTCCACCCAGCTGCTCCTGAAGACGGGGCACTTACGAAAGCAGTATTTTCTCAGCCACATTGTAGAAAGGACATAGACGCAAATTGCTGAGTGACATCCTGGAGTCGTCTGATTTAAATTTACAGAATGAGATAAACTGCCTGCCTCTGAGAGTTACAGCAGGTCAGTTCTAACCTCCGAGTCCATAGTTTCTTGGGAAATATTACCTGTGGTATATTCTTCTTTTTGAAGAGTAATCAAATTAGTGATATGTAAATGTTCTCTTAGGTTAGAATGTTAAAATAGGAGTTGGAACAGAAATCACTTAATAGCTATTCAGCCTGCAAGAACATGCACCCGGAATTCTGCTTGGGGTAATGGTGGACAGAGTCCTATGGACCAGTTCTCCCACTGAGAAGTGGGGACGCTGGGCAAAATGCTTTTAAAAAAATCTATCCAGGGGCGCCTGGGTGGCGCAGTCGGTTAAGCGTCCGACTTCAGCCAGGTCACGATCTCGCGGTCCGTGAGTTCGAGCCCCGCGTCAGGCTCTGGGCTGATGGCTCAGAGCCTGGAGCCTGTTTCCGATTCTGTGTCTCCCTCTCTCTCTGCCCCTCCCCCGTTCATGCTCTGTCTCTCTCTGTCCCAAAAATAAATAAACGTTGAAAAAAAAATTTTTTTTAAAAATCTATCCAAACACATTAAAGAGCTAATTTGAGAATAAAAGATTAGAGTGAAAGAGTATGTATATTTAAGGAGATGATCCTTTCTTTGGGCATCTTCTGATTCTGGAAAGGGTACCTGAGAGGGTGAGTCAAACTCTTGATAGGGTCACAGAAAAAAAAGTCACCAACGTTAGATTCTGGAGACTGCCAACGTAGGAGGTAGTGCAGGTAAATGCCCTCACTCTGGTGTGTGGGACCCCAAAGACTGTCCTCTAAAAGTACACGAACCACACATAGGCTCTCACAGGGGCCACTGCTCTGCTTTGAATCCTAATCTCTACAGTGGATTTAAGTGATTCCATAATGCCAGTGCCCACAGGTACTGGGAGGTCGTCTCTATAAGAATGTAATATTCTCTTAGGCCTGAAACTATTTCTATAAGCAATTTTGCAAAAACAAATTTTAAAAATTAGGAACATGAGAAGACAAATGACACAAAATCCAAGAGAAGCAATTGATAGTAGAAACACATCTGGGAGGGACACCTGGGTGGCTCAGTTGGTTAAGCCTCTGACTGTCGATTTTGGCTCAGGTCACAATCTCCTGGTTCATGAGTTTGAGCCCCACATTGGGCTCTGTGCCTGCTCGGGATTCTCCTGTCTCTGCTCCGCCCTAACCCTCTCAAAAATCAATTTTTAAAACGCTTAAAAATTTAAGTTAAAATGGATCAAAGATGTAAAGGTGAGAGCTAAAACTTTAAAACATTTAGAAGAAATCTGGTGTAAATATGACCTTGGATTAAGGCAGTGATTTCTTCAGTAACACCAGAAACTCAAGAAACAAAATTAAAAAGAGAAATTGGACTTCATCAAATTATAAACCTTTTTTGCTTCAAAGAACACTATCAACAAAGTGAAAAGACCTCCCATGGAACAGAAGAAAATATTGGCAAGTCATATATCTGATAAGGGTCTAGTACCCAGGATACATAAAGAACTCTTACAACTCAGCAACAAAAAGACTGACAACCCAATTTAAAAATGGCCAAAGGCTTTGAATAGATATTTCTTCCAAGAAGATATGCAAATGGACAATAAGTCCATGAAAAGATGCACGTCATTCTACATTAGGAAAATTCAAATCAAAGCCATGAGATACCACTTCACACCCAGTAAGGTAGCTATAATAAAGATAGGAACAGGTGTTCACAGGGATGTAGAGAAATTAGAACCCTCCTCCATTGCTGGTGAAAATATAAAATGGTGTAGCCACCTTGGAAAATCGTTTAGAAGTTCCTCAGAAAGTTAAACATAGAGTTACCATATAACCCAGCAATTCCCCTCCTAGTTATATGTTTTTTAAAAATTTGAAAACAGGTGTTCAAATAAAAACTGTACATATGGGGGCGCCTGGGTGGCTCAGTCCGTTAAGTGTCTGACTTCAGCTCAGGTCATGATTTCACAGTCTGTGAGTTCGAGCCCTGAGTCGGGCTCTGTGCTGACACCTCAGAGCCTGGAGCCTGCTTCAGATTCTGTGTCTCCCTCTCTCTCTGCCCCTCCCCTGCTTATGCTCTGTCTCTCTCTGCCTCAAAAATAAATAAAAACATTAAAAAAAAACTGTACATATGGGAATGCAAGTTGGTGCAGCCACTCTGGAAAACAGTATGGAGGTTCCTCAAAAAACTAAAAATAGAACTACCCTATGACCCAGCCATTGCACTACTAGGTATTTACCCACGGGATATAGGTGTGCTGTTTCAAAGGAGCACATGCACCCCAATGTTTATAGCACCAGTATCAACAATAGTCAAAGTATGGAAAGAGCCCAAATGTCCATCGATGGATGAATGGATAAAGAAGATGTGGTATGTATACACAATGGGGTATTACTCGGCAATCAAAAATAATGAAATCTTGCCATTTGCAACTACGTGGATGGAACTGGAGTGTATTATGCTAAGTGAAATTAGTCAGAGAAAGACAAAAATCGTATGACTTCACTCATATGAGGACTTTAAGAGACAAAACAGATGACCATAAGGGAAGGGAAACAAAAATAATATAAAAACAGGGAGGGGGACAAAACAGACGAGACTCATAAATATGGAGAACAAACTGAAGGTTACTGGAGGGGTTGTGGGAGGGGGGATGGGCTAAATGGGTAAGGGGCACTAAGGAATCTCCTGAAATCATTGTTGTACTATATGCTAACTAATTTGGATGTAAATTTAAAAAAATAAATTAAAAAAAAAACTGTACATAAATGTTCACAGTAGAACTATTCATAATAACCAAAAAGTAGAAACAATCCATTTCTGTTGATTAATAAATGAATAAACAATTGTGCTATAATCATACAATGGTACATTATTCAACCATAACAAGGAATGAAGTATTTATACATGCTGTAACATGGATGAACCTTGAAAACGTTACACTAAATGAAGGAAGACAAAAAAAGGCCATATAGTGTATAATTCTATTTTACAAAATGTCCCAAATAGGAAAATCCACAGAGACAGAAAGTAGATTCATGGTTGCCAGGGATGAGAGGTATGGGAAGTGACTGGTAATGTAAACAGAGATGGAAACTTTAAAAATTAATGAAAAGGAAATAATAATAAAAAACACCATAACAAATGAATGCTTGTAAGGACTCATCAATAGACTGAACAATCATTAGACACTACTAATGGTGTGGATTTTTTGGGGGGTGATGAAAATGTTCTAGAATTAGATAGTGATGATGGTATCTCAAATTTGTAAATATACTAAAAATCACTGAATATTACACATTAAGAGGGTGAATTTTATGTCCTGTGAATTATATCTCGATAAAAAATATTAAAATGTATTCATTCCATGTAGGGGAAGGGAATACCCAGGCCTGGTCTTACCTTCCCATACAGGGGAAGAGCAAGCCCCAGCCTGTTCTGTCCTTCCGGAACAAAAACTGAGAGGCACTTGTGAATATCACAGTCCAAGGCCACAGACTCCCTGAAAGACTGAAACCTAATCTCAGGACTCTAGAATGCTGCTCTCCCCTCACCCTATCGCCACATTAATAGGGATCCTATATAACAAGGGAAACAATTGGAACAATTGCACAGCTTAGTTCTATTTAAGAAGTCCAGAGGGAAACCCAGAAGCAAAAGGTAAGGCAAAAACACAGACACCAGACCAAACTTTAGCTCTGATACCTACAGCTATAGCAAACAATAAATACCCAAATTCTACCTACAAACACATAAAATCCCGCACCATTTATCTAAAGACCTATTTACCTCAGTTCTTTTTACCTAATTTATTATGTCTGGTTTTCAAAAAACAACAACAAAAGAAGGCACACTAAAAGGTAAAAAGCAGGGGCACCTGACTGGCTCAATCGACAGTGCATGTGACTCTTGATCTCAGGGTCATGAGTTTGAGCCCTACATTATAGAGATTACTAAATAATAATAATAGTAATAATTTAAAATTTAAGGTAAGGTAGCAGTAATCAAAACTAAACTTAGATTCAGCAGAGATGTTGGAATTACCAGACCAGGAATTTAAAAGAACTATGATTAATATGCTAAAGGCTCTGATGGGAAAAGTAAACAACATGCAAGAACAGACTGGTAATGTAAACAGATGGAAACTTTAAGAATTAATGAAAAGGAAATAATAATAAACACCCTAACAAATGAAGAATGCTTTGAAGGATTCATCAATAGACTGGACGAGGCCAAAGAACCAGAGAGGTTGAAGAAATGTCACTGATAGAAACTTGCCAAACTGAAATGCAAGGAGAAAAGAATTAAAAGGAGGGAAAAGAATAAGAACTTTGAGGCAAAAGGCAAAGTATAACTCATATGCTAAGGGAGAGGAATGAAATCAGATAAAATGCTCAATTAAAGCCTCAGAAGGCAGAAAGAGTGGAAGAAGAAAAAAAAAAAAACAAGAGCCATGAATAGAAAACAGTAACAAAAATTATAGGTATTAACTGAACTATATCAATAATCACTTCATTTAAAAAAACTTTTTAACATTTATTTTTCAAAGACAGAGACAGAGTGTGAGTGAGGGAGGGGCAGAGAGAGAGGGAGACACAGAACTGGAACCAGGCTCTAGGCTCTGAGCTGTCAGCGCAGAGCCCAATGCGGGCTGATCACAAACTGAGATCAGGACCTGAACGGAAGTTGGACACTTAACCAACTGAGCCACCCAGGGGCACCAATAATCACTTCATTTTTTTAAAGTTTTATTTATTTTTAAGTAATCTCTACACCCAATGTGGGGCTTGAACTCATGATTCCGAGATCAAGAGACACATGTTCCTCCAACTGAGCCAGCTAGGTGCCCTTCAATAATCACTTTAAACATCAGCGGTCTAAATATACCAATTAAAAGACAGAGGCTGGTTCAATAAAATTTAAATTAAAAAAAAAAGGTGGGTGGGGGGAACCTCCTAGATCATTAAAAAAAAGAGAGAAAGACAGTGAATTAAAAACAAAGAAAAAAGGTGCCTGGGTGGCTCAGCCGGTTAAGCATCCGACTTTGGCTTAGGTCATGATCTCATGGTTCGTGAGTGCGAGACTCACATAGGGCTCTGTGTTGACAGCCTGGAGCCTGCTTCAGATTCTGAGTCTCCCTCTCTCTGTCCCTCCCCCACTCATGCTCTGTCTCTCTCTCTCTGTCAAAAATAAATTAACATTAAAAAAATTTTTTTCTAATTAGAAGAAGAAATCAAGACCCAACTTTAAGTTCTCTACAAGAACCACTCTTTAAATGTAAAGACACAGATTAAAGAGATGAACAAAGATACACCATGCTAACACTCATCATAAGAAAGGTGGAGGGGTGCCTGGGGGCTCAGTCAGTTAAGCGTCCAACTTTGGCTCAGGTCATGATCTTACAGCTGGCTTGTGGGTTTGAGCCCCGTGTCTGGTTCTGTGCTGACAGCTCAGAGCCTGGAGCCTGCTTCGGATTCTGTGTCTCCCTCTCTTCCTGCCCCTCCCCTGCTCACACTCTGTCTCTCTCTGTCTCTCAAAAATAATAAAACAAAAACAAAAAAGGTAGAGTAGAGGTGCTTGGGTGGCTCAGTCAGTTAAGCATCCCCCTCTTGATTTGGCTCAGGTCATGATCTCATGATTCGATTCGTGAGATTGAAGCCCTGAGCCTGCTTGGGATTCTCTCTCTACCCCTCCCCCACTTGTGTTTTCTCTTTCTCTCTCTCAAAATAAAATAAACTTAAAAAAAAAAAAGAAAGAAAGGTGTGAATGGAACTAAAGGGTATTATGCTAAGTGAAATTAGCCACTCAGAGAAAGACAGATCTCATATGACTTCATGCATATGAGGAATTTAAGACACAAAGCAGATGAACATAAGGGAAGGGAAGCAAAAATAATATAAAACCAGGGAGGGGGACAAAACATAAGAGACTCTTAAATACAGAGAACAAACTGAGGGTTGCTGGATGGGTTGTGGGAGGGGGGATGGGCTAAATGGGCAAGGAGCATTAGGGAGGACACCTGTCGGGATGAGCACAGGGTGTTATACATAGGGGATGAATCACTGGAATCTACTCCTGAAATCATTATAGCCCTATATGCTAACTAACTTGGATGCAAATTACCAAAATAATAAAAACATTAAAAAGGAAGTTGTAGTAACTATATTAATCTTAGACAAAGCTAGCTTTAGAGCAAGAAAATTTACTGGGGATAAAGAGGGACATTACATAATGACAAAGGAGTCAGTTTTCCATGAAGACATTACAATATTTTATGTATATGCACCAAGCAATAAAGTGTCAAAATACATAAGGCAAAAACTGGTACAAATGCAAGGAGAAATAGATGAATCCACTCGTAGATTTGGAGGCCTTAACATCCCTTTTTCAGTAATGGAAAAATCCAGTAGGCACAAAACGAGTGAGGACATAGTCGGATTGAATAACAGTGTCATTCAGTTGGTTGTAGTTGACATCTGTAGAATACTTTATCCAACAACAGCAGAATACTCATTTCTCTCAAGCACCCATGGAACATTCACCAATATTGGCCACATTCCGATGGCCATAAAATACACCTTAACAAACTTAAAAGAATACAAATCATACTAAGTACGCTCTCAGACCACAATGGATTTAAAAGAAATCAGTAACAGAAAGATAAGTGGAAAATCCCAAAATATTTGGAAGTTAAACAACATACTTCTAAATAAAACATGGGTCAAAGAAGTCTCAAGAGAAATATAAAAATGTTTTGAACTAAATGAATACTTCTCAAAATTTGTGGGATGAAGCAGAAACATTGTTTAGAGGAAAATTTATACCACTGAATGTATATATTAGAATAGAAAAAATGTCTAAAATCAAAAATGTAAGCTTCCATTTTAGGAAATTAGAAGAAGAGCAAATTAAATCCAAAATGAGCAGAAGAAAAATAAATAAAAATTGGAGCAGATATAAGTGAAGCTGAAAACAGGAAATCAATAGAAAAAAATCAGTGAAACCAAAAGCTGTTTTTATTTTTTTTAAGATCAATAAAACTGATAAACTTCTAGCCAGGTTAGCTAAGGAAAAGAGAGAGAGAAGACACAAATTTTAATATCACTGTGGATTCTATAGATATTAAAAAAAGGAATATTATGAACAACTCTATGCCCTCAATTTTTTCACCTAGATGAATCATACCAATTTTTTGAAGGACACTACAATTCTGATTTCAATTACAATGTGTGGGTCTTTTTTTCCCACACCACCAAGCAGTTCTCAGATATCAGGTGGGTGTCATGCAATTCAACTCAATTCTGATACTATTTACCTGGAGATGGCATCAGATTTTCTCTGTTAAGGGCTCAGTCCTGCAAGACTGCCCCCTCTCCCCACCTAAGATGCCAATCACAAGTCCTAGGTTGTTACCTGAGCTTCAGACAACGAACTATAGATGGGAGGGACCAATGACCCCATCCTTTGGTTTGATTAATTTGCTAAAATGGCTCCAAAACTCAGGGAACCAGTTTACTTACTAGAATACTGGTTTATTAGAAAAGGATAGAATTCAGGAACAGATGCACAGGGTAAGGTATTGAAGAATGGTGCAGGACTCCCATACCCTCTCTGAGCATACCACTCTTCCCAAATCTGTGTTCACCCACCAGGAAGCTCTCCTAACCCCCTTCTTTTGGGTTTTTGTGGAAGCTTCATTACATAGACACGATTGATTAAATCATTATCCATTGGTGATTGAACTTAATCTCCAGCCACCCCTTGCTGGGGGGTGGGGGTGGGGGCTACTTAAAGTTCCAACCTTCTAATCACATGGTTGTCCCCTCTGACAACCAAGCCCCCACCCTGAGGGGCTTCCTAAAATTCACCCTATTAACATAACAAAAGATCTCTTTGTCACTCTCAACACTGAATGGGGAGGAAGACCAAATATATGGTTTTTATTACAAGTCACAAAATCACAAACAATTACCAAAACTCACACAAGGAGAAAGGGACAATCTGAGTTGGCCTATATCTATTAAAGAAATTAAAACAATAATTAATCTTCCCAAAGTACCAGGTACAGATAGGTTCACTGGTGAGTTCTACCAAATATTTAAATAAAAATTATGTGACTGCTGTACTATATCATTTTTTTTACATTTATTTATTTTAGAAAGAGAGTGAGCAGGGGAGGGGCAGAGAGAGGGAGAGAGAAATTCCAAGCAGGCTCTGCACTGTTAGCACAGAGCCCAATGCAAGGCTCAAACACATAAACTGTGAGATCATGACCTCAGCTGAAATCAAGAGTGGGACGCTTAACCAACTGAGCTATCCAGGCACCCCAATGCTGTACTATCTCTTAAAGACGATGAAAGCATAGAGGAATACTTCCTAATTCATTTTATGAGGCCAGTATTATCCCAATACCAAAATCAGACAAAGTTATTACAAGATGGGAAAACTGCAGACCAATATATATTTCACAGATAGATTGAAAAATCTTTATTAGAATATTAGTAAATTGATTCCAACAATATAGAAAGAACTGTATACTATATCCAAGTGAAATTTATTCTTGGTATGCAAATCTGGTTCACTATTTGAAAATCAGTTAATGTAATTATCTCATCAATAGGCTAAAGAAGAAATGTCATATAATCATATCAACAGATGCAGAAAAAGCATCTGACAAAATCAAACACATTCATAATAAAAACTCTCAGCAAACTAGGGATAGAGAGGGAACTTCCTCAACTTAATAAAGAACATCTACAAAAACCTACAGCTAATATTATATTTAATGGTAAAAAAAAACAAATGCTTTCCTATTTAGATGAGGAAGAGGATAAAGACGTCCCTTCTCACCATTCCCACTTAACACCATACTGGAAGACTTATGTAACGCAACAAATGAGAAAAAGAAATGAAAGTAATGTAGTTTGGGAAGGAAGAAATAAAACTGGCTGTTTGCCATAACACGATTGTCACTGTAGAATATCCTAAAGAATACAAAAATAAAAATAACAACCCTTCCTGGACCTAATAAGTGATTACAGCAAGGTTGCAGGATTCAGCTTAATACAGAAAAGTCAATTGCTTTCTTATATAACAGCAATGAACAATAGGATTTTGAAATTAACATTTACCTTAGCACCAAAAAGATAAATACATAATTTGGGATAAATCTAACAAAATGTGTACAAGATCTCCATGAGGAAAACCATAAAACTCTGATGAAAGAAATCAAAGATCTAAATACAGTAGGAGATATTTCATGTACATGGATAGAAGACTCTGTTGTCATGATTGTCATTCCTCCCAATTAAATCATAGATACAATGTAATCCCAGTAAAATCCCAGTTAGTTCTTTTGTAGATACCAACAAATTGGTTTTTTTAATGTTTATTTATTTTTTGAGAGAGAGAGAGAGAGCAAGCATGAGCGGGGCAGGGGCAGAGAGAGAGGGAGAGAGAGAATCCCAAGCAGGCTCCACGCTATCAGCACAAAGCCCAATGCGGGGCTACATCCCATGACCATGAGATCATGACCTGAGCTGAAATCAAGAGTCGGACACTTAACCAACTAAGCCATCCAGGCGCCCCTCCAACAAATTGATTCTAAAGTCTATGGGGAGAGGCCACAGACCCAGAATAGCTAACTCAGCATTGAAGGAAACAACAGACGACTGACACTCCGTGACTTCAAGACCAGTTATAAATCTACAGAAATCAAGACACATGATATTGGCAAAAACAATACACAAACAGATGAACAGAGTGGAATAGAGAGCCCAGAAACAGACACATACTCCTGAGGTCCACACCGCGGAGGACAGGAGGCTCTGAGTGTAGCGAAGGTGGAGGAAGAGCAGGACCCTTCCTGGGAGCAGAAGCCTGGGTGGCTGGGGGAGGTGCACCTCTATCAGGAGGTCTTACACCAGCGCTTCAGGCTCTTCCGTTACCAGGAGATGCCTGGGCCAGTGGCTGCGGCCCGAGACGCACAGCAAGGAGCAGATCCTGGAGCTGCTGGTGCTGGAGCAGCTCGTGACCGTCCTGCCCGCCGAGCTCCAGGCCTGGGTGCGGGGACAGCACCCGGAGAGCGGGGACGAGGTGGTGACCGTGTTGGAGAGTTTGGAGACAGCACACAACAGGTGGGGAAAGGTTAATCCATCGTTCCTTGATTAGACGCCAAGGGTCTGCCAGCAAGGAGCGGGGGCCTGTGTAAGCGAGGGGATTTCCGGCCCTTGTTGCTGGGCTAAAGCGTTGTCCTTTTGTTTTCTCTTTGAAACTCTGCTGCTTATGTGCTTTGTGTGAATTGATTATGACACAGGTCTCGTTATTCTGCTTCCTGTATCCATAGGAATTGTTTACAACATGTTATTTTTTAGTAATCTCTACAACCAGCGAGGAGTTTGAACTTCGAACCCGAGATCGCGGGCTCCACTGAGCAGCCACGCGCCCCCGTAGCAGATTTTTTTTAATCAAATTTTGAGGTTTTAGCTATTGCCGATATCTGAGATGGTCTTGTAAACCCAGCTCTACCTGTATGTCCTTAGGTTGAAGCCAAGCTCTACAAACAAGGACGTGGGACCTGTGAGCCTTGCAGATCAGCCCTGACCGTCCAGCCAAAGTGTGATCCTTGGGAGCACAGGCTTGTGCAAGAGAACAAAGCCTCAAAATGTGAATCCTGGTGGAGGTTTTGAAGCACTGAGTAGATCGCATCCGCCTGGGAGCTGTATTTCTGGCAAGAAAAGTGGTGTCTGGGGGTAGAATAAATTTAACACCAAAAGGTTATTTACAAAATGAGCATATCCAGAGCTGATTTAATTTTGAATTAAGATACTCAAAATTGTTGAATTTTGGTTTTTATTTTATTTTATTTTATTTTTTTTTTTTATGTTCTGCTTAAGATAGCACTTTTCAATTCTATGAATCCAATCACCAAGGACTATTTAAAAATATAGATGCCCATCGGGCGCCTGGGTGGCTCACGGTTGAGCATCTGACTTTGGATCAGGTCACCATCTCACTGTTAGTGGGTTGGAGCCCCACATCGGGTTCTGTGCTGACAGCTCAGATCCTGGAGCCTGCTTAGGATTCTGTGTCTCACTCTCTCTTCTCCTCCCCTGCTAGCTCTCTCTCAAAAATAAATGAACATTAAAAAAATAGATGCCCAAATCTACCATACATTTACTACAATAGATTCTAGTATTATATTTTTAAATTAATTATTAAAAGGGCTATTATTATAGAACAATAGTTTATATTTCAAAAATTGTAGTAGAGAAGGACACATAATGAAAATAAAAGTTCCATTCCAACATTCTCTAATATATACGTATTTCTAAAATCATTCCATGCCTCTCAAGCCCCCGTCCCTCTTTTAGGTCAAGTGGGATTATTTTTGTTATTGTTATTTTAATGTTTATTTATTTTTGAGGGACGGAGAAAGAGAGACAGAGCGTGAGCAGAAGTGGGGCAGAGAGAGAGGGAGACACAGAATCCAAAGCAGGCTCCAGGCTCTGAGCTGTCAGCACAGAGTTCTGTGGGGCTCGAACCCATTGACCATGAGATCATGACCTGAGCGAAAGTCGGACATTTAACCCACTGAGCCATCCAGGCCCCCCAGGTCAAATGGTATTATCCTGTATGGACTGTATTT
The DNA here is from genome assembly GCF_022079265.1 of Lynx rufus. Lineage (NCBI taxonomy): Eukaryota > Metazoa > Chordata > Mammalia > Carnivora > Felidae > Lynx > Lynx rufus. Next base: position 144,414,898 of record NW_025814878.1, read on the forward strand.
TCTTATTTTCTATATTCTTGATGTTCTGGCATTTAGGACCTTGATCCTGGTGCCCCTGGGAGAGCTAGCTGATTCCTAGAGACAGTGGAGAACTCCCTGCAAGTACCCTTTTCATATTTGAACCAGATAATCCAGAGTCCACTCCCCAGCTGGCTCCTTTATCAGGCTCCTTTATCAGACTCGCGCACACCAGTCCCCAATTTCTCCTGCTGTAAATCCCCCCGGGGCAAGGTGGTGGATAACCGCAGAACATCCCTGTAGAATCATTCAAACTATGCGATCCTGAGCTCATTCAGCAACCTACCCTGCCTTGCCTATTCCTTCTCTGGAAAACTCCAGTAAAGCTCTAGGCCACACTCTCTCCTCTCCTGCCTCCTGCCTTCCTACGTGGCCTGCACGAGGTGCCACGCCTGCTGTTCCTAGGGAATCTGTGGAGATCGAAACTTCTTCATGATAGTCCTTCCCATGCCTCCTTGATTAAGACAAATCCTGGGTACATTTTACTTTATTTTTTTAGTAAGCTCACCAACTTTTTAAAAAGTCTATTTGTCTTTTTTGAAAGAGAGAGCATAGGCAGGGTAGGGGCAGAGAGAGAGGGAGACAGAGCATCCAAAGCAGGCTCTGTGCTGACAGCAGAGAGCCTGATGTGGGGCTCAAACTCACAAAACCATGAGATCATGACCTGAGCCGAAGTCCGACGTTCAACTGGCCGAGCCGCCCAGGTGCCCCTAAATAATATTACTCTTATCAATAGAACTACTTTATTCATTTAATAGGTCTTTAGTTTTGTGTTGCATACATATAATTAATTTACTAGTCTTCTGCTGATACACATCTAAGCTGTTTGTAGTATTTTTATTACGCACAGTGCACCAGTGGGTGTCTTTACATAAAAGTCTGACACTTGTGTGGAATTCCTGGGAGAAAAAACTTCCCGTAAGTGCAGGCGCAAATGACAGGCACTGAATCGCCATGGTAGATCCATCACAGGGCAGCGAGGCTGCGGTGGTTGCCTGCGGAGTGAGTGCAGGGAGCACGCAGGGTGATGCAGAAAGACAAGTGAGGATTTGGACATTTTACTTTTATGCCTTTTGTACTGTTGAAGTTTTTCCCAGGCGTATCTATTCCTTCATCGTAAAAACAAAGGGCACAGGCTTTGGATTCCTGTAGACCTGTGTTCCAGGCCAGACTTTACCACTCACCTGCCATGTGATCCTAGGCCACTTACTTAATTTTTAGGTTTCAGTTACTAAATCTATTACCCAATTCATGGTGTTGCCATGAGCATCACCAAAAACTGGCTGATGGATTGGCATTTCAGCTGTCTGTTTCCGTGTACCAAACCACCCCCACAACGTAGTGGCTGAAAGGAACGACCATGAATTGTCTCCCACACTTCTGAGGGTGTCTTCTGTTGCACGTGATACCAGTTTGTGTTATCCAGGGCCCTCCTGGGCTGTGCTGCCCAAAATACCTTGCTCCCTTGTCTCCTGCCTTATCAGGAGGCAGAAAACTAGGCCTCTAGAGACACTGTGATGGCCTCAGGTTTCATGGGCTCTCCCGCCATCTCTCTAGAGGGTGACTGACCTTCTTACAGGGCAGCTCAGGATCTCAAGGACGCAGACGCACGGTGGTAAAGTCTTCGTCCCTGAGCTGACAGAGCTTTACTTGCACCACATTCTGTTGAATAAAGTGGGTCACGGGCCAGCCCAGATCCTGTGTGGGACGACTATACCAGGGGTAAATACTGGAAGGTGTGTTTGGTGGGGACTTTTGGAAGATTCTTGGGGAATTTTCATTTCATTCCACCATTTTGAGTTTTTAGATCTGGGCCAGGGCCCTGAGGGCCTTTATTTATTTATCTTCATTCTCTGTGACTCATAGGTGCAGTGAGTGTCAAAAACCATTAGGATGATGGCTCTCGATTATCTATCCTAATCTTTCATCAAAACCCTTTATATGGGACATGTGACATTTAAATCATTGACTTGCTCTTCCAGCAGAAGGCTGAACCAGGACTATGAGTGGTGAATTTGCTCCAAAGCCAAGTTCCGCGGAAAGGAGCACATTGGATGTTTTCTAGGATGCAAGATGTGGAGAAACCTCAATGTGAGGGCAAATCAGGACAGCAAAAGGTCGACCCCATAAGAGTCAAACAACACAAATGTAAGGAGTGTGGGAAGGCCTTTGCTCAGAGCTCAGGGGTGGTTTGCCCCTGGAGGATCCACACTCAGGAAAAACCCTGTCAATGTAACCAGTGTGGGAATGCTGTCAGTTATAAATCAGCCCTTCTTTCACACCAGGAAGTTCATAATAAAATAAAACGGTATCGGTATAATGAACGGGGGAAGGCCTTCAGTCAAGACACAGGCCTGGGTCGTCATTGGAGAATCCATACTGGGAAGAGACCCTCTGGGTGTAAAGAGTGCAGTAAACCATTTAGGCAAAGCTCACACCTTATTGGACGTCTGAGGGTCCACTCCAGAGAAGCCCTCCAGATGTCATGCATGTGGGAGGGCCTTCAGTCAGGGGTCGGGACTCACGGAGCATCAGAGAAGCCACACAGGAGAGAGACCCTACCTGTGCAAGGAATGGGGGAGAGCCTCCCGAGGGGGCACAGCCTTACTCCACACCTGAGGACCCACAATGGGGAGAAGCCCCATCAGTGTGAGGAGTGTGGACGAGCCTTCATTCAGAGGTCAAGCCTTGTTCGTCATCAGGGGATCCACAGAGGGCACAAGTCTGCGTTTGGGTCCTAACTGCAAGAAAGCCTTTAATCATGCAGCAGGCCTTACTGAACCACTCTAGGAAGCTATGCTGCATACAGACCCTATCGCTGTGTGGTAAGTTCGGGACGTCAGGATGTGGTGTGTCCATTCCGTTGTCATTCTAGGCCGTGAGACAGTCTGATGCACACATCCGGTTGAAAGATCTGGCGGTCTCCTCCCTTGTGGTCCGTCTGCCCTTCTGCTTCCTGAAGTCACCGTCATCACATACCCTGACTATCCCGACGACCCAGGGACTCCCGTGTTGTGGGCAGAGGACCACAAAGAAGTCATGTGTGTTCCCTGCAGAGAACTTAGCAGGCTGCATGGGGATGTGATGCTGTTTTTAAAGTTACATAAATGAGGGGTGAACTAGGGAGAGGTTTTCAAATGACTGCTCAGTGAGGTAATTTGCCCTTTTGTTCATCTCCCCTTCACCCTGTTGGTGCCAGGGGTGGGGGGCCACCTGCCCTCATGTTCTGAGGATGGACAAACAGGTGACACCCGGTGCCGGGCGGAGGTACACTCTCAGCACGACATCCAGGGCCACAGGGGAGCACGAGGAACAAACTGGGACTTTGGGATGCAGGCTTTGCAGTAACAAGAGGACGAGGTGGCCCCGATTTCTTGGGAGGATGTGACTGGCGTGTTTGAATAATGTTGTGCACAGGTGAGGAGGTGAAACCTGGTAGGTTGAGGCTGAGGTGGAGAGCAGCTAGTCTAATGTCGAACCAGCTGGGTGGGGAGCATTTCCTGCTGGGTGGGAGGCAGATCCGGCCAGAGCAGGAGAGCCCACTTGGGCCTAAGGGTCCCTGTGAGGCTCAAACACATCAAAGCAGCTCATGAAATTTTACGCCTTGCCGGCGCACTTTGTCAGCTTAGGGGAAAGGCAGTTTTTAGGAAGGAGTTACAATGTATATTTGCATCCTCAACTCCGCACTTCATTCATACGTCCTCTTTTTTCCTTTTTAAATCTCAGTGATACACATTTCTCTTCCAGTTTATCTCTGGGGGAAAAGTCCCAGAATTACCTTTGGCCATCCAGCACTCCAGGTGGATGTGCTCACATATTGTAGTGGGACTGAAGGGACATCAGGTGCCAGAGCCTCTAATCCTTCTCCTGCATCCTCCTGACTTTTCTTTTTTTTAAGTTTATTTTGAGTGAAAGAGAGAGTGGGGGAGGGGCCGAGAGACAGAGAGAATCCCAAGCAGGCTCCGGGCTGTCAGCACAGAGACCAATGTGGGGCTCGAACTCACCAACCGTGAGATCATGACCTGAGTTGAAACCAGAGTCAGAGGCTTAACCAACTGAGCAAGCCAGGTGGACCTCCCCCTTCTGACTTTCTTATGCTAAAAAATAGTAGATGTTTCAAGCTGAGGTCACTGTCTACTGTAATCATCTGGACGCTGAGGTTCTCATTATGCATTAGTTTATTTTTTCAGCCTTGAAATAAACAGTCTGAGAAGCATTGGTGTCGTCTACTACTTTGAATGAAATATACTTTTCACTACCAGGACTTAAGAAATTAGCAAGTTTATGGGGCACCTGGGTGGCTCAGTCGGTTAAGCATCTGACTTCAGCTCAGGACATGATCTCACAGTTCCTGGGTTTGTGCCCCGAGTCGGGCTCTGTGCTGACAGCTTGGAGCCTGGAGCCTGCTTCAGATTCTGTGTCTCCCTCTCTCTCTGCCCCTCCCCTGTTCACTCTCTGTCTCTCTCACAAATAAATAAACATTAAAAAAGATTTAAAAAAAGAAATTAGAAAGCTTATAGAGAGTATATATAAATTGGGTATTTCACTATATTAATATTTGTATGGGGATGGTATGAATAAATGCCAAGAAAACGTTGGAGGTGCTAATTGTTCATACTTACTGCCATCAAAGTACTTCTATTGTTTTGCTCTGTTTCAAGGTCTAGATAGGAAGTACTTGAGAGGTTGAAGTCTACAGGCCAGCGGGAACAGTTAATAAATATTTTAAAAATAAGAGAGAAGTGGAGACATTAAATCTCCCTGAAGTTGGACACCTCAAAATTGAAAATCTAGGCTTTCACACAATACCTGTACATTTGAGGAATTTTCAGCCGATTCAATGAGTTCTCCCATGAAATGTGCTGATGCACTGAGCTTTCTGGCAGTAGGAATTATGCCAGAGATGAAAACTGGTAGCCAAAGGTTCAGGTACATTTGGCAGACATTTTTGTAGCCCTTTCGTTGTTTTTAAGAATTGAATTAGCTGCCAACTTTAAAATGTTAGAGATTTTATGTAAAAGCCTGGATTTCCATCTTATTTGGAAAAATTAAGACCTGGCATCATCGGGCCAGATCTCTCTTGATATGCTTTCTAGTTCACTGGCATCATCACCCTCTAGCTCATGATGCATCTGGGCCCTGGAGACAAGAATTTGCTTATCTGGAGAATGACAACTTAAGAAGAGGTTTATGTTTAATGGCAGAGAAAATACAAACAATGTGAAGTTTGATCTTTTTGATTGGTTGTTTGCAAAAAAAAAAAAAAAAAAAAAAAGGGAGGGGCGCCTGGGTGGCGCAGTCGGTTAAGCGTCCGACTTCAGCCAGGTCACGATCTCACGGTCTGTGGGTTCGAGCCCCGCGTCACGCTCTGGGCTGATGGCTCAGAGCCTGGAGCCTGTTTCCGATTCTGTGTCTCCCTCTCTCTCTGCCCCTCCCCCGTTCATGCTCTGTCTCTCTCTGTCCCAAAAAAAATAAACGTTGAAAAAAAAAAAAAAAAATTAAAAAAAAAAAAAAAAGGGGGGTGACCAGAAGTTGAGGAAATTTTAAAACTAGGATTATTTATTTATTTTAAATTTATTTATTGAGAGAGAGAGCATGCGAGCAAGTTGGGGAGGGCAGAGAGACAGGAGCAGACTCCGCACTGTCAGCACAGAGCCCAACGCAGGGCTCAAACCCACAAACCGCAAGATCACGACCTGAGCCAAAATCAATAGTGTGACGGTCAACTGACTGAGCCGCCCAGGCACCCCAGGGTTCTTCTTCCCCTTTTTTTTTTTTTTTTTTTAAGTTTATTTTTGAGAGATCAGGGAGGGGTAGAGAGAGGGAGAGAGAGAATCCTATCATCTACCATCAGCACAGAGCCAGACTCTGGGGTGGATCCCATGAACTGTTGAGATCATGACCTGAGCCTAAACGAAGAGTAGGTGGCTAAACAGACTGAGCCACCCAGGCACCCCTAAAAATAGGATTATTGCTTGATTTAGCTTAAGTGAAAGTAATAAATAGGTACTGTAAATGTCAGTAACTTGACCTTTGTGGCCAAACATCTTCACAAGTAGACAGAAGAGCTCTCTGCACAGGGACGTGGATAACACACATTTCCCAATATGTTACTTGTTTAGACAGTGGTCATTGCACACGTATATGTCATGTATTTTAAGGGTATGTACTGCTACAAGTAGTACTTTACTACTAAGTAAAACATGGATTCAAATTTGATGAATTTACAATCTAATGGGAAAGACAAATGAACACAAATCAAGAAAACAATCCTGCCTGGAAGAACTGGGAAGGTATACAAAGAAAATGGGCAAGGGCATTGGTAGGACTTTAAGGATGAATTTTATCAGTTCAGGTACTCCAGAGAAATAGAGTATGAACATGTGTTTTTGTAAGGAATCAGCTCAGGCAATTGCGCGGGTTGCTAAGTCTACGACCTGCAAAGCAGGCTGCCAGGGTGGGAACTCAGGCAGGATCTCCACGTGACAGTCTTGAGGCAAAATGCCTTCTTGGGGATGTTTTTAACTTTTAGGGCCTGTGGCTGATTAGCCAAGGCCCATCCAGCCGTGCGAGAATGGGAAGGGAGGTCTCTGCTCAAGTCAACCGATCCCAGAAGTGAACCCCATGTACCAGGTCGCTTCGCGACAGCAGCCGCGCCGTGGGAGCGTGAAGCCACCACGGGAGAGGCGCAGGGCGCAGTCAACGCCGCCGGCGTCCCACGCGATTCTCCCGAGGGCGCCATGCAGCGCAGTCGGGTTGTGCGCGGTGCTCCCGTCCGCGTAAACGCGTCCCGCGGAGGGGCAGAGCATGGCCGGGCAGCAAGCCGTCTCGGTGCTGGGGCCACGGGAAGGGCACAAGCCTACCCTCCGGCACAGACTGGGTACGTGGGGAGGCAGGTGGCGAGCGGCCAGGCGGCTCCGAGAGCCGGAGGCGGGCGGGGGTGTCGTGACCACACCGGCCCGGGAGCGCAAGTCATAGAGACGCCCAGACCTCCCGGTACCTACGCAAACCCGGAAGTAGCCTCTCGGGATCCAGTTCCGCGGACCACTCGACGGCATCTAGTTGCGCGTCGGCGTGGGCTCGCGGTGCGGCGGGGCGCGGAGAGGGGATCGGACAGAGGGCTGGGGCTGGACGCGAGGTGAGGGGCGTGGGGCGAGCCTCTGCTTGGCCTGCCCAGCCGGCCCCGGGGGCGGGCGCTCACGCCGCTCACGCCCGGGCGAGCGTGGCATTACTTGTAGCCCCGGGGGCTGTGAGCGCCGCAAAGACCTGCCTCCGCAGCCTGGGTGCAATGTGTCCCTAAGTTGTTCGGGTCGGCTTATCACCGCTATCGTGTTAGCAGGCTTATCCAAGTTCTCCGCTGCCCGGGTCATTTTGTTGTGTTTACAATACGTTCTGATCCCCTCCCCCCACCCCCAGAGTCCAGAAGAGCCTTCACCCTGACTCCGACTCTGCCCCGAGTCCAGTGAGTTTTGTCTGGAGCCTTCACAGCCCGAGTTGTCTAAAATTTGGCGTAACCCTGACTCCTGTCGTCCACACTCCCTGAGAGCAGGAGGGTTTGCACGTAGTGAACCGGGAAGAGAACATTTTGGGGAGCTGTCGACACTGTCTAGGAAGGTGCTTCCTGTCCGCCCTCTTGCATTTCCGGCGCTTCTGCTGAGGAGGCCTCTGGGCCCCGCGAAGACCTAAGGGGCTCCAGGAACCGCCGTCAGTGGCCGAAGCCAGACGTGCATACTGCATACCGAAGAGAAGAGCGGATCCTGGATCCTGGAGCTGCTGGGGATGGACCGGCTTCCCTGCCCCCCGGGGAGCTGGAGGCATTAAAGGGGAAGCCACGCGGGGTAAGGGAGGGAGCTGCATGCGGGAGGAACAGGTGGCCTGGCGGGTAGTCACAGGTGGACGTGACCCTGAACAGACTCGCGCCGTTTTCCAATCCGGTCAGGCTTTATCCTCTGGGAAGGTCTGGTCCTTCACTCCTCAAGGCAAATGGTCCGCAAATCTCAAGGGAAGTTGGTTATTTCTGCTACGGACCAAAGGACTTAGGTCAGCAAGCAAGGAGTGCGTAGGCTTGAAGCAAGGTCACCCTTAGATGGGTTGGAGTGCGTTGGACCGATGTTACCGCCCTCCCAAGGCTGTATCAGCTGATTAGAGCATCTATTCACACACACAGTGAGGTCAAGTTTTTGTTGTTGTCATTTGTTTTTAGTAAATTACCACACAGCAAGGATAACCTGTTTTTACCAGACAAATGGGCCTTAGGCTCAACAAATTATTTTCCCTCACTATACAGGATGTTCTTAGAAAGTAAGCATTCTTATCCCAAACACTGGGTTACATTTATTTTCTAATATTTAAGGCAACTTAAATAGAAGTGTACCTCAATGAAAACGACTTCATTTTGTCGACGGCGTGTTGTGCTTTCCTGATCCTGTTGCGTGTATTCCGGGAGACGCCGGAAGTGGGACGCGGCCGCGCGCGCCAGGGGGCGTGGCCTCCAGGAGCCGCGGGCGGGGCGCTTCCGGGAGCCCGGCGGCCGCTTCCGGGAGCCGGGGGCTGGGCCCCGCACGCTGTGGCGGAGCTGGTTGAGCGGCCTAGTGTGTCCCTCGCCTTGGGGTCCAGGGTTGGGGCTCGGACCCCGGCGGGAGCGGCCCTGCGGACCCCCGACGAGCTGAGCCGCGAGGGCGACCCGGAGTGGGGGCCCCTCGATGCGAGCAGGGAGTAGGGCTCCGCGCTCGTCGTTGCCAAGCCAGCACGAACGAAGGTCACTGCTGTTGTGACCGCGGTTCCTCAGCGCTTCTCTCCCTCTGGGTGGGCGCATCTGCGCGCGGACGGACGACCCTGTGCCACCTCACGAGGCTTGGAAGTGTTCCCTGAGGCCGGGGCGCCGGATTCGGAGGCTTCTTCGGCCCGCGCGCCCCTCCTCCAGTGACGCGACACCACCCTACGCGCGGGGTTCCGCTGGTAGTTGTGATTGCTGACTGCCCCGCGTGGAGTGGACGCTCCAGGATGCCAGGGCTCTGTGCACTGACGCAGTTCGAATGCCTGCAATGCTTTCTGCACAGGCTCGGCCTCTATTAGTGCATTTTTGTGGATTTACCGAATGAATAAAAATAGTTACTGCGGTCACAGGTCTTGCGTGGTTCTTCACAGGATCTGCCGTTTACCCCCTATTTAGTTCTGTGCCCTAGAGCGCCCTCAGCAGCCTCCAGGTGACACGCCGGCAGAAGCCAGGCAGGATGGCTGTGGACACAAGAAAGTCTGCCGGCCATTTCCACCCTGAATGGGGTCAGCAGGGGCCTGCGGTGGTGAAGGTGGAGCTGGAGGAGGACAACCCCAGGAGTCAGGTGCCGGACAACCAGCCCCCTGCCTGGGAGATCTTCAGACAGCGCTTCAGACACTTTTGCTACCGGGAGACGCCTGGACCCAGGGAGGCGCTGCGCCGACTCCGCGAGCTGTGCCGCCAGTGGCTGCGGCCCGAGACGCACAGCAAGGAGCAGATCCTGGAGCTGCTGGTGCTGGAGCAGTTCCTGACCGTCCTGCCCGCGGAGCTCCAGGCCTGGGTGCGGGAGCACCGTCCGGAGAGCGGGGACGAGGTGGTGACGGTGCTGGAGGATCTGGACGGAAAAAGAAATGTACAAGTAGGAAGGCACTGGTCTGATATGGTTGTGGGTGACTGGGAACAAAACTTCCTCAGTTGTGGAGCTCTGAGGGAGCAAGGGCAGAACCAGCATTCAGCAGGGGACTGAGCGTCTTGCTAAGCCAGCCCCGAGCAGAGGGAGAGGGAGGGAACTGCAGATTCAGAGATGGTGAGTAAAGATAAGGAAGACATTTTATCTTTCAGACACTAGAGGGGCATCATGCTCCTTACTTTAGAGGTCTCTCAACTCTCGGCCACAAAGGAGGAGGTGAAATCATTCCCAGTTTGCACACATGGAAACTAAGGTCAGAGAGGTTGTGTAACTTGGCCAGGGACACACAGGCAATAGTGAAATGACAGAAACAAGTCTTGATCGGATTTTGCTTTGCTTACTTTTCTAGCTATTTCTCAGTGCCCCAGAAGGTAAATAAGGCCCTGTTTTCAATTTTCTTTTTCCTAGTGTCTCGGGGATATTTCTTGTGGATTCCTCAAGGAGTCCTTCCAAACCAGTTTAGTCTCTTAAATTTTCAGTGTCCTTGGGGCTTAATCACTACTGCTTGTCTCCAGGTTTCAGCCTGTGTTCTGGAACAGGAAATCCTTTTGCAGAGAGTGACCCTTCAGACGCTGGATGAAGAATCTTCATACACATGGGTTCAGCCCCCAGCAATCCAGTTCAAGGGCAAAGGACCTGAGCCCCAACCATCAGAGGAAGGAGGTGAGGCAATACTTTCTCTGGGGAATTTGGACGGAAATGAACTCTGAGTTGAATTTTTTTGTGTGGAGTATGACATGTTCATTCCTTGTGATGAGGGTTATTAAAGAACATGATGAAGGCAACATTTTAGGTAATAATGATTAAAAGGCAGTAAGTCATATCAGAACAGCCTCAGTGGTATGGTTGGTTTTAAATATCCGTATTTGCAGGGCACCTAGGTGACTCAGTTGGTTAAGCATCCGACTTCAGGTTAGGTCATGATCTCGTGGTTTGTGAGTTCAAGCCCCACATCAGGCTCTACGCTGATCACTCAGAGCCTGGAGCCTGCCTTGGATTCTGTGTCTCCCTCTCTGCCCCTCCCCTGCTCATGCTCTGTTTCTCTCAAATAAACATTAAAAAATATGTATATCTATCTTTGAATTTTCTGCATATGGTCTAGTAGAAATGTTATTTAAAGAATTTTGATGCCTACATTTTTCAGTTGATACTGATAGGATATTAACCCTGTAAAACTATATTAACTGTTTTGAAAGTTACCTTTTATTATTACCAGAGAAGTATACATGCATTGTACAAAGTTAGAAAGTACATAGTAGCAAAATAAGAAAATAAAGCACCATGTTCTATCACCCAGAGATTATTACAACTGATGACTTTTTATTCTATATCTGTGTAGCTTTTTATGTGCATGTGTATTTATATGCGGGTATGTGTACACGCATGTGCATACACACACATACCTTTTACCAAAGAGAGCTCATACTCTGCTATTTTCTGATCTATTTAGTTCAGCTAATGATCTTTCCTTTCCCCCATCAGTACATCTTCATGTTACCTAAATTCAGTTCAAATTCAGATTGGCTCAGTTTTTTTCGAAAATGTATTTAAAGCTGATTTGTCCAACTCTGGGTAGAATCCGGGGTTGTTCATGCCTCTTAATTCTTTGCTACATTAAAACAATTCCACTCCCATTTTTTCCCCATAACCCAGACTTTTTGATGAGCCCAGGCCAGTTTCCCTGCCTGTGGAGTTTTTTAATTGCTTCCTCATTGTATCCTTTACTTTGCTGCCCACGTACCTTGTATTTGCTATAAACTGGCAGTTGCATCTGAAGGCTTGAAGGATTTGAGTTAAACATTTTGGGCTAGAATTAATATTAGGTAATAAGAGACATTAATACCTGGGTGACCCGCTATTTAAATCACCGGCTTAGCATGATGACAGGAAATAGCTGGTTTCCCCCTCATAGCTAACTGTGAGTGTCGCCTTGCCACTTTGCAAATAGCCAGTTCCCCGTCAACAAATTATAAATGTTTGATAAACCTCGTATGGGTCAACCATTTTATTAAGAGTTACAGGATGAATTTGTAATTCTTTCATTCCTTCTCTGTTATTAACTGGCATTCTTCATAGTAAAGCTTTCCTTCATCCGATATGTCTGTTTGGTCACTTCCTTCTAGGCAGTCATGACTGATGCTTAGTTTCCCCCTTTTATTGACCAGTTTTCAAATTCAGGAAGTGGTTTATTAGGCACCTTAAATGGTGACATGAGATTTTAGGTTTTTTCCTGTGTGGGTATCATTATGGACATAGGCATTTGTATTGAGTCAGCGTGTTTCAACCCACCACATTTCAATCCACCCTTTCTTCCACACATCTTTGGCTTATGTGGATGTCTTCAGTCTTGCTCCCATCTCCGTTAATTTTGGCTCTGTTAGTTTTGAATGCTTGCTTTTACTTTTTGAACAAAATAAATTGTTTCAGGCTCACCTTGTATCTTCCCTGTACCCAGATCTGCTGTCAACCATTGCTGAAGGAGCCTTGGTTTTTTAAATGGAGAATAAGATCTGGGTGTGAGGCGTGTTCTTTATCATGTGGGTAACACTGCTTCTAGGACATTTCATGGGCAGAGCTACATAATACATATTTTTTCCTAACACGCATGAATTTATATTGATGTATTCGATTGTTTTACCATTACAATGTTCCATTACCTTTCTCTATTATATTTGGTGTCTGCATTTATTTTTTTTAATTCATTTCTTATGTTCTCCTTTGGCTGGCTGGCTGGCTGGCTGGTTGGTTGGTTGGTTTATTCATTCACTCGCTCACTTATTTACTTAAGGTTGTGACACTATCAGGTGATCCCGAGAAGCACAGGAGTGGGAATGGAGACACTGAAGGGAGAAAAGCCAATAAAGTGCATGAGTGAGCAGGCTGTCTTGGTTTATTTAGTTGTCTTTGTTGTTGTTGTTTTCTAACTTTTGATGTGGGTTGATTTATATATTTTCATTCTCCTATTTACTAATATAAATATTTGATGGCATGAATATTTCATTGAACACTGCTCTAGATGAATTCCAAATGTTCTGAAATGTAGTGTTCTCATTGTTATTTTCTATAAAATCTGAAATGTGTGTTTATATTTTGCCTTTGAAGTAACAGTTTTTTCTTTCAAATGTTTGTTTATTTACTTTTGAGAGAGAGAGAGAGAGCGAGCAGGGGAAGGGCAGAGAGAGAGGGAGACAGAATCTTTTTTTTTTTTTTTAATTTTTTTTGGGGGGCGCCTGGGTGGCTCAGTCGGTTAAGCGTCCAACTTCAGCTCAGGTCACCATCTCGCAGTCCGTGAGTTCGAGCCCCACGTCGGCCTCTGGGCTGATGGCTCAGAGCCTGGAGCCTGTTTCCGATTCTGTGTCTCCCTCTCTCTCTGTCCCTCCCCCACTCATCCTCTTCTCTCTCTGTCTCAAAAATAAATAAACATTAAAAAAAATTTTTTTTTTAATTTTTTTTAAATGTTTATTTTTGACAGAGAGAGAGACAGAGCATGAACAGGGGAGGGGCACAGAGAGAGGGAGACACAGAATCCAAAGCAGGCTCCAGGGTCTGAGCCATCAGCACAGAGTTCAACACAGGGCTCGAACTCATGGACCACAAGATCATGACCTGAGCCAAAGTCAGATGCTCAACTGACTGAACCACCCATGTGCTTCTTTTAAGATTTTATTTTTAAGTAATCTCTACATCCAACGTGGGGCTCGAACTCATAACCCTGAGATCAAGTGTTGCATGCTCTACCGGCTAAGCCTGCCAGGTGCCCCTGTCTGTTTTTTTATATCACCTATAGTTTCTGCTTTAGGAAAGTTGCCACTCTGTTATTTTCTGTATAATTATTCATATGTGTTACATCTGCATTGCAAATTGTATTCTTCATTTTAGCATTTTTAAGTGCTCTTCTTTGTCTCATTTCATGCTTTTGGCCTGCATCTCCCCTTTCAAAATCTTGATTCTTTCTTTCTTTTTATTTGCATTTGCTTAATTTATCCTTATTCACATATTTTGCTGTATATGTGTCTCTTGACTATACACATAGAGTTGAGGGGAGCCGGGGGGGCTCAGTCGGTTAAGCGTCTGACTCTTAATTTCGGCTCAGGCCATGATCTGCTGGTTTGTGAGTTTGATCCCCCATCAGGTTCTGTACTGACAGTGGGGAGCCTACTTGGGAGTCTCTCTCGCTACCTGTCTGTCTTCCCCTCCCTGTGCACGCTCTCTCTCTCAAAATGAATAAAATAGGGGTGCCTGGGTGACTCTGTCCTTTAAGCTTCCAACTCTTGGTTTCGGCTCAGATCATGATACATGATACATGGTTTGTGGGATGGAGCCCCCACATCAGGCTCTGCACTGACAGCACAAAGCCTGCTTGGGATTTTCTCTCTCTCTCTCTCTCTCTCTCTCTCTCTGCGCCCCCCCCCCCACTGTCTCTGTCTCTCTCAAATAAATAAACTTAAAAAGATAAAAATAAGGGCGCCTGGGTGGCGCAGTCGGTTGAGCGTCCGACTTGAGCCAGGTCACGATCTCGCGGTCCGTGAGATCGAGCCCCGCGTCAGGATCTGGGCTGATGGCTCAGAGCCTGGAGCCTGTTTCCAATTCTGTGTCTCCCTCTCTCTCTCTGCCCCTCCCCCGTTCACGCTCTGTCTCTCTCTGTCCCAAAAAAATAAATAAACGTTGAAAAAAGATAAAAATAAATAGGGGCACTTGGGTGGCTCACTTGGCTAAGTGTCTGACTTTGACTTAGGTCATGATCTCGTGGTTTGTGGGTTTGAGCCCCGTGTTGGGCTCTGTGCTGACAGCTCAGAGCCTGGAGCCTGCTTCAAATTTTGTGTCTCCCTCTCTCTCTGCCTCTCCCCAGCTCTCTCTCTCTCTCTCTCTCTGTCTCAAAAATAAATAAACGTGGGGCGCCTGGGTGGCGCAGTCGGTTAAGCGTCCGACTTCAGCCAGGTCACGATCTCACGGTCCGTGAGTTCGAGCCCCGCGTCAGGCTCTGGGCTGATGGCTCAGAGCCTGGAGCCTGTTTCCGATTCTGTGTCTCCCTCTCTCTCTGCCCCTCCCCCGTTCATGCTCTGTCTCTCTCTGTCCCAAAAATAAATAAACATTGAAAAAAAAAATTTTTTTTAAATAAATAAATAAACTTAAAAAATAAATACACACACACACATACATATATATATATATATATATATATATATATATATATATAAAATAGAGTTCAGTTTTGCTCTGTGAGCAAATCTAGTGTTTTTTAATAGTTAAGCCATTTGCATTTATTGATATGGCTGTTAGGACAATTATGTTTGACTTTAACATAATTTGCTTATGTTTTTCATTCTACGTGTCCTCTATACACATACGAATATATGAACATAAGTACAAACATTCATATGTGCATAGATACATATGTGTGTGTGCATGTGCGTGTATATGCTTTTCAATGTGTGGTTTACTTTTTTTTTTTTTTTTTTTATTTTTTGGACTTTATTTTTAAGTAACCTCTACATCCAACATGGGCCTTGACCTCAACCCTGAGATCAAGGGTCTTGTGCTCTTCCAACTGAGCCAGCCAGGTGCCCCTCCTCCACTCTTTTCTTTTTAGTTGTAGTAGTTCTTACACTGAGGAAGCTTTGTGTTTTTGTGCTAGTTGTACATAGTTATCAACTACTGCTTAACAAGGGTACCACAAAGTTAGTGGCTTAAAACCATACACGTTTTATCTCACAATGTCTGTGGGTCAAGAGTCTGGGTTGGCTCAGCTGGCCCCGTGCTTCTGGGTCTCTTACAAGGTTGTAGTCAAGGTGCTAGGGCTGAGGTCTCATCTGAGTTGTGACTGGGGAAGGATCTATTTCCAGCCTTACATCGATGCCGGCAGGACTCACTTCTCTGTCAGACAGGGACTTCTCTATCTCAGTCCCTTGCCGGCCGCTGGCCAAGGCCACTCTTGCCACATGGCTTCTCTGTATGGTGGCGGTGGCTCTCTTCATCAAAGCCAGCAAGCCAGCAAGGAAGGATGTTAGTGGAGAGTCCATCAGCAAGATGGGACTTACAGTCTTATGTCACTGCAGAAGTGACAGCCTGTCACCTTTGCCACACGCTGCTGGTAACTCAGCCATGCTTTGTTCTTTCTCGCTTCCACACCTGTACCATGACTAACATAAGAGGTGATGCGATATCTTCTGTTAACATCAACCTAAAATCAAGACTAACCTTTCCAGCTGTCTATCTCTTACATTGCTTTTGAGTTATCTTTTCTCCTCAAGTTGTGTGGTCTGTTGTTCCAGATGGTGGAGTGAGGACTGACAACGTGATGTTAGACGTGAAGCAGGAACTCTGTGAAGAAACAGAGCCTTGTGGGAAGGGGTCTGATGGACAGGATGGAACTTCATCTCAGCATGCCAAATACACAGGGGACAGGGAGCCCAGTGGAACTTTGGAAAGGCAGGACGGGGGTGCCCCAGGCAGAAAAGTCTCTGCCTGTGAAGAATGCAGGAAAACCTTCACCTGGACAAGAGGCCTTCACACGCACAGGAGGACCCACAGCGGGGAGACACCATGCTCACACACAGAGTGTGGAGAGGCCTTCATCGGACGGTCAGAGCTTAGCCAGCACCAGGAGCTTCGTGGCAAGGGAAAGCCTTATCACTGTCAAGAGTGTGGCAAAGGTTTCAGTCAGAAAGCAGGCCTCCTCCAACATCTCAAAAGCCACACTGGAGAAAAGCCATATCGATGTAGTAAATGTGGCCGGTGTTTTAGTCGGAGATCAGTTCTTACAAAGCATCAAAGTGTCCACACTGGAGAGAAACCTTTTGAATGTGCAGACTGTGGAAAAGCCTTCTGCCATAGTTCAGACCTAACTGAACATCAGCGATTCCACAAGGAGAAGCCTTATGAATGTAACGAGTGTGGGAAAACCTTCCGGCAACGTTCACATCTGATTGAGCATCAGCGAATTCACAGTGAAGAAAAACCCTATGAATGCAAAGTGTGTGGAAAAGCGTTCACTCAGTATGCAGGACTTAACCAACACCAGAGAATCCATACTGGAGAGAAACCTTTTGAATGTCCTGTGTGTGGACGCGCCTTTAGCCGGACCTCAGAACTCATAATACATCACAGAATCCACTCGGGGGAGAAACCCTATGAGTGTGCTGAGTGTGGCAAAACCTTTAGCGTGAGCTCAACCCTGGTCATACATCAAAGAAGCCACACTGGGGAGAAGCCCTATAAATGTGGTGAGTGTGGCGAAGCCTTCAGCCAACGCTCGGGCCTTAATAAGCACAGGTTGGGAGGGAAGCACGGGAACCCCCCTGAGCCAGGAACACACAAGTGTGGTGAGTGTGGGAAGACCTTCACTCGGTCGACCGGCCTGCGGAACCATACAAGAATCCACACTGGGGATAAAACCTACCAGTGCCCTGAGTGTGGGAAGGCCTTCACCAGGGGCGAGCATCTTATCGAACACCAGGCGATTCACAACAAGGTAAAGCCCTATCAGTGTAAAGAGTGTGGCAAAGCCTTCAGTCAGAAGACGGGTCTTAGTCACCATGTCAGAATCCACACGGGAGAGAAGCCTTTTCAGTGCCCGGAATGTGGGCGCGCCTTCAGTTGGAAGTCAGATCTCAAGAAACATAAGAGAGTCCACTCGGAGGAGAAGCCCTATGCGTGTGAGGAGTGTGGGAAGGCCTACAGGCAGAGAGCCACGCTGCTCCAGCACCTGAGGGGCCACGGGGAGCTGAGCCCGGCCGGCCGAGTGAGTGCGGGGAATCCCCCTGGGGGCCCCGACCCAGTACCAGAGAATCCGCTGCACCCCGACACCCCGCCCGGGCGTGAGGTGAAAACTGCGGGGAGAATCCACGACTCCTTTTCTTAACTGAGATAAAATGTTTCTTGAACTTCGTTATTTAAAGAAAACCAGAGATGCCACACTGGAAAGTTTTTATAGGAGCGCTGCGGTGGCTCAGTCGGTTAAGCATCCAACTTTGACTCAGGTGGTGATCTCACCATTCATGAGTTTGAACCCCATGTTGGGCTGTGTGCTGACAGCTCAGAGCCTGGAGCCTGCTACGGATTCTGTGCCTCCTTCTCTCTCTGCCCCTCCCCTCTTACACTCTGTCTCTCTCTCAAAAATAAATAAACTTGGGGCACCTGGGTGGCTCAGTCGGTTAGGTGTCCGACTTCAGCTCAGGTCAGTATCTCATGGTTAGTGGGTTCAAGCCTCGCATCGGTCTCTGTGCTGACAGCTCAGAGCCTGGGGCCTGCTTCGGATTCTGTGTCTCCTTCTCTGTCTGCCCCTTGCCTGCTCATGCTCTGTCTCTCTCTCTCTCTCTCAAAAATAAACATTAAAAAACAAACAAAAAAATTTAAAATAATAATAAATAAATGTGCTTAAAAAATAAGTTTTTATAAAGGTCATAAATGCTGGAAAAGTTGAGAATTTAGAAAAATAAACGTCAATAAGCAATTTACATGTGATTACCTTTATTAAATGCAACTAAGTATCAGTTAATAGGATGAAAAGTCACAAGGGAAGCTATAAAAAAATTATATTTTCTACTGAATTCACATGTTTTCATGTAGTGTGTTTTCAACCCATTCTAATTCCTCACTAGCTTTAGCCTAGCCCTGCGTTGAAATTACTACTCTGAGTACCGGCCCCGGGACACTACAATGTCCAAGTTTGGAATGTGTGGAATGTGCGAGGTGAGTTGTCTTGTTTCCTTCCCTCCCTAACCACGCCCTTAGCCACAAGTGGGTGGCCTGCAGACCCTTCCTGGTCTCCACCCCTATAATTAGCATTTCCTGATGAAGAAAGGATGTGTTATATAGTTGTTTTTTTTTAATGTTTATTCATTTTTGAGGGAGAGCACGAGCAGGGGAGGGGCAAAGAGAGAAGGGGGCAGAGGATCTGAAGCAGGCTCCAGGCTCCGCAGGTGACAGCACAGAGCCCAGTGTGGGACTTGAACTCACAAACCATGAGATCATGACCTGAGCCGAAGTTGGACGCTCAACCCACTGAGCCACCCAGGCACCCCAAGGATGTGCTATAGTCTGAGTGACGTGGAGAGCATAGTGTGTTGGCCTCCAGTAGCTCAAAATCAGGGGTGGGGGCACATTCTGACCAAAGCCAAGGGCATACTCTTCTCATTGTGAGCACGCTCCTTGAGCTTACAACCGAGGACAGAAGGGAAGAGGGAAAATCAAACTTTTCATTCCAGCATTTTCGCCCTCCTACAAGTTATATTTACACAACTGAAAACCTCTTTTGGAACTACCTGTGTCCCTCGGGCAATGACATGAGGGACTTCTGTGCTGAACCTCATAATAGTTTTCAAATACTGGAGAGTATTTTCTCATTTTTTTGTGCTGTCCATAATGGAACAGCTACAGATGTGACACATTTTAAAGTTTAATCTGCATTATTAATGTTGTCTTCAACACTTTCTTAAATCTAGACAGCCAGCAAGAGAACAATCCTGCTTCTCCTTTTCTTTGATGTTTGCATCATGTCTCTTTTCCCAACCTTTTACTTTCCATTTACCTGTATCATTAAATTTGAAGAGCGTTTCTTACAGACGGCACATGTTTGGGTGACGGGTTTTTAATTTATTCCACCAACTGTTGTCTTAGGATTGGTGGATTGAACTGAAGCGTTTTCTACTTAATGTCATTATTGGTATTTTAAGGCTTAAGTCTGCTATTTTTTTTCTTGTTCCCTGTGTTGCATCTCTGTGGTTTCTCTTCCCTGCCTTCTTGAACATGATTTTGGAAGTCCATCCTGACTGGTTTATAATGTTTTTGAATGTATCTCTGAATAGCATCTTTGTCGTTGATAACAGCTGTTATTTTGAACTGGCTTTCAACCCACATACACTCTACCCCTTTCTCTCCAAGAAATACATCAGGTTTTGTTAATCTTGACTTGAGAACAACCGTAGACAGGAATACAAACATTCTAAACAGACACGGAGGACCAGAGTTGGGTTCTTATCAAAGTCTGTGTTGGTTTTTTTCTGTTACTGGTTACTCTTACATCTCAGGAGAGCCCGTGATGAGGGAGCCCGCCAGGACTTCTGGAGCTAAGAAGGACTGAGAGCAGGACTCTGTTTTATTCTCAGCCTGTCTCTGCACTTCAAGCAGTACCTGACATGTATTTGTTGCTCCATAAATATTGAAGGAAGGAAGGAAAGGAGGCTTCTGAGCCTTGGTCAGCTCTGAGTTCGTTACCAGTGGCTGAGGCTGGAGACACGACCAGGCGCTGATCCTGGAGCTCCTGGTATATTAAGTGTTCTTGACCATCCTGCCTGAGGAGCTATAGGCCTAAGTTCAAAAACATAATCCAGGGGAACATGATACCTTTGCTGTGGGAGAAATCTGGTTAACAACACCTTAAGTAATCCAACAACAGCTAGTAATGGGATGAACTGATATATGGCTTCTCATATCATTGCTTCACTGAGGACACATCACTTCTGTGGTATTTTTGGCAAAAAAAAAAAAAAAAAAAATGCATAACCTGAATCTAGTCGTGAGGAAACATTAGGCAAACCCAAGTTTGGGGCAGAGTGTTCAACAGACCAACTGCCCTGTGTTCTTCAAAAATATCTATGTATGGGGCACCTGGGTGGCGCAGTCGGTTAAGCGTCCGACTTCAGCCAGGTCACGATCTCGCGGTCCGTGGGTTCGAGGCCCGCGTCAGGCTCTGGGCTGATGGCTCGGAGCCTGGAGCCTGTTTCCGATTCTGTGTCTCCCTCTCTCTCTGCCCCTCCCCCGTTCATGCTCTGTCTCTCTCTGTCCCAAAAATAAATAAAAACGTTGAAAAAAAATTTAAAAAAAAATCTATGTTTGAGAGACACACATTGGGGAATTGTTTTAGATTAAAGGAGATTAAGAAATGTAATGTGAGCTCAATGTGTGAGCCTAGGTTGGATCCCAGACTGGAATAAAATTTATGTGAAGAACATTATTGGGACAGTTGGCATAATGGAAACATGGACTATTCATTCAATAATAGTATTGTATCAGTGTTCAGTTTGAGTCAGGCATTGTTTTGTGGTCCCAAGGCAGAATGTCTCTGTTTTTAGAATGTGCATGTTAAAGTGTTCAGGGATGAAGGTTCTTGGTACCACAACACATCTTTAGGAAGTTTAGTGGGTTAGCGAATGACAGCAGTCAGGTATACGTGGAGGAGAAAACCAAGTGTCAAGCATTAACAATAGGCAAATCTCAGTAAAAGGGATATAGCACTCATGTTGTTCCTATAATTTTTTCTAAGTGAAGGTTGAAATAAAAACCATACCCACACCAGAACAAACCCAAAGAGTGAATATCAAGTATTGGTTTTTTTTGGAGAAGTGTAGAGAGTACGTGAGAAGCCAGGACAACTTGTGGAAGGAGGGAGGTAAGTGACAGATGTCTCAGTATAGGAAAGGCTGGAACGCACTTGGTGACAGTACTAGTCTGTATATTCTGGGTTGTTTCGACAACTCTACCAGACACTCGAAACTTCTCATGTAAGGAAGGTTTTCTCATTGGACTTCTTCTTTCCAACAGAGGCCAGTTTGCACTGAAGTGTTTTCTTGTAGCATCTACATTTTCCACTGAATGATTATCAAGCTTCTCTCAGACTCAGGACTCTTTTAAGATGAACTCACACACCACTTACCTCACAGACACTGAAATTCTTCTAGCGGCCATTCACCTCACTAGACATAAGCATTAAATAATGCAGGTTTAGAGCTGGAAGAGATCAGAACAAAACACCCTCACTCCTTTCTCAAGCCTTTGTTAAGTGCCAACCCTGTGCCAACCATATAAAGGAAAACGATGCAAAAAATGTTTAGCAGATGCAAAATGGGCATTCTTCCAAGATGAAAAGTGCTTTATTGGGAAGAATTGTTTTATTTTTATTTTATTTCATTCAGAGAACAGAAGCTTGATTTGCGGCGTGTCTCAGACCACTGCTCCTGACTTCCTACTGGATTTACAGTGTTTATAGGCAACATAGTTCCCTTTCAATAATGAAAAACTGGCCCAACTATGGTAAGAATATAAGTCTCCCTTAGGGTGTTTGGTCTTCTAATTTGTCATTATGTCACTTTTCTGCTCTACACCCTTTGATCCTCCAAAACTAAGACTCTTCACACTTCCCTGGTCATTGAGAATGTTTCTCCTGTTTCTCTTTTTTTAAAGTTTATTACTTAGAGAGAGAGAGAGAGAGAGAGATCGATCTCGGGTGGGGGAGGGGCAGAGAGAGAATCCCAAGTAGGCCCCATGCTGTCAGCACAGAGCCTGATGCAGGACTCCATCTCACAAACTGTGAGATCGTGACCTGAACCAAAGTCAAGAGTCGGGTGCTCAACCAACTAAACCACCCAGATGCCCCTCCCCTGTCTCTTTTTGTAGTTTTTACATCTCACTTCTGTAGGGAATAGAAATCACTTCTGTTACAGGCCGATAATATGATCTCCATGTTCCCCTATCCTTGCAAATACAACGTGTTCTTAAAACAGTTGACATCTGGGGGCGCCTGGGTGGCTCAGTCGGTGAAGCGTCCGACTTCGGCTCAGGTCATGATCTCACGGTCCAGTCCATGAGTTCGAGCCCCGCGTCGGGCTCCGTGCTGACAGCTCAGAGCCTGGAGCCCGTTTCAGATTCTGTGTCTCCCTCTCTCTCTGCCCCTCCCCTGTTCATGCTCTGTCTCTGTCTGTCTCAAATATAAATAAACGTTAAAAAAAAAGAATTAACATCTGGAGGAGCATCAAAGGTTATCAAAGGTGGTGTCGGGCCTTCAGACGCCACTCAAATGTGAATCGCCATAAGCTCAACCTTTAAAAAGTTGAGATATAATTGACATATAAGTTTCAGGTCTACAATATAATAATTTGGTATTTGTATACATCCTGAAGCAATCACCACAGTAAGTGTAGTTAACATCCATCACCATGTATAGTTACAATTTTTTTCATTGAATGAGAACATTTAAGATCTCTCAGCAACTCTCAAATGTGCAATACAGTATCATTAGCCATCTCACCATGGGATACATTACAGCCTCCTCCCTTATTTATTTTGTAACTGCAAGTTTGTATCTTCTGACCACCTTCATCCATTTCACCCCCTCCCACCTCCCGCCTCCGGTGACCACCAGTCTGTTCTCTGTGTCTGAGTTTGGTTCGTTGTTCTTTAGATTCCACATATCAGTGAGATCATATGGTATTTGTCTTTCTGTGTCTGACGTATTTCACTTAGCATAATGCCTTCAGTGTCCATCCAGGCAAATGACCAGATGTCATTCTTTTTTATGGCTAAGCAGTATTCCGTTGTATTTACATACCAGTTTCCTCATCCAACCATCCCCTGATGGACACTGTGGTTGTGCCGGTGTCTTCGCTACTGTGTGTAATGCAGCCATCAGCATGTGGGTGCAGATCTCTTTCTGAGCTCGTGTTTTCTTTGCCTTTGAAAGTGGGATTTCTGGATATGTGGTAGTTCTATTTTTATTTTGTTGAGGAACTTCTATGCTGTTTTCCATAGCAGCCATTCCAATTTACATTCCGACCAACAGTGAACAAGGGATCCCTTTCCTCCACGTTCTGCCAGACCCTTGTTATCTCTTGTCTTTTCGATAATAACTATCCTAACAAGGGTGGTTTGGATTTACATTTCCCTGATGGTGAGTGATGTTGAGCACTTTTTTTTAAACGTTTATTTATTTTTGAGACAGAGAGAGACAGAGCATGAATGGGGGAGGGTCAGAGAGAGGGAGACACAGAATCCGAAACAGGCTCCAGCCTCCGAGCTGTCAGCACACAGCCCAACGCGGGGCTTGAACTCAGGGACCGCGAGATCATGACCTGAGCCAAAGTCAGCGGGTCAACCGACTGAGCCACCCAGGCGCCCCTGTTGAGCACTTTTTTTTATGTACCTGTTTGCCATCTTTACATCTTTGGGAAAATGTCTATTCAGGTCCTCTGCCCATTTTCAAATTTTTAAAATCAGTTTGGATTTTTCTTTTTCTTTTTCAATCGAGTTGCATGGGTTCTTTATACCCAGGCACATACCCCAGAGACACTGCAGCTTTAGTTCCGGACCACTGCAGTAAAGTGAGTCAAATGAATGTTTTCGCTTCCCAGTCGTATAAAAGTTGTGTTTACACTATACTGAAGTCTATTAAGTGTGCAATAGCATCGTGTCTACAAAAACCACATAGATGCCTTAATTTAAAGATCCTCTGTGGTTAAAATGTGCTAACCATCATCTGAGCTTTCCACACGCTGTAACCGCTGACCACGGATCACCATAACAAATAATACCGAGCAGGGTGAAATCAAAAGGTTGACAAGGTTGAGAGAATTACCAGAACGAAGTGAGCGAATGGTCACCACCTTCGCTTTGGGGGGAGAAAGGCGGTGTCTGTGACGTGCGGTAAAACGAAGCCTGCGGGTATTGGGGGTACTGGTCCCCATCAGACACGTGATTTGTAAATCTTTTCTCGCATCCAGCAGGTTGCCGGCCCTGCGCCCCCAGCGCGGAACCGGGCATGCCCCCGGTTTTCGTCCCGGCTTCGGGCCGTGTGGCCGCCCCCCACCCCCAGGTCGTCGGCACCTGGGGAAGTTTCGGCGGGGGGAGGGGAGGGGGGCAGGGCGACCTCCCCAGGCGGAGCCCCGAGAGCGAGGCGGGCCTGCCCTGTGCGTTAGCGACCCCCATCCGTGGCTTTCCGCTTGGACGAGAGGCGCTTCTGCTCTCGGAGCGATTTTGCGGCCGCGAGCCCCGCCCCCCACCAGCCTCTCAAACTCGCAGGCGGCCGTCAGTCTGTGAAGCGGCGGGGACGGACCCGGGGGAGGGCTCACACCTGGTGGGGGAGGAACCCGGGGGGGTGGGAGGAGGAACCCGGGGGGAGGTGGGGAGGGCGCACCCCTGGCCGCGCGGAGGGACCCGGGGAAAGGCGCACACCTGGTGGGGGAGGAACCCGGGGAGGTGGGGGGAGGAACCCGGGGGGCGGGGGGAGGTGGGGGGAGGAACCCGGGGGGCGGGGGGAGGTGGGGGGAGGAACCCGGGGGGAGGTGGGGAGGGCGCACCCCTGGCCGCGCGGAGGGACCCGGGGAAAGGCGCACGCCTGGTGGGGGAGGAACCCGGGGGCGGGGGGAGGAACCCGGGGGGCGGGGGGAGGAACCCGGGGGGCGCGCCCCTGGCCGCGCGGAGGGACCCGGGGGAGGGCGCACACCTGGCGGGCGGCCCTGCGGCCTGGGGTTAGGGAGGGGTGTTGGGGGGTCGTCACCACGCGGCGGTGCGGGGCTTCGGCAGCCTGCGGAGAGACCCCCCCCCCCCCCGCCTGCCCGGGGGGCGGGTTCGGCGGCACCGCCCGCAGTTCGCGCTCCCGCGGCCTCTGCGCTTTCCCGGGAAGGCGCGGAGCTGGGGCTCTGAGGCGGCACCTGGTGGTCGCGGGGCAGAGGCGCGGCCCGCGGGGGGCGAGCACTTCCGTGCACCTGCGCCGGCGCGCCCGCGTCCCACGTGCTGGGCTCGGTCGTGCGCGGGAATTTCCGCCAACGGGGGGACGAAGCTTCCCCACCCCAGCTCGTCCGTGTGTCCCCGCTCATCCGGTGTCCCCTCCGGAGTCTAGTGCCTCGTGTGCGGGGATCGCATCTGGCGTATTTTGCCATGTGGTCAAAATATATTTTATTACGGAAAATGTTAAAGTTTTTTTCCTTTTTTTTTTTTAATTAGTAAACTCTACCCCCAACGTGGGGCTCGAACTCAGAACCCCTAAATCAAGAGTCGCTTGGTCTCATGACCGGGTCAGCCGCACCCCTACGTTTATTGTAGAAATTTTTACACACAAAACAAAACAAGGAAACCTATAAAGCCTCCAAGTGCCTCTCCCGCCCTCTCCCTCCCAGCCCCCTCTGGCTATACCATTTTCCTCCTATACTGTAAGGAAAATCCAGGTATCATTATTTATTTTATCCATAAAGATTCCAATGTGTAAGAGAAGAGAGGTGGGACTTTTAAATATCAGCACTGCGTATTTAGTGAGCATGTCTAGTAGGGGGGAAAGTGGCTTCTTCAGATGTCTTTGTTTTATTCTTTTTTATTTTGATCAGTGTGATAATTTTCTTAGAATGGCCTTTTAAGATTTATTTATTTATTTATTTATTTATTTATTTATTTATTCATTCATTTATAAAGTTGTGAGAGAGAGAAAGCGTGAGTGGGGAAGGAGCAGAGAGAGGGGGAGACACAGAATCCGAAGCAGGTTCCAGGTTCTGAGCTGTCAGCCCTGAGCCCGACGTGGGGCTGGAACTCATGAACCATGAGATCATGACCTGAGCCGAAGCCAAGAGTCAGATGCTCAACGGGCTGAGCCACCCACGTGCCCCTGTTTACTTTTTCAACGTTTACTTATTTTTGAGACAGAGAGGGAGATGGGGAATCCAACGCAGGCTCCAGGCTGTCAGCACAGAGCCCCACCTGGGGCTGAAACCCACAATGTGAGATCATAATCTGAGCGAAGTCGTGAGCTCAACCAACTGAGCCACTCAGGCTCCCCTAGAATCGGGTGAACAATTCCATTGCCCAAAGTTGGTAGATAGAGGTTTGCTTACATCATCGGCAGGACCATTTCCTTTTAAAGGATCAAAGTTAAGGGCACCTGGGTGGCTCAGTCGGCTGGCTAAGCCTCTGACTTCAGCTCAGGTCATGATCTCACAGTTGGTGAGTTTGAGCCCAGAGTGGGATTCTGGGCTGACAGCTCAGAGCCTGAAGCCTGCTTCAGATTCTGTGTGTGTCCCTCTCTCTCTGCCCCTCCCTCACTCACACTCTTTCTCTAAAAAATGAATAAATGTTAAAAAGTTTTTGAAACGAATGTAAGGGATCAATGTTAAATACTGATTTTATTAATTTGAACATAATCTGCAATATTCTTCAGGAACAGAGTCACCTAGATGTTCATGCTCATAGTGATGTGTGATATCTCCCTCCATTTCCCTGCTGTCATTGAATACCTTGCAATTGCCTCCTTAAAGTCTCCTTTCCCTGGATTTCATTTACTCTTTACATTTGGCCTGGGTCCTTTTTCTGTCAAAACACACTTTCTTCTCAGAAGCTTGTACTTGGATCTTCAGGTTTCAAGACCAACCTGCCACCCTAGCTAAGAAGACATCTACAGATACAAGAGTGTCTTTATTCCAGGTAATATGGATTCAAACAAATTGGTTATCAAAGCTTTTGTGAGATTGGAAGTTTTCTTAAACATTTTCCCTATTCTTTTGAATAAATTAAACACATACAATTGTGCAGTATTTAAATAAATTTTCAAAAGAAAGAACAGAATCAGGGGTGCCTGGATGGCTCAGGCGGTTGAGCGTCTGACTTCAGTTTGGGTCATGATCTCCCCATCCGTGAGTTCGAGCCCCACTTCCCCCACTTCGGGCTTTGTGCTCACAGCTTGGAGCCTGGACCCCGCTTCAGATTCTGTGTCTCCCTCTCTCTCTCTGCCCCTCCCCCACTCGTGCCATGTCTCTGTCTCTCAAAAATAAATAGACATTAAAAAAAAAAAGAAAGAACAGAGTCATTAAAGCTGGAAAACAAACCAAGAATCAAACGATCTCCTGGTGAATTAGATATATCACACACACACACACACACACACACACACACACACACAAAAGTTCCAGAATCTTTACCCTTGGTAATTAAAATCTTGACTAGGGAGTCAACCACTCATTATGGATATAAATCTGATAATTTTTACAGTCTTCTAAAAAGCTAAATTCTTCAGCAAACTCTTTGCCCTTTGCCCAGGGTTTGCCTGGGGCTGAGGGCGCCCCAGGAAGGAGGAACTCAAAGGGGAGCTCAAAGGGGAAAGCTCTCAGCATCAAACCTTGAGTGGTTGCCCTGCAGGCCCTGCCAGTGTGCATCTGAGTCAGCTGCTGGTGTATCTTGGATATATATCTTGGATGTGGTCTTTCAGAAATATTAAACAGACTGTATTCGTCCTCTGCTTGTGAGGCTTCAACACGTTCCTATTGTAGTTGGGGTAAAATTTCAAATCCTGAACATAGTCAATGCCTTGGTCACATGACTTGGCCACACTGTCCCCAGTGGGCTCGCTTTCCCCACTGTCTCCACTGCTTACTGGGTCTGGCTCACACTGGCCTTCTCCCAAGCTTCCTGACCACGACCCCCCTCCCCTACACACACCTCTCACTCTGCCCGGAATACCCCTCACTTCACTTGCCCCTGCCTGTCCCGACACTGCCCTAATTTTATACTAAATGTCACCTACGCACCTAAAGGGTATCTGTTCAGAGCCACATTCCCTAATCTCCCAGTGAACGTGAATTCCCCCATGCGATTGTTCTCATGCCACTCTGTACATTTTTCCTGTCGCCTAACAAAATTTGTGGTCATGTACTTACGTGTGTTCTTTGTTTAAACGTCTGTCTTCCCCCTGACAGTGTACGCTGTGCACGGGAAGAGAAAGGACACTTGTTAAATAGTTGTTGAGAGAACAGAGGCGTGGGCGGCAGGTGCTGTGATTTCATCACGCTCGGAGTTCGAGTTCGTTCGGTGGATTTGAGGCAGTCTCTCCTCCTCCTGCAACTACACAATATTAATTAAACAGGATCAACATCAAACACACGTCCCAAGCTTGAACCGTGAGTCCCCACACTGCTCAGTGATTGAGCGTTATCTACACACGTAGGGAAGGAGAGAAAAACCAGAATAACAGGCACAGAGGACCTGAGACCATCTGAAGGATGGTCATGGGGGAAAAGGGTGGAGACACAGGGTTAACGCAGGGTGCCTGGTGGAAATCCCACTCGGACCCTGTTTGAGAGCAGGTAGTGATCAAATACCTTCCCGAAGATCAAATGCTCCCCCTGAGGAAATGAAAACTGCAACCCGGATCCCCACTGAGAAGAGATGGGGAAGTGGAGCCCATCCTCTGTGGTTGGGTGAGAAACAAGAAATGGGTTTAGGACTCTGGTGGGAAGACAGCCCAGGCAGGAGCACAATTCACTGTGCTATCAAATATAGTGAGAAGGCTGTTTCCCACTGTCCTGAAGACGTCTATAGGACCCGACCTCTTACAAGTGGCGTCCACCAGCTTGATCTGTAAGATGTTAAGATGAAACTCCTTCCTATCATATATAAAGATCGTTGGTAAACCTAGTGGCCATTTCTTTGTGTCTTCATTTCTGAGCAGCATTTGGCGCTCTTCACCATGCTTCAGCCTTTAAAGACTTCGTTTAAATTTATCTTTACCTTTTAAAACAAAATCACTGGGGTGCCTCGGTGGCTCAGCCAGTAGAGCATCCGGCTCTTTATCTCAGGGTTGTGAGTTCAAGCCCCAGGTTGGGTGTGGATCCTTCTTTAACATAATGAAATTGTTAAGTAACATATGGTTAAAGAAAAAGTGAAATCTTGAAAAACCTTTAAGAAAGAACGTTGAAAAACTCAGCTGTTAACAATTGACATACATCCTTCAGGACTTGTTTTTTTAAATTTTCATATCAGAGACTTTTCAGAAACGGCAAAAGGCTTGTGCCCAGTATATAAAAAATAAATGCGAAATAAATTTTGAAAATATTGGGATATGTTAAAAACTCTTCAGCTAACTCGTTAAAAAGAAATGCACAATTGTTGTGTGATGCTTAATAGATACGTAGGTGTAGGTGTAAATACTTCTGTGAGGGTAATGTGGAAAGTCGAAGTTTGGGACCTTGATAAAATTGATGCTGTTGGGTGTAGAGATTACTTTAAAAAATAATAAATATCCGGGGACACCTGGGTGGCTCAGTAGGTTAAGCATCCAACTGTTTGCTTCAGCTCAGGTTATGATCTCAAGGTTCAGTTCATGAGTTCAAGCCCGACATGGGGCTCTGTGCTGGCACAGTGAAGCCTGCTTGGGATTCTCTCTCTCTCTTTGTGCCTTCCCCGCTCGTGCATGTGCTTGTGAGTCCTCTCTGTCAAAATAAATAAATTTTAAAAAATTAAATAAAACCCCCTTTTAAAAAAATAATAAATAATAAATAAATAAAATTTTATCACCTAAAATGAAACACAGTACCAAAACAATACAAAAATGCTATACATACGGTTCTACAATTTGCCTTAAGAAAAAGTAATTGGGAAAATATTTGTCAGTTACTACATGTAGCTCTGTGTTGTTCTTATTAATGACCACAGACTCCTCCAATGTTATGCTTGATCATAAAATTATTCCATTTGTTAGGCATTGGGCAGTCTCTAATATTTAACTATCAGAAGTAGCCCTCCACTAAAATGTATGTAATGTGTATGTGTGTGTATTTTTTCACACTAGTGTTGGTATTTCTCTAGCAGAATTCTCTACTAGTGGGCTGACTGTTGGGTTAAGGAAGGGTATGAACTTTGTAAATTTTAATAGGTCTTATGCAATTGTCCTTCAGGGTGGTTGGACCCGTTAACACCTGCATGGGCAGTATTTCAGAAATCTGAAATGGGAGTAGGGGAGGGAGAATGAGGTTTTAAGTGTCCTATCCCCATGTACAGGTTAGCTGGTGCACTTCAGTTACGTTCATTAACCATCTGATTTTCTTCTGTCCATTGACCATACCTGGTGGGGTTTTTAAATTTTTTTTTCCTACCGGGTTTTCTTTTTCTTGTTGAATACCATTTCATGTAATTAATTATTAGTTTATTTATTAGTCCAAAAACAACTTACAGTGTCAAAGACTTACACAATTACTGTTTGCAAGATAATTTTCTAAGCATTTTATTGATATTAACTAATATCCATCACAACCTTATGATTAAAAAAACAAACAAACAAACTAGGATTATCAACCCAAGAGGTTTAATTAATTGAAAATATCCTTTCTAGGTATCTTGACTCTGGTGCTCAGAGTTTGAGTTAAATGTAGAACATTTCATCCTGCATTTAACTGCAGTTACTGTTTGCTTACTCCGGCATTGCTGGACGGGGATGATCAGAACGCACACACCATTCCCTGCCCTCCAGCTGAGGGAGGGTGGTGTCCATGCCGCTCCCCCCTCCCCTGGGAATCGTTCTGAAGTTGCTGGTGGCAATGGGGTTGCCCTTGACTCTCTGAAGAGCGAGTGTCCCCGCAGAGGAACGGGAACGACGGTCCCGTTTAGCGGCGTGGATGCGGTAGCCCAGGTGGTAGTTTCGTGCTGACCGGAGGGATTCTGAAATTCGGATACCGCGGGGGAGAGAAAACCACTCCCCGCAACACAGCTGAGAACAGAGCTAAGAGATTGCACAGGGAGGGAAAGAAGCGCCAACATTTTGGCGGAAAAAGCACATCTTCCCCCAAAGCTCTGCACTAAGTAAGCACCAGACCCTCAAGAGTGTGCGGGAGGAGGGGGGGGGTGCAGATGAGAAGTGGGGGCCGCAGTCAGAGACGCTCGGGACGGAGCCACACCTGCACCCCGCCCTGCAGGACGGACCGCGACAGGTGAGCGCACCTGGTGGCCAGCCGGATGGGCCTCCCCGCACGGACCTCCCCGCGCCCGCCTCCCGCACGGACCTCCCCGCGCCCGCCTCCCGCAGCCTTGTAGGTCAGCGCCCAGGCCTGGTTCCACCTGCTGGCGGGTGTTTGCCCCGCCGCGCCGGGGCCGTGGGGTCTGTGTCCTTTCAGACACTTGACTCGGACCGGGTGTGGCGAGCAAGCCAGGGAAGGGCGACCGGACGCATTGGGGGAAATCCTGGAGTGCGGCGGGGAGGAAGAAATAGAACAGCCTGGGTTCCCGTGCGACGAGGTGGCCGAGTGGTTAAGGCGATGGACTGCTAATCCATTGTGCTCTGCACGCGTGGGTTCGAATCCCATCCTCGTCGGCTGGCTTTCCTTCCGGTAGTGTCGCCCTTCCCAAGCGATGCGCAAGTGCTCTCTTTTGCCGAGTTAATTCCTCACTCTCCACCCAGTGGAGTAATTCCCTCTAATCCCGCCCCAGCCCTCCTTCCCTGCCTTTTCAGGAGCTCTGCTCCTGCTGGAACCTACTTTGTCAGTTGAGTTAGTGGATTCACGTTTCAGCCCCCCACCGAATTTGCATTCCCTGACAAGTTCTGCTTAGAAAGGATTCCCCACTAAGGAAACGACTGAATACTTGAGCACCAGAGAAACATGTTGCCTAACAAAGAGGAACTGATACAATCGTGTGCCGAGTAACACTGTAACACGGTGTTAAGACCTCACGGCTTATTTAAGGCATTTTCAAACTAATGTTATCTCTACTGCAGTTTTCATCTGTTATTTATAGTAACTTTAAAAGCAACCGTTATTTCCTAAGGATTCCTGTCTTTGACAAGGAGGGATATGAATTCTTAGAGGTATGACCAAACTAAAAGTCACATTCCCAGTTAGGGCTAAAGATTTCTTCCTGAGGGGAGCAAAGGAAAATGTTAGTCTTGTGTAGTTTCTACTGTGACTTCCATGTTGGCAGAACTTTGGGGGGTGGGGGGATAACATATATCTTCATTTAATTATTTCCATTTTTCCCAAGACACATGCTTTTTCTTTATTTTTATCTTTTTGACTAATTGACTTAAGGAAGCTCTACGCCCAACGTGGGGCTTGAACTCACAGCCTCAGGGCTGTATGCGCTACCCACTGAGCCATCTGGGCACCCCTATTATTTCCATTTTTGAGAAGTTCTACAGCCACATGATACAAAAAGTATAAAAAGCTATACAGAGAGTTTGGTCACCATTTACCGTCCCCACCAGCAGGGTGCTATTAGCCCTCGTGTATCCTTCCAGAAGCAAAGTATGCATGTGTAATATTAAGTTGTCAAGATATATCATTGAATGAAAAAGAACGTCGTGCAAGACAGTATGATGATGCCTGTAAAAAGCAGTCCTGTATCTATATCTGAATAGATACACCATTTTGCACGTGTGTGTATCTGCATCCGTGTATAAATGTCTAGCAAGGCTGTGCTGGGCTGCACGGTGTGTGCATTTGTGAGATATTGCTATTTTTCCTCCATGGGGGTTGTACTGATCTACACTCACCACCAGCAAAGTGGAAAGCAGACCAGACCACTCAGGCTTGTGCAGCCCTATAAGGGGGTGGGGGGGAGGGTTGTTATTTCAACAAGCATTATCACATCATCTAAATGGAGACACAACCACACACAGTGAGAAGGAAATGTTTAGGAATCCGGAGCTCTCATATGCTTGGTGGCCTTGGTTTATCACAGAATTTGCAGGTAACCACGGGCCGTTTATCAAGTGGACTAAATATTTAAGATTTAATGGAATTTGGGGATTGATGAGGTTGAACCTTTGTGTGGTTTGAGGGTAGAACTCCTTTGACTGTTTTATTAGAATGAAGTTTTTAGAGGTCTAGGTCAGAGGTCTGGATCGGATCACCGGATTCAAAGCACTCACCTGGCATTGTTGTGGTTTCCAGTGCGTCTCCCCCAAGCAATAGCATCGTCATCCCCGGGGGAAAGCTGCTAGAAATACAAACCCCGGGGCTGGGGCCCAGTAACGCGCGTTCTCAAGACCTGCAGGCAAAGCTAATTTGTGCCACAGCTACTTCTGTTTTGTTTCAAAACGCGGCTGAGACCTGGTTTCTTGGTGCCCATCTTTTCTCCCCAGGACCCACGTCTCTCCCATCCTTCCAACATCAGCATGATGAAGGTTTATCCTGAACCTTCGCGGCTTTGCCTGGTTTAGTGTCTCCAACCCCTACTGTGGGCCATGTCCTAGGACCCACAGGGCGAGCTAATGTGGCGCGAAAGACATCCGCCCAAACCATCAGGGACAAACCTGTCAAACGACAAAATCCGTTTATCGAATCAATGCAGCGACGGGAGACCCCAGAGGAACGAGCAATGCGTTCCAACAGGGGGGGTGGGGGGGGGGAGGAATGGCCTTTGTTGGGATCTGAGTCCCTGGAGCAGGGCTCCGAGGAGCCTGGGGGACGGAGGGAGTGGGGGGAGCTGGTCGGTGCCTGTTTCCGGTAGGATTCTCTGGGGACAGGGCACTGTCATCAGAGGGCAGCGGGGCCGGGCGTGGTGGGAGGCAAGAAGCCCCTTT
The DNA here is from genome assembly GCF_022079265.1 of Lynx rufus. Taxonomy (NCBI): domain Eukaryota; kingdom Metazoa; phylum Chordata; class Mammalia; order Carnivora; family Felidae; genus Lynx; species Lynx rufus. Next base: position 144,448,642 of record NW_025814878.1, read on the forward strand.
CCACCCCTGCCGCAGGTGGGCCGCAGGTGGGCCTGTTTCCGATGAGTGGCCCGCTTAGTGCACTTTCGTCCGGCAACCCTGATGGAGCGCTGGCAGGCCGGGGTCGGGAGTCCGGGAGTCCCCGGCCAGGGAACACCCCCCACCCCCACCACCACTCGAGGACGCAGCTCCGGGCTCCGAGACGACGTTGTCGCTCCCTGAGGCTGAGTCAGCGCCGCGCATGCGGAGACCGGACGCCAAGGCCGCAGCGTGCACCCGGGTCCTGGTTTGTGACCCTCGCGGCGCTGCTCCCGCCGGTGGCGCCTACTCAGGACGTCCGCTCAGGACACGCGCCGGAGGGGGTTTGGGCCAAGCAGAGGCTGGAGCGCAGGTGCAGGCGGAGACAGGCGGAGGACCAGGTGGCCTGGGGTCCGGCTTGAAGGCGCTGTCACCCACGTCCGGTGGGAGAGGGAATTGCCTTTGGGAGGGCAAACTGGAGGGTTACTGATTATCGCCACTTAAAAAGTAGATCTCAAGGGGCCTGGGTGGCTCAGTCGGTTGAACGTCAGACTCTGATCTCACCTCAGGTCATGATCTCAGCTCTTGGGCTTCAGCCCCACAATGGCATTCTCTCTGTTTCTCTCTCTCTTTCTGCCCGACTCCCGCTCTGTCTCTCTCAAAATAAATAAACATTAAAAGAAAAAGCTTCATATATTGTTGACCGACCAAAGATATGGAGAAAGAGGAAAATCAATTTCTCTACACGTGAGTCTAGGTATTTAATATAATGCCAATAAAAATCAACATAGAATTTTGTTTTCAAACTGGGTAATTGCTTCTCAAGTTTATGTGAAAGTAAACAAGCATTAATAGCCAGGAAAATTCAGAAAAGAGTAACAAGGAAAACGCAAGCCTCTGGGATTTTAAAACATATTACAAGCTACAGTGAACAAAGTACTGTAGTATAAACAAGATAGAAAATCCAGAAGTAGGCAATATCAATATTTAAGCATTTGATAAAAATGTCATCTCAGGTTACTAGAGAAAAGGTAAATCATTCAAGAAATGGTACTGGGACATCTGTGTAAAAATCTGAAGAAAAAAAAAGTAGAGTGTAGTCCGCACTTCACGTCTTACAACTGGATCATTTCCAGGTGGTTCAAAATTTAAGTAGGAAAAAAGTAAAACTGTGAAAGTACTAGAAAAAAAACTACATGAGAATTTTCTGTTGTAGTCATCGCACAAAGAAGGCCTTTCTTATCACAGAAAACATAAAATTAGTAAATTTAACTAAAAAATTAAAAATTGCTGTAAACTAAAGCCCCCATAAAGAAAGTAGAATGGAAGGGCTTCTGGGTGGCGCAGTCGGTTAAGCGTCCGACTTCAGCCGGGTCACGATCTCGCGGTCCGTGAGTTCGAGCCCCGCGTCGGGCTCTGGGCTGATGGCTCGGAGCCTGGAGCCTGTTTCCGATTCTGTGTCTCCCTCTCTCTCTGCCCCTCCCCCGTTCATGCTCTGTCTCTCTCTGTCCCAAAAATAAATAAAAACGTTGAAAAAAATTAAAAAAAAAAAACGAAAGTAGAATGGAAATATTACAAATTATCACAAAGGTCTAATTTCGTTAGTATATGATGATTATACGAGTCAAGAGAAAAACGAGCACAAGTAGGAAAAAGGGAAAGGGTGTAAACAGAAAGTTCACAGAAAGGAAATGCACATGAATATTAATGTCTCATTTTTTCATAATTAAAATGCTAGTTGACACTACAATAATATACCATTTTTTGCCTATCAGCTTTGCAAAGATAAAAAGTTTGGTGAAGATTTGGGGTGGCATCACTTTTAGATATTGTTAGAGAGTTGTAGTTTTTTTTTTTAATTTTGTTTCGATTTTTATTTATTTTGAGACAGAGACAGACAAGCAGAGACGGGGCGGGGGTGGGGGGCGGCCTCCGTCCAGCAGGGGGCGCGGCCGTACACCCGGCGGGGCGGCGTCAGCTGCATCTGGAGGCTGGTTCTCACCTGCCGAGCCTCCAGCATCTCGATGGGCACCCCCTCCCCCTGCGGCAGGGGTTCTGGCCACACGACCCATGGGATGGGCTTTGTCCACAGTGATGTGGAGGGCTGCACGCGGGGGGACGGGCAGAACGCCTGGTGTGTGTGTGTGTGTGTGTGTGTGTGTGTGTGTGTGTCTGTGTGTGTCTGTGTGTGGTGGGGGCGCTGGCCGGGGGTTGAGGGGGCAGTGCGTCTCTGCCTGGTCGGCGGGAGCCCACCGCTGCGCCCACCTCCCGGACGGGGCCGCGTTTACTTCTGGGCTCCGTGCGTCCGGAGGCCCAGGCCCCCACGGGACTGGGCGGCCGTGGTGACACCTGCCTGCCCTTACTGGGCGAAGGAGAAACCGCTGAAGGTGTTTCGTCCTAAGCCATCGGTCATCTGGGGCAAACACCGTCTTCAGAAAATCTGAATTCGGAAACAGTTACTCCCAAGGATTTATGTGTTTATATATAATGAACACCATATACGCACCTACATTTATAATTGTTCATTTTGCCATATTTGCTTTTTCTTCCTCTGCTGAAGTATTTCGAAGTAAATTATAGACATCATTACACCTTTGAATACTTCGGTACCCATCTCTAAAATATAAGGACATTTTCCTATGGATCTACGATATCATTATCAAACTCAACAGAAGAAAAAAATCACAGGGAGATTTTTTTTTTTAAAGTTTCACATTTTTATTTAAGTTCTAGTTAGTTAACATATATTATAATATTAGTTTCAGGAGTAGAATTTAGTTATTCATCACTTACCTATAACACCCAGTGCTCATCGCAAGTGCCCTCCAGAGGGAGACTTTTCAACATTTGCCCTTTTATACTTCTTGTATTTTGAATCTGTTGCTATGTAACGTATTCAATAGATAATACATTTTCAAGCTAAAAATGAATTGAATGGGGGGCACTTGGGTGGCTCAGTTGATTAAGCGTCTGACTTTGGCTCAGGTCATGATCTTCCGGTTTGTGAGTTCAAGCCCCGAGTGGGGCTCTGTGCTGACAGCTCAGAGCCTAAAGACTGCTTCAGATTCTGTGTCTCCCTCTCTCTGCCCCTCCCCCGCTCGCACTCTGTCTCTTTCTTTCTCAAAAATAAATAAACATTAAAATTAAAAAAAATAAATTGAATGGGATCTTTATTTTTTTTTAATATTTTATTTTTAAGTAATCTCTACACCCAAGGTGGGGCTCAAACTCACAACCCCCAAATCAAGAGTCACACGCTGTACCTACTGAGCCAGCCAGACACCTCTGGATAGGATCTTTAATACTTAAAATTGACCAGAAAGCTATGGGGTCTGCCCAAGGTAGCATTAAAGGACAGGAAAGAAGGATCCACAAGAACCTAGCTGAAAGTACAGATCTGGGGGTGGGGTGCATCTGGGTGGCTCAGTGGGTTAGGTGCCTGACTCTTGGTTTGGGTTCAGGTCATGATCTCCCGGTTCATGAGTTCGAGCCCCACATCAGCCTCTATGCTGACAGCTAGGATCCTGCTTGGGATTCTCTCTCTCTCTCTCTCTCTCTCTCTGCCCCCCCCCCCCCCCACTCAGAAATTAATAAATAAACTTAGAAAGTAGACTGGGGGGAAAACACTTCATTTCAATGCCCAACTAAGTTAGGGCTGGTGTGAGCAGAGCTTTCATCAAGTCAATACCAAGATGGTGGGCATGGAAAGCCAATGGAAATCCAAAAAAAATGTATCGCTTTGAAGCAGTTTTGTTCTCTCCATTATAGAGAGAGTCCAATGTAATCAACAGGTGACTGGCTGTTCCAAATGGAATGTTACATCATACCTAGGGTTCAGAATTGATTGGTGACATCCATAGAGCAGATGAGCTTGCCCACGTACTTACTGAAACTATCTTGGGTTAGGGAAAGTTCATATGGGACATCAATATTGTTATACTTGATACATTTTAATCCTCATACCAGCTAGTTCCCTCAATCTCTTTGTTAACAGTTCTCCAAATCCTCTTCTCCATCTTCTTCTTGTTCTTCTCCCTCCTCCTTCTTCATTTTTTTTTAAAGCTTATGACATAACCCACAGAAGAGTCAATATCCCAATATACCTGTTTCCAAATTCAGGTAACGCTCAATGTTCTTGTAGTCAGCATTTCTTCTTGTTTGAGCTGAATCGTGGGTTTTTTAAAAAATGTTTATTTATTTTGAGAGAGAGAGAGAGAGCATGAGCAGGAAGGGGACAGAGGAAGAGGGAGATAGCATCTCAAGCAGGCTCTGTGGTGCTTCATTGTCAAGGGGCTCAATCCCATGAACTGTGAAATCATGACCTAAGCTGAAATCAAGAGTCTGATGCTTAACCCGCTGAGCCACCCATGTGCCCCAAGAATAACGTATTTGAACTGTATTCCAGTTAAAGGGAAGCTGGGAATTTGTGGCCATTATATAGTTTGTTGGAAAAGTTTGTACTGAGGGCTCTGGAAGTGAGGTGTGTTGAAGAGAGTGATCAGGATTTTGAGCAGATTTGCTTCATGCTGCTGCTCTTAATGATAACAGACTTATTGGATATTCAGAAAAAGTCAAAATAAAGGATGAAGCTTGTGTTTATTTAATGACCTTAGATGGCTAGGTTGAGGAAACCAACCGAAGAAATATATAGAGCTATAGTTTTGGAGTTAAAGCGCATCACAGAATTTACATTAACATTCAAGATACTTTCCTACTGCTGTAATTAGAATAAACAGTGAGGTTTTGGGGGTGCCTGGGTGGCTAAGTGTCTGACTCTGCTCAGGTCATGATCTCAAGGTTCATGAGTTCGAGCCCCACCTCAGGTTCTCTGCTGTCAGTACAGAGCCTGCCTCATCTTCTCTGTCCCCCTCTCTCTGCCCCCCCCCCCAGGCTGGCACACATGCTCTCTCTCTCTAAAATAAACATTAGGGGCGCCTGGGTGGCGCAGTTGGTTAAGCGTCCGACTTCAGCCAGGTCACGATCTCGCGGTCCGTGAGTTCGAGCCCCGCGTCGGGCTCTGGGCTGATGGCTCAGAGCCTGGAGCCTGTTTCCGATTCTGTGTCTCCCTCTCTCTCTGCCCCTCCCCCGTTCATGCTCTGTCTCTCTCTGTCGATCTCGCGGTCCGTGAGTTCGAGCCCCGCGTCGGGCTCTGGGCTGATGGCTCAGAGCCTGGAGCCTGTTTCCGATTCTGTGTCTCCCTCTCTCTCTGCCCCTCCCCCGTTCATGCTCTGTCTCTCTCTGTCCCAAAAATAAATAAAAAAAATAAATAAAATAAAATAAACATTAAAAATATTTATTAAATAATGAGGTTCTGTTAAAAACAAAACAAACATAATTTATGCAATACTATCATTCTGGTTGGCATGATAAAATTGATGGATGACTAGCTGTACTAATAATTATACTCTTTTGTACAAATAAAGCCAATTTATTTTGGACAGATTTTGTATTACCACTAAAAATCCAAAAAAAACCTCTGTAGCAAAAAACAAAAGGAAGGAAGGAAAGGAGGAAGGAAGAAGGAAAGCAGAAGGAAAAAAGGTAGGAAGGAAGGAAGGAAGGAAGGGAGGAAGGAAGAAGGAAAGTCTATCAATGTATAGGGGCCTGGACAAATAAATTGCAGTCTCTGTGCTTGATGTACTCAGCCACCAAATGAGTCGGACCTACACGACCAATAAAGAGGTCTAAGATACCTGAAGTGAAAACGTTAAAGTAAGTGATAAAAAAAAACCCTAAATGTAAAATAGCTTAATGCTTGTCTATGCAGCTGCACGTGAGAAAGATCGGAAGTATACACGCAAATCCCCAGCGAACCATGACAGCGGCGATCCCAGGGTAGGGGGACCTTAGTGACAGTATGGGATTTCACCTTTTACTTGGTTAATTTTGGCGTTGCTGGGGTTTTTTAAAAACCACAGGTAATATATTCTTTAAAAAAAAAAGTTTTAAAAATAAGTGTCGTCAAATTAATGACCTAGGATTCCTGCGCTTCAGCTTAAAACCTGCGCGGGGCGCACCTGCGGCCGCAGCTCCAACCACGTGAGCCGCGGGGAGGCTGGCGGCGGGCGGCGGGCGGCGAGACGCGGGATCCTAGAGCGGCCCGGAAGTGCCCCGGCCCCGAGCGCCCCCCGCGGCCGGCAGCCCCCTCGGTGCGGCGCATTGTTCCGGCCGGCGCGCTCCCGCAGACGCCGCGTCGGCGCTCTCCGTCTCCCTGCGGCGTCCAGCTCCCGTGAGTCGGCGCCGGGAACCCGGGCGGGCGTGGCTGGGGGTGGGGGGGCGGCTTGCGGAAGGCGGGCCTCCGCCCGGGGAGGGGACGTCGCGCGGGCAGGGCCCGGGAAGGCCGCGAGGCTCGAGGGCCGCCCCTGGGACGACGGCCGCAGGCTGGACTCGGCGGGAACGGCCTGGGCGGCCGGCCTCGGGGGCGGGGGAGGCACGCACGGGTGTAAGATGGCACACCCTCTCCTTTCGGTTCCGAAGCCGGTGAAGGGGCTTGGAGCGGACTGGCTTTCAGGCGCAGAACGTGTCCGTTGCCCTTCCGCTTCCTTTAGCCTCGCGATCCTCGCGCCCTGGAGCGCACCTGCGGCGTTGGGAGCCCTGCCTCCCTCCCGCCCGAACCCCGGATCCGCGTCCGTCCCCGCATACCCCTCCGTCCCGAGATCCGCATCTGTTCCTGGATCCTCCTCCGTCTCCGGATTCCCCTCCGTCCGGGGGTCCCCACACACCCCGGGTTTCCATACACCCTGGCTCCGCAGCCGTCCCCGATTCGCATCTCGATCCCCCTCCACCCCCGATCCCCGTCCCTCCCCGGATCTCCATCCACCCAGGATTCCATTCCCTGGACGTCCTGTCCACCCCCCCGTCTTCCCCCCCCCCCCTTCCCCGGCCCCTTCTGTCCAGCTGGAACTCAGCTGCGGGGCGGCACTTCCAGGTGACTGAGAGGCGCAGCCTGGCTGGGAGCAGACCGCTTCCCCCAGGGCCTCTGTGCTCCTGAGGACTGTCCTCACAGAGGGTTTGACCTTAGGCAACCTCAAATCGTGGTTGTCACCAAACCTCAGAGGGTGACGTGAGCCTTAAATGTGGTCTCCTATCCGAAAGCATGTTGTGGACTGCAGCGCAGCGCTGTTACTCTCAGTTTAATAAAGTTTTCAATAAATTTAGCTCAAAGGACAACCTGAAATGGAATGGTTTTCAAGATTGTTTTGAAACTCTGGCAAAGAGTCCAATGAGAGTTAGCTCATTCATTTATCAAAGATAAGAGCAGTATTTTCATCTATTCTTTCTCTGATTTGACTTTGAAAAAACAAGTCTGAACTTTTTAACAATTCCGAGTGAATTGTGTGGTCCCTCTTTTCTCCATGAGCTCTGTAAGGTATCTTTATTGCTATTTCTTTACATTGAGAAACTGAGATTGAAGGACGATAAGAAATTGGCTGAAAGTCAATCAGTAAATTGGTAAATGTTAGAACCATAATAGAATCCAGTTCTGGGTAACTTGAAAGCCTGTGATTTTTGCACATTATGACCTTATGTTTTCCATTATTCCCATCCTTTGGCACCAAATGACTTTACTTTCAGTGAAGAGGCTTGGGGTCTATGACAGTTGCTTATGGTATCAGTGCCCATCTCTAGCTGTTGTCATTCTTCTATATAAACAGTGATTTTTACTGCTCAAGAGGGAACCTCTCAAGGTGCTTCTAAAACGACTCCAGCTGGAGGGTGCTTTGTAAACTATTCCAAGTCAGGATGAATACAGACTCAAAGGAGGTTTTGCCCATGGATGTACATGGTCCTGAGGCTTGGGAAGAACCGACCGTGAAGGTGGAGACGGAAAGTCGCCTCCAGATGCAGGAGTCCAGACTGAAACGTAGCAGTCCCCTGGCGAGGGAAGTCTTCCGAACGCGCTTTCGACAGCTGTGTTACCAGGAAACTCCTGGACCCAGGGAGGCCCTCACCCAGCTCCGTGAGCTGTGCCGCCAGTGGCTGAGGCCTCATGCCAGCACGAAGGAGCAGATCCTGGAGCTGCTGGTGCTGGAGCAGTTCCTGACCATCCTGCCCAAGGAGCTCCAGGCCTGGGTGCAGGAGCACTGTCCAGAGAGCGGGGAAGAGGCTGTGATTCTGCTGGAGGATCTGGAGAAGGAGCTCGATGAGCCACAACTTGAGGTAGGAAGGGAGATTGCGGGGAAGAGGTGTATGTGTGTCATCAAGGACCCTCGGATCCCTTGTTTTGTATCCCCGTGCCTGACTCTGACCCTGACTCCGCTTCCTGCTGCTTTCTGGGAAGGGTTTCTTCAGAAGTCAAGTGTCACCTCTCTGTTTCCAGATGGTAGCCTACGGACAGGGACGAGAAGTCTGCTCTAGAGAGACGGTGCCTCTAGGCGAGCAGACATCACTGAGCCTTCAGTCCCAGCCCGAGGAGCCCCAGCTCCCTCGTGACACTGCCCAAGAGTCCCGCCCTCCTGGAGAGACAGGTGAGGGATAGGACTTTTCTGGTGTTGAACACATCCCCTCTCGTCAAGCAAAAACAAATGCAAAGTCCAGACCTGGGGAACCAGGGGCTCAGAAGTCCCTTTACCAGGTAAGGTCAGCGCTACAGCTGCTGAGGGCCCAGCGTCCTCACTTTGTCCCCTTCCCTGCGTTCACGCTTCCCCTGTGAACTCGCCTGTCATCTCTCTGGTTTTCTGGCACGTGGTACCTTAGGAAAACTTTCAGGAATCACCGTGGAGGGCAGCTTTAGAGAATGGGTATGATACATTCAAATCATGGCTTTGCGTTTTAGAAGCCGCTTGTACGTGGGCAGGTTTATTTAACCATTTGGTCCCAGTTCCCTCATCTCCAAAATGGGGTTGATAATAGCATTGCCTTAGTTTGCTTGGGCTGTCATAATAGAATGACACACACTGGGTGGCTGAAACAGAAATTCATTTGATCACAGTTCTTGAGGCTGGATCTCCAAGATCAAGATACGAGCAGGCTTGGTTTCTGGTGAGACCTGCCTTCCTGGGTTGTTGACGGCCACCTTCTCGCTTTGTTCTCACACATGCCTTTCTGTGTATACGTTCCTGTTGGAAGAGAGAAAGAGAGTTCTGATGCTGTTACCTCTTATAAGGACGTTAGTCCTATTAGATTAGGGCCCCACTCTTTTTTTTTTTTTAATTTTTTTTTTTTAATGTTTACTTTTTTTTTTTTAATTTTTTTTTTTTCAACGTTTATTTATTTTTGGGACAGAGAGAGACAGAGCATGAACGGGGGAGGGGCAGAGAGAGAGGGAGACACAGAATCGGAAACAGGCTCCAGGCTCTGAGTCATCAGCCCAGAGCCCGACGCGGGGCTCGAACTCACGGACCGCGAGATCGTGACCTGGCTGAAGTCGGACGCTTAACCGACTGCGCCACCCAGGCGCCCCTAATGTTTACTTTTTGAGAGAGAGATTGACAGAGTGTGAGCAGGGGAGGGGCAGAGAGAGAGAGAGAGGAAGACACAGAATCTGAAGCAGGCTCCAGGCTCCGAGCTGTCAGCACAGTGCCTGACGCGGGGCTCGAACCCACGAACCGTGAGATCATGACCTGAGCTGAAGTCCGACGCTTCACCGACTGAGCCACCCAGGCGCCCCATTTAGGACCCCACTCTTAATTACCCTAATTAATTTCCTAAAAGGCCCCATTTTTTTTTTTTTTTCCTTCAACGTTTATTTATTTTTGGGACAGAGAGAGACAGAGCGTGAACGGGGGAGGGGCAGAGAGAGAGGGAGACACAGAATCGGAAACAGGCTCCAGGCTCTGAGCCATCAGCCCAGAGCCTGACGCGGGGCTCGAACTCACGGACCGCGAGATCGTGACCTGGCTGAAGTCGGACGCTTAACCGACTGCGCCACCCAGGCGCCCCTAAAAGGCCCCATTTTTAAATATAGTTAGGGCTTCAACATGTGACGCTAGGGGGAGGGAGACAACACAATTCAGTCTAACAAGTATGTACCATAGAAGGTAGTTGCGAGCACAGAACAGACAACTGATGAAAAGCACTTGGCAGGCATTTTGCTTAGTATGTGGTAGCTGTTCTTCCAGGTCCCCCTTGCCCATTTGGGCTTACGTTTGCAGTATAAAGGGGTGAGGAAGGGGTGGGGAACGCGCAGTGGGTGGCAGACTGGACGGGGGAACCCAGTGGAATCAGTCTGGCATCTCCTGGTGTGTCATTCAGTGGCGGGTGCAGGCCTGGGCGCTTGGGGCTGTGCCAGCTGTCGTCCTGTTCTCGCCCTCCCTGTCACAGCTGGCTCAGCTTCTGTCTGATTTCTCACCAGGACAGCGTAGCCTCTGCCGGACTATTTGTTAACTTTCTCACAGTCAGTCTGCAGTGGCGTCTGCTGTTTGCATTTTCACCTCATCAAAGCCCCAACTTCCCTTGCCTCCCTGCTTCCTGCCTCTATTTCGTCTACCCTAGCAGTCATGTAGTTATCATGGATTTCTGCCACTTGGAACATACCTCTTCGTTTTAAAAGATTCTTTTTTTCTTAGTAAATGTGCTCTGCAGACCTTCCTCTGGCTCCGGTGACCTCATCAGATTAAATTCCTCTGATTTCATGTTCCTCTTTTATGAGCATCTTCCCAGTCAATTCCTTTGTTTCTTTCTCCTCTCCATGAACTTGGACTTTTTATTTTCCAGGCATGTTTCCCTTTCTTCTACCTTCAGGAAGCACATCTGAGTAAGTCCATCCTCTCATCCATCCATTCCTCCATCCGTCTCTCCATCCCTTCATCCCTCTCTCCCATCCTCCCATCCATCTATCCATCCATCCATCCTCTCATTCATCCATCCATTCCTGCATCCATCCATCCCCTCTTCCTTCCTTTCTCCCTCCCTTCCTTCCATCCACCCCTTTATCTATCCTTCCTTCCTTCCTTCCTTCCTTCCTTCCTTCCCTCCCTCCCTCCCTCCCTCCCTCCCTCCCTCCCTCTCTCCCTCTCTCCCTCCACCCATCCTTCCATCCTCTCCTCCATCCATCCCTTCATTCAGTCATTCATTAAGCATCTGCCATGGCCATAGGAGAATACACAGAGGACATACAAATCAAAAAGTTCTCTTCTAGGACTGTCAGCGCAGGTATATGTTGTACATGTAGGAAAAGCCAGTTTTGTTAAGCAACATAGTAAGTGTTTGAGATTACAAGGACCAAAAATCAATGTCCAGCTCTTCAATCTTTTTAAATTAAGCCGCATTTAAGGTTGCTGTATAGTACTGAGTTTGCTTTTCTTTCAGAATTCATGCTGATAGTAAAAAATCCAAATAATATAGGAGTTTGTATATAGTAAAACATGAAAGTTCTCCGAATTTTATTCCCCAGGAGTAGCCACACTTGTTAAATTGTTGTGTATTTTCCAGACTTTTTCTATGTTCGTGTAGAGTCTGTCTAGCTACAGGTCTACCTTTTGTCATGCAGTTTGTTAAAGAGGTGGTATAATAACCCCAAATAAAGAGGTGCGTTAGGGTGATACCACATGTGACAGTGCCTTGTAAGTCATGGAGGGCTGTGTAAGTGCTAATTATGAAAAAGGTGAGACATGTCTTTGCTTTCATTCTACCCGGTTTCCTTGTATATCTCAACTATAAATGTGAAGTTTGGGCAGAAGGGCAGTACTGATCCCATTTGTGGTCCATTTCTTCTCTGCAGACACATTTCTGTTTTCCACACCTGTTGTCCTCCCCCAGCTAAAAGGAGCAGGAGAACCGTGGTCTGACAACAGAGGAGCCGTACAAGGCGCCTGTTCTGGTGCGTGAGCGACAGTACAATTAGATGGGGGAGAAAAAGCCGGATGTTTTGGCAAAAGGACGGGGGTTGGTGGGTGTTTTCCTGAGACTTTTCTGGGTTGCAGGGTGGGAATCTGTTGGTTCACAAGGTCCTTGGGAGCTTCCCAGGTGTCACCTGAGGCTGCCCCTTATGTGGGGGGCAGGAAGAGACCAGAGAAAGGGGGTAGATGGCAGTTTTCATAGGCAAAGGAGGCTTGTCCTGGGCATGGCAAAATGCGTAGATCTCGGCACCCGCCCACACATTTTACAAGTTTATGTAGAGGCTTTACCTGACTGCAGTCATGCATGCTGTCCGGGTAGTCACTGTCCTTGGGGCAGCTTTTGGGAGCGGGGCAGGCAGCTAGAGCTCACGTTTCAAGTTCAGGGGAGGGGGTGAGGAGCTTTCGATTGTCCAGATCCAGCTCATGGGTCGGTTGGCTGTCTCGTAGTCTCGATGGCTTCCCCCAGCAGTCATGCCCAGGGAACCTGAGACATCCTGAAGATTCCACTGGGCTGTGCTCTGCTGTCTAGACAGTTTGGGTCTGTGTGTCTCCATTCCTGCCTTCAATTCCTTCAAGTCCGATTGGGTTGGTTGGACAAGTGTCCGGTGTGGGCCAGTTCCATCGGGTGCCGTGTGCCTCCCGTGCCCATGCCTGGGCCGGTCATTTGAGGCCACAGCAGCAGGCTCGGTTTCAGTCCTTTGTTTTTTATTCATTCAACAAATATTTATTGAATAACTGCCATGTGCCAGCCGTGACCCAAGGAATAAAAAAAAAAGATCCCACTGTCATGGAGATTAGACTGTGGGATGGGGGAAACACATAGCACACAGATGGGGTGGCGATGCAGCGTGTCAGACGATGGCCAGTGCTGTGCACCAGGCCGGGACTGGAGCGAGTCGGGGGCATCGAGGGTGCCGTGGGTGTGGCAGGCCAACCGCAGCCCTGAGTACAGGAACCAAGAAGGTGGGAACTGAGCAAACTCTAGCTGTTGTCTGAGCCCAGAGCTTTCCAGGCCGAGTGTGGAGCCAGTAAGGGCCTTGTGCTGGAGCCCACTGGGATGTGCCGGGTCACATCTGGGGTATTGCTGGGACACGCCTGGGATGTGCCTGGAGCCCACTGGGACAGGCCAGGTCATACCTGGGACGTGCTGGGACACACCTGGGATGTCGCGGATCTGACGGTTGTAGTACTTACTGTCCGATGCCCCCAGAAGAGTGGGAGCACTTGTTCCATAAAGGAGTGAATGAGCACATGGTCTCTTTGAGGCTCCGCACCCAAATCGGGGAGGGGTTCTAGGGGAAAACTAGGAGAAGGCACCCTGGCGTTGAGCTGCCCTCCCCGTGAAGAAGCCTGAGGAATCCTGTCCAGGCCCCTGCCCTGTCAGGAAGGACTGAGCCACATTCTGCCGGAGGGCAGCCTTCCCTGTCACCTGGAGGAAGGCTTCCGCATGGCCCTTCTGTTTCCAAGCTCCCCTCTGCTCTGTGACCTGGGGTCACACCAGGTGGAAGCAGTCTGCGGTTTCACGCGCACAGGGACCCTCCCGTGGGGTCGGAGCAGGTGACGCTGGCCTGGTCTCTTGTGTTTCAGATGGACCGAGCATGGCTGAGGACAGAGAAGTGGTGCCGAGGAAAGACTGTCCTAAGATAGCGGAGTCCCGCGGGGAAGTCCTTTCCGCACAGACCTGGGAGGAGGCACGCGGGGGGCCCGGGCCTGGACGGGGCTGGGCAGAGGGGCGCCGGGGCGGCCCCCCGGGGCGGGGATGGCACACGTGTGACGAGTGCGGCAAGACCTTTGCCCAGAATTCGGGCCTCACCCGCCACCGCAGGGTGCACACGGGCGAGAGGCCCTACGCGTGCGGCGAGTGCGGGAAGGCGTTCAGCCGCAGCTCGGGGCTGTTCAATCACCGCGGCATCCACGACGCGCACCGGCGGTACCGCTGCCGGGAGTGCGGGAAGGCCTTCAGCCAGAGCGCCGGCCTCATCCAGCACCAGCGCAGCCACCGGCCGGAGCGGCCGCACCGCTGCGCCCAGTGCGGGAAGAGCTACGGCCGGCGCTCCTTCCTCCTGGAGCACGAGCGCAGCCACACGGGGGAGCGGCCGCACCGCTGCGCCCGCTGCGGGAAGGACTTCACCCGCCAGTGCAACCTCATCCGCCACCAGAAGACTCACGCGGCCGCCGGGCCGCGGTGACTCTGGGGCGCGCCTGTCCCTGGTCGCGGGCCCGGCCCCCGGGGAGGGGAAGGCCAGGAAGCGTCGTCTTCTCGCCCCCTCCTCGCGTTTGGGAGCAGACGCTGAGCCGTGGTCTGGGCAAATCCGAAGAGGAAGCCGTGGGTGTTTGCACCTGCTGCTTCCGCGCCCTGGTTCTCCCCCTCCCCCGCCTGCTTCGCCCCGTCCCCACCCTGCTTCACCCTGTACTCACCCTTCTTGTTTACTCAGATGGCAGCTGCTGAACCTTCCTAGTAATGGAATAAATGGCGCTGCCGGGCCAATATGCCTGAAACACGTGCGTCCCTGTTTAATTCCATAAGGTCACATAGAGCCCTGCTGATGTTTTATGATACGTGGGTCTTCAGTGTCCCCAGGGCCAGTTCCTCTGCGCCCACTCCTTGTCCACCCCACCACTTCCCCTGATGCGCTCAGTGTGCCCTTGGAACAGGGGCCACCGGGTGCAGGGTCTACCTACCCACGAGGGGCGGGGACACTGCACTGTCCTTGTCCCTTGTACGGATGCAGACGGGAAGACTCAAGTCCAGGCTCGGAGTCAAGGTTGAAAACCTGGACCTTTACTGTAGAATAATTTGAGCTCCTGAAAACGGTAGAGTTTTCACATGCTCTTAGTTGGGTTCCCTAGTGTTGACATCTAACATCATGTAGTTAAACCCCTGGCTTCAGACTTTATCCTCAGTCTCTTGGGGTGTTGTGCTCCATGTTGGCAGTCTCTGGTCACCCGGAACCCCCTTCGTGCCTGTCCATCGTCAGCACCACAGGTCACTTGTATCCCGAGTCCAGGGTCATGCCAGGGAATTGGATCATGTAACGTGCTTTTAAAACAACCCTCTTAGATCTCCTGATCCTTCTTTTCTGTCGCTTGGCTGGGTCCGGAGAAACATTCCCCCCCTGAACATGTTGGGGTTTTCCTACGGTTCCACAGCTGGTGCAGCGGTTCGGCAGCAGCTCAGAGGACAGCTGTGTGGCCTTGAGTGTCTTCCTTCCAGGGAGCTGCCTTCCCGGGGACGTGTCCCTGTGGGGAGACGAGGCTCCCCTGGTCCGGGCGGAACAGACCCGAGGCTCGCGGCTCCCTTATTCCCTCTTATGATTTCTCCACCGAGGCTGCAGCCCCATCTCTCTCCTTCGATCCGCTAGAGCGGATGTCCCCCAGGCACAGGAGCAGTGCCCTCAGTCGGCCAGGGCAGCCGGCCCTGGAACTAGGGATTCTGTCCTTTGCCTCCAAGGGAGAATTTCAGACCGAAGTGGAGCACAGTAGGGACCCCCGTGTCCTCAGCACCAGCTTCCACGGTTATGACTCGGGGTGCATTCTGCCTATGGACACCTTCTCCACTTCCTCTGGGGGAGCTGGAGGAAGACTTACAATGTAGAGGTCGGTCAGGCTGAGATCCTTAAGTGGTTCTTCTGACTGAGCCCCTTCTCAGTCCGAGTCTCCCTCTCCTTTCTTCTTGTTTCTTGGGAAGTTGGATTTTAAGTCAAGACTCTTACGAACAGTTTCCCATCACAGGGAGAAAAACTACCTAACGCAGATTCCACGAAGCACCAGCTTGAGCCATTTCCCTCACTCTGTCATGGAAGGTTCTACTTCTGAGAAGCCCAAGGTGCGTTTCCACAGCATAGTAGGCTTGAAGGTAGGCCCTGGGATCATTTGGTAGAAATGTTAGCATGAAATACAGACATGGTCTGAGGATTCGCTCCTGCTGATTATGTCAGTTGTCATAGAGTCTGCGGTCTTGTGTGAGTTCAGACTCAAAGATTCAACTGTGAAAGTAGCCTGTCCCCATCGCTGTTATGTCTGCAAACCACGTGGTGCAGCGGGGAGGTTGAGGACCAGGAGCCAGGGCCCCTGGGATGGAGTCTCAGTGGATCCTGGAAGGTGGGGCCTTGGATAAGTCTCCTGGATTGGATTTTTGAGAAGCGGAGCCTGGGCAGGGATTCAGGTTCCGGGGGGGGGGGGGGGTGTCACTCGGAGAAGTAACAGCAGGGGAAACGGGACATGGAGAAGGAAAGGGCTGAGCAGGATGTGGTCTCAGTCCAGCTTTAGCCTGATTTGGAGGAAGGGCCTCTCGAACAAAACTTACCTCGTGTGCCGGCACTCACCGATCGAGGGCTGCCCTCACGGCAGTGGGGATGGGCGCACTGGCCGGGCGAAGGCCAGGGCACAGAACCACTGGCATCTGTGACTGCGCCCAGGCTCTCAGGGCCTGTTCCCGCCCCTTTGCAGGACTCTTCTGAGGAGCAGCAGACGGCAGTGGTACGGAAGGACACTGGGGTCCACAAAGTACACGTCAGATAAGGAGAAGGTGACGTGATTACTAAATGCGAACGTGATACAGAAAAGGAGGGTTGGACAGCAGTGAGAGACTTCCTTGTAAGTTAAGGTTTTTGTGGGACTTTTTCTTTTACCTCATTTAAAAAAAAAAGATGTATTACAGACTGCTGTCACATGGGTTTAAAAGTAGATCAATACTGGGGCGCCTGGGTGGCTCAGTCAGTTGAGTGTCCGATGTTGGCTCAGGTCATGATCTCACGGTTCATGGGTTTGAATCCCACAACGGGCTCTGTGCTGACAGTGAAGGGCCTGCTTGAGATTCTGTCTCTCCTCTCTCTGCCCCTCTCCTGCTCTGTCTCTCAAAATAAATAAAAACATTAAAAAAAAAAAATACGGGGCACCTGGGTGGCTCAATCGGTTGAGCATCTGACTTTGGCTCAGGTCATGATCTCCTTTGTGGTCTGTGAATTTGAGCCCTGAGTTGGGCTCTGTGCTGACACCTCTGAGCCTGGAGCCTGCTTCAGATTCTGCGTCTCCCTCTCTCTGCCCCTCCCCTATTCACGCTGTGGTTCTCTCTCTCTCTCAAAAATAAACTTTTTTTTTTTTTTTTTTTAAGTAGATCAATATTTGCATCAGGGAGCTGAGAAAAAAGTAAAGACTTGTGTCTGGAGTACAATTCCTCGTTTCCCGCACATGCGGTTCAGCATTTAGTTCGTGTGGAACATAAATCTGCGACAGTCTGTCAACTGAATCCATCTAGGAATGCTCCCATCCCGACCTCTTTTGTCCCCTGCTCGCATGTACCTGTCGCAGTCGGCTGGGGCTGCCATCACTGTGCGGCGAGGTGGAGGGGGGAGGCTGGAAGTTCAGGATGGGGATGCTTGCAGGGTGCCGTCCCTTCTGAGCCTCCTTTTGGCTTGTCTGCTGGCTGCATCTTGCTCTGTCACATGAGCTCTGGGTCACATGAGCAAAAGGGGTCACATGAGCACAGAGCAAGATGCAGCCAGCATGACCCCTTTGTGGGGGGGGGGGGTAGGGGGGATGGAGGGAGAGAGACAGCTTATCTCTAATAAGCTTATATTGCTGATACTAATGCAGCTGGTCCAAAATCATTTTTTAATATTTACCTTTGAGAGAGTGAGAGAGTGCGTGTGCGCGTGTGCATGAGTGGGGGAGGGCAGAGAGAGAGGGAAAGAGAGAGAATCCCAAGCAGGCTCCACACTGACCGTAGAGAGCCCAATGTGGGACTCCATCATGACCTGAGCCAAAGTTGAATGCTCAACCAACTGAGCTACCCAGGCGCCCTGGTCCAAAATCTTTCAGAGAATATTAGCCTAGTATCTCTTTCCCATCCTTTTTATTTTTACTTTTTCCCATCCTTTTGAAAAAAATTGTTTCCTTCGGATAACCTGTGTACAGAATTAGATTAATTATAATGCTTGATAGGAGTCATGGTCCACGAATGACTAACTACTTTATTCGTTTGGTAACTTAGGTAGTTAATTCAGTACTTAGCACTCATTAACATGCCATTAAACACAAACAAAACAGAAGTTAAGACCTTGAAAAACACCTGTGTTATCTGGTCACTTGGTACCCCTCATCCCGTACCTCAATTTCCCAATTAAAGGAACATCATCTTGAATCCTGATTTTATAATTTCTTGCTTTCCTATTTTTATACTTTTACTACATATGTTTTCCTACTAACTAGAGTTTTTATTTTAATTGATTTTAGTAACTCTATAAAATTTCCTGTGTTCAATCTTGTCTTTTAACTCCTCAGTGTAATCCGATTTTGTCTATTCTGATTGTCAGTTTATTTCTACCACCCAATTTTGTCTTTTCTGTTTTCCATGATTTTTAAAAAAATTTTCTCAGTTCCTGTTTTATGCTGCTTAGTTTGTATTTTCTTCTTTTTTCCCCCATTTACATGTTTGAAAATTTCCCATTTTCAGTCTTTATTTTTACTAGTTACGCGTAAAATTTTAATATGCCCACCTGACTTGTGAGATTATGAAACTGATCTCTATCTGTGCCCTTCTCCGTGATATTACGCAAAACCTGAATACCTCCTGTGAACCTGCTCCAGCAGCCCACACCACTGTGGATTCGTATTCTAGTTATGCTTGAGCCCAGATTGACCTTGTCATTATAATTGTTGTTGTTACTGGGCTTTTAATAGTCAATGACTAATTAGGTTTTCATGTGTGTGTTTTAACAAGTTGATTTTACTCACTGAGGCTTCCTTGGAGATTCATTTCTCTTCTCACTGAAGCATGTCTTTTGGTGGTTTAGCGGTGGTGAGTTCCCTTCATCTTTGTGTGAACATGTTTTCTTTCCACTCTCCCCCTTGAATGTTGGTTTCCATGTATTTGCAGTGACAGAGCCCTCATTCACTCAGTCTGTGTAGAAGGCTTACAGTTTTTCTCTTTCAGCACTCTGAAGTGCTTCTTCCAACTTGAGATTTATGGCTTCCATCAAGTCGGGCAATTCTCAGTCAACATCCCCATCCAAATTCTCTCTCAGGAAATACCTCCTCCTGGCTCTCCCGTTACATGTATGCATTGGGCGTTCTCCCAACTGTCTTCCAGGTTCCTCCTTCCCATTGTGTCTTGCTGATCTCTCTGTGATATATGTCTTCAGATCAGTCATATAGTTTACGTATTCTCCATGAGCTGTATTTAATGTGCTGTTTACTATATGTGATTTTCATCTCAATGCCTTTATATTTCGTTTCCTGATGTTTTATATGATTCTTTTTCAGAACTGCCTCCTGGTAAAATACATTTTACCATTTCCTTCAGATTATCATGTTATCTGAAGCTCTTAGGGAGCAGACTCTGCTATTCATTTCTACAGCCTTTTTCCAGGGTAAATGCTTACTCTGGTTTGTATTTTCTGCCATTGCTCATCCCCAGGAGGGATTCTTTTGATCTGTGGCAGCACCCTGTGTTGGAGGTTATGGAATTGTTGCTATGGGCTTGTTCTGTATTTACTTCTGCTAAATAACTGGAGGGTTTCCTGGACCCAAGACCATAGATACTGATTTCTGAATATATTAATTTTTGGAATTTCAGATTCCTGAAAAGCAGAGGTACTGTGAATTGTGATTACACTTTCTCACCTCCCCTCTTCTCTAATGGGCTTTAAACTTTATTCTTGGGCTTTAAACTTCCATCCAGAGGCTCAGGAGACAAGTCTTCTTAAGTCAGCACAGTTGTTCTTGCTTCTTGTAGGGAGTCTCATTTCTAGTTTCTTTTTGTCTTTTTTTGTTGTGTTTTAACATGTATCCACAAATTCCCTGACACCCCTCCCTTCCAGAGGTAGAGTCTAATCCCATTCTCCTTGAGTGTGAGCTTAATTTATCCTCCGGTTCAGAGATTTTTTTTTTTCCTCACATGTGCCCAGTTTTCTAAGAAGCCCATCAAAAGCACTCTTCATTTTTGTTAACGGTGTTTTTCATCTCTAGCACTTTCGGGTTCTTTCCTAGGATTTCCATCTCTCTGCTGACATTGCCTATCTGTTCTTGCACACTGTCTGCTTTATCTGTTAGAGCCCTTAGCATATTTATCATAGTTATTTTAAATTTGTGGTCTGACCATTCCAAAATTCCTGCCGTGTCTTGTTCTGATGCTTGCTTGCCTTTTCGAACTGTGTTTTTTGCTGTTTGGTATGCCTTGTAATTTTTTTCTTGAAAGCTAGACAAGATGTACTGAGTAAAAAGGAAGTGCTGTAAATGTATATATATATATTTTTTAATGCTTATTTTTGAAAGAGAGACAGCACCCGAGCAGGGGAAGGGCAGAGAGAGACTGGAGACACAGAATCCAAAGCAGGCTCCAGGCTCTGAGCTGTCAGCACAGAGCCCGACACGGGGCTCGAACGCATGAACCGCGAGATCATGGCCTGAGCTGAAGTTGGACGCTTAGCCAACTGAGCCACACAGGCGCCCCAGGAAGTGCTATAAAATGGCCTCGAGCAATGTGGTTGTGATGTGTGGGAAGCATTCTGTTATTAAAAACAAAACAGGCCCCAAATGCAGTCACTTATGCTAAGTCCCACGTCACCAAACTGAGATGTAACTTAAATACAGTTCCAGCTCTCCTGGAAATGGAATATCAAATAAACTAGTCAATCAGGAATCACCTGGTCAGCACTAGTTAGGTAATATGCCTGGTAGATGCCCGTCATCCCCTAAAGGAAAGTGACCGTTCAATAACCAACCTGCTTTTTCTGCCCAGAGTAGCTCCCTTGTTCCCAGACCTTTCTTCCTTCAAGTCCTTCATTTTTACAGCTCCTCTCCATGCTTCCATCTGATGGGTGCGATGCTGCGCAATTCATGAATTGCTGAAGCCAGCAAGATCTTTAAAATTTACTCAGTTGAATTTGGCTTTTTATTTTTATTTATTTATTTTTTTTTATTTTGTTTAATGTTTATTTATTTCTGAGACAGAGAGAGACAGAGCATGAGTGGGGGAGGGGCAGAGTGAGAGGGAGACACAGAATCCGAAGCAGGCTCCAGACTCTGAGCTGTCAGCACAGAGCCCAACGTGGGGCTCGAACCCACAAACTGTGAGATCATGACCTGAGCCGAAGTCGGTTGCTCAACCGACTGAGCCACCCAGGCACCCCGAATTTGGCTTTTTAATGCTAAAGTCCTTTGATTAGGTCTCAGTGAGTCTGTCTGGACTGAACTTCACAGGTATCTCTCAGTGTTCTCCTCTTAGATGCGATGCGGTAGTTAGAGTTGTTATTTCCCTTCTCCCACAAGGAAGGCTAGAGCGAGTTAAATTGGGTATTTCTCTTCCCCCAACCCAGTTAGGATCTGATAATACCCCAGAAGGTTAGGCTCTAGTTAACTGGTCTCCCCTGAAAGCAGGCCTGATTAAAAAGAACAGAGTGCTCTGTTTATTTAAAAATAGTTCCTTTTCCTCTCCTCCAGCTGGAAGCAAAAGGGGATTTTTCTCCAGTATTTACTGTGGGAACCTGGTTGAGCTCCTGGAGGTAGAACACATAGTGTTGTGCAGGCATCGCTATGACTGGAGGCCTTAACTCCAGGCCTCCCTGGAGGTTGTAACTCTCAGAGTTGTGTTCATTGAGCTCCAGCAATTCCACCATTAATACTCAGGTTTTCCAGGAGCACCTGGGTGGCTCAGTCGGTTAAGCGTCCTACTTTGGCTCCGGTCATGATCTCATGGTTTGTGAGTTTGAGCCCCGCGTTGCGCTCTGCGCTGACAGTTCAGAGCCTGGAGCCTGCTTCGGATTCTGTGTCTCCGTCTCTCTGCCCCTCCCCCACTTGTGCTGTGTCTGTCTCTCAAAAGTAAATAAATGTAAAAAAAAAAATTTTTTTTTTAAATTCAAGTTTTCCTGCCCCCACACTGGTGTCACACTGGTTTTTACACTTAGGTTTCTGCTTCCTAGACCTTCCCTCCCTGGATTCATCTGATTGTCTCCAGTCTGGGCAGTTTGCCGTATCCCGCCCTCTCTTCTGATCCAGGAAGCGTTACTGACTTTTCAGTCTGTGCAGCTCTTTCCATGTTAGGTCAGAGTGGTAACTTCCGGGCTCCTCACACTCAGAACCAGGAACCGGACATTATGTGTGAGCTGAGTGTAGCCACTGGCTTCTCACAACTAGACTGTGGTGGGGGCATCCAACTGCCTCTCGGTGCTTGCCTGGGGGAAGTGAGCTGGGTGGAGAGGCCCAGGTAGCACTGAGCCCTGCTGCTGGCCCGCCGTGCCGGCTAGGAATCCTCCAGTCCCAGTCAAGGATGACAGCAGCCGTGGCTGATACCTTGCCTGCAACCTCACGCAAGACCCTGAGCTAGAATTACCCACTTAATGTATTCTTGAGTTACTGAACTACAGAAATAGTGAAATATAATAAATGCTGTTTCAAGCCACTGAGGTTTGAGGGAATGTGTTATTCAGAAATAGCTCATTCACTGCCTTACTGATGGCCGGCGTCCAGGTACGGTAGCTCAGAAAGTTCCCGTAGCACCATTCCACAGCCTTGCATGGTACCTGCAAGTTCCCTCCTTGTTTCTGGCACCTGGAAAATCTCCTCTTCTTTCTTTTGAGCTCAGCTATTTAAATTTTCTCTTGTTATACTTTATCATTTACTTGTGTTGGTTGGCCATGTTAACATATGGTGATTTTCTATAAAATTATAAATTACTAAAATTCACTCCTGAAAAGATAGAAAGTTTAAAGAGACTGCATATTTCTTAGAATTAAGTTTGACTGAAAATGATAAAATAGTCCAAGTAATAGCGGCTTAAATAAAATTTCATTTATCTTTTTTGTAAAAGAAGGATAGAGACAGTTTGGGACTGCTATGGCAGCTGCCCTGTATCATATAGGAGATCGATCGATCTGTCTACCTACCTATCTATCTGTGTATCTAACTATCTATGTCAAGATATCTGCAGACGTTTTGTTTTCAGGGATAGAGGCTCATCTTTTTCTGTTAAACCACCATGGTGTCTGGTGACATTTCTCGAGATCAACTTAGAGATCCAGTGAGGCTGCTAGATCTCCAGCAATCACATCTGCGGTAAAAGAGTAAAGGAGTAAGAAAAGCAGAAGGAAGGGGCGCCTGGGTGGCGCAGTCAGTTAAGCATCCGACTTCAGCCAGGTCACGATCTCGCGTTCCGTGAGTTCGAGCCCCGCGTCAGGCTCTGGGCTGATGGCTCAGAGCCTGGAGCCTGTTTCTGATTCTGTGTCTCCCTCTCTCTCTGCGCCTCCCCCGTTCATGCTCTGTCTCTCTCTGTCCCAAAAATAAATAAACGTTGAAAAAAAAAAAAGAAAAAAAAAAAAAAGAAAAAAAAAAAAGAAAAGCAGAAGGAAAAATAAACGCCCAGCCTAGCTGAGTCAACTCCCCGTGGGCACTTCTCAGCAAGTGCCACAGGGCACTTCCACAAGTGCCCCACTGACTTAAACGCAGTCTCTGGGCCACAGCTGGCTGCTGGGGAGACTGCAAAATGTCCTGTAGTGGCACCGCGTCTAGATAAAATCAGGA
Organism: Lynx rufus; assembly: GCF_022079265.1. NCBI lineage: Eukaryota > Metazoa > Chordata > Mammalia > Carnivora > Felidae > Lynx > Lynx rufus. The sequence continues at coordinate 144,471,936 of NW_025814878.1, forward strand.
TCATGGGCGTGAGGAGGAAAGGGAAAGTGGACGCTGGGTGCACAGTGAGCAGTCTCTGCCATAGACCAATAACAGAACAAACGCAAAACCCGTCACAGTTCTACCCCTAAGACAGCACCAGGTTCACTGAATTACACAGGAAAACCTGTAAACATTCTAAGGAACATGAAGCTGGTTTTATGTAAACTTTTATGGAGCATAGAGAAAGAAAAGGAAGTTATTCCAAATTGGGGTTTTGTTTTCAGTGTTCTTGAGAAGTAATTGACATACCTCACTGTGTAAGTTTAAGCCAAGTTCTTTTTATACAGTAAGTATTACATTGATATTAAGACCTGTCAACGCTAGCATAGAGAAGACTGCCACTGAAATTTACTCATTAATATTAATTTAGTAATCCTAAGTAAATACTAGCCAAAAAGACCCACAGCATATTAAAAGAAGGATGGGCTATGACTGACAGAGATTTAATACCCATTATTAAAAAAAAAAAATTTTTTTTTAACGTTTATTTATTTTTGAGACAGAGACAGAGCATGAACGGGGGAGGGTCAGAGAGAGGGAGACACAGAATCCGAAACAGGCTCCAGGCTCTGAGCTGTCAGCACAGAGCCCGATGTGGGGCTCGAACTCACAGACCGCGAGATCATGACCTGAGCCGAAGTCAGCCACTTAACCGACTGAGCCATCCAGGCTCCCCTTAATACCCATTATTAAACTAGGAATAAATAGTTACAAATTTAAATCTTAAAATAACTTCTGAATTGGCAGCATGAGGGGCTCCTGGACCCACTCAGGGTGAAACAATCATAACTTGTGAAAACTACCTCATACGGTCTCTGGAAATTGTCCTAAGAGCATACAGCAAATGAGGAAACATTTATTCAAGAAAATCTACTAAATTTTGGTAAGAATACAATCTATGGCACTTTTTCTTTTTAAAGTTTACTTATTTTTAAGGGAGCGACAGAGAGAGTGAGCAGGGGAGGGGCAGAGAGAGGGAGAGAGAATCCTTAGCAGGCTCTACACTGTCAGCACGGAGCCCAATGTGGGGCTTGAACTCACAAACCGTGAGTTCATGACCTGAGCCCAAACCGAGTTGGATGCTTAACTGACTGAGCCACCCAGGTGCCCCAACACAATCTATGGCACTTGTGCCATGAACTACTTTCTATCCTATCCCTATCCACTGGCTCAGCATGAGGGAAACTCCAATCTGGGTGGATATGTCCAAGAAGATGGGGGTACCAAGCAAAGGCTAAGGTACCACCCTAAGAGGGACAAGACATCAAAGTTTTATTTTTCAGAGACTAAATTCCAGGCAAGTGAAACCAGTTAAGTTGAGCTTTTTCCTCCACCTGACCCCCATTCATAGGGCAGAGGCTCTACTTCAGACATGGCAGGCTAAGAATACTGGAGACCAAAAAGCCCTCACACAAGTTCCACGCATAGGACAGAGGTTCCATGCTGGGAAGACTAGAGGCTACTGCCTGGCCCAACACCCTAATCATAATGCAGAAGTGTCACTGAGAGGAGTAGGTCACTGTCCCTGTCCTCAATTCTGGAGCAGGGACTCAGAGATTTTGCCCTGGGGAGGGGGTGGGTATAAGAGCAGAGGGCTTTGAGGCTCTCCCTAATGGAATGGACTATAGTTGGAACAGATTATGGGAAAGGTCAAGCCTAAAGGTACCCTCCAAAACAATGTCGATTTTGGTAGTAAGCAATTTAAAGTAAGCTAACCATGAAAGCTAAATGATAATTCTTAGGCTGGCTAGTTTACCAAGGAAAACCAGGGAAAAAGACAAGTAAGGAGAGTCCTCTTGGGCTCAGAAAGCAACCTTACACATATTGGCCTCACAAAGTATCCCTACAAAGGGCTTCAAATTTAATTGGATCACACTTAAATAATTGATGGCAAAAGGCATTGCTGAAAAGAATAGAGCAATCAGCCACCAATTAATGCTGCCTAACAGCAGGATGTGATACCAACAGAGACGGGTTGCTAAACCAAGAGGAGTGGGGAGATAGAGAGTCCTTCTAAATCACTGTCATGTCATATCCCATCGTGTATATATACTACAGTTTCGTTACCCATTCATCCATAAGTGGACACTAACATTGTTTCCATACCTTGACTATCACAAATAGTGTTGTAGTGAACGTGGAAGTACATATATATTTTTAAGTGGCATTTGTCGTTTTTGGGTTTGTCTTTTGTTGTTGTTTGCTTTAATACATACTGACGTGGAATTGCTGGATTATATGGTAGTTAGATCTTTAATTTTTTGAGGAACCTCCATACTGTCTCCATAGTGGCTGCACTGATTTACATTCCCACAAACAGTGCATGAGGGTTCCCTTTTCTCCACATCCTTGCCAGCATTAATTTGTCTTTTTTGATAATAGCCATTCGGACAGGTGTGAGGGGATATCTCATTATGGTTTTGATTTGCATTTCCATGATGATTAATGATGTAGAGCATCTTTTCGTGTGCCTATTGACCATCTGTGTCTTCTTTGGAAAAAATGGCTATTCAGATCTTTTAGTAGTTGGATTGTTGATGGGTTTTCTTTGTTTGTTTTGCTATTGACTAGTATGAGTTATTTATGTATTTTGGATATTAGACCTTTATCAGATATGTCATCTGCAGATACCTCCTTCCATTCCATAGGTTGCCTTTTCATTTTGTTGGTGGTCTCCTTTGCTGAGCAGAAGCTTTTTAGTTTGATGCAGCCCCGCTTGTTTACTTTTGTTGCTGTTGCTTTTGGTGTGAGATTCAAAAAAGATTCAAGACCTACATCAATGAGATTACTGCCTGTGTTTCCTTGAAGGAATTTTATGTTTCAAGTCTGACATTCAAATCTTTAATCCACTTTGAGTTAATTTTTGCATATGGTACAAGATAGTGATCCAGATTCATTATTTTGCATGTGACTGTCCAATTTTCCCAACACCATTTATTGAAGAGACTGACCTTGCCTCATTGTATATTCTTGGCTCCTTTGTCATAAGTTAATTGACCGTATATGTGTGGGCTTATTTCTGGCCTATTTTGTTTCACTGATGTACATGCCTGTTTTTACACCAATGCCTTACTCTTAATTACTACAGTTTTGTAATATAGTTAGAAGGCAGGGAGCATGATGACTCCAGCTTTGTTCTTTTTTCAAGATGGCTTTGACTATTCAGGGTCTTCGATGGTTCCATACAAATTTTTAAATTGTTTATTTCTGTGAAAAATGCTATTGGAATTTTTAAAAAAAAATTTTTAATGTTTATTCTTGGGGGGGGGAGGGTCAGAGAAAGAGGGAGACACAGAATCCAAAGCTGAGTTGTCAGCACAAAGCCCAATGTGGGGCTCGAACTCACCAACCATAAGTTCATGACCTGAGGTGAAGTTGGATTCTTAACAACTGAGCTGCTTAAGTTCCACCGCCATTGGAATTTTAATAGGGATTTCATTGAATCTGTAGATTGCTTCGGGTAGTATGGACATTTTAACAAGATTAAATCTTCTAATTTATTAACATTGGATATCTTTCCATTTATTTGTACCTTCAATTTTTTTTTCACTAATGTCTTATAGTTTTCAGAATATAGATCTTTTACTTCCTTAAGTTTATTCCTGGGTATGTAAATCTTTTTGGTGTAATTGTAAGATTGTTCTCTTAATTTCTCTGATAGTTATTAGTGTATAGAAACACAATAGATTTTTGTGTATTGATTCTGTATCCTGTAATTTATTTCAGTTTTGTGTGCGTGTATGTGTATATATGTGTATATGTGTGTGTAGTCTTTAGCGTTTTCTATGTATATCATGTATACATAGAAATGTATAGTGCTGGGGTGCCTGGGTGGCTCAGTTGGTTGAGCATCCGACTTCGGCTCAGGTCATGATCTCACGGTTCGTGGGTTCGAGCCCCGCGTCAGGCTCTGTGCTGACAGCTCAGATCCTGGAGCCTGCTTCGGATTCTGTGTCTCCTTCTCTCTGTGCCCTGTCCCCGCTCATGCTCTGTCTCTCCCTCAACAATAAATAAAACATTAAAAAAATTTTTTTTTAAATGTATAGTGCTTTCTATGTATATCCATGTATTATCTGTAAATCATGACAGTTTCACTTTTTTTTTTTTATTTTTTTTCTTCAACGTTTATTTATTTTTGGGATAGAGAGAGACAGAGCATGAACGGGGGAGGGGCAGAGAGAGAGGGAGACACAGAATCGGAAACAGGCTCCAGGCTCCGAGCCATCAGCCCAGAGCCTGACGCGGGGCTCGAACTCCCGGACCGCGAGATCGTGACCTGGCTGAAGTCGGACGCTTAACCGACTGCGCCACCCAGGTGCCCCATTGCCACTTGATCACATATACAATTCTGTTTATGTATTGTCGAATTTGGCTTGCTTATATTTTGTTTGAGGATTTTTGCATTTATAGTCAATAGGGATATTGGCCTGTAATTTTCTTTTATTATGCCATCTTTGTCTGGTTTTGATGTTAGGGTAATGCTGACTTCATAAAAGGAGTGTGAAATTCCTTCCCCTTTTCCTTTCTGGAAGAATTTAAGATTGTTATTCTTCTTTGAATATTTGGTAGAATTCACCAGTAAAGCCATCTGGTCTTGGACTTTTAGTTTGTTGGGAAGTTTTTGATTACTGACTCAGTCTCCTTCATAGTAACTGTTTTGTTCAGATTTTCTATTTCATCAGGATTCAGTCTTGGTAGGTTATATGTTTCTAGGAATTTACCCATTCCTTCTAGGTTGTCCAAGTTGTTGGCGTATAACTGTTCATAGCAGTCTCTTAGGATCCTTTGTATATCTGTGGTATCAGTTGTAACATCTCTTTCATTTTCTGATTTTTTGAGTCCTCTCTCTCTTTTTGGGTAAGTGTAACCAAATGTTTGTCAAGTTTATCTTTTCAAAGAAAGAGCTTTTAGTTTCATTGATTTTCTATCTTTTTAGTCTCTATTTCATTTATTTCTGCTGTAATCTTTATTATTTTCCTCTACTGACTTTGGGCTTCATTTGTTCTTTTTCTAGTTTCTTGATGTGTAAAGTTAGATTGTTTGACACTTTTTGTTTTTTGAGGTAGGCACTTATCACTATGAACTTCTTGGAACTGCTTTTTGCTGCATTACCTCAATTATGGTATGTTACATTTCTATTTTCATTTGTTTCAACTATCTTTTGATATTTCCTTTGATTTCTTCCTTGACCCATTAGTTGTTCGGTAGCATGTTGTTTAATCTCCACGGATGAGTGAATTTTTCAGTTTTCTTCATGTAATTAATTTCATCCCAGTGTGGTTGGAAGATACATGATTCAGTCATTTTAAATTTGTTAAGACTTGTTTTGTGACATATGATCTATCTTGGAAAATGTTCCATGTGTTCTTCAGAAGAATGTGTACTGTTGCCTTAGGATGGAATGTTCTGTAAATATCTGTTAACTCTGTCTGGTCTAACATTTCCTATCAGGTCGGTGTTTCCTTATTTTCTGTCTGGATGATCTGTCCATCAATCTAAGTCCCTACTATTATTGCACTACTATTTCTCCCTTTATTCCTGTTAATATTTGCTTTATATACTTAGGTGCTCCTATGCTGGTTGCCTAAATATTTAGTGTTACATCTTCTTGTTGGACTGACCCTTTTATCATTATGTAATGCCCCTCTTTATCTCTTATTAGTCTTTGTTGTAAAGTCTATTTTATCTGCTAGAAGTATAACTACTCCAGCTTTCTTTTGATTTCCATTTGCATGAAATGTTTTTCCATCCCTTAACTTTCAGTTTTGTGTGTCCTTACATCTATAGTGAGTATCTTGTAGTCAGTATACAGATAGGTATTGTCTTTTTATCTGTTCAGCCACTCTATGTCTTTTATTTTTTTTTTATTTTTTTTTTCAACGTTTTATTTATTTTTGGGACAGAGAGAGACAGAGCATGAACGGGGGAGGGGCAGAGAGAGAGGGAGACACAGAATCGGAAACAGGCTCCAGGCTCCGAGCCATCAGCCCAGAGCCTGACGCGGGGCTCGAACTCCCGGACCACGAGATCGTGACCTGGCTGAAGTCGGACGCTTAACCGACTGCGCCACCCAGGCGCCCCCACTCTATGTCTTTTGATTGGAGAATTTAGTCTGTTTACATGGACTTAAGGTAATTATGGATAGGTATATGCTTATTGCCATTTTATTGTTTTCTGGCTGTTTTTGTGGTTCCTCTGTTTCTTTCTTCTTTTCTTGTAGCCAAATTGGGTAACCAGACTGGGTATGAGCTCCTTTTTGGGTGACACCAAATATTACAGTCCCATGAGACCACGAATGTAAGCTCCCTGGCCTCCAGAGACAGGTGATCCAAAGGAATCCCAAGTAGCAGCCACAAAAATCAGGATACCAGATGCATGTAAAAGCTCCCTTATGAGAGATACTGTGCTCTGAAGCACAGTAAAGGAAGAATACAAAGATGGTGCCTGTTTCCCTCTCTGGAATGTTCCAGCAGGCTCCTAGATATGTATCGAGTTAGATGATTGCCCCTGTGGCCAATGTTTTAATATAAGCAAGTGAGCCTCCTTCACTTTCAATCTGGGTGCTATCAGCTGCCTCTGGGCCCTTGGAAGGGTGAGTCTGAGCACGTGAGTCCTAGAAGAGCAGTTTCTCAGATCACTTTAGTCTTGTGGGTCTTGAAACACAGGCCCTTGTCGGTTTTCAGATGTATGTTTTGGGGAGTTGTCTCTCAAGTGTATGTCTTAAAAGCTGTTAGGCCTAATGTGAGTTTGAGCCCAGTGCTCCTCACAAAGAAGCTCCAGGTTTTGAGTTCCTTCCCAGTTGTACGTCACTGTGCCAGGAGTGGGCTTTATGAGGGGATTCCGTCCCGGACTCTTCTATGTGCTTCAACATGTTTTTCTTCTGGTTTGCCCATGTGTAGTTGTCACTCAGCCAGCCTTTGTTTTTTAAGAGGAAATTGTTCCCTTGTAGCTGGACTCAATGTGTGGGAACAGGTGAGTTCAAAGTCTCCTATGGAACCACCCGGAACTACAACCTCCGAGCACTTGTTTGTATAGGTGATCCTCACAACCCCGTGGGTAAGCTGCACCTTTTTTCCTTCTAAAGGAGAAAGCAGAGAAATAGTATTTCATAGGGTTATATGCTTCTTTACCAAAATTAAGAACATGTCTAGGAGGACAATTCATCAAAAGCTCTGTTCATAATAACTATTCATTCTACCCAAGTGGAAAAAAATATGTCTTAACCAGCCCCTCAACTCATGCAAAGGGAGAAAAAAGAAAATGGAACACTGCATTGCAGCAGATGGAGGAAGTAAGTAGAATGGCTGACCAATCGACCCTAAAATTCATAAAAACAATTTTAAAAAGCACAGAAAGTAGCATTTTATTCTACTTTAAATATTGGTTATAGCTCAACTAAGCAACGTATTTTACTGGATCTAATTTCATCTAGACATAATTTTTTGACCACCTTTTTTCAATAGGCTAGTGTTGAAGCCACTTTATAATTCACTTTATAAACATACCTTTGCTTTATACAAAAGCAAGGTGTCCAAAAGACTATCAACAAGGTAATTTTTTCAGCTGAAATTACACAATACTGCCAGACAGATAATATCTTGATCACGTCAGTGGCTCTCTGGTACTTACTGAATAAAAGTTAAGCTCCTTGCTCTGGCCCCTACAATGTACCCACTTTAAACTCTCCCTATTTACTAAATCTGACAAACTCAGTCTTTCTAGCTCTGTCAAACATTACCCTATCCATGTGATAATAACAGCTCACAGCCAGAAGAAACCTTTTCCTCGCTGAGATTCCACACCCTTCAGCTCACCATTCACAAGGCATTTCTCATGGCACTGATTTATGTACATGCCTTATCAACTTTAGTATACTGAAACCCTAAGCCTAGGTATGTATGTATGTATGCATGTGCTTTATTTATTATTGGACACAGTAGGCACTTGAAAGTATTTTTCTACAATATGTCCTCCTCCACAGAAAAATATTTTAGGCTGGGAAGGAGCAGAAAGAATGAAAGGAGGCACAGTGGTCCCTTGTCAATCTCTATGACTTACACATGTACGCTGTCTAGTTTATCAAAAGCTTTCACATACATTTATCTCCATGACATAAACAAATACCAAAGGAAAATGAACAGTGTTTAAGATCAAGGCTATTAGGAAAAATTTAGAAAAAATAGAGAAAAGGAAATGGCTAGCTTTGCAAAAGTAACAAAAGGTTAATTTAAGGAAATTTTAAAAGGCTAAAACAGATTAAATGGAGAAAGTCCATAGAATTTTGGAAAGCTACAGAAGTTCTAAATTAGACTCCAATGAGCTGAAATGAAGACAATGAAAGACTCCAGAGAAGTGATACAGGGAGAGCCCCACGGTCTGCAGCGTCTCTAGTCAGTTTGCGGTGCTTCAGAGCACGAACCCAGAGAATACCACGTTGGTGACTCAACAAAACATGGTCTGAGATCCATGAGAAATGGAAACCATTTTTGGCACAGCTTGGAAAAGCCGGATGCTGGTGGCATCAGGAAGATATTAAGTCTTTGAAGAACTCTGTAGAAGGTGATTTGGGTGAAAACAAGAGATATCACAAAATTCTTACTGTGGCTTCACATGTTGATACTTTGGATATTGTGGAGTAGGATTCCCAATGTGATTCTGAACAGATACATTTTCTCTGTCTACACTTGGGTTCCCATCCTCACTGGCTGCCTCTGACCCTATCTTCCTATCCCCAACCAACACACCAGTTCTGAAAACATGAGTGAAATTTGTTATAAATATCTGGCATGACTCCTCTAACTTGGAGGAAGCTTAGCTGGTATAAGCTGTGGTGCAAGTTGGCTCTGAATTGGGAGAGAGGCATACAGATGCTGCCTTAGCACTTTGTTAAGCCCAAGATAACTAAGAGGTGAGAAACAAGCTGTTCAACATCACAGGACTTCTATCAAAATTCATCATCATTTTGATCTGACTTGATCAATTCATTTATTTACCAGAACGTGAAAGGTTTATCCCATAAAAGGAGCAAAATTAATGTGAACAAATATAATACGGACCAAAGAATGGAGTTACATGGATGGAGCAATCTCACAAATCTAATTAGAAGCTGCTTAAGGCATTCTTACAAGTACTATGCTGGTGAAGAAATATGGATTCTCCCACCCCAAGTCTGACAACCCTATGTATTTGGTAATAAATACATTAGACCGACCCAGAATCTAGAACCTCAGAGAATTAGACACAAACACAAATAGCCTTAGAAAGTCCTCAGAAATCTAGACCGCATCAGATTTTCAGAGTTATGGAGGTCACCTCACTGGTGTACTAAATAAACGTTTATAGCACCTACACACAAGGCACAGTGGGGAGTATAATATGGCACAGATCTGACCAACTGGTGAAACATTCGTTGTAGGCAAAATGGTCACAGCAGCAGCCCCCACATCAGAGCCATCTCGCCAGGAGACGTCATCAAGTGCTGGCTGGAGGTGGTCAGCCAGTCTGGAGGCCCATTTCAGTCCAGTAGGTGAGAACAATCATTTCATGTCCTACCTCTGCCCGACAACTCTCCCAGAGCCTCCTATCAAACAAGCTGTTTCCCAGCCACCTTCTAGAATGTAGAAGACAATGCATCCCTCCAGACTCGGCCTTCTAACACAAGATGGCATGTAGCGGTCAGTAAAGCCTCAGCCCAGTTCTGTGAGGAATGAACAACTCTGGCATGTACGACGTGGCTCACTGTGATAGAACTTTCTTTCCAACGTGGCTCCTCCGGTGTTGAACAAGGTATGAAGTTCGGGTGAAGCCTTTCCCACATGTGTCACACTGATAGGGTTTCTCACCAGTGTGGATTTTCTGATGTTCGATAAGGCTTCTACTCCGAGTGAAACTCCTGTCACACTCGTCACATGTGTAAGACGCGGGAGCCTCAACGTTTTCCCACCGGCTTTCCACCCTCCCCTGACTCTCCCAGGTCTCTGCACATTCACGATCCTGCACATTTTTATCGCCGTGGATCCTCTGGTGTCTGAGGAGATGTGAATTCCGCCTAAAGGCTTTGCCACACATGTTGCACTGGTACGGCTTCTCCCCCGTGTGGATTTTGTGATGCTCAAGGAGGCTGCAACTCTGGCTGAAGGTTTTCCCACACTCCTCACACTCGTAGGGCTTCTCCCCAGTGTGGGTTCTCTGGTGTTTGATGAGGTTTGAGCTGTGACTGAACACCTTGCCACATTCCTCACACTCATAGGGTTTCTCCCCAGTGTGGACTCTCTGATGGATGACGAGGGCAGAGCTCCCGATGAAGGTCTTGCCACAGTCTTCACATTCATAGGGTTTCTCCCCGGTGTGGATTCTCCTGTGTTTAGTCAGGCCTGAACTCTGAGCAAAACTCTTTCCACACTCATGACAGTAGTGCCGCTTACTTCCTGTGGCGGTTTTCTGCTTTCTCGGGAACCTGCCCTCCTGTTCGCCAGCTTCGGTGCCTTCAGGAATCTGGGCAGTGTCTTCCCGCAGGGGGCGTGGTATTCCCCCAGCCTCCTGGACTGGCCGGACCTCGTCCACAGGCAGGGCCCGGATCTCGGCCTCTGTTTCACCACCTGAAATAACAAGTGGCCACACGTGGTCAGTGATGCCCTGCCACGCAGGAAAGCTGTGACTGCAGTTCCACATACGCGGGGATGAGGGTTTCCGTACAAGAACGAGGATGGGGACGAAGGGGCGAACGGGTGCTGGGGAGGAAGGAGACTGAGAACGGGCCTGGGGTCATTGGAAGCAGGGTGACGGGGGGTGGAGGAGGGTGGGAAGGACCGTGCTGGGGACGCTCGCAGAGGCTCTGAGTCCTGAGGGCGAAGGCAGGGCCCTGCACTGGGGCTGGACTCGAGGAGGGCTGGGCAGATGGCAGCGGTAAGCAGGCACGCGTGAGGACTTGGAAGTGTCCCGTGCGACACAAGGAGAGCAGGCACGTAGAAAGCGATCGTCAGTCTGGGACGGTCCTCTCGGCTCTTATCCCAGACGAAGACGGGGGCCCCGACACGACGGGCTTTGGTGCTGACAGATCTGAGCCAGAGCTCCTGCTGCACCAGGTCGAGCTGCACGAGCTCAGACGGGTCAGGCTGTCCCGTGTGTCCTGCACCCCGATCTCTAGCTCACTCCTCGCTCTCGCCCTACAGTCCCACGGCCCATTTCCTGAGGACACCCCAGCTCTCGTCCTGTGTCGGAACTAGCAACAGAGAGGGGACCAACGGTGACAGCCCTACTATGAGCCAGGCCTGTGCTCGGGGCCCTACCTGCCGTGTCCCACTTAACCCGGCCAGGACGCAGCAGGAAAGGGAAGGGAGCCGGGCCGGGAGGGTTAAAGATCGGGTCACGCACGTGGTTAGTAGCCGGGTTCAGAAACGGTGGCTCTGCACGCAGACAGAATTCAGACAGCGTCTTACAGCCCAGTAGGTTCTAACCGACAAAGGGAGCCACGAAGGCCTACGACGCACCAGGCCCCGTCAGTCTTACCCGGGGAGGTCAGGCCGCCGGGGTTCTCCCGCCCTTCATCTCCGTGGAAGCTCCCCCGAGAGGAATCCAGCCGTGCCCAGCCACAGGACAAAGCCAGGGCCACGTCTTCCGTTTTCAGCAAGCCCTGAAACGGCACACGGGCCTCCTAGTTCCTCTTACCCAGAGTCCCTCCCGGAGCCGGGTGCTGCGCAGAGGGGCTCAGGCGGTGAGGGGACAGTCCCTGAGGCTCCGCAGACCAAGCCGGCGCGGCACCTAACGCTACTTCTCCCGGTCTTAAGTGACGGCTTCGCCAACAAAACCACTGCGGAAGTAGAGTGACAGCACGTGAGGACAGGAGTCTCCACACAAGTGCTCCAGACACCGCTGTCTTCACACAAATACGCCAGTCGCCCGTGTCTCCACACAGATAAGCCGGACACCCTGGTCGCCACACAAATAATCTGGACACCAGGGTAGAAGGTAAAAAGATTTGGAAAACGAAGGCCACACCACTGCAAGGACCGGAACTGACCCCCGCTAGTGATGGTGGCTCGTTTGTATTAACAGTTATTCAGATACAGGGAAACGTGGGTCTGAAGTGAGGAAAGTCAGGGAAGCCAGTGGACACCACAGAGCCTCCAGGGCGTGAAGGACCGGGTAAGACGTTCAATCCAGTTTAAGTACAGACTGTTGCGGTCGTGTGACTAGTTGAGACATGTGGGCGTGCCGTATCCGTCCCGGCAAGCTTAGGGACCACGTGCTTACCCCCCCGGTAACAGGGCAGGAAAGCAAAAGAAAACCTTCAGAACAAAAGCACCGTCGCAACAAAAGCTTCAGTTTGCTTTTGCAGAATCGCCCTTACTGACGAAGAAGACCCCACCGAAGAAGGGGCTGGCCAAGGACACGGAGTAGGGGTCTGGGAAACGGCACCCAAGCTAGTCATGAAATAGGACGAGGCTCCCAACTAGGCACCAGGAAGTCAGACGGCGACAGAGGACACTAGCATACACGAGAAAGTTGACGTCCCATCTGGCGTTTGGCTGGAGGATGCAGACGGGGAGGGGGCGACCCTCCCGGGATGCACCCCGGTAGCGAAGGGCAGGGAGGGGCTCCGGCTCACCTGGGGCTCTGGGGGCAGCCTGGCCGCCACCACTGCGTCTCCGCTGCAGCGCCCTCCCGGGGCAAGCCCAGGACCCTGGAGAACTAGGAAGGAAAGAAGCTCTGGGTGAGACGTCCCTGGCACTCAGCCTCCCTGGCCTGCGGAATCCAAGCGCAAACACTGGGCCTGGAACTTCGTACAGCGTGTGTCTCCCCAAAGGCCCGATCCCTACCCGCTCCAGTCCCGGGGCCTAGAGACCTGTGCTGTGCTCTGCCGACACACAAAATCTATGCAAAAACGGCAGGGTCCTTGGAAGGGATGGTGAGTTTAAACCACATAAAACAAGCTTTTCGTCTGAAGATGCTCTGGGTTTTGCTTGCGAAGGGGAGAAAAGTAAGATTTCGGTTAAAATGCCTTTAGGGGTCAGTAAGGGCTTTCTGCTTTGGTTTGGAAGAACTAGAGTCAAAATAAAGCTGGAACCAGAAGGCAGAAATGGGCATCTGCTTGTACAGAACTTGCTCGGCGTCCAGAAGAACCGGCGGTCTCCCTGGAGGAGGGAAACTTTACTCGGAGCACAAAACAGCTGGTTTAGCTAGAGCCTGTGTTGGAAGTCAGGACTGCGTGTTGGCCGGCGTCTCAGTGCTGTGTGTCTTGGGACACGTTCAGGGACGTGAGAAGACACCGCAGGACATACAGCCAGTCCTGTGGAGTAAATCCTGCTCTTTTCATAAGAGACCCAGGGTTTAGACATTGACACTCTAATCCGCGGTAGTCCTGCAGTCTGTGGGATATTCCGACGGGCTTTACAGAGTCTGTTCGTTTTCTTCTTGGCACTTACCACTACTGGAAGCTGTACTGTCGTGTGTATGTGCTGTCTTCCCCACTCGAATGTAAACCCCAGTGCCACCAGGAAGGACTCTGTCTCACCAGCGGCCGGTCCTCAGCACCAACCACACTGGCTACCACGTAGGAGGCATAATTACGTGTTAAATGAATGGGGAACCGATTCTTTCCAAACCACCGTTTGAAATTTCCCTTTCAGTCTCAAAGTAGAGTCCGTCAGTGATGGCCAAATAACATCGCGGTCAGCGCCCCTATCAGATGATCGTCAGTGAAGCTGGACCAAGTCTGCAGGTTCACGCGCCCAGAAGAGAACACTCACCTGTGCCTGGTAAGGCCCGTGATCCCAGAGATTCGTGCTTGAGCAGAGCCCTCACCGGCTGGAACTGGGCACTCCGTGATCCGCGGGAAGGTGTCAGTGCTGCCATCTCGCAACAGACAAGCTCTTGGCCCTGGTCACCACCTGGGACCTAGAGGTTATTCATTCGTTTTCATTATTTGTCCGACATTTCTGGAGCACTTCCCATGTGCCTCAGTTTCCAGGGGCACGAAAAACATTAACTCAGGTAACACAGACAACAACCTTGAGGTGGGTACCGTTACCGTGATCATTTCACCGATGAGGAAGCGAAGGCACACAGAGTGTAAGCAGTTTTCCCAAGGTCACCCAGCTAATAAGTGGCGGTGGTAGGATGGGCGCTCAGGCAGAGGGACCCCAGAGCCCGTGCTCTTTGCCATTACCAGGTGCTCCCACACTGTATACGCTGTGCTTTTACAAAGACTTTTGGGAACCGGTGCTGGCTCTCAAAATACTCCTATCTTATCTGACAAGTGAGGGTAAGAATTTCTCGTTTATAGGGTTTTGTTACTGGTTTTGAGAACCAAGAAAGAAGATCACAGAATGTGAAATCACCTAACGCGGGACACACGGTCTGTCCCCACTAAAAGGTGGCTTCCATGCATTTATGGGCAACTTGCACTTGTCAAGTTACTTTCTCACGTGCAGCTCAGAACTCCCCACACCCTCTGTAATGACTGAGGAGGCTGAAGCTAAGAGACTTGAAACGCCTTCACTGTGGAGGGCTCGCGGGCAGTGGGCCCCAGTGCAGACCCGGATCTCCTGGTCAGTGGTTAGGAGGCTCCGGCTGCAGGCCCCTGAAGGAACGTCAACTGGTGCACAGAGGACACCACCTTACAACAGACTGGCAAAGCAAGAGGCGGGGAGATCAACCTGTTTTCCACCGGGGTGTTCCCTAGCCTGGGGTCCTTGGACTCCTCCCATGTGGCCCATGAACTTGGAATAGGAAAGGAGTAGTTTTATTGTTACCAGCCCCTAAGGGAACGTGGCCTTTCCTTCTATTAGAAATTGAAGCAGCGATCATGTGGCAAAAGCCACGGCACTTCGCCACCAATAGAAATTGCAGATGTTTTGGGGCGCCCGGGTGGCCCAGTTCGAGCCCCGCATCGGACTCTGTTCTGACACCTTGGAGCCTGGATGGAGGCTGCTTTGGATTCTGTGTCTGCCTCTCTCTGCCCCTTCCCCGCTCATGCTCTGGCTCTCTCAAAAATAAACACTTAAAATTTTTTAAAAAGAAAAATTGCAGATGTGTTCACACCACATTACGGCACAACGAACAGTGTCAGAGTCACTCATGCTTCTAACGACTTTGAAACCGCACCCGGGCTATTGGGCCTGTGCCCAGGTCTTACTGATTAGTGCAACATTTTTAAAAAGCGCACGCATAACGTTGTCACTAATTTGTTTAATGCAATGTATTTCAACATAATCGAGTTCTTCTGTGATCCTTCATGTATCTAAAACTTCTGTTACGAGGAGGGGCCCAGGGACTCCACCCGAGTGGCAGAGAGAGAGAGAGAGAAGTTCCGATGTTGACGGCACGCCCCGCCCTCGGCCCGAGACTTGGGTTAGAAACCGGGCTCGGGGCCTCTACCTGCGGTGTCGGCGCCTCCAGCTGTCTCTGCAGGTGCTCCAGGAGCACCACCACCTCGTCCCCGCTCTCCGGGTGCTGTCCCCGCACCCAGGCCTGGAGCTCGGCGGGCAGGATGGTCAGGAACTGCTCCAGCACCAGCAGCTCCAGGATCTGCTCCTTGGTGTGTATATCCGGGCTCAGCCACTGGCGGCACAGCTCGCGGAGCCGGCGCAGCGCCTCGCGGGGCCCCTCGGCCTCAGGGTAGCGGAAGCCCCGGAAGCGCCGGCGCGAGCGCTCGGGGCCGGGGCCCGGGCTGCCGGGCGCGGCCGTGGGGACGTCCTCCTCCTCCTCCTCCTCCACCTTCACGGTCAGGATGCCCGTCAGCAGCCCCGGCCGCTCCTCTGCAGTGCCGGCATCCAAGGTCGCGCTCGCCTTCGACTCCCCGGCCATCCCGGACCTGGCGCTGGCGGACGGCCGCGCTTCTCGGGGCGGTTCCTCTGGTGCGTAAGTCGCTCCCTCGGCCTCCCGCGGCCGGAGCCGTCCTCCGCGCCCGCCCCGGGCCCCGCGGCCAGTCTCCACACCGCCGGCCGGAATCCGCGGGCGCCCTCGGCACGGGAGAGCCGGAGCGCGGGGCCGGAAGCCGGGCCGAGCCACTTCCTGGGCCCTCTAGGACGCGTCTCTTGGTGGCGGCCCGTTAACCCTTCGGCTCTCGGGCCGCCGCCGGCGAGACCGCGAGAGAGGACGGGGGGCTGTGGCTAATGCTTGGCTGAAGCCGAAGTCTCACGTTGCAGCGAACGCGGGCCCGCTGGGCCCTCAGAGTTCTGGCCTGAGGCCTTCCCCCGCGGCCGCGGACGTCACTGGGCCAGGCTGGGAGAGCAGCGGCTGCACCTGCGCCTGACCAGCTCCGCCTCTCCTGCGAGGCCCGCCGGCGGGAAGGCCCTCCCCGCCTCTGACTTCGTCCCCACTTCCATGCATCCTTAACACCTTGTCCGCGTGAACCGCCACCAGCGGCATTGGGATCCTTCCTGCAAAAGCAACCCGAGATCCCCAACGGCCCCCACCAGTTACCACTTTCCATTTTCTGTGACCTCCCCTCGGGCAGCCAGGCTTGTGCTGCCCCCTGCTTCCAGCCACTCCCGTGTCTTTGGCCAGGGGACCCTGTTCACTCCTGGTCGCTCTCTTCTTGTTCCTTCCAGTTCCCATTCACACTCTAGCACAGTGAAAGCTACACACTCTCAAGCCACATTACCTGGGCTCCTAATCCTGGCTTTATTTACCATTTACTAGCTGAGTGACCGCAGTTAACTATATAACCTCTCTGTGCCTGACTTTCTGAATCTATAACTGAGGATAGTAATAGTAGATAGGGATGGGAGCCGTGGGTGAGGTTTTTTATGTAAAGCTCTTAGAATAATGGCTAACCTGTAATAAGCTAGGCCTACCCTAAAACGGTAGGAAGCCCTGAGATTCCTTTGAGCCAAAGGCGGCTAGATTTTAAGCCAGAAGTGACAGCAGTTATTTTGCTGGACTGAGATGTCAGTGAGTCTGCTTTCTACTCAGAATGTAAGTTTGGTAGATGTTTTTTAAGTGAAAAAATATCATGGTAGTACCTTCCTGAGTTTTAATTCCTCAGTCTATCTCTTCTATTAATCTCCTGGCCTGGGCATGATTACCCGGTGGGCACACTCAGCTACCTCCACCCCTGCCCAGTCCTAGGGTCTGGCAGCTGCTCACCCCGGGGCCCCTGGTACTCAAGGGCAGCAGGTGCAACCGCTTCTCCAGTCTTACATTGGTTCCTGTGTAGACTGGGGTGCGCATTTGAAAGTAAATGCCTATGCCTTTTGCTGTCAACTCTTAAAAAAGCCGTGTACCAGTGGACCCCTGCAGTTCAAACCCATGTTGCTCAAGGGTCAGCTGTTCTTCATTTAGTCCCATTGCTCCTGCCTTTATCAGGGTAAGAAACATAGGTTGTAGTCATAATACAACTGTTTGTTTCCTCTTCCCAACATACATTTCAGTAATCTGGAGCATATCCATGAGATAACTGCTGTAAAAACACTGTAAAATGTAAATCAGAGCACTGTGTGGAAGTGCAAATATGAGCAGCTGGAGGGGACTGTCAGGTCATGTAAGTGTCATTAGTGAATGACTGCTTTTGTTGCTTGGTGAGTAAAGGTGACCCGCATATTTGTAAAGGCCATAAGCAAATGTAATTTGGAGGGATGTTTAATTCCAGCTTGTCCTCAGAGTTCTATATAACTTGTGTGTTAGGAATTTCTTAGTAATAAGTATAGATTGTGACAAACTAATGTTATATGGTTACTGCTGAGATACCATAAGAATTATATTCCACCCCTGTGATCTGCCAAACAGAATTACCCTAAATCTAATCATGAGGACATTATCAGATAAACTCAAACTGTCGGACATTTTACAACACAATCACCCTGGACTCAGCAAAACTGTGTCAAGTAATATTTAAAAAGTGGATGTAGAAGTGTAGGTAGAGAAACTATTCTACAGACTAATAAGTAATCACAATAAAATGCATTTAAGGAAACTTGACTGAATTTTAATCCCATTTTAAAGACATTATTGAGGGGTGCCTGGGTGGCTTGGTCGGTTAAGCATCTCACTTCGGCTCAGGTTATGATCTCCCGGTTTGTGGGTTGAAGCCCCACAGTGGGGCTGGAGACTGCTTCGGATTCTGTGTCTCAGACTCTGTGCCCTCCCCCATTTGTGCTCTGTTGGCTCTCTTTCTCTCAAAAATAAATAAACATCAAAAAAAATTTAAAGACATTATTGGAACAATTGAGGAATTTTGAACATATCCTGCATATTAGATAACACTACCTAATATTTAATGATAATATTAAAGTTCTTTAGAATAATCATGGCATTGTGGGGCGCCTGGGTGGCGCAGTCGGTTAAGCGTCCGACTTCAGCCAGGTCACGATCTCGCGGTCCGGGAGTTCGAGCCCCGCGTCGGGCTCTGGGCTGATGGCTCGGAGCCTGGAGCCTGTTTCCGATTCTGTGTCTCCCTCTCTCTCTGCTCCTCCCCTGTTCATGCTCTGTCTCTCTCTGTCCCAAAAATAAATAAACGTTGAAAAAAAAAAAAAGAATAATCATGGCATTGTGGTTGTGAAGGAGAATGTCCTTCTTAGAGATTGATTAGTGGAGTATTTACGGGTGAAACATCATAATGTCTAACTTTCAGTGAGTAAGAAACACAATCTTAACAATTAGTGAATCTAGGTAAAGGATATGCCAGTGTTTAACTTTTCTGTAGGTTTGAAAGTTTTTTTTTAATATTTGGGGGAAATTTATGTAAAACAATTTTGAGAAATTTTGAGAAAGATCTTTCAATACATTTCTGTGCTCTATCTGAATGGATATTTGCTCATCTATAAGTAAAATTAAGAAAATAAGAGACTCTCACAACGAAAAGTTATGGTAGGCATTTATTTTTATTCCTATTGTCATATTTTTTACACCACTGCTTTCTCTACTAAATCAGAGGTCAACAAACTACTGCCTACAGACCAGATTGTTCCCCTGCCTGTTTTTGTATGGCCTTAGCAAGAAGTTTTATATTTTTAAATTATAGGGGAAAAATCAGAAGAAGAATAAAAGTTTGTGATATGTGAAAATTAAAGAAATTCAAATTTCAGTGTCTATAAGGAGTTTTATTAGAACACATTCATGTTCATTTACATATTGTCTATAGCTGCTTTCACTCTACAATGGTAGAACTCTAATTTAGCAAAATATTATTCCTCAAAAAAATTTTTTTTACTCTTAGGGTGCCTGGGTGGCTCAGTCAGTTAAGTGTCCAACTTCAGATCAGGTCATGATCTCACAGTTGGAGAGTTTGACCCCGTGTCAGGCTCTGTGCTGACAGCCTGGCGCCTCCTTTGGATTCTGTCTCTCTCTCTCTCTCAGTCCCTCCTCTGCTCATGCTCTGTCTCTCTCTGTCTCTCAAAAATAAGTAAGTGTTAAAAGTTTTGGGGGGCGCCTGGGTAGCTCAGTCAGTTAAACATCCAACTTCGGCTCAGGTCATGATCACACAGTTCGTGGGTTCGAGTCCCGCATCACACTCTGTGCTGATAGCTTGCAGCCTGGAGCCTGCTTCAGATTCTGTGTCTCCCTCTCTCTGCCCTGCCCCCGCTCACACTCTGTCTCCCTCTCTCTCTCTCTCAAAAATAAACATTAAAAATATTAAAAAAAATTTATTCTTCCTGTTAGAAGACCTGTGTTACAAAAATGTATTTAATTATATATTTTAACAAAATTAACTTGTATTCAGTTTCTAATCAAATACTATAATACTTTATTTTCTTTCATTAAAAAACGTAAGTATTTACAATTTTATCAGTTTGGGAAGACAAACAATAAAAATGGAGAAAAGTGATCGAAAGACAAATTCAATGATAGAATAAATATAGCCTATTTAAATGCCTGCCTGGCCCTGTTGGCTGCTGCCAGCGTGAATTCTCAGCCTCAGAATTAGTATAGTTCAAAATCTCCTTCAGCTTCAAAACGTCCAAGGGAGAGATTTTGGTGACTTCAAAGAAGATCTGGTGAAAATACTTGGAATGCAGAGTCTCCAGCTTATTGCAAGGACACAAAATCAGCAGGATGTTCAACTGGTTGATCAAGGGGTGAAGATCAGAGGTCTTGTAGCCACTGTAATACTCCAGGGTAGGAGCTCAGTGTCTGAACTTTTTCACGTAGACGGCCAGGAGGAAGGAGTCAGCAGCTAGCTTGGAAGGGCTTTCCAGGATATAGTCCTATTCCTGCAGTCATCTCACAGATGAAGCGGCACGGGGTCAATGCCTTCGTGCTGGCATGGAGATACCTAGTATATCTGCACAGGAAGTGATAGGCGATGGGAATACTGATACCAAGTTTGAGAGTTTGCAGTTTGCCAACTTCCATGCATCTTGCTGATAAATATATAAAAATCTAATTTTATCTTATTCGATTGAATTTCCCACCTCATTTAGAGTCTTAGCATCAGGAAAGCACTTATACCTAAATTCTGATTTAGTTTTTCTGTCACTTTCCAAGTCTGTTAAATAACTGAGGTCAACTTAACTACAGACAACCAAGGTGATGGTAATGCCTATGTACCTTTTAAGCTAAGAGGGAAATGATCTTGCATGAAATGCTAGCCATTTCAGACAGTGAACACAGTGTATGCATAAACTGGTTCCCAACCACAAAATTCCTGAAGAAATTAACCAAATTAGGAGACATCTACAAGACTGGGTTGGATGCTTCCCTGCATTTCAGGGGTAGAAACGTCTGTGAATTTTAAGAATTAAAATCATGCCTCTGGTCTTCACTTGGCTCAGAGGCTGGGCTTAAACTTTTTGATTCCAAAAGTTCTGGTGCTTGCTTCCAGTAGGAACAAGTGGGGTTTTGAAGTCAATAAACGTGCTTCCGCCATGAAACTGGTGGACAGGTTCCTTTCTAAGGGATCAACAAAAGGAGCACGAGAAGTAAGGGGCTCCCACCAAGGGGTGACGATAAAGAGGACCGAGGGGAGCATGGAGACTTGAAGGGTATCAAGATGGTTAAAGGCGAATACCCAAGAGGAGTAGGAGACGTTTGAACAGTATAAGGGTCACTGGCGCAAATTCCTCTATTTGTGTCCCCGAGGGCCAAGGGCAGCGCAGGCAAATCGGAACCACGAGAGGAGCGGCACACCTCCACCAAATGCCCCAGCGAAACCTTACGGCCTGACGCCATCCGCCCTCGCGCCACGCCTTCGCCTACCAACCCACCGGAAGCGGAAGCCTTGCGGGCACCGTTGTGACGCGCCTGCGTGGGCACCGCTGCTGTGGCGCCTGCGTGGGCGGGAAGTGCCGGCAGTACGCAGTCTCCGTGGCCACTGCTCGGCGTTGGCCGTTTGGTTGCCGGTGGAGGCGTGGCTCATGGCCCCGGTGTCCCAGTCCCGCTATCCCGAGGACGCCGCCGGCTCTCGGAGGCGGCGACGCAGCTCTGTGGGGAGCCCGCCGTCCGCGCTGGCCGGACGCTTCCCTTGTGGAGGCCGCTCCCGCTCTCACTCCCGCGGCCGCGAGGGCCTCAGGCCTTCGTGGGGGGTGTCGGGCGTTGGCGACCCGAGTCCGCTGGGCCGATCTGAGTCTCGGGCACAGCCTTCGGGGCCCCGCAACTACGCGTTCTCGTCCTCTTCCGTCCACTCTGGCGGATACCGCTTCCATCACCACTATGCGGGCGACCTGCAGTGGGCCAAAGAGTATGAGAAGAAGGAGGAGAGCTATCGTCAGAGGTGGCTGAAAGAGAGAGAGAGGATTGGGGAGCTGGGAGCTCCTGAGGTGTGGGGGCTCTCTCCAAAGTTTCCTGAGCCGGATTCTGATGAACATACCCCAGTGGAGGATGAAGCGGTAAAGAGTCAGGAGACCAGCAGTTCAGATTTCAGCTCCGAAGAAAACGAGAATACCAGTCGTTCAAAAAGCAAGAAAAAAAGAAAGAAAAAGTCTAAAACGAAACATAGGAAACATTCTGATAATAGTGAGAGTAATTCAGACTCCGACATTAATTCTAGTTCTGATGATAAAAAGAGGGCCAAAAAAGCCAAGAAGAAGGAAAAGAAGAAGAAACACAGAGCAAAAAGAACCAAGAAAAAGAAGAATAAGAAGACTAAGAAAGAATCCAGTGATTCAAGCTTTAAAGATTCAGAAGGGGAGTTGCCAGAAGATACCCGGATTGAGCAGTCAAAGATTACAGATACCATGGATCTAATAGGCCCAGAAGCACCTGTAATACATGTCTCTCAAGATGAGAAACCTTTGAACTATGGCCATGCTCTGCTCCCAGGTGAAGGTGCAGCAATGGCTGAGTATGTGAAAGCTGGAAAGCGAATCCCACGAAGAGGTGAAATTGGGCTGACAAGTGAAGAGATTGCTTCATTTGAATGCTCGGGTTATGTCATGAGTGGTAGCAGGCATCGTAGAATGGAGGCTGTACGACTGCGTAAAGAGAACCAGATCTACAGTGCTGATGAGAAGAGAGCTCTTGCATCCTTTAACCAAGAAGAAAGACGAAAGAGAGAGAATAAGATGCTAGCCAGTTTCCGAGAGATGGTGTGCAGAAAGACAAGAGGGAAAGATGACAAGTAAGGACCTTGTGTTGTACAGTGGGACTTTAACAACAATTTTATGTAATCAAAACAATATGAAAAGACTTAACGGTGCTACTGTATCTATGATGTTAGAAAGTCCTTCAAGAAAAAGCTGCTGAGATCTGTATTTATTTTTAACTTAATACATGCACATAGTTTAAAAAATATTCAAATGCTATAGTAGAAGTTAATAAAAGGTCTTTCACCCTAGTCGCTAATTCTTCTCCCCAAAGAAATCTTTTTGAGGTCTTTTATGTCTGTTCATAAGTTCTGTGTCTATGCAAGCATATTTCAGGATAAAGGCTGGAGAGATTAACCTGAAGGTTATTTTCCCTGTTGCTCTGATTTCTCTCTCTCTTGAAGGGCCTTATGGAGCCCTTCATTTGCCCCCAAGGTAGACCAGAAGAACCCCAGAAAGAAGAGAGGATTCAATTGAATGTAGACTTCTGGTTGCAATTAACAGCTGGTGTTAAAGAGTAAAGATTTACTGGCTCATGAAATTGCAAAGTCCTCCGGGAGAATGGGTGTCGTGTGTGGCTTTATGCGACTCTGGCTTTCTTCTTCATCATGGGTCATCTTCCTCCTTAGGCTAGTTTCCCTTAAATAACAAAAAGGCTGCCAAAGGTCCTGGATTTGATTATATACTTCCTGGTCCACCTCTGAAGAAAGAACATTTCTGTCTTGGCATTCCAAATAAGAGTCCTGAGAGTCACCCTAATTGGATTAGCTTAAGTTACATGCCCACTCTCAAAAAAATGTACTGTTGCCATGGAAATAGGCCCACTCCTGGAGCTGTAGGTATAGTCAGTTTATAGGCTACATACATGGGGAAGAACTGGAAGGCAGATAGGCAACCAAAAAAATGCCAAATATAGTTGTGAATGATTTCTAAAAACCAATACATGTGCTTTCAAGCCAAAATTTTGCTGAAGCTTGGTTTTGAATATTGGGGAATACCTGATTGGAGGGGACATAGGGTTTATCCATAAAATAGATATAAAGAAGAAAAGATGAAGGTCCATGGTGCTTGGGGTCTTCCAAAGAGTGGATTAGCTGCCACCTTAGACTAAGAGGACAAGGAAAGAAATGAGCAGGTATAAAGAAGAATGCAGTTGGTGGAGCTCATGAAAAGGAGATCAGATCAGGAGGGACCTCATGGACAACAGAGTTGACTAGCTAGCACCAGTACTGGAGAAGACTTTAGAGTGAGCTCCACTCATGGTCTATCATAAACCTTTGTTTTTATCCAGTGACATCTGCCTGAATTTTAAGATTTCATTTCATCACTAGGCAAACTACCTCATTTGAAAAGGGGGCCCTGTGGCACACCTGGGTGGTTCAGTTAGTTCAGTTAGCATCTGCTCCACCTCTTGATTTCAGCTCAGGTCATGATCCCAGGACTTGGGCCCCATGTCAGCCCCATGTCAGGCTTGGGATTCTCTCTCCCTCTCTGTCTGCCCCTCTCCCTGGCTCGTGAAGTATCTCTTAAGAAGAAGGGGAAGTAGAAGCGAGGAGAAGGAGAAGAAAAAAAGAGTAAACTCCCTTTTCAAGGCTCAAGACCCTACTAAACCCCATAGAACTGAAGGTGAAGGGGTTCTAGAATCTCACGGGCAGTGTGATGTGGAAGGGCACTTTCGTCCTAGTAGATGACATTGACGCCGGACCACACTACCTTGAGAATTTCCCCAAAGAGGGTTGGGCAACACTACTAAAAACCAGTATTACATATGTATATTTCTATTTTTAGAAACAAACCATACAGCATTACATGCATGGACTTACACCTTGCATTTTTCACTTAATATATCTTGGAGATGTTGTAATCAGTGCATATAAATCTACCTTATTCTTTTTAATTAATGACTTTATAATATATTGAAAGGACCATATTTTATTGGATGTTTAAGATGTTTCCTATATTTTGCAATTACACAGTATCATAGTGAAAATCTTTGTGGATGTGGCCACCTAGAAGTGGAGTTCTTGGATCAAAAGGAAAATATTTATTAAGTGCTTTTCTTTTTTTAAATGTGTATAGTGTCTTCTTTTTTAAATTTTTTTTTCAACGTTTATTTATTTTTGGGACAGAGAGAGACAGAGCATGAACGGGGGAGGGGCAGAGAGAGAGAGGGAGACACAGAATCGGAAACAGGCTCCAGGCTCTGAGCCATCAGCCCAGAGCCTGACGCAGGGCTCGAACCCACGGACCGTGAGATCGTGACCTGGCTGAAGTCGGACGCTTAACCGACTGCGCCACCCAGGCGCCCCTGTGTCTTCTTTTTTTAAGTTACTTATTTATTTTGAGAGAGAGCACTGGGGCGGGGCAGAGACAATCCCATGCAGGCTTTGTGCTGTCAGTGCAGAGCCTGATGCAAGGCTTGAACTCATGAACTTTTGAGATCATGACCTGAGCTGAAACCAAGAGTTAGATGCCTAACCGTCTGAGCCACGCAGGTGCCCCTAATAGGTGCTTTTTATATACTAGGGACTATGCCAGGTGCTGGCTGTAAACCAGAGAGCAAATTAAGTTTGATCTTTGCCATCACAGAATTTTACATTCTACTGGAGGAGACAGGCCTTTAAAAAACTAACAGACAATATGTATTAATTGCAGTATGCTGTGAAGAAAATAAAGGACTAGAGACAGTAATTGGGGGACATTTTTGAAGGAGTGGTCAGGAGGGGCACCTGGGTGACTCAGTCGGTTGGGCGTCGGACTTCGGCTCAGGTCATGTTCTCACGGTTCGTGGTTCCAGCCCCGCGTTGGGCTCTGTGCTGACAGCTCAGAGCCTGGAGCCTGCTTCCGATTCTGTCTCCCTCTCTCTGGCCCTCCCCCACTCACACTCTGTCTCACTCTCTCTCTCAAAAATAAATAAACATTTTTAAAAAAAATTTTAAAAAGGGTGTTCAGGAAAAGTTTACGAATGTCACGTGTAAGTTCTATGTGTTTTTACATTTTAATAGGATTGCAACATTGCTTTCCAAATAAAATTTACCAGTTCTCACACCTATATCATCAACAATATCGTACTTCTAAACCTTTTGATCTTTGCCAATCTGATGGGTGAAAAGTGGCATTTTATTTTTTTATGTTCATTTAAGAGCAAAGTTGAGCATCTTTTCATATATATATATATATATATATATATATACACACACACACATGTATATATACATGTATATATATACGTATATATATGAGTCCTATAATTTTTTTGGTGTGTGTGTGTGAAGTACTCACATAGGCTTTGTCCATTTTCCTACTGGCTTGTTGGTCTTATTAATCATAAGAATTCTTCAAATAATAAATTCTCTCTCACATGTCTTGAAAATATTTCCCCTCTTGTCTGCCTTCTGAATAGCTTTTCTGGGAAACACTTGATCATATTGTTCTTTAAGGCCCAAAGATTCCCTAATACTAGCCAATTAAATATCTTTGTCTTTTTCACTTGGCAGAAAGATGCAACTGAGGAGCTGTGCCTTCTGAGAAGGCAAGGCAGAATTAGAGGGTTTTGCCAAAATGATAAAATACGCACAATGCAACACACAGTGCAATGCTCACAGCAGAGTTCCTATGACAGTATTCCGTGCCATCAGTAGGATTGACTTCCTGGTTAATGTTGTTATTAGGGTCCTGCCAATATATCTGCCTTAAAACAAGACTGTGAGATTTATAATTTGATTACAGATCATGTTGTCTCAGGGGAGCTAATAAAAGGCAGTAGAACTTTTTTTCCTTTTTAAGTAGTGTTGCCCAGAGTACATGGTTATGGGTTGTGGAATAGAAGAAAAACAGAACAACAAAAAATTTGTGTCATATTTAGGCTTCAAAAACCATCAGAATCATTGTTTACTAAACTCTACTCAAGGAGCCAGTTGAACAGATCAAATAGCTTGAATTAACCACCAGAGTTACACTGAGGGTTTTTATTTTTTTATTATTATTATTACTTTATTTATTTATTACTTTATTTAAGAGAGAGAGTAAGGGGAGAGGGGCAGAGGGAGAGAGAGGGAGAATCTTTTTTTTAAAAATTTTTTTAACGTTTATTTTTTTTTTTAATTTTTTTTTTCAACGTTTTTATTTATTTTTGGGACAGAGAGAGACAGAGCATGAACGGGGGAGGGGCAGAGAGAGAGGGAGACACAGAATCGGAAACAGGCTCCAGGCTCCGAGCCATCAGCCCAGAGCCTGACGCGGGGCTCGAACTCACGGACCGCGAGATCGTGACCTGGCTGAAGTCGGACGCTTAACGGACTGCGCCACCCAGGCGCCCCTAACGTTTATTTTTTTGAGACAGAGAGAGAGCATGAACAGGGGAGGGGCAGAGAGACAGGGAGACAGAGAATCTGAAGCAGGCTCCAGGCTCTGAGCTGTCAGCACAGAGCCCGACACGGGGCTCGAACCCATGGACCGTGAGATCATGACCTGAGCCATGACCTGAGCCGAAGTCGGACGCTTAACTGACTGAGCCACCCAGGCGCCCCGGAGAGGGAGAATCTTAAGCGGGCTCCAGATCAACCTGAAGTCCAACTTGGGGATCAATCCCATGACCCTGGGATCATGACCTGAGCTGAAATCAAGAGTCAGATGCTCACCCGACTGAGCCACCCAGGCACCCCTACACTTAGTTTTATTCAGTACTGAGAAACAGCCCAAGAAAGCAAATTAGATTGGCTACTGCTGTTTAATCACAATCCATAAATTTTGTGAGACATCGTTAATTTTACCATGAGCCATTATTTTATGACCTTGGGGGATTATGTAAAATAGTGTTTCACGAGATATAAAAACTCCTCCACTGGAATAAGGGGTTCTAATGAGGATTTCGCGGTAGATTTTCTCCTTTTCTTCACCTTCTCCTTCTTCTTTAGCACATGAGGAGATATTTTCTACCTATAGCTATAAGCAACTTAGGGAGTAAGAAATTATTAATTTGGCAAATAGCTGTCTTTTTATTCTTAACAAATTCAGAGGCATTTTTATGAGAATCCTTGTTAAGATTTCACAGTCAGTCTTGGGGGAGGGTTTTTTTTTTTTTTGAGATGTATATGGTTTTGGCATATAAAGGTAGTATCCATCTATTCCTATTTTATTAGGAGTTTCCCCTTTTAATCAGAAATGCATGTCAAATTTTATTAAATGACTTATTAGCATTTAGGGATCATAGGATTTTTCTTTATTTGCCTATTAATAAGATGGTTTAAAGTTATAGATCTCCAGGCGCCTGGGTGGCTCAGTCTGTTAAGTGTCCAACTTTGGCACAGGTCACAGTCTCGAGGTTCATGGCTTCAAACCCTGTGTCAGGCTCTTAGTTATCAGTGCGGAGCCAGCTTTGATTCCTCTGTCTCCCTCTCTCTCTGCCTCTCCCCGACTCTCTCTCTTGAGCATGTGTGCTCTCTCTCTGTCTCTCAAAAACAAATACACGTTGAAAAGAATTATAGATTTCCTAATATTAAACTATGAATTAAATTTATTGGACTCATTTGTAGGTTTTTGGTTGTTTGTACCACTCACTGGTCACATAATTTTCTATTTAAAATTCAGAATAATGATGGGGCACCTCGGTGGCTCAGTTGGTTAAACATCTGACTCTTGATTTTAGCAAGCCCTGTGTCAGGCTCCTCGTTGGCAGCACAGAACCTGCTTGGGATTCTCCTTCTCTCCCTCTCTCTCCCTGCTCGCACTCTCCCTCTCCCAAAATAAATGAATAAACTTTAAAAATTTCAGAATAATAATATCTTGCCGTATGGGTGGAAGCAGAGAGAAATGCAGAAAGCATCATTACAAAAAGATAACTGCTAATCTTATGTTATAGCATGGTAGCATGACTTGTAATGCAATTGTGCCTCTAGTGATCATATAGAAAAGGAAACTTTTATTTTGAATATCTTAAGAATGGACCTGACGAAAACATACAGACCACCATTTTGTTTACAAAAATAAGGATAATTCTGGGGGTGCCTGGGTGGCTCAGTTGGTTGGGCGTCCGACTTCAGCTCAGGTCACGATCTCGCGGTCCGTGAGTTCGAGCCCCGCGTCGGGCTCTGTGCTGACAGCTCACAGCCTGGAGCCTGCTTCAGATTCTCTGTCTCCCCCTCTCTCTGCCCCTCCCCTGCTCATGCGCTGTCTCTGTCTCAAAAACAAATAGTAACATTAAAAAAATATAAAAACAAAAAAACAAAACTAAGGATAATTCTGGAAAATGAAAATCTCAAGTATGAAAATTGATTTTTGTTATCAGCAACATGTAGACTATCCTGGTAAAAGTAGCATTTTTATTTATTCTCATCTACATCTACCCCTTCCAAAAGATACAGACTACTTAAATTAAAAATGCGCACCTTGAATTTTGTAAAAATACTTTGTTAACCTGCATTACTGGTTTTGGTTTTCATGGGATATTCAGTACAATGCCAATAATCTGAGACTTGATACTATGAGTGACATTTAAGAAGCCAGTCATCGTAGGGAGTTTGAAAGGGGCAGTAAATGAATTAAGATCTTTACTTCCTTTTTTAAAACTTTTATTTATTTGTTTGTTTGTTTATTTATTTATTTATTGAGAGAATATGAGAGGGGGAGGGGCAGAGAGACAGAGGGAGAGAGAGAATCACAAGGAGGCTCCATGCTGCCAGCACAGAGCGTGACATGGGACTTGATCCCACAAACCGTGAGACCATGATCTGAGCTGAAATCAAGAGCTGGGCTCTCAAGTGACTGAGCTACCCAGGCACTCCTATTTACTTCCTTTTTAAATTAAATTTTATAGTTATCCCTTATATAATTGGTGTAAAATATATAAGCCCTTCTTTAGAAAGAGAGAAAATCAGACATGAGTTTTCTGTTCAAGAAATTTGTTAAGTGCTAATTAGTAAAATATTTGCATTCATTGGATTTGTTTGCCTTAGGAAGTTTAAAGTGAACGTGTTTCATTGCTACTTTAAAAGATACTTCCAAGCTTCTGGCACCCAAGGAGGAAAGGGTAACTCTCCTTGTCACAATGAAAGGTGTTTTTTGTTTTTTCTTTTCTTCTGATCATTTCAATGCTGAAGACACTGAATAAATTACCTGTCATAAAACAATGATTAGTATGATATTTAATGCTTTTTCAAAACTATTAATTAATCAGACGTTTATTTAGATCTTTAAAAGGACTTATCTCACGCAAAGACTCTAAATACAGTTTTTGGTAAAATGAACAAGAGGGAATATTCTGTATTCTTCTGTAGAATTTTTGGTAAAGTGATATCTAATGCTTTTTCCCCTGAAACCTACATTTGTTGCAAAGTATTGTAGATTATCCTTTTACAGTAATAGACTTAAATTTCATTACCTTAAATACTCCAGTTCGAATACATTTTCATTGTTCAATTTAATCTTCAGATCTTTGCTACTATGAAAAAAGGGGAAAAACCCCATGCGTTGACCTTTTTTTTTTTTTTTTTTTTGCCATTGTGTTTAACGACTGTTTAAATCGGGGAGAAATGGAAAAGTATGTGACCGTGTTTAATTTATGAAGCAGCAAAGTGGAAACGGCGGCTCGTCAGGGAAACACTGAACTGGGCTAGCCTGTTTTTATTTGAAGGAAATTAAGTCCGGCTTAAAAAAGAGAAAAGCCCGCGCGCGCACCTGCACACCGCGGTAGGGCGGGTTGACCGGGCACCATCGAGCCGCGGTCCTCCGCGTGCCTAGAGCGGAAGCGACGTCGCGCCGGGGAGCGGGTGTTGGCGCTCGGCGCGTAGCGCAGACGGTGCCGGAGGGAGCGTGGCTGCGCCTGCTCGTCAGCTGTCGGGTGCGTAGCGTCAGTGCTGGGGCTCCGGAGGGCCTGCGGCCGAGACTGGGGGGCGGTGGGGCCCCGGGTGCAGGGAAACGCTCGGCGACGAAGGAGCCGGGCGGGAGATGTCCGCTGAACTGGGCACAGCGTCGGCTGCACAGGCGTCGTCCCCTGAGCGCAGTTTTAAATCCCTATCGAAGGTAAGCCTCGGAGGCTGGTACTGGAGCAGAAACCTGAAGGACACGGTGAGACCGATGTGGCCTTTGGGGGACGAGCTTTCAGGCAGAGGGAACCGCCTGCTTGACGCACCGGAGGAGTAGCCAGGCCCCCAGGCCACCGTGGGCGGGGCTCAGTGTGCGGGGTGGTGTGGAGGTTTTGGGGGGCATCTGTAGTTGGGGACTCACGATGAGATGAGACCCGAGGGGCTCTTGAACCAGAAAAGTGGTCAGTAGCGGCCAGATTGCTGACCTACCCGGAAGGTGGAGCCAGCAGGCTTTGCTGTTGGAGCAGATGTGCATTGTGAGAAAGAAGGCAACGATCAGCCCAAGGGTTTGGCCTGCGGCTGCAAGAGCTACTGAAGGAAAGATCTGAGCTTGAGCTTTGGGACCTTGCGTCAGTTATTTAGCTGTCCGTGTCCCGGTACCTGGCTCTGTAGAGTGAAATTTGCACTCGTGTCTTGATGCAGTTGTGTGAGGATTAGATGCATAACTTCCGTAAAGTACATACAACAGTTATGGGGCGCCTGGGTGGCTCAGCCGGCTAAGCGTCTGACCGGCTCAGGTCCTGATCTCGCGGTTCGTAAGTTCAAGCCCCGCGTCGGGCTCTATGCTGACAGCTCAGAGGCTGGAGCCTGCTTCGGATTCTGTCTCCCTCTCTCTCTGCCCCTCCTCTGCTCATGCTCTGTCTCTGTCTGTCCCCCAAATAAGTAAAACATTAAAAAATTTAAAAAAGTACATGCAACAGTTGTGCTGGCTTATTGTTTCATGATGCTGAGACATGAAGGGTGTGTGGGCACAAATGAGAAAATTGGATGGTGAGGAGTGTTCCAGGAAGGAGTAAGACGTGGGAGGACCCAGGAACAGGAGAGCATTGAAAGTCTGAGGAACTGAAAGTTCACTAGTCATAAGAAAATTTTAATTTTTTTTTTTTTGAGAGAGAAAGAGACCGAATTCAAGTGGGGGAGGGGCAGAGAGAGAAGGAGACACAGAATCCGAAGCAGGCTCCAGGCTCTGAGCTGTCAGCACAGAGCGAGAAGTGGGGCTCGAACCCACGGACTGGGGAATCATGACCTAAAGCCAAAGTCGGACACTTAACCGACTGAGCCACCCAGGTGCTCTGGATTTGACTTTTTGTATCTTAGGTCCATTTTTTGACCAAAAGAAAAAAACATATATGTATGTGTTAGCTGGGACTTACCATGCACACATCCTGGACTGTATAACAGCAAGCTGTATTTGGAGCCTAACTGGTTAGCTCTTTTTAAACCCAGGAGCCATTTTTCACAATTCATTTAGATGTCTGTGTAATCCAGAACAATACTTTTTATTTTTGTGAAATCGACTGTTTTGAGGAGTCCGTGTCTTTTTTTGATAAGCTTCCTTTGGGATTTATCAGAAAGTCTCCTCATTATTAGATTCATGTTAAATATTTAGTGAAAATGCTGCATAAGTGATAAGGCAGAAGGTCAGTAGTTGTCTGTTGTTGTTGCCAGGCTTGATCATTTGATTAGGTTTGTGGCTGCCAGACATCTCCATTTATTTCCCTTTATAATTAATACACAGTTAGCATGATGATTCTTTGAGACCGTGAGAATGCCCTTTCACCCAGTTCTTTTGCCCAGTGCCTTTGCCCATGTGGTCCTTGATTCAGTTGGTTATTTCGTCAAGCTGCAAAATGGTGATTTTTCCTGCTCTGTCAGCCGGCAATCTTCCGTAGAACAGAGTTTTCTCATTCTGTATGTGTGTTCCATTTTTAGGAATGGTTGTTTCAGAGAAAGAAAATTTGATAGCGATTATTGCAAATGTATAAGCCCAACCAAGGCGTGTTGCTGTTGTTATTACTGTTCCTACTACTGTTATTGTTTCCGTGACTCTTGGTTTTACATTTTCAGGAGGAGACCATCAAAAGGAAGTTTTCTGAGGCAGAGAGAGCAGACACGCGGACACTGGGGATGGCGACAGCGCCGCTCGGCGCCCGTTCCCCAGCTCCTCTGAATCTGAAGAGGGAGGTGCTTCGGACCATGAAGGGGGATCCCCACTCTACTGGGGAACAGGGAGTCCGGCCGCCGGGAGACGGCACAGGCCTGGGGCGGGAGCCGTTGTGCAAACAGTTCAGGCAGTTGCGCTATGAGGAGACCACAGGGCCCCGCGAGGCGCTGCGCCGGCTCCGCGAGCTGTGCCGCCAGTGGCTGCGGCCCGAGACGCACAGCAAGGAGCAGATCCTGGAGCTGCTGGTGCTGGAGCAGTTCCTGACCATCCTGCCCGCCGAGCTCCAGGCTCGGGTGCGGGAGCACCGTCCGGAGAGCGGGGACGAGGTGGTGGTGGTTCTGGAGGATTTGCAGCCAGAGCTTGGAGACGCAGGAAAGCAGGCGGTGAGGACCAGATGCGCCCTTTTGCAGGAAAGCAGGAGTTGGGACCTGGGGCCGGAGGCGAGGGCATGAGCTGGGCACCCGGGGAGGGCCTGCAGAGCTCCTGTTCGGGTTCTTTGCTGTCCGGTGCTCAGAGCCATTGGCTCGTCCCACGGCGTCACCTGCTGTCCCCTGGGAGGGACCGGCGGTGCTGCTTCCCCAGCCTCTTCTTTGTCCCCTGGGCTTTCTCCTCCTCCTTCTCACGTGGGAGTGTCTCTCTGAACAGCACTTCCCTCCTCAGCCCACAGGTCCCTAACTGTCCCCGCATGTCCCCGCATGTCCCTAGGACCCAGGCCAGGCTGAAGAGCAGACGATGCTGGCGGGGGCGGCAGCCCCGGTGGAAGCAGTGCGGGGGCAGCGCGCCCAGCCGGAGCGTGACGTTCTGGAGCCTGAAGGAGACAAGGGTAGGAAGCAGCGGCGTCTCGGGGCGGGCGAGAGGTGGGCATCGGCGTCCCTTCCGAGGCCCCGCTGTCGTGTTTGTCTTGAGGTGGCTCCGTCGAGGTGTGGTGTCCACGTGGTGGAGTTCACTCTGAGAGTTTGGTCCGTTTGTCTCCTCAGACAGGAAGACGGTCCGTGGTGCAGTCGCTGCCACAGTCAGGACTGGAGGACTCTCGTCCCCCCACATTTCCCCCCATCCTTTCCATGGTGTTTGTGTTCAGCCGAAACAGGACTTCTCCTGCCCTGGCCTTCTCCTTCCCTCCTTCACTGCAGGGGTGAATAAAGAAAGGACGGCTGGTTTCTCACCCAGCCCGTGCTCCATTGCTCATTTTTTCTTGTCTCCTTCAAATTACTGTATGATTATCACTTTTATTTCCAAATGTCACCTAGGTTAGTTTTTACTCTACTGTATTGTCTTCGTCATTGAAATCCGCCTTTCTTGTTTCTGTTGCTTACGTTTCTCCCCCTCTGTCTGGCCTTACAATCCTGCTTCCTGCTACTTGTGTCATCTCAGTGCTTCGCTGGGATTCTTACCTCCTGCTCCTTCTCCGTCATTTACACTGTTAGATTCATTAACGCTGTTCCCGTCCCTAAAACCCTTCAGTGAGCTGAGTTATGCTATTCTTTCTACATGTGTTTTTTTTATCATTTGAAAAATTCCATGATCAAAAGGAAGAAATAAAACCAAGAAGAAACCTACCACCTGCATGACTTCCAGCAGGCAGTGAGAGAGGCCTCCCTGGTAGTGGTGTCTATTGCCTTCTCAGCCTCACATCTATGAGCTTGACTTTACCAGTTTGCTTGAGACTTTTAGCACTGACGGTTCCGTGTCCTGGGAAACCCCTGAGTCCGTTCCCCTGTGGCCCCCTCACACCACGGGTCCCCTTAGTCCTGGACGAATGAGGATGGTCTGTGCCCCCGTGGCCCCATCACACTGCATGTCCCCTGAGTCCTGGACAAATCAGGACTGTCTTTCCCCCTGTGACCCTATCACACCGTGGGTCCCCTTCATGCTGAGCTACATTCTGTTTCCCACTTGCTCCTTGCTGTTTGTCTCCTCTGAGTTTCTCCTGCCACGTTTCTTCTGTCTGGAGTAATTTGTCCTCGCTTTCCCTAATTTGTACTCATCCTTCAGGGCCTTAGACCTCCCTTTCTCAACCTTCCCAAGGTCCCCCAAACCTGGACGACTTTTCTGGGGAAAAGGACCTGTGTTCCTAGAGCTCCAAGATTTCTCCCATTTGACCACGTCGTATCGTTGCTGGTTCATGTCTTTTTTCCTCCTGCCAGAAAAGGGCAGGACATTGTTTTGTTTCCTGAGTCTGCTATGGCTCCTGGGTCGAACAGACCCTCAGTAAATGTTTGATGAATGGCTGATTGTGATTCTAAACCTTCTCTTACCTTCTTTCCACCTCCCCTGTTCAATTTCTGAGTCTGTTCAAAGGTCCGCCTAATGGAAATTTGCTGAGCAAAGTAGCTGAAAGAGAGGGGCCTGACTGTTGTGAACAGCCTTGCGGAAATGAATTTAGGCCCTGTCATCCATGATGGGCACTATTTGAAATGCGACAAGTAAATGCAGTCACAGTAGATCCTTGACGCTGTTCCTTGCTCTCTGGGTCTGTTGAAAATGCTATTTTACACTCAAAGTTCAAGTTATTTTCTGGTTTCAAGACATTCCCCTCTGTTTAGTGCTTATGTCGTTATATCATGGCTGGTAAAGGATCGCTCCTGTCTTCCTGTAACCCCTCCCTCCCCTGTGGGTGGCCTCCCTGCTGCAGAGGGCCCACACACACAAAGTGGCTTGTCCCGCTGAATCTTCCTGCCCCACACGGGACCCGCGGTCTCTGGCGGCTCCTTACCAGTCGTCCACATCACACTGACCCTCGCATGCTCTCACCTTACACTGCCTGCTGCTTTCTGTGGCCCCCACTGATGAACTCGCATTGGCTGGTTATTCCTGCTGCTTACAATGGCTCCTGCCTGTCGTTCTCGCTTTGCATCTTTGTTCTCACTCCTGTCCTCTTCACCCGCCTGTGCCTGCGGGCCTGAGCTTAGATGTTATCGGCAGACATTGCTTACGGTCTTTCACGTACCAGAAACGTGAGCTAATTATCCCAGCCCCGAGGTCCCCTGTCTTGTTGAACTGCACAGGAAGGCAGCTGCTGCTGTCCAAGGGTATCGGGAAAGTCCAAGACACTTTTGTCAACTTCATGTCACCCTCAAGGTCTTGTGGTCCAGTGGTTTTGATTCATTGGAGGACACTGAGCCCAGAGGGTTTAAATCACCTTTCTAAGATTACACAGCTAAACAGTGATACAGTGGGCATTGTGTCCACATTTCTTCATTTCTGGTGCTTTCCCTTGTGAGCCCCAAGGTCCTCAGTTGACCTCACTTTAAAAAAAATTTTTTTTAAATGTTTATTTATTTTTGAGAGAGAGAGGGGGAGGGAGAGAGACCGTGAGCAGGGAGGGGCGGAGAGAGGGAGACCCAGAATCTGAAGCAGGTTCCAGGCTCTGAGCTGTCAGCACAAAGCTCGATGCGGGGTTCGAACTCATGAACTGAGAGATCATGACCTGGACGCTCAACCAACTGAGCCACCCAGGTGCCCTGACCTCATTTTTTTATACTCCAGCTGACAAACCATTTTGAAGAACGTATAGGCAGGCCTTTTAAGACTGTTTCCTTGGGGCGCCTGGGTGGCGCAGTCGGTTAAGTGTCCGACTTCAGCCAGGTCACGATCTCGCGGTCTGTGAGTTCGAGCCCCGCGTCGGGCTCTGGGCTGATGGCTCAGAGCCTGGAGCCTGTTTCTGATTCTGTGTCTCCCTCTCTCTCTGCCCCTCCCCCGTTCATGCTCTGTCTCTCTCTGTCCCAAAAATAAATAAACGTTGGGAAAAAAAAAAAAAAAAAAAGACTGTTTCCTTGTTTGCTAACTGTGTGCTGTGTATATCACATATAAAGTTCAAACCAATGGGAATAAGCTGCCTCCTACCACAATCCCCATCCTCCCCCGAGCAGCCACCGTTAACAGTTTCTTGTGTCCCCTTGCACGTATGTCCTGTGCAGACACACACAACCACAGCATTTCTACCAGCATACACGGCTTGCTTTAAATTTATTCCTCCTAGGGGCGCCTGGGTGGCTCCGTCGGTTGGGCGTCCGACTTCGGCTCAGGTCATGATCTCGTGGTCCGTGAGTTCGAGCCCTGCGTCAGGCTCTGTGCTGACGGCTCAGAGCCTGGAGCCTGTTTCAGATTCTGTGTCTCCCTCTCTCTCTGACCTTCCCCCATTCATGCTCTGTCTCTCTCTGTCTCAAAAATGAATAAACGTTAAAAAAAAAAAATTTAAATTTATTCCTCCTAAATGCAAGTTCCTTTCCCAAAGCATCAAAAACCAAGTAATTGGTGATATATGTTTAATGTTTCAGGTGAGAAGACCAGGGTTGAGAACGGGAAGGTATTTGCAGAGACAGACTCTTGTGGAGGAGTGGAATCAGCCAGGAAAGTATCTGAAGCCGTAGAGCCTCGTTCTGAGGAATCTCACTTGGAAAGGCAGCGGGTCGAGCCCAAGGAGAAGCCCGAGTATAAATGCTCAGAATGTGGGGAGGGCTTCACCCGCCACTCGGACCTGGTCACACACGAAGGCGCGCACACGCGAGGGAAGCTCTGTGAGTCTGCGGCGTGTCACAGTACTGGTCTTACTGGACGTCAGAAAACCCGCTCTCGAGAGAAAGGTCATCAGTGTCACGAGTGTGGGAAAGCCTTTCAGAGGAGTTCACACCTTGTCAGACACCAGAAGATCCATCTTGGCGAGAAGCCTTACCAGTGCAAAGAGTGCGGGAAGGTCTTTAGCCAGAACACAGGCCTCTTGGAACACCTCCGGATCCACACTGGAGAGAAGCCTTACCTGTGCATCCACTGTGGGAAGACCTTCCGACGCAGCTCCCACCTCAACCGGCACCAGAGAATCCACAGTCAGGAGGAGCCCTGCGAGTGCCAGGAGTGTGGGAAAACCTTCAGCCAGGCCCTTCTCCTCACCCACCACCAGAGGACCCACAGCCACTCCGGAAGCCATCGCTGTAATGAGTGTGGGAAAGCCTTCAGTCTGACTTCAGACCTCATTCGACACCATAGGATTCACACCGGAGAGAAGCCGTTCAAGTGTGACATTTGCCAGAAAGCCTTCCGCCTCAACTCCCACCTGGCTCAGCACGTGAGGATCCACAAGGAAGAAAAACCCTATGAGTGTAACAAATGCGGAGAAGCCTTCAGGCAGAGGTCGGGGCTTTTTCAGCATCAGAGATATCACCACAAAGACAGTACGGCTTGACGGGCGTCCTCTCTGCGGAGACCATCACAGACAGGATGTCGACAAGCAAACAGCACGTCAGGAAGAGTCACTGCGGCCAATTCTAGCCTCACAGAACTCGGGGGGGTGGGGGGCCACACGGGAGGCTGTGCGCATCCACTTGTGCTCAGCCTTGGCCCATAGATCTCTGACCCTAGAGGGTACCATGGGAACAAGAGCATTCTTTACTGCAGGACTTCTCTGAGCCTTTAACATGGTAAATGCTTGATTGTGCATCTCCAGGTAGTAGAGAGCCTCATGATTGAGTTAGGGCTTTGAAGTCAGCAGCAAGTCACATATCCACAGATTTATAGGCTTAAACGGAACAAGAGCAGGTTGATAATTTTACATCTGGTGCAGCAACAATGCCTGTAAAATAAAGCTAATGACATGGGGCGCCTGGGTGGCGCAGTCGGTTGGGCGTCCGACTTCAGCCAGGTCACGATCTCGCGGTCCGTGAGTTCGAGCCCCGCGTCGGGCTCTGGGCTGATGGCTCAGAGCCTGGAGCCTGTTTCTGATTCTGTGTCTCCCTCTCTCTCTGCCCCTCCCCCATTCATGCTCTGTCTCTCTCTGTCCCAAAAATAAATAAACGTTGAAAAAAAAAAAATTAAAAAAAAAAAAAATAAAGCTAATGACAATTGGAAATATACCACTCTTAAAGGTGTCTTAAAGTGCAGGTTGAATGGTGGACATTTTCCCCCAGTGGTTTTACTAATCACCCCCTACTGGCATCCCCCCCCCCCCACCATCTGCAGAAGCATTTTAGAAAGCAAAGATGATCTAATTTTACTATTTCCCACCCCTAGTCTTGCTACAATACTTCACTCATTCAGGTTAGAAATCCAGGTTAAACTGTGGGAGAGATTTTATAAGTCATGTGAATGAACAGTGCTGAGTGAATCCAGGTAGTAACTGTCTTGATACAAACTTCAGTGTCAGGAAAGTGGGTCCTCCGTAGACACTGTTTAGGAAATGGGGAAAGAAATTAGACTTTTCCTTTAATACTGATGATGCAGTTAAAAAAAATTTTTTTAATGTTTGTTTTTGAGAGAGAGAGACAGCGCGTGAGCAGGGGAGGGGCAGAGAGAGAGGGAAACAGAGAATGCAAAGCAGGCTCCAGGCTCTGAGCTGTCGGCACAGAGCCCGACATGGGGCTCGAACACACGAACCGTGAGATCGTGACCTGAGCTGAAGTCTTGCGCTTAACCGACTGAGCCACCCAGGCGCCCTGATAATGCAGTTTTAAAATGTTGCTTGTTCTGGAATTCTTTGGAAGCGAACCGTAAAGTCAGCTGGGAGGAGATCATGATCTTTGTACTGTGAATACCAAAATGTCACGGAAATGCTAAGAATAGTAAGCTTCAGGGAGTCCACTCATGAAGCATCGTCACTGCGTGCTGATCGGCAGTAGCTGCTTAGGGTGTAGTGTCTGGGAAAGACTTCTTAGTCTGCCACAGGAGCGAGGCCTTGTGTGTGGCTGAGGATCTATCTAGTTCAGCTGCACATAGATTACGGGGAAAAAGTAGGAGTGATTTCATGAAAGCTTGTTTTTCTCTCAGAATAATCTGGAGATAAGCAGTCCAGGACTGATAAAGTGGTTCCATGACACCGCTAGGGACCCTCCCTCTGCTTTTCTGTTCCAACATGCTAGTGCACACCATCGGCCCTTGAGGTGGTCACATGGTCCTGGGTGGTGCCGAAGCTCCAGTCATCCCATGCAAGATGCAGACAGGTGGGACACCAGATCCCTCGCAGTTAAGCCAGCCTTCTGCAAAAAGCGTCCTGTAAGTACATATGTCGCACGCCAAAACTTAGGAAAGGGAGTCTGGAGAGTGTCTTGTTCTGGGTTGCAGGGTGCCCAGCTGAAAATCAGCCTTCTGTCACTAAGAAGAAAGGGTAGCATGAAGGCCGGAACAGGCATTTGGCAGTCTTTGACCCACTTCCTTTCGTCCTGCATCCGGCTGTATGCAGGCCGACTGAGAGCAATGTCCTGGGGGACACGTACCATGTCCTGGGGGAGGACAGAATCTGTAGGAGAAGCAGTGCAACGTTTTAAAAATTTATTTATATTTTGAGAGAGAGAGAGAGCATGTGCAGAGGAGGGGCAGAGAGAATCCCAAGCAGTGCAGAGCCGGACATGGGGCTTGAGCTCATGAACCATGAGACTGTGACCTGAATGACCAAGAGTCAGACGCTTAACTGACTGAGCCACACAGGGACCCCAAAGCAGTGCAACTTTTTTTTGTTAAAGAAATTTTTTTAATGTTTATTTTTATTTTTTTAACATTTATTCATTTTTGAAAGGCAGAGAGAGACAAAGTGTGAATGGTGAGGGGCAGAGAGAGAGGGAGACACAGAAACAGAAGCAGGCTCCAGGCAGTGAGCCATCAGCACAGAGCCCGACACGGGGCTCAAACTCTCAGACCGCAAGATCGTGACCTGAGCCGAAGTTGGCCACTTAACCGACTGAGCCACCCAGGCACCCCTTAATGTTTATTTTTGAGAGAGAGAGAGTGACACAGTGTGAGCAGGGGAGGAGCAGAGAGACAGGGAGACACAGAATCTGAAGCAGGCTCCAGGCTCTGAGCTGGCAGCACAGAGCTTGATGCAGGGCTTTAACTCATGTGCCATGAGATCATGACCTGAGCCCAAGTTGGATGCCCAACTGACCAAGCTACCCAGGCACCCCAAAAACAGTGCAACTTTTCAGGCACTTTGGTATTTCATGGAAACACAATCCTGTGCCATCCCTCAGGAAGTCTTTTTCTCTGCCTTTATGGGTAAAATGGAGTTGATATCAGGGGTGTTCCCCTGTGTGTTTTGAGGGCTGTGCTGAGGTTAGTACGTAAGCATTCAGCTCCATGTCCTGGTTTAAGTCTGTTTGATTCTGTTCAGTTTAAGAAGGAAAGAACAGAGAATGTCGTCATTATTCCCATGAAAAAGCAGTGACAATGACAAGAATGTATGAAGTATGAAGAATGATCTACCCTTAAATATCTGGAAATTTTATTTCTGCATTTTTTTCTGGTGATACTGTAGTACACGCAGTATAAATTTATAAAGGTTCTAAATTCACTGGCATCTGAAATGAGCTCATTCCTCTCACGGTCCCAGGGGAAAAATGGTGTTCTCATAGGTACCCC
This sequence comes from Lynx rufus, assembly GCF_022079265.1. Taxonomy (NCBI): domain Eukaryota; kingdom Metazoa; phylum Chordata; class Mammalia; order Carnivora; family Felidae; genus Lynx; species Lynx rufus. The sequence goes on from NW_025814878.1 coordinate 144,512,786, forward strand.
CGGGGCACACCCATAACCGCCTAGACACGAATGTAGAATACAGGTAGATTTTATTTTTTATTTGTTTTTCAGATTTGTTTTAGAGAGCAAGCTGGGGAGAGGGGCAGAGGAAGAGAGAGAGAATCCCACACTGAGCATGGAGCCGAACCGGGGCTTCATCCCATGACCTCGGGATCATGACCCGAGCCGAGACCAAGAGTTGGACGCTCAGCTGACTGAGCCACCCAGGTGCCCAATACAGGTATCTTTTAATAATCTGCTTTCCTCATCTATTCTTGAAAATTACAGAAGCATTGGGCGCCTGGGTGGCTCAGTCGGTTAAGTGTCTGACTTCAGCTCAGGTGATGATCAAACGATTCGTGGGTTCGAGCCCCGTATTGGGCTCTCTGCTGTCAACATGGAGCCTGTTTGGTATCCTCTGTCTCCCTCTCTCTCTGCCCTTCCCTGATTCACACGCGTGCTCTCAAAAATGAAATAAACATTTAAAAATTTTTAAAAATTAAATACAGAAACATTGAACAAAGGGCAGATGCTATAACAGGTATTGATGAAAGTTTTGCTTACAATGCAACACATCTTTAAAATTTTTTTTTAATGTTTATTTATTTTTGAGAGAGAGAGAGAGAGAACGAGTGGGGGAGAAACAGAGAGGGAGACACAGAATCCGAAGCAGGCTCCAGGCTCTGAGCTGTCAGCACAGAGCCTCATGCGGGGCTCAAACTCACAAACCATGAGATCATGGCATGAGCTGAAGTTGGACGCTTACCCACTGAACCACCCAGGCACCCCACAATGTAACACATCTTAGACACTCTTAAAGCAAAGTTGGAAGTCTGTTTAGACTGCAGGAACCCAGAAAGTATGAGCTGTATTACAGCTCTCTAAAACAAATCTGAAAAACAAATTCTACCGATCAGCATTTCTGTTGGGATAGTATCCTGTAATATTCAAACAGTAGTGGAATGAAAGTCCTTGTGTGTCTTCGTTTCCTGCTCACTTTCTGGTTTAAAAAACATAATGTTATTAATAAATGTGCTGTTATAAAACTAGCATGAAATAATAGGAAAGGGAAAAATAAATCACCTTTTCACCTATCAAAATAATCACTATTCAGTGTGTGTGTATGTGTATATATGTACAAACTAATTGTGATTAGTATTGATAGTTTCTGCTCAATTTAATTTTTGTATTTTTTAAAGTTTATTTATTTTGAGACAGAGTGAGAGAATCCCAAGCAGGCTCCGTGCTGTCAGCATGGTGACTGATGTGGAGCTTGAACTCATCAACCATGAGATTATGACCTGAGCCGAAATCAAGAGTTGGACGCTCAACCCACTGAGCCACCCAGGCGCCCCTCTGCTCGATTTTTAATATATCATAATTGTCCATGTTGTATCTTCATAAATTCTTAATAAATTAACTCATGTTTACTTATGATAGAAATTCACATAAATTGTAAAAACTGTGAAAAATATAAAGAAAGCAAATCATCCTGTTCATGGTCCAGATATAATCTCTTAATAATGTATTTTGAGATACTGAAGCATAGAAACACTTAACTTTTCTCACTGGACTTAATATCATGAACAATTTTTATTTGTAAAAGAAAAGTACAATCAATTTGCTTATCTTCCCAGTCCATTCTAGTCCAGATCTGCCATAATCCTGAGTTGGCAGCTTGCCACGTGATCCTCCTCTGACCACTGAGGATTGGACCAAGAGGGGACCTGTAAGCCAGGTGTGGTCATTTGGATACCCCCAGAAGTTTGATACTGGATCAGATTCTGGTTGGTCTCTGTTAGGCATTTGGATAAGAAACTAATCTAGAGCTCGAACCATTTTTATGATCACATAAAAACTAAATAGAAACAAACCAGCCCAGCAAGAAATAAGGCAAGTCCTGAAGCTAGGATCCTATGAAGGCTCAGAGACAGGAGAAGCAGGTCTGGCTCTCAGCTTCTGAGGCCCACTGTGCTCCCAGCTGGTCCTGGAGTCCAGGGAATACCCTTGTTTCCTTCTGTTAAATGTTTCTTTTAAGTTAGTTTGACTGGGTTTCTGAACCTTGCCCACAAATGAACAAAAACATCCCTGATTAAGACAAACAGATAACCAAAAGTCTTCATGGAAGATAACTTTTAATATAGGTGGCACAATATTCTATGATATATGTTCCCATTGTGAGTCGTTTAGTTTATAATTCTGTCGCCGTAAACAGTCTTTTCAGTGAACATCCTTGTACATACAGCTTTGCTCACTTGTACAATTATTTTTCTTCGTTCAATTCCTGTAACTGGACTTAATGAGGCAAAGGGGTAAGCATCTTTTCTTTTTTTCTTTTCTGTCTTTCTCTTCCCTTCCCACCCCACCCCCAACCCGCCCCCACCCCTCTTTCTTAAGTAGACTTCATGCCCAGCACAGAGCCCAATGCAGGGCTTGAAATGACACCCTCAGATCAAGACCTGAGCTGAGATCAAGAGATGCTTAACCCACTGAGCTATCCAAGCACCTGATAGGCACATTTTCTAAGGCTTTTGATTCATTTGCCAGGTGGTCCTCCAGAAAGGTTATACTAATCTACACCTCGTGTTAGCAGTCTGTGAAAATGCCCACATTTTTCATACCCACATCAACCCTGGGAATTACTCTTTTGATTTGCCAAGCTGGTACCTTTTAAGTGGTTTTACCAAATATTTTTGCTGTCAAAGTTGAACATCTTTTTATATGTTAATTGGTCAGTTATAATTCTGATTTTGTAAACAGCCGTGTTCACATTTTTCTGGATTTTTCTGTTAGATTTTTCTTTTACTTTAAACAGCAGTGCCCTTAAAAATTAACCAGGAGATCTGTATATCAAATTTTAAAAGCACATGCTCTTTAACAGATCAATTCCAATGTGTGGCATTTAACCTGGGATTATAAGCATGTAAAGATACTGAATGTTCTCTGCACCATTACTTACTGTATACACACACACACACACACACACACACACCTACATATACACACACACACATATGTGTATACATGTACACATAAAACAGGGACAGTTAGGTAAATTATGGTGCATCCATGCAATGGAATATTATTTAGCTGTTAATCAATAAGCTGGTATGGAAAGATCTCCCAGCTATCTTAACAGAAAAAGCTGAGGTGCAAAATCCTATGGTGATCCTATAGGTCCATATTCACTCAAATATTTATTGAGTGCTACTATGTGGCTGGTGGCGTCCTGGGAAAACACACACACAAAATATTAACAATGGTTGACCTTAGGGACGGTGCACTTTTCATTTTACAGTCTCTATGCAACTTGAGTTTCTATAATCTGCATACTTAAATTTTAAGAACTTGTCCTTCTTATTTTGTAATTGTTCATTTATCTGTCTAACCAGCAGCCTGAGAAGATCCTAAACAGTCGCAGTTTTGCCTTTGCCGTCTTGTTTTTAATTGAAAAGATTTACAGAGAGGAGGGTGGGCGCGGGGCGTCGGGACGCGCCTGCGCGGGGCGGAAGGAGCGACGGGGTCCTCCCGGCGCACCAGAGAGAAGCGCGGCCGCCATCCTAGAGAGGCCGGGACCGCGATCCTAGAAAAGCCGAGACTCGACTGCCCGTGGGGCGGAAGAAAGAGCTGTGGAGACTCGGCCTCGGGGCTGCTGGGAGGCTGGCGCTCGCGAGACCGTGACGTCTTCGTTGAGTGCGGTGCTTGGGCTTTTGGTGGACTGACCGGTAGTCGGACGAGTACGTATTGAGCGGCAGCCGAGTGCCTCCGGGGTGCCTGAGGCCACCTCGGGGGGTGGGTGGGGGCGTGTGCTGGGCTGCGGGAGCCCTCGGTGCATTCTGCACCCGCCGCGCGGACCGGGCACCAGGTGGGCGCTGGACCGTGTGGACGGGAGCCCCTGTCCTCGGGCGTCCGGCGAAGGGGGACCGGGTGGGCGTGGCTGGTCGGGCTCGCTCTGTAGTTTTCCCTGTGTGGACTTGAGGTTCAGGGAGGTGTTTGCGCTGGGACTTGGGAAATCGGCCCTCCTGGAAGGGCAGTCCTGGCCGCGAAGGAGAAAGCGGGCGGATAGAAATTGAGCAGTCAGCGTGGCGGGGATGCGGAGTTTGCGAAGGCGAGGGCTGCCTAGGGGGCCCGGGTTGTCTTTCATTCCGGGGTTAACATTCCTGCAGGATAAAGACGTGCTCAGATGTCTATCCAGTGACAGACAAACCAGTAAAAGCCCAGGGAAGGGCAAGTCCTGGGGAGTGTGAATTTAGTTCAAAAGGAGCAGTTGAAACTCTTTGGTGGGGGAGATGCGTTGAACAAGGTCCCAACTGTACTTTAGGAAATATTAACCCATAATAGAGTGGACTGTGGGGCAGGGATACCACACAGAAAATTACTGTATTGCAAATTTTATTGCCATGTAAATGGTAATAGGGGAATAAAAGGGAAGTAATGGCTGTTAGAGGCGTTTTGGAGGAAGAATTGACTGGACTCAGAATAATATTGTACAGGGGCTGGTTTTAAGCCTGAATGCATGGAGGGTGGTGGTGATGCCAATGGAAATATGGGGGAAACAGTGAGTTCAGCTTTGAGGGCACTTTGATTTCAGTTTGGGAAGTGCTGAAATTACGACCCAGGAGAGGCTGGAAGCTGGAGACATCCTACTGTCGTTTCAAGACGTGAGTCTGGAATGTAAAAGGCAGGTGGAGTCAGCCAGAGATTTGAGTGTTCCTGGAATAGAACTGAAATTGTGATTAATGAGATCATACAAGGAGAAAGTAAGGAGAGAGAGAAGAACTTGAAGCATGTGTTTCAATGGTCTGTTCTTAACATTAAAAAAATTAAAAATTAAAACACCAAAGTTAGTGGCTCAAAACCACCTCAGCTTATTACTTTTCATTGATTTTGTGGGTTGACTGGGCACTTCTAGGGCTGGACTTACCTGTGGTTGCACTCAGGTGGTGAATCAGCTGGGAACAAGGCCCCGCTGGGCTTTAGTTGGGGGCACCTGGGTTCCAATCCACATGACCTATGCATGGCAGTCTCGTGGCAGTGTGCCAAGAGCTGGAAGCACTTCCTCTTGCAGAACGATTATTCCCGTATTCTCTTGGCCAAAGCAAGTCACAGGCCAGCATAGATTCAAGGGAAGGACAAGTAGACTCCACCTTTTGATGACAGAAGTGACAGAATCTCATCATACGAAGTTTTAGAGGACAGGAGACTTTGTAAACAGTCTACCTCCCCTGCATTTAAGGTGGAATATTCTGTGGGAAGTACACAGATGAGAGAGTATGTTAGGATTCCTCCACGGATGAGATTCTCTTCTCTCCAGCTGGAGTGTAGGCTGCTCAAGCATCTTCTTGTTTACTCTGCTTCCCTCACATCCCTTACCTCCTGGATCAACCCCCCCTCAGGGTTCAAGATGTACTTCTCATTAACTTCACTGGTAGTATAGGCAAGCAGGCTCAGTTTCTGAGCATGACTTACAGTGGGGACAAAAATACAAGTATGTTTCATAGAATTTTGAAGCTCTTCTAATTTACTGATCCATTTTAAAAATTATTTTTATTTTTTTAAGTTTACATCCAAGGTAGTTAGCATATAGTGCAGTAATAATTTCAGAAATAGAATCCAGTAATTCATCTCCTACATATAACACCCAGTGCTCACCCCAACAAGTGTCCTCCTTAATGCCCCTTGTGCATTTAGCCCATCCCCCCACCCAGAACCCCTCCAGCAACCCTGTTTGTTCTCTGTATTTAAGAGTTCCTTATGTTTATGCTAACTAACTTGGATGTAAATTTTAAAAAATAAAATAACATTTAAAAAACAGAGTTTCTTGGGGCCCCCGGGTGGCGCAGTCGGTTAAGCGTCCGACTTCAGCCAGGTCACGATCTCACGGTCCGTCAGTTCGAGCCCCGCGTCAGGCTCTGGGCTGATGGCTCAGAGCCTGGAGCCTGTTTCCGATTCTGTGTCTCCCTCTCTCTCTGCCCCTCCCCCGTTCGTGCTCTGTCTCTCTCTGTCCCAAAAATAAATAAACGTTGGAAAAAAAAAATTTAAAAAAGAGTTTCTTATGTTTTGTCCCGCTCCCTGTTTTTATATTAACTTTTGCTTCCCTTCCCCTGTGTTCATCTGTTTTGTATCTTAAATTCGACAAGAGTGAAATCATATATCTGTCTTTCTCTAATTTCACTTAGCATAATACCCTTCAGTCCAATCTTGCAAATGGCAAGATTTCATTCTTTTTGATCGCCAAGTAATAATACTCCATTGTATTCTTTATCCATTCATCAGTTGATGGACATCTGGGCTCTTTCCATAATTTGGCTATTGTCCATAACACTGCTATAAACATCGGGGTGGGTGTGCTCCTTCAAATCAGCATTTTAATATCCTTTGGATAAATACCTAGTGGTGCAATTGCTGGGTCGTAGGGTAGTACTATTTTTAATTTTTTGAGGAACCTCCATACTGTTTTCCAGAGTGGCTGCACCAGTTTGCATTCCCATCAGCAGTGCAAAAGGGTTGCCCTTTCTCTGCATCCTTGCCAACACCTGTTGCCTGAGTTGTTAATTTTAGCCATTCTGACAGGTGTGAGGTGATATCTCATTGTGGTTTTGATCTGTATTTCCTTGATGACGAGTGATGTTGAGCATTTTTTCAACGTGTCGGCCATCTGGATGTCTTCTTTGGAAAAGTGTGCGTTCATGTCTTTTGCCCATTTCTTCACTGGATTATTTGTTTTTCGGGGTGTTAACTTTGATAAGTTCTTTATAGATTTCGGATAGTAACCCTTTATCTGATACGTCATTTGCAAATATCTTCTCCCATTCTGTCGGTGGCCTTTTAGTTTTGCTGATTGTTTCCTTTGCTGTGCAGAAGCTTTTTATTTTGATGAGGTCCCAGTAGTTTATTTTTGCTTTTGTTTCCCTTGCCTCCAGAGATGTGTTGAGTAAGAAGTTGCTGCGGCCAAGGTCAAAGACGTTTTTGCCTGCTTTCTTCTCTAGGATTTTGATGGCTTCCTGTCCTACGTTTAGGTCTTTCCTCCATTTTGAATTTATTTTTGTGTATGGTGTAAGAAAGTGGTCCAAGTTCATTCTTCTGCGTGTCACCGTTCAGTTTTCCCAGTACCACTTGCTGAAGAGGCTGTCTTTATTCCATTGGATAGTCTTTGTCAAAGATAAGTTGGCCAGAGGTTTGTGGATCCGTTTCTGGGTTGTCTCTTCTGTTCCACAGATCTGAATGTCTGTTTTTGTGCTGTTACTGATCCATTCGTATGCCTCAGACGTTCGTTTGGAAAACATTCTGAAGTGTGAACCTGGGCTAAGTGAACCTTTTCCTTTAAGTCTTTAGGCTCACCATGGATGAAGCTGTGCCAGGCCCCGCACCTGAAGGTGCGGACAGCCGTGTGACAGTGAAGGAGGAGGACTCCCCCTGGGAGCAGGTGTGCAGCTCTTGGGAAAGCAGCTGCCACGCCCAGGAGCTGTGCCGCCTGCGCTTCCGGCAGTTCTCCTACCGGGATGTGACTGGGCCCCGCCAGGCTCTGGCCCAACTCCACGAACTCTGCCGCCAGTGGCTGCGGCCCGAGACCCACAGCAAGGAGCAGATCCTGGAGCTGCTGGTGCTGGAGCAGTTCCTGACCGTCCTGCCCGCGGAGCTCCAGGCCTGGGTGCGGGAGCACCGTCCGGAGAGCGGGGACGAGGTGGTGACGGCGCTGGAGGATCTGGAGAAAGACACAGGACAGCAGGTTGGAAGAGGATGTGTACGGTGGCATGGGAGGGGAAGTGGGGAACGTTTGTCTATTAATTTTTAACTTTTTTTTTAATTTTTAAAAATAATTTATAACTTACAGAAGTATCTGGGAAAGCAGTACAGAGAACTGTCTGCTGCTCACCCAGACTCCCTAGCTGTTGACACTGTGTCATGATGTGCCTGCTCTTGCGCGAGCCACCCCCTTTCCTCTCTCTCTGCGTGTCACACACACTTACACACTCATGCAGTATTTTTTCGACCATTTGAGAGTTATTTGCAGATACTACACTTCTTTATCTCTGAACACTTCAGTGTTCAGTGTGTATTTCTGATGAATGAGGGCGTTCTTTTGTATAACTGGAATACAAAGATCAAGTTTTGGGAAATTAAAATTATTATGGACTATCATCTACACGGTAGTCCTTGTTCGCGTTCTGCCAGGTCACCTCCGTAGTGTTCTCTGTGGCTGTTTTACTCCGATCCAGGATACAGTCCAGCAACCTATGTTGCATTTAATCGCCTCTTTAGTCTCCTTGAATCTGGAACAGTGACTTCGTCTCTTTTTTTTGTTTTTTTAAAGTTTATTTATTTTGAGAGAGAGAGTGTGTGTGTAAGCAGGAGAGGGGCTGAGAGGGAAGGAGAGCGAGAATCCCAAGCAGGCTCTGCACTGTCAGCCCAGAGCCCAATGCGGGGCTGGAACTCACGAACTGTGAGGTCATGACCTGAGCTGAAATGAAGAGTGGGTCGCTTAACCAACTGAGCCACCCAGGTCCCCCACTTGGTCTTTCCTTGTCTGCCACGACACTGATACTTGTCTTACGTTTTCTCTTGATAAGGTCCGTGTTGTTCCTTTTGCCTAGAATGCCACAGAAGATATGTTTGCCTTAGTGCATCACATAGGGAGGCACATGGGGATGGGTTGTTGCATTACTGATGAGCTTAAGGTGGTGTCTGTCAGATGTCTGTTTCCTAAAGTTACCACTTTCCCCTTGGTAGTCCCCTAAGTAGCCTGTGGGAGCTGTCCTGTGATAGTCTCCATCCGCCAGTGTGAGCATGCACCTGGGTTTGTTTGGTTTTCTTTCTGGGCGGCCATGCTTGGTGCGCACTGTCCTCGTTTGCCGCGTATCCCCAGCACGTAGAACACAGTCCGAGTCTCCGTAGGTGTGCAGTCCCTCTTTACCAAACGGGTGGACATCTCGGTCTGCTACTCTCTTATTTACTGCTGCTTTGAAAGATTAAATGGGGCTTGTCTGGTATTTCCTTGAAGATGTCCATAACTGCTGTTCAGTCCTGTTCCCACCAGGATGCATTTTCAAGGTAAATCTTTTATCCCCAGGCTTCTGTCTATACTCGGGGACAGGACATGCACTCGCTGGTGACAGAGTATCAGGGAGCCTCTTCAGAATGTCAGAGCCTCCAGCTCCTGCCCAGGGTAACTGCCTTGAAGTGTGAACCTCCAGAGCTCTGCCAAGAGAACCCCGGAGAAGTGAGTGGTGAGTGCCAGTGCGTGTGTAGTACGGAAATTGGGAGCAGACACTGACAGGCGCTTGTTTATCTGTGTCTTTCAGTTTTTATATATAGGTAGGTATATATCTATATCTATATTTATGTCTATATATGTGTGTGTGTGTGTGTATCTATCTGTCTATATTTTTTCCCTACCCTGTATCTAAGCAAGCTTCTAAAAACATTTGGGATTGTTAGGATCCTGAGATCTTGTCCAATTCCCCTCCCAATAGTTGGGAAAACCAAAAGTCAGGCTGTTTAATGACTTGCCCAGGGTCATCAGAGGCAGAGCAACATCTAGAATTCAAGTCACCTGACCTTCTGACCGGAGGTCTCTCTGCTACTTACCTTTGCTCTACATGTCTAATTCTACACTTGTGGGTGTTTTCAATATTTAATTGGTAGCTTTCCACAAATTTACCTTTTTCCCCACAATAACACTGTCTTCAGTATCCTCCCTGCGTCTAACCTGGAGTCATTTTATTTTATTTTATTTTATTTTTTTAAATTTTTTTAACGTTTATTTATTTTTGGGACAGAGAGAGACAGAACAGGAATGGGGGAGGGGCAGAGAGAGAGGGAGACACAGAATCGGAAGCAGGCTCCAGGCTCTGAGCCATCAGCCCAGAGCCTGACGCGGGGCAGGGCTCGAACTCACAGACCGCGAGATCGTGACCTGAGCTGAAGTCGGACGCTTAACTGACTGAGCCACCCAGGCGCCCCTCCTGGAGTCATTTTAAATGCAGCTGTGGGCTTAAACAGGTTCTCTCTGTTCTCCATTGAAGTGCATTCTTCTGTGTGCAGGGTCCCCCCACTTTCCATACCCAGGCTTCACCTCCAGGAAACCATCCCAACTGTTGCTTATTGTTGAGCTCTGTGCAGGCATCTGGCACAATGTTTGAGGTCTGCAGATGGATTGATAACAGACAGAAGTACACAGAAAGTTCAAAGAAGAGACCTTAGAATTCCACAGTGCAGTGTTTTTTAACCTTCTCATGAGGGGTGCTACTAGTTTTTCCCCGGAAGTTATTGAAAACTTGACTCTCTTCCCTGGAAAATGTAGGTACATGCAAAATTATGCATATGATTTCAGAGGGTTCGTGGTTTACCCCAGTCACGGTTTACCATGGTTTACCAAATTCGCTACATTGGTGATCTGTGAATACTGATATTTTGACAGTAAGTGTAGAATGAATAAACGGTTCATATAATAAATCACTAGAGGGAGATGAAATGTATACGGCTCATATTACTTATGGTGTTTACTCATATCATGTAGCATGAATAGGACTTGATACTTCCCTGCTTACTTGGCTGATGGTTCTGTCATATTTCTGCAGCTGTGAAAAACCAGCATTGCGTGAAGCCCCAGAATAGTTTGTTTATCTGAAGAAGTTGAGAGGTAGTGGGGAGCCCCACAGTGAGCAGACATTCCTACTTACCTATGAGATGATGAATATACACCTACTGAAGGCAATTTTGTTTTGACTGGAGAGGAGAGAGGGGTAATGAACAGAGGTGGGCAGTTGTCAGAATGGTGAGGATGGTAATTGACAAATAGGTAACAGTGATCATAGGATGTAAGATTCTTTCGTGTAAGTGAATGCTTAAAAACAGCATGACATGGCTCACAAACCGGACCCCAGCCGCATTGTGGGCAGGACAGTGGCCTCTTGTGGTTTTCTGTGTCCCCAGAGGGAGGCACCACTGCTGTGGTAGGTGTTATCCAGATGAGAACGCTCTCTGGGCCTTCCGGAAGCATGCTTTGTCATTTTCAAAGATTTTTTTTTTTTTTAATATATATCCTTTTAGCTCCTTCCGAATATTTAAAGACTCTAGCTAAAGGCCTACCTATCAGTTATAAACCCAGCACATTTCTCCAGGTTACCTGACAGTACATGACTTAGACCAATTTCCCAGACTAGTGGCGTTTCTTCCTCCTGTGCTGGGATTTTCAAGGGATAGTAAGTTAACCAGTGTGGTTGGAGGGTAGGGTTTGTTTGCGAAAGAGTGTGTGGGAGGAATGGGGAAGTCACGTGGGAACGTTTTGTGGCATTAAAGTTTGGACTGTCATTAAAAAGTTGGGTGCCATAGAAGCCTTTTTTTTTTTTAATTTTTTTTTTTTAACGTTTATTTATTTCTGAGACAGAGAGAGACAGAGCATGAACAGGGGAGGGGCAGAGAGAGAGGGAGACACAGAATCTGAAACAGGCTCCAGGCTCTGAGCTGTCAGCACAGAGCCCGACGCGGGGCTCAAACTCACGGACTGTGAGATCATGACCTGAGCCAAAGTCGGACGCTTAACCGACCAAGCCACCCAGGCGCCCCTAGAAGCCTTTTTAAAAAAATTTTTTTATAATGTTTTATTTTTGACAGAGAGAGTGTGAGTGGGGGAGGGGCAGAGAGAGGGAGACAGAATCCCAAGCAGGCTCCAGGCTCTGAGCTGTCAGCACAGAGCCCTATGCAGGGCACGAACCCACAAACATCTCATGACCTGAGCTGAAGTTGGACATTCAACCAACTGAGGCACCGAGGCGCCCCAGCCTTTTTTTTTTTTAATCAAAAATATGATTTACAGCAATTGTAGTGTGTGTGTGTGTGTGTGTGTGTGTGTGTGTGTGTGTGTGTGTGTGTGGTATTCTCATCTGTCATGGGACACTAGAATTAAATGAAAACTCACGAGTACTGTATTTTTCCCAGTCTCTCAATGCTCAGTTGTGATAGTCTTAGTGTCAGATGCATTGTTGAGTGTTTGCACGTTGGTGGAGAAGTAGAAGGGACCTTGAGGTATCACCCGATAGACCGCACCTGAAGCCTGCATCCTCCTGTTCTGTCTTGAGCAGGGATGCACAGCAGTAGATCAGTGTGGTGTTTGTATTGAACTTTCCCATATGTGAAAACATCCCTCTGCCTCTTTCTCGGGCTTAACCCTAATGCTCTTCCACCTGAGGAGGATGATAAGGAGCAAACACAAAGTCTGATTTGACCTTTGCTATCTCAGATTTTCCATTGTCTTTGTTTTCTTTCCTCACTGCATTTTATGTTTGCCCCTTTCCATTCTCTTTCCCATCCTCCCCTTCTCAATATAGCCCCTTCTCTGTCAGCAGACCTGTTTCACATTGTGCTTTTTTAGTTGAAGGGTTTGGCATGTATGTGTTGTTGGGGGGAGTTGGGGGTAAGGTCGCAACAGTGCATCAGGGACAAGCCTGTTTTTCCAGCAAGCTTTATTAGTTCCTCTAGATACGGAACAACACCAGCGAAAAGATGCTATGGTGATCCATTGTGTCTGGAGCAAAAAAAGTGATGCTACAGTCTTGGATAAATTCTGGGTTAGAATGATCATGTCTTCTTCATTTAGTTTTGTGTAGCTGGTATTAAGCTGATCTGAAAATATAATAATACATGACCTCAGGGGGGTCTTGCGGTTTTACAAAGAGCTTTTGTGTTCATTCATTTGATCTTCACCAGCCCTGTAAAGTGGACTATGTTTTCCCCATGGCACAGATAAGGAATGGGAGGCTTAGCAAGACTGACAGGCCCAAGGTCACACAGCTGCAGCTGTAACCTAGTTCTTTTTTTTCTTTTCTTTTAATTCCAGTGTAGTTAACATACAGTCTTACATCAGTTTGAGGTATATAATACAGTGATTCAACAATTTTGTGTATTAGTGCTCACCACGGTAAATGTTACTCTTAATCCTGGTCACTGATTTCACCCATTCCCCCACCCACCTGCCCTCTGGTAAACGTCTGTTGTTCTATGTAGTTTGGTTTTTTTTTTTTTTTTTTTGATGTTTTATTTTCAGAGAGAGAGCAAGCAAGCAAGAGCTCAAGCGGGGAAAGGGGCAGAGGACAGAGAATCCCAAACAGGTTCCATCCTGTCAGCATGGAGCTCTATGCAGGGCTCAATCCCACAAACCCTGAGATCATAACCTGAGCTGAAATCAAGAGTCGGACACTTAACTGACTGAGCCACCCTGTTCTATGTAGTTAAAAGTCTTTTTTTGTTGTTCTATGTAGTTAAGAGTCTATGTAATTAAGAGTCTTTTTTGGTTTTTCTCTTTTTTTCCCTTTGTTTTGTTTCTTCTGTTCCACATGAATGAAGTCATATGGTATTTGTCTTTCTCTGTCTTATTTTGCTTAGCATAACACTATCTAGCTCCATCCATGTCACTGCAAATGGCAAGATTTCATCCTTTTTATGACTGAGTAATATTCCTGTGTGTGTCTGTGTGTGTTGGTGTGACTCCATTTGTGTGTGTGTGTGTATACTTCTATATGCGTACCACATCTTTATCCATTCATCTATCAGTGGACACTTGGGCTGTTTCCATAGTTTGGCTATTGTAGACAATGTTGCTATAAACAGGGGGTGCATATATCCTTTTGAATGAGTGTTTTCATATTCTTTGGGTAAATACTCAGTAGTGCGATTACTGGATCATAGGGTAGTTCTATTTTTTATTTTTTAAGGAACCGCCATACTGTTTTCCACAGTGCCTGTACCAGTGCATTCGCCACCAACAATGTGGGAGGATTCCTTTTTGTCCATATTTTCACCAACACTAGTTGTTTCTTATGTTTTTGAGTTTAGCTATTTTCACAGGTGTAAGGTGATACCTCATTGTAGTTTTGATTTGCATTTCCTGATGATAAGTGATGTTAAGCATCGTTTCATGTGTCTTTTGGCCATGTGCGTATCTTCTTTGGAGAAATGTCTGTTCGTGTTTTCTATCCATTTATTGGATTATTTGTTGGTGTTGAGTTGTGTAAGTTCTTTGTATTTTTTGGATTTTAATCCGTAATTGGACATGCTATTTACAAATGTCCTCTCCCATTCAGTAGGTTGTCTTTTAGTTTTGTTATTTCCTTTGCTGTGCAGCTTTATCTCAATATAGTCCCAATAGTTTATCTTGCTTTTATTTTCCTTGCCTCAAGAGACCTATGTAGAAAGATTTTGCTACAGCCATGTCAGAGAAATTACTGCCTATGCTCTTGTCTAGAATTTTATGGTTTCGTGTCTCAAATTTAGGTCCTTAATTTATTTGGGGTTTATTTTTGTGTATGGTGTAAGAAAGTGGTACAGTTTAATTCTTTCACATGGAGCTGTCTGGTTTTCCCACCACCATTTGTTGAGAAGACTGTTTCTCCCATTGCATATTCCTGCTTCCTTTGTCAAAGATTAATTGACCATATAATCATGGGTTTACTTCTGGGCTTTCTACTCTATTCCATTGATCTATGTCTGTTTTTGTGCCAATATCATACTGTTTTGATTACTGCTGGTTTGGTTTTTTTTTTTTTTTTAAGTTTATTTATTTATTTTGAGAGTGAGGGAGTGCAAGTGGGGAAGGTACAGAGAGAGAGGGAGAGAGAATCCCAAGCAGGCTGCATGCTGTCAGCATGGAGCCTGACGCAGGGCTCAGTCCCACCAACTGGAAAATTATGACCTAAGCCTAAATGAAGAGTCAAACACTCAACCGACTGAACCACCCAGGCTCCCTGATTATTACTGCTTTGTAATATAACTTGAAATCTGGAATTGTAATACCTTCAGCTTTGTTTTTTCCTTTTTCAAGATTGCTTTGGCTATTTGGGGATCTTTTGTGGTTCCATACAATTTTTTAGGATTGTTTGTTCTAGTTCTGTAAAAAATGCTGCTGTAAATTGCTTTGGATAATATGCACATTTTAATTATATTTGTACTTCCAATCCGTGAGTCTTTCATTTGTGTCATCTTCAGTTTCTTTCCTCAGTGTTTTACAACCTCCTTGGTTAAGTTTATTCCTAGATATTTCATTATTTTGGTGGAATTGTAAATGGGATTATTTTCTTAATTTCTCTTTCTGCTGTTTCATCATTATATAGAAATACAGTGGATTTGTGTACATTGATTTTGTAACCTGTGACCTTACTGAATTATTAATTGTAGTAGTTTCTTGGTTGAGTCTTTTGGGTTTTCTCTACATAGTATCATATCATCTGCAAATAGTGAAAGTTTTCCTGCTTCCTTACCAGTTTGGATGTCCTTTATTCCTCCTCCTTCTCTGATTGCTGTGGCTAGGACTTCCAGTACTATGTTGAATAAAAGTTGTGAGAGTGGACATCCTTGTCTTGTTCCTCACCTTAGGAGAAAAGCTCTCAGTTTTTCCCCTTTGAGACTGATATTAGCTGTGGGTTTTTCATATATTGCCCTTATTATGTTGAAGTTTGTTTCCTCTAAACCTTCTTTGTTGAGTGTTTGTATCATGAATAGATATTGTACTTTGCCAAATATTTTTTCTTTTTTTAGTTTCTATTGAAATGATTGTATGGGGGCACCTGGGTGACACAGTTAAGTGTCCAACTCTGGGTTTCGGCTCAGTTCACGATCTCACGGTTTTGTGAGTTTGAGCCCCGCACAGAGCTCTGTGTGCTGTCAGTGTGGAGCTTGCTTGAGATTCTCTCTCCTTCTCTCTCTGCCCCTTCCCCACTCATGCTCTATCTCTCTCAAATAAATACATAAACTTAAAAACAGAAAGAAATGATCATATGGTTTTTATCCTTTTATTGATATGTCACATTGATGGATTTGCAAATATTGAATCAAATCACTATTGCATCCTTGGAATAAATCCCACTTTATTGTGGTGAATGATGTTTTTAATGTATTGTTGGCTTAGGTTTGCTAATATTTTGTTGAGGATTTTTGCATCTGTTCATCAGAGATATTGGCCTGTAGTTCTTTTTTGGTAGTGTCTTTATCTTTTTTTTTTTTTTTTTTTTTAATCAGGGTAATGCTGGCCTCATAGAACTAATTTGGGAGCCTTCCTTCCTCTTCTACTTTTTGGAATCATTTGAGAAGAATAAGTGCTAACTCTTCTTTAAATATTTGGTAGAATTTGCCTGTGAAGCCATCTGGTCCTGGACTTTGTTGGGAGTTTCTTGATTGCTAATTTAATCTTCTTGTTGGTAATTAGTCTGTTCAAACTTTCTGTTTCTTCCTGATTCTGCTTTGGTAGTTTCTTTGTTTCTATGAATTTATCCATTTCTTCTAGGTTGTCCAATTTGTTGGCATACAGTTTTTCATAATATTCTATTAGGTTTGTGTTTCAGTGGTGTTGATTGTTATTTATACTCTTTCATTTGTGATTTTGAGTCTGTTTTTGTTTTTAATGAGTCTGACTAGAGGTTTATGAATCTGGTTGATCTTTTCAAAGAACCAGCTCCTGGTTTCATTGATCTGTTTTTGTTTTGTTTTTTAATGTTTATTTTTGAGAGTGAGAGCCAGAGTATGGATGGGGGAGGCAGAGAGAGAGAGGGAGACACAGAATCTGAAGCCGGCTCCAGACTCTGAGCTGTCAGCACAGAGCCTGCCTGACACAAGGCTCAAACCCATGAACTGTGAGATCATGACCTGAGCTGAAGTCAGATGCTTAACTGACTGAGCCACCCAGGTGCCCCTCAGATCTGTTCTATTGTGTTTTTAGTTTGTATATCATTTATTTCTGCTCTAATCTTTATTATTTACTTTCTTCTGGTGGTTTTGGGTTTTGTTTGTTCTTTTTCTAACTCATTCAGGTGTAAGGTTAGGTAGTTTGAGATTTTTCTCGCTTCTTGAGGTAGACCTGTATTGCTATAAACTTCCCTTAGAATCACTTTTATTGCATCCCCAAGGTTTTGGACTGTTGTATTGTCATTTTCGTTTGTTTCCATGTACTTGTTGATTTCTTTTGTTTCCTGGTTGACCCATTCAATGTTTAGTAGCATGTTATTTAACCTCCATGTTATTTGTGGTCTTTCCAGATTCTTTCTTGTGGTTGATTTCTTGTTTTCCTTCCTTCCTTCATTTAATTTTATTTTCTTTCTTTTTAAAAAAAATTTTTTTTTAATATTTATTTTTGACAGAGAAAGAGAGAGAGAGAGATAGAGCATGAGCGGGGGAGGGGCAGAAAGAGAGGGAGGCACAGAATCTGAAGCAGACTCCAGGCTCTGCGCCGTCAGCACAGAGCCCGACGCGGGGCTTGAACTCACAGACTGCGAGATCATGACCTGAGCCAGAGTCGGATGCTCAACCGACTGAGCCACCCAGGCGCCCCTTTTATTTTCTTTCTTTAGGCTTCACTTCCAGCATGGAGCCCAGTGCAGGGCTCAAACTCACAACCCTCAGATTAAGACCTGAACTGAGATCAAGAATCAGGTGCTTAGCCAACTGAGCCACCCAGGTGCCCTGATTTCTAGTAATATAGTATTGTTGTTAGAAAAGATGCAGGGTATGACTTTGATCTTTTTGAATCTTTTGAGATTTGTTTTGTGGCCTAATATGTGATCTATTCTGGAATAATGTTCTGTGTGTAATTGAAAAGAATGTGTGTTGCGCCTGGGTGGCTCAGTCGGTTAAGCATTCAACTCTTGGTTTCGGCTCAGGTCGTGATCTCACGGTTTGTGAGTTCAAGCCCTGCATCGGGTTCTGTGCTGGCAGCCTGAAGCCTGCTTGGGATCCTATCTCCCTCTCTCCCTGCCCCTCCCCTGCTTGCTCTCTAACTCTCTCTCTCTCTCTCTCTCTCTCTCTCTCTCTCTCTCTCTCAAAAATAAATAAATAAACGTTAAAAAAAAGAAAAAGAAGAGAATGTGTATTCTGGCGTTTTAGGATGGAATGTTCTGAATATATCTGTTAAATCCATCTGGTCCATCAAAGCCAGTTTTTCCTTGATGATTTTGTGTTTGGATGATCAGTGCATTAATGCACAAAGGGTGTTAACCCCCTCCCACTATTATTACTGTCATTTATTTCCTTTATGTTTGTTATTAACTGTTTTATGTATTTGGATGCTGCCATGTTGCGTGCATAAATACTTACAATTGTTATATCTTCTTGTTGGATTTTGCCCTTTCTGACTATATAGTGCTCTTCTTTGTCTCTTTTTACAGTCTTTGTTTTAAAGTCTAGTTTGTCCGATATAAGTATTGCTACTCTGGCTTTATTCATAAGTGTTCCTCCATCCCCTCAATTTCAATCTGCAGCCGCCTTTAGTAGGCGCTTATAGGCAGCATACAGATGGGTCTTGTTTTTTATCTACTATGTCACCTTATGTCTTTTGATTGGATTTGTTTAGTCCATTTACATTCAACATAATTATTGATAGACAAGTATTTATTGCCATTTTTTACTTTTTTGTGATTGTTTCTATAGATTTTCTTCGTCCTTTCTCCTCTTGCCCTCTTTCATGGCTTGTTGGCTTTCTTTCTTGTATATTTGGATTTCTTTCTTTTATTCTTTGCATATCTGTGACTGGCTTTTGATTTGTGGTTACCACTAGGTTTGTGTATAACCTCTTCTGCATATAGCAGTCTGCATTTAAAGATGATGGTCACTTAGTTTTGAACTCATTCTTTATTCCTCTCCCCCTCCCACCATTCAAGTTTTAGGTATATGGTGTCATATTTTACTAATCTCTTTCTTGACTGATTTTTACAGATATACTCGTTTTTACTTATTTTCTTTTTTTTTTTTTTTTGCTTTTCATACTCTTATGGTCTTTCCTTTCCACTCAAAGAATCCCTTTTAATACTTCTTACAGGACTTTTTTAGTGGTCATGGACCCCTTTAGTTTTTGTTTGTGAGAAACTCTATATCTATCCTTCTATTCTGAATGATAGCCTCACTGGATAGTTTTCTTGGCTGCAGATTTTTCCCGTTCAGCACTTTGAATATCAGGCCACTCCCTTCTGGCCTGCTAATTTCTGCTGAAAAATCTGATAGCCTTATCAGGTTTCCTTTGTATGCAACTCTCTTCTCTTGATGCTTTTAAGATTTTTTTCTTTGTCACTACTTTTTGCCTTTTTAATTTTTTTTACTTTTTGCCGTTTTAATTACTATGTGTCTTGGTGTCGACCTCCGTGAGTTAAATTCTTGGGAGGATCTCTGTGCCTCCTGAATCTATCTGGATATGTTTCCTTCTCCAAATTAGAGATGTTTTCAGCTTTTTTTTTTTTTGAGAGAGAGAGAACGAGTTGGGGAGGGGCAGAGGGCTAGGGAGAGAAAGAATCCCAAGCAGGCTCCATGCCCAGCATGGAGCCCAATGCAGGGCTTGATCCCACGACCATGAGATCATGATCCAAGCCGAAATCAAGAGTTGGGTGGTTAGCTGACTGAGACACTGAGACACCCCTCAGTTATTTTTCAAGTCAATTTTCTCCCCCCTCCTTTTTTTAACCGTTTACTTATTTAAGAGAGCATGAGCAGGGGAGAGGGAGGGGCAGAGACAGAGAATCCCAAGCAGGTTCCCCACTGTCAGCACGGAGCCCCACAAGGGGCTCAGGCCTGCATACCATGAGATCATGACCTGAGCTGCAATCAAGAGTTGGATTCTCAACTGACTGAACTACCCAGGCAGCCCTCCCTCCTTTCTATCTCTTCTTCTGAGATCCCTATAATATGAATGTTAGGCTTGGTAGAACCACTGAATTCCTTAAGGATTCTTAATTTGCATAATTTGCTTCTCCGTTTCTCAGTTTGGTTACTTCCCATTATTCTGTCTTACAGTTTGTTAATTCATTCCTCTTTTTCGACTAGCCTGCTATTTATTCCTTCAAGTGTATTTTTTTCTTCACAATGTGCTTATTTTTTAAAAATTAATTAATTTTAAATTTACATCCAAGTTAGTTAGCTTAAAGTGCAACAATGATTTCAGGAGTAGATTCCTTAGTGCCCCTTACCCATTTAGCCCATCTCTCCTCCCACAACCCCTCCAACAACCCTGTTTGTTCTCTGTATTTGAGTCTCTTATGTTTTGTCCCCCTCCCTGTTTTTATATTACGTTGCTTCCCTTCCCTTATGTTCATCTGTTTGTATCTTAAATTCCACATGAGTGAAGTCAATATGGTATTTGTCTTTCTCTAATTTCGCTTAGCATAATACCCTCTAGTTCTATCCATGTTATTGCAAATGGCAAGATTTCATTCTTTTTGATTGCTGGGTAATACTGCATTATATATACCACATCATCTTTATCCATTCATCTGTCGAACATTTGGGCTCTTTCCATACTTTGGCTATTGTCAACATCGCTGCTATAAACATTGGGGTGCCTGTGTCCCTTCGAAACAGCACACTTGTATCCCTTGTATAAATACCTAGTAGTGCAATTGCTGAGTTGTAGGGTAGTTCTATTTTTAATGTTTTGAGGAACCTCCATACTGTTTTCCAGAGTGGCTGCACCAGCTTGCATTCCCACCAGCAGTGCAAAAGGGTTCCTCTTTCTCCGCATCCTCGCCAACATCTGTTGTTGCCTGAGTTGTTAATGTTAGCCATTCTGACAGGCGTGAGGTGGTATCTCATTGTGGTTTTGATTTGTATTTCCCTGATGATGAGTGACGTTGAGCATTTTTTCCATGTGTCTATTAGCTATCTGGATATCTTCTTTGGAGAAGTGTCTATTCGTGTCTTTTGCCCATTTCTTCACTGGATTATTTGTCCTTCAAGTGTATTTTTAATTTCATGAATTGTGTTCTTGATCTCTGATTGGTTCTTTTTTGCCATTCTGTTAAGGGTCTCACTGATCTCCTCCACTTTTTTTTTCAAGTTCAGTGAGTATCTTTAAGATTATTAAAATCTCTATCAGGCATATTACTTATATCCATTTCACTTAGGTCTCTTGCTGTGGATTGGTCTTGTTCTTTTGTTCGGGACGTATTTCTCTCCTCATTTTTTCCAGTTCTCTGTGTTTCTGTGTGATAGGAAAGTTAGCTACTTTTCTTGCTCCTAAGGATAAGAGACTTGTGAAGAAGAGGTCCTGTAGTGCCCTGCCCTGCAGTGTCCCCTGTTCCTAGGCCTGGTGCTCCAGGGAGTGTTTTCTATGTCTCTTGTGTGTGTTCTGCTTTTGAATCTTGGCCTGTTTTTCCGTGAGCCAGTTGTCTGCAGAGCTTCTCTTCGCCTCTTCTGTGCATTGTTTAGTCCCTAGTGGGAGTGGGGTGTGTTTTAATAAGGGGTGTGAAAGGTCCCTTGTGAAAGGTGACCTGCCCTGGTCGCTGCCGGAACTGAGGTCCTACAGAGTGCAATGTCAGGAGATGTGTCGGCAGGGTTTGTGCAGCTCTTCTGCGGGCCGAGGCCCTGGGTGCAGAGACTAATCTGAGGAGGACTAGAAAGGGCAGCTCTGACCACGTGCAGGGGTGGGGGCTTGGTGGAAGGAAGTCATGTTTAGAGTGTTGGAGCTGAGCTGGTTCCTCAGGTGGCTGCTTTTTATGCTGGGGGTGAGGGAGATAAGTGACACCTGCCAGCTCCTTTGTTCCTGGAGGGGTCTCCCTACAACCCCTGTCTCTCCATGCCATGTTCCGAGTTGAGCAAACCACTCTCCTGTCTGCCCCTGCCATTTTTCAGACTGTTCGTTCCATGCTGTACCTGCACGGGCTGTTTGTCACGCTAAGGGTGGGGACTTGTCTTAATACCTTCGGGCTCTCCCAGAACTGAGCCCGCCAATTTTTAAAATTCCAGGATGTGAGTCCCACTGGTTATAAGAACTCAAGAAATTTGGCCCCTCTCACTTTCAGAGGCAGATGTTATGGGAATTTGCCCTCTCTTTTGTGGACTCCCTGTGTGAAGGCCTGTTTTTGCCCATCATCTTGCCACCAGCTCTCTCCCCACCACGGACGGCCATGGTCTGGTCTGTTTCTCTCTCAGACCGCATCCTTGCCCTTCCTGCCTTCTTCAGCGTGCTCTCTTCTTGGTCTTTAGTTGTGAGTTTGTTCTGTCAGTCTTCAGGTAACTTCCAGGTTATATACACTGATGTGGATATTCTCTAGTTATTCATGTGGGGCGTGGCGAGCGTAAGGTCCGTCTCCTGTGCCATCTTCCCAGCTGACCCTCTTGCTTTTAAAACTCTCCTTATCGTGACCTTTTGCCGTTTTATTTATCATGTGTCTTGATGTGGACCTCCTTGGTTGAGTTTTTGGGGCGGATCTCTTGCCTCCCGGATCTGGATTTCTTTTTCCTTCCCTGCATTTAGGAAGTCTGCAGCTATTATTTCTTCAAGTAAATTTTCTTCCCTCTTTCTCTCCCTACTCCTTCTGGGATCCCTGTGGTGTTAGTGAAGCAGCTTGCGACTGCATCGAGCACGAACGGAGTCAGACCAGGTGTTTGCCAGAGATGCAGTAGCAGGAAACTGTTGGGCACTTTCCCTGTGTTGTCACCTGAGAAACTTTTCGTTGGTGGTGGGACCTGCAACCAGACCAGACCAGCTCTCTGCCCCCGGCCCACTGCTGGGGCTATACCTGGAGTGGTACGTAGGACTCTCTTCTCCTCTCCCTGGAGCAGGAGTCACTCTGGAGTGGCGGTGGCTCACTTGGGCTGCTTGCATGCTGCCATGCCTGTGGCCCCGGTTTGGATGGGCTCTGGCCACAAGTGTAGTGGAGGGGTGGATCCCCAAGGTGCAGCTTTACTAAGGTTTTTGCACAGCCCTCTGTGAATGGGGACTGAGGCCAGCTGGGTTGGAAGAGGCGGATCCATCACATTTGCGAGTTGGGGAGAGGTGGTGTTAGCAAGGTTTTCGACGGTCCTCTGGGGAGGGTACCCACGGTGCTGGAGCAGGCCTGGTTGGAGGGGTCAGATCCCCCAAAGTGCAGGGTGAGGTGTAAGTAAGTTAGGTAGTGACTGTTACTGCTGCACTAGCTCCCGCAGGTCTCCATGTGTCTATCCTGGGGGCTGGGGGAGAGAAATAGCACCTGCTGGCTCCTTTGTCCCTGGGGGGTGGTCTTCCAGGGTTCTGTCCCTGCAGACATGCTCTGAGCTTAGCAAAGAACTCTGCCTCCCATAGGCCCCAGGTGTTTTTCCAACTGCTGCTTCTATGCTGAATCTCCATGGGCTGTTGTGTCGTCTCTTTAAGGGCAGGGACTTAGTTTTCTCTTGGCCTCCATTCTTTCCCAGAGCGGAGTCTGGTGATTTTTTTCTTAAATGTTTATTTCTGAAAGAGAGAAGGCAGGGATACAAGTGGGGCAGGGGCAGAGAGAGAGATGGAGACAGAGGATCAGAAACCGGCTCAGCACTGACAGCAGAGAGCTTGACGCAGGACTTGAACCCACAAACCATGAGGTCGTGACCCAAGCTGAAGTTGGATGATGAACCAACCGATTGAGCCACTTAAGTGCCCCAAGCCCGGTGATTTTTTGAAATTCCAGATTTTAAGTTCTGCTGGTTGTAAGAATCTTGAAATTCGGCCCCTCTGGTTTTCAAAGCCAAATGTTATGAGGCTTCATCTTCCCACATGGGCAACCCTGTGATCGTCTACGCTCCCTGTGCCTGCAGATGCCCCCACCCCGGGGAGAGTCCTGTGGGTATTAGCTCCTCACTGTATCTTCGCCCTTTCTACCTTCTTTGATGTGTCCTCTTCTTTACATTGAGTTGTGGCTCTGTTCTGCCAGCCTTCGGGTTGCTTTCTGGGGCATTTACACTCTGGTGAGTGTCAGGTAGTTGTGTCCGAGAAACGAGGTGAGTGCCATCTTCCCAGCAGTCTAACCCCGTTCTTTTGCCAGCAAACCCAGTTTGTCTGCATTCTCTTTCTCTGGTCAGTCTGTAAACCCAGCCCACCGAGAGCAAACTCCTTAGCTTGTACCTCCTTTGCTCCAGGCCCACTGCTGTGCATATAGTCGAAGCTCAGTTAATAGCTGATGCTGATGAGTGTTCTGGCTTCCGCTGAGTTTGTCTCTTCATTCCTTTGGGGGCCACATAGGACTGGTTCGTGGCCTTCAGTTCTTTCCTGCCTGTGTCCTGTTCTCTGCCTGCCAATTCTATGGCCTCATTGTCAGATGACATAGCCCCCATACTCACATAGTTCTTAGCTGTCTTTACCAGAAAATTCCACCCTTCCTTCCCTCCCTCCCGTGCACCCAAACGATGGTCAGATGGTTGAAAGAGGGAACTGTGCCTCCTCTGAGAATTTTTAGACACACCTCTTCTTACTGTCAGTATTCAGGTGTGAACCTTAACTACAGAACTTGACCACAGAATCTCATTAGGCAGTAACTGATTTTGTCGTATTCTGGTGCCTCTTCTTAGCTCGGGATGATTTGCAAGATTGCCTCTTGCATTACCCAAGGAATCCGATTTTGTTATCTTGAGCTTAGATGCGGAGGCAGCAGAGCAGTTAGGAGGAGACAGGGGTCAAGGGTTTCACATTGTGGTACAAGATATCGGCATTTGAATGGTGTGATCCCCGCCTTCATTAAAGGGCAGTGGTTTAGGCCTTAGCCTCCAAACTGGAATCCTTCACTCTCTCAACTGAGCAGGCTGGAGTTGTGCCTGCCTCAGTGGTGTGGTTGCCCCAGCAGCCAAGGCCTTAGGATTGTCCATCAGGGTCAAGACCAGACAGCACGATGGCCTAAAGGTGATGTGAACGGAGGGTCTGGGAGAGCCACGTGCAGCCCACAGCCTACTTTCATTCCCGGCATCCTTCAGATGAGAGAAGCATTCTGTCCCCAGGCTCCAGGACAGGAGGAAAACATTCCAGAAAGACAAGAAGGAGGATAGGTGGAGGTCTGAATTCCAGCTCTGCCATCTGCCAACGGTGGGACCTGGGCAAGTTAATTAATGGGTCATTGATTAAGCAGTCAATCAACAAAGGTCTGTTTGGCTTTATGTGCCTTTATTTTAGAATTTTTATTTTAAGTAGGCTCTGAACTCATGACCTTGAGATTAAGAGTCACATACTCTATCAACTGAGCCAGCCAGGTGCCCCTGACTTTACATGACTTTGAAATTTTTTATTTATTTTAATTTTACCTCCAGCATAGTTAACATGCAATGTTACATTAGTTTCATGGGTAGTGTAGCTTACTTTTATGTGAGAGAGCGTGTAAGGGTCGGGGAGAGGGACGATTTCAAGCAGGCTCCAGGCCCAGCACAGAGCCCGACCCGGGGCTGGATCCTATGACCCGCACCAAGATCAAGAGTCGGACGCTTAACTGGCTGAGGCCCCCCCCCCCCACCTCAGGTGCCCCCACTTATTGTCGGTCGTTCTGGAATCAGCTCCTATGTGGCACATTCCTAACATTTTTACCTTACGTCTAATGTCACTTGTATTTGTGTCTGGCGGGGGGGGGGGGGGTCTTTATTTCCCTGTCACCACAACTCTTCCTCTTTTCTACTTTCCGGTTTCCCCCTGGCCTTGTATCTGTTCTCAGCTTAATTTCTCCTTTAGCACTAGCTTCTCCCTCCTCTGATAAGTACCAGTGCATCACCGTAAAGCACTTGACCAGTTCATGAGCACTCCGTTGTGTGGATGGCAGGCCCTGAAGTTTTAGAATGGTGGGCTCCCTGGCAAAGTGGACACAGCGATGGGGGATGTTCAATATACAGAAGGTGTGCAGGCCAGGCCCCCACAAAAGGCGCTCGTCAAGGCTGTCAGGTCTCACGCGGGACTCCTGTCTCCTCCCAGCTCACGGGCACGTGGGTAGCAGTCCTCACCTGTGGGAGCTTCTGGGGCGGCACCGGCCCCCTGCGTTCCCCTTGTGACGAGAGCAGACCACGCATGCCTCGCGCAGGGGCTCGTTTCAATGACTGGCTGTTGCCTAATTCTGTACCGTGTGGGGAGGGAGGGAGGGCAGGGAGATGCCTGGTCGCAGACCGTGCCTCCACTCCTTTGAGGCTCAGGGCCTGATGCTTTATTTTGGAGGTTCCCCCTCACACTCCTTTATATTCTTGGTGTTCCTGCACACACCTCACAGTTACGATGGTAATGGGAATTCTGTCCTTAGCAAAACTTCACATTACCACAGATGACCCTTTTTTTCCTTGATCTCACAGTGGTTCAATCATTTTCCTGGTCATTTAGTTAAAATTTAAGTCCTGTGTTGCTACCTCGGTTTTCTCAAAACATGTGCCTGTGGAGTCCTCTCCTCACTTGGTCCCTTACTGCGGATTCTAACTGGTTCCTGATCCTGTTGAACCCAGAGTCTTCTGTTCTTAATTCACTCTTATGAAAAGAATTGTATAGGAAGTAGAACTTACAGGATTTTCAACAATGTAAGATCTGCGTCCCTAACTGTAGGTACCTATGAGTGTGGTCTGATTTTGAAAGACACTCTGTGGGTATAAGCAAGTGAAGATGAGGTTGTACAGGATCTGGGAGGGCCCCAGGGCTGGTGACTGGTGTCCTTATAATGTGAAGGCAGAGATCAGAACAAGGGACTTCCCAGCCAGAGAACCCTCTGGACTGCTGCCGACCCCCACAGCCCAGGAGAGAGGCAAGGATGGTCCCTGTCTTGGCACCACTGGTCTACAGTGTGGAAGCCACCACCCTTCACAACTGGACCCCTGTCCTTACCACAGTGAAGACCCCAAGAGGCTGTCCTTTGCCGATTTCCCAGAAAGGCCGCTTCTGAGTCTGGCTCAGAGGAGAGAGAGCTCCTCTATGGGAACTCAGCTCAGAAGGCAACAGACTTCCGTCTGATAAGTAGTGACAGCCTCGGGCTGCTCCCCTGTCCCATCATTAACTCTGACCTGGCCCTGGGGAGCCCACATTCCCTCCAGACCCTTGCGTTCCCTTCTGCTTCTGCCTGCACACTTCTCCGTCTTTACCATTTTGCATCCCTCCCCATCAGTCAGCTTAATGATTCTTGTTATCTTCTGATCATTTCTCACGAGTCCTGCTTTGCTTCCCATTTTCTTCCCTCTAAAGGGTTCCATGTAATGTCTTCACACAGCTCTTCACGTCTGGAAGCCTCACAAACTCCTCCGCGTGATCCCTTCTTCATATCGGAGGAAGTTCTCTTCACTCTGAGAATGCTATTGTCCGTGTAGAATTTTCTCTAAATTTGCTTTGCTTTGTTAGACATTCTCTCCAGCTAACCATGCCGTGCCACACTTTGTAGGACTGGCTGTGATGGCACTTCTGGGGCACCTGATGATTATTTTAATTCAAAAATCCTATTCCCTCTGGATATTGAATTGAGGGGGAAAAATGCAGATGATGACATTTATATTCTTATTTTAGCTGAAGAAGCTGTAAGTAAAGATGGATTGTTTAATGCAAAGCAAGAAACTTTTGAAGAAATACAGCAAGGTGCTGAGGCCTCAGGAGCACCCAACAGGTGAGTGTCCATGTTAAGTGGAACTGATCCTGCAGCTGTAAGAACAAATTGGAATGACCAGAGAACCCTGCTTCCCTGGAAGAATACAGGAAGAGAACTACTCTCACTTCAGGAATGGTAGGAGGCCCCGGGCCAGGAAGGGGACCAGTCAGTATCCTCATTATACAAAACCTTCGGTTGGTACACAGTTGCCCCCAGGAATCCTATCCTGACTCTGTTTACCCTGCCTGGCCACCTTTCCCTGGGTTCCCTTCTGTCTTGGTGGAGCTACAGAGAAGAGAAGCCAGAAAAGGAAGAGAATTCAGACAAGAGTGAGGGCTATCATGGCAGTGGAGAAACGAAGAGCACTGGGAGAGTCCTGAACAAGAACTACCAGGAAAGTAGCTGATGAAGCGGAAATTAAAGATAGTAGTAGGTACTTAATAAGCCTTGGATGTGGAGGAAAGGGAAGGGAGGGAGATGTAGCACAGATACTCCTAAAGCAGAGAGGGAAGGACCTGATCAAAGGCAGGGGGTTGGATTTGGGTGAGGCCATTGGCTCCTCCGAGATGAGCACAGAGGAGGAAGAAAACATCATGGGACAATTAGCTTGAAGCCTGGGGTGGGGGGACACTTGCTCATCTCAGGGAAATGGGGCTAAATCTTAGTGAAAATGGAAACGTCTTAAAGCTTTTGAGGTCCGAACCAAGCTCTATCAGAAACGTTTTGTGACCATTCTAACTGCAAAATAGGAATATATGGTGCCTGTCAGACATTTAACTTCAGTGAACAGAAACTGACTCAGCATCTCCCCACCACTACCCCTGCCCAGCCACACACACACACTTACACACTTTGTTTCCCACTTTTCCCCCCACTACTAACTCTCCTTTCCTTCTTCTACCATTTAGGGCCATAATGTGTACCCATTATCAATATTTGTAAAAAATACGCACTTTGATGTGAATGTTTTAAACTACTTAAATAGTATTGTGAATATTTTGTCACTCAGCATAACGTTTTAGGAGCTATCTGCACACATCTACTCCTTTACCTACAGCTGCCACATACTATCTGTAACGTACATCTATGGCCTGTCAGCTTCCCCAGAGATGGTCACCCAGCTGCTTCCAGGTCCCCGTCAGCAGGGACACTGCTGCACGGAACAGCCTCTACGTGCCCCCTGTGCGAGAACTTCTTTGGGACAAACACCTAGGAACAGAATTCCGAGTCGTAGCGTGTGTTTTACTAAAGTTAGCTCAGTATTGCCGACTTGACTTCTGAGAAGAACACCCCACCTGTACTCGGCTCAGTAGAGGGTTCACACCCTTCCAGCATTTGTCATTACTCAGTTCTCAAACCGAAGGATCCAGGCTCTTGGTCTCTTGTTCTACCGTCCTTAGTGTGCTGGTTTCTGACCGAGGACCATGACGGTCCCTGCAGCTTGAGTACAGAAAGGAGGTAGGGGGGCATCTTTCCCCTTGTTTGTTCCTGGCACCACGAAAGGAGAGGTCTCCCCCCGCCCTCCCCCGTTCCTCACGGGCAGAAATGGACTTCTGTGACCACCTCTGGCTATAAGAGAGGCTGGGGACGGGGGGTACCAAGGAAAGGGGAATGGCATTACTATGCCTGGCTTAGACCAATTCATGCCTTTACCTGGACGCACTGCTGCCCCCAGAACGGGGTCTCTGGCTAAAGGGAAGAGGGCAAGGGGCATTGGCAGGAAAGTCCCCGACTCTGCCACTGTCATGAAGCAGACAATTAGGGAAGCTTTCTCTGGGTGTCACAGGTCAAGGTGAACTAGACAGAGGTATGCATCAAGAACTTGGTTTGGAGAATCCAGGATGAACTGATAGGAGAGGTCAAGAGAGTTTGGTTGACAAGACCATTTTCCAGGCACATCTTTAGAAGTTTCCAACTTAGATATTTTTTTCTTCCACTCATTCAAGAAGCATTTTATCACTTGTATTCAGAGGCCTGTGTGACAGAGACCCCCACCTGCAGTGGGTCATGTGAGGGCACAGCGGAGCAGACAGAACCACAGTGCAGCGGGACATGTGCCTGTGCTGTGGGTATGGAGAGGCACCCGGCCGAGACCTGGGATGCTGGAGGAGGCGTCCCAGAGCACTGACCTCTGAAACAAGACTCAGGCACCAGGCAGGAATTTGCTAGATGCAGAGGAGATGGCGAGGAAGCAGACAGAGAAGTGAATGTGCCTGTGCCCAGACAGGGTTGGAGAAGACTGGGAGGAGCTACAGGATCCATGGAAGGCAGACCGTCTCAATGAGCAGGTTTCTGCCTGAGAAATGGTCCTCTTTGGAGTAGGAAACAAGGCTCTGTTTGCGGATACCAAGATGTGGAGTGTGGGGAAAGGGGATAAAGGGGCAAGAGGGAAGGAGCGTCAGTGTCCCTTGTGGGATATCTGCGGCCCTGCTCGCTCTGGGGTGTGGATTGAGAAGAACCAGCCGGGGCCTCCACTGGGTGAAGTTTTGCTGGTCTGGGGCTAGAGGAGGGACACCACAGCAGGGGGTTGATGATCCTGGCCTGAGAGGGGCTGCTGTGATGGATCATGAGGTCCACAAGTAGGGAGGGAAGGGAGGAGTTGGTGAGATGGGAGGGCAGCGATTGAGCATGACAACAGGGCCGAGGAGGGTCCCTGCAGTTGAGAGTATTTGGGAACCTTAGGATGGGTGGTGTGTTGAATGGGCCAGACAAGCACACTGGAGACACCTCGGATGATGAAGGCTTTAAGGAAATGAGTCAATACATGTAGTGTGAATTCTATTCCCTTCACTGCTTTTTGTCCTTCAGTCTTTTAGAACTAGACTGTTTAATGTCCTGTTGGTTTCGTCTTGGTAACTTTAGCTTGCTTCCTTGTAACCCCATAAAAATCAGTTCAAAGGCAGGAAGTTTGAGTTTCTCCCCAGAGCAGAGTGTCCACCAGATGAATGTAGATCCTTCCGTGTTCAGAAATCCTGTGAGAGGTGTGAAGGAGCCCAGTAAATGACCTCCTTCCTGGTCCAGGTTTAGAGTCAATTGATAGAGCTACAGGAGTAAAAGGATTCTGGAAAACCTCAGCTTCGTTACTGACGGAAGCTCAACTGGACAGGGAAGCCCTGAAGCAGAGGACTCGGCCCATCTCCCACTGTAGAGGCCGGGGTGATTGAACTTGGGCCCAAAGGAACATGGGATGTTTGCCACTCGCTCCTGAAGATGGGGGAGGCACTGCCCTCAGCTGCCCAGTTCCTTGTTTCAGACTCAACAGCTACTGGGAGGGAGGCCCCCAGTGTTAGGTCTGGCCAAAGTCCTAGGAGTGAGAAGGGGGTAGTCTTTGCAGAAGAATACTTAGGTGTCACCAGATTCATGATGTCATGGTGAGGAAGACTAAGAATTTTATAATATGGTAATTCTTTCATTTCCAGAGATTGTATGCTCCAGCCACCTGGTACCTCAGTCTGTACTGACAGGACAGTTGTACATATGAACACCCTGAAGGACCGTCACCCAGGTGACTTGTGGGCCCGAATGCACATCTCCTCCTTGGAATACGCTGCAGGAGACATTACCCGAAAAGGGAGAAAAAAGGACAAAGCTCGAGTGAGTGAACTGCTCCAAGGCCTTGCATTTTCTGGTGACTCAGATGTAGAAGAAGAGAACAAGCCTGAGGCCCACCCTGCTCCAAAAAGGCTAAAGATATCAAACGTCCCAGAGAAGAATTGGACCAAAAGAGATCTTAAACCCAACTTTCCAAGCTGGTCAGCACTGGATTCTGGACTTTTGAATCTCAAAAGTGAAAAGTTGAACCCAGTGGAACTCTTTGAATTATTTTTTGATGACGAAACATTCAGCTTGATTGTCAATGAAACCAATAATTATGCATCTCAGAAAAATGTCAACTTGGAAGTCACAGTTCAGGAAATAAGGTGTCTGTTTGGGATCTTGCTTTTGAGTGGATTTGTGAGGCGTCCCAGAAGGGGAATGTATTGGGAAATCTCTGATACCGATCAGAACCTAGTCAAGGATGCAATTAGAAGGGACAGATTTGAATTGATTTTCTCATACCTACATTTTGCAGATAACAACCACCTAGATCAAAAAGATAAGTTTACAAAGTTGAGGCCTCTCATAAAGCAAATGAATAGAAATTTCCTCCTCTATGCTCCCCTTGAAGAACACTATTATTTTGATAAGACAATGTGTGAATGCTTTGATAGCGACCAATTCCTGAATGGGAAACCTATTAGAATTGGCTATAAAATTTGGTGTGGCACAACCACACAGGGTTATCTGGTTTGGTTTGAGCCCCATCAAGAAGAATCATCTGTGATGGTGGATAAGGATCTTAACCTTGGTTTAGGTGGAAATCTAGTGATGCATTTTGCTGATGTCCTTTTAGAGAGAGGCCAATATCCCTATCACCTGTGTTTTGATAGCTTCTTTACAAGTGTCAAATTGGTGTCAGCCTTGAAGAAGAAAGGAGTGAGGGCAACAGGAACAATTCGTGAGAACAGGACTGAAAAATGTCCCCTTATGAATGTAGAACATATGAAAAAAATGAAGAAGGGGTATTTCGATTTCCAAGTCGAAGAAAATGAGGAGATAATTTTGTGTCGTTGGCATGGAGATGGCATCATCAGTCTGTGCTCCAATGCCATAGGCATAGAACCGGCCAGTGAGCTAAGTTGTGCCGATGATGAGGAGATCCATCAGATAGCTCAACCGTCTATAGTGAAATTGTATGATGAATGCAAGGAAGGTGTAGCTAAAATGGATGAAATCATTTCCAAATACAGGGTGAGAATAAGAAGCAAAAAATGGTATTCAATTTTAGTGAGCTACATAATTGATGTAGCCATGAACAATGCATGGCAGCTACACAGAGCCTGTAACCCAGATACCTCTCTAGACCTCTTGGATTTTCGGAGATATGTTGCACATTTCTACTTGGAGAACAATGCTAATCTATCAGATTAAGGCAGATAAAATGCGCATAATGCTAGTATTAACAAGATAAAATCACAGGTATATATCAGATTGTACCCTTCCAAAGCAAACCTGATGTAATGAAATTAACGTTTTAAAAAGTCGTATCTATGACCTATGTAAAGTTTCAAAGAAGTAATTTAAAAAATTGTATTGACTGAGTGCTACAGCTTTTTCTATGACTAATTTTGGTGAAACGTGGGAAATAACTTGGATTAATTTGTGCATTGAAAGAAGGAAATTGTGTCTCTTTAATTCTTTGTGGAGGTTTTATTTTTGTTTTTTGTTTTTTTTTTTTTAATTCAGGCATTGCCATAATATCCAAAGACTGATGCTGAATCTACAATTGAAAAATTAAGGCGGGGCTCATGATGTACAGATGATCTTAAAACCTTAGGTGATAAGAGGCTGAAGACCTCAGCTTTAGTATAAAACTGGATCAGATGGTGCATAGGAGAGAAGGGCCGGGCAAGCATGCTGAAGAAGAGTGCTACAGAGGAAAAACTGGAAGTGAAGCAGTGCCTTTGAAAACTGAGAAAAGTGATGAAATAGGAAGCAAATCAGGTAATGACAGCACCGTCAGGAAAAGAAGTTAGGAGTAAAGCTGACATAAAGCCCCTGTTAAAATCAGTTGGGGAAAACATATGTGCCAATAAACCGGACAACTTAGAAGAAATGGATAAATTCCTAGAAACCTAGCCTCCCAAAGCAAAAGAGTAGAAAATTTGAACAGACCAGTCACCAGAAATGAAATTGAATAAGTAATCAAAAAACTCCGGGAAAACAAAAGTCCAGGGCCACACAACTTCACAGGAAAGTTCTTCACAGGAAAATTCTACCAGACATTTAAAGAAGAATTAATACCCACTCTTCCCAAAATATTCCAAAAATAGAATAGGAAGAAAACTTCCAAATTAATTTTATGAGGCCAGCATTACCCTGATGCCAAAACCAGATAAAGACACCACCAAAAAAAAAAAAAAACAAAAAAACTAAGGGCCAATATCTGATGAACACAGACACAAAAATCCTCAAGAAAATATTAGCAAACTGAATCCAACAGATTTTAAAAAATCATACACTACTACACAAGCAGGATTAATTCCCAGGATGCAAGTGTGGTCAAGTATTCACAAAACAATGTGATACATCACAATAAAAGAAAGGATAAAAACCAGGTGACTGTTTCAATAGATGTAGAAAAAGCATTTGACAAAGTACATTGGCTGATTCATGATAACCCTCTGCAAAGCAGGTCTAGAGGGAATATATCTCAGCATAATTAAGGCCTTATATGAAAAATCCGTAGCCAACATAATATGAAAAACAGAGCTTTTCTCCTCAGATCAGGAGCAAGACAAGGAGGTCTGCTATCACCCCTTTTATTCAAAATAGCACTGAGAAGTCCTAGCCAGAACAACTACATGACATAAATAAGAGGTATCCATGGTATCCATATTGGTAAGGAATTAGTAAAACACTCACTGTTTGCACAGGACATGACCCTATGTATCGAAAACCCTAAAGACTCCACCAAAACCTACTAGAACTGATAATATGTAAGGAAGCAATATACAAAAATCAATACACAGAAATCTACTGCATTTCTATACACTTACAATGAGCTAGCAGAAAGAAATAGTCCTATTTACAGTTGCACCAAAAATAATACGTAGGTAACAAATTTAACCAAGGAAGTGAACGACGTGTACTCTGCAAATTATAGAACATTGATGAAAGAAATTGAAGACTACACAAATGGAAGATATTCCATGCTCATGGGTTGGAAGAACAAATACTGTTAAAACATCTATAAATATCCAAAGCAATCTATAGATTTCATGCAATCCTTACCAAGACCTCAAATAGCTAAAGCAGTCTAAGGAATCTACTCCTGAAATCACTGTTGTGATATATGCTAAGTTGGATATAAATTTTTTAAAAATTAAAAAAATTAAATTTTATTTTGGGGATGCCTGGCTGGCTTAGGTTGATAGAGCGTATTGCTCTTGATCTTGGAGTTGTGAGTTCAAGCCCCATGTTGGGTGTAGACGTTACTTAAAATATTTTTAAAGGTTTTCTTAGTGCAGAACCCAATGTGGCACTTGATCCCACAACTGTGGAGTCCTAACCTGAGCCTAAGTCAAGAGTAGGGTACTTGGGGTGCCTGGGTGGCTCAGTCAGTTGAGCATCCGACTTCAGCTCAGGTCATGATCTCATGGTTTGTGAGTTCAGGCCCCGCATCTGGCTCTGCTGACAGCTCAGAGCCTGGAGCCTTCTTTGGATTCTGTGTCTCCCTCTCTCTCTCTGCCCCTCCCCCACACGTGCTCTGTCTCTGCCTCTCAAAAATAAAATTAAAAAAAAATTTTTTTAAAAGATTAGGGTACTCAACCAGCTGAGCCACCCAGGTGCCCCATGATTTTATTTTAAAGTAACCTCTACACCCAATGTGGAGCTCAAACTCAGAATCAAGAGCCACATACTCTACCAACTGAGCCAGCCAGGTGCCCCTGGAGGACCATACACAAAAATAAACTCAAAAATGGATTAAAGACCCAAACGTGAGACCTAAAACCCTAAAAATCTTAAAGGAGCACACAGGCAGTAATTTCTCGGACACTGACCATAGCAGCATTGTTCTCCAGAGCAAGGGAAATAAAAGCAAAAACAAACTATTGGGACTACATCAAAATTAAAAGCTTCGGCACAGCAAAGAAAACAAAACTTAAAGGCAACCTACTAAATTGGAGAAGATATTTGCAAATGACCTATCCAAAATATATAAAGAACTTCTACAACTCAAGACCAACAAAACAAATACTCTAATAAGCAGAAGACCAAAACAAACACCATGAAACAGAAACCGAAGGCATGAACAGGCATTTCTCCAAAAAAGACATCGAGATGGTCAACAGTAACATGAAAAGAGGCTCAACATCACTCACCATCAGGGAAATGCAAATCAAAAGTACAATGGGGTATCACCTAACACCTTTCAAAATGGTTAAAATTAACAAGAAATTAACACAAAAAATAAGTGTCCTTGCCGAAGTGGAGAAAAAGGAACCCTCTTGCGCTGTTTCTGGGAATGCAAGTTGGTGCAGCCATTATGAAAAACAAGCACGGTGGTTCCTCAAAATATTAAAAACAGAACTGCCCTATGATTCAAGGATTGCACTATGGGGTATTTACCCCCCAAATACAAGAACGCTAACTGAAAGGGATAGGTGTTAAAATACAGATTGTTACAAGAAGAAAGGACACTATATAATCATAATCACCAAAACAGAGAAGCTAGTAACAAACATAAAGGAAGTAGCCATAGTAATATACTAATAGGGGACTTTATTACTCCCTATACACGAATGGATCATCCAAACAGAACATCAAGGAAAAAGTGGCTTTGAACGACACATTGGATCAGATGGATCTAACAAATACATTTACAACATTCCATCCTAAAACAGCAGAATGCACTTATTCTCAAGTGCACACAGAACACTATTCGAAATAGATCACAAATTTCAACAAATTCAAATAGACCAAAGTCATACTATGCATTTCCTGCACCCCCATCACAATGCTGAGGAACTAGAAATAAACCATGAAAAAAATCTGGAAAGAACACCTATAAAAGAAGGTTAAATAACATGCTACTAAACAATGAATGGGTCACACAAGCAATCATGGAGGAAATTTTTTTTAAAAGCATGGAAACAAATGAAAATAAAAACATTTAGGACAAAAATCTTTGAAATGCACAAGCGGTTTGTTTATAGCAATACAAGCCTACAACCAAAAGTAAAATCTCAAAAACCATTTAACCTTACACCTAAGGGAGCCAGAAGAAGAAGAAGAAGAAAAAAAAAAAAACAGCCAATTCCAACATCAGTAGAAGAAAGGTAAGAAAGGTAAGAAAGATTACAGCGGGGGCACCTAGGTGGGTCAGTGGACTAGGCATCTGACTCGATCTCAGCTCAGGGACTGATCTCAGGGTTGTGAGTTCAGGCCCTGTGTTGGGCTCTGCACTGAACATGAAGACTACTTAATAAAAAAAAAAAATTAAAACTATAAAAAAACCAAAACACATCAATGAAACCAGGAGATGGTTTCTTTGAAATGATCAACAAAAATCGATAAACCTTAAACCAGACTCCTAAAATGACTCAAACACAATCAGAAAAAAGATAGCTGACACCCGATACCACAGTAATACAAAGGATTAAGAGAATATGATGAAAAATTACATGCCAAGTTGGACAACCTAGAAGAAATGCATGAACTCCTAAAAACATGTAACATCCCAAAGCTGTATCAAGAAGAAACAGAAAATTTGAACAGAATGATTACAGACTCAAATTTCATTGCTGGTAATCAGCTCCCAAGAAAAAAAAGTCAAGGGCCTCATGGTTTCACAGGTGAATTCTACCAAACATTTAAAGAAGCGTTAACATCTACTCTTCCAAACAATTGCAAAAAAAAAAAAAAAAAAGAGGAAGGAAAGCTTTCAAATCCATTCTATGAGGCCAGCATTACCCAGATACCAAAACCAGACAAAGACACCACTAACCAAAAAAGAAAAACTACAGGCCAATATCTCAGATGAGCACAGACACAAAAATCTTCAAAAGATTAGCAAATTTGATTCCAAGAATATATTTTAGAATGTATGCATCACAATGAAGTGGGATTTATCCCTCAGATGCAAATGTGGTTTGACATTTGCAAATCAACATGCTACCTCACATCAACCAGACAAAGGGTAAAAACCATATGACCCATTTCAATAGATGAAGAAGCATTTGGCAAAGTACGACATCCATAGTGTAAACCCTCAACAAAGAAGGTTTAGAGGGAACATACCTCAACATAATAGAGGCTATATATGAAAAAGCCACAGCTAACATCAAACTCAACGGTGGGGGGGGGGAGCTTTTCTCCTCAGATCAGAAACAAGACAAAGATGCCCACTCTCACCACTTTTTTCACCATAGCATTCAAAGTCCTAGCGGCAGCAATCAGACCAGAAAAAGAAATAAAAGGCATCCAAATTGGTAAGGAAAAAGGAAAACTTTCACTATTTGCAGATGACATGACACTACATGGAGTAAATCCTAAAGACACCACCAGAAAACTAGAACTGATAAATGAATTCAGTAAGGTTGCAGAAAACAAAAATCAATACACTTATAATGAAGTAGCAGTAGAAGGAAATTAGAACAACGCTATTTACAATTACACCAAAAACAATCAAATACCTGGGAACATACTTAACCAAGGAGGTAAAAGAGCTGTACTTTGAAAACTATAAGAACACTGGTGAAATAAACTGACAATGACACAAACAGTCAAACAGTCCATGCTCCCCAGAAGCCTGGGCAGCTCGGTTAACCACCAGCTCAGGTCATGATCTCATGGTTTGTGGGTTGGAGCCCCACATCTGGCACTGGACTGACAGCTGGGATCCTGGATCCTGCTTCTGATTCTGTGTCTCCCTCCCTCTCTGCCCCTCCCCTGCTTGCACACACGTGTTCTCTCAAAAATAAATAAAACATAAGCGCTCCTGGAGCGGGAGAACAATTACTCTTAAAAGATCTATATTACCCAGTGCAATATACCGACTTAATGCAACCACTATGAAAACACCAACAGCATTTTTCACAGAACCAGAACAAATAATCCTAAAATTTGTATAGGAACCACAGAAGACCCCATATAGCCAAAACGTTGAAAAAACAAAGCTGGAGGTGTCACGATCCCAGATTTCAAGCTATTCTCCCTAACTGTACTGATTGAAACAGTATGGTGCCGGCACAAAGACATATAAAGCACTGGAACAGAATAGAGATCCAGGAAAGAAATCCAAGATTATATGGTCAATTAAACTTCGACAAAGGAGGCAAAAATATACAATGGAAAAAAGTCTCCTCACAAATGGTGTTGGGACTGGACAGCTCCATGCAAAAGAATAAAACCAGACGACCTTTGTTCACCACAGATGAAAATATGCCCCCAAGATAAATTAAGGACGTAAATATATGATCTGAAACCATAAGAATCCTAGGTTAAGAGCATAGTCAGTAATTTCTCAATCTTGGTGGCAGCAAAATATTTCTCGATGTGTCTACCGAGACAAGGGAAAC
Source organism: Lynx rufus (assembly GCF_022079265.1). Lineage (NCBI taxonomy): Eukaryota > Metazoa > Chordata > Mammalia > Carnivora > Felidae > Lynx > Lynx rufus. The sequence continues at coordinate 144,551,190 of NW_025814878.1, forward strand.
TAAAGCAAAAATAAACTACTGGGAGCACGTGGAGATAAAAGGCTCCTGTGCAGCAAAGGAAACCATCTAAGAGACAAAACAATGAATGGAAGAGATTTACAAACGACATATCCCGTAAAGGGTCAGTATCCAAAACACAAAGCGGGAAGCATGGGTGCGTAGGCATAACAAAGTACACTTTTACCATCATCGTTTAATTGAAGGAGATCACATACCGAAGTGCGTGATAAAAGAGGTGTGTTCTATAAAGCAGTGAGGACGCCCGAGCGCAGTGACCACGCACATGTACGTCTGGTAGGTACACAGCACGCACGCGCGCGCGCGCACACACACACACACACACACACACACACACACACACACAGAATATTACACCGTGTAAACATACGCCGCCACATGTAAGTAGCAGCACTCACAGACATGGGCTGGGACACCCTCGAGGAAAACCTCAGGCGGTAGACGCGAACGGCAAGCGCGCCGGCACATGCGCGGGGAGCCGCTCGTCACTCCCGGTCACGCGCGAGTCCGGCCGGCGATGTCGTCCCCAGCAGCGACCACGGGACACGACCTCCATCCACGCCAGCCCACGGGGAGCAGCCCCAGCCCGCAACGCGCGCCCTCCGCTCTAGGAGGGCCGTAGGGACGAAAGTCCGGCCCGGCCGCCTGAGGGGATTAGCGCTCCTCCCAGACACGGCTCGGAGCCCAGGGAGGCACCGCGTCATGCCCACGCGGCCCGCGGGCGCGCACCCTAGCGCTCTGTGCCGTCACCCCGGGGCCCAGGCCCGCGCTCACCCGGCCGCGGCGGGGCTACCACCGAGGCTCCGGAGCCGGGCGGGCGAGGCCGCGCGGACCCCCTTCCGGCGCACGCCCGGCCACTTCCGCTGCCTCTCTAGGCTGCTCGGAGGCCGTGTCCGCTCTTTGGCCTCCTCGCGGGCGGCCAGTGGAGGAGTAAGAAGTGCCCCACTCCCCACCCCCCCAAAGCGGACCTCCCGTAGGAAGCCAGGCTGGCCCTAGCCTTCCAGTTCCCGGCCCCATCCCACTTCTCACCTGCCGCAGGAATGGGTTTCTCACCTGTTGCCTTGCCTCCTGAGATGCGCCCTCCCGCCCCCCCCAGCCTTCAGCCTTTCCACAGCGGCACAGAGACGTGAGGAGCTCGTCCGCGGGCACACAGCTGCCGAGTACGAACACCTGCGCTGTGCGGACAAACTAGCGTACTTCTCTGCGCCTGCCGCCGGACCCCAGCGCCCCCCAGGCCCCCACCTGCCCCGCCCGTCCCCTCCCCGCCCCCACCCGTCTTCTCCCCGTCCCCTACCTGCCGCTCGCCGGCCGTCGGACCTGTCCCCACGCTCAGCGCCGTGTTCTCCCGTGCGCGCGAAGGCTGTGGGCTCCGGACGCTGCGAGTCTCCCAGCAAGGACACTGATACCTGTGTGTGAGGCACCACCTACTCCTTCTAGATGAGGAGGGATAAAGCGACTTTCCAGGTGCACAAAGTTTCCAGGCACTTAATAGGAGACACTAGATGGGGGCGTCAGTCAGCCTCAAATATGAACCTCAATCAAGTACAACGTGAAGCCGATGCGGGGCTCAGTTTACGCAGGTAGAAAGGCCCGTGGTGAATGCCCATGGCCGCCCCTTCTGCGGGAAGGTGAGGATCATTACACAAACCCAATGGAAAGCTATCTTCTTCCATCCCTTAGGGCCTTTGCTCCACCTCATCCCTTTGCTGGAGGCGTACCCTCTTCCCAGATTGCACCGAGGGACTCCCTCACCTCCCATGATAAAGGAAATTTTCAGCTTCTCATGTTTGTGGGCCCTGCTCCTGGACTCCCAGGGAAGCTATACTTTAACATTTGCCAAAGTCAGAACACCTGGGCAAAACCTCAAAGCAGGGGCTCTCTTTCTGCCCTGAACACACATTGTACCTCTGCCTGGTGAAAGTTACCAAAAAGCATTCTGAACACAAAAGAAAAAGGAATCACCATCCCTGGTTGCAGTAAGTTTAAAGCCATGCTGCCCTGCAGATACTAAAACAGTTCCATAAGCTCCGCGATGACTTGCAACTTTTTATGTAAAAACGTATGCACCGCAACACCAAACACTCCCTTACCAGAGCCCTTTTTGAAGACTGTGTATCCCTGGCAGCTGTCCTAACTTGGGCTCCAATTAAAAACTCTTCCTTTTGTAAAGAAATTCTAAAAGGTTGTTCATTCCGCGCCCAACATTTCTTGGTGTAGCCGGTAGGAGCTCAGAGCAACTTACCTGAAAACCGCGGGGGTGCTCGGGAAATCACAGCGGGTACCAGCACGGGCCCCTCGAAGGTGTATCTGGTGTGTTCTCCCGCTCTCCAGACCTCCTCAATTTGAGTTGATGGGCTTGTTATTTGAGCGGTCAAAGGTTACAGGTAATGTTCTCTAAGTGGGGATAACCTAGAGGGGGAAGTTTATGGGTTGGTTGTCTTAATTTAGCATTATACTAATTGATGTTATTAATATAAGGCTCGAATAAAATTTTCTGGTTAGAAAAGTGAGAGACTGAATCACAGCTCAGATGAAGGGACACTTGCTTCTTCTGGCCAAATGGTGCTTTCAGGTGACTGAAAGCCTAGCGGGAGTATCTGAGGAATTCCTTGAGATTTAGCTCTCCCATAGGAATTTCCTGTCTCGTAAGGTAATTCATGATTGGTTTATCGGGGGACGCGTCCATAAGGACTGATTGTCCAGTGCTCTGAGCCCCCTAGACGGCCTTAGGCCTTGCTGGGAGAAACTGAGACACATGAGAGTGTATTACGGCTGTTTAGAAGTGACATTCACAGGCAGCACCCTATCTACCCCGTTTAATATCCTTAGATCTTATTCAAGGCTTCGTCTAAAAATAAAACAAATTAGGGGCACCTGGGTGGCTCAGTGCGTTGAGCATCGGACTTCCGCTCAGGGAACGATCTCACAGTTCGTGAGTTCGAGCCCCGCCTCGGGCTCTGTGCTGACAGCTCCGAGCCTGGGGCCTGCTTCTGATTCTGTCTCCCTCTCTCTCTGCTCCTCCTCCGCGTGCACTCTGTCTCTCTCTCAAAAATAAACGTTAAAAAAATTTTAATAAAATAAAAAATAAAACTAAAAGGAACAGAGAACTGTGTTCCAAAACTCCTGGAAAACCACCTCCCACCCCCAGGGAACTCTGGCAGGCTATACGGACAATACATATGAGCCTATACCTGCAAGTCCTTACTAACGGGAAAATGTAAGGAAAACCAGAGTCTCAGGTGTCCCAAGTGGAGTTCTTTTCGACACGTCTGGATTAGCATCTTGTGCGCAGCATTACAGAAAACCGGCTAGAAGACTAAGTGATCAGAAACTAGGAAGCCATTTGGTTCAGTCAGTAAAGCCTCAACTTTCGGGAGGAACCAACACTCATAGAGACACTCTGGGCTTCACTTGGTTTGTGTGTTGCCGTAGCATTTGGTATCTTTGGGTAAAACGGGCCATGTTCTAACTGGAAAATGGAAAATAAGTAATTAATAGATCCATAAATTATAATGCTATCTTATGATTAGATTTGTTTTAATAAAAGGGAGATATTTGGAAATTGGGTCTTTAAATGTTTTTTCCACAAATATATTTAAAAACATTTTTTAATGTTTATTTATTTTTGAGAGAGCGCAAACGGAGGAGGAGCAGAGAGAGAAGGAGACACAGAATCTGAAGCAGGTTCCAGGCTCTGAGCTGTTAGCACAGAGCCCGACTCGGGGCTCAAACTCATGAACCGTGAGATCATGACCTGAGCTGAAGTCGGACACTCAACCGACTGAGCCACCCAGGCACCCCATGTTTTTTCCACAAATATTAATGAAACTTAGAGTAGCAGTTGTTTAGGAATGCCTGGAGGTTAGCAAAGGGGAAGTCAGGGCCAGCTATGGAGAGGGTCAGAGACCTGTCCTGGCAGCATTCCAGAACAAAGCACAGGCCCAAGATTACTGGCAAGGTAGACCGGAAACCCCTGACCAAATAATGAAGAAAAGGCCCCAAACAAACAACCAACCAAAAAATCCTGCTTCCAAGAAATTCCTGCTCCAAATAATGGATATTCCACCCCCTTAACAACTGTCAATAAAAAACACAAGCCCTAGGGACACAGAGCATGCACGGGGGGGGGGGGGGGGGAGAGGGATTGAGAGAGAGAGAGAGAGAGAGAGAGAGAGAGAGAGAATCTTAAGCAGGCTCCAAGCTGTCAGCACAGAGCCCGATGTGGGTCTCCAACTCATGAACTGCGAGGTCATGACCCGAGCTCAAGTTGGACGCTAAACCAACTGAGCCCCCCCAGGCGCCCCTCAAGAGCGTACTTTTTAAATAAACTTTCCCCCTTGTGTCGCTCATTTGCTGTGCCCTTGGATTCTTCTGATCAGACCGAAAACCTCCTGTTTAAAATAAACATCTCTGGGACAGGCTGGGTCGAGACTCCAGGGCCCAGAGTCTCCCCAGTTTACTGGGCAACACTTGGACCAGATTATTGAAACAGAACCTGAACAATAAAATGAAAACATTCCCAGATTCTCCCTTCCATTTTCTCCCTGCTGCAGGCTCGCCCTGAATGAGGCCTTTCTTCCAGACTCTCCCCCTGCACCCCTCAGAAGGCCTCCTCTCCCCCACCCCCTGCTTTTCTCCTTTGCCCCTCTGGCTTCCTGTGGCTGCTTTCTCCTCTGTGGGCTTTTCTTTGCCTTCCCGAATAGAGAAGGGACGGAGGGAAGGAGACGGGAACGTGCGGAGCCCTGGGGTGGGGACCCCAGAGGGGCAGGCTCCAGTTCAGGGCGGTATGTGGGAGGGGCAGGTACAGACACCTCGGCGGGGACCTGGCCCCTGGGTCCTGGATGCCCAGGGTCCCCGGGAGGGCCGGGGGTGAGGGCCGGCAGGTCTGCGGTGTGCTCGTGGGCGCGGGGCAGCCCCTGGGCCTTCACCCCCGGAGCTCAGGCACAGCTCTGGCGCGAAGGACGAGGACCGCAGCTTTGTCTAGGCGAACATGGAGGGCGTCTTTCAGACTCCCCGCGTGAAGGTCGGGCTGGATTTGCCTGCGCCAGACACCGCCTCCCCCTCCGCCCTCTTGCGCGGGAGCACAGCCCCGGGGACTCCACGCTGCCGACCACGGAGGCTGCAGGACTGAGGGGGCGGGAGGGAAACCGCACCGGCCTGGCGCCCCTTCGCGTTTCCGAAGAGCCTCGTGGCCTTGGTGCCCTGGGAACCAGCAGCAGCGCCGGGAGCCTGCTGAAAATGCAGATTGCTGGGCTCCGCTCAGACCTTTGGAATTAGGGTCTGTATTTTAAGATCCCAGGCGATTTGTAGATACTCCAAAATTTGATAAGCATTATTCTAGGATAATCTGAATTTAGCCAATTGTTCTACTCACAAATGAAACAGTCAAGGAAACTTAAAGAGCCACCCCCCTCCCTAAGCTGTAAGAGCTATAAGGGAAACCACACACACACACACACACACACACACAATTTTTTAATAATAAACTTCAAAAACAAAGGTTTAGCACAGGATACTTTAAAGCTGAACTTTTACTTCCTCATTTTAGAAATTCTGCCTCAGATTTTGACTGTGGAGACAAGTATAATGAGAATGTCCGTAGGGGCATTTGATATCCTAGGGAGTCCCAGCATGCTCACAATGCCACCTATATTCATTAGATGGTATCGTTTCTTTTCTAAATCACAGTGCACGGTTTTTGAGAGCTGGCTTAAGTGTTTCAAAGTTTGTGTTAACTTAGTCTTTTTTTTTTTTTAATGTGTATTTACTTTTGAGACAACGCGAGAGACAGAGTGCAAGCAGCGGAGGGGCGGACAGAGGGAGACACGGAATCCGAAGCGGGCTCCAGGCTCCGAGCTGTCAGCCCAGAGCCCGACGCGGGGCTCGAACTCACGAACCGTGAGATCATGACCTGAGCCAAAGTCGGACGCTTAATCGACAGAGCCACTCAGGCGCCCGTGTTAACTTAGTCTCGTGTGCCCCGTGCGAAGGGCGCCGTTAGCACCCCGTTATAGGTGGGGAGACTGTAGCACAGGGTCTAGAGTGAGTTACCCAAGGTCGCACGGCTCACAAACAGAGGGCAGGACTGGAACCCACGCTGTCTGGTGCCAGAGCCCGTGCTGAACTCTGACGGCAGACGGTCTGTGCGTGCTGGTCTCTCCAGTTAAGCAGCAGGCCGCCCCAGGTCAGCAGCCACCCCAGATCAGCGGCCCCCCTCCTCCACGGAGCCCCCTCCACGATTCTTGCAAGGGCGCTCAACGTCGCCGACCGACCTCCAAAAGGCAGAGGCGGGGGAAGAACGCTGACCGAGAGGCGGCAAGTGAAAGAGTGCACCGAGCAAGCGTTCGAGTGTCCCCTCATTATTTACAACAGAACTGGAAACCTGAAATATGGTAACGACCTGCACTTAGATATCTCCCGGCACACAGCGCTCTAAGCTGTCAGGACCACACGTTTCACGCCACGGACAACGCTGCTTAGAGAGTACACCACCCCCTCTGATGGTCGTCCACCACATTCCTCCGGGAGACCACGCCACTGATTCTCATTCCCAACCCTTAGGTGTGTATAAAGTGTAACTTTTACGGGGGGGGGGGGGGAAGCACCTCGTCTTAATATTCTTTGAATTTACCCAATCTTTACATTTTTTTTTAATGTTTATTCATTTTTTGAGAGACAGAGAGAGACAGAACATGAGTGGGGGAGGAACCGAGAGAGAGGGAGACACAGGATCCGAAGCAGGCTCCAGGCTCTGAACTGACAGCACAGAGCCCGACGCGGGGCTCGAACCCACCAACCGTGAGATCGTGACCTGAGCCGAAGTCACATGCTTAACCGACTGAGCCACCCAGGCACCCCTGGATTTACCTAATCTTTAAAGAGTATACTGAGGCCCCCGGCGCTCCTGGATTTACCCAATCTTTAAAACGTATACACATACACAGAAACCAGTTTTTCAGAGTTGTTCAGTATTCAGTATCACCCGAGAACAGCCCCTCCGCAGCAATTTATTTCCAGGTGATTTCGGTCTCTCTTGAGGGAAATCATTAGAAACGAACCAAAGGATCGGGAAGAAGGCGGGTGCCCGGAACCGCCCACAACCACGGCCGTTCACCAGGAGACCCCGGCACCGAGTCTGCAGACGAGCTACTCGTTCCGGAGCGCCGTAAATTTGGCCGAAACCAAATGAGCCACGTGAAAAGCCGGCTCTCCAAGACGGCCCCATCTAGGAGTCTGGGGGTCCGGGGAATTAGTCCGGTTGGGCCGTGGTGTGGATTCTAAAATGCCTGATGAGGTTGCAGTGGTGGCCGAAGGCCTTCCCGCACTCGTCACACGTGTACGGTCTCTCCCCAGTGTGGCTCCTCCGGTGCTTGCCCAGCAGGGTCCGCCGGCTAAAGCGCTTGCCGCACTGGCCGCACCGGAAGGGCTTCTCCCCCGTGTGGACGCGGAGGTGCTGGAAGAGCCCCGCGTTCTGGCTGAAGGCCTTCCCGCACTCGCCACAGCGGTAGCGCTTCTCCCCCGTGTGGATCCTCTGGTGCTGGACGAGGTACGAGCTCAGGCGGAAGGCTCTCCCGCACTCCTCGCAGCCGTAGGGCTTCTCCCCCGTGTGGATCCTCCTGTGTCTGGTGAGGCCGTTGCTGGCACTGAAGGCTCTCCCGCACTCGTCGCACACGTAGGGCTTCTCCCCGCTGTGGCTCCGCTGATGCTCGACCAGGCCGGAGCGCTGGCTGAAGGCTCTCCCGCACTCGGCGCACTCGTAGGGCTTCTCCCCGGTGTGGGTTCTCCGGTGCTGGGTGAGGACCGAGCTCTGGGCGAAGCCTTTCCCGCACTCGCTGCACCTGTGCGGTCGCTCTCCGGCGGCGCGTCCCCTCGGCTTTCCCGCCCTGCTCTCCCGCTTCCAAGCTTCCCGGCACTGGGAGTCCGGGGGAGCGTCTCTCTGGAGCCGGCTGTTTCCAAAACGTTCCATTTCCTTCAAACCTTCTTGCCGCACGGCCGACTCCTGGCTTTCTGGTACGACGTCGGCACCTGGAACGGGAAGTGCGCGGACAACGTCACGTCTCCGTCCTTTAGGGGCAGCACAGCCACGGGACGGGGCATCGGAAGATCCTGTCCAAGCACCGCGTTCTAAGAGTGAGGAAGACAAGGGCTCCGGAGGAACCTGAGGCCAGAGCGGGGTCAGGAGCACTGCTGGGATGGCTGCAGGGGCCCCGGAGAGGGCGAGGCTCCCGGAAGGAGGTGTGTAAGCAGGCGCCGTTCCACCTCTTTCACACACGTTAACTCAGCAAATCCCCAAACGGCTCTGGGACCGTGATGATTTATTTCCATCCCACGGATGCGTCAACCAAAGGTGCCGGATGGCCACCTGGCCTGCCCAATGTCACAGAGCTGCTAAGTGGCCGTGCTTAAGTCACAACACAGGCACTCTGACCCCAGAGTCCACGGTCTTAACTGCTACCCTACACAGGGCCACCAGAGATCCCAGGTGGACCCATCAAAGTCCTTACCTTGTTCCCCAAATTTGTGGGGACCAAGAGATTCACACTGGAGCTGTGTCACCGTGGCCTGAAGCTGGATGGCTCTTGATTCCTGCTTGGCCTTCACATGCACCCCATCCTCTGACAGCACTTCTGAATGGCCAGGGGCATCGTCCGGGGCCTGGAGGCAGGTAGGTATATTTGGGTTCATAAGAGAGGGACACGGGAGCCCAGGCTAATATACTATGGAAGGAACCGTCCGAAACATCGTGTAGAGGGACGGCATGGGGACAGGCCCAGAGTTCAATCGCTACTCCTGCCCGATTCCCTCCCCTTGAGAGTGAGCTGTACTTAGTGACTCAGAAGCAATGGTCTACAACTTCTGCTGAGACTAAGTCATACAAAGCACTGTGGCTCTATCCTCATGCTCCTTTTTTGTCTGTCTGTCTGTCTGTCTGTCTCTCTCTCAGGGAAGACAGCCGACGCGTGAGGACACTCAGCCGAGGCAGAAACCCACGCGGCAAAGAACTAAGCCCTCCGGCCAACACCAGTGAGGAACTGGGGCGCCCACCAGCACCCACGGGGGGAGCAGTCTCAGAAGTGGATCCACCAGCCCCAGGCAAGCCGGAAGGGGGCTCCCCTGTGCACGGGGCTGGAATAGGCCCCAGCCCTGCGGCCACCCACTCCGGCGACCCCGGCGCTACACCTCGCCTCACCGAGTCTGGGTTCTGGGTGGCGGGATTAATGGGGGGCCTGTGGCCCTGACTCACTGTAAGGCCCTGTTGCTCTGTGCCTCAGTTTCCCTCTCCACCTCAGGAGAGTGGGTTAGATCACCCCAGCCTCAGAGGACTGGTAAAAAGACAATCCGAGTTAAGAAAACGAATCTTCACTGCAACCCCGTGAGAGACCCTCCTAAGCAGCTCCCTAGGTCCTGACGCACAGGGCCCGTGAGGTAGTGCTGGGGTTGTTTAAGCCATCACGCTTGGGGGTAGTTTGTTACACAGCAACTGAGAACTGGCTGCAGCCAGCTGGCCCGGGTCACTCGGTACGCGGCGTCTGGGAGCCCATCTTCCTACTCTCACCTGGTTCTCGGGCTCACTGGACTCCCTCTCCAGACCCTCCAGCGCCGTCACCACCTCGTCCCCGCTCTCCGGGTGCTGTCCCCGCACCCAGGCCTGGAGCTCCGCGGGCAGGACGGTCAGGAACTGCTCCAGCACCAGCAGCTCCAGGATCTGCTCCTTGCTGTGCGTCTCGGGCCGCAGCCACTGGCGGCACAGCTCGCGGAGCCGGCGCAGCGCCTCGCGGGGCCCGGGGGACTCTTGGTAGCAAAAGTGCCTGAAAAGTTGGCGGGAGGCCTCCTGAGTAGAAATGCCGCTCTCTCGCAGGAAGGTCTCCTGGTCCCAGGCACGGTCCTCCTCCACCTTCACGGCCCTAAGTCCGGGCTGCTCCTCCGCCGAAGCCATCCTGCTCAGAAGGTCGCCCCAGCCCGGGCAAGGGGAGCGGATTCAAGGCTCCCTGGCCTGTTCTTCTTGAAGAGCACACACCTGACGATAAAGCATTATGTATTCATGGGAGCGAAGAAGTGCCGGGAGAAAAAGCAAAGCACGGGAACAACGAGCATCGTGCTACCGTTTGTGCTCATGAAAGTACATCTAGGCTTTTACTTACCTTTGTCCAGAATCTGGAGAAAAGCACGTGGCACGTAACCGCCCGGCCTCCTCACTCTTTCCAGCGCCTTCCCACTGGGAGTCTGTGCTCAACCACGTGACTGGATCTGGCCACTGTGCCATCAGCAAGTGCGACACAAACAAAGGTTTGGGAGGAACTTGTGTGACACAGCCCCCGGGCTTGCTCTCCACGACCGTGAGGAGGAGGACCCCCCCCCATGACAGAGGCACATGGACACTCCCGGCTCAGCTGACAGGCAGCTGGCCCCCAGACGTGTGAGCCTGGACGCGTCTGCCGAGCCGCTCGGCGGCCCCCCAGCTCGCTGTAGATACGCGGGTAAGCCCTGCCCAATCAGCTGCACCCCACGGATTCTTGTGCTAAATAAATGTGTATTGCTGCAGGCCGCCAAGTTTTACGGTTGTTACACCATGTTATTACGGCCACGAAAAACTGAGACACGGCCTTGGCCACTGGGGAGGGAACCAGGCGGGTGCAGAACAAGAACAAGGGAAATCTACTTTACACAGAATACTCTCTACTTTTCCTGATTTTTGTATCATTTGAAATTCTTATTGCAAGAAAACAAACAAAAATAGTGATTTAAAAACCTGCTAGACAGTCAATACACAGTAGCCTCAGGTAAAGAACAGGACACACAAGACTAGCTATAAAATCAAATGATGGGGGCGCCGGGGTGGCTCAGTCGGGTAAGCGTCCAACTTCGGCTCAGGTCACAATCTCACGACTCGTGGGTTCGAGCCCCGCATCAGGCTCTGTGCTGACAGCTCAGAGCCTGGAACCTGCTTCTGATTCTGTGATTCCCTCCCTCTCTGCCCCTCCCCTGCTCACGCTCTGTCTCTCAAAAATAAATAAATGTGAAAAAAAAATCAAGTGATGAGTGCTATAACAGAGGATTTAACCAAATATCCAGAAAGCAAAGAGTAGGAAAAGATCATTCTGACTGGGTATGGAGCAGTGAAAACATGTGGCTTACGGGCAAATGCATTTGAATTAGGCCTAAAATAACAAACAGGAATTTGTCAGGCAAAGAAAGGGCGACGGGAGGAGACCCAACAGGACCAAAGCTCTCTAAGGTTACAGGGCACAGAAGATCTAGGGACCGGGTGGGTGCTGGTGGCTGGACTACAGATTACAGGGTATGGGCAAAAAACGTGTGGGAAGAGATAAGGTGGGAACAGAAAACAGCCTTGAACTCCAGGCTGTTTAGACTCTATCCTATGGAAAACTGAGGGGCAGTGAGGCTTTCATGTCACTGTGACAGCATTAGATCTGTGTTTAGAAATACTGAGGAAGATTCAGGAAGGAAATCGTGAGAATATGTTGCAGGGTTGTGGACTGTAAGCTGGGAGGCCGAATGGTAGTTACACTGACAGTTTACTTTAATGGTAGCATTTGAGTTTTATACATGGCCTCAGCCCAGTGTTAACAGAATTACTGGGGTGCCTGGGGGGCTCAGTTAAACGTCCGACTTCGGCTCAGGTCATGATCTTGCAGTTTGTGAGTTCGAGCCCCGCGTCGGGCTCTGTGCTGACAGCTCACAGCCTGGAGCCTGCTTCGGATTCTGTGTCTCCCTCTCTCTTCGCCCATCCCCTACTTGCTGCCTCTCTCTCTCAAAAATAAACATTAAAAAATAGAATTATCAATGTCTGAGAGAATTTACAAGTTTTCCAGTTGTACTTTATTGCGGGAAAATGCATTTATTCCATTCATTCAAATACATGTGCTGACCAGATGCCTGGCATAGTGCTCAGGTCAGAGCGGTGAGAGGAAACAGACTTGGTCCTTGCCTTTATGGCGCTTACGGTGGGGGAGACAGACGCTCGTGTGATATCTACATGAACAACGTTATGGTGTTGAGAAAACAGGACAGTCACGGAGACTGGAGCTTATGCTTTGCCAATGTCCACGGCCAACTGCACTGTGTTTACTCTTTACTGCAGTAAAGGTTTTTTGAGTCTTCAGTCCAAGAAGACTGTAAGTCTGAGAAGTCCTAACTATGGATTTGCATTTAACTTCATGATTGTTAAAAGTGTGGCTTACCACGGGGTTACATTCACAGGCGACAACTGTTCTGTGATTAGGCTCAATGCCGCCAAGAACCCCGGAGCAGTGCAGGCAAATGCTCCACACACCCAAAGCCACAGGCGGGCAGCCTCTGTCTGTTCTCCCCACAGCTGCCGGGTGAGACCTTACCTCCTGCTCTCGTGCCGCCCTGAACCTGTCTTTACTCATGGAGGTTTGTGGACCAAGAAATGAATTTTCCCTTTTCATTTCATCAGGACGTGGCAAGGAACGGGAAGGGAAGAAGGACGGGAAAACACTCTCTTTCCCTTCTCCCCAAGCTCCCCCCCCACCCCCCCCCCCCCAGGGATCTGTCAGCATTATCTGGTGCTCCCAGGTCTCTCTCCACTTCCGATCACATCCCAACTTGCTACAGATCCCAAACACCTCTTATGACAAAATGCCTAGAAGATGTACAAGTCTACATTTGCCATAAAATTACGGATGGAACTTTCTTCAATGTTTTACTTACCTGATTTATTCAATTAAGTGCCCTGATTCAATTAAGTACAATTTGGTGTCATCTGATTTCCTAGGAGGAAGCAGGTAGCTGATACACATCTGACGAACCAAATGTAATGAGTTAAAAAAAATTTTTTTTAATGTTTACTTATTTTTGAGAGAGAGAGAGAGAGAGAGAGAGAGACAGAGCACAAGTGGGGGAGGGCAGAGAGAGAGGGAGACACAGAATCTGAAGCAGTCTCCAGGCTCTGAGCTGTCAGCACAGAGCTCAACGTGGGGCTTAACCCACAAACCACAAGATCATGACATTAGCTGAAGTCGGATGCTTAACTGAGCCACCCAGGTGCCCCCGTCATTGAATTCTTTATGTGACCAAGACCCTTTGGTGACATCTTTGGGATTACTAGGTGAAAGCCTCAGGGCCAGGGAGTCTCTCCAGTTCACGCAACAGCATAATTAAGGTTACTAATTAGTGGACCTTGTGAGAGGAAGATAGATCTCTGGGTGGGGCTACACTACTTCTATGACTTTTTAAAAATTTTTAAATTTTATTTTAGAGACAGAAAGAGAGAGAGAGAGAGAGAGAGCATGAGTAGGGGAGGGGACACAGGGAGAGAGAATCTCAAGCAGGCTCCATGTGTAGCCCAGCGGAGGGTGGGGTGGGGATCATGACCTGAGCTGAAATCAAGAGTTAGACACTCAACCCTCTGGGCCGCCCTGGTGCTCCCTTACACGATCTCTTTAAATGTAGACTATTCTCTGGCTGGTAGCAGATGAGGAAGTCAGAGATTTGAAGCATGAGGAGGATTTGACGCACATTTGCTGGCTGGTCGCTGGAGGAAGGGGCCACGTGTAAAGGAAGCTGAGACCAGTGTCCTGCTGGCAGCCAGCAAGGAAAGGGGGACCTCAGTTTTACCAGGAACTTCTGTCCTACAACTGCAAGAAATTGAGTTTTGACAACTTGCATTTCTAAAATACAGTGGACAGATTTGGTGCCGTTTTCGTTCCACACTCAAAGTTTCAAAGTTTTCCTATTTGATTTCTTCTGATGTCGATTCCTGTGTTCTAGATCGATGTTGCCATTTCCTCACTCATTTTACTCCGTAAACGTTCCCTGAGACCTACAATGCATCAGGCCACTCAGCGAGGCACCAGAGATACAATCGTCAAGAAGACAGAGCCCGCCCCCCGTTTTGCTGGGGCTTATGAAAGACAAAGCAAGAGCAACAATGGTAAAAGCGAGGAGGCAAATGATACAGTGACAGTTGTGGGAAGTACTGTGAGGAAAACCAACCACTGAGTTACCAAATAAATGGAGGACCTGTTAAGACAGGTGGGTGGGAGGTAAACGTGTAGGCTGAGCCCTTAACAGCAGAAAGGAAGTGAGCCACGCAAAAAGCAGAGATGGGGGACAGGAAGAGCACGTGACACCGTTCAAGGCCCATGTGGTCACACACGTGAAAGGCTGGAGCGGAGACAGACAGACAGAAGAGTGAAGAGTGGCAAAGAATTAGGCCGGCAAGACAAGCCGGATCGTGCAGGGCCAGGAGCATGGGCTTCATTTGAAGCGCTAAAGTCACAGTAGGCTTTTACGAAGGGAAGTGAAGAGACTGGATTCACGTTTTAAGAAGCTCTGCTACCGGATGGCGAATGAGCTTAAGGAATGACGGTGGAGCCAAAGTGCCGAAAAGCCCAGAGGTGGAAGAGTGGGGAGGGAGGCCGTCGCAGGGGGTCCAGAAAGACTTCGCCTGAATAACGTATTCTTCAAGTTTGTTTAACTCTGAAAAATACAACTGAAAGGCAAAACAGCTTAATTTTTACTGTACAAAAATGCTTCAGTCTTTGGACAGATGTTTATGGAGCTGTGCTAAGAGCTGGGTTTACAGAGTTTATAGCTCAAGGGGAGAGAATTACAATTTGGTGAAATACAAGGCATGATTTTGGAGGTGTGTTCAGGCAGACTCCTGGAGGAAGTAAGTGAGCTCATCCTAAATCCAGTATTCAGTTTCTTTCTTTCTTTTTTTTTAAGTTTACTTATTTTGAGAGAGAGAGAGAGAGAGAGAAAGAGAGACAGAGAGAGACAGAGTGAGTGGGGTAGAATCCCAAGCAGACTCCACACTGTCAGCACAGAGCCCAACTTGGGGCTCGATTCCACAAACCATGAGATCATGACCTGAGCAGCAATCAAGAGTCGGCGCTCAACCTACTGAGCCACCCCTAATAGTCAGCTCCTAGAATCACCTATAACCCACTAAAGAACTCACAGATACTAAGTGTCAGTGAGGTGCCAGGCAGCAAACACATGCGTCCTCCTGTTCCTTAGCTGAACTAAAAACACGGGAGGAAAAAGCATAAAAGAGCATTTTTCTTATTAGCTTCAGCACATTAGCAACAGTGAGATCACAAAAATCGTAAACCACTTGTGTTGTAAAATATTTTCTTGTTTTTATTTTTTTATTGTTTATTTTTGAGAGACAGAGCATGAGCAGGGGAGGGGAAGAGAAAGGGAGGCACAGAATCTGAAGCAGGCTCCAGGCTCTGAGCTGTCAGCACAGAGCCCAACTCGGGGCTGGAACTCATGAACTGTGAGATCATGACCTGAGCCGAAGTTGGATGCTCAACCGACTGAGCCACCCGGGCGTCCCTAAGATTTTATTTTTAAGTAATCTCTACACCTAACGTGGGGCTCAAACTCACAACCCCAGGGTCAAGAGTTGCATGCTCTACTGACTGAGCCAGCCAGGCACTCCTGAAACGACCTTTTTACAGCTGGTTTTGTTTTTTTCCCCTATAGGGTCCAAATACAATTTACCGTTTGCATTTGGCTGATTTGTCTATTCAATCCTTTTTAATCTATGACATTTTTCTTTCCCTCCTCCTCTTTTTTTTTTTTTTTTTTGATGTTTATTTGTTTTGAGAGAGTGAGCAGGGGAGGGGCAGAGAGAAGAGAGAGAATTCCAAGCAGGCCCGCACTGTCAGTGCAGAGCCTGATAGGGCTCTCCCTTCCACTCTTCCCTTCTCCCTTTCCTGGATCAGTGGACTCATGGGGCGGGGGGAGTGGCAGGAAAGGTGGGGGAAGAGTTTTCTTACCTGTCTGTGCTAAAATTGGAGGGGACGGGAGCGCCTGGGTGGCGCAGTCGGTTAAGCGTCCGACTTTGGCCAGGTCACGATCTCGCGGTCCGTGAGTTCGAGCCCCGCGTCGGGCTCTGGGCTGATGGCTCGGAGCCTGGAGCCTGTTTCCGATTCTGTGTCTCCCTCTCTCTCTGCCCCTCCCCCGTTCATGCTCTGTCTCTCTCTGTCCCCAAAATAAATAAACGTTAAAAAAAAAAAGTTAAAAAAAAAATTGGAGGGGACGGATCTATAATCCCATCCTCTTCCATTTATTCTAATAAATGCTTCTGTGTATCAGACAGCGTTCTTAAGTGCTTTACGGAGATCACATGTGTAACTGCATGAAGTAGACCCTTTTGTTATCTCCCTTTTAGAGACAGGGAGACCGAGGCACCGAGAAGTTAATAGGCAACATGTCCAGTGTCACTCAGCAAACAAGTGGCAGAGGTGGGATGTGACCCTCATGCCCGTGTTCTAACCACGAGGAGTGGTAGTTTACGCAGCCTGGTGCTGGCACTAGTTACGGCTAATGCCTGCTGTCCTGTGAGGTGGCTCTCCTGTGACCCTCCTGACATCGGACACTCCCCAGTGTCAGAGCAGTGGTCACCCTTCCCTTGGCTCCTCCTTGGGACTGTCTGCAGGGGACACAGACCCCCAGCCTGTTTGCACACCCTTCTGCTGCCAGTGTCCAACCAGGGGACACCTGGGTCCCTACAGTGCCTGCCTCTGTTCCCTGGGGGCAGCTTTGCCCTGACTCACCTGCCAGGGGAGTCCTCCTCTGGTCCCAAGTTACTCCCAAACTGAGACTAAGCACATTCTGTGAATGCAGGGTTTCTAAACTATGGCCCTTTAGCTCCCAAGGTAAAATTCAGCAATGTCTGGAGACATTTTTTCGATTGTCATAACTGGGGGTGGACGGAGCTACTGGCATTTAGTGGGTAGAGGAGGGGGCGGTTGCTGAACATCCTACTCTACTGGGAAGCACCCCCAGCCTCCCAGACACACAGTTAATCCCACCAAAATGTCAGTGGTGTCCAAGTGGAGAATCCATGGTTTACAGAAATAACTAATTACCTAGTGCTTTTTTTTAAAAAGTAGGCTCCTCACCCAACTTGGGGGGGCTTGAACTCACAACCCCAAGGTCAGAAGTCAAATGGTGTACTGACTGAGCCAAGCAGGCACCCCTCGTCTCTAATGCTTTTGCATTCATTCATCGGTTCACTTACTACGTGTCAGGACCTAGGAATACAAACATGGGTAAGGTAAAGACAGAGCTGTTGGCAGGAGGCCCACAGTCCATCAGGTTTGGCAGAGTTTTAAATAGAGAACAAAGATGCACAAGGACTGTTGTTTTTCATACGAATTCGAGTGCTCCGGTGTGCTTTCCATAAGCTCTCTTGTTTGGTTTTCCTGAGGAAGGTAGGAAGTGGCAGGGGAGGAGACCTCATTCTGCCTAAGAGGGTGGAAAAGGTGCTAGGCAGGGGGCATTCCAGCTTCAGAGCTGGCGTGGCTGGCCTGCAGAGATGTGACATCCTGGAAACAAATACTACGTTAAGCTGTCAGGGCAGCAGCTGGCCTCCTACAGATTTGGGCAAACTTTGTGCCCGCTGAAAAGCCGATACCTCCGTTGACTGGACACCATCTGAGGGCCTTGGATGGTGAGCCCTACCTGAGCGCCACTGGCTCCTTGGCTGGGTGCATTTAGCAGTTCTCAGCCTGCAGGACCAGAGGTTATTTACCAATTCATGGGGACAGAGGATGAGTAGTGGGTGTGAGAAGAAACAAGTGCTTTACTTGGGTAAGAATGGCAGCGGAAAGGGGAACCTGGGTGGCTCAGTCGGTTAAGTGTCCGACTTTGGCTTAGGTCATGATCTCACTGTTCATGAGTTTGAGCCCCATATCAGGCTCTATGCTGACAGCTCAGAGCCTGGAGCCTGCTTGGGATTCTCTCTCTCCCTCTCTCTCAAGAATAAACAAACATAAAAAAGAAAAAAAAAGGAATGGCAGAGGAGGGACTTGATTAAGTATGTATTTTAGAAGAGGTCCCTTGGGGGGGGAAGGTGGGGAGGAAGAGAGGCATTGGAAGCAGAAAAGGCTAGAGACAGTGCTGAGGGCCTGGGCCAGGACAAGGGCAAGAGCAGACAAGAAGGGACAGCTCTGGAGACATCCCAAGGGTAGAACAGATGAGGGAAAACCTGGCAGGTGGTGCTGCTGTCTCTAGAGAATGCCAGACTGGGGAAGGAGCAGAGAAGGGGGAAGAAAACCAGCATGGTCTGAATTGGGTTTATTTGTAGGATTTCCAGCGAGAACTGCCTGGGAGGAAGTTCAGAATAGGGATTAGGAGTCTTTAGCCTAGAAGTGAGAGTTAAAATCTTGCAGGTGGTTAAAGACAGTCCTGGGGAAGAATGTGGAGAAAGGAAAGGGTGAAGAACAGGATGGAGAAAGGCCAGTGAACTATATGCTGTTAGCTGACATTTACGTGCTATTTACCACCAGCCGGGCAGTGTCATAAGAACTGTATGCACATACTTAATGCTCACAATATCCCTGGTACGGTGGGGGAGGTGAGGCAGAGATGTGGACTACTTTGCCACGGCCACTCAGTAAGGAAGCAGTGGAGCCGAGATCGTGAGCCTGGCTGTCTGGCGGGAGAGTTCAGCTGACCAGGCTGTAAATGGGGGCTGGAAAGAAACGGGAAGGAGAAAAGCAGGAGTGGGGCCCGGGATCGGGGACGAGACTGTTTCCGGAAGTGGACAGCAGCATCAGCTTCTCGAGAAGCAGCCGTGGAAAAGGCCAGCTGGGGGCGCACCTCTGGCGCAGGAGCGCTCAGTGGTCACCGCTGCTGGCTTGCTGCTGACAGTGTGCGAAGGCCAGCGGGAGGCCGGTACTGCGGTCGGAGTCCGGATGTTTCCTTTCCAGAAGTTCAGCTTGAAGGGGAGGAAGAGTGGCAGGGTGAGGATTGCTAAGGACGAGGTGCAGCCACTCTGCAGCACACGGTGGTGGTTTCCACTGCTTTGAGGTTTCTCACAGACACTAAAGATCTCCAGCCCAAAGCTGGGAGGGGCCGAGGGAAGCCCTACTTTCAGCTGAATTTGGGTCAGTTTTATGCCTGTTGTTTGGGCAAGACTAACATCAGAGAGAACTGGGAGCCCCGCTGGCAGGTGTCCAGGGCTTGAATCCAGTCCTGTTGCTTTTGGTTCAGGGCCTGCCGTTTCCTCATCTCTTCCCCCAAATGTGCGGCCTTAATGGCAGAAAAGGAGCTGGTATTCACTTTCCGCTGCTGCGTGACAATCTGCACCATCTATCTGCTTAAGATGACCAGACATTCCCCATCCCGTAGGTCAGAAGCCAGGCAGGCTCACCAGACTCCTCATCTTGCAGTCTTCCAAGGCCAAATTCAGGGTGCTGGCAGGGCGGTTCTGGGGTGGGATCTGCTTACAAGCTCGTGGAAGTTGGTGGAATTCAGTTCCCTGTGCTCAGTCCAGACATGAGAGCTACGAGCTACATCATCACAGTCAAATCCTGGGACCTGGGCAGGACTCCTTGGGGTCTTAGAACTAGGCCACCCACAGAGCAGGCTGCAAACGGGATGATCGGAGCAGTCGCTGTTTCCTTCCTGACTAGTCTTGAGATGGGGGGTGGGGGGTTTCAGGCCCACCCCCTAGGATCCCTAGGAGCCTGTTGTGGGATTGTGGTTTCAGGTGCCGCAGAGGATGGAGCCAGAAGGAACCGCAGCCGCCCCCTGGCAATGTCTGGGCCCCCGGGCCTGAGCGAGGGGGCTGCCAGCACTGTCGCTGGTTAATAGTGATCTTCCACCGGCAGGATCCTCCTGCAGGAGCACGGCAGCCCACTAGAGCCAGAAGGCTGGAGAATCGGCGGAGGGCACAGCCTGGGACGCCCAGCCCACAGAGAACCACATGGGGCCTCCGGTGGCGAAGACGGAAGCCGGAGAGGCCTCTGCCCCCGTGCGGGACGCCAGCCCCCATCGGGGTCCTGAAGACTCGCGCCGGCGCTTCCGGGGCTTCCGCTACCCTGAGGCCGAGGGGCCCCGCGAGGCGCTGCGCCGGCTCCGCGAGCTGTGCCGCCAGTGGCTGAGCCCGGATATACACACCAAGGAGCAGATCCTGGAGCTGCTGGTGCTGGAGCAGTTCCTGACCATCCTGCCCGCCGAGCTCCAGGCCCGGGTGCGGGGACAGCACCCGGAGAGCGGGGACGAGGTGGTGGTGCTCCTGGAGCACCTGCAGAGACAGCTGGAGGCGCCGACACCGCAGGTAGAGGCCCCGAGCCCGGTTTCTAACCCAAGTGTCGGGCCGAGGGCGGGGCGTGCCGTCAACATCGGAACTTCTCTCTCTCTCTCTCTGCCACTCGGGTGGAGTCCCTGGGCCCCTCCTCGTAACAGAAGTTTTAGATACATGAAGGATCACAGAAGAACTCGATTATGTTGAAATACGTTGCATTAAACAAATTAGTGACAACGTTATGCGTGCGCTTTTTAAAAATGTTGCACTAATCAGTAAGACCTGGGCACAGGCCCAATAGCCCGGGTGCGGTTTCAAAGTCGTTAGAAGCATGAGTGACTCTGACACTGTTCGTTGTGCCGTAATGTGGTGTGAACACATCTGCAATTTTTCTTTTTAAAAAATTTTAAGTGTTTATTTTTGAGAGAGCCAGAGCATGAGCGGGGAAGGGGCAGAGAGAGAGAGGCAGACACAGAATCCAAAGCAGCCTCCATCCAGGCTCCAAGGTGTCAGAACAGAGCCCGATGCGGGGCTCGAACTGGGCCACCCGGGCGCCCCAAAACATCTGCAGTTTCTATTGGTGGCGAAGTGCCGTGGCTTTTGCCACATGATCGCTGCTTCAATTTCTAATAGAAGGAAAGGCCACGTTCCCTTAGGGGCTGGTAACAATAAAACTACTCCTTTCCTATTCCAAGTTCATGGGCCACATGGGAGGAGTCCAAGGACCCCAGGCTAGAGAACACCCCGGTGGAAAACAGGTTGATCTCCCCGCCTCTTGCTTTGCCAGTCTGTTGTAAGGTGGTGTCCTCTGTGCACCAGTTGACGTTCCTTCAGGGGCCTGCAGCCGGAGCCTCCTAACCACTGACCAGGAGATCCGGGTCTGCACTGGGGCCCACTGCCCGCGAGCCCTCCACAGTGAAGGCGTTTCAAGTCTCTTAGCTTCAGCCTCCTCAGTCATTACAGAGGGTGTGGGGAGTTCTGAGCTGCACGTGAGAAAGTAACTTGACAAGTGCAAGTTGCCCATAAATGCATGGAAGCCACCTTTTAGTGGGGACAGACCGTGTGTCCCGCGTTAGGTGATTTCACATTCTGTGATCTTCTTTCTTGGTTCTCAAAACCAGTAACAAAACCCTATAAACGAGAAATTCTTACCCTCACTTGTCAGATAAGATAGGAGTATTTTGAGAGCCAGCACCGGTTCCCAAAAGTCTTTGTAAAAGCACAGCGTATACAGTGTGGGAGCACCTGGTAATGGCAAAGAGCACGGGCTCTGGGGTCCCTCTGCCTGAGCGCCCATCCTAGCACCGCCACTTATTAGCTGGGTGACCTTGGGAAAACTGCTTACACTCTGTGTGCCTTTGCTTCCTCATCGGTGAAATGATCACGGTAACGGTACCCACCTCAAGGTTGTTGTCTGTGTTACCTGAGTTAACGTTTTTCGTGCCCCTGGAAACTGTGAGGCACATGGGAAGTGCTCCAGAAATGTCTGACAAATAATGAAAACGAATGAATAACCTCTAGGTCCCAGGTGGTGACCAGGGCCAAGAGCTTGTCTGTTGCGAGATGGCAGCACTGACACCTTCCCGCGGATCACGGAGTGCCCAGTTCCAGCCGGTGAGGGCTCTGCTCAAGCATGAATCTCTGGGATCACGGGCCTTACCAGGCACAGGTGAGTGTTCTCTTCTGGGCGCGTGAACCTGCAGACTTCGGCCAGCTTCATGACGATCATCTGATAGGGGCGCTGACTGCGACGTTATTTGGCCATCACTGACGGACTCTACTTTGAGACTGAAAGGGAAATTTCAAACGGTGGTTTGGAAAGAATCGGTTCCCCATTCATTTAACACGTAATTATACCTCCTACGTGGTAGCCAGTGTGGTTGGTGCTGAGGACCGGCCGCTGGTGAGACAGAGTCCTTCCTGGTGGCACTGGGGTTTACATTCGAGTGGGGAAGACAGCACATACACACGACAGTACAGCTTCCAGTAGTGGTAAGTGCCAAGAAGAAAACGAACAGAC
This sequence comes from Lynx rufus, assembly GCF_022079265.1. NCBI lineage: Eukaryota > Metazoa > Chordata > Mammalia > Carnivora > Felidae > Lynx > Lynx rufus. Next base: position 144,573,263 of record NW_025814878.1, read on the forward strand.
TCTGTAAAGCCTGTCGGAATATCCCACAGACTACAGGACTACCGCGGATTAGAGTATCAATGTCTAGGGGCGCCTGGGTGGCGCAGTCGGTTGAGCGTCCGACTTCAGCCAGGTCACGATCTCGCGGTCCGTGAGTTCGAGCCCCGCGTCGGGCTCTGGGCTGATGGCTCGGAGCCCGGAGCCTGTTTCCGATTCTGTGTCTCCCTCTCTCTGCCCCTCCCCCATTCATGCTCTGTCTCTCTCTGTCCCCAAAAGAAATAAACGTTGAAAAAAAAAAAAATTTAGAGTATCAATGTCTAAACCCTGGGTCTCTTATGAAAAGAGCAGGATTTACTCCACAGGACTGGCTGTATGTCCTGCGGTGTCTTCTCACGTCCCTGAACGTGTCCCAAGACACACAGCACTGAGACGCCGGCCAACACGCAGTCCTGACTTCCAACACAGGCTCTAGCTAAACCAGCTGTTTTGTGCTCCGAGTAAAGTTTCCCTCCTCCAGGGAGACCGCCGGTTCTTCTGGACGCCGAGCAAGTTCTGTACAAGCAGATGCCCATTTCTGCCTTCTGGTTCCAGCTTTATTTTGACTCTAGTTCTTCCAAACCAAAGCAGAAAGCCCTTACTGACCCCTAAAGGCACTTTAACCGAAATCTTACTTTTCTCCCCTTCGCAAGCAAAACCCAGAGCATCTTCAGATGAAAAGCTTGTTTTATGGTTTAAACTCACCATCCCTTCCAAGGACCCTGCCGTTTTTGCATAGATTTTGTGTGTCGGCAGAGCACAGCACAGGTCTCTAGGCCCCGGGACTGGAGCGGGTAGGGATCGGGCCTTTGGGGAGACACACGCTGTACGAAGTTCCAGGCCCAGTGTTTGCGCTTGGATTCCGCAGGCCAGGGAGGCTGAGTGCCAGGGACGTCTCACCCAGAGCTTCTTTCCTTCCTAGTTCTCCAGGGTCCTGGGCTTGCCCCGGGAGGGCGCTGCAGCGGAGACGCAGTGGTGGCGGCCAGGCTGCCCCCAGAGCCCCAGGTGAGCCGGAGCCCCTCCCTGCCCTTCGCTACCGGGGTGCATCCCGGGAGGGTCGCCCCCTCCCCGTCTGCATCCTCCAGCCAAACGCCAGATGGGACGTCAACTTTCTCGTCTGTCGCCGTCTGACTTCCTGGTGCCTAGTTGGGAGCCTCGTCCTATTTCATGACTAGCTTGGGTGCCGTTTCCCAGACCCCTACTCCGTGTCCTTGGCCAGCCCCTTCTTCAGTGGGGTCTTCTTCGTCAGTAAGGGCGATTCTGCAAAAGCAAACTGAAGCTTTTGTTGCGACGGTGCTTTTGTTCCGAAGGTTTTCTTTTGCTTTCCTGCCCTGTTACCGGGGGGTAAGCACGTGGTCCCTAAGCTTGCCGGGACGGATACGGCACGCCCACGTGTCTCAACTAGTCACACGACCGCAACAGTCTGTACTTAAACTGGATTGAACGTCTTACCCGGTCCTTCACGCCCTGGAGGCTCTGTGGTGTCCACTGGCTTCCCTGACTTTCCTCACTTCAGACCCACGTTTCCCTGTATCTGAATAACTGTTAATACAAACGAGCCACCATCACTAGCGGGGGTCAGTTCCGGTCCTTGCAGTGGCGTGGCCTTCGTTTTCCCAATCTTTTTACCTTCTACCCTGGTGTCCAGATTATTTGTGTGGCGACCAGGGTGTCCGGCTTATCTGTGTGGAGACACGGGCGACTGGCATATTTGTGTGAAGACAGCGGTGTCTGGAGCACTTGTGTGGAGACACCTGTCCTCACGTGCTGTCACTCTACTTCCGCAGTGGTTTTGTTGGCGAAGCCGTCACTTAAGACCGGGAGAAGTAGCGTTAGGTGCCGCGCCGGCTTGGTCTGCGGAGCCTCAGGGACTGTCCCCTCACCGCCTGAGCCCCTCTGCGCAGCACCCGGCTCCGGGAGGGACTCTGGGTAAGAGGAACTAGGAGGCCCGTGTGCCGTTTCAGGGCTTGCTGAAAACGGAAGACGTGGCCCTGGCTTTGTCCTGTGGCTGGGCGCAGCTGGATTCCTCTCGGGGGAGCTTCCACGGAGATGAAGGGCAGGAGAACCCCGGCGGCCTGACCTCCCCGGGTAAGACTGACGGGGCCTGGTGCGTCGTAGGCCTTCGTGGCTCCCTTTGTCGGTTAGAACCTACTGGGCTGTAAGACGCTGTCTGAATTCTGTCTGCGTGCAGAGCCACCGTTTCTGAACCCGGCTACTAACCACGTGCGTGACCCGATCTTTAACCCTCCCGGCCCGGCTCCCTTCCCTTTCCTGCTGCGTCCTGGCCGGGTTAAGTGGGACACGGCAGGTAGAGCCCCGAGCACAGGCCTGGCTCATAGTAGGGCTGTCACCGTTGGTCCCCTCTCTGTTGCTAGTTCCGACACAGGACGAGAGCTGGGGTGTCCTCAGGAAATGGGCCGTGGGACTGTAGGGCGAGAGCGAGGAGTGAGCTAGAGATCGGGGTGCAGGACACACGGGACAGCCTGACCCGTCTGAGCTCGTGCAGCTCGACCTGGTGCAGCAGGAGCTCTGGCTCAGATCTGTCAGCACCGAAGCCCGTCGTGTCGGGGCCCCCGTCTTCGTCTGGGATAAGAGCCGAGAGGACCGTCCCAGACTGACGATCGCTTTCTACGTGCCTGCTCTCCTTGTGTCGCACGGGACACTTCCAAGTCCTCACGCGTGCCTGCTTACCGCTGCCATCTGCCCAGCCCTCCTCGAGTCCAGCCCCAGTGCAGGGCCCTGCCTTCGCCCTCAGGACTCAGAGCCTCTGCGAGCGTCCCCAGCACGGTCCTTCCCACCCTCCTCCACCCCCCGTCACCCTGCTTCCAATGACCCCAGGCCCGTTCTCAGTCTCCTTCCTCCCCAGCACCCGTTCGCCCCTTCGTCCCCATCCTCGTTCTTGTACGGAAACCCTCATCCCTGCGTATGTGGAACTGCAGTCACAGCTTTCCTGCGTGGCAGGGCATCACTGACCACGTGTGGCCACTTGTTATTTCAGGTGGTGAAACAGAGGCCGAGATCCGGGCCCTGCCTGTGGACGAGGTCCGGCCAGTCCAGGAGGCTGGGGGAATACCACGCCCCCTGCGGGAAGACACTGCCCAGATTCCTGAAGGCACCGAAGCTGGCGAACAGGAGGGCAGGTTCCCGAGAAAGCAGAAAACCGCCACAGGAAGTAGGCGGCACTACTGTCACGAGTGTGGAAAGAGTTTTGCTCAGAGTTCAGGCCTGACTAAACACAGGAGAATCCACACCGGGGAGAAACCCTATGAATGTGAAGACTGTGGCAAGACCTTCATCGGGAGCTCTGCCCTCGTCATCCATCAGAGAGTCCACACTGGGGAGAAACCCTATGAGTGTGAGGAATGTGGCAAGGTGTTCAGTCACAGCTCAAACCTCATCAAACACCAGAGAACCCACACTGGGGAGAAGCCCTACGAGTGTGAGGAGTGTGGGAAAACCTTCAGCCAGAGTTGCAGCCTCCTTGAGCATCACAAAATCCACACGGGGGAGAAGCCGTACCAGTGCAACACGTGTGGCAAAGCTTTTAGGCGGAATTCGCATCTCCTCAGACACCAGAGGATCCACGGCGATAAAAATGTGCAGGATCGTGAATGTGCAGAGACCTGGGAGAGTCAGGGGAGGGTGGAAAGCCGGTGGGAAAACGTTGAGGCTCCCGCGTCTTACACATGTGACGAGTGTGACAGGAGTTTCACTCGGAGTAGAAGCCTTATCGAACATCAGAAAATCCACACTGGTGAGAAACCCTATCAGTGTGACACATGTGGGAAAGGCTTCACCCGAACTTCATACCTTGTTCAACACCGGAGGAGCCACGTTGGAAAGAAAGTTCTATCACAGTGAGCCACGTCGTACATGCCAGAGTTGTTCATTCCTCACAGAACTGGGCTGAGGCTTTACTGACCGCTACATGCCATCTTGTGCTAGAAGGCCGAGTCTGGAGGGATGCATTGTCTTCTACATTCTAGAAGGTGGCTGGGAAACAGCTTGTTTGATAGGAGGCTCTGGGAGAGTTGTCTGGCAGAGGTAGGACATGAAATGATTGTTCTCACCTACTGGACTGAAATGGGCCTCCAGACTGGCTGACCACCTCCAGCCAGCACTTGATGACGTCTCCTGGCGAGATGGCTCTGATGTGGGGGCTGCTGCTGTGACTGTTCATTTTCCATATCATGGGTCCTCCACAGTCAGATTTGTGACATCTTATGCCTCCCAGTGTGCCTTAAACACAGGTGCTAATAAACATTAAATGTAACACTGAAATGACCTTCATAGATCTGCATCACGATACCATCTAGATTTGTGAGGAACTTCTCAGGAAACCTGGTGGAGCTTGTGTCTAATTCGGAGGCTCTAGACTCTGAGTTAATCTAGTGCATTTTTTGCCAATCAGAGGATTGGCAGTGGGGTGCGTGTGGGGTTACTGTGATAGAAGGAATCCAATTTCTTGACCAGACTAGGAATTTTCATGTGAATACCTCAAACAGGCTCTTCATCATTAAATCACTGTGAATGTGTGCCACTCTTGGGATTCCATTCTTTAATATCACTACTCTTTGCAGAGAAAATAGTCCTATGCGGACTGTATGAAAATTAATCAAATCAAAATAAAATGATAAATTCTCTAATGCTCAGCATCTTGATTCTCACCTTTTCGTTCTCTTGGGCCCAGTGCTCTCTAAAGCTACAGACACTATCCTGCCCAAAACCCACTCCACCGAAAAGGATAGTCGACCGAGTCACGACCTACGCCTCCTAAGTTCAAACTTCCTTTAGGTCGGTAGATTCATACCAAATATGTAAAGCAAGTATTAGGCTTCAAAATTCCATTATTAATGTGGGACCGTCTTGGTCTTAAATAGTAATTTCCACGTCATCAATGTGGTACCATCTCTTAATTATTCACGATGAGAATTTTAGCCATGAAGTTAATTCATGAGGCTATCTACTTTCCTTAATATTTAAAAAAAAAATTTTTTTTTTTTTAATTTAGAAAGAGAGAGTGTGAGCAGGGGAGAGGGACATAGCAGGCACCATGCTCAGCACGTAGTCCAACACGGGGCTTGATCCCACGACCCTGGGATCATGACCTGAGCCGAAATCAAGAGTCAGACACTCAACTAAGCCACCCAGGCACCCCTATCACTTTTCTGAAGCACACTTTGTAGACTGTCCTTTTTTCCCCTCATGATAGTCAAATTTTGTGAGAAAAATTTTTGCAAGTCAGCATTACAGAAGAACAGTGACCCTTGAACAACAGTGGTTTGAAGTGCACAGGTCCACTTATTTGCAGATTTTTTTCGATAAAAACAGTTCTGTCAGTATATTTTCTTTTCCTTACTATTAGTAACATTTTCTTTTCTCTATTTACTTTAATGTAAGAAAATAGTATATAATTATATTTAGCAAAAAATACATGTTAATTGACTTTATTTTTGTCTTCTGGGCAACAAGCTATTAGTAATTAAGTTTTGGGGGAGTCAAAAGTTATGTGCAGATTTTCAACTGGACAGGGGTTGCTTTCCCAAGCCCCACATTGTTCAAGAGTCAACTGTAGTATTTTTATTTATTTATTTTTGAGAGAGAGAGACAGCGAGAGAGAGAGTTTGAGCAGGGGAGGGGCAGAAAGAGAAGGAGACACAGAATCTGAAGCAAGCTCCAGGCTCTGAGCTGTCAGCACAGAGCCCAACAAGGAGCTCGAACTCACAAACTGTGACATCATGACCTAAGCCACAGTTGGATGCCCAACCGACTGAGCCACCCAGGTGCTCTTACTTTTCAGTTACTTTAAATCCGTGAGAGGTACAGCATCACACAGGTTTTGTGGCCCGTGGCCTTAGGAGGAAGGCTGCTTTGGAATTTGTCACAACCCATGCCACTGTTTCTCTAAGCACAAGTTACTTTTACCCAGATTACCCTGGTTTTATTCTGTTTGCCACCAGGAATCACTGTGGTGTTCTTTGCTTTGTACACATAAGCACATCTCTTGCCTAGACAGAATTCAGTACTGAAGCATAAACACCTTCAATTTTAAGAAGAGCTGTGTGCTCCCTCTGGTTCCGGAGACCCCACTTATAGCCAGCAAAAATGGCTTTGGACCACAGCCTTCCAGACATATTTGTCGTTTCAGGAGTCCTGAATCCACAGGCTCCAAGATGGTGGAAAGAGTCACAGAACAACACTTTTAAATTTTGGTGAAGAAAAAATTATTAATTGTTCCTTTAATCACCATGCTTTTGATACCAATTCTAAGAATCTTTGCCTAAATCTAGGTCCTGATTATTTCCTATGCTTTCTTCTAAAAGGTTTATAGGTTTTGGTCTTATATTTTCATCCATGATTCGTTTTGAGCTGATTTTTGTATAGGGTGTGAGATTTAGGCTGTTTTTGTTCTGTTTGACCTATGGACATCCATTTGTGCCAGCACCATTTTCTGAAAAGGCTATCCTTTCTCCCCTGAATTGCTTCTGCACCTTTGCAAAGAATCAGTTGGGCATTTCCGTGTGGACCTGTGGTCCACAACACTGAACTCTGTTTGCACCACTGTGGATGGTAAGCTTACATCAGGCTCATTGACTCCTCCTACTTTATTCTTTTTCATATTTTAGTTTTTCCCAGATCCCTTGGCTTTCCATATAAATTTTAGAAGAAGTTTATCTGGATCTACGAAAATTCCTTGCTAAGATTTGATAGGATCTGTATCAAACCTGATTTATTATCAGTGTAGGGAGAACAGATCCCTACTGTGTTGTGTCTTTTAATCCACGAACACAGTGTGTCTCCATTCATTCAGATCTTCTTTGCTTTCTTCTATCAGGATTTGGGGAACCCAGTTCCGAACTGAAGTCCACCAATGAACTTGGAATCAGATTCTTTCCAGGTGCCTACCAGGAAGAACCCAACTGGCTGACACCTTGATTCTGGCCCTTGTGAAACCTGGAGTAGAGAAACCAGCTGGGTTAACTGGGACTTCTGAGATAATAAATTTAGGTTGTTTTAAACCACTGAGTTTGTGGTAATCTGTTAAGATGGCAGTAAAAAATGAATAAAGATAATATAAGTGTCACCTGGGAACTTACTAAAAATGAAGATCCAGACCTACAGATACTGAATCTACATTTAACAGGATCCCAGGTGATCTGCTTACACTCATTTTTGAAAATCACTGGTAAAACTTTGCCTGCTGTAGAAGTGAAACAAAGAAACTGAAAAAGAACCCAGGTTTGAATGTTCAAAGAAAGACATTTTCATGACCAGAAAAGAAAAAGAACACCTTATAAGGAACGAGGGCCAAAGACTCTGGGTTCAGAGAGTCTTATTTTCCCCGTACCAGTCAGGGTTCAACCAGAGAACAGAGGCTATCTGGCTAGCTACCTAACTACCATCTGTGTACCTATCAACAGGCTTATTATGCCTTTGGGGGGCGGGCTAAACAGCCTTCATGAGGCTCCACAGCCCACAGGCAGGTAGTCAGGAAGGGAAGATCACAGGCCAGCAAATGCCTGTGTCCGTTCGTTTGACATTTGTGACAAAGGTATCCTGTGGGAAGTGAGCCTGTGTGGAGTTGAACACACAGGGCTGGGTCAGGAGTCCACCAGAAGGAAGATCCGGGTACCTGAGACCGACCGGGTGAGCCAGCGGCTTAGCAACAGCACCTGTGTGCCACCTAGTGGCTGCGGCCTCCTGCCTGCCCGGTAACTCTCAAGGGACCATCTCTGCAGCCCATCCTAATTGCAACATACTCGAAAGAGGATTCTGGGGAGTGTAGTTTGGCTTGGCCAAGCTGACACAACATAAGCCATCAAAATCCACCCCCGTCGACGTGGTACCAATACCCATTTCCTTAACCATACTTAGTCGCCTAATAAAGACAGTTACAAAACTGCACTTCCGTCTAAACGATACTGGAATCCTCACAGAACCATCACCACACTTTGTCCTCAAGAAACAATACAAAGTCCCTCTCCCTCTCCTTACCCCTCCCCTACTTTTTTTTTTTTTTTGTCTTTGCTGATGTTCATTCATCTCCTACCTGATTCACTCCTTTTGAAACCCCATAACCCAAATACTGAGGTATAAAGTTAACTTTATATCGACATGTTACCAGCAACAGATGTTATGTTAAATGATAAGGAGAGACAACAAAAAATCTGGTTGATTCACATAAACATTCATAGCAAAACAAGAAAGTCATAACTACCACTGTGCTTTTTTTTGCAACTAGTCACATGGTCTTAACTGTTATTTGTAACAACCTTCTTTCACTATCCATTCCATGTTCCCATTGACCCAGCAATCACCTCAGCTGCTTGTGGTTCTCTGCCTCGTGGAGTGACCTAAGCCTTCATTCCCAGAGACTGAGGCCCGTGCTGGGTTGTCACAGTCATCCACTGACGTTAACCACAGGTGGTATAGCACTAAAATATGCCCTACAGAAACTCCTGGATTCCTCTTTATTCCTCATTGTCTAGTACCAACCCACTTTCCCCTTGGGGTGATCAGTCACCCCAGCCAGTCTAGTGACACTTTGTTGATTCAGGGGCATTGTGGAGCCCAAAGTGGCCAGCTATCAGTCTCAACTTCCAGTCAATGGAATCCTTGTGGTGCCAGGTGGTGTCGTCTAGGCAAGCATTCCTCCCTAGACCAGCAGAAACTAAGGTCAGTATCAGAAATAAAAACGTTGCTAGTGCATTTCTGGTAGGGGTAGAGTGAGTGAAGTATCTTCTATTTCCACCCCTTGATTTCTGGACTTTTTGACCCTCCCTATGGGAGAAATAGAATCATATGTTAGATGTTGATTTAGAGCATATATCGCATCCTGGAAAACAATACCAATTCTGCAAAGCATGCCCACTTAGCTGAGCCATAATTGAGGCTTTAAAATGCCATTTTACTGTTTTATCAAGCCACGTGCTTCAGGATGATGAGGACTATGGTAAGACCAGGGAGATCCATGAACACAGTCCCAGTGTCCACTTCACTTGCTATGAAATGGGTTCCCAGGTCAGAAGTGACGCTGTGTGGGGCACCTGGGTGGCTCAGTCGGTAAGCATCTGGCTTCAGCTCAGGTCACGATCTCGCAGTTCATGAGTTCAAGCCCTGAACTGGGCTCTGTGCTGACAGCTCAGAGCCTGGATTCTGCTTCAGATTCTGTGTCTCCCTCTCTCTCTGCCCCTCCCCCACTCACACTCTGTCTCTCTCTCAAAAATAAACAAACATTAAAAAAAAATTAAAAAAGAAAAAAAAGAAAAGTGACACTGTGTGGAATACCATGATGGTGGATAAGACATTCCGTAAGCGCACAGAAGGCAGCTTCGGCAGAAGCGCTGCAGGCCAGGAAGGCAAATCCATATCCAGAGTAAGTGTCTATTCCAGTGTGAACAAAACACTTCCCTTTCATGGTGGAAGCAGTTGAGTGTACTTAAGTGGCTGGCTGATCACACCGAGAAATGGCGCATCCTGAGAGTTTAGTGTCGGTGTCCGTTGTTGACACACAGATTACTCAGCAGCGGCTCTAACAAGGTTGGCCTTGGTGAGTGGAAGTGAGCCCATGCGTAAACTCAGTCCCTGCATCCATGGCCACTTTGTTCAGGATCCCGTTAAGCAACGACAGGGGCATCTACGGAAAGAGGCTGACAACTATGACACAGGTCACCCTACCCACCCAATTATTAAAATCCTCTGCTGAGGTCACCCTTTGGTGAAACACTTAATGGTACATGTGTAACTTGATGCTCTTGCTCATTTGGAGAGGGCTATTCAGTTTTCCCCAGACCTCCTTCTAATGGTTCCTTGAACATTTCAGCCAAACCAAGAACCACAACCCAAAATTGTTAGACTCCTCCTTCTGGTCATCTCTCTCCTAAACAAAATAAACAACCAGGGGCACTGCTTGAAGTTAGGTCTCCTGGGGGACTTCCTTTTATCACTGTTCTAGACTGTCCATCCCAGAGCAGGCCTATAGTGCTGCAATGGTCTACTTTTGTAGATGTCATGCAGATTCATCCGTAAACCAGGCCCAAGTTGTTTTCTTACTCCTTCAACTGGTCATAGAGAACTCCTCATGAGGCTATAGGTTCAGGCAAATAGAGAAGTAATGCAACAAGAGTAAAGGTCTTGAGTACTTGGGTCACTTCCTCATGCAACTTACATTTGTCCGCAAGACTGCTCAGGCCTGACCATATGTATACAACTTCCATTTAATAATGAAGCTGCTGTGCGTGCCCGATTTTAAGGCTTGGTATATCGGATAACATCCAATTCATGACGAACAGATCAGGTTACATGACAACTTAGTGGTCTGTGGCCAAACATTTATTCTCTAGTAAGGTCCAGTAGCAAGCCAATAGCTGTTTCTCAGAAAGAGAATAACTATTTGAAAAGAATGGCATGGCTTTGCTCCAAAACCCTAAGAGTCTGTTCTGTGATTAACCTATAGGGATCTGCCAATGTCCTTTTTTTTTTTGAAAGTTTTTATTTAAATTCCAGTTGGTTAACATAGTGTAATATTAGTTTTAGGTGTACAATATTATGATTCAACATTTCCATACAACACCCAGTGCTCATCACAACAAAGTGCCCTCCTTAATCCCCATCACCCATTTAGCCCATCCCCCCCCACCCAGCTCCCCTCTGGTGACCATCAGTTTGTTTTCTACAGTTGAGTCTATTTCTTGGTTTGCCTCTCTTTTCCCTCTTTGCTCGTTTGTTTTGTTTCTTAAATTCCACATGAATGAAATCATATATTTGTCTTTCTCTGACTTATTTCACTTAGTATAATCCTCTCTAGTTCCATCCATCATTGCAAATGGCAAGACTTCATTCTTTTTTATGGTCGAATAACATATATATACATATATGTTATATATGTGTATATATATATATGTATATGTATATATACATATATATATATACACACACACACACACACACACACATATACATACTACATCTTTATCCATTCTTCAGTCGATGGACACTTGGGCTATTTCCAAAATTTGGCTACTGTATATAATGCTGCTATAAACATCAGGGTGCATGTATCCCTTTGAATTAGCATTTTTATATTCTTTGGATAAATACCTTCCAGCAAATTGCTGCATGGTACAGGTAGTTCTATTTTCAACTTTTTGACGAACCTCCATACTGTTTTTCAGAGTGGCTGCACCAGTTTGCATTCCCACCAGCAGTGCAAGAGGGTTCCCTTTTCTCCACATTGTTGCCAACATCTGTTGTTTCTTGTGTTGTTGACTTTAGCCATTCTGACAGATGTGAGGTGATAGCTCACTGTAGTTTTGATTTTCATTTCCCTGACGGTAAGGGACGATGAACATGTTTTCATGTGTCTGTTGGCCATCTGTATGTCTTCTTTGGATAAATGTCTATTCATGTCTCCCCACCCCACTTTTTCTTTAAAGTAGGCTCCATGCCCAGTGTGAAGCCCAAGGCAGGTCTTGAACTCATGACTCTGAAATCAAGACCTGAGCTGAGATCAAGAGTTAGACGCTTAACCAACTGAGCCACCCAGGCACCTTTTTTTTTTTTTTCCTACTCATGTCTTCTGCCCATTTTTTAAACTTATTTATTTTTTGGGTGTTGGGTTTTAAAAGTTCTCTATGTATTTTGGATACTAACCCTTTATCAGATATGTCATTTGCAAATATATTATCCCATTCCATAGGTTCCCTTTTAGTTTCATTGACTGTTTGCTTTGCCGTGCAGAAGCTTTTTCTTTTAAGTGTCCATAGTTTATTTTTGCTTTTGTTTCCCTTGCCTCAGGAAACATATCTAGAAAGAAGTTGCTACAGCTTATGTTAAAGAGGTTACTGCCTGTGTTCTCTTCTAGGATTCTGATGGTTTCCTGTCTTACATTTTAGGTCTTTAATCCATTTTTTTAATTAAAAAAAAATTTAAGTTTATTTTTGAGAGAGAGAGAGAGAGAGAGAGAGAGAGAGAGTGAGTGTGAGTACAAGTGAGGGAGCAGAAGAAAGAGGGAGACACCAAACCCAAAGCAGGCTCCAGGCTCTGAACTGTCAGCACAGAGCCTGACATGTGGCTCAAACTCACGAACCATGAGATCATGACCTGAGACGAAGTTGGACACTCAACTGAGCCATCCAGGAGCCCCAGGTCTTTAATCCATTTTGAATTTATTTTTGTGTATGATGTAAGAAAGTGGTCTGGTTTCATTCTTTTGCATGTTGCTGTCCAGTGTTCCCAGCACTATTTGTTGAATAGACTTTTTCCCATTGGATAGTCTTTCCTGCTTTGTTAAAGATTATTTGACCATATAGTTGTGGCTTCATTTCTAGATTTTCTATTCTGTTCTATTGGTCTATGTGTCTATTTTTGTGCCAGTACCATACTGTTTTGATTACTATAGCTTTGTTTATATAACTTGAAGTCCAGAATTGTGACACCTCCAGCTTTTTTTTTTTCAAGTTTGTTATGGCTTTTCAGCATCCTTTGTGATTCCATACAAATTTTAGAACTAGTTATTCTAGCTCTGCGGAAAATGCTGTTAGTGTTTTGATAGAGATTGCACTGGGATATGCAGTGTTTTTTTTTTTTTTTTTTTTTTTTTGGGACAGAGAGAGACAGAGCATGAACGGGGGAGGGGCAGAGAGAGAGGGAGACACAGAATTGGAAACAGGCTCCAGGCTCCGAGCCATCAGCCCAGAGCCCGACGCGGGGCTCGAACTCACGGACCGCGAGATCGTGACCTGGCTGAAGTCGGACGCTTAACCGACTGCGCCACCCAGGCGCCCCGGGATATGCAGTGTTTTTAAGAAACATTTCTATCTAACACTGGATACGCTCTATCATGTGGGAGGAATTTCTAGTTCCTAAAAGAGCACTTAAAGGGGCTGTAATCCGGGGCACCTGAGTGGCTCAGTCGGTTAAGTGGCCAAATTTGGCTCAGGGCATGATCTTGCGGTTTGGGGAGTTTGAGCCCCATGTTGGATTCTGCACTGACAGCTCAGAGCCTGCTTGGGATTCTCTGTCTCCCTCTCTCTCTGCCCCTCCCCGGCTCATGTGTGCGCTCGCTCTCTCTCTCTCAAGAATGAATAAATAAACTTTAAAAAGAGGGGGGAGGGCATAATCCAACCTACTTAAAAGGGGAATCTGGAAAGTTTGGGTTATTTTAGAGAGTAGGGAGCCAAAGATGGATTTGACTTAAATGGCCTTTAGATAAGCATGTAAAGAAATGGTCATTGGTAAAGGTTGGGTGCTACTAGACATCTAATGGGGAGGAAAGTAGGTGAAGAGACAAGTACTAGTATTTAGTGACTATCCTCTGTATGCCAGGTACTGTGCTGGGCTTACATTTATGATGCTTATACTGATGCTTTAATTCCTACAAGTGGCCAATTTAGGTATTATAATCTGTTTACAAATGAGGAAACTGAAGTTCAGAATAGTTCAGTGATATATGCAAGAAAAAAGGAAGAAACTAAAGTTTTTTTAACTTAAACACAGGTCTCTAACTCCAAAATTCATATGCCTTTCACTACTTTGGCCAATTAACTGAAAGGAAGAAAGTAGCTGTAGATTGCAGGGAGGACTATCATTTAGGAAAACTAGATGGAGGAGGGAATAAAGGGGAAAAGGGGGGTGAAAAAGGCAGATAGTTACTAAGTGAGCAAGATGGCTGCCCTTCAAGGAGTAAAAGCAGGGCAAAAGTTAAAAGGTGTCATTGTGAGTGCTGGCCTCCTATACCTACATAGGCATGCATTTTGAGGGAAATAGAATTAAAAAAAAATTTTTTAACATGTATTCATTTTTGAAAGGCAGAGAGAGACAGAGCGTGAATGGGGGAGGGGCAGAGAGAGAGGGAAACACAGAAACAGAAGCAGGCTCCAGGCTCTGAGCTGTCAGCACAGAGCCCGATGCAGGGTTTGAACTCACGGACTTCAAGATCATGACCTGAGCCGAAGTCGGCCGCTTAACCGACTGAGCCACCCAGGTGCCCCGGAAATAGAATTTTTAAAAAATAGTTACACATGCAAAGTTTTGTCACCGTAAAACTGAAAGGCAACAAATGAATCTAAAAAGAAAATCCACAAAGGGTGCTCCATATGAGGTAGATATGCATGTACAGTCAGACTTAGACACACCAAATAAACAAGACTACAAGGGGCACCAACAAGGATTATGTCTTCTGCCCCAAAAGCCATCTTCTAGGGGAGGTTTTACCCATACAGAGTTAGAAAGTAAAACACGTTGCTATCCAGGCCCCCAAATATATACATTTTTGGAGATGTAAATTTTAAATGATATTAATGACTGATTATTTGGCTAAATTATACTTCCTTATTTGAATATGTACAATTTAGTTGGTACATATATCTTTTAAACCCTCAAGTTATTCAGTGGATGCCTCAGAGTGACTGGATTTCTGTTAATAGAAAAGGTTATGTCCTAGCAATAATCCTGTATAATTAATGTTTTGTACCTTCCCCAAAAGATGTGTTAAGTGATTAAGGACTCTAAGTATGTTGAATTCCATCTTTTGCTAGTAACACTAAAAATGTGAAGAACATGAAAATGGAGTAGCTAAAATGTCAGAAAACAGAAAACTGTTAATCCCATTGGTCTCATTCCAAGTCCAATAGCAAATATCCCAGATCTGATATCCAAGTAAGCCCCAACGACTCCTACAAAACTCGAAACAACCAACCAGCAAAAATTCCCAGCAAACAAAAACAACCTAAGAGTGAAGCATGTGAGCTAAAACATTCTCAATGAGATCACAAACACTCCATTTTCCTTTTCATTTCACATTTTAATTTCTACCTGCATTATTTCCAGGGAACAGAGTGCTGTGTTTTTTAGCTCTGTATTCCCTGAAAAATCCAATGTAACCTCAAGTCATTTGGCCACTGATGTTTGTGATGCTGAAATTGGATGCTGGGTAAAAATTAGTATAATAAAACAACCCAGAGTGCCTACTGGTGAGAGGCAAAAATGATTACATTAGCACTTTCTGTCACTGCTAGCCATGTGGTTCTTTGCTATTTATGTTATACATACATACATACAATTAGCTCTCCTTTTTTCCCTGTTGCCCTAAAAGCCTCTCTCTGCTAAGAATCTCTACCTCCAGCGTCCAGCTCAGTGCCCTACTCAGAAGCATTTACTGACACAGCTTCACTAATCACAGAAAATCTGTTTCCTTTCTTTGTCATAAGGTTCTGGCAAGAACCTCATTCATTCATTCATTCATTCATTCATTCATTCGAGAAACACTGAGTTCCTACTGTGTCCCAGGCCTGTTTTAGGCGCCCCAGATGCTGCCTGAACAAAATAGTAACAGTCGACACGTACAGTTGTTAACTCCCGCCAGGCACGGTTCTGGGCAATTTACATTTCTTACTCACGAGTTAAAAACAGACACGAATCTCTGCCGTCGGGGGCTCAGACCCATGTCGGGGTGGGAGTGAGTTGGCTGTGAGGCGATAAGCAACAGACGAAAACGAAGAGCGGCTTATAGAGGACATGAAGCAGTAGGAGCTGTATGAAGAGCAGTCGGGATGCACGTAGGACAGGCCGCCCTGAGGTGACCCCTGAGCCCCGCAGGCCACGGAGCGGGGCCCGGACCCTCCACCCGTGGCCGAAGCCTCCCAAAGGCCCTGCCGCGGCTCCCCAGCCACCACGCGCGGTCCCGCCCCGGGCCGACTTCAGCGCGGGGCCGTCGGGGAGGGGCCAGGAGGGAAGGACGATGGAGGCCTCCCCGGGCCCGACCCCCAACTCCGCGTCCTCCCGGGGCTCCCAGCCCTACCTGCAGAAGACGGCAACCGACGAGAGCTCCCGCGGCGCACATCCGGCCACCGCGGGAGCCGCCGCGCTTTGCGTCTGCCGGATGCGCTTCCGGGCCGCTCTAGGATGGCACGAAGGTCCCTAACTCGATGGTTGTCCTGAGGACGTTGTAGGGAGCGGCTGGCCGGGCCTAGCGGGCCACGGGGTGCGGTTCTCCAGGCTCGCCCTCCCTTTCCCTGCCGAAGCTGGCGCTCTGCACCCCTTCCTCCCGCGGACTGTGGCGGCTCAACTCCGTCTGTAAGGTTCAGACGCTTTCCTTATAGGGTTGTTTGCCCACTTGACCAGGCTTGTTCTATATGGTCCTTTAGCAAGTAAGTGCTTTGTGAGTACGTGCTAGATAAAAATAGCGCCTTACCCCTACAGGCCTGCTACTTATCTGTCCTGCCTTTGATCGGACCAGCCAATGAACATGCAAGATCCAAAAGAAGTGCCTTGCTCGTAGGAAATATGAGTGGGCAGCCCCGTTGATTCTTCTTCCTCCTCCTGGTTCTTTCTCCTTTCTCCCCCCTTCTTTCTGTTAATATACCCTGCTGAGAAAACAAACTTCCCACAGAAAAACTTTGTAGGGTATTAAATTCAATACTGGTGGGGACATGAGTCAAAGGATGACGATTTCAGCGTTTCATTTCCTGGTTGAGAGAATACAGCCTAAGGAATCAGGTAGTATATTTAAAAAGCTAGTCTTGGGGTGTCTGGGTGGCTCAATCAGTTAAGCATCTGACTTTGGCTTAGGTCATGATCTCAGGTTAGTGAGTTCCAGCCCCACATTGGGCTCTCTGCTATCTTCGCAGAGTCAGCTTTGAATCCTCTGTGTTCCTGTCTCTCTGCCCCTCTCCCCTGCTCTCTCTCGCAAAAATAAAATAAACATAAAAAAAAAAAAAAGCAAGCAAGCTCAGAAACGTTCCAGAATTTAAACCAAGAAAACATGTGTTTCCTACTTCCATTTCTTGCCAGTTTTCTTCTTTTCAACAAATCTCTCAACTTCAGCACTATTTACATTTTGGGCTGAATAATTTTGTTGTGAGGGGCTGTCCTGTGCATCGTACGATCAGCAGTATCCCCGACCTCCACCCACTAGATTCCAGTATCTGCTTCCTCTCCCCTCCCAATCACTAACTCACCTCCCCCAACACTGACTCCCCACCTTCCTGCCAGCTGTGAAACAAGTCTCTTGATACGGTCAAATGACTCCCAGGGGACAAAATCACTCTGGTTGAGAAGACATTTGAAAACACTCATAAAAGACCTTCTTCATATAGTCTTTTCCCACCCACATCTCGTGGCAACTCCACTGAAGCAGTCCAAGCAGCCCCTTTTTCCTGACCTTTCAGATTCTAGTAGTCCATATTAAATCTAAGTTAACTCATTAGAAAAAAAATTGTTTTAAGTTTATTTGAGAGAGTGGGGGAGGGGCAGAGAGAGAGAGAGAGAGGGAGAGAGAGAGAATCCCAAGCAGGCTCCTTGCTGTCAGCACAGAGCCCAATGCAGGGCTCAAACTCATGAACCATAAGATCATGACTTGAGCTGAAACCAATAGTAAGGCACTTTGACTGAGCCACCTAGGCGCCCCTAAGTTACTTCATTTTTAGCATGAAGTCTAATGATGTGTCACCACTCTACCTCTTCTGTTATGGCTGACAGCATTGCCCTTGTAGGGTAAAAGCAGTGGAATGAAACTATTTTTTAAAGTTTATTTTGAGAGAGAGAGAGACAGAGACAGAGAGTGCATAAGCAGGGGAGGGGCAGAGAGAGAGGAGAGAGAGATTCCCAAGAAGGCTATGTGCTCAGTGCAGAGCCCAACGTGGGGCTCGATCCCACAAACCATGAGATCATGACCTGAGCTGAAATCAAGAGTCAGATGCTCAACTGATTGAGCCACCCAGGTGCCCCAGTAGAATGAAACTATGAATAAAGTGTCAGGGCTCCAGATCATGGATTTCTTTCATACCTACAGACCAGCGAAGAAAACTGTATCATGAAGGGATGTATGGAGTGAGGGGTAGTTGGTCATTTCTATGTGATGGCGGTAGCTCCATAGGTATTCTTGGGGTATAAAGTTCTGTGTTCCCAATTAGCAAGTTCCCTAGAGGTTAGAAGGTCATATTTTTCTACCTCACTTTTGCATTTAACAAATGGCTGACCCAGCACAATACACCTATCAAAGCTGACTGACAAAATGCTACTTCTTAGAGAAGGGGAAAAATGGGCAAAAACTTGAACAGATACTTCAGGAAAAGGCTTTATAGGAACGACAAATGCTCCCATGAAAAGATGCTCAATATCTTTAGTCATTAGGAAATGCAAATCAAAGGGGCGCCTGGGTGGCGCAGTCGGTTAAGCGTCCGACTTCAGCCAGGTCACGATCTCGCGGTCCGTGAGTTCGAGCCCCGCGTCGGGCTCTGGGCTGATGGCTCGGAGCCTGGAGCCTGTTTCCGATTCTGTGTCTCCCTCTCTCTGCCCCTCGCCCATTCATGCTCTGTCTCTCTCTGTCCCAAAAATAAATAAACGTTGAAAAAAAAATTAAAAAAAAAATAAATAAAAAAAAAAAAGGAAATGCAAATCACAATTACAATAAGGTGCTACTGCACACCTATTAGAACGTGTGAAATGAAAGACCGACCTTACCAAGTATTAGAAGAATGTGTAGTGAAGGAAAGCTCGTGCGCTGCTGGTACGGGTGTGAAAGAGGACAGACACTAGAAAACAATTTGAGTTTCTTTAAAAGTTAAAAATATTCTCATCACGTAGATCCAACCATCCCACTCCTAGGTATTTACTGAAAACAAATGAAAGCATATGTCTATACAAAGACTTGTACACAAATGTTTATACCAACTTCATTTTAGGAGCCCCCAAATGGAAATAACCCAAATGTCCATCAAAGGGTAACTGTATAAACAAACTGGTGTATCCATACAATGAAATACTCAACAATAAAAAGAATGGATTATTGATATATGCAACATGGATGAATATCAAAATAATTATGCTGAATGAAAGAAGCCTAAAAAAGGAAGGAACATACTGTATTCCATCCATACATAATTCTAAAAAATGCAAATTTATAATAATTTATAGGAATTTCTAGCAGAGATTGTCTGGAGATGACGGCAGGGTCCAGGGAAGTGTGGAAGGGAGGAATTACCAAAACAAACAAGGCAACTTTTTTGGGTGATCTGTTCGTTATATTGATTGTGGTGATCATTTCACAGGTGTGTACATGTTAAAACATATGTGCAACTGTATACCTGTGCAGTTTACTGTACATCAGTTTCCCTCAATAAAGCTATTTAAAAAGTCATAACTGATGATATTGCAGATTCGAGGCAAATAAATTTTAAAATATAGATGAAATGGATAATTTTCTAGGCAAATATTAGATCACCAAAATTGACCCCCATTATAAATAGAAAGCCCAAAAGGGCTTTTTATTTATTTTTTTTTAACATTTATTCATTTTTGAGAGAGAGACACAGAGAACGAGTGGGGGAGGGCAGAGAGAGAGGGAGACACAGGATCTAAAGCAGGCTCCAGGCTCTGTGCCACAGAGCCTGATGTGGGGCTCAAACCCACGAACCACAAGATCAGGACCTGAGCTGAAGTCAGATGCGCAACTGACTGAGCCGCCCAGGTGCCCTCCAAACAGACTATTTTTTAATAGAAGAAACAGAGAAGGTTACCAAGGAACTATCCCACAGAAAAGCACTCAGCCCAGATGGTTTTACACCAGAATTCAAACTCCAGAGACTAGCTAATTCCAATGCTCTATAAATTGTTCTAGAGTATTAACAATGAACAAAAATGTAATTACTTTTAAAATGCAGTTAAAATGTTGAAACCTAGGGGTGCCTGGGTGGCTCACTTGGTTAAGCATCTGGCTTCAGCTCAGGTCATGATCTCATGGCTTGTGGGTTCAAGCCCCGCGTCCGGCTCTGTGCTGACAGCTGGGAGTCTAGAGCCTGCTTTGAATTCTTCCCCTTTCTCTCTGCCCCTCCCCTGCTTGCACTCCGTCTCTCTCTCTCTCTCAAAAATAAATAAAACAGTTTTTAAAAATTTATAAAATGTTGAAACCTAAACCTGAAAAATATAGTACAAAAAAAATTACAGACCAATTTCATATAAACATTGAAGAAAATGGAGTAAATAAAATATTAGCAGTCAAACTCATTAACACATTAAGAAAAGAATACACCATGACTAAGCAGGACTTATTGCAGGAATGCAATGTTGGTTCAATATTAGAAAATCCTTGCACATAATATAATAATGAAGTTAAAAAATAATTTTTAAAAAATGTGATTTCTATAGATGCTAAAAAGACCTTTTATAGAATGCAGTCCATCTTCTAAATGGACTGTAATACCTATGCAAAAAAAAAAAAATAGGGATGTACAGCAAATACACTCAGAATTCTGAAATAATCATTGCAAAGTTTTAAAATCTATATTTATTCCTATATTTAGGAATTCCTAAATTCCTATATTCCTAAGTATTCCTGTATTTAGTAACCTAGTATAAAATACATAAGCCTCATTCTCTCTCATAGAGATTGGGCTATATTAACAACTTGCCGAAAAGCTTCTAAACATCTTTTCCCCTTTTAGTTTGTTTCAGAACTGAAAAGGATAATAAGCAAGTTACATAAAGTATTAGCCTTCACATTATATAATGTATTATCTATAAGGGGAAATATCTTCATCATTATTTCTCAATTTCACTATCTTAAAAACAGCAACAATTAAACCAAAGCTGGAAAATATATACTCTGAAGGATACTTGCGTGGCCTTATGCTGGAGAACACAGAAGCAGCCCCAAATTTAGGGGAGCATCCAACAAATTAATGACGTGGTTCTTCATTACATGTACTGAAACTTTATAAATGTGATTTGTGTGTCCTGGGGTACAGACACAAACCTATTCAGCCCATAAACAAGTAAAATAAAATGACCACAGTAGACAGTAATCTGCTCTTGTTGAATGAAGCTCCGAGAAGAGCAGACCTGGGAGAAACATGTCCCCAGTGTGCACTGTCACGCAGGAGACAGTGTCCCAAGTCCTGACATGCAGGTGAGCAGCTCATTTCAAAATTCCTGGTTGCTCACATCTACAGACTCCTCTAGATAGCAAGAACTGCTGACCTTTCCTTTTCTTGACCTGAGGCATCCACTGAATGTTTTTATTGGCCAAATTGGGCAATTAAGAATACCCATTCCATGGGGAATGGAACCTGTGCACTTGTATTAAATTAATTTTTCAATACTGTGGAGATTCTGTTGTTGAGATTTGGTCTCTGCCCATACAACTTCCTGTGATCCTGCCATTTATAAGAACCTCTCTCATACGGACTCACTGATGTTTACCAAGGTGGAACCACCCTGAAGACTTCCATACTCCTCACACTGTCTGGGTTTCTCTTTAGTGCGAATTCTCCACTGCTGAATGATAAAGCTGGTGATTCCATGCAAAGCATGCCCACATTCACCCCGCTGACAAGATCTCCCTCCTGCGTCGACTCTCTGGTGCAGTCGGTCCTGACTTCTGGGCCAAGGTGTTCCCATTTCCTTCACGTACAGTTCGTTGAGGTTCTGTGCTGAATGAAGGCCTCCTCACAGTCACCACATCTATGCAGTCTCTCGTTTATGTGGATTCTCTGGTGTAAAATAAGGCCACAGTACACGAAAGCATGCCCACACTCCTAACACGGAGCACTGTTCCTTGGGGTGGATCCCCTGGCAGGAAAGGAGGGACCCGCTACAAAGAAAAGCCTTTCCAAACCTGTTGCCCTCAAGGAGGTTCTCTGCGGCATCTGTATTCCCTGATGCGGAGTAAGGGCTCGCCAGTTACTAAAGCTGCTACTACACTTACCGCATAGATGTTGCAGTTCTCGAGAGATCCCACCACAGCATTTCACATCTGCAGGATTGGAAACAAGTCCTTATTTTTATTCTTAGTATAACCATCTACAAAAACGCACAGATAATTCAAATGTCAGTTGTCTCTTCTGCTGAGATAATGAGACTAAAAATGAAGAACAGTGACAAAGGTAAAACCCAGTTTGACTTAAAGTACACGCCTTTATGTGTCTAAACTGTCATCTCAGGTTGGCAAAGTGCCCAAAAAGGCATGTGAGGTTCCACTTTGAGTGAGAAGAGACAGCTGGGCAGAAAGTTTGGAAGAGCAAGGAGGATTTTCCCACAAAATGTGACAAAGAACCAGGAAGGTATAATCAAAAACTTAAGAAGAGATCAGTTTGAATCCAGAGATAAAAAATAGAATATAATGAAATCAAGAGAAATTTTAATTTGTTAGGACTACTTAAAAGGATCATGTATACCAACTGAAATGTACCTAGGCCACTACTACAGACAAATAAATGCTCTACAAATATTGGTTGAGTGAATCAATGAATAGTGGGATATGACAAAAGTTAACTTGAAGCAATAGCTAGGTTTCAGTTATAAAATGCACACTGTTTTGATATGGGAAAATGTTTCAAAATTACATACTATTTTGATATGGAAAAACTAAAGTGGGGAAAAATAATTTTTCCAGTAATGTTCAGGACTAAAACATAAGAAAGCAGCACTTTGAAGTAAAGTAGCTGAATAGGTCAAACCAAACACCCAAACTGCTCACAAATATAGCTGAGTTTCCACCTAAAGAACTGGGCAGACAACAAGGAGACAGGGGCAAGTTTTCAAGGGAAAGGACATGAACTAATGAGAGACCCAAGAAGCTTCTTTTCAAGGATCTCTTCTCTCTGCAGACACCCTTTCTCACTGGCTTTCTGTTTCAAAAGGCAATAATGATGAAAGTCAAACTAAAATTGGGTCTTAACAGGCTGCCTGTGAAGCCTCGGATTCCGAAGTACTTTCTCTGCCATATCTTGTTCTATCCTTTAGCCTGGACCCTAGAGCCAATTGGATGAAGCTGGTCTTGGAAAACTGAATTTGAAGTTAAACACTCAGTAAAAACACTCAAACAACAACCCAACATCGGAAGTTTCCCGGTGTGCACAAATACCAGGGGGAATTAAAGCCCCGAGGGAGGCGCTGGGTTTTCGCTTCAGAGACATATGGTGGATCCTACAGTTCAGCTTTACTGCTTTCTGCGCCATTCCAGAAGGCTTTCACTAGTCAAGCCATAACATAAGCGATTATCCCGACCCTTTCCACCTGATGGCTTTCCCTCCAAGCTGTCTCCAACTTCTCTAGCACAAGTGATGCCTCTTCTCCACATTCTGGGTATTATCCCTGCCCAACTGTGCAGCTCCCTAGGTAGGTGTCAGGACCTACTTCAGCACCTGCTCCTTGGTCTGTTTCTGATCTCAGCACCTGCAGGTAAAGTTCTCTGAGTCGTCTGGCAGCCCCGGGGTGGGGGGCAGGCAGCTATCTTGGGTAGTAGCAACTTAAAAGTCTGAAGGAGTATCCGTGCCTTCTTTGTCAGCGTGGTCCCAGGCACAGCCCTCTCCCTCGGCCATCAGTCACGTTAGGGACCTTCCCACAGGAGGAACGCCATTCTGGAATGAGAGCACTCAGGAGAAGATTCACTCCAGCTTGAGGTTCACGCTGGTTTTTCAGAAGTATTTCCTTGTAGTCGGTCTTCTTCCTGGGACACAAAATAACATTGTTAACAAAACCTCTAAACTTTGTTAAGCTCCTTTTTTACTCAAGAACTCACTACTCAGACAATGCACTGAAAGAAAAAGGAACTTTGTTAGGAAGCTAAATACATTAGAAGAGTGGGAGTGGCTTTGCAAATTATTAGCTAGCACCTTATGCTAAAATCTTTTACTTCCTAAATATTAGTTAATAGAGCTAGAAAGACCATGACGCTCTTCCCTTCGGTTCTTCCCAGAGAATCCCAAATAAATGGTAAGAGGATAACATGAGAAATGAGAAAATAATAACAGCCAATATTTATTTAAAAGTGACTACAAATCTACTCATTTAAGTAGACACTATTATAATTCCACTGACAGCTGAATGATACTGTGGCACAGAGGGATCAAATCGTTTGCTAAATCACATAACCGGGAAGTGGCTTCCAGTCGTGAGTCAGATCACCTCCCCAGTCACTCCCACTGTCCCACAGCCAAGGTATCCTAATACAATTCAAAACTCGGAGGCCATCCTTGACTTCCCCTGGAACCCTGAAGTCTGACCGAAGCCCCCCGTGTCCCGCCCCCGCAGTCCCAGATGCCGGGTCAGAGGCGGAGCCAGCCCGGCGCGCGCAGGTGCACCGCCCCCTCTCCCGATACAGGTGCGCGCCGAGGCCGGCGGAGCGCGCGCTTCCCGGTCAGCTGCGGGGCCCCAGCCGCGGCGCCGCCGGTCTCCTCTGGGAATCTGGAGGCTTTCTCCTCTCGGTGGTTGCCTGGCAGAGTCCCCGCCCCGCAGAGCATCCCGGCGGGGCCCACCTCCCGCCGCACGACCGAGCCAGAGCCGCCTTCCCCCACCCCCGAAGACAAAGGGCGCGAACCTGGGCTGCGTCATCTCCGGTAACCAGGGGGAGGCCTGTCCCCACGGAGGACGGCGACTGCGGGACTGGGTGGCGCACCTGGCACCAGTCCTGGGGAACTGCGCGCGGGGACGGGTGACCTCTGCAGCGGGCGCTCCCGGTGACCGAACACCGCCGTCCAAGTGCTTCGCGTGTAACCCACTCAGCCCACCTAACTGCCCCAGGAGATGGTGGTACTATTGCCATGTTCCCCAAGGGGAAAGTGAGACACAAGGCTAGTAAACCGCTTGCCCAAACTCACTCAGCTGGAATTTACAGTAAACTGTAAGCTGCCACTTTTAGCGGGTATGAAATGATGAGATACCTGCTCCTAAGTATCTCAGTGAAGTAGGCACACCGAAGCACTAGCTCAAAAATTAAAATATGCGTATCAGGCTTAGAGAGGAACCAATAAACACCTAACCCTTGGTTGTTACTAGTTACTAGTAACCTTCACTTAGAAAGCCCTTGGGACATCCAGGACCAGGCCTTTTAGGCTAAAGACCTACCCAAAGACCACCTTCAACTGAGACGGGTGGAAGACGAGCCTTGACTGATGGGCTGATGGGCGTTCAGACCCATGGGTGAGAATCAGTGGTTTCCATGAAATCAAGGGAAAACTCCTGGCTTTCAACGGTGGTCTTACGTGAGCTAAGGAGCTGATCAACTGAGAAGCTGAAAATACTCATCACGGTTGGCCTTGTCAAAATCTTATTGTATGTATAAAACATACACAACACACATTTTTATAAAATATATTCATACGTATACACTCTCCCTATATTTACAGAAATACGTGTGTAAAAAATGTGCAAGGACTCCTTACCAGTTATACCCAGTATTTGGAATGGCAGGATCTACAGAAATTCCAATAAAAGGAACTGCTAGAGCAGCTGTGACAGAACTTTTCAGGGCGAAAGGATGGACGTTGAAAATAAAGGTTATCACATGATTATCACCAAGTTGAACAAGCACTTGCTGCTCAACTTCTGGGCTGTGGGGACAGGACAGGCACCTGAAAGAACTACTTTATATAATAATGATGGTTTCTTTCATCCTAGAAGTGGTATTAGCTACATAGAAGAGATCCATTTGGGCTACTGGGTAGATCCAAAACGGGATAGCTTTCTGATGTGCATCAATGGAGACTGCCAAAAATCTATTCTGCCAGAAAGGAGAGTGAATTTCAGCTCTAAGCCAGGAGGGGGATCCCTTTCTCTAACGAGCCCATTTTTAGCGGAAATGTCTCCTGTGGACACCCTCCTTGTGAGGCAACAAGAATTAGGGCTCATGTTATGCTGACCAAACCTCATCCAAGAGTTGGTATGCAGAGAGGGTGGTGGTGGTATTATTAGCCTTGGGTGTTTGGACCCAGGACTCTGGGGTTTCTGAAGTATCTTCCAGAATAGTGATAGATTTTCCAGATAATTACTTGATTATGACTGCAACACAGGGTTCCTTCAACTGAACTAGACAAGGAAGCATGGGCTCTGGAACTGGGCCGCTGGCCTTCAAATCTTGGCCCCACCACATTCCAACTTTGTGACCTGAGGCAGCTTCAACTCCTCCAAATCACAGGTAAAAATAAAACCGTGGAAAGCACTTTAGTAATGCCTGGCCCTTAATAAGCTGTTAATGTTACATGTTACTAACAAATCCTTTTCTTGACTCCAAAAGATGGCCAATAAGGACTCTGGCTGTAAGAGTTCTGGAACAGATCATCTATGGGATGTAACAAGAGGCTACTTCCATTCAGGGTACGGGAGTGCAGAGCTGCTCCACGTTCTGGTACCTTCGTGCTCTCCACCTCTGCCCTCAACACACAGTGGACATTTCTCAATTTGGAGCCCTGCTCAGTCCCACTTTTTCTGTATTAGCTTTATCTCATACCTAAAATTCCAGGAGCCTGTTCCTACAACTGAGGTTTCTTTTGGAGGAGGCCCATCTTTCTTCCCTTTGCAACCCCTATCACACCCCCTGGAGCTCCTGTTTGTCATGTTACTTTTCATCCTGAGCCTCCTTCACTTTTCACTGCTTTAGCAATTTGATTCTCCCCAAAACCCTACAGGAGCTTTTTGTCTTAAACACTGAGTATCTTGTTTACCTTGAATCAACCAGAAAAGAGAAGCCAGTCAATCTCACTCTTATCCTTAATGTTATTCCCAAGCCACCGCTTCGCGATTCATCATTTGAGTGTTGCACCAATTGCTCAAGCTGGCTGTTATGTCACTACTCTGGACTGACATTTCTACCTTGGACTTGCTTCAGTGTCCTTTTTCCTTTCCATCCCGCCACCTGTTGTTGATGGTTTCAAAATCTGCGAAGATAAGCTATTCAAACGAGCCTAGAGCCTGTCACTGTTCTACCTTTTATTCAGAACGACGTACTGTGGACTTCACTGTGAGGCATTCTCTGTGCACTGCACTCCCCAATTCCATGTCTAACCTCGGTCACATCCTCCACTTGCCCCTCAGGGTCTTCTACTCCTGTGTTGCCCATTTAGCTCCAATTATTCTACTCTATTTTCTTATCCTGGATAGTTTGAGCCCCTTTGATGTCTACCTGGAAACGCCAGGTCACTCACCTTTTCTTGGTAGTGCAACTACATTTAAGCGTAAGAAACAACCAGAACAAAACCTCCCCCTTTATTTTTAACCAAGTTATGAACTGTATCCTATATGATAGGCATATCCCACTATTCTGGATCTTTGTCTAGGGTTCATTCATATTAAGCAAATAAAGGTGTTAGAGGCAAATGGAGGAACATGTCTGCCCTGAGCGGGTATGTTTAACAGCAGATGAAGGGCGGAACCCACAGATAACAGCACTGAGAGCCAAAAGCAAGTTTAAATTAAGAGTCGTGTTCCAGTGAGCAGTAAGATTAGAGGTTTGAGGTTACTATGAAGAGTAACTTCAGTCCGGATAACATGTCTGAAATCAGGCAAGGTGACAAGCATGGACAGCATCTGAAGGACATTCTCATTTGGGTTCTCATCTCTAAGCGACGTCCCCTCCATCAAAGAGCTTGCAAGAGTGAGAGACGCATGGCAGGGGAAGCTGGGAAGAGAACAGGTACACACCCGGCTGAGAGCCCCCAGCCTCACTCAGGGAAACAAACTCAGTTTTCTGGAGATAAAAAAGGAGGTACCCAACCCCAGCTGCCTCGACGCCTTCTGTGTGCAGCTCCAATGTTGGTCTTAGGATATAACACCTCAAGGGTCCTCAACTTGAGAGTGAGCTGTTTTTCAGATGTTCATTTGCTTTCCTCTATTGTGAACTCAGGATGTTTTCCCTTAGTCACAGAAATTGCAATCCCAAAAGCAAATCTGACACACAATGTACCTAAATTATGGTACTAATACATTATTATTATATTATTATTATTCTATTATGAAAATGTGCTCACACTTAAAGCTTAGAAGCTAGAACATATCAATTTCTCCAGGGACTTCTGGTTCCAACCAGTGATGATACTATGTTCTGGATAGGGTGATGGATAGAGGGGCAAGAGATGGGGGCCGTCGGGAAAGGGGGGCAGAGTACATACAGTAGTGGGGAGGAAACAGGATAGACATGGCAGCTGGACAGAACGGCAGTTAGGAGTAAACACGCTAACTACCCTCGTTTCTCCCCTGTCCCTTGTGTGTCTCACCACTTCAGGCCCACTAAGGAGCTAGAGGTGTGGGGAGAAGAGGATCCCGGAGTTGTGTGGGATGATCTGGGGGAGGGGGGGTGGGGGCAGTCCCAGAAGTTGTAGGGCCTGTTGCGGTGAGGTACAAAGGGAAGGATATCAGAGGACATGTCAATGAAGATTAAAAATAATCTCTGTAAATAAAAAGATAAACCGGGTGCCTGGGTGACTCAGTCAGTTAAGCATCTGACTCTGGATTTCAGCTCAGGTCATGATCCCAGGGCTGTGGATTCAAGCCCCTCCTTGGGCTCTGCACTGTCAGTGCAGAGTCCTCTCTCTCACTCCCTCTCCAAATAAATAAACATTAAAAGAAAAAGAAGAAAAGATAAACTGAGCAGGAGTCACGTGTGCGTGCCTGTTGTCCACGACTGAGTCACAGGCCCTCATCTACAACAGAACTGCTTACTCAGTGATACGGGAGTCCTGTCAACTAGCTTTCGGTTGATGTTTTTGCACAAGCCTCAAGGGATAGAGTCACTAATCTTTGGCTCTTTTATGTGCTCAAGAAGGTATACAAACCAAAAAATTATAAACCAGTTTTGAAGAGCAACTATTAGGGAACTCAGAACATAAGCTGGGAAAAAACAGAGGTTAGGAGCAAACCAGAACACCAGCACTCTCCCCTAACTAACACACAGCCTTGTGCTCTGGAGACCCCTGGGTGCCTCACAATGTAGGTCAGTCTCCGATTTCCTAAGACTTAAGTTGGAAGAGGTGGAAAGGCCGTCCCGAAGCCCCTGATGCTGGATGGCTGTCTAATTTCCCTGTTCACTCCTGTCCTTCAGAGCTTTCCCCAAGCTAAGAATCTGCAGTGGCCTGTGTTTAGTGGCCCGTGTTGACGCTTCCCCACCTCACAGGCGACCATGAAGGCAGCTGCGATTCAATGCAGTGTTCCTTGAATTTTAGAATCAGGTGACTGTGGAGCTTGGACAATGGGGATTCTCGGCCCCCGCCCCAGACTTCACGAAGCAGGATGTGAGGGGGTCGCAGGCATCTTAACCAAACTCCACAGGGGACTCTGATGTGCACTGAAGGGGAGAACCACGAGAGCAAGGGACAGGACAAGTCGGAGACCTACTGCCGGCCCCTCCCTGTGACACTGTAGCTAGGTCACCCTCTCCAGAAGCAGGTGTACCCTCACTTTTAAAACAGAGAAGGATTCTAATTTACAGGCAGATCTTAGGAATTAAGAAAAGTGCTTTGTGCCTTTTGTAAGAGGCACCGTCCGCGCCCTCCCAGCCCGGCCCAAGCCGTTCCCAGGGTATCTCCGCCACCGCCCACCTGAACAGATGCCCCACCTCAGGCTGTCACTGGCGCCACAAGCCCCGAGCGTCCTCGCCTCCCCCTACGTGGGCTTTACCCTGGTTTCCACCCCGCCTTCCAAATCTGCCCACTGAACCCCGATCTTCAATACAATCTTGGCTGACCCGCTCAGGCATTGGTGATCCGTCCTTCAGAACGGACAGCACTGGCCGCCACCCGCCACCTCACGGACATGCGGCTCAGATCACTTCTGCCGTCCTGCAGTCCGATCTAAGCTCACACGTGACCTGACGGACCCCAGGCTCCACCGTAAACAGCGAGAAGAGGACTTTCGTGTTACGCTCTTTGTCCTACACACCAGCTGATGTCACGCACGGCACACGGCGAACCCTTTACAAGACGTCTGAGGTGTCCTTGTAGCAACGGTGACTGCCGTTGGAATCACTCCCAAGCTAGTATTCCTCTCCAGCCTGTACTCTGGGACACAGCGTCCCCGAGGTCGTCCCAGAAACAGACTCCTCCCCTTCGTGGACAGTCCGCTGCTGCCTAGGAGCTGAGGGCTGCCTGAACGACTCCCCACACTCATTAGAGGGAGCACCTCTACTATGGATTCTCTGGTGTTTGCTAAGATCTGACCTCTGTCTGAAGGCTTTGCCGCACTGGTCACATCGGTAGGGCTTCTCCCCAGTGTGGATCCTGTGATGCTGAATGAGGCTGGTGATGCCTCGGAAGGCGTTCCCACAGTCGTCACACTTGTACGGCCTCTCTCCGGTGTGGGTTCTCTGGTGTTCCGTGAGAACTGATCTCTGAGTGAAGGCCTTCTCACACTTATCACACTTGTAAGGTCTCTCTCCAGTGTGAACTCGCTGATGTTCTACAAGGCTTGTCCTCTGAATAAATGCTTTTGCACATACGTCACACTTGTAAGGTTTCTCCCCAGCGTGGATTCTCTGATGCTGAACAAGGCCACTCTGACTGAAGGATTTCCCACACTCCTTACACTGATGGCACTTTTCTCTGTGGTGGATCTCCTGGTGGGAAACCAGGGAGGAGTTATAAACGAAGGCTTTCCCGCACTCGCTGCACTCATAGGGCTTTGCCCCAGTGTGAACTCCTTGGTGTTGAGTGAGTATTGAACGCCGACTAAAACTTTTATTGCACTGAGCACAATGGTATGGTTTGTCTCTCGTGTGGATCTTGAGATGGTGAAAGAGGCCCGCTTTCTGGCTAAAGGCTTTGCCGCATTCGTTACAGTGGTAGTGTTTCTCTCCTGTGTGGAGCCTCTGATGTTGGTTAAGAGCCGACCAGCGGCCAAAGGCTTTGCCACACTCATTACATTTATACGGTTTCTCTCCGGTGTGTATTATTTTGTGCCGAATCAGCACGGTTCTCCCACGGAAAGTTTTCCCACATTCCTCACATTTGTAGGGCCTGTCTCCAGTGTGGACCCTCTGATGTTCTAAGAGGTTCAAGTGCTGACTGAAGGCTTTTCCACACTCCTCGCACTCATGAGGTTTTTCTCCTGGACAGACCCTCTGCTGCTCAGTCAGACGGAGTCTGTTCTCATCACCCGCAGACTGTTCACGTTCCCTGGAGTGTCCAGAAGACTCTTCTGTTTCTGCTTCGGATCCGTCCGCTTCTCTGCACCTAGCCGACTGGGACATGTCCCTTTCAAATCCGCTACACATATTCCCCTGCGGCGCCGCTTCTTCAGACACTTCTTGCGTTAGAGTTAAATTCCTGTACTTATTTCCAGTCTCAACACCTGAAACTGCAATGGATCACAGTTACTAGTTTCCACCTCATCAGACACTCATTATTCGGGTGAAAAACATATTAAGAACCCAGAGTTTCTGCAGGAGTGTACAATGGTATTAAAACATAGAACAGACCTAATACATAAAACACTCCAAAAATTGTTATGGAAAAGACCAGTAATCCAATAAAAACTGGGCAAAGGAAAAGTTGTTTCCAGGAAAGGAAATACAACAGCTCTTAAAGATGCCCACCTCAAAATAAGGGAAAAGCAAACTTGAGTATTGAGGTACAATTTGCACCCATCACCTCCGCCCATCAGTAGAACACTGTTCATGAAATGGGTATCACACATCGCCAGTGGGAGTGTAAACTGACCCGGGCTTCATACAGACCAACTTGTCAATATCCATCAAAATGACAACTGTATTTAATCTTGGGGCTGGTAATTCCACACATGGGAATTTATACTGAAGTACTCACACACGCTCACCACAGCACTACCTGTTAGAGCAAATCACTGGGGACAACTGGGGAATGGACAAGTTAATTGTGTGGTTCATCCATACATTAAAATTTTTTTTAACATTTACTTTTGAGAGACAGAGAGAGACAGAGCATGAGCCGGGGAGGGGCAGAGAGAAAGAGAGGAGACACAGAATCTGAAGCGGGCTCCAGGCTCTGAGCTGTCAGCACAGAGCCTGACGCAGGGCTCGAACCCACAAACCATAAGATCATGACCTGAGCTGAAGTCGGATGTTCAACTGACTAAGCCGCCCAGGCACCCCCATCCATACATTTTAATATTAAGGTGCTGTTAGGAAATAAAAAATATGGGGCGCTGGGTGGTGTCCGTCTGACTCTTGATTTCGGCTCAGGTCATGATCTCACGGTTGTAAGACAGAGTCCAGAGTCGGGCTTTGCTCTGAGTGTAGAGCCTGCTTGGGACTCTCTCCCCTGCTGCCCTTCCCCCCACTCATGTGCGTGCATGCATGCTCTATTTAAAATTTTTTTTAGGGGTGCCTGGGTGGCTTAGTCGGTTAAGCATCCGACTTTGGCTCAGGTCACAATCTCACTGTCCGTTGAGTTTGAGCCCCATGTCAGGCTCTGTGCTGACAGCTCAGAGCCTGGAGCCCGCTTCAGATTCTGTGTCTCCCTCTGTCTGCCCCTCCGCTGCTTGCACTCTGTCTCTCGCACTGTCTCAAAAAATAAACATTAAAATAAATAAATAAATAAATAAATAAATAAATAAAATAAAAAAAATTTTTTAAAACGCAAACCTTTACCATCTTAGTAATAAAGAGAAGAAAATGTATTTGCTTGAATGTGGAAAAACATATACATATAAAGAGATCTCTAGGGAAGCACATACAAGAAACGGAACAGTGACAACTCATCTCAGGGCAGGGAGAAGACCAGATGGCCGAGGGAATGAGTGGAAGGAAAACTTGTCACTGGGTAACTTTAAGTTTTTATCTTTGAACTATATGAATTTTTACCTATTTTTAAAAATTAAATGTAGAGAACACAGAGATAAGAAACATGGGGTCTTTCGCACATTCACCAACTTAACATTCCGCCACATTTGCTCTGTTGTTCCTCCTTTTCCTAAGAGTACACATATATATGCTTTCTCCTGAACCATCTGGAAACTGCAGACATCCTGGGCCAAAACCTGGTTACTGAAGGCAGGAGGACAGTAGCACCATCTGACAGGATAAAGGCCAGAAGTAGCAGGGAAGTCAGTATGAAGGAAAGTAACTATCAGAAGGACTCAATTAAGTGATCTCATAAAATACTGCAGGAGTGGAGAACAAAATATTAACATGAAGAGAAAACGAGAGTTGAAGCGTGACAAACCGAACCAGCTGAGAGTCCGTGCACGAGAGGTCGTCCTGACTGTGACGAGGAGAAACGGTACACGGAACTAAAGATGCCCCAGGTCCTGTGCCTGCCTGTCTTCCCTTCCTCCCAAGCTGCTCTGTCTTCCTTACCTTGCTCCTCCGGCTGGGTTCCAGATCCTGGAGATTCACACTTCAGCTGGGCAACCCCGGATGGGAGGGACATGCCGGGCTCCCGTCCTGTTCCCATAAGGGCCGTCTCCTGCAAGAGCGTGTCCTGTTGCTCAGTGTGGACAGGGACACGGTGGACACATTCATCCTGCCAACAGGAAACAACGGTTAGGATCCGATCCGAGGCAGTGACATCCGGCTCTCCGGCACCTGCGCTTCCTTCCAGACATCAGCCTGCTGGAACGCGCCTCATTCCTCAAAGCCTGTATACAAGCGACCTCCTCCAGGAACCCCGCCCTTGTGTTCTGAACCGCTAAAAAATGCTGGCTGTGCCACTGTCACGTCTTTGTCTTATGCTCAAAGTGGAGATGCGAGAGGAAGAAAATAGGAAGGAGAGAAGGAAGAGAAGGTAAAGGGAAGCAACGAGCACAAGAAAAGAACTTGGGCGAAATTAACAGAAGAGAAGAAGAAGAAAAGGACGGGGTAAGTGAAGAGAAATGATGGAGAAACGAGGCAAAAAGGCAGAGGGAACAAAGGAGAAAGAGGGAGGAAAGACAGGGGATGGGAGGAGGAAGCTGTTCCCTACAGTCTCTGCTCTTCTGAGGCTCCTCCCCCACTTCCTTCCAGGAGATGACCTTGTTCTCTCCTTGTCCAAGGTCATGGTCACATCAGAGATCACCCACTCTTTTCTTCATCACCCCCCACACACTTACTCCCTTCCACTTAGAGGAAGAGGCCTTTGCTTCATCAAGGCCCGTACCTTGTAACCTCAACTCTTGCCTTCAACCCCATCCCTTCCTGCACCTCTGACCTCTGCTCCCTAAACTCACTCACTCTGGCTTCCACTCCTCCACGGAATCACTCCCTCTTGTATTTAAAAATAAATCGTATTTCCCCAGCGTGGTATGAAAGGCAGCGATTCGGGGGCCACACTTAGTTGCTTCTTGGTTCAGGAGCTCCATGTCCCTGGGTGGTTTCTCAGACCGTGCATGACTCAGACTGTGCATGAGGCACATTGCGGGGGCACCGGCATACAACAGACCCTCAAGTTACCCCCCAATCCTGTAACAGCTACAGTCTGGGAGTAAGAAATCACCACACGCTGCCTCTACTTCCAACACAGCTTCGTTCTGTAACTTCTGACCCCAGAATAAGAGCCAAAGTCAGTAGGATGCTCTCAGAGGCAGACAGAAAAAGGTTTTCAGACCTCAAATTTGGAAGGAGAAAAAGGCCGGTACAGTGAGCTGTGCCTTCCTTCTGTCCCTGGATCTCTGGTGAGGCCTCAGAAATCAGGATGAAATTCCATCAGCCACCCCCAGCATGCTTTGAGGGAAAGGGCAGTACAAAAACAACATGTTTAAAACCAAATTACTTCTGCCCACACTTGGGAGTGCCATTCTTTCTTCTGGTTCTCTTCCCATCTCCCTGGCCACTCCCTCTCAGTTTCCACCGTCCTGTCGATCCTTTTGTCCCACAGCTTTAAATATCACCCACATTATGACAAGCTCCAATTTTGTTATTTCCAGCACACATCCCTCTGCTGAGTGGAGTTGCTTGCCCAACTTTTCCAACTGGGTTCTAAGAGGAATCTACAATTCAACACGTCCAAAACCTAGTAACTCTAGATTCCCGCCCCTACTCCAAACCTTCTTCTTTCCCCGCCTTTATCATCTCCTTGAATGACAAACCCATGTGACACGACGCGATGTTCAAACAAATCCCCTCAAGATCCAACTGCATCTCGCTGCTTCCACTGCTACTGTCACAGTTCAAGCCACTGGTACCTCCTGCCTGGATTAGTGCTGACCGGGCTTCCCTGCTTCGACCTTTGACCCTGGGCCTCCTGCACTCCCTACACCAACCCTAATCTAGGACTCTTCCAACAGAGCGGCTGGAGTGATTATTTTTAAAATTTAGGTCATAGGGCACCTGGGTGGCTCAGTCGGTTAAGCGTCCGACTTCGGCTCAGGGTCATAATCTCACGGTTCATGGGTTCGAGCCCCGCGTCGGGCTCTGTGCCAACAGCTGGGAGCCTGAAGCCTGCTTCCGATTCTGTGTCTCCCTCTCCCTCTGCCCTCGTCCTCCTCATGCTCTTTCTCTCAAAAATAAACAAACATTAAGAAATAAAAATAAATAAATAACATTTAGGTCAGATTAAACCTCTCTTCTGTTCAAAACCCTCCAATGACTTTCCATCTCAGAATAAAATCCAAAGTCCTTACAATGGCCTGTAAGTGCCCCCATGATTTGATCTCGTTCTAACTACCTGATTTCATCTCCTGCATCTCTACCACGATAAGCACATTCTCACCTGCCCACTATTTCCTCTGGCTGAATGTCCTCGGCCTAGGTGACTGCACAGCCTGGTCTCTGCTCTAAATGTCACCCCATCTGGAAGGCCTTCCCTCACCAGTCTGTCAAAAATCCCACAGTCTCCGCTTCATTCACTGTTTACCTTTTTTCCGCTTCATTGCTGTTTTCATATAGGATTTATCTCCACCTGGCACCACCTGATTACTACTCTCATTAGACTAGAATCTGTTTACAAGACAGAGGCAACTTCTGTGCTTTGTGCACTGCTGTGTTTCCAGTGCCTAGAATGGTGCCTGGTGCGTATTAAACATTCAATAAACGTCTTCTGAACGAATGAACTTTCCCCCAATCCACCATCCCCGATAGCCTTGAACTCTGTTAGGAGCACCTCAATTACACTAGTCTCTCAAGCTTGAAATCCCCCGCGCTTAGCCTAGAATAGATTGCTCCGTAGAGAGTTTTCCCTTTTTTATCCATCTAATCTAGCATTGTTTCCAATTAATACTTACCTAAGACATGCCTCATCCTTCATAGCCTGTCTTGACTCTACTTCAAACTCAGATCTTCAAACTCTGCCACATGTTCCTCCCCCTTGCCAATGCTGAGTTGCACTTCTTGTTTTATTACTTCCCTGTTTTATACTCTTCATACCAAGACTTCTGAGTCTTGATTCTATTGACATGTTGGGTCAGAAAAATCCTTGTTATAAGACGCCATCTTATACGTTATAAGATATTCCAAAACATCCTTACCCTTTAGCCACTCGATGCCAGTAGCACCTCCCCCCACTATGACAACCAAAAATGTGCCAAGACATCACCAAATGCCCTTTAGGGCAGAAAATTGCCACTGGTTGAGAACCGCTGCCTTTTATCAATGTTGGAACAAAACAGAACAGAATTCTACATAATTTGGTTAGATCCTGGCGTTACAGAAGCTCACTTAAAGAGAAAAGGTTAGAAGCTTGTGTCCTACAGAACAGACTCTACACTCCACAGGTGATACTCAAGGTCCTGGACTCTGTTCTCAACCCTTCTACTCACTACCCATGTGTCGGACCTAACTGGGCTCTACTACTCCAGGAATCTCGTCCCTGCTCTCTGAACCTTCCTCTCTGCTCTGACCTCACATTCCTCCAAGATGGTGACCTTGATTTCTCCATCTTTTAATCCTTTAATGGATGCAGAGCAGTGGATATACCTGCAAGACCTTATTTCTTAATTACTTGTATCCTGCAACAGAAGAGATGTCCCTTCCAAGAGACTGCTGCGCACCCGTTACGCTCACTTAACATTTTCTCTTAGAAATCTTATTTTTAAAGAAGACATCCAGATGGCTGACACGTGAAAAAATGCTCAACATCACTCATCATCAGGGAACTACAAAACAAAACCACAATGAGATACCACCTGACACCTGTCAGAATGGCTAACAGTAACAGTAATGCTAGTCAGGCAACAACAGATGTTGGCGAGGATGTGGAGAAAGAGGAACCCTTTTGCGCTGCTGATGGGAATGCAAGCTGGTGCAGCCACTCTGGAAAACAGTATGGAGGTTCCTCAAAAAATTAAAATGCTACGACCCAGCATTGCACTACTAGGTATTTATCCAAGGGATACAGGTGGGCTGTTTCGAAGGGACACATGCACCCCCATGTTTATAGCAGCACTATCGACAATAGCCAAACTATGGAAACAGCCCAGATGTCCATCAACAGATGAATGGATAAAGAAGATATGGTATATATGTATGTGTGTGTGTGTGTGTGTGTGTGTATGTGTGTGTGTATGTGTGTGTGTGTGTGTGTGTATACACAATGGAGTATCACTCGGCAATCAAAAAGAATGAAATCTTGACATTTGCAACTACGTGGATGGAACTGGAGGGTATTATGCTAAGCGAAATTAGTCACAGAAAGACAAGTATCATATGACTTCACTCATATGAGGAATTTAAGATACAAAACAGATGAATATAAGGGAAGGGAAGCAAAAATAATATAACAACAGGGAGGGGGACAAAACAGAAGAAACTCATAAATATGGAGAACAAACTGAGGGTTATGGGAGGGGTTGTGGGAGGGGGGAGGGGCTAAATGGGTAAGGGGCACTAAGGAATCTACTCCTGAAATCATTGTTGCACTACATGCTAACTTGGATGTAAATTAAAAAAATAATAATGAAATAAATCTTGTTTCTAATGTTTCTGAGTAGCATTTCATCAACTAGAAACCATAAGCTCATTACAGAAATACAGGATCCTCCCATAAAAAAGATATAAATAAGTTAGGTCTACATTAACCAAATTTCCATGACTTGGTGGAATAATGCTGTCCTTCGCTCTGGCCTACAAATCCGTAACTTACCTTATCTCAATCACAAACCATCTCTCATTTTCTCACCTGCTCTCCAGGCTCGTCCAGCTCCCGTTCCAGATCCTCCAGCACGGTCACCACCTCGTCCCCGCTCTCCGGGTGCTGTCCCCGCACCCAGGCCTGGAGCTCCTCGGGCAGGATGGTCAGGAACTGCTCCAGCACCAGCAGCTCCAGGATCTGCTCCTTGGTGTGTGTTTCTGGGCTCAGCCACTGGCGGCACAGCTCGCGGAGCCGGCGCAGCGCCTCGCGGGGTCCAGGCGTCTCCTGGTAGCAGAAGTGTCTGAAGTACTGTCGGAAGACCTCCCTGCTGTGGGTGTTGTTCTTCTGCAGGTTCTGATCCCGTCTGGTGGTATTCCTGTACCCCTCCTCCTCCTCCACCTTTACTTCCAGAAGCGCACCCTGTTCCTCGTGGGCCGGCGCAGCCCAGGCCGACGCCATCGCGGCCGTGCAGAAGCTCTAGCGGTGCTTCCAGCAAGGGTGGACCTGAGGGAGAAGCCGTCGCTTTTAACACAAGCTACACCATAAGCGAAAACTGCAAATTCTAACAATTTACTTCTGCGCTTTGCAAGCCACCCCCAGGGTAATTCACGACACTCACGGAAACTGAATACGAAAGACTTAAGAACACATTAAAGAGAAAGATTCGGTAAAAGGTGCTAAGGGTTTAAGGACTTCACAAAGGCAACACTTCCATTTAGCCCTAGAATAAAGGACGACCAAATGGAACACAACTAACGTTCAGAGCAAACAAGTAATAATAAAACACTGAGACGACCTCTTTTAACGGGCAGGCGTGTGGCGGAAAGCACGAAACCGGCGCGGCAGCCCCGCAGCAGATGAAAGGGCGGCGGACGCCGCTCCCGAAAGCTGCCCCCCGCCCCTGCGGCTTCTCGGGCCGGCGGGGAAGGGCAGGGGAGAGCTGCAGCACCTCGCTCACCTGCAGCTCCCGAGGCCGGCAGCCGGGTCCCTCCAGGGGAGACCACGGGTCACGCGGTCCAAGCCGCCGGGGGCCCGAACAGCCCACAGCGCCCCACAAAGGCCGGAAGCGAGCCGGGCGGGAGCAAGCGCACTTCCGCTCCAGCCTCAGGAAGGGGCGGGCACTAGCCGGGCGGATCCCGCGCTGCCCCACGAGGTCCCGAGAGTTGGCCCGGTGGGCGCGAGCGCACTTCCGCTACAGCCGGAGGCCCCACGGGTCGCGGCAGGTGGCCAGGAAGCTGGCTGATGTTGCAGGTCTCGGCCCTGCCGGTCCCGCCCGCCGTCCCCGCTGCCCCGCCCCACGGTGAGCGAGGCCTGGCACACCTGGAATCGGTGCCACTTTGTCATGTGTGTAATTCATTTTATAGATTTTTAGCGTCAACTTGCCAGTGTTTTGTTGAGGACTTGGCGTTTCTGCTCGTGGGACGTCTTGGCCCGTCGTCTTCCCTTCTGTGACTTCGTCCGATTCTGTAGGCTCCGCCGCGTGGGTGCCAGCCCCAGGCACGACCTGCGCGCTGCGAGTCTTGTCACCGGTGCAAGTGCCAGGAGAAAGCACCTGCGCGTCCAGGGGCAAGACACGGGAAGCCGAGGAGCAGAGTTCCTGTCTCGTACACGCGGGAAACCCAGGGATGTAGGGGCACCGAATAGACGTTAGTTTATTACTAACATGTGGACAATTTATAAACCAGGTGATTCTAACATTTAAAAAGTGCCGTCTCCTGTGATATTTTGATAAGCCTTCTAACTACTTCTAAAATGAAAAGAGAAAAATTCACTCAAATGGTGAAACTGTAATGTCAGATCACTTTGTTACTTTGTACATAAAAAATGAGCATAGATACACTTGATTAGCTCAGTCATGCTGGGTGTCTTTAGGGAAGTTAAAAAGGAGGCAAGAAAGGAGAAAAAAAAGTAAACAATTATATAGAGAATCCAAAAAGAACTTTATTATTTTTCCCCCAGGCTTTATATCTGGGTGGATAAGGGTATTTTGGAAAATTAAAGATGACTACAAATTTTTCCATGCTTTTCCTGGTTAGCTGTGGAGTCTATGTCATTTCCCCTTGAGTCTTGAGTGGGCTTGAGGACAGCTCAAATAAAATACAGCAAAACTGATGCTGTTTTAGTTTCCCAGCCTGAGCCCTTAAGGACAGCAGCAGCTTTCACTGTTTTTTGGAACAATTGCTCCTGGAGTCCTGAGCCACCACAGAAAGAGTCCGACGGCCCTACTGCAGAGATCACATAAGGAGGCCCCAAGACCGTCCTAGCTGTTCTTGCCCCAAGGCACTGGGCATGGCAGTGCAGCTTGGATTTTCCAGCAAACCCAGCTGCCAGATAAACACCACCAAGTGCCACTGTAAGATGCCACACGAAATGGAAGAAACTTCCAGCTGAGACCTCGCCAAATTCCTGGCCCAAAATCTCATGGGATGGTTATTCTAAGCCACTGTTTCATTTTTTTGTTTGCTTGTTTGTTTATTTACTTTGAGAAAGCATAAGCAGAGGTGAAGCAGGGAGGGAGGGAGACAGAGAACCCCAAGCAGGCTCCGCACAGTCAGCCCAGAGTCTGATGTGGGGCTTGAACTCACAAACTGTGAGATCATGACCTGAGCCAAAATCAAGAGTCGGATGCTTAACCCACTGAGCCACCCAGGCGCTCCCAACTATATTCTTAAGTGCCTGTAGAAGCCAAAGTAAATCTAGAGGAAGGTAACATCACTCAGAACCTTTCAGAACCTCAGCTTTTTTCCACAAATTTTCACACGTAGTGTGACTCTTGATCTTGGGGTCCTGAGTTTGAGCTCTACACTGGGGGTAGGGATTACTTTTAAAAAAATTTTAAAAACTGAAAAAAAAAAAACCATTTTCTTTGTATACAGTCTGTGATGCATATAGCATACAAAATATGTGTTCAACTCTTCAGGTTATCAGCAAGTCTTCTGGTCAATAGTAGGCTCTTGATGATTAAGTGTTTGGGGGTCAAGTTATACTGAGATTTTTGTGTAGGGGATCAGCACCCCTAACCGCATGTTGTCCAAGGGTCAACTGTACTATACTCAAGAGTAGGAAAAGATCATTGTTTATGGTGGTCGCAATGAATAATTAACCTGATCATCTTTCTCCTGTAGAATTCAAAATAAAGAGAATCCTAACAATTTCCCTGAACTTAATGCAATGTAAAATAATGGTTTTTGTTTTTCTTTGTGACTCTAGGATTGCTTACTTTATTTTTACCTGCCTTTCCTGGGCATTTGAGTTTGCTTATTCTCCCTTGAACACTAACTTGGGTCTTTTCTGTTTTCCTAATACAAATCAATACACCTCTTTTTGAAAAAAAGATGCACCTGGGGCTCCTGGGTGGCTCAGTCGGTTGAGTGTCCAAACTCTTGGTTTCAGCTCAGGTCACGATCTCACGGTTCGTGAGTTCAATCTCCATATTGGGCTCCCTGCTGACTGTGGAGCCTGCTTGGGATCCTCTCTTGCCACTTCCCTGCTCATGTGTGCACACTCTTTCTCTCAAAAAAAAAAAAAAAAAAAAAAAAACTTTAAAAATAAAGATGCATCTTTCTTGTCTGGAGTCTTAACTGGGGGCTACATGTCACACATCATACCCTAGATAGGAACGGAAGGCGCAAAAACTCACCATGTCATTACTAAAAAGATGTTGAACAAGTTTTTTGACTTGGCAAATCATAACTGCAGCATTTAAAATAATTAACCATCTAATAACATTCCTATTTGTATTTTATACATAACTTAAATTTTCACTAAAATAATTTAACAGTCCAAGCTTTTGTGAGAACTGTATTTAAGAACTAATTAAGGGGCGCCTGGGTGGCGCAGTCGGTTAAGCGTCTGACTTCAGCCAGGTCACGATCTCGCGGTCCGGGAGTTCGAGCCCCGCGTCAGGCTCTGGGCTGATGGCTCGGAGCCTGGAGCCTGTTTCCGATTCTGTGTCTCCCTCTCTCTCTGCCCCTCCCCTGTTCATGCTCTGTCTCTCCCTGTCTCAAAAATAAATAAACGTTGAAAAAAAAAATAAAAAAAAAACTAATTAAAACATCTGGAAATCTGAACTGGTGGTCCATAAGCAGCCCTTTGAATCACTAAAATAATGTAGCTGCTTGAGGAGACTTAAAAAAATTTTTTTTCAATGTTTATTTTTGAGAAAGAGTGCAAGTTGGGGAGGGGCAGACAGAGAGACACAGAATCTGAAGCAGGATCCAGGCTCTGAGTTGTCAGCACAGAGCCGGACACAGGGCTCAAATTCACGAGCTGCGAGATCATGACCTGAGCTGAAGCTGGACATTCAACTGACTGAACCACCCAGGCACCTTGCTTGAGGAGACGGTTAAGGAAAAGTAAATGGCTTGTTCTGTTGAATCTGACAAGGTTTTGAGGGACATTCTGAAAGGCCAGTTCCCATCAAAGACCACCCAGAGGTCTGGTATGAAGAAATTCTGCCTTGCTGATTTCACATGCTGGACACTTTAAGAGTCTGTTCTGTTTTGTTTACAGAGAGCAAGCGAGCACAAGCAGGGCAGATGGGCAAGAGAATCTTAAGCAGGCTCCATGCCGAGTGTAGAGCCTGACATGGGCCTTGATATCACAACCCCAAGATCATGACCTGAGCTGAAATAGACACTGAACTGACTGAGCCACCCAGGCTCCCCTAAAATTTTTAATGTTAGATGAGATGCTACTGTTCACAGGCTTTTCCATTCACATTTATCAACTTCTCACACTCTCGAGTTTTCTGGTATTTAATAAGGAATGAAATATCCAGGAAAATTCTTACTACATTGATTAAACGAAGAGTTTCTCTCCAACACAGACTCTGATAGTGAAAAATCTGTGTTCTGACTGTAACCTTTCCCACACTTGTTAAGATGGTAACACCTCTCCTTGGTGTGAAGTCTCTGGTCCTGGTTAAGGGCTGACCATCCAAGGCTTTACCATACTTGTCACTTTTATTATAGGGTCTCTCTCCAGCATGGGTTCTCTATGATGAACTAGTCCAGTGTCTGCACTGAGAGCTTTTCCATATTCTCCATATTTGTGGGTCTAATTCAGTGGGAATTCTCTTATCTTCAATGAAGCCAGCACTCTTGGACTAAAAGCTTTTCCACATTTCTCATTTTCATGGCATTTCTCCTGTGTATCTCAGATGCTGGATAAGGATGGAGCTCTGAAACTCATTCCACATTCATCACTTATGCAATCATAGATCTATTTCTAGGGTTCTCTGGTATTTTGGGACTTCTACATAATTCAGGCACTTAAGAATATTGCCATCAAATCTAGCAGTGTGTCCCTGTTGGCATGTTATTTCTTCAGATTTCTTCTACTTTGGAAACACCTTCTCATTTTCCATTTTGACCAAATCACCTGAAAGAAGAGATTGAAAATTTCAGCCTAATTCCCTCATTCACACATACCTTACTCAGTTACTTGCTCACTGAACAAGTCTCATTCAAACTACATGCTAGAGGGAAGAAAAAAAAAATGTTTCATGTAAGACAGATGTGTATTGAGTTTATGACATAAACTATAGTGTGTTACTTTAATTTTTTTTATTATTTAAAAAAAATTTTAATGTTTATTTATTTTTGAGAGAAAGAGCAAGCGGAGGAGAGGCAGAGAGAGAGGGAGACACAGAATCCGAAGCAGGCTCCAGGCTGAGCTGTCAGCACAGAGCCCGATGCAGGGTTTGAACTCACAAACTGTGAGATCATGACCTGAGCTAAAGTCAGATGCTTAACTGACTGAGCCACTAGGCGCCCCTATAGTGTGTTATTTTTAAAAGGGAAGGGTGTGCATGTACACATGTGCCTATAATAAACAAATAATAAAAGGATAAACCATTAAAGAGCAAAAAAGGTTACCTATATGAGAGAGGGAACAGGAGGAGGAAAAGGAGAATTTCCTTGAAAACATTTTATAGATTTCATGTATAAAACTTTGTATTTCACATAATTTAAAAAATGAAAAAAAATTTTTAAATAAAAAATAAAATAAAAAAAGCAATCCCTAAACATTGAAACAGAAATGAAACAAACTGAATTTAAATGTGTACCTGCTGGTGACATAACCACACAAAAGAGAAATTATTTCCAATGTCCTTTGAAGAGTAATTTTTTTGTATATACCCAATGATATAGAACTTAAGGACAAAAGAATGGAAAAATCAGGCACCACCATTAAGCTGTTTATAAAAACCATATTTGATGGTAATGCTAACATTTTTTTTGAGGCCACTGAGATACTGTGGGATAAAACAGATGAGTATTTGATACTCTATCATTCCCGGTGTCTTTGAGAAGTCTCTAAAAGGAGATGCAGATGAAAGATTAAGGCCCTGAATTTGAACTCGAACTGTCAGTATGAATTCACAATACATACTTTATCTTAAATTCTTCC
This sequence comes from Lynx rufus, assembly GCF_022079265.1. NCBI lineage: Eukaryota > Metazoa > Chordata > Mammalia > Carnivora > Felidae > Lynx > Lynx rufus. The sequence goes on from NW_025814878.1 coordinate 144,617,413, forward strand.
TAGCTCTGAGCACTGAAAGGCCTAGGAACAATGTCCAATAACAATATGAGCATTCCTAGCACCTTATCTTTGGTTTTAAAATACCATTTCTTACTAAACAGAATCTGGGGTCCTTGGGAAAATGATTGATTTCAGGAGGAGGAAAGGAATTAGAGGAGTTTATACTTCTTTTTATACCAGAAGCAAGAAAGCTGTCAAATGCCTAGACTCATGTCATAAATATAGGAGACCAGCAGCTGAGAAGTGTGCAGAAGAGAAACCCACCATGTAAGACAAGAAGCCTGCTGCATAAGCTTCAGTTTATTTGTTCCATAAACGTCAAATCATTCTGGACAGCTAATTTTTAATAAAGACCTGATTAAAGTAAAAACGAAAAATAATTTGGTATCTGTACAATGGAACTTATGTCAGCCATATGTATACATTACATGTAACTCTTGGAAAATGTGTCCATAATGTAATACTAAATTTAAAAGTAGTGTCAGTTGGTATGTTCAGTATGATTACAATTTGGGCATATATGTGTGCTTGTCCAATGAGCACATAAAAATACTAAATAAGTTTTGTTTTCTACACGAAGTCTTTGAAAATGCACATTTAACAACTTTTCTATTGTATGTAGCCTTTGAGTCATTTTCTATTGGCTTCAATGTAGAAAAATGCTGTCCTGCCTTTGGCATAAAAGGTCAGGCCCAGGGAAGCTGGCAGTATTCAGTTAGAATGGAGAAACAACCATTCAATAGAAGCAGGATTTTCAACGTCAGTGCAAAGTAGTGAAGGGAGAATGACAATCAAGGTTAAAACAATGTGCTTAGAGGGACAAGGTAAAAATGAAACAAGACATCAAGTGAAAGGTAGGCAAAAGGTTTAGTGATGAGGTTCATTTGGAAAAACGCAAAAGACATTTCTGATCTTTTCCCCGGTAGGATCTCCTCTTTCTCCTCAGTAGATTCAGATCGAGCTGCCCTGTTTCTGGCTGGAGCTGCCCTGCCCTCCCCGCCCCGTGAGTCTTAATGCTGCTGCCAGCCAAGCCATTTGCCCTTAGGGCCCTCGTTTGCCCTTCCTGTCCCCACAGGAGGACAAAGGACCCAGGGACAATTAGAGAAATTTGACCAGGGTGATATCTGCTAGGGTTCTAGAGCTTAGATCCCAGTATTAATCGGGGAACAGAAGAGGAGGACAGAAAGCAGAGTTTCCTTTGACCTACAAGGACAGGGAATAAATGGACAGGGAGGGGAACACAACTCTGGCCAATGCATCTTAGCCATTTCCTCTCACTACACTTGAGAGGAAACTTCAAGTCTCTGCTCTCTCTCTGGAGAGAATACCCGCCTCTGGTAATAGATTGTTTCTTCCTTATCTCACCTTCCTCCTGGATGGTCCAGCTTCCTCAACAAGCCCCCAGTCCAGTAACAGCCTCCGCCCTATACACTGGATGCTGCCCCGCACCCAGGCCTGGAGCTCCGGGGGCAGGATGGTCATGAGCTGCTCCAGCACCAGCAGCTCCAGGATCTGCTCCTTGCTGTGCGTCTCGGGCCGCAGCTACTGGCGGCGGAGAGCCTGCCTGGAGCCGGACTCCCGAGGCCCAAGGGAATCCTCCTAACAGAACTGCCAGGAGTTTTGTCCGAAGAACTGTCAGAAGCACCACTTCTGTGCAGGCTAGATGCTTTAACTATTTGACATCCCTTCTGTTCTTCTGCAGCCCAAAAGGGTTGGACTGAATCATTCCTGGGCAAAGCAGTTCACCACAACAGTAGCAGGGGCTTAATAAGGCTGGTGATAAGGCATAACACATCACTGTTAACAGAGATCAACTCCAAACTAAGAACATATTTACTCAGAGTGAATCGCTATGGTCAAGTCAATGATTTGAAGGTAAAGACGCCCTGTAAAAGATAAGACAAGCACAAAATGTCATTAGAAAAATGTCCTAAAATTGACTTACAGACAATTCGGTTACTTTAGGACTAAAGAACAATACTAGTAGCTTTTAGATCTAGAAACTGAAGTGAAATATTCAGATAACGTGAAATATCCCGATAACAAAAACAATGCAAACAGCTTTGCTTACTTGAATTGCGTGTCACAGATTTAGTCAATCATATTTATAAATCAACCTCTCTGTGCCAAGAATTATGCTAGATTCTTTCAAAGGCATTTTTAGTTTTAGAAAAGAACAGTGTGCATGTCAGTTGGGGTGTCCCACATTTGAGTTAGGGGTCCCAAGTCAATTAACCAAAGCCCCCCTTGTATACAAACCCAGTGAGTATTTTTCAGTCCTTTACTTACCAGATGCCTCTACAGCTCCTAACACTCTAACCACTCCCAATCTTCTTTTTTTTTTATTTATTATTTTTTTTTAACGTTTATTTATTTTTGAGACAGAGAGAGACAGAGCATGAACAGGGGAGGGGCAGACAGAGAGGGAGACACAGAATCTGAAACGGGCTCCAGGCTCTGAGCTGTCAGCACAGAGCCCGACGCAGGGCTCGAACTCACGGACCGCGAGATCGTGACCTGGCTGAAGTCGGACGCTTAACCGACTGCGCCACCCAGGCGCCCCCAGTCCTAGGTCTTAAAAACACCTCAACACCACCAAAAATTAACTCATCATTTTCCCCTCATAATCAATGGCTCTTCCAAAATTACTCATTTCTTTTTTTTTTTTTTTTTTTAACTTTACTTTGCTCCGGCACTGTCAGCACAGAGCCCAACTAGGGCTCCCACAAACCACAAGATCTTGAGCCGAAACCAAGAGCTGGACACTTAACGACTGAGCCATTCAGGCGGCCCTACCCATTTCTTTAAGAAGGACACATTCATTCCCCTTACCATCTATCTAATCCAAAAACCTAATCATCCCTAACTATGTTAAAAATAAAGCTCGTAATACGTACTACGTGCCGGGCATTGTGCTCAGCACCTTTTCAACAATCTTTCTCCCTTAGACATCAAGTGGAGTTAAATCCGCGTCTTCCACACAATCCACTCCACCCTCGTCACTTCCACGGCCAGCACCTGGCTTTCACCAACTTACAGTACCGGCTCTTTCCGTGACGCCTGCGCATCTCTTGCTTCCAGTCGTACCCCCTTCCAATCCACCCTCCTGGAATTTCTAGAAGCCTAGTAAGATGACGCTACTCCCGTGCGTGAAGACAGGGACTCCCGTCTCTGCGGAGTCCGCCTCCCAGAGCAGCGTAGCCGGGCCCTGCTCCCTTCTGCGAGGCAGTGTGCGCACACACATCGCGTGCATTCTGTGCGGGAGCCGTCGCACGGAAAGGACGGAGAGGCACACTACCTTTTCAAGTCCAAGTTCCCTGGGGTATCGCAGCTGTCACCTGCTCATCCTCTCTGCCCCGGCCACAGCACACCCACCTTCCCTCGGCTGCCTCCGGCCGCCCGTTTCCGCTCAGCTCTCCGCCTCACCGGGAGATGCCCCCACCCCCGGCTCCGGGCATCCCCGCGGTATCGCAGGGGTGTTCCCCTCTTCCCCACGGCACTGTGAGCTGGAGGGGTCTTAAAAGCACCTGGAGACGCGCACTACGCGACCGGCAGCCCATGTCCGCTCGAAGGACGCGCTCACTTCTCAACGTTCTCTGAGCCGAGGAAATCACACTTTCCTCCGTTTTCTAAGTCCTGAGACCCCGTCACCGTACGTCCTCCGAGACGAACCCTCCCGGCACAGGCGTGCAAGGTCATGACCACCGCCACGAAGGCCTCGATGAAAACAGGACTCCGGAGGGGGACAGAAAACCACCGCCGGCCGTAAAGACGCACCAGCGCCCGGAGCCCCGAAGCGGGTGGTCCGCGCAGCGCTCGCGTCCACGTCCGCGGGCGGCGACACAGACGAGCCTGCCTCTCGGGGAGCGGCCACCAAGCCTCGCGGGCGCCTCCCGCCGGAAAAGGCTCGCGCTAGCTGTGTCTCACACGAGACCGGAAGTACGTCACGACGCCCGGGCACGCCTCCACCCGCTCCTCACCGCCCCTCTAGGAAGCACAGAGGTCCCGCATCTCAGTGGTTGGCCGGCTCCCACCGCAGGGGCCCTCGGTGGCCTCTGCACAGCGCAGGCGGTTCACCGGGTGTCCAGCAGCCACTCAGCCTGGGCCCGTCTCTCTGTTACACTGAGGGAATGCGACGCAGTCCTCCGTTCCCTAGTACCTTGGTCCCGTGATACCCATTGTCCACTCGGCCCCCAGGGTCCGAAGCAATAATCGATACCCACCCGAGCAAAGCGGCATTAAGAGGGGCAGGTGCTGGCTTGCTGTCCACCGTCTCAATCTTTGTGCATGTGACTCCGGTCCTTTTGAGTAACCTAACCACTTACAGATCCCTGACTCTGCAGAATTAGCAGAAAGTGAGGGGAAGCCACACACCCCGTCCCCGCTGTGAATGGCCCCAGGGCAACTGCGGAATGTGGGGCCTGGTCAGCCTGTGTTTGGTACCCTGCGGTGTTAAGAGCGCTCTGGTTGCACAGCCCGTGAAGAATGTGCATCAATTATGATAACTTAGGAAACTTGGCACAATATCTGGACCTCATTCATCCTAGCTACTTGCTTCAAACGGCTTGCCCTCTGCCTTATTCCTGCGAGGTTGTGATCTGGCGTGCTATATTCCCACGCTTCCTCTGTATGTTAGAGGTGAACAGCCCATACTGGTCCATCGATCCTATACCACTGAAATGCTCCTATGCTTCTGGAACGTCATCTCTCTCGTCTGGTAAGCCATAGTCTCAACAGGCTCATCTTAGGTAACTAGCTATTTTAAGCGTGTTGTTGTTTGTGGGTTTTTTTTTGGGGGGGGGCTTTTCTGGGTGGGTGTCGTTTTTATAGGCATACCCACCCCTTCTTACCTAATCCAATAAATGTGTTAACGGGGATTATTTCAAACCAGGCAGATGGTGGCTACTTTGGTCTAGGTGGCTACACCTAAACATCCCACAGCCTCCTTCATAGATGCTCTACCTTAGCTTTCATGAGAACATTGTATTCTTTCTGTCTCTTCTTCTTCTATCTCCTCAGCAGGAAAAGTCTTAAGTAGGAAGACCATACATCCTGATTTATGCCTCTTGGCTGGCTGTAATTATTAACAGCAATCCCTTTCATTCTCAGAAGTGTCCTAGATTGGGCAATACATTATATATAGTTACCTCAAGTCTGACAACCACCGATACACTAGCTGAAATGCAGATTCCCAGGTCCTGCCCTCACAAACATTCAGCCAGTCTGTGGTAGTGCCCAGGAAACTGCAGTTCAAACAACCCAGGTGATTCTAACACAGGTATATATTCAGAAGCAGCGGCTTCATCATAGAGCTGAGACGTTGGCATGGAAAACTGGGTGTGAGTCCAGAGAGACCTAAAAAAAAGAAATCAGTGATTTACACACTGTGCTTGCCTCCTCTTTGTTACCTAGAGCACTGAGAAGAGTGAGGAGTGAAAAGCAGTGGGACTCTTTTCACTGCTAAGACACATGGACCAATTGAGAGCCGGAGGGCTAATAGGTATTATTTATGGACAAAGCACGTTTCTTGGTAACAACGTCTCTTTTTATTTATTCCTTCTCTTTGGTCACCACTTGTTGGCCTAATCCAGTTTTAGCGTGTAAGTTTGCCTGGTTCCTTTTTATGTTCTCACATTTCGTTCTTCCTTTTCCTTTTTCCATCCTGTTTTGTTGCTGCTGTTGCTGTTTGCAGAGGCCTAAAAGGTTCTGAGCCTCCAAGTCCAAGTGCCTGTGAAACCTTATATAATTCACAATGATCTTTGTTCACAGTTTTGTTTTAAAAATTTTTAAGATTTTTAATTTTAAAATTTTTAATGTGATTAAAAAATAGATCACAACGAGTGTTTAACCACTTTGGACTTCACTTTTCTCATGCAGGTATGAAATTGCTCAACTCAAAATTTCTTCTTAAAGCTAATATTTTCTGATTTTTTGTTAGGAAACTCCTATAGCGCAATAAAATACTTTCAATGATTCCATTATGCTTTAACAAAGTGTTCCGTGACCTCTGCATCTGGCCCCCACCCCTGCACACTCATGGCTCTTGAGCCTGCCTTAGCTGGGCCTTCTTCACCCTGTTTCCTCTATTGGAGATACTTTCCGCTATCTTCCAGCTCCTTCTACAAATAATCTACTTTCCTCTCAACTTTTACGTTCTCTCTCAACTTCTAACTCAACATTTAACCAGTGACACACATGTATACTGGTACATAGATTTCAAAACTGCTCCTGAGAAGATACTTCATATTTTATAATTTTGACTTTAGATATGCCATTGTTTTAAAATTTTCTCAGAGATATTTTTTGTCTTATTGGAAAAATGTAAAACAATCTTCCACTATAAATTGTTTTTTAAAGGAAAAATATTGTCAGATAGAGAAAATAGAAGTCATTTTCAAAAACAAAATCTGGACAGAGACTTGGTTCTCCTTGAAGATTTGGTTCCTCAAATAAAAATTATAGTGAAAGAGAGTCTTCAGGGCTCTTACCTACAGCTCTAGATAGCTTTCAGTTGCAAAATTCTCAGTCATTTCTTGACATACAGTGTTCACTGTCCTAACAATGCTCAGAGGGGTGCTGTACTATCCCTCAAGAACCAGTAAGGCTTTTTTATATTTTTAGTAATCTCTACACCCAACGCGGGGCTCAAAATCATGACCCTGTGATCAAGAGTCACACACTCTTCTGAGTGAGACAGCCAGGCGTCCCTCGAACCAATAAGTCTTTTTAATTGGATTTGAATCAGTACTTCTTACACCTTGCTCAGCCATAAAACTGACTAGTCTTTCAGACTGGGGCTTTTCAAAGGCATAAGGAGAGATGGTTACTGGTTTACAGAGCAGCTGAAAGGAGATCAATGCCAGAGACTTGATGGGTTGAGTGAAAAGAGCCAGGGTAGAAAAAGAAAAGAGAAGTGAGGGTAATTCAGAAATGTAAAGGGAGACAACACCTAAGAGCACCCTGCCAGGAAGGCTGGAGTAATCATAGGAAAGGCCAGGGCCTACATGCCCCTGTCTAGCGGTTAAGTCAACTAATGACAAATGTGCATCCCAGATAAAAGAATTAGAAGAATAATCCGTATCAGAAAACAAGGCAAGTTAATTTGGTGAACTGTCAGTAGTTTTAATCATGTTAACCATCACTGCACTCGAGTGGTATATGCCCCTACAGCACATATAACATCTTTTCTTTCTTGGCATTTTTATCAGTTATTGAGAAAATTTAGAATTTTTGAAAAGCTGTGAAAACAAAAACAAGCACAAAACAAACCAAACATTCAATCTTCGATTGCAGCTGTAAAAACAATCCATTAGAACTATATCCTTTAAAATCCTGATCTGTTCATATTTTAAATCTTTTAAGAGCTGATATAATGGAATTATCCAAACATGCTGTTTTGGCATATGCAGAGGTACCTGTGATGCTTACAAACTCAGATTATTAGAGTGTATGTCTCATATTACTGAATGGAATATGTGTTTACTTGAGAAGTTGATTTTATTTCAAACTTAAGTCTACTATATCTTTCTTCACTTTAAAATCTATAAGTATTTCCTTTGGAAATAGTTAAACCTCAAGATACAGTAAAATACAACCTTGAGAAAATTTAAGATTTTTGAGAAGACCTACAGTTACCCATAAGCGGCGACACTAATGGTTTGAAATGCTGAGAATACCTAACAGAGCTAAATACACGAGACTGAAACCATCCCCATCACTCTGCATTTCTCTGTAGAAGAATTATGTCCACCTCTAGTTGCCAAAACCCTGTTTTCCAGCTCACGTGGCTGTTTTCCAGCTCACGTGGAAGTTAGCTTTTAAAGTTTGACTTGAAGTACATTTGGGAGGAGAATGAAATAATTTGTAACATTTCAAAGTAGTGGTTGTGCATTTACACCAGTGTGTTAAAGTATGGAGCATCAGCAAATGAGATACTGTCCACCTGTAAACAGAGAGGAGGCTGGCTGTTTCTCTAAAGATTGTATTGTTTCATGAACACAGCAAGGGGTTGAAGAGTGTAAATATACACCATCTTTCCGTGGAACAAAGGAAATAAGTTTTATATATGTTCACATTTTCTTGTATTTCCATGAAGAAACACTGAAGATATGTAAGATACTAGAAAAATGGCTACCTATGAGGGAAAAGATAGGCTCCCTTTTTAATGTTGCTTTCATACTTGAATCAGATGAAGAATGAATTATCTTCTTGAAAAGTCCCTCTAAGTAAATTAAAAGTTAAAAAAAAAAAATCATTCACTACAAAAATAAATAAGGGGCACATGAGTGACTCAGTTGGTAAGCGTCTGACTTCGGCTCAGGTCATGATCTCGCGGTTTGTGGGTTCATGTCCCGCGTCGGGCTCTGTGCTGACAGCTCAGAGCCTGGAGCCTGCTTTGGATTCTGTGTCTCCCTCTCTCTCTGCCCCTCCCCTGCTTGCGTTTTGTGTCTGTCTCAAAAATAAATAAACGTTAAAAATAAATAAATAAAATGCCCCAAATGAGGGATCAGTGCAAGGAGTCCTTCCTGCAACTCGGCTGTAAACCGAACAGAGCAACATGCACAGACGGGAGGCTTTTATTGAGCTGTGCCTCAGTGCCTTCTAAATCCTGGAAGTTCCTTCTAACCTCAGTGCCTTCTAAATCCTGGAAGTTCCTTATACTAGTCATTTCTACGTGGTGATAAAATGCTTCCAGATGCTTAGAAAGAACACTAGGAATCAGGAGACAGGGTTCCAACTCCAGCTCGGTGAACCAGCTGAAAGGTCCGCAGTCACTTCCAGCCTCCGTTTCTGTATCATATAAGGGGCACAGAAGTTATCTGTAGGGTCCCTTAAGATGTTTCTATCATGGTTAAGTGACCTGCAGTGTATTTGGTACTCCAATCTGAATTGTCATCACCATAGATTCCCATTTCTTTGTGTCCTAGGCTTAGTATAAAGTTTGGTAAACGTTCAATCAATGTTAAGGGAAAGAAGTTTTTTTAAGCATGACCTTGGTGGTAATTAATAGGTAATGCTGAGAAGCATGGAGCTTATAAAAAACAATCAACGTGGAAGACTGATCATACTTTTCAACTTCTGTAGATGTTTGAAATTTTGTATAACTAAGGGTTAAATAAAGCAAGCAAAATCCAAAAATGCTTTAAATCACAGGAAAAATGCAAAGAGGCCTATATTTTCGTAATGAAGATCAGAAGTGAGATACCAGATTTTTAGAGAAGTTTCTTGGTCTACACAAATCTGAAATCTCGAGCAACAGTAACACATTGATGTGTCCTCACTTGGGTCCTTGGTTCCTCACTGAAGGCGGAGTCAGTGGAACTCTACAGAGTTCTTAACAGGGAGAAGCCTTCTGTGTATCTATGGGAGGATTTATCTGTCCCCTTTTGTAGGTTAAAAAGCAAATTATCATATCTTATGAGAAAACAAATCGTTTAAGTTGCAAGTTTTACTGCCATTATTCTTAAATTAATTTTTAAATACTCAAACGACTTTTAACATAATTGTGTATTCAGGTAGCATGAGTTTTCCTAGAGCACACCTGGAGAACTTTCTGCACAGACAGGCGTGGGACCAGTTGATGAAGTCACCACAACATTGTTCACTACTGCAAACACGGATGTCACAGACCCCAGAGAAGCTGACAGATGGACTTAACATATTATGCTTCTCTCAGCATAAAAACACGGACACCTTCCACAGTCTGCACTCCAGAGGACCGAACGATTCTTTTCCTAGGACTCTGCTTCAGGGACAAAGTGAGAGCCTGCCCCACCACCTCCACTAGGGTCCGACACCGGGAGCCTCTGCCCTACCTGCTCCCGGGGGCTAGCGGCACCCACCCCAGGGTGGACCTTCCGATGCTGGACGAGGTTGCAGTGATAAATAAAGTTCTTGCCACAGTCTTCACATTCATAAGGCCTTTCTCCAGTGTGAATTCGCTGATGCTTAATGAGGACAGAACGTCGGCTGAAGCTCTTCCTGCACTGGGTGCACTGGAAGGGCTTCTCCCCCGTGTGGATCCGGAGGTGATGGAAGAGCCCCGCGTTCTGGCTGAACGCTTTGCCACAGATGCCACACTGGTAGCGCTTCTCCCCGGTGTGGAGTCTCTGGTGCTGGAACAGACCCGAGCGCTGGCTGAAGGCCCGTCCGCACTCATCACACCCGTAGGGCTTCTCCCCGGTGTGTGTCCTCTGGTGCTCGATCAGGATGGAGTTCTGGGTGAAGCTCTTCCCACACTCACCGCAGACGTAGGGTCTCTCCGCCGAGGAGCTGGCCCGCTGCCTCTCCCACCTGCCCTCCTGGTCACATGTGTCTGCACACTCAGGCCCCAGAAGAGTGTCACCGTTCAGTTTCTCAGGAACTTCCACAAGACATTTCTTTTCTTTACAGAGCTCCCTCTTCAGGGCTGACTGCACACTCCAAGCCCCAGCCTCATCCCCTGAAACGAGAAATGGATCACATGAATGTCATGTTTCCAAACGGAAAAGAAAAAAGCAACCAGGAGGGTGGGTGGCAGGGGACACATAAGCACGGTTCTGTGTACTTCCCCCACCTAGACAAGGATGCCCGGACCTCAGGGAGAAGACACACTGAACTGTAACCGTCAGGGGACTGTCTTCCCCCCACCAGGCCGCAACCTTCCCCCCACCACCCCTCCTTGCCGGTCAGTGTCCTCAGGACCAAGCACAACGCCTGGCACACAGCAGACGCTGAGCAGATGGACGGTGAGGGAGTGAGGGAGGCCTCTGAGGAAGTTCCAGTCCTCACCGATCTCCCGAAGCAGGCACACCTCCCGCGACCTGCACTGACGCGGCCCTTCGAAGGTTGGGGGCTGGCCGCTTGATGAGTCCTGGGCTGCTCCCCGACCTGCCTCCTCCTTCACCAACTCTTCCTGCTCACAGGCACAGGCTGGAATCTGCTGGAAATTAAGGACGGTTAGAAATCAAATGTCAGGGTGGCGCCTGGGTGGCGCAGTCGGTTAAGCGTCCGACTTCAGCCAGGTCACGATCTCGCGGTCCGTGAGTTCGAGCCCCGCGTCGGGCTCTGGGCTGATGGCTCGGAGCCTGGAGCCTGTTTCCGATTCTGTGTCTCCCTCTCTCTCTGCCCCTCCCCCGTTCATGCTCTGTCTCTCTCTGTCCCAAAAATAAATAAACGTTGAAAAAAAAAAAAAAGAAATCAAATGTCAGAGAAGACATCGTAAGGAGGCCTCCTCAGGCCCACTGCACGGGAAAAAAAGGACCAAGAAACTGGCAGGAAGAAACAGGCAGAAGGATGGGGCACCCACAATAGACCACATCAGGCACAAAGAAATCCTCGTCCTCTTCCTCTTGCTGCACAGAAACCCACACTCGTTCTTACAGCTACTGACCTCTGTCCTGCCCTCTCCCACCTGTTCTCCCGGCTCGTCCAGCTCCCGCTCCAGATCCTCCAGCACGGTCACCGCCTGCTCCCCGCTCTCCGGGTGCTGTCCCCGCACCCAGGCCTGGAGCTCCTCAGGCAGGATGGTCAGGAACTGCTCCAGCACCAGCAGCTCCAGGATCTGCTCCTTGCTGTGCGTTTCTGGGCTCAGCCACTGGCGGCACAGCTCGCGGAGCCTTCCAAGAGCTTCGCGGGGTCCAGGGGTCTCCTGGTAGCAGAACTGCCTGAAGCGTCTACGGAAGATCTCTCTGCTATGCGGGTGATCTCTCCACGGGCCAGATTCCTGCCCAGAGGCACAATCCCCCTCTTCCTCTTCTACCTTTACTGCCAGACGTCCTTCCTGCATCTCTGGAGTCTGAAGGACTGAGGCTGTGGCCATTTTAGGCTTCACTATTCAGAAAAAGAATCTATCCTTGATGACTCCCTTTGATCTTTTCCTCTGAAAATCCTAAAATCTAAAACATAATTTGCAGAGAAAAAAAAAACATTAAAATGTAGAAAATCTTTTCTGCTCGCGGGCACTGGGGTATTTATAGCAAAAGCAGTCACTGTCTAGTGAAGAGCAGAGAACGCATGACTAACAGTAAGGACTTTGCAAATCCTGAGGCAGGTGATACAGGGGAAGGAAAACAGAAACAGAACACGTTCCCCAGAACCGCCCCCCCCCCACGGTTTTATTGAAGAAGGGACCATTTTGATCATCCGCAATGAATCAGCTCAAGTAACTCAGAATAAACTGAGTTTCCATTTGAATGGCAAGATCCTAGACGTGGCGTAAGTGTCATGCTGAATGGAGGTAAACGAGCATCATGGTGCCAAGTGGTCACAGAGGACGCTAAGAGTCAAGGAGAAAAGGGAAACAAAATGGAGAAGGGAGAAGTAAAGACAAAAGGACAGAATGAGGAGCAAAAGAAATGTACTGGGGAGGAGAGGCCAAGTCTGTCCAGTCGGGTGAGGTGCGGAGGAAAGAGTTCTGTATTTGGGCTGAGACCCGATCTTCCAGGTACAATCTGTGCGGGCCCATCTTTCTAGGGGATATGAAGATAAAATAAGATCATGGATAAAGAGCACGAGAAGCTGGCAGCTTGGTAAATCCTAAAGTATTCTAAATTACTACTATTGTTATTTTTCTTATAAATCTTATTGAAGGAATAAATGAATCCTAGCAATCAAAACACCATGGCAAAAGAATCAGAAAGTAGTCAAGAGATATTAAAATGAAAGCAACATTGGTTCTGATATTTTAGAATTTTTTTTTTAATTTGAGAGAGAGAAAGAGAGAGCGCACGTGTGCACACGGTGGAGGGGCAGAGGACCAGGGAGAATCTTAAGCAGGCTCCACACTCGGTACGCAGCCCAGTGCAGGGCTCGATCCCACAACCCTGGGATTGTGACCTGAGCCTACTGAGTTGGACATTCAATCGACTGATCCAAGCCTCTGGTTCTGATATTTTAAAACAGGGGTAGGGTCTGAGCTGTTTCTTGTCCTTTAATTTCCTGGAAATTGTTTATCTTTGAGACTTTGAGGATGGACAGTGGACAGCAATGCATAAAATAAAACCAGTGCTCATAAAGACACAAATGTCTATGACCACATAAAGCTTATGAAAGAATCTAAACCCGAATAGTAATTAATGAAAGCAATTTTCTGAAAGAATATTATGTAGCCTAGTGATTTCAAAGGATCATTTTTGGGCAGAGGCTTTCAAACTTTTTTGACCAGGACCCGCAGTTAAGAGCTATTTTATACTGAGACCCAGAACACATATATGCATGTGTGTGTACGTGAATGTATATGAGACACGCACACACATAACTGAAATAATAACTTCACAAAACACTAAGCACCCTTATTTATGTGATATGTATTATTCTTTTTCTAAATCCCGGTTGTTGTTTTTAAACCCCAAAACAAAAAACCCTGGTCACAGCCCACATGGACTTCATGATCCACATGAGTCATGACCTATAGCTTTAAAAAGTTGCCAAATTTAAGTAAAATTATTATAACTCATTGTAAATATAACCCAACACTGTTCTTAGGTATTGGAATCCATCACAAAAGAAAAAGAAAAACTAAGGAGAGGGTATTTAATTACAACTGAACATGGATCGCTTACGAGTCCAAGAGAAGTTAAATCTGCATCGCCAGTATTAGGCATACTTATCAAGAAGAGAAAGACTACCAGGGCAGGGAAGCATTGTTCTGGGTAATCTGCAAATATTATCCTTTCCACAAATTCCTAACATTTCTGGCTTCACTAACTTTTATAGTCACCACTCCAGGAGAAGTGGAGAGGGTTTTCTCCTCCAAAGACAGGATCCCTGAGCTCAAATTCCCTCCCCAGCTTTGCCTGGCACTGACTCACCATCACTTTGAGTACCACGTTATCTTTTTCTGTCCAAACTTCTCACACACCACCCATGCATCTAGCCAACATTTACTTAGAGCCTGCCATATTCCAGGTACCGTTCTATGCACTAGAGATAAGCTGCAAAAAAAACAAAGTCCCTACTTCCATGGGATTTACATTCTAATAACAGTATTAGTAACAGCTGACGTATATTGTTTTTGAGGTACCGGGCATTGTACTAGACGCTTTACATATATTACCTCATTTCATCCTCAAACGACCTCAAGTAAGCTTTTATTACCCAGTATCATAGATGAGAAAATGGAGGCACAAAGACTTTAAATCTTCGCGAAACAAGTTTCACAGGCCTCGGTGGGGAAGCCGCCTTTTAAACCCCACAAATCTAACTTCAGAATTCACTCTTGAGCACTACACCACTCGTTCTCCTCTACGTGGGAAGGAAGACGGAAGGGGCCAACAGGGACAGACGGTAATATGCCAAACAGCAGCAAACGCTACAGAGAAAATTCAAGGTAAAGGAGATGGGGGGAAAGGTCTCCATTTCATGTGGGGCATCAGGGAAGGCCTTGCGGATAAGGTAACATCTGAGCAGAGACTCGAGAAGTGACTGGCGGTCACAGGACTCCCTGGAGAAGGATGGTTCCACGCAAAGGGAACCAAGTCGTTGGAGGCCAGAGCACGGCTGGGTTCTTCAAGCAACTACCAGTTGAACAATGTGGTGACAGCAGAGAGAGCAAAGGGTACAGTGATAAGAGTCTGGTCGGGAGATTATGAAATGCCACGTGAGGGCTCTGCCTTCTAGTCTAAGACATGTGGAAAGCCATTGAGGTTTACAGTGGGGTGGGGGGTGGCGACGAACTGTTACTTACACTTAATATGAAGGTATAACCGGCTGCCGTGATAACAGACTATGGAAAAGTGGAAGCAGAGACAGAAGCTACCTAGTCTTTGAGGGAGCGATGATTGTGGCTGCAAGCGTGGTCTGCAGGGTCTATTCTAGGGTGTGGAAGTTTGGGGTGCAAGTAGCAAACAGGTAAATGAAGGACATGCGCTCTGATGCCACTCAGTTAACCGAACACAGGTTCAAAGGATTAAACAGCGACTCATGCCCTCTTGTTTTGTCAATCTTCTAGGCCCTGAAAAAGGTCTCTTTCCTATTTGCTGCCCGTCTGCTTTGGCTTTAAGTCAAAGATTTTCTATTCACAGAAAATGCAGCTGAAGCTTTGAGTTCTGCTCATAGAAAGTCATCTCCGCTCTGTGGTGTTTCAAATCTTTACTCAGTTTCACGAAGATCGATTTCCCTCTCTTCTCTGTATAGGCTCCCTTTCGCCTTCCTCCTGATTTCATTTCTGTCTGGTGGCCTCACACCGGCACATCTTTGCTGCTTTTTGAACCCAGTGCTGCCCCCCTGCTCACAAACATACAGCTATTAATCTCACTTAGCTTCACCACCCCATTGTACACACCTTCCTTGACGTACCGTGGGGCTACGTCCTGACGAACCCACCATGAGTTGAAAATATCATAGGCTGAAAATGCACTGAGTCCACCTAAGCGACCACACATCACAGCTTAGCCTCACTTACCGTAAACATGAGCCTACAGCGGGGCAAAATCACCTAACACAAATCCTGTTTTGTTGTTAAGTGCTGAAAATCTCATGTACCTTAGGGAATATTGTCCTGACAGTGAAAAACAGAATGGTTATAAACGTATCCGTTATTTCTCACAAGCAACTCGAGAAAGATCAAACTCATAATTCGAAGTAGTATGAATGTGTACCACCCTTTGTCGGGGGACCATCGGTACATGCCAGGTAGAGAATTAGCATAATAATCTCCCACACTTAAAAGAACCACATCCGCATTTTAAAGCTGGTTTCTCCTAGAGTCTCAGCAAGCTTGATACTCCCAAATCTACCACTGCCCTCAGGGAGGAATGCTCTTTACCAAAGAAATACATGCTGCTGAAGATCAAGCAGCATGCAAGCAAGGATGTCTTTATCACAACACACCCCCAAGCCCTCCCCCCTGAGGTCACCATCTAAGGCCCCCGACTACTTACTGTACGCACTCCCAAACCCTCCCCCCTGAGGTCACCATCTAAGGCCCCCGAAACACTCAAGCTCGGCTCAAGACCAGTCAGGTCTCTAGCTTCAACCGTTGGGCCCCTCTTGTTCTCCCGTATTCCACATGCGAAACCTGCCCGCTCCACTCCGGCTTCTCTTCTCACTGTTCTTTAGTCAGGCTTTCCTCATCCCTGCTCCATGTCTGTGGTCTTGCCAGCTGCACTTGTTCCAACCCTACCCAACCTCTGCACCTTGATTTGAATCTCACATACTCTGAGGTCTTCCTCATGCCTTCCAGCCCACCCTCTTCTTCCTTCCAGCTCTTCTATCATTTTGCCCCCAGTCTCTATCTTGCAGTTAGCTCTCACATTAAAACAAAATCCCAGAATAGCCAATTCCTTCATCAAGCTCTACTCCCCAGAAGTAGACATCGTTAAAGATTAGACTGTATCAGGGGTGCCTGGGGGGCTCAGTCGGTTGAGCGTCCGACTTTGGCTTAAGTCACGATCTGGAGGTTTGTGGGTTCAGGCCCCGCGTCGGGCTCTGTGCTGACAGCTCAGAGCCTGGAGCCCGCTTCGGATTCTGTGTCTCCCTCTCTCTCTGCCCCTCCCCTGCTCATGCTCTGTCTCTGTCTCAAAAATAAATAGAAACATTAAAAAAAAATTTAAAAAGATCAGAATGTATCTTTCCGTCGTCTGTGCATCTTTAATGTGTGCACGCACACACTCACACAAACACAACCTTTCCTATTCATCTGCAATAAGTAGGAAGTGGTATAAGGTAGCAGATTTAGTTATGAATTCTGACTTACTAACAACGTGATCTTGAGCAAGTTACTTGACTGGTTTTTCTGATCCTCAATCTCCTGTACAAAATGAGGACAGTTCCTTTGCAAAGTTGTCAAGAGTATTACAGGAGACAATGCATACAAAATGATTCGGCACAAAGCCTGGCACACAATACACTTCCACCTTTTAAAGAAATACTGTACAATTTTTGGCTTCGGGTGGCTTAATCGATACCTGCTACCTACCCTTGGGGCCAAGACTGTAAGGTTTCCTTCCTATTGCCCAAAGCACAGCTAGGGTAAGTGGGCGGGGAAGCACGTGTTAACACACCACTGAAGTAGCTGCTTCACCAACCTTGCAAACATACTCTGGAAGACATCCATGTGTTCAGATAACACTTTACTCTTAAATCCTAACCGGAAGCCCAGGACTCCTGAGGCCTGAAAGTGGGGAGGACCGGATTCAAACGAGATAAGTAACCCCTGGGCTGTGGCCGTGAAGCTAATACAGAAAAGAGAACAGAGTCCGCACAGCAGGTTTAAGAAAACGGCCTGGATCTGAACCCTGACTACACCCCTTACCAGCTGGTATGAGTTGGGTCGAGTGAGTGGGCCTCACTTTCCTTCTCGATGTTAGAAAAGGGGGCAGGAGAGGGCTGGTCCGTACTCGGAGCCTACCTACATACGTTACTACCCGGAAAGTGCTTTGAACAACGCCTGCCCAGAACGTACTACCTGCTGCTGAAATATTCGCTTACCAAACACGAGCAAATCGCGAGCGCCCCTGTGGGTGGTGAACCAGACCCCGAGAGGCCGAGAGGAACGCTCCTCCGTCGGCGCCTGTCCCCTCATCCTACTATGGGGACGGAGACGGCCCGCGGCGCCCGAGCTCGGGTCCGGCCAGGACGCCCCCGCCTCCCGCACCCGGCCCGGTGACAGAGCTCACACACCGGCGCGGCCCGACTCCGAAGCTCACCGAGCATCCGCGGGAGGAGAGGCCACCCCGCCAGGCCCCACCGCCTCCCGGTCCTTGACAACCACAGCCCGCACAGTGACCGGCTACAAAGGCCGGAAGTGCGTCACGCGCGCCACCTCCGGGACGGCGTTCCGGCCGCTTTCCTTCTAGCGAGCCCGGAGGTCTCACGCCTCTATGGTCGCCCCGCCGAATCGGCTCCACAGGTGGAGTGAGGCGCTGGGAGGTTTATTCTGCCCCGCGGGGCAATGGGACAACAGCCAACATAGTGTTTAGCCCATATTAACTTACTCATTCTGCATTGCAACCCTGTAAGTTAGGTACAGTTATCCCCATTTAAAAGATGAGGAAACTGACGCACGTTCCCTCTGCATTTGTTGCCATTCCTGCAAAGAAATCATTTTTGTGCACTTTACTTAATTGCACGAGATATTCCAGGTTCACTTTATATATTAGCTGCCCTAGACCTAGAATCCACCATTGTTCCATAAAGCATGAAGCTCTGGTTCCTTTCAGTGGAGAATGGTGTACAGAAACCAGCCGATAAGCCATGGGTAGTAGGATATATCATTGCTTCTAGGCCATATCAGTGAGTATATATATAATTTTTTTCCTTCAGGATTTTATCTCATTTTTTATACAATTTTTAAAGTTTATTTATTTTGAGAGAGAGAGGGAGCAGGGGAGGGGCAGAGAGAGAGAGTCCCAAGCAGGCACGGAATTCAATGTGGGGCTCCATCTCACAAACGGTGAGCTGAAATCAATAGCTGGCTGCTTCAGCGACTGAGCCACCCAGGTGCCCAGAAAGTTACACATGATTTTTGACTGCACAGGGGTCAGAACGCCAATCCCTGCCTTGTTCAAGGGTCAGCTATATACTCATGCCCCATTTTCATTAGTTTTAATTTATCCTGTCCTTCCTTCCTCTTTCCTTCCTTCTCTCCTCTCCTTTCTCTTGCAAAAATAAGCACCTGCCTTCTTTACCTCCATAAATTATATTATATACACTCTTTTATACCTTGCTTTATCACTTATTAAAAAACCCGGAGGGGCGCCTGGGTGGCGCAGTCGGTTAAGCGTCCGACTTCAGCCAGGTCACGATCTCGCGGTCCATGAGTTCGAGCCCCGCGCCGGGCTCTGGGCTGATGGCTCAGAGCCTGGAGCCTGTTTCCGATTCTGTGTCTCCCTCTCTCTCTGCCCCTCCCCCGTTCATGCTCTGTCTCTCTCTGTCCCAAAAATAAATAAATATTGAAAAAAAAATTTTTAAAAGAAAAAAAAAAAAACCTGGAAATTATTCTAAATTTGCTCATTGAAATTTTTTTTTTCTTTTTTTTACAGTGGCATAGTACTCCATCGTGTGGCTTTTTCAACTAGTCTTTGAGGGATAGGTATTTGGATTGTTTCCAATATTTTAACAAACAATGCTGCAATGATCAATGAAGAAACAGAAATGAGAAGTGAGGAGAGAGAAAGGGAGGTGTCTTTGTAAGGGCTGTATTACTTTGCACTCTGAGAATGCCTGTTTTCACATAGCCTCCCAGACTGTATGTTCTTAAACATTCAAATTTTGTTAATATGACAGGTCATTAGGTATTTCTTATGCAATCATAACCCCAATGATTAAATCCTTGTTAAAAATGGATTCATAGTATATTATGAATAATTGAAAAAGTTAAAGATAACAGAAACAAAGATATTCCATGCTCATTAACTGCAAGAACCAATATTGTTAAAACATGCACACTACCCAATGCAATCTACTGATTAAAAGCAATCTCTAACAAAATACTAAAAACATTTTTCACAGAACTAGAACAAATAATACTAAAATTTGTATGGAACCACAAGACCTTGAATAATCAAAGCAATCTTGAAAAAGAACAAAGCTGGAGGTATTACAATCCAGATTTCAAGATATACTATAAGCTGTCATAATCAGAACAGTGTGGTACTGGCACAAAAACAGACACACGGATCAATGGAACAGAATGGAAAACCCACATATAAACCCACACATATGTGGTCAATTAATCTTCGACAAAGGAGTTAAGAATATCCAACGGGGTAAAAGACAGTCTCTTCAATGAATGGTGCTTGGAAAACTGAATAGCTACATGCAAAAGAATGGAACTGGACCACTTTCTTACACCATACACAAAAATAAACTAACAGATTAAAGACCTAAATGTGAGACCTAAAACCATAAAACTCCTAGGAGAAAACATAGGCAGTCATTTCTTTGACATTGACCGTAGAATCATTTTTCTGGATATGTCTCCTCTGGCAAGGGAAACAAAAGCAAAATTAAATTATTTAGACTACACCAAAATAAACAGCTTTTGCACAGCAAAGGAAAGCATCAACAAAATAACAAGGCAATCTACCGAATGGGAGAAGATATTTGCAAATGATATATCCAATAAAGGGCTAACATACAAAATATATAAGGAATTTCTATAACTCAGCACCAAAAAGGCCCAAATAATCCGATTAAAACATGGGCACAGGACCTGAATAGACACTTTTCCATGGAAGACATTGAGATGGCTAACAGACACGTGAAAAGATGCTCAACATCACAAATCATCAGGAAAATGCGAATCAAAACCACAGTATCACTTCACACCTGTCAGAATGGCTAAAATAAAAAAGACAAGAAATCAAGAAATAACAAGTGTTGACGAGGATGTGGAGAAAGAGGAATCCTGTACGCTACCGGTGGGCATGTAAATTGGTACCACCACTGTGGAAAACAGTATGGAGGTTCCTCAAAAAAAAATTAATAGAATTGCCACATGATCAAACGGAAGGCCTTCCCACATTCATCGGGTTTCTCTCCAGTGTGGATTCTGTGATGTCTGTTCAGGTCAGAACTTCCACTAAAGGCTTTCCCACATTCATCACATTCCTAGGGTTTTTCTCCTATATGAACTTGCTCATGTTCGGTGAGGTTTGAACTCACTGAAAACCCTCCCACAGTCAGTGTGCTGGTTTAAGGAACGGCATCTCCAATGGGCGAGTCCTGTGCTGTTACTGAAGGTTTTACCACATTCACTCCTCTTAAGCTTCCTCCCCAGTGTGATTTCTCTGACATCTAAGAAGGACTGAGTCTTGACTAAAACTTTTCCCACACTGATCACACTAATATCGTTTTTCACCCATGTGAATCAGGGGGCACTTAAAAAGCTTTGTTTTGGGGCGCCTGGGTGGCGCAGTCGGTTAAGCGTCCGACTTCAGCCAGGTCACGATCTCACGGTCCGTGAGTTCGAGCCCCGCGTCAGGCTCTGGGCTGATGGCTCGGAGCCTGGAGCCTGTTTCCGATTCTGTGTCTCCCTCTCTCTGCCCCTCCCCCGTTCATGCTCTGTCTCTCTCTGTCCCAAAAATAAATAAACGTTGAAAAAAAAAAAATTTAAATAAAAAAAAAAAAAAAAAGCTTTGTTTTGACTAAAGGCTCTCCCACACTCTTCACATTGAAAGGGCTTTTCCCCCGTGTGGATTCTCTGACATCCAAGAAGACTGATGCTGTGCATGAAGCTTTTCCCACACTGATCACATCTGTGTGGCTCTCCTTCCTCTGAATTTCCTTGATGCCTGCCAGACCTGTCCTTGCATTCATGAAGGTCTCCAAGATGGGTCCCCTGGAAACTGGTCCTGCCTCTGCAGATTCCACAGAGTATCATCTTCTGTGATTCCATTCCTTTGGACACTTCCTGCCTCCCAGCCAATGTCCCAGCCTTGGGCTTGGTCTCACTATCTAAACTAGGACATGGATCGTTCCAATGTCACTTTCTTTCCAAACTTTTTGTTATGGAAAATTTTAAACATCTATAAAAGTAAACAAAATGGAAATGTCACCTGTTTGAGCTGATGGACTATTACACCCCAAGGGACCATTTTTCTCTTTTGTAGTCATGTTCCCCCAACAATCAATAAATATCTCTTCAGCTCAGTTAAGGAAGGAAAGTACTAGAGAGGAAAGGTGAAAGTGGTACTTACCAAGGTAGGACAGAGAACAATATTTACCAAAGGGCACAGATTATTAAAATGTTTGTTAAAAGTCTAAGTTTATAGGAGGTGCCTGGGTGGCTCTGTTGGTTAAGCATCAGACTCTTCATTTCAACTCATGATCTCGTGGTTTGTGGGATCAAGCCCCGAGTCAGGCTCTGCACTAACAGCACAGAGACTGCTTGGGATTTTCTCTCTGTTCCTCCCCAGCTTGTGCTTGCTCTCTCTCTCTCAAAATACATAAATAAACTTAAGAAAAAAGTCTAAGTGTATAAAGAGCACTTTAAACTGCAATCAAATTCAATTATAGCAGAAAGGCAAAAGTGTATTCATTCTATTGCTTGGAAAGAAAACTTCCTCTTAATCTTCCCCCAAATAGGGCACTCCTTGGAGATTCAGTGTAAACTGATAATTCCTTTATATTAACTAAGATATGGAAAAACAGTTTTACTGAAATTTGGCCCGAGGGAGATAAATGTCCCACCAAACTCATTAAGATGAAGATTCTACCTCAACTCAAAGGAAATACCGGAAAATGTCTGATTTCTTGGCTGTTCTGGTCCCTTTATTCCTATTTTCTGGAGACTGTGAAGGGGATCAGGACGTAAAAAGGGGATCAGGAAACTTTGTCAGTGGGAAGCACATCTGACATGCCGTGTATGAAGTCCTTCCTGACATGGAGAGAATGTGGGAGGGAAAAAGGATTGAAAGTAGACTGGAGTACCATGCAGGGGAAGGTATGGGCATGAAAACAGGAGGGAATTTAATGTGGAAGAAGATAGGAGCAGTGCAAAGTGAAACGTTTAAAAGGTGGCTCTATCCTAATGTGTAGAGAAAACTTAAAAAGACAGGATAGGGCAAGACACTGAGGAGGCCTCTGTAAAGATCATAATGGAGAGATAACATAAGAAGCCACTGAATGATGTGATAATTCCACGCTTTTTTAATGAAAAGCAAAGATGGGTATGTTAAAGTAAGTAAGTAAATACGTAAATAAAAATCTTTTGCTTAAAAGGTCAAGAACACCGGTTATACTTTGCAAACAGAGAGGCAGATGAGCCAGGGAGGATTTTGGGTGAAATCATGCACGGCCATCAGTCTCCTTGGCTACTGCTCCTGATTAAACTGTAAAGAATGGCTGTGATTGGCCAAGCAGGAGCCCAGCTACCCTGATCCACCTTTCCAGACAGATCCTCCTCTTTCTCCTCACCTCTCTCTAGGGAATGGGGCTCCAAGGTCATGCTGGGGGGGTGGTCTCCACATGCTGGAGCTGATCACATGGTGACTGGCAGCCGGCTCCCAGGGATGTCACTTCCTCCCAGAGCACTTCCTGTCCATCTGCTTGGAATGTGCCCTGGGGACAATTAGGGACCATGGGGCTTGGGAAGAAAGTGCCCTGAGAACTAGATGTAAAACCTTGGGAAGTACTTCCCATGGAGCCAGGACAGGGAGAAAGGACTCAACAGGCTTAGAAGGAGAGATGAGGCAGGAAAAGGAACAGACAGAAACAATGATGCAGGACGGGGACAGAAGCTCATGGCTGCCCTCACAGCTCTCCTACTGACCTAACCGGTAAATGCTGCACTTTGTCACCACAGAACATGCCTCTCTTCCCACCTGCTCTCCGGGCTCGTCCAGCAACCGCTCCAGATCCTCCAGCACGGTCACCGCCTGCTCCCCGCTCTCCGGGTGCTGTCCCCGCACCCAGGCCTGGAGCTCCGCGGGCAGGACGGGCAGGAACTGCTCCAGCACCGGCAGCTCCAGGATCTGCTCCTTGCTGTGCGTTTCTGGGCTCAGCCACTGGCGGCCCAGCTCGCGGAGCCGGCGCAGCGCCTCGCGGGGTCCAGGGGTCTCCTGGTAGGGGAAGAGCCTGAAGCGCTGGTGGAAGATCTGACTGGACTGGCTGTTCAGCTGCAAGTCAGTTTCTTGTACGTAAAAGTGATCTTCCTCCACCTTTACCATCGCAGGTCCTTCCTGTTGTCCATCTTGGATAAGATCTGTAGCCATTTTCTCTCAGCTGGGGGCGAGGGGAGGGGTCCGCGAAGACGGCTCTCTGCTGCAAGGAGATTCCCCTTCACAAAATGTAGGAAAGTGCTAAGATGAAAAATTGCCACCAGTTAAAAAGGAAAATCTACAATTTCATCTGCGTTAAAGGCTGCCCAGAACACTTTGAGAAAAAGAGAACAGAAAAGATTTTTGAAGTTTGGCTAACAATGATTGATGTAGATGATTTGAGGAGTTGACATTCTTGGTAATGGAATTTTTTTTTTCTAATGGAAATTTCTGACTATTTTCGAAATTACGGGAATAATCCTTTTCCTACCAGTCTTTCCTGTGCTCACTCTACTCCAATTAAACCCTTTTCAATTTTATTGAATTTTTTTTCAAGTTTATTTGTTTTTCTTGAGAAAGAGGGAGAGCACACACAAGTTGGGGAGAGACAGGGAAAGGGGAGAGGGAATCCCAAGCAGGCTCGGCCTGCTTTGCAAACAGCACAGCGCCGGATGCGGGGCTCCCCTCTGACACTCCGGACAGCCCTGGGGAGGGGAGCCGCCGGGGCGGGCCCTCGTGGGTCACCAGGAGACCCGTCTCCTGCACGGCGGGGGGGTCTTACCCTCGGCGCGGCGGGTCCGGAGCTAAGTCGGTGAGTTTGGGCTCACTCACCCGGAAGCCCAGAAACCCCACTTCCGGCCGGCCTATAACCCGGAAGTGTGCCGTGCCGCTCTAGGAGTTCTCGTCTCTGTGGCTCCCGCCGGCCGGAAACGGCTGCGTTTTGTCCCAGGTGGTCCCCTGTGGCCTGGGAATTGGCAGAACCAGGGCTCTGCCGGGTCAACACCTGGCTGGCTGGTCCAGAAATGACCGTCAGTCTGGAGATACTGATTTTGTTCTTCCACTCCCCCCCCCCCATGGTTTTCCTCTTCCTCTCTCCACCTCTGCCATCCCGAAGTCTACACTTCCCCTTGTCCCTTTCCGCGTTTTCCTCCCGGCTCGTGTGATCATATATGCAGACACATGTTCATGTGCAATTACAGACGGGCACTGTGGTGTTTAACCGGTCGGTTAGTTTTGTGCTATGGATTGTGGGGGAGCAAGAATACCTGTTGCCCTAAACATCCTTCTAGCCCAACAAGAATCAAATTGACGGATTGAAGGGAGAGCATCAAATTTAATAGTATACGTGAGGGGAAGCCACACAGACATGAAATTCCAAAGACTGGCAAAATGAGGCACATATGTCATTCTCAACTAAAGAGAAGGGGTCGGAGTCTGAGACTCCAAGGGAAGGAATGCAGTTCACCAGATGAAAAAGAGTTAAGTGTCTGGTAAACAAACGTTTTCACGACCGCTCAGAAACAATGGGAAATAGAGGAGGACCCTGATCAAAGAAGCCTTGCCAGGTCCTCTCTGTCCACCATGCTTACTTCATACCATAGTGTGGTTGTCCATGGTTACCGCTCTTCCTGGAGCAGCTCTTCTACCTAAATTCTTTTTAGGTAATTGTGGGGGCGGTAAAGAGCTTTTCCAGAATCTGCTGGGTTTCTATTGCTTGTTAACTCAAAATTGCCTTCACACCTAGGAGGCCCATCTTGGGACAGCCTGCCCTTGGGCCCTACAGGATCCAGTTACTAAATCTCTGTGTACCTCATTTCCTTATCTGTAAAATAAGAATAACAGTACACATATCAGGCAGTTATCATGTGTAAAGAGCCCCTACAGCCAGATAGATCCTTCCAAGTCATCTGGAATAATTTTTAAGCATTATTTTTAATGGTCTTAAGGCATTTATTTTAATAGCTAATTTACTATCAATAGCATACTAAAATATATTTCTTTTTGTTTTGACGTTTCTTTATTTCTAAAGAGAGATAAAGCGCACAGGAAAGGGGCAGAGAGAGGGAGAGAGAGAATCTCAAGCAGGCTTCCCACTGTCAATGCAGAGCTCAACTCAGGGCTCGATCCCACAACTGTGAGATCACAACCCCAGCTGATATCAAGGCTTGGACACTTAACTAACGGAGCCACCCAGGATCCCCCTAAAAAATATTTCTTTTTTTTTTTGTTGTTGTTATAATGAACAAGTCTGCAATATTTATTCTTTTTTTTTTTATTTTTTAAATGTTTATTTATTTTGAGAGACAGAGAGAGACAGAGCACAAGTGGGGAAGGAGCAGAGAGAGAGGACACACAGAATCTGAAGTGGGCTCCAGGCTCTGAGCTGTCAGCACAAAGCCTGACTCCGGGCTCAAACTCATGAACCACGAGATCATGACCTGAGCGGAAGTTGGCTCTTAACCAACTGAGCCACCCAGGTGCCCCTGCAGCATTTATTCTTATGCATGCCCTCCTCACAGATGATTTTATTTCTAGTAAAATTGCTGGGTAGAAGAACATATATATTTTTAATAAAAACAGGTCCTGTTAGATTGCTTTCCAAAAGGCTGTAACCACCTCATATTTCAAAGAACAGACATCTTAGCTTTTCCAAAACGAGGACAAGGATCCCCTCATGTCACATGGGAGCGAGAAGGTTTTCCCAAGATTATCCTCTAGTCTTGGCCCTCAAAGCTCTTTCTCTAGGGTCCTGTTGCCCTCCAGATAACAGCACTAAGCTAATTTACATATTCCAACTATTTCTCACATTTAAAAAATATTATTTTCTAAAACCCATCAACTTCTTTCATATACCTATCACATTTCCCAGCTTGTATTAGCAGAAGGAGCCAGGAACCCACGTCAGTTTGCAACCTTGTCTGCATTTTAAAAAATTTGTTTGTAAGACCAAGTTTTGTCACATAATGATATATTGCCCTATGTTTCCCCATACATAAACTATCTGTATATTTATCTATTAGCTGTTGCTTATTTAGTGATTGCAGGGTAATATATATATTATATAATTATTATATTTTGCATAGAAAAAATATAATATTGGCTACACTTTCAAAACCACAACTTCACTTTTTATGTTTATTTTGTGACACACATCTTTATCATTTCTATTCATCTTGTTTGGTCTTACATTCCATTTATTCAATTGTCATAAATTCAATTCCCTTCTACAAATGTGACAGAAAAATATATTATTTTTAATGAAAAGCTTTTTTTTTTTAAATTTTTTTTTCAACGTTTATTTATTTTTGGGACAGAGAGAGAGACAGAGCATGAACGGGGGAGGGCCAGAGAGAGAGGGAGACACAGAATCGGAAACAGGCTCCAGGCTCTGAGCCATCAGCCCAGAGCCCGACGCGGGGCTCGAACTCCCGGACCGCGAGATCGTGACCTGGCTGAAGTCGGACGCTTAACCGACTGCGCCACCCAGGCGCCCCAATGAAAAGCTTTTTAAAATGTTAACTTTTTGAT
Organism: Lynx rufus; assembly: GCF_022079265.1. Classification (NCBI taxonomy): domain Eukaryota; kingdom Metazoa; phylum Chordata; class Mammalia; order Carnivora; family Felidae; genus Lynx; species Lynx rufus. The sequence goes on from NW_025814878.1 coordinate 144,644,403, forward strand.
TCAAATATAATTTGTTATAATTTATACTATGAAGAATAGATCCAAATTAAGTAGTTACCATACCAACTTTTTGATTCACATTTAGTTTGTTGCAATTAACAACACCTGTTGTAAATGTGTTTTTTATGAAGGTGCTTATTTTCATAAGCAAAGTGTGAGAAAAAGAAATATATATTTGGTCTTTGTCCCCAGTTCCTGACACAGAACTTGTGTTTTCCTGAGTGATAGGGGTGATAGGAGCATCTTTTATTATTCATAACAAGCCCTTCCAGTCATACTTGAGTTTATCCTAGTAACGTGATTCATGGCCTCAGGATGAAGGGGCTGGTTGCCAGAGGGAACAACCTCTATTGGAGGGTTGGAATTTCTGGCCCCTTCCTTGGATTCCCCAGAGGGGAAGAGGCTGGAGATTGAATCACTCACCAATAATTTAATCAATCGTGCTTGTGTAATGGAGCTTTCATAAAACCCCCTAAACAATGGGGTTTAGAGAGTTTCAAGGCTGGTAAACACATTGAGGTGCTGGGAGGTGTCATGCTCTGAGAATGAATGGACACCCTACCCACCACCCCTTCCTGCCAAGCCTCACCACATGCACCTCTTGCATTCAGCACTTCCTAGGTGGTTTTGTTTTGTTTTGTTTTGTTTTTTTAGTAACAAACTGGTAAAAGTAAGAAAAGTGTTTCCTTGAGTTTTATATACTGTTCTGGCCAATTATCAAACCTGAGGAGGTTGTAGAAATCCTTGACTTAGTTTGTGGGTCATAAGTATAGGTGGCCTGGACTTCTGATTGACATCCAAGGTGGAGGCTGTTTTTGTGGGACTGAGCCCTTAAGTTGTGGAGTCTATGCTAACTCTGGGTAGTTAGTATCAGAATTGAATCGAATTGTAGGCCACCCCATTGGTGTCAGAGAATTGGCTGGTGTTGGAAATAAACCAACATAACTGGTGTTAAAAGTGGTGTAGATAAATATAGCACATGAAGGTTTTCTTGAGTTGGCTTTTGAGCACAATTCTGGAGAAACATATATTTAAAGGAGGATATATTTCAGTTTACTGTTGAGCTTTTCAATTCAGAGTAAAGCATCATTTTCTCATATTCTTTTGGACAAAATGGCACTCCTCAGAAATCTCCTCAAAGCTCCTTTAACATCCTTGTTCCTCAAGGTGTAGATGAATGGGTTGGCCATAGGAGTAATAACACAGTAAAACAGTGTCAGAGCTTTGGTAAGGTCTTGAGGGCTGTCCCCTGAGGGCTGCATGTAGATGTAGATGCCAGGGCCATAAAATAAAGACACCACCAGTAAGTGTGATGAACAAGTGTTGAAGGCCTTAAGTCTCCTATCAGCAGAAGGGATTCGAAATACAGCTTGGGCAATACAACTGTAAGAGACAAGAATCATGGAGAGGGGTCCCATTATCAGAAAGGTGGCCACCACTGCTAAAGTGACCTCATTGATTGTGGTGTCCGTGCAAGCCATCTTAATAAGCCCGGGCAGCTCACAAAAGAAGTGATCTAGCTCCTGATTCCCACACAGGGGCAGCTGGACTGTGAGTGTCGACTGCAGCAGTGAATTTGCCAGACCAATGAGCCAGGCTGAGCTGGAGAACTGCTGGCAGTGCTTGTGGTCCATGATTACAGAGTACCTCAGAGGCTTACACACAGCCACATAGCGGTCTAAGGCCATGATGCCAAGCAGGACACATTCAGTACAGCCCAGCCAGTGAAATACATAGGCCTGCACCACACAGCCTATATAAGTGATGTTCTTGTTGGAGCCTCCCAAGTTGAACAGCATTTGGGGTACAGTCGTGGTGGTGAAACAGAGGTCCAAAAAGGAGAGGTTTGTGAGGAAGAAATACATAGGACTTTGGAGTTGGGAATCTAGTTGAGAAACCAGAATAATAGCAATATTTCCCAACAGTGTCAACGTGTAGGAAATCAGGAGGGCAAAGAAGAGAGGGAGATCCAACCGAGGGTATTTGGTAAAACCCATAAGAATGAAATCTTCTGGAAAACTTTCATTCATGTGCTTCATTGAATTTTGATGGGAGACACCTGCTAAGATCAAGGAAGATAAGGTTGATTTTAAAACCCCAAGTTAGCAGAAGTTTTGAAGACATGAGAAAAAATATACTTTTATGCGAGACAGATTGGGGACATGCTCAATATAAATCATAACATTAATGAATATCATAATTATAATTAACATTATAAAGTAACATTTGAAAAGCCCTTTCAGTAAAAAAAGTGCTTTCAAATCTATCTATATCTATATCATCTATATCTATCTATCTCTATCTCTATCTCTATCTATATGTATCTATATCTATCTATCTATCTATCTATCTCTTTCCTAAATCAAAGCACTGTGTGATAGGTTAGTGGACATTAGTGGTTGTGACTCTTCTGTATAATTAAAGAAGCCATTGGAAGGTGGGCAGTGTATTCTTCTCCAAGCAACCTTGAGCTAAAGGGTACGTGTGATCTACATGTGGTCAGTCAGACTCTTCTACACAGGATTTGAATCTTGGTAAAATGATGCAAAAGAATGGGGAGGAGGAAACGGACTGTCAGAGCAGGTGCCTCCCTGACTGATGTCCCATGTGACAGCATTAAAGGATATATCCTTCATCGTCTTTCTGGAGTGGGATCTTGGCTGTGTCTTGCTTCCCTTCATTTCTGCTTGTTGATCAAGTTTGGTTCTTCTCCTTTTGCGTTGATGCTGTAAACTACCACTCTTCCAATATCTCCTTTCTGCTTAACTTATCAGAATCATTATCTTTGTTTACGACCAGGGACCTTGACTGAAACAGAAAATGGTACCAGAAAGTGGGTTGAAATTTTCTGCAGGGCTCTCGTAAGTCAGGGCACTGAGGAGGAAAGAGCGGGACTCCAAGAATTGGAATGAGGATATAGGTGGCATCCAGATAAATCAGGATGACAGGATCCCAAAGACTTCCAGAGGGGAAAATATGCATATGAAGTCCAATAAAATAAAAAATGGCACTGAACTTCCTAACAGCAACCATGGAAGTGAGAAGGGAAGGGCGATGATTTTAAAATTCTCAAGGAAATGATTTCTAACCTAGAATTCTATTCACAACCAAGCAATCAAGTATGAAGTTAGAAGAAGACATTTGAAGGCATGAACAAAACCCCAAATGCCATTTCCCAGGCACCATTTCTTAGGGAGTTATTGGAAGCTATGTACCTTCAAAATAAGGGAGAGAACAAAACAATAGGACGACCCCAGGAGACAGGGAACCTAGGATGAGGGGCAATCCCATAACAACAGTAATGGGACGTCTTGGGAACGTGTTAGAGTACAGCAAGGGTCGAACAGCATAGCTCCAAAAATGAAAACAATAAAAATTAAAAAAGGAATTTTGTACCATCTGCGATAGAACTGAGAGGAGAGTTTTAAGCAGCTGTGGTTCATTACATGATTCCATCGTTACTAACCTAACACAGTCACGAAAGCGTAAACCCTCAATGCTGCTGTAACTAAACAGTGTGATGTGTGAATACCCGGAGGGTGAGGCATGGAGCGCTCTCTCTCTGTCTTCTCTCTCTCATTTGCTCTTCCTTTCACTCTCTCTTTGTTATGTAAGGGTTAAAGTTTCTCATTTTTCATAGTAAATAATAAACAAATCATGTGTAAAGTGAAAAAATCCAAATAGAATGAAAGCTGGTTATTAGGAAATATGGGTGAATAGAAGAAAACACCAAAATTATTAAAAATGTGTTACCTCAGGCGAACAGGAATCAAGAGTGAGGAGTGATGAGGAAGGTTTTTCGATGCGAGCTCGTAGTATTCTTTTATTTCTTAACTTTGAACATAAACGAAAATTAAATGAAAAGGGATGGAAGGGCATCTTGAGATCTCTAAGTGATGGCAAAGGGCGTTAGAGAGAGACGCATTTTTTTGAAAACTGGAAGCACGCACTGATGATGCAGTCTAGGATGCATAGACTGGCACAGTGGAAAACCGGGCTGTAGAAATAACTCGGGTCCAGGATACGGAAAATCTTGAATATGAGGTTAAGGGGTCTGAGCAAATCAGGACTTTTTTCAGAAGGGCTGTGAAATGACGGGAGCGGCACTCCGAACATTTACTGGGGCCGCAGAATGAGGGATTGAGGGGAGGAGACTGGAAACTGGGGGGCCGGTTGGAAATGTGCTGGAGGAGCCCAGGGAGAGAGGCTGAGAGTGTCAGCTAGGAAATGATCAGGAGCAGGTATGTGTGCAAGACGGAGGAAGCAGTGGAGAGAAGTCTGAAGTGTTAGTCCGAGGTGCTGAGAGAATGGAATGCGACGAACAGGATGGGGCTTGTATGTGAGGATTGATAGGAGTATGTGATTTAACCGAAAAAGGCATCCTAAAAAGAAGGTAAATTTAAAGCTTGGCCTGTAACAATGGGTCCTCAGGGTCCAGAGGATGAATTCTGCCTCTCGAGTCACTTCTGTGTCAACTTGACCAAATTGCCATTCACGAAGTGTCACACAACCACCTGAATCTACGGTCAGGACGCTTTGTTGCCGCTATTTCACCACCGAGGACAGATATCAGGGCAGAGGCAGTGGTAAGGGAACATGTCTCCGAAAACAGAGGACAGGGGCACCCAGGGTGGCTCAGTCGGTTAAGTGGGCAACTTCGTCTCAGGTCATGATCTCGCTGTTCGTTGGTTCAAGCCCCATGTTGGGCTCTGGGCTGACAGCTCAGAGCCTGGAGCCTGCTTCAGATTCTGTCTCCCTCTCTCTCTGCCCCCCTTACTCATGCTCTTTCTCTCTCTCTCTCTGTCAAAAATAAATTAAAAACACAAAACAGAGAACATAATAAACTACATTTGCCAGGAAGTTCCTACATCTGCATGTGAAATGGCAGAGGAAAAGAATAAAACAAGATCCCACAGCACCCCCTCCCCCACCAAAAATCCTCAATACTTTGGCTTATTGGTCATTGTTCACAACGTTTGATCTTCACATTTATCTTCAGAGTATCGGCCTTTAGAGAACTGATTTTTAGTGACACCTGCTCTCTTTCCTCCTGTCTCCTAGACAATGGGATCTTTTGCACATAATTCTGGACTGCGGTGGATACACGCTAGCCATTGGTCTGGCAGAATGAGAATTCATTTAGCTCATGGGGTCGCCTCACCATGCTTGATCTTGTTCACAGTTTGGAACCTTCACTTTCTGTCTCAAAACAAAATAAAACTGAACAATACCCATTTCCCTCTTGGCTGGTGTGACTAGAAAGAGACATCACCAGAACATACCTCTTCTCATTTGAACTTGTATTAAGCGGGTGTCTTTAGCTATAGAAGCTTTTAGTCAGGAGAAAGATTGCAAACGGGTTGGATCCCAAAAGTCCTGGGAGAGGGAAGCAAGCACGATTCGGCTTCAGTAAGAGCCACTAAGGGTCTTGATGCGGCAGGTAGGGTGAATGTGTTTCCTGAGGCCTGGGTTCCAAGTCTGGTTCAAAGGCATATAAAGCCAGTTCTCACCCATTATGCCAGTGGCCCCTGGGGGCGGGGCGGGGCCCATCCCTGGCAAGTGAATCTCCCTGGAGAAACAGCATCCATCTTTCATTTACAGTTTGGGTTATGATTATAGAGGGCATCACTGCCTCCACTCATTAGTCCCATCATAATAGCAAGGGGGAGTAGGATTTACCCCAACAATTTGCAGAAAGCATATATTGCACTAATGATGATGATGATAGTAACTTCATATATCCTAGACACTTTACACGAATGTTCTCATACAATGCTTCTAACAACTCCTTGAGATGGGCACTATGAATGTTCTCATTTTATTTTATTTTTTAATGTTTATTTTCTTTTGAGAGAGAGAGAGAGACAGAGTACAAGCAGGGGAGGGACAGAGAGAGAGAGAGAGAGAGAGAGAGACGGAGACACAGAATCCGAAGCAGGCTTCAGGCTCTGAGCTGTCAGCCCAGAGCCCAACGCAGGGCTTGAACTCACAAACCACGAGATCATGACCTGAGCCAAAGGTGGACACTTAACCAACTGAGCCACCCAGGCGCCCCTAATGTCCTAATTTTATAGCTGAGGAACTTGAAGCTTAAAAAGGTGTAATTTGTCCAACGTACCCAAGGCTCACACATTTCCAGAATTCAGACACCAAGTGAATTCTTTGCAAATGTCATGAGTAAGCATTGGTTTTCTGATGTCTGTAGTGTTTAGGGTATGTGTTTATTTGGTCTTTTCAACCATATTGGAGGTTCCTTGGAGACAAGGCTCATGTCTTTCTCAGCTGGCTTCAGGACGGTGTTAACCAAATTAAGTCTTCCTTTTATTTCCTACAAAGGCTGGGACAATTTCCAGCTACCTCCATTATGATATGGGAGAATATGTCAGACCAGGTCACTCCTCAGGACCAGGCAGAACAGAAAAAGCAATTTAAAAAGTGCTTTAAAGGCCAAATCCTTGCTAACTATATGACAACACTTTTTTTCTCAACACTTTCTTCACATCCACAAAGCTCCCTTTCCAGCAGGTAACACTTTAGCGGCTCTTAGATGCCGTCATGACGAAGCTGTTACTCAGAGCTCAGCCACACAGTTCTCCCTCTCCTGCTTGTTATGGGCTGAAACCCCTAATGTGCCTATATTTGGGGATAGGGTCTTTAAGGAATTAATTAAGATGAACCGAGGTCATAAGGGTGGTGCCCTTAATAAGACTGGTGTCCTGATAAGAAGGCAAAGAGCTACCAGATCGATCACAGTGTCTCACTGTCTCTCTCTCCCCTTGAAAAGCCATGTGAGGATTCAGCAGGAAGGCTGATGTCTACAAGGTGGAGGAGAGGCCTCACCAGAAAACCACTCTGATGGCACCTTGATCTTGGACTTTTAGCCTCCAGAACCACGAGAAGATAAACTTCTCTTGTTTAAACCACCCAGTCTGTGATATTTTGTTACAGCAGCCCCAGCTGACTAATACGCTATGTTTAAATCAAAAGAAGCAGGGGATGAGGAGAGCTTGTCCAGGGCAAAAGAAGATAGATCCTAGGAGACGGGCCCGGTTTGTTCACCGGGCCTGCTCATTCCTCATGGAGAACTTCTTACATCATTTCCTGAGGTTTTGTTTTACATTTTCCTCTTCCATGATTCAAACATGAGTTGAGCAGTCGTTCACTGGGCAAGAATTTTCTCAAACAAACAAACAAACAAACAAACACCAGAGTTATCTCCTGCTCCCAAACCCATTGGACTAGGTTTGAGATCAGTCCCAGTCACTTAACTTTGTTCAGTTCTGTGACCAAAGACTTCATTATTGACTCTAATAAAATAGAAGACATGTATCATGAGAAAAGCATGGGTTCTAGAATCAGACAGACAGGCTTGGGTTTGACATTGAACTTTGTCCTTAACTATGTGTCTGTGAACATCATCGAGGCTGTTTTCTCATTGACAAAGAGCTATTTATTACACGTGTTCGACAGGATTGGTGGGTTAAGAGAGGGTGGGTCTGGAAACACCTGGAATATTGTAGACGTCCCACAATTCGAACTTGATGATAGGAGGGTAAGTGGATGTTCGTGAACCAGCACGAAAATGTGAAGGGCATACAGCCACCTCCCTCTGGGTTCAGCTCTGTCTGTAATATTATAAGCTGGAGTTTTGCAAAGGTAATTGCTAAAAGTAAACACAGCTGGGTTCTTCACCAAATTAAAACCTCTGGGGATGAGTCCCAAGAAACTGTTTTAACAAGTTCCCTAGGTGACTCCAGTGCATACCCAGCTTGGCAATCACTGTGTTGTAGGATCGTTCTGCGTTTTGAACTGCAGAACTGAAGTTTAGTTTCCCGTGGGGCCAATTTGTTTAGTTCCTTGGGGACTAAAAGCCTCCCTTGAAGACTGAAGACACATAAGAAAATATAAATTACTATTTTATAATTTAGTAGTATTTGGAAAATCACATGTAAAACATACCATGCTGGGTTTTCTAGAATCACTAATGAATTCTGTGGGAGTTCGGAAAAAGGTTTTAAGAGTTGGGAACATTTATATTGTACCCCCCCCCCCTCACCACGTCCCTCCCCCCCAAACAGCGAGGACACGGAGGAGCTTCGGCAAAGTAGGGAGTTGCCGATTTCTGTGTTTCTCGCCTCTGAGAGTCACCGGAGGCCCATTTCTATTGATTCCCTCTCTTACAGTTGTTATCACTTTGATCATAAAGGAACATCACTTTCCCTTGAGAGTGAGAATTTCACAGTCACAAGTGCTTTATGAGTGGCTGTGTCAGAATTTATAGAAACACTAAATACAGTGCAGAACAAGGAACAGAAGGGGTTAATGGATCAACAACAGAAAAGCCGAGGCCCCACTGGGACTCGAACCCAGGATCTCCTGTTTACAAGACAGGCGCTTTAACCAACTAAGCCATGGGGCCTGCGCGCACGGCGGGGTCGGTGCTGGGTCTGCCCTCACTCTCAGACTAAACGTTCCCGCCCGAGCAGGTGCAGGTGCAGGACCCGGTGGGAAGCGGACACGCTCCGCGCCTCTGCCCTGTTAGGCCTCCCAGCGCTTCGTTCGGTCCAAGGATAACCCACAGCGCCTCTCTCGGGCCGAGGCTAGCCCTCAGTAAGTCGACGCCATCCCCCGTAACCCCCAAGCGGGATGACGTCTTCCAAAATCACACCTTGCGGGGGCTGCGCCTCTTCTGTAACGTGGACTCCACCTTCGAACGTGCGAAGTTGGGGTCTCTAACAAAGGAGCTTCACGCAGGACTCTCGGAGCGCCGCCCGGGCACCCGGCACCTGCACTGCGCAAGCAGTCACTTGCAGGGAGGGTCAGGAGCTGGGAGCGGGATGCCGGGGTGTGGACCTCGGCCAAGCGAGGCATGCCGCGTCTCCAATCCACGCCGCCCGCGCGGAGGGCGCTGCCGGGACCCGCGCAGGTGCCCCGCTGGAGGCGAAGGGGAGGCGGAGAGGCCCCCGGCGCCCCAGCTGGTTCCTGGGTCCGGGTCGGCCCTCCTGGGGCTTTACGGTTCCGGCGAACGCTGCTCCGCCCACCCCGCGCGGCCCCGGCCGCCTGAGAGGGAGGGGCGTCTTCCGCGGGCAACGGGGACGCCTTCTCCCCTCTAGCACCACCCCCCGAGGTCGCATCCCCCGCGGTGATCCGCCCCAACCCCCGAGGTCGCACCAACCCGTGACCCGCCCCTCCCGCCCCCCAAGTCTCACCCAGCCGTGACCCGCCCCCTCCCCCCGCCTCCCCGACGTCGCACCCCACGGTGACCTGACCCACGCCCTCGAGGTCGCACCTCCCTGCAGTGACCCGCCCCCCCCCCCCCCGAGGTCGCATCCCTCTCGGTGGCCCGCATCCCGCACCCGAGGTCGCACCCCAGTGATGGCCCGCACCCCCTCCCCAAGGTCGCACCCAGGGCGCCGAGAGCCAGGCGCACAAGCTGGCACCTGGTCTCGCTGCGCCCCCGGAAAGGCTCCACGACTGACCGGGGTGGGGTCTGGGACTGGGGGGATGTCTGCGGGCAGGGGTCCTGGACACCCGGAGGTGAGGGGCGGAGGGCGGGAGACCGGGAGGCAGGGACCGGCGTGGGAGGACGCGCCCAGACCGCGTGGGGACTCTGCCCCGCGTGACATCCGCACCGAATTCCAAAGGATCCTGGCCCTAAACTCCGGGTCTTTGTTTTTCTCCCTCCCTCCCCAAACTTCTCTCCCTCCCTTCCTTCCCCTCCTCCCCCCCCCCTCCGCCAGTCGGGCAAACACAACCCCGAGTGCAGCTCCCCTGGGGGGGAGGCAGGGATGGGGAGGGATCCCCTGTGACTTCCACCTGCAGACCTTGAAAACATTTCCCTGCTGTCTACCCGGACCGCAGACCCGAGACTCAACACAGCCTGACTGATAGATTCAAGGAAATACCAATCCAAACTCCAGCAAGTTACTTAGAATATTGACAAACCGATTCTAAAGTTGAGACAAATGGCTCAGAATAACCAACACAAAACTGAAGAACAGATTTCGAGGACTGTCACTACCTGTCCTCGGATTTACTAGAAAGCCATAGTGATCAAGACAGTGTGGTGTTGGTGGGAAAATAGAATGGAACAGAATAGAGTCCAGAAATAGATCCAAAAGGGACTGGGGAACTTCATTTTGAACTTGCTCAGGACTGGTGCCTCCTTCTTCCCTCCAGGGCTTGCCTTTGCAGGGGGAGTGTCTACCACGGTTATCTACGCCTGTCCCACCGCTGCATTTGGGGGAGCAGATAGCCTGTGAATTTCGCACATTTGCAAACGGGGAGGAATTGTGTCCAGAATCGCTCACACGTAGAGCCACCGCTCACACACCCTTCGTAACTGGGCTACTTAGACGAGTTGACGCTGAAATGAGTTGAGATCTGGGGAGACTGGGCCGGGTGCGTGTTTTGTCCTGGGGGACCCGTGGAAGGCTTTGGGGAGCAGGGGGCAGGTTGTTAGGTGCCATAGCGTCTCCCCGCCCCCTCCCCCTCCCCGGGATCTCCTGCTTCCCAACCTCCAAACCTGTGAGCACGGTAAAAGGGGCGTGGAGGACGGGAGTGAGTCACGGGTCTTGCTTGAGACGCGGTAGTGGCCTGGCTTCTTGGTCCACAAGGCGTGGGGAGGGGACAAAAGTCGCGTGCCTTCTCTGAGGCTCGAACTCAGGACCTTCAGATTATGAGACTGACGCGCTGCCCGCTGCGCTAAGAAGGCACCTGCCCGGCGGGCCTCTCGGCCTCTCCATCCGGTCCAGCCCCGGCACCCGAGGCACACCCCGGACCCGGGAGGTCCTGCCCGCTGTCGTGCGGCCCTCCGCGGACACTGTGTCCCCGGCAGGTCACAGTGACCGATCCGAGTCCCCGGGGTTTACCCTCGAGGAAAGAAACCGCCCCGAGCGGCGCCGCCACAGGGCTGATTTCACCCCAGCCCCACGTCGGCCCCGCGTGGGACCAGGGCGCGCACCCTCCCCACCCCCCGACCCCCGCGGGACCTCCGGACCGCGGGCCCCGCGCCTGCCCCGCACACCTGCCCCCTGCCCCCGGGCGGCCGCGACCCCCGTCCCCGACGTCCAGGCAGCAGGTGCGGCGGGACCTCCGAGGACGGGGAAGGAGCCGCGGGGTCGGCCCCGGAAGACCACCGGCCACGCGGACCGCGTCCTGACTCAGTGCAGGCCTCCCACGTGCCATCTGGCAGCCCAGGAAACGATTCGCTTGGTTTTCCTGCGAGTAGAAGTTCCTGATTGGAAGGGCTTCGTGGAAGGGCTTCGTGATGTGCGAAACGGGATGACGTCTAACGGGAGTGTTGACGCCACCGAACCCTGGACACAAGACGGCCGCGGGTGTTCGGGAGGGACGAGGGTAGTGACAGTGATTGGTATAGCAAATAAAAAGTCCAAAGGAGGGAGCGGCAAATATATACATTAGAGTATGATAACAGTGGTAACTAAGTAAACAGAGCAGGAGGGATTGTTCAGCGTATGGTGTTGAGTAGTTATTTGGGAAAACAAAGCTTACATCAATACACCACCTGCAATAATAAAAGATTCCAAGTAGATATAAGTTTTAGAAGGGGGGGGGACCAGAAATATAATTATTAGCACTGCCAAGGGAGACATTTTTATGATTTTGGTGTAGAAAACTAATTTTTGCAAAAAATTCAGAAACAATGAAAGTGACATAACTCACTATATTAAAGCCATATTCTGCTTAGATACTCCGTCATCCCCTCAAAGAAATTGCATAAGCGAAGTGAAAAATCAAATGAACAAATGGTGGGGAATTGTGTAAGTTGTGTTGTGAAGTTAATTTTCCTAATGTAAGTAACTTCTATACCTCAGCAAGTACATTCCGACTCACAGGAAAGACGTGCAAAGGGTATAGACACTGAGTTCATGAAAAAGGAAAAACAAATGGCTGTGAAACATGGAAATATTATTAATCTTTTAATAATTATAAGATTATAATAAGTAATATTATTCTTAAGAGAAATGCAAAAATGCAGCTACAGAACTGCAGCGAAACCCCACTTTGCACCTGTCGGGCTGGCAATCAAAGAAACTAACAAAAACAATTGTTTGGGCTGGTGTTGCTTAGCATTGACGCACACTGATTTAGAGTCCCAGGCTCACTGCGACAGGTTACCACCGGCTCAGCAGCTTGAAGCTACAGGTGTTTCCTCTCAGCGCCCGAGGCCACAAGTCCCAGCGTCAGTGTTACTGGGGGGAAATCAAGGCGCCCACAAGGTCCCAGTGGCTTGTCTCGGCCTCGTATCCATACCCTTTTTCTTTCCCCCTCTCTCTTGGACAGTTGTGAGGCAGTTAAGGTCCGCCTGAACCATCCAGGATAATTTCCCCATTTCAACTTTTTGCCATATAAGGTGATATTTACAGCTTCCAGGAATGGGGAGGGAGGGGTATTTTTCAGTCTACTACAGTCACTGCGTCCTGAATCCACCTACAGGCACGGGGTTTCCTGGTCCTAACTTTAGTCTCCTTCTCTCCTTGCATCTCTAATGTAAATCTCCTCGTGTATTATTGAGAATATTAGATGGCTTAATATGTGTAAGGAACCCATGACAGTATCAGGGGACTAGCAGGACACACGTGGCAGTGGTGATGCTCTCACTGCGCGACAGGCTGGCGGGGAACCAGGACCTTCCCAGGCGCTATAGGAAGACGGTTTAGTAACATCTGGGGGAGGCCAGACTCAACAAAAGTGCCACCCCAGGTCGGGTCTCACGACCGCTCCCCTGGTACCGCGCACCTGCCGTTTAGGGAGCTCGGTGTGGCTGGTGGAGGTCTCACTTCCGTGTGAACCTCATGACCTTTCATTACATATAAATAATCGGCAGCCAGACTTTTTTCTAAGGTCTGCTCACAATATAAAGGCTGGCAGCGGTGGGATTCGAACCCACGCCCCCGAAGAGACTGGAGCCTTAATCCAGCGCCTTAGACCGCTCGGCCACGCTACCGCACGCCTGCCGCTCGTGGATCCTGCGGGTGGTGAGAAACCTCCCTCCCCCCCTCTCCGCCCCGCGATCCTTCCCCGGGGTTCTCCCCCTCCCACGACCCCCGGGGCCAGAACACCGCACACCCCGCGGGGTCCGCACGGGGGGCGGAGTCCGCACGGGGGGCGGGCGCCGCTTAGAGCCCCAGCGCCGCAGCGTGCACCCCCGCCCCCCTCCCGCCCAGGCCCGGGCCACTGCCCATCTACACCGTGGACACGACACTAACGTGCGCACAGAAGTGATGGAGAGACGTGTGTCACTTCAGGCAAGTGGCTTCGAAGAGCACGTCCCAGGGGAGCTCACTGTCACTACCCTCGTCCCTCCCGAGCACCCGCGGCCGTCTTGTGTCCAGGGTTCGGTGGCGTCAACACTCCCGTTAGACGTCATCCCGTTTCGCACATCACGAAGCCCTTCCACGAAGCCCTTCCAATCAGGAACTTCTACTCGCAGGAAAACCAAGCGAATCGTTTCCTGGGCTGCCAGATGGCACGTGGGAGGCCTGCACTGAGTCAGGACGCGGTCCGCGTGGCCGGTGGTCTTCCGGGGCCGACCCCGCGGCTCCTTCCCCGTCCTCGGAGGTCCCGCCTCACCTGCTGCCTGGACGTCGGGGACGGGGGTCGCGGCCGCCCGGGGGCAGGGGGCAGGGGGCAGGTGTGCGGGGCAGGCGCGGGGCCCGCGGTCCGGAGGTCCCGCGGGGGTCGGGGGGTGGGGAGGGTGCGCGCCCTGGTCCCACGCGGGGCCGACGTGGGGCTGGGGTGAAATCAGCCCTGTGGCGGCGCCGCTCGGGGCGGTTTCTTTCCTCGAGGGTAAACCCCGGGGACTCGGATCGGTCACTGTGACCTGCCGGGGACACAGTGTCCGCGGAGGGCCGCACGACAGCGGGCAGGACCTCCCGGGTCCGGGGTGTGCCTCGGGTGCCGGGGCTGGACCGGATGGAGAGGCCGAGCGGCCCGCCGGGCAGGTGCCTTCTTAGCGCAGCGGGCAGCGCGTCAGTCTCATAATCTGAAGGTCCTGAGTTCGAGCCTCAGAGAAGGCACGCGACTTTTGTCCCCTCCCCACGCCTTGTGGACCAAGAAGCCAGGCCACTACCGCGCCTCAAGCAAGACCCGTGACTCACTCCCGTCCTCCACGCCCCTTTTACCGTGCTCACAGGTTTGGAGGTTGGGAAGCAGGAGATCCCGGGGAGGGGGAGGGGGCGGGGAGACGCTATGGCACCTAACAACCTGCCCCCTGCTCCCCAAAGCCTTCCACGGGTCCCCCAGGACAAAACACGCACCCCGGCCCAGTCTCCCCAGATCTCAACTCATTTCAGCGTCAACTCGTCTAAGTAGCCCAGTTACGAAGGGTGTGTGAGCGGTGGCTCTACGTGTGAGCGATTCTGGACACAATTCCTCCCCGTTTGCAAATGTGCGAAATTCACAGGCTATCTGCTCCCCCAAATGCAGCGGTGGGACAGGCGTAGATAACCGTGGTAGACACTCCCCCTGCAAAGGGAAGCCCTGGAGGGAAGAAGGAGGCACCAGTCCTGGGCAAGTTCAAAATGAAGTTCCCCAGTCCCTTTTGGATTTTCGTGTTGGGCCGGCTCTCCAGGCCTGGGAAAAATCCCCTCCCGCCCGGTCTCCACCATGGGAGTTGGGCTTCCTTCCCCCTGAAGGCAGCACATGTTCCCGGCCAGGCAGGACGCTCAGGCGGCTCCCTCACTCTGACATCTTGGGAGTTAAGCGTCCTTCCGGGTGGTCCGCCTTCTGTCCCAGTTGGCAGAGTGTCTGCCCATGTCACACTCAAGACCCGGGTGAGTGTCCTGTGGATGCCACGCAGAGTGTGGGCTCCACAGATGACAGGCTTGGGGCAGGAGGCCCTTCCTCCCGGAGGTCGCCAGGCTCCAGATCACCCTTTTCCGTAAAAGACTTCATTCAGTTGGTCTCAAGTCCCCGCACCTCCTGGAAGGCGGTTTGAGGAGGAAACAGTAAAGAAATCACCATTTCTATCCCAGGTCTACATGGGCTTTTCTCAGAATCCATTCAGCGTGGACAAGGGTGAAGTACTGAGAGGCGTTACTGCTGCGTCACACAGTGAGACTCTCTCATTTTGTAAGAAGCTGCCAGGCTCTCTTCCAGGGTGGCTGCCCCATTTTGCATCCGCACCGGCAACGAATCGGAGCTCCCGTTGCTCCACGTGGTCACCGACAGTTGGTGTCGTTTGAGTACTGGAGTTTGGCCATAGCAGTAGCCACCTAGTGGTATCCCAGTGCTGTTTCAGTCTGCAATCCCCTGATACGGCAGGCGGTGTTGAACACCTTTCCATGTGCTTATTTGCCGACTCTATCTCGGTTGCGTTGCTTGTTCAGATATTTGCACATTTAAAAAATTGAGTGGTTTGGGATTACATCAAAATGCAAAGCTTCTGCACAGCAAAGGAAACAATCAACAACACTGAAAGACAACCGACAGAATGGGAGAAGATATTTGCAAATGACATATCAGAGAAAGGGTTAGTATCCAAAATCTATAAAGAACTGATACAACTCAACACCCAAAAACAAATGACCCAATTAAAAATGGGTAGAAGACATGAACAGACATTTCTCCAAAGAAGCCATACAGATGGCCAGGGGTGACTCTCGATTTTGGCTCATGTAACGATCTCGAAGTTTGTGAGATTGAACCCCGCGTGTGAGCTCTGTGCTGACAGCTTGGAGCCTGCTTGGAAACTTCTCTCTGCCTCTTCCCCGCTCTCTCTTCCTCCCTCTCAGAATAAATAAATAAACCTTAAACATAAAAAAAAGAAGACTTCCAGATGGCTAACAGACACATGAAAATATGCTCAACATCACTCATCATCAGGGAAATACAAATAAAACCCACAATGAACTATCACTTCACACAAAACGGCTAACATCAAAAACACAAGAAATAATTAGTGTTGGTGAGGATGTGGACAAAAAGGACCCCTCTTGCAGTGTTGGTGGGAATGCAAATTGGTGCAGCTGCTGTGGAAAACTGTATGGAGTTTCCTCAAATAATTAAAAATAAAACTAACCTATGATCCAGGAATCACACCACTAGATACTTACCCCCCCACAAAATATAAAAACACTAATTCTAAGGTATACACGCACCTGGATGTTTATTGCAGCATTATCTACAATAGCCAAATTATGGAAACATCCCAAGTGTCCGTGGATACATGAATGGATAAAGAAGATGTGGCATAGAATATACAGTGGAATATTACTCAGCCTTAAAAAGAATGAAATCTTGCCATTTGCAACAAGATGGATGGAGCTAGAGAATATGATGCTGAGCAAAATGTCAGTCAGTCAGAGAAAGACAAATACCATATGACCCTCACATGTGGAATTTAAGAGACGAAATAGGCAAAGGAAAACAAGAGAGAGAGAAAGAGAAACCAAGAAACAGACTCCTAACTGTAGAGAACAAACTGATGGTTACTGGAGGGGAGGTAGGTGGGGGGCTGGGGGAGATAGGGAGTAGGGATTAAAGAGTACTACAGGTATCATGATTAAAAAAAATAAAATAATTGAGTTGTTCGGGGTTTTTTTAGGAGTTATCTTTTCATGTGTCTGTTAGCCATCTGGATGTCTTCTTTTTTTATTTTTAAGGTTTATTTATTTATTTTGAGAGGGAGGGAGAGAGAGCGGGGGAGGGGCAGGGAGAGAGAGGGAGAGAGAGAGAGAGAGAGAGAGAGAGAGAGAGAGAATTCCAAGCAGGCTCCAAGCTGTCAGCACAGAGCCCACACGCAGGGTTCAATCTTACAAACTTCATTTCGAACAAAGTGGCCTTAGGTGTCCCCCAACCTGCTCTTTTCCCACAGTAACTTTGTCCTCCCCTGGGAATTCTTGGGTCCTGGACATTTTAACTTCCAGTTGATCATTATTCCTAAAGTTTCCTTAAGAGGATTAACAAGGGATCTTAACTGTTTATTCTCCACCCCCCACCCCCGCAAACACCCCAAGTTTTCTTTGTAGTGAACACAGGATTCATGGTTCATGAATTTCTCTTATTTTATGAAATCATTATAAATAGAGCTGGAGATTGCTAGAATCTAGAGACATTACGCATTTCTCCGTGTCTGCCTGCTTTAAACTGTTAACACCCCGCAGGTGCTCAGAAACCCTTCTACTAGGAAAAGCATCCTTCCTCGGCAGTGGGTCGCATTTGAACTGTCATCTCCCTAAGAATCCACTTTTCAGGAGCAAGGAGCTCGAGCAAGCTGCAACCGAACAGCTCGGGTTCCACCGCCGGGAGATTGGTGACAGTTTGGGGGGTGAGTAGGACTGACTCGAGGGGCCTGGCCAACGTAAAACGATTCTCAGGAACAGTGGGTTTCAGAAAACGCCAGGCCCTACTGGGAGTCGAACCCAGGATCTCCTGTTTACGAGACAGGCGCTTTAACCAGCTAAGCCATAGAGCCACCCGGGAGCCGGCACCGCGCTGAGGCCTCGTGTCCCTTGGACAGGGTGGAAGCGAGCTCGCATCGCGGTCGTCTCCGGAAGACACGCAGGGGCGGAGGGAGGCTTCTCTCCCGCAGGACGCGCTGGGGGCAGAACACCAGAAGCACCAGGAGGCCGCAGGGGCGGACCAAGGGTTTTTCTATTACCCGGAGGAAGAGTGCCACAGAGAGTCGAGGCCACGCAATCCGTGGTGAAGACCGTGACAAGAAGGACTATTTACGACTTAAAGATGACCGCAGGATTTGCACAGAGCGGCTGGGCCCGGGCACCCGCGTACCTGCCCGAGGCGCCTGCAGCCTCCAGATCCGGGACACGAAGGGCCGCGCGTCCCCGGGCGAGCGGAGGAGGCCGGGGTCAGGGGGCCCTCAGCGACAGGTGGCAGCGGGCCCCCGGCCCTGTTCCAGGGCTCAGCCAACATCTGCGGGAACGACTCTGCAGGGGGCGCCTCTCGGGAGGGGTGCGGAGTGCGAGCCACGTGGTGAAGTTTAGAAGCATCCACGAGGAAAAAGCCGTTTGTCGGCTGGTTTCCCGCATCTCCGGTCCCCTCGGTTGCTCCCGGCGACAGTCTGAAAATCAGCTCGCCAAGCATGGCAGGCCTGCTCCGCCCGAACCCGCCGCGCCCTCAGGTGACCCCCCTCCCCCCCCGCCCCCCGAGGTCGCCCCCTGAGGTGACCTGCCCCTCCCAGGTCACCCCTGCCCCCTCCAGGTCTCCCCCCTGCAGTGACTCGCCCCCCCCAAGTCATCCCTGCCCCCCTCCCGAGGTCGCACCCCTGCGGTGACCACCCTCCACCCTCGAGGTCGCAGCCCCGCGGTGACCCTCACCTCCTCGGTTGCACCCCGGACCCGGAAGGCGCCCTGTTGCGCTGCGCGCGCGGGAGGCGCGGCGTCAGGGCGGGGCGGGGCCTGGGACCCGAGGGTCTGCGGGGTGGTGGGGGGGGGGACCTGGAGGGCCCGGGACTGGGGGCGGCGGGGGGGCGGCTGGGAGGCCGGAACGGCGATGGGGGTAGAGTCGGGGGCCCACCCGGACCGCGCGGGGGTTCGGGGCCGGATTTTATTCCCCGGCCGGGTCCCCCTCCGCACCCCCAGCCCCGTGTCCCGGGGGCAGGGTTCAGGCGGCCGATCCAATCCGGGGGCTCGGCGTCTGGCCTCCAGTGGGTGGGCTCAAGGGGCGGTCTAAGCGCACGCGTCGACTCGGACTGTGCGGGTTGCAGGTCGTGGGACTCCCGACGCCTGCGCCAAAGGGAGTGGGTGATGCGCCCGGGGCCGCCTGGTGTGTCTTCTCCACGGGGGAAATAGCTCCGAAAGAATCGTGTGTGTGCGCGCGCGCGTGTGCGCGATGAACTGTGAATATTACTTTTGGGTCAGTTACTCATTTACCTTTTCACTTTACTTGGAAGTTTTGTTTTGGTTGTTTTTTGAATCTCGGCAAACTATTTTGAGGTTCACAAACTGAGGGAACATAGACATTACTCACCAAACACTTGAGGGATCTGAAGTGTCTATTGTGGTCATGGAGGTAGGAGAGAGGTGCTGGCCGCTCTATTTAGCCAGAAGTCACGAGACCACAGTCTGCGTTTGTAAAATGAGTTTTGCCATTAAAAAAAAAAAAAAAAAAAATCCTTGGACTCCTGGAGTGAGTTTTGTTTGGTGCTGTTGAATTAACTATTCTTGCTGGATTCTTAGTTATATTTTATTTGGGATGTTGATCTTTAGACGTTACAGTTGAATTGTTCTCACTTGGTTTTCTTTTGGGTGCTACTTATATCAGGTTTTGGTGGCCCTGACCAGCAGATCAGGCAGCTTTCCATTTCTTATGCCCTGGAACTGTTTTCAACTGGCCACAGGAGTGATCTGATCCTTGGCAATTTGAAGGAACTTGCCTAAGGGAGTGAGTGCTTCTCAGAGTGGAAAAGAGGCCTGACGCCCTGTTCATTTGCTTCTCTGGTTAACATTCCAGCAGAATGTTTAACTTGGGCACGTCCTACTGTCTGTGATTCTCGGTGTATTTGTTGAGAGACAACGACACTAAAAGACTAACTGATCCACTGTGTCTATTGTCCTCGTATATTGTCCTCCTGGCACAGGCAAGCCTTCAGTCAATGTTGCTCATTATTATTATCACATCAATGTTGGCCATTTATATTGTCCTAAACTCAGTCATTATTTACTCTTATCACCAGATACAGAGGTATAAAGTTGTAAATAATATTTGATTTTTCCTTAAACTATCTCTCATCTATTCATATATCTACACTTTCCTTACTAATTTTGAATTCTGATTTTATATTTTCCTGTGATTAGACTTTCCACTGGGTTGTAGTTTGGTTTCATTTGTCAAGAAGACTTTTTTAGCTCTCCTAGCATGTAAACAGTTTTTCTTTCTAAATTTCTTTCTTCCATTTTCATTTGGTAGGTTTTGTGGTCTTTTATTTACTTTTTAAGTGGTATACTAAACAGTAATTCAGGCATTTTTCATCTTATTCTTTAAAAAATGCATCTGAGGTTATGAATTGTTCCCACTGACATGCTTTAGTTACATCCTACTGGTAATGATATATGTTGCCTTCTCATTCTGTTGTGCATAGCCTTCAGTTTTAGTTTTGATTTTCTCTGAGATATTTTAAGAATTTGATTTTTTTAAGCAAAAAAATTTATATTTTTAAATTATATTTTGATTCTTATTTTTACCCTTATTTTCTAGTACATTATTTTCTAAATTAAGAAAATATTTTGACAGTTTCTTACTGACCAATATATAGTCAAGTTATGAAATTCCATGGGTAATTTTAAAATGGTGTATTCTCCATCTTTAGGAAATAATTTGTATTTATCGGGTTAGTTTTGTTGATTATTTTTAAAGTTTCTTATTGCTTATTTCTTTGTCCATTGATATTTCTTGGAGTGAGAATGGTAAATTAAAGCCAGTTATTAATTGTGTCTACTTGTATCTCTGATGAATTTCTGCTGAATGAAAATTGCTGCTTTATTTTTTTGAGCATAAGTATTGAAAGGCAAAAATCTTTGTAACTCCACTTATAACTTTTAGTATTTTTAAATCCATGGTTTTGAAATTTTAAAATGCTGGGAAAAACTGCAATTGGGATTTTTGAGTAGACCTACTGTGTGCCTTTTAGAGAAATTCTAGGGGTAATGGAATCTCTCAATCTGGCCAAGAACTTCCCAGAGACTTGAATAAAATGTGTTTCTGACCTGAAAATCTGGGACGAGTGGGAGAATCACCCTTTTGATGTTGGTGTTTTCTAGGTCCCATCCTTCATTGTCCTACTTTTCCTGGAGAGAATATTCATACTATTCCATACATTCACATCTCCCAACTACCCAAAATAGGCTGATGGCTTCTAAATATCTTTCTCACAAAGACCTCTGTAGAATTTCATAGGATCGTAGACAGCTGCCTATGAGACATTTCCACCTTATCATCTCACAGACACCTGAGCACATCCAGTCCTTCCTAGTCTTTTCTCCTTAACACCACAATCCGGAAACCGGGTAAGTACCCGAGATGATGCTCCGTCATCCATTCCCTCCTCACGCATGTATTCATAAGGGAATATGCAGTCACGGCTGTTTAGGCTCAAATAGGGATCTTTTCCTAACTCACCACGGCAATCACAGCATTAGTAGAGTGTTCCAAGTGGCGCCTGCTGCTGTGAAATCATAATTTGATGTCATTGAGAGTTTTTGCTATTAATGCAGGTAACCCATCAATAAGCCAGCTATTCCAAAGATACAATTCTAGTTTTAATCTGATATTGTCTCTAAAGAACCTTGTAGTTTAAGTAGATACAAACCTGAGTTTTTGCCTGGACAAAAACATTCTGGATCAAGTTTCCCATGAGGGATAGTTGAATTTGCCCCCCAAATTATGAAAAACAATCCTAAATGATGCTATGTAGTGTCCCAAGTTTGTCCTTCTTGGCACGGAGGGAGTTGTAGACATCGGGTGACCTCCTGGCTGGGACCATGAAGGGCAGAATGAGCCGCAGCCCCGTGGCACCTCAAAACTTCAAGGCAAGCGTTTTGTCCTCGCGTTCTTGCTACCTTCTGTCCCCTGACGGACGGTACCTCTTAAAATGCAGGACAGGTGTGGGCTTTGGTTCCCGATGAATAATCCGGTTATGGAGCGCCTGCCACAGTCTGGCGTCCCCAGGCCTTATGCTCCATGTGGCTAATGCCAGGCTCATACCAACTACTCATCCTCTTTGCACTGAGAGAAGACAAGTAGAAAGTTTAAAGTTAGCTCACATTTTGGCTAGGGTTTTTAGACATGGTCCGTGAAAATGTACTGGCAGAAAGTGGCTGATTTCAGGAGAACTTGATACCAGACATAGAGGCATGGCTTCTACATAACTTTGCAAATTAGGAATATATGTTGAAGCCAGGAGATACCCTTAGAACACAGTGAGTGATCACGATTTATTTTATATTAGAATTTTATTATTTTTAAAATTTTTGTTTATTTATTTTGAAAGAAAGAGACGGAGAAAGAGAGAAAGAGAGAGAGAGAATCCCAAGCAGGCTCCACAATATCAGCACAGAGCCCGACGTGGGGCTCAAACCTACAAACCATGAGATCATGACCTGAGCCGAAATCAAGAGTCAGACACCTAACTGACTCCGTCACCCAGGCACCCCCAATTTTATATTAGAATTTTAAATAGACTATTAAAGTCGTAAATTATTTTCTCTCCTTTGGTGGGAAGTCACTGTCTGAGACTCAGTTTTCCCTAATTAAGGGAATAGATAGAAAAATTGCCCTGCTGAGTATCACTTAGTTTTGATTACCATTTCTACTCCTTTCTAAGTAACAGTCCTCTTTGTTCCATCATATAATCCGTGTATTCCATGTATTCCTTATATTCCATTTGGTTTATCTTCCAAGTTACTAATGTCCTTGGTATCTATATTGAACACAATTCAACACAATTTAACACAATTAGGAATTCCGCCTGTCTCACCAGCGACTTATTATCTATGCTTCCCACATCCTATGAAGTTTTGCCTTCATCTCATGAGCTACTACCTTAATTACTCCCTAGATAGGCTTTATCCATCCAATTTGCTTTCCCACTTTCCATATCACATATTATCAAATAGTACAGCAAACTCATATTTCATGACCCACCAACTGAGCATTCTGTATTTCTGGGCAGGCTGCCAGTGTCCTGTACACGAACGGTCCTGAGGTCCCGGAGGCGAAGACAGAGCTCCAGGCCCAGGCTGGCGGGGTTACCGTGTGAGGCTCAAGGTGTCAGCATATCAAGTTCTTCAAAACTAATTTGTGGGGTGATACTCAATTTCAATTCCTTACAGATTTGCCTGCCGGAAGCAAAGAAATTGGAAAGAGAGAAAAGATCTGAAAAAAGAAAAGATCCCCAGTCATCTTTTCTCTAGTCCCTCTGAAATTATAATCTAAAAATTGACGGGGTGCCTGGGTGGCTCAGTTGGTTGGGCGTCCGACTTCAGATTATGATCTCATGGCTCGTGGGTTCAAGCCCTGCGTCGGGCTCTGTGCTGACAGCTCAGAGCCTGGAGTCTGCTTCGGATTCTGTGTCTCCCTCTCTCTCCGTACTCCCCTGCTCATGCTCCGTCTCTCTCAAAAATGAATAAATGTTATAAGAATTTTTTAAAAAATAAAAAAACCCTAAAACTAAGAATTGGTATAAGCTGTACGTCTGCCCTAGGTGTCGCTCTGAGGTGACGAAATGGGTTTGCACAGTGTCGAGGCCACTACATTTCTGAGGCCAAACGGCGTCTGAAAGAATTCAACGTCCGTTGCTCTTTCCTTTTAGAAGAACAAAAGGGTGGGTAGTCTGTGTGATTTCACAAGGAAAATTTGGGCAGGGGGGAAGGGGAACAGAATCTCTATCAGGAACTTCCCAGATTCAAAGAAAATAATGTTTCTGACCTGAAACTTGAGGAAAGCAAGAGAAAATTCTGTAGTCAGAGCAGCGGGTGAGGTGGGCTGGCAGGCGGGGTGGTGACGGGAGAAGAGAAAGTGAGACTTTTCCTGGGCTCCAAATCACATTGCAAGGCTGAGTCTTTGGGAAGATCAAGGAAAATTGTTTTGACTTGTTCAAGCGGACAGAAGACTTTATCTAAGACATCTGCAACGGAGCCCAAAGTTTGGAAATAGGGGAGCCAGACTGAACTCCGCTCTGCACACAGCAGGGACGTGTGGGCACTTACAGCTGACACGCAGGGTGAGGGGAAGTGGGCCAAGAACTGCTGAGACGTAGCAGGGTTCTTGGCAAAGCCTGGCCAACGTCAAGTCCTAGTTGAGAAGGGGGATCGGAGGAGCCTGACCAAGGTCTGGTCAAGGAGGAGGTGTGTGGGATGATACACCTTGAATTTGGGCCCACGTGGAGACCACAGAGGTCAGACACTGAGGGCCCTGACAGGCGGGGGATGGCTGAACGGTCCATGTCAACCCTGGGTCTTAGGGGCACCTACCGGCTGAACGGGGGAGGCAGTGGGCTGAGGCTGAGCACAGTGGGAGACCACGTGAAGTGCAGGGGCAATTCTTTCATCCTGTGTCAAGACGCCAGCATTTTGTGCACAGCCTCCACTCCCCGGGGCAGCATATACTAGGATCGCCCGGAAGGCCTTTTAAAGCACACACTGCTGTTCTCACCCCCAGAGTTTCTGATTCAGTAAGTCTGGGAGCCAGCTAAAAACTGCATTTCCTTGTCAAATATTTTCAATGTTTATTCGTTTTTGAGACGAGGGGGGAGGGGCAGAGAGAGGAGGACAGAGGATGTGAAGCAGGCTCTGTGCTGACAACACAGAGCCCAATGCGGGGCTCCAACTCAGGCACCGCGAGATCATGACCTGGGCTGAAGTCGACGCTCAGCCGACTGGGCCCCCAGGCGCCCCTCAGAACTGCGTTTCTAACAAGTTCTCGGGTGATGCTGTTGCTACTGGTCCTGGTCAGGACACATCGCCGAGAGAATGAGCTCCCTATGGATGGAGGGTGAGGAGGGGAACACGTGGGTGGGTGGAGACTCTCGGGGGTCCCTCTGGGTAAGGAACTGTGGAGGGTGGTGGGCAGTCTCCACGGCCTTACCCAGGTCTGCTTTGGCCGGATGGTGCCCCGGCCCCCGCCTGTGGCTCCCAGCTGCCCCCTCCAGCCAGAGGAGTCACCTCACCTGGAGGTCTCACCCTGGGGCTGGGGCGACCCCACAGCCAATGGTTGACCGACCTGAGTTACAAAAGACCATCCCTCTTCCTTCAAGGTGGAATGATGATAGCGGGCTTTATCCCGAGGTAATCTCCAGCAGAAATCCCGCGTTATCTTCTTTCTTCCTCTGCCCCATCCTGCGTCACTGGTCCCTTCTTCTGAGACCACTCAGTAAGCGACATGTGTCCACATCTCAGACTCAGTCTGCTTCCTGGGAACCGAAGCCAAGTCAAGGGGTATTTGTGGGGGTCACAGGATGAGATCCGATGTGCTCTGGCATGGACCCTGGCCCTCCCTTTCTCAGATTTGGGGACTCCAGCTTCCAGAACGAACAGGTGCTCCCAAAGCCCAGGAACGCCAACGTTCACGCAGTCCTCGGGGAGGCCTGGTTTCTACGTGGTAACTGCCGGAGGGAGAGTGTGCTGGGGTCTGGCCTCCGGGAGTGGCCGCATCTCAACTCTGGGAGTGGGCGGTTAGAGGGTCTGAGTCCTGGTTCCCTGGACTTTGGAAACCGCACCCCACCCCCCATCCCGCCTGGGGACTGTCCTCAAAGGTTTTGTGATCCGCAGAGCAATAGTCATTTCAGACACCGGTTAGGTGGCTGGTGGGGTAGATGCCTGTGAAAACACCGCACCAAGTGTATCTAATTTGCATGACAGTTTGTGGGAACTTCTGGTTGGAAGAAAAAACTCCGCAGCAATAATAGAGCCAGTGAGGTCATGATGAGCACCAAAGCGGCAACAGTAAGGTTCCGACTTCCTTCACGGACCTGAGCAGTCCTGCGCAGCCCGCCCGCTCCCAGAAGGTTCTGTGTGTGGCTTTCCCGGGGGGCCAAGATCTGTCACAGGGGTCGGTGAGGAGGGGAGCAGTGGGCAATTTATTTCCAGATCCCCCCTTTATAAAGACTTCTACGTTCTCCTCATCATTGCCACCTTCGTCTGCAACACCTGCCCCCACACCTGCCCCAGTTCCCCCACCTCCCAGCGCCAGGAAGTTCCCCCGCTTCTCTGGCCTCAGATCAGCCTTTCTGTTCCCTGCAGGGTCAGCCCTGGGGGGAGGCATCACGGAGGGAACCTGCATTTTTCACAGCAGCTACAGGATGGAGCCTGTCGCAGACGCTCAGCAGAACCGCTCGGGGAAGCCGCGCCCTCTTCCCCCTTGGCTTCGGGACTCTCCCACGGACCGGGGACTTGCTGCCCGGACCGCTCACTCCCACACAGCAGTTCTCTGCTTTACGCTGAACTGGAACCTCGAGCGGCCCCCGCCTCCTGGCCTCTGTTGCTACGGTCCCTGGGGGTTCTCAGGAGAAACTCCACAAGGAACACATCTCCCACCGCGACCGGAGAGGCCCTGCAGCCCCTCCTCACTCCCTCCCTGCTTGGCGAGGCCTCTGGGGGTCTCACGTCCCGAGGGGACGCCACAGACGGCCAGGCTTTGTTTTCCTGACTGGATTTTGAGTGCAAGAAGACAAAACATCCAAATGTGGGGAGAACATTTTCCTCTGAGGTCAGACGCAGCCCAGTCCTGGAGGCCAGACCCCAAGAGTCTCCGCGGCAGCTCCTCCGGGAGGCCGGGTCTTCCCCGAGGACCGCGTGAACGCCTGCGTTCCTGGGCTCCCAGAGCACCTGTTCCTTCTGGAAGCTGGAGTCCCCAGGTCTGAATCTCTTCTCCCGCCCTCGCTGGCTTTGCCAGTTTGCACGTTCTACACACAGGTTAAGTCAGGGATTGCTTCCGTCCCGGCGCACGGCCGACGATCGTGTCTCACCACTGACACTTAAATTCCCTCTCCATTTAAAGTGCAAAAAAATTTGAAATTTGTTCAAAGTAATTTCTGAAAGGGAAAAGAAAAAGAGCTCTTTTGCTTCACTTCCTCGTGCAAGCCTCTCCTAGTTTCTGGTGGTCTGCAGGCTGTGCTCACAGAAAGGACTGAACCCCGGTGATAAGGCAGCCGCCGGACGGGGCATCCCAGCACGTCCTTTGCCCCTGACTAGGGGGGCACTTTGTTTCACTTTTCTTCCGGTTTTCCGTGTTTTTAGATTTTTAACTGTGAGCAGGAATTTTGCAGACAGAATGTTTGTGTCTTCAGAGAGAAGCAGGGCTACCTCACATGGGGGCCCCCAGAGGGAGGGGGCGGCTGCCTCTGCAAGGTCAGTGCCCACGGTTACAGCCGCCACCCCACCTGGTGCCTGGATGGGCCAGGGAAGCATCCAGAGTGCACGTGGGAAACACAAAATACTGAGGGTGCAGGGATGTCATCCGGGAGCGGGGGGACACCTCGGGAAACAAACTCTGCTGCAGAATTTCCTTTATTTGAGTCAGTGATGAGAAGAGGTATGTGTGTGGCGGGGGGAGGCTCAGGGTGAGGACAAAGCCCCAACTTCAGAATGAAGGGACATCCCTGCCCTGGAACCACTAAGGGACAGGGGCCAAGGGAGCTTGGGTAGGTCCAACCCAGAGGGGCCGGGGGCCCCCATCAGGGAGTTGCCTTCCTTCAGGGACCCCAGGTTTCCACCCTCACCCGGACTTCAGAGGCCCTGTAGGAGTGTGCAGGGTGTGGGGGACAGAAGGCCTCACTTGGGAGAGGAAGAGCTTCCACCCCAGGGCTATCTTCAAGGACAGGAGAGGTTATGAAGGGGGTCTTGAGGGTCTTGCTGCCAGTTCCTGCTTTCTTCAAACCTCCACGATGGGGAAGGACAGACGCCAGAACTCCTGGGGATCACCTTTTTCAGGGATATTTGGTAGTCTGAGCCATCTACCCGGAAATCTGCTTTTCCTTTGCAATGCAGTGGAAAAAACCTGATATTCGGGGAGCAGAGAGTTGGGGAGATAGGTTTTCGTGGCCTTGTTCTCAAGCACACGCACGAGCACACGCACACCAACACGCACGCATATCCAGGATGGCGGGGTCACAGGGACGCTGGGTAGGAAGGCATGTGGAGCAAAGATGGACCCAGTGTTCAACCATGTCCTTCAGGTGGGAGGCAGGTGGCTATTTCTGACGGCCTCTGGGCCTTTCTACTTGGTTTTTAGCTGCTTCAGGTACTCCAGGATGTCCGATCTGACGGTGCTGATGGGAGCCTTGTGGAACCAGCGCATGACAGGGACCCCGTTGGGCCCCACCAGGAACTTCTCAAAGTTCCAGCGGATGTCATGGACCTTCATGGGCTCCCAGAACAGCTGGTCTGGTGAGCCCAAAAGATCAGAGGTCGGAGGGCAGGAGTTCTGGAGCAGAGATATGAAAAACAGAAAACAGTTTTTTTTTTTCCCCCGTGCTTCTGTAAGGTCCAGTTTTAGCTGGAACCCTAGAGTACTCACCATCCACGTGTCAACATGTGAACCCCCGACGTGCCCCCAGTGAACCACACATTTTAATGCAACATCACCAATACAACAACCAAGAGCTAGAGAGTATGACAGAAAATACTCCTCCCTTCCCAGTCTGCCTCTCCCATGATTATATCATGGTGCTTCAGTAAAATAATAGCTTCTGTTTTCTTTGCTAAGTCCTACCATTTCTATAGCTTTGGTTTTCTTACCCAAAAAAAGAAATGGCTCGGTTTAGAGTTGTGGTTCCCAGAGTTTGGGGCTTCATAGGGTGGTAAAGGTTTAATAACTATTTTCCGGAGATGAATGTAGAATAACCAACATTTATTTTGACAATAAGAAAAATCAAAAGTCTACCTAACTGTAAAATTTAAAATTAGCAGACTTTTAAAGGATTAGGTCGAAGAAAAATCAATAGCATCACCATTTTTGAGCAACAGAAATGGCAATTTATAGGATTTAACAAATAATTTAGTATCAGAATAAATGATGGTCTTTTAGATTCAAGGAGCTGAGCTTTGCGAAAAACTCCCCACATTGTCTTTTTTTTTTTTTTTTTTTTTTTTTTTTTCAGTTTGCAATGGATGGGTGAAAATTTCAACGGGGACCAGATTTGTTTGGCAGACCGGCATGTGGGAACCTGCGGCCTAAGAGAACCTGGGTGGTTCTAAGACTCGGTGACGCTAAGACAAGTTGCCATACGCACTCTACATTATGAATTCCATGAATTCCATGTCCGTCTCCCTGACTGGAGAGGAGCCTCCAGGGAAGGGCTGGGCCCTATTAGTACTTTTGGGCTCCCAGTGGGCAGAGATCCTCACACCTATGGGGATTCCATAAACGACCACCGAAGAGTGAATCGCTACCCTTCAGTAAGGGGCGCTGGTCCACATCAGGACTGTCACAGGTTACATTTCCTGTAGTTGAAGCTCGAGCCTCACCGTGGACATTGCCATGATTCTTGAACTTATCTAGGCATTTCTTTCCAAGGAGTCCAACCTCGATCCAAAATGAGCCCCATGCTTTCGGGGCATCTCTGCCTATGACCAACGCCTGCCAGGTGTGTGGGCACTCACCTTCAGGAAGGTAAAGACCTTCTGTTCGTTTTCTCCATTCACATCCCCTTTCTCAAAGAGCTGAAAGCTGGGGACGAAGCCGCCACCTGGACGCACATACCTGCAATGAACCAGCGTGTTCCCAAGAGGGCGCAAGTTAGGACAAGGAGGGATGGTGAAGGCCACCATAACTCTACCACAAAAGGAAGTTAGGATAAAGAGGGAGACACGGAAGACAGGGAAGGTGAGGAAAGAGAGGTCTCTGGGAGTCAGGACATCATGCTTTATGGAGCCAGTAGAGACTTCCAAGAAAACTGGAAGGCATATTTTAAGGTCAGGATCCCGATTCATTTTTATTGCCCACATTCCTGCCATCGTCCCACATTTCTTTTCCATTGGACATTCCCCTCATGTCATTATCAAGGAGCTCAAGGCAGAGCGAATGCTTGAGCACGGCCAGCAGGCAAGTCTGCACGCAAAGCTTCACAATGATGTTCTTGGACCCAACGATCCACCACCCACCCTGGAAGTTTCCAGAGGAAGCCGGCCTCCAGGCAGAAGGAGGAAGGGAAATCCTGGCAGGGTCTCTGCAGGGTCCCAGCAAGCACTCACTTGAGCCCGGAAAGGATCTCTGAGTTCTTTCCTGGTTCTTGTTTTCCAAACTGGTTGCAGGGAAAGCCCAGCACGACCACGCCATAGTGCTTCAGCTCGTCCTGAAGTGCGTTCAGTTCTGTGGGAAGACAGCAGCATGGGCAGACTGGCCTGCAGGCCACCCTGCACGGGGAAAGACCACTGGATCGATCCATTGATCATATGAATAAACTGAGGACTATGAGCGAGAAGTTCAAGGTTACAGAGACTGAGGAGGCAGAGCAGGAAGCCGGAACAGAAGTTTCCAGAAACAGACCCAAACAGCGGCCATTGTTCTTGTGTGGTGGTTCCCGTAAGTGGCTCTGCTGTGTCATCCAGTGGGGGTGCTTCTTAGAAAGCACAGGTCGGTTAGCCCTGTGGGGCAGGGGTGAGGAAAGGGGCAGGGGCGGGGGCCTGTGTGATTCTGAGTGGAAGTAAGAGTTAAATGCCACTGCCACCTTCCTTAGTGGTAGACTGACTGGCCAAAAATTTTCAAGGCAAAGGCAAACAAAATGGACAAGCTACCCAGCCCCCACGATGCCCCATGACCACACACCTGATGCCCAGGCCTCCTCCCAGGAGCACTCTCGGGTACTGTCACCTGGGCGCAGAAATTCAGAGGCTGGTTCCAGAGCATTCTCTCCCCTCTTGTTTACTCTGCTTCCTTGGAACGCTCACGGGGATTCCAGACCACAAACTCCTGTGCTCTCCTGCGGCCGGAAGCTGCTGACTTGTGTCCAGACCCTGCCAGCATCTCATCTTCGGCCACTCTCAGTCCCCACGTATTCGGTCCGCATTACCAGTGCCACTCAGTCCACGCAGACTCCGCTCTGGGCTCTGCCGCGGCTGCCTCCCCCAAAAACCTCTTCTTAAGTGACAGTGCCTTCCTGTTTGTGTATGTTTCTTCAGCGACCGTCCGTACTCACCTTTCTCTTTAACCCTCAAGAACAGTCCCTTCCTGCGGCAGAAACACCTAGCCGATCCTGGCTCTAACGCTTCGGCGGATTCCTTTAACTCTCTCAATTTCCCCATCTGGAGTAAAGTTTGAACGAGACGCTCTTTACGATTCTCATGCGCTAGTTTAATAAATTATATCGCAGCAACAGAGTGGAAACTATGCCTTCGCATAAATGAGGACACTCATCACACACTGATACACAATAACATCCAAGATGCTTGATTATGTGAAAAAGCACGGTGCGGGACTGCACGTGTGTATTCGTGTATTTCTACAGGAGAGAGGTATCTGCCTGCATAGACATTAGAGGTTTATGAAAGTCTACACCCTAAACGGACGACAGTGGTTTCCCAAAAAGAAAGAAATGCGGATGTTTGCACTGTTAAAGCCTTTTGTATCTTTTACATTTTGAATGTTGTGAATACAGTCCCTTTTCAGAACAAATTTAAATTAAAACTGAACATTTAAAAGCAGATTCTCATTCCACGGAATTGCTGTTTATACATCACAACTTTGTTTTTGCTTTTTTAATTTAAGTAGGCTTCATGCCCAGTGTGGGGCTTGAACTCATGACCCTGAGATCAAGGTCACAGGCTCTACCAACTGAGCCAGCCAGGCACCCCTAAACGTCATAACTTTTAAACTTACTATATTGTTTCCAATTTAACTGTTTGAAGGGAGAAAACTGCTACTTGCTAAGTGATATTAAACTGTTATTTAGGCTCTTATAATTAGATCCTGAGGTGTTGTAAAAATTAAGTAAAAATTTAGTCTGTAGCTTTTCAGGGTTTTTCCTAGGGCCAATTGTACAGAAAAAAATAATAAATATAAAGTGACCCCCCCAAACTATTTTAAATGTAAGATCTTTCCATAATCTGTGCTTTTGAGAGTATCTTTTTATACACAATTTCACCATTAAATTTAAAAAGTCTTTAGAGTCCCTTGGTGAATGTGAACCATTTTTTTTGTGGTTCTTTGAAAATTAACTAATTATAATATATATAATATACTTTTATGTTACATATAACTATATAATTTATTTTAAATATTATATTTAATTATGTACATTATATAATTATATACGTATAATTATAATATATATTATATATAATTATGAAATTCATATAATTTTGCCTAAATCAAGCAGCCCCCTCCATGTTAGCCCTTGTAGGCTGCTGTAACAAAATACCATAGACCTAGAGGCTGAGGAACAATAACAGTGTATTGCTCACAGTACTGAAAACTGGAAGCCGGAAGTCATGGTGCCGTTGTGGTAGGTTCTGGCGAAGACTCTCTACTCTACCAGACTGCATACTGCCCGGCTTCTCCCTGTGTCCCCCCA
The DNA here is from genome assembly GCF_022079265.1 of Lynx rufus. NCBI lineage: Eukaryota > Metazoa > Chordata > Mammalia > Carnivora > Felidae > Lynx > Lynx rufus. The sequence goes on from NW_025814878.1 coordinate 144,676,393, forward strand.
ACGGTGCAAGGGCTGGGCATTCCGTGGGGTCTAATCCCTCCATGGGGGTCCCACCTTGTGACCTTCTCCCTGTGTCCCCCCACGGTGCAAGGGCTGGGCGTTCCGTGGCGTCTAATCCCTCCATGGGGGTCCCACCTTGTGACCTTCTCCCTGTGTCCCCCCATGGTGCAAGGGTTGGGCGTTCTGTGGGGTCTAATCCCTCCATGAGGGCTCCACTCTCATGACCTCAGTACCTCCTGAAGGCCCCATCTCCTATCACCATCATATTGGGCATTAGGATTTCAACATATGATTTTGGGGGGACACAAACATTCAGACCATAGCACCTGCTAAGTATTAATTTTAAAATATCAAAATTTAGGGGCACCTGGCGGCTCAGTCAGTTAAGGATCTGCCTTCAGCTCAGGTCATGATCTCATGCTTTGAGAGTTCAAGCCCTGCGTCGGGCTCTGTGCCGACAGCTCAGAGCCTGGAGCCTGCTTTGGATTCTGTGTCTCCCTCTCTCTGCCCCTCCCCACTTGCACTCTCTCTCTCTCTCTCTTTCTCAAAATGAACATTAAAAAATAAAATAAAATAAAATATCAAAATATAGTGAACCATGTATCTTAGAGATGAGGTTGCAATGTACTTAAATTTAAGTGGTGTTAAAAGAGAAAATTCCTGGGGGCGCCTGGCTGGCTCAGTCAGAAGTGTGTGAGACTCTTGATCTTGGGGTTGTGAGTTCAAGCCCCACATGGGGTATAGAGATTACTGAAATTAAAACTTAAAAAAAAAGAAGAGACAGTTCTTGGATTTCTTATTATTGAAGTTCCATTAAGACAAATTGATGGGAATAAAAAGAAAAAAGGACAGATCGATGGGACTTTCTATTTAAAAATTTTTTTAATTTATTTATTTTGAGAGAGAGAGAGAGAGCATGAGCAGGGAAGGGGCAGAGAGAGGGAAAGAGAGAGAATCCCAAGCAGGCTCCACACTGACAGCATGGGGCTCGATCTCACACACCACAGGATTGCGACCTGAGCCGAAATCAAGAGTCGGACGCTTAACCAACCGACTAAGCCGCCCAGGCAATTTGTTTTTAATCAGTTGAATAGATACCAATGTGGACATGTCAACATGTGGAACATTCTTCTTAAAAGCTGTTCGTGTATTATTTTGATTCCGTTCTTTGTGGCGTTTGGTGCACTTAACCTTTTGAATTAACCTTGAAAACAGGCATTTTAAAAAGGCAGAAAAATTCTTGGTGTGTCAGAAACTGCATTTATCTCTACTGCAATCCATCTAAAACTTTAAATAACCACGTCTGGACCAACAGGGAACCCAGAGTCTTCCCCAGGAGCTCATGGAAAGAAAGAATCCACCTCAGGCGTGGCAGAAGGTCGGGCCAGGTTTGGAGAGATACAGCATCTTCCCAAACGGCCACCACACCAAAGATCATCGCTTAGAAAACCACATCTCCCTCTTCTGTCCTGCGGCAGTGCCGTGGAACCCGAGTGTTTTCCAAAAGATCAGAGATCAGTCCTCTCTGCTGTTGTCACCAGCGGGCAAGAAAGACAGAGGCGGCCCCTGAAAGCCAGGCTCTGGCCTGGGAGTCCAGCCACGGCTTGGCGTTTCCCTGGTACAGTTACACAGGACATCAGTGTCGCACAACACGGGACCACGAGGAATTAAGAGAAAACAAGACCACTCCATAATCACATTGGCACACAGACAAAACACGAACCCTGTCCAAATCGCAAAAGTGCCCCAAATTTCCCTATTCTTTTTTTTTTTTTCAACGTTTATTTATTTTTGGGACAGAGAGAGACAGAGCATGAACGGGGGAGGGGCAGAGAGAGAGGGAGACACAGAATCGGAAACAGGCTCCAGGCTCCGAGCCGTCAGCCCAGAGCCCGACGCGGGGCTCGAACTCCCGGACCGCGAGATCGTGACCTGGCTGAAGTCGGACGCTTAACCGACTGTGCCACCCAGGCGCCCCGAAATTTCCCTATTCTTGTCAACGTAAGGGACTTCTGCTTCTTCACTGGCTACAGTTTTAGCCTTATTTTATCCTCCTACCTCGTAGATAGGATCTACTGAGACAAAATTTTTTTTTAATGTTTGTATATTTTTGAGAGAGAAGGACAGAGCATGAGTGGAGGAGGGGCAGAGAGAGAGAGACACACACACACAGTCTGAAGCAGGCTCCAGGCCCTGAGCTGTCAGTACAGAGCCCGACACAGGGCTTGAACTCGTGAACAGTGAGATCATGACCTGAGCTGAAGTCGGACACTTAACCGACTGAGCCCCTCAGGCGCCCCGATGAAGGTGTATCTTTTTTTTTTTAATTTTTTTAATGTTTTATTTTATTTTTGAGACAGAGAGAGACAGAGCATGAGCAGGGGAGGGGCAGAGAGAGAGGAGACACAGAATCCGAAACAGGCTCCAGGCTCCAAGCTGTCAGCACAGAGCCCAATGCGGGGCTCGAACTCACGGACCGCGAGATCATGACCTGAGCCGAAGTTGGATGCTTAACCGACTGAGCCCCTCAGGCGCCCCGATGAAGGTGTATCTTAATCATTGTCACAGAACTGTCCCCACTTCTTCATTTCCTGACAGCATCCAGTTCAGGGCAAAACTTCCACCCCTTGAATTCTGCCCCAGAGCACCTAACACAAGCCCAGATTCTCAAATAAGTTCTTTCCAGCACCTTCTTACTGAGGAGCCCCACGGTTCCCCACAGTAAATGTTCTACCTCAGGGCGTCGAGGAACAAACCACCTCGTTTGGTGACAGGCACGTTCCTGGCCTCTGACTGCATCTTCGGGAGAATCTTATTTCTCGGATCTGGAGATAATTCTGTTGGCCCCCAAGGAGTAGAGTGGTGGCAGGACTGAGGGGGACGGACGCATGTGATCACCACCCCCTCCCCCAATGGCAAATTGGGAAACCTCTGGAATTAGGATGTGGCCATCTGACAACGCTGGTTCCAAAAGAATTGAAACACGCGTTCTTACCAGGATACTGAGCTGTCAAGCCACAGTAGGAGGCCACGTTGACGAAGAGGACGACTTTGCCCGCGTACTGCTTGAACTGGATGTAGTCCCCGTCACTGAGCGGGAGGGCACCGTACTCGTAGATGGTGCCTGTCACCCCCGTATAGCAATCCATCTGGAATGTAACAAAAACAACCATAATGAGATGATATTGACATAAACAATGATCCCCAACACCCGTGGACTTTTGCAAAGTGCTTGACGGTCTTTCATGTAGTACCGTGGAAGTCTAAGAACTGAGGACACTTTTTCCAGCAATATTTTTAGTTATGGCGAGGCCACCACTAGAATGTGTGTCTTGTAAGTGACATTCCTTTTTGTGGGGGGGAGGGCTGTCCGGCTTCGTTGGTAGAGCACATGACTCTTGATCTTGGGGGTGTGAGTTTGAGCCCCACATTTGGTATAGAGATTATTTAATTTTTAAAAAAATGTTTACTTACTTTTGAAGAAGAGAGAGACAGAGAGACAGAGCATGAGTGGGGGAGGGGCAGAGAGAGAGGGAGAAACAGAATCTGAAGCAGGCTCCAGGCTCTGAGCTGTCAGCACAGAGCCCGACGTGGGGCTTGAACTCATGAGCCATGAGATCAGGACCTGAGCTGAAGTTAGAGGCTTAACCGACTGAGTCACCCGGGTGCCTCAGGTGTAGAGATTATTTAAAAATAAAATCTTTTAAAAAAAAGTGCCTGTATGTGCATGTGTGTATGTTTGTATGTGTGTGCATGTGTATATATGCGCACGCACATATGTGTAGGCACACACGTGTGCATTTATGTGCACATGTGTGCATGCATGCATGCGAATGCACGTGTGTATGTCTGCATGCATGAACACGTGTATGTATGTGCACACAAACGTGTGTATGTGTGTGTGTGCACGTGTGACGCTCTAGCCGTCCCTGGAAGATTAGCACGAGTGTCCCCCGTGCTCTGACACTGCACGCTAACACCATGCTCCAGTCATCCCAGCCCTTCTAGAGTTTTCTTAAGAGATCTCTGCGGTTTTACATCCATTTTTCATCTATACGTTCTTAAACTGTGATTTCCTTCCCCCAGAGCTGGGCCAATAACGTGTTCTCCATCTGGGTCCCATGGAGGCCGTGCCCCCAGCTTTGCCAGTGCGGTGCTCACTGGTACAGAACTCATCTTTCTTGTCCCCTGTTGTGGACAGCCGTGACTGCTCCTGGATGAAATGGGACACAGGGGAAGGAGCTGCCCACCCACAAGCAGCCGTGTTCCAGGCTGACCGGGCCGGGTGACAGGCTGGACTGCTCTTGTCTGAGGAGATGGCAGACCCCCGGAGACGGCACAGAAGTCAGAGGATTCTAGAACGATGGAGCGGGAGCCTCCAGGGATCTGGTCCATAAAGGATGGCCTGGAGCAGTAAGGGGACCGCCTATGGACGAGCTTCCGCAAGGAAAGGCCACATGTTGTCCACTTCTCGAGCCTGTAGCTGCTTCCTCACTGTCCTGGAGGAGGAGGTGACCCTGGGCAGGTGCCCTCTCTAGGTGTCCGCCCGTTCGTCCACACCGGAGCACACACGTTGATCCAAACGTCTGGGAACGCTGGCCTCCGAACGCCCCTAAGATGCTGTCATCCGTGCGCCCGTGTTCCTGGCCTCTGCCTTGGCTCCACACAAACCCTTCCTACTAGTTGCCTTTTTCGCTACTTAACTTAAAACATCACATGGAGGGGCGCCTGGGTGGCCCAGTGGGTTAAGCGACTGACTTCAGCTCAGGTCATGATCTCACAATTTGTGGGTTCCAGCCCCACGTCGGGCTCTGTGCCGACAGCTCAGAGCCTGGAGCCTGCTTCGGAATCTGTCTCCCTCTCTCTCTGCTCTTCCCCTGCTCGTGCTCTGTGTCTCTCAAAAATAAACAGTAAAACACACACACACACACACACACACACACACACTCACACACTCACACACACACACACTGAAATCGTTCCAAGAGCTGTGATGCGTGCACCTCTTGCCTTCGTGCGACCTTACCTCTGGGCTCAACAACACCCGGCTTTTGTCTCTCACGTGGATATCACCCCGTAAGTGGGACACAGAACCCCAAGAAAGCCGTACACTTGAAGGGTGGACCTTCCCAACTCCAAGGTGAGCTCTGCTCCAGTCTGAAGGGATCAGGATACTCTAAAATGCAGCCGTTTATTCAGAGGACGGCTTTCTACCGCCGCAAGTCCACGCCAACCAGGCGGCACAGACCGGATGCCTCCCACGGGTTGCGTCCTGTCCTCTCACAGAGGGGAAATGCTCTTCCAACAGCTACCGGTCTTTGGGCATTTTATATGCATCATCTTACACATCACAGGGACCAATGGCAGAGCGCTCAAAGTGGGTTGCGGACCTAGACAAGTATCACCCGGGGACATATTAGCAATGGAAGTTCCTGGGTTCTCCCGAGACCCGCGGAATGGGAAACTTTGCGGGTGATGGGAGAAGAACGAACAAAGGCCGAGTTTTGCTGTGGCTCGCAGTCTCCAGGAACGGCTCCCGAGGCATGTAGACCGTAACACTCCTACAGCTCCTGCGAGACTTCCTCTCACGTTTTACCACTGCAGCTTTGCTCTGGTCAGTGTGACTTCACTAAGCACAAACACCCCCCTACATATACGTTAGCAATCGTCGCCAAACATACGGATCAATACACAGCTGGAGGGTCTCAGGACTGAGGTCTTACTAAACAGTAATAACTAACCTTATCGTAACAGCAGCTCGCCCCTCAAGGTCTTGGAAGCCTTGCTTCCAAATTCCTGACACTTATGCTGCCCCCAACCTCCTGTAATCAGTCACTCCTCACAACCCCAGTGCAGCTCCTCCTGTCCCCGGGTCCTGTCCCTGTGCTATAATGAAACCACCTTTCTGCACTGAAAACGTCTCAAGACTTCTTTCTTGACTGTTCATGGGGGGCCTCCCCTCTGGTTGTTGTCTGGGGGTCCCTGCACTTTACCACGGCATTCTCCGCCTTCTACAGAGGAGGGGGAGGCCAAGAAAAAGGACGTAACTGGTTTAAGGCCACAAGTGAGGCTGTTTTTGAATGAATTTGTCTGGTTTTAAAGTTTAAACCTGTCGGTACCTCAAGGCACCTACGGAGTCCCCACCCTGCGTCCTAAGGCTCGTACACACATCTTTTACAGGGTGGCTGGTGACCTCCAGTGTGGGCACTTCGGGGCATCAGGCGCTTTGCGACCTGAGAGCAAATCCTCCTCCTCTGGTACAAGCTTTGTCCCCCCAGCCCACCCCCAACCGCTGCTCACCAGCCCACGTCCCCTAAAATTACATTGGGCCAACAAATACTGGCCTTGTGTGTTTTACTATTCCCCGGGGAAAAAAAGCCCCTGTTCCCTGACCCTGACGCCCCAGAGTGCATCCCGGCATCAGCTAGCTCTTTTCCCACGAGCTCCGGACCAGGGGCGCGGCGCCCAGGCAGCCTGGGTCCCACCTGCGGTGGCACCACCGCCCGGCAGGGGGCCGCTCAGCAGGGCTCCGGACACCTCGGCCTCGGACGAGGTCCCGCAGGCCAGGTGACTCGTCGGGCGCTGCGGTCCGCTGGGTCCCCAACGGGACACTCACCCTCATGGTCTGCGGTTTCGGGGCCGGCTGAGCGAGGCCTCCCAGGAACAGGGGCAAGAGGCACGAAGCCCAGAGCGGCGGGGCCATGGCCGGTGCGCGCTCGCCCAGGAGGTTCTGCGCTGCCCCGGAGCGTCGGCCCCTTTTGAGCGCCCGGCGGGAGCGGGGCGAAGGCGCGCCCTCCAATCGCAGGGCGGCGTGCACGCGCGCGCGCACACACACACACACACACACACGCACGCACGCACGCACCTGCCCCCCCCCCCCCCCCCCCCCGGTCCCCTCACCGCTGCCCCTGCAAGCTCCTCCTCCCCTGCCCTTCCCGGCTCCCCCTGCCCGCTCGCCCCTCCCTCGCGCCTACCGCCCTCCGCTAGCCCGGGTGCATCCGGGAGACGTCTTGCACCTGTTCCGGCGCACGTGTCCGGGCGGGTGGCGGCGGAGGCCACTCTCTGGGACCGGGAAGTGCCGTCCCCACCCTCTCCAAGTGACCGGCCGCCCCTAGGTGCTCCCCGCATTCTGGAAGTGAAGCTGCCGCCACTGAATCAGAATCTGCTTTTTCAAAAACGAGCGTCACGTGGTTCGTGTGCGGAGTAAAGTTTGAGAAGCGCAGTCCTGGAGGACGGCACCTCTCTGTCCTGTGTCCCAAACCTCCATCAGTAGTCACGGCGCACTGTGTTTCCTAATGACGCAGTCCGGCCGCGGGGCCCGAGTGTCCCCCGGAGAGGACCTCGTTCGCGTAGGTGGCGCAGCCGGGGGCGGGGGGTCACACCTGCAGGGCGGTCGCAGGAGAGAACGACCTACACTGTGAGTCCGGGGCGGCCCTGGGCTGGGGTCTCTCTCTGTAAAGCACCTGCCCGCTTCCTCCGAAACACCTGTCATTGCGAGGCCCTAACGGACACCGGGCGGGGGCGCTGCAAGGCGTGTGACTGGGTGGGGAGGCGCCCCACCCGCTCTCCCACCTGCTCCCGCCGGCTTGCCCGCCGGCTCGGCTCGGCTAAAGACCCCTGTGAACGGAGGTGCTAAGTCCTTCCTTCTCGGCTATAAGCCCTCTCCGCCCCGCCTCTGCCAGGATCACCCGCGCGCGCCTCTGCGCCTGACCCCGAGGCTGGCGAACTCTCTGGAAAGACACACCTCGCGTCGGCTCAGATCTCCCGGCTCTTCTCAGGGGCCTGTAAACTGGCCTGGTCGCTGATCCCTGTTCCAGCCTGCAGGTCCCCAGGACATTTGCAGCAGCTGAGCAGAAGGCTCCCTCCGGGTGGGGGGGGGTGCGCAGACCTACACGCACTCCCAGGCTCTCCGGCCTCTCCCCGCTCTCAGCCCCCAAATAATGGCCCAACCGCAGACTAGGAGGTGACTATGAGGTGCCGGAGACCATTGAGTTCAAGACCCCTGTGCACCACTGACCAGCTCCTTGACGCAGAAAAGGCTCAGGTCTCTGAACCTTAGTTTTCTCATCTGTAATATGGGCACAATTAATAGTGTGTCCCTGCTAGGCTCCAGCAGTGCTGATAACCATACAGGACTGAGCCCAGCGCCTGACACCGGCAAGCAGCCATTCACACACTCCTCTTCGTGCCTGAGGAACTGAGGCTGGAGGGAGGTCACCAGCGGGTCATGGTAAGATGAGAGCAAACCCGGGGTTCCTGTTGTAGGCCCCTTGGTCTTCTCCCATATGGATCATCAGTTGTGACTAAATCCCCACCATCTCTCATGTGGACATTTGCTCACCATACAGTAACCCGCCCTTGAGTGGTGAGGACCCTTCATCACAGATCATCAGTAGGGCCGATGGCCCCAAACCCCAGCTCCCCAGGTCTCGTTCCAACATTCCTCGTGAACTTTCGAGCGCCTTGGGTTGGGGCTTCCAGCAACCAGAAGTGAAGGTGTGGGGCGCACACCAGGGTGCACCTGTCTCCGGTCCACCGGAATGAATGTCAGGGCTCCGTTTCCCTTCTCTCCTCCTTCGGAGCCTGCATCCTGACCTGCTTCCAGGAATTTTGCTTTGGTCCGTCCCTTGTCTCCTTCCTTCCAGAGTCTTCTGTGTCCGTCTTCCTCCACGCTCCGCCTCTGTTGTATGATCTTCTGGAGATCAACTTTGTTGACACCACTCTTATGTTGAAAATGCTTTGGTTCCTCCCTAATTCCTACACCTTTAATTTGAAATTCTATGGAGCACTCCAGATTTGACGTCGGCCCAATTTCCGGGCCTATCCTTCACTCTGTAAATACTACGTTTCTGGCAGATTGAACTTGCTTCATCACCCCAGGTCCACCTACCAGGGTGTTGAGTCTTGACCTCTTAGCTAAAACCTGGGCCAGTACTTCGGGATCGTTCCGGAAAGGTTTCTTGATAGATTAGTTCCATATTTTTATCAAAAATAATGGGACACAGTTCTATCAAATAAGACTTCAGAGGTAACTCTCTGAGGCCTGAGATACTATTCAGGTCCTAAAGAGCTTGACCAGGCCTCGAACTGGACCCAAGATCAGGTCTGCTAAAGCCTAGGGCAGAAAAGGGTGAGACTCAGATCAGTTTGTCTCAGTGGCTGTTTCTGTGACCCAGTCAGGACTGAGAAGTTTACAGGACATCGGGAGGGGTCCTGGGGTGGGGTGGGGGCAATGATCTGCTCCAGATCATAGGGAGGGGTCCTAAGGGGATCAGTGATCTGCCCCAGATCATAGGGTGTTACGGGCTGAATCATGTTCCCCCAAAAGATATACTGAAGCCCTAACCCCCTGGACCTCGGAATGTGGCCTGATTTGAAGATAGGATTGCTGCCAGTGTGACAAGTTGAGGTCATACTAGAGTAAGGTGGGCCCCTAATCCAATGTGACTGCGTTTTTTATTTTTTATTTTTTTTTTAAATTTTTTTTTTCAACGTTTATTTATTTTTGGGACAGAGAGAGACAGAGCATGAACGGGGGAGGGGCAGAGAGAGAGGGATACACAGAATCGGAAACAGGCTCCAGGCTCTGAGCCATCAGCCCAGAGCCTGACACGGGGCTCGAACTCACGGACCGCGAGATCGTGACCTGGCTGAAGTCGGACGCTTAACCGACTGTGCCACCCAGGCGCCCCGTGACTGCGTTTTTTATAAAAGGATGGCCATGGGGCGTCTGGGCGGCTCAGTCGGTTAAGTGTCAGACTCTTGATTTCGGTTCAGGTCGTGATTGCACGGTTCGTGGGATCAAGTCCCACATTGGGCTGCTCGCTGATATCATGGAGCCTGCTTGGGATTCTCTCTCTCTTCCTCTCTCTCTGCCCCTCCCCCACTCACTCCTGCTCTCTCTCAAAAAAAAAAGAAATGTTACTTGGCTTCAAATCTAACTTTTTGTTTGATATTAAGACTTCTTTGACTTCTTTAAATGCACTAACAACACGTATTTGGATTTTGAGAAGAGTGATGATTTTGCTGTTACATTTCTGTCCAAGTTCATGACTACTACAGCCTTACCCTTGAGGATGCCTCAGATCTAGGCTGGCTGTGGCCTTCAGGAGGGCCACTGGTCCTGACACTGTGTCCTCGGGGGCCCTGCCACCATTGCCAGAGATCCCACCCTCATCTGCTCCGAGAGATCGTTCTTGTGTTCAGTGAGACAAAGGAAACAACGCGTGCAGGGAAACGTGCCCTTTCCCAGGTGAAGCCAATGTCCACTATTCCCACCCACATGTTCCAGGGAGTGCCCCCGTGTCCACGCACAACTGTGGGCGCTGGAGACCCCGTGGCAGCCACAAGACTTAACCAACTTGTCCTCCATAGACCCAGCCTCCCCCAGCAAGGCGATGTCCCAGAGCCTCTGTGAGTCTGGCCTTCCTCCTCCCTGGGAAGGAAGGGACACTGCAAGCCAAAGCCTGTCACCTGGGCAGGGATCTGGGACCATGAGATGAACATCTTCACTGCCTTTGACACTTTGTATCTTTTCATTTCTCCACATCTTTTGGGTTGTTTCCTTGTTTGTTTATTTTGAGGAAGAGAGAAAGCAGGGGAGGGGCAGAGGGAGGGAGAGAGAGAGAGAATCCCAAGCAGGCTCTGAGCTGTCAGCACAGAGCCCATTGAGTGGTTCGAACCCACCAACCGAGAGATAATGACCTGAGCCTAAATCAAGAGTCGGATGCTCAGCCGACTGAGCCACTCAGGTGCCCCCATATTTCCACAGCTTTTAAGAGGAGGCCACCAGACCTCTTGGTGATTTAATTTGACCAGATTTCACCTTGGGAAGACTGGAAAGAGAAAGTATTGACTCGGAAACCTCTAAAATTTTAATGCTTGAATATGTTAGCTTCTTGAATTCATATATGGGCTTTCAGAGGCCCAGAAAGTGGAGCGATTGCCCCTCTGGCCTCGGGTGGCCTTACCTGAAAAGCAAGCACTGGTCTCTGTCCCTGTGCCATTGGGTCAAGTCAGGGGCCACGAAGGGAAGCTGGGAAGTGTCACCTCTTCCAGGGGACTCTCCACCAATGGTTCACGCCAAGTTCTGGCCTGGGAGGTCCCTGCAGCTCCCAGCCTACGTTGGGGCAACTCGTCCTCTCTCTGGACACGACCTGCAGGAGCAAAGTAGAAACGCAGGCTTCAGAAGGGGCGCCAGAACCAGAATGGGAGAAGATGGGAGAAACAGAGCAGTGGTGAGGGGAGAGGGGACATCAGGGGGGTAGGGGAAGGAGCGGACAGAGTACGAGGAACAGAGAGGGAGGCGAATCAGTCTGCATCAACTCCCTGTTTACTGAGTATCAGGAATATTTAGGTAGATTTTCCTATGAAAGCATCACCAGAATAACCATAAGGTTAATACTTTCTCCGTGTTATAAGTAAGGATATAAATACAGAGTAAAAACAAATAGCTCCCCAAGTTCCAGGCCGAGTAATATGTCGAGCTGGGACTCACACTCAAGTATGTTCTGATCCCAAATCCGGACCCTGTGGTAACTGAAGTAATGGCCCCCCAAGATTTCACGTGTTAATCCCCGGAACCCAGACGTTATCTTATCTGGCAGATTTTGCAGATGGGATCAAGTTAAGGATCTTGGGATAAAGGGATTACCCCGATGATCTGAGTGGGCGCTAAATACAATCACACGCATTCTTAGGGGAGGGAAGCAGGGAGATTTTGCTAAGAAGACAGGACAGGTACGACAATGGGAGCAGAGGTTGGAGCAGCGCCAGGAAGGGGTCACGAACCTTCTTCCAGTTGCTCTTGACGTGTTCCTCCTTCTGAGCCCTTACCACAAGCAGCCTTTCATATCTCTGTTTCTGCAACAGTGAGGTAAGGCATTTTGGGCTTTTTCTATCATGAACCTCAAGATTCTTCGAGTCTCCACACATTATCCAATTCCAAAGCCACTTTGAGATATGTATAAAACAGATAAATATATAGATATATCCCTATTTATATCTACATTTATCTCCTATTAAGTATGTAGATATCCAAAAAATAAATATATAGATATCTGTATCAGTGTAGGTGTATTTATGTTTGTGTATATATGTATAGGTAGAGAGACAGAGAGGGAGGGAGGGCGATTTATTATAAGGAATCGGCTCATGTAACTGTGGAGGCTGGGAAGTCCCAAGATCGGCTATCAGCTGGCTGAGAACCAGGACAGTAGTTCTAGTCTGAGTCTGAAGGCAGAAGACTGGTGCTCCAGCTCGAAGACAGGCAGAGAGAAAGAATTCTTTCTTACTCAGCCATTTTTTTTTTTTTTTTTTTTTTTATGTTTAGACTTTCAACAGATAGGATGAGGCCCACCCACATTGTGGAGAGCAATCTGTTTTCCTCGTGCTACCAATCTAAGTGTTACTCCTGGAGCACCTGGGTGGCTCAGTCGGTTGAGCGTCCGGCTGTTGGTTTTGGCTCAGGTCATGATCTCACGGTTTTGCGGGTTCGAGCCCCGTGTTGGGCTCTGTGCTGACAGTGTAGAGCCTGCTTGGGATTCTCTCTCTCCCTCGGTCTCTCTGCCCCTCCCCCATTCACTCTATCTCTGTCTCTCAAAATAAATAAATAAATGTTACTTTCATCTGAGTGATGAATCACTAAATTTTACTCATGAAACCATTATTACACTATATGTCAACTAACTTGGATTTAAATGAAATTTAAAAAATTAAAAAATATGTATATATGTCACTCTCATCTGGAAACACCCTCACAGACACACTCAGAAATAATGTTCACCCAAAATATATGGGCACCCCATGGCCCAATCAAGTTGACACATAAAATTAACCATCATGGTGAATGTATCATGAAGATTGACAATGTGGACAACATCTTTTTCTTTATATATTTAGATAGGTAATGTCTATGTTTAATCACAACAGTAATATACCATATAATTATATAATTCAAGAGATTGGATATAGTGTTATAAAATTCTAAGGTCTTTACATTGCCGAGAAAGAGGGTAAAATGAGGCAGATTAACTATTTATGAATAGAATCTGAATGATATATTCAGATATATATCCCAGATGCATATATCCCGGATGCATTTTGTAATCTCAAAGAATGTTCAAAGTGTATATAATCATCAACCTTATGGGAGTGGGGGAGGGGGAATAAACATATACCAAATAGTTCAAAAGAAAACTAGAATGAGAGAATATGGGATATAGAACAGAAGAGACAAAATAGACACCTAACACAGAAAGATAAATAATGCTTGAAAGTAAAGGGTAGGAGTTACTAAGCATAAATAAACCAAAATAAAATTTGCTATGTTGTTTACAGACAAGGTAGACTTTAAGGCAAAATGGATAACAAAGGATTTAGAAAAATTTTTCGTACTGATTAAGCATATAATTCACCAGGAAGATATAATTACTGTAAGTTTGTAAGCACCTAATAGCATAACTAACAATATATAAATTAAAAATTGACAGAAACTGGGTCACCTGGGTGGCTCAGTTGGTTAAGCATCTCTCAATCTCAGCCCTGGTCTTGATCTCAGTGTTGTGAGTTCAAGCCCTGAACTGGGCTCTTGTGCTGGGTGTGAAGCCTACTAGAAAAAAAAAAAAAGTTATTAAAAATTGATAGAACTCTACAGAGAAATATACAAATCTGCATTTAGTGGAAAACTCTAACATACTTCTTTTAGTAACAGAAAAAGCAGGAAAAACATGAATAATGGCATATGAGATTTAATCAGCACAGTTATCAAATTAGACCTAGCAGACATATAAAGAACACCTAACAACTGCAGAATACATATTATTTTAAAGCACACATGGAATATTTATAAAAATTGACCATACGCTGGGCTATAAACCAACTATAAATTTGAAATGAAATGAAATTTGAAATTTGAAAGTATACAGATCTCATAGAGCAGAAAAGCCTGCTCGTGCATTCCTACTGACCTACAACATATTTCCACGCATCTGCTGTGCGTGTGATTCTACTTCTTAGATTTCTAGCAAAGACATGCTTTCGAACTATTGTCTCCTTGTTCTTAGCATGCTGAGCCTTGATTGGTCTAGGTCCCCAGGAAGCCCTAGCATATGCATAGATGAGCGTACAGAGGCTTTTTACACAAGCTTTGCTTGTACGAGGTCACCAGTTACGGAGCTGTCCTGGGCACCACACTTCGATGCCACAGCACACGTACAAGCACGGAATGTTACTTCTGTGCACTAGCTCTCAGAGCTCAGAAGGCCTGTGTGTGTGTGTCTCCTTCAGTGGGAGCAGGTAGGGCCTCCCAAAGGCACAGCCGCGGACTTACAGTTTTTCAAGCTGTAGCCTGAACCACTAGCTCAGGACCAGAGAGACACTGTGAGCTTCTAGGGATAGCTGTATTTGTTTCAAAGGCTCTGAATACATTGGGAACTGGAAAAAATATTTGGCCAGAACATCCACTCTCAGTTTCTGGATGAAACTCATGTCCTTAGAGGAAAAGATTTTCTGTTCCTGCTGTTTTAAGCAAACCTAACATCGCTATAGACAGCAAGAGTATTGAGGGATCGGGAACGCCTTGGTGTTATAACCGTAGTGCGCAGCGTCATTTTTCTAGAGAGTGAGGAGTCCATAGTTTTCAACAGATCTGTAAAATGGCTTATGTGCGTCCAACCAGATCTATGAGCTATTACTCTAAGACATCTAGAGGTCTACCTATTCATCCGACGAGTGTTTATTAAGCTCCGAATGAATAAAAGCAGGTGACTTTTAGACAAGCTGGACAGAGGGAGGTTTACACCTCATGGGTAGGCAGACCATAAAGCGATGTCTGCTTGTTTCATTGAATAAACAAGGAAGTTGCAGAATTTGAGAAGCCCTGTCAAGAAGACCACAGATGAGATCACACAGCGTAACCAGGAGGAGTCGGAGGGGGTCCCTCCATCCAGGGGACCCGGGAGGTGAGACCTGGGACAAGGCAAGACCTAGGGAGAGGCAGCGCCGGGTGGAGGTGGCTGGCAAGACCCAGAACAGACCGGAGCGGCTGGAGGATGCGAGGGCTCCGACTCCGGGGCGCCTCGTGCTCGTTTGGATTCTGGACGTTCGCTGAGCAGCCTTGGGACCTGCAAGCGGGAAAACACCGTGTCAGATTTAACCGAATATTTTTACAACGTTCACTCTGCCTGCTGCATCGTAAAGGGCCTGTGGGGGCCCAAATCGAGGCAGACAGATGACCGATCGTTTCTTCCTCCCTTCATGAGTTCATCTAGTTTCTCTGCGTTACCGGCTCGCTCGGTTCTCGACCCAGACGCGCGGAAGGATGGAGACGCGACACCAGAGTGGGGGCATAGCTCATAGGGCTGCTACGTACCGTTCGGGCCACTGCGGAGCGAGAGTGGGACCGGCCCCGGAAGCTCTAGCCGCATCCTCTTAAATTTGCTTTGTGTACGAGCAGATTGGGCTTGGATTGACTTGTTTGACCGGCAGCTGGTGGGTCCATCACACTTTGGCTTGGAGCATGCGCCTGCCCCTGATGCATTGTTCTAACTGTATTTATTCACGCATCGCGTATTTGTGGGTTTCTAACGAGGTTTTGCTGTGACCGGAAGGGCAAGTTGTACCGTTTGTGCGCATGCTCAGCTCTTGGAGCTCCCCCCCCCCCCCCACGCCCCGCCCCCGCTGTGGCTTCTGAGCCGGCTCTGCGGTTAGGCCTTTCTTGTCCTGTTATTCCTTGGAGGTGGCTCAGAGGTTGTGGTCTGCACCTGCTTTATCCCTCCTCACGCACGTCTAACTACCTGCCTCGTAATTCAACAAATACCTACTGGAAGCCAGCTTATATCCTGACGCTCTTCCTTAGAACATGCTCTGATTTATTAATTTACATTTTTATTCTGTCCGCAGGTAGAAACGCTATTTCAGGTCTGATTCGATCAATATAAAGGACATTTTTTGGAATACTGTGCACTAATCAATATAGTCCAAGATAGCATTCTTTTCTCTAATATCCTTGGAACACTATCAGTTCACTCATTTTTATTTTTTATTATTCACTTTGGCTTTAATGTCAACCAAAAGTCAGTCTAAGTTTATATGAATTGCCATTTTGAGATTGGTGCCCATTTCAGTTTACCCACCCAGGCAATTGAACTTTAAAAAATATTTTTTAATGTTTATTTATTTTTGATAGAGTGTGAGTGGTGGAGGGGCAGAGACAGGGAGACACAGGATGCAAAGCAGGCTCCAGGCTCTGAGTTGTCAGCACAGAGCCCAACACGGGGCTCAAACTCACAGACCAGGAGATCACCACGTGAGCCAAAGTCTGACGCTTAACCTGACAGCCAATCAGGCGTCCCTCCCCACCTGTTCCCTTTCTGCTATAATTTAGCTTGAACACACACACACACACACACACACACAGGAAGTTCGTGGCAAGGCTAGTCACAAATGTCTGGGAGGTCATGGATTCTCCTGGGTGCCTGCACCAGTAGGAGATGGAACTATGGAATTCATGTTTCCTTCACAGCAAGCTCCAGATGGCATCACAGGTTTCTATTAACTTATCCCGATGCAAGATTAACCCTCCTCCTCAGAGTCCGGGGCGGGGGAGAGGGACCAGCCCCCACTGCCCACCGATCCGGGAATGGCTTCGAAAGGGCTTCCTGTCAACCTGGTCCCTGATGCCTAACTCACTGAGCCTCGTTCTGTCTCCCATTTGTTTCCATTTCTACACTCTATACCCTTCGCTGTCTACGGCTGCTGTCTCTTTCTCTCCCTGCCTGTTGTGTCCAGGGACAAAAGTTGGGATTTAGGGCTTAAACAGACCTGGCTTTGAGTTCTTTCTAGCTATGCAATTTTGAGCAATTTTAATTTGTATGTGTATTAGTTTCTTCTTTGTAAAAGAACATAATAATGATGACTTTTAAAGTAAACATTAGTGAGAATTTATACCTAGAAATGCCTGGCACAGAGTAAGGACTTAGTGACTACTCACAAAAATCCCACTATTTGTCTGTCTTCTTTCTTCCTTCCCCTTCCCTCTCCATTAATCTCTTTTATTTACCCTCTAACTGTGCTATTCCTTTTCTATCCATTAGTTTTAAGAAGCCCCCTTCCCAGCTTGTTACCTTTGATTAAATATTTTCTATGGAAACTCTCAAACACACGCAGGCAGCAGGGCGAAGAGTATCATTGACCTCATGTACCTCCTAATTGCTTCAGCCGTGATCAGCACATTTCCCGGCCAATTTCATCGACATCCACATGTGCCCCCAGCCCTCCCCCCTTGCACAGACACACGGAATGATTTTGATGCAAACTCCAAACATCATATCACTGCATCTGTAAATACGTCCTGCCTCTCTTGATCTTAGGCAGAAAGAGAGCCAACCTTGTCCCTGGGTGTCCCTGGGGTGACTGCAGGGGTTTTCTAGGTCAAGTCCTGGTGTTATCCTGGTGCCCTCAGACCCTTCATAGGGTGCCAGAGGCAAAGGGGTGATAGAGAAGCCAAGTGGTCTCAACCGCGAATCTGTTCTGCGTCTGATCTGATTGCAACGTGGATAGACAGTTGTGGGGGTACGGTTGTAGCTGTGTCTGGCCCTGGCCTGGTGGCTTGGACCGGCCAGTCTTTCCACTTTACTGAGCATCTGGCTCTCCCATATACAGCTGTGGCCTGGAAAACCTATATGCCACAGGAGAACTCAAAATCCACAGAATTTCTTGATTCTTACTTTTGTTTCCCAATCGCCTCGGGGTAACAACTGATCAACTCAGCTTCGGAGGAGCTCGGAATCTCTCTCAAAAGCTGAGACAAAAAAACCTGAGAATGTCGGCCTTAGAAAGGACTTTGGTGATTTTCTGATTTATAAATGGGTAAACTGAGGTCTAGGGAGGTATTTTCTCAAAGCCTCACAGATCTGGGACGTCATTGGCGATGGCCACAGGGCATGTTTGTTGACAAAAGACATCTTTTATTTAGCATATTTATTCTTTCCCTGGGAGCAAGGGCCTGAGGCACAGACTGCAGACTCTGCAGGTGGGAGGGCTCTGGTTTCCAATCGTGTGGGTTCCTCAGGTTCCGGTAGTTGTGCCAGGACACGGAGCTCTCTCCCACGCCCTCCCCCAGCCCATTAGAGCTGGAGTAAGAGACGAGAACACCGCCTTGGGGAGCACACACCCTTCCTCTCGCTGCCTCCCACCCTCACCTCCAAGCAGCAGAGCTCTCCCTGGCAGAAAGCTGGGGTCAGTGACATGGCCGCGTGCCAGGCCGCCTGGCTCTGGGGAAGTCTCGGGGCCACAGTCAGCCCAGACCGGGGGAGAGGCCCAGACCTCAGCAAGTCTGGGAAAGGAAGTCAGCAGGTTAAGAACACGTGTGGATGAAAATTAAATGCAAAAGGACTCTGGTCTCTCTGGGACTTTCCTCCATTCCCAAACATGTTTTATGGGGAATTGAGCTAAGAGTGGAGAGACAAATGGATTTGAAATAAAAACTCAAACTTTTGGTCTAGGTCTACACTATTCTGACACTGCCCAAGTCATGTCCCCTGTCTGAACCTCACTTTTCCATTGCAAATTCGAGCAAGGAATGCGTGTCCTATCTGCCTAACCGGCTTACTGGGAGGGCTAAATGGAATTAACGATGTGAAGGACATTGGTGAACTACAAATATTACATAAACATATGCAATATTATTTTAAAGTTGCAGATTTAGGGATAAGTCGTATGCCTCACACTTAACACCCAGAGTAAAGAAAATCCTGGAGGTCTGAACGGGGATCCCAGATGCCAACAGAGACGATCTAATTCAGGGAAAATATTCAGGTAAAACTAAACGGGGACCAAAATCTCTATGTCAGGTCTGGGTTGCAGAGGCTGGGTTTGAATCTGGGATGAAGAGGTGGACAGCATCTGAGCAAAAGTTGAACCTGTTTCCTTTATAACCAAAGGAACCAAACTCCTGTTACTTTTAATTAAAACACAAGAAACTTGCTGTCAATTTTCAGGCAGGATCAAGTCAGTAACAGAAGTGAGGAGGGGGAGTCTGGAGGTTTTATTTAACTGCCACTCATTAGCTGTGTCACCTTGGGCAAGAAAGTTCTCCTCCAAGGAGTCCTAGCTCAAGGAAAAGTTGGAGTCTGAATGGGAAAAGTAGGCAGTGGTTGAGACATAGTGATTTCTGCCACCCTGTGTGGGGTGAGCTGAGGGCAAAGTACAGGTTATAGCCTCCTCCCGCCCCCCCCCCCAGGTGGGACATGTGTTTCCTGGCTGTCCAAGGAACAAAACACTCCTGGCTGTCCAAGAACAAAAGAAAGGGGTGTAAGTGCTTGCCATGGTGATGTGGGAAACTAAGGCAAATGAAAAATTAAATTCCCTTACTGCCTACAGCCCATCGACAAGTTCTTAAAACTGATAGAATGACCTCCCTCTACGGGGTCAGCTGCCTCAATGATGACACTTCGCTGGGGCAAAGGGAACCTTGGCTTAACATTACCCTGACCCCCCCAGGATCCTGCAAGTCTACTTCCTTTGTCTTAACCGCCCTGAGATACATGCTGGCAAACATACTCCAAGCATATGCAACCCCACCCTACATCTGAAGGGTCTCACGACTGAAGTTTTACTAAACGGTGATAAGTGGCATTTCCCTAGCAACACCAGCCCCTCAAGGTCCTGGAAACCCTGCTTCCAAAATTCCTTACAGACTTACTCTACCCCTGACCCCCTCCCAACCTGAGGGTACATAATCAGTTATCTGTCAGGACAGCTCTTCCTGCCCACGGGTCCTGTCCCTGTGCTTTAATAAAATCACCTTTTGCACCAAAGATGTCTTCAAGAATTCTTTCTTGGCCGTTGGCTCTGGACCACCCCACCATCACCTTAAAACTTCATCATTGTGTATTAAATATCATGGATTACGGGCAAGTGTAGGATTTTTAAAGTCAGAAAGTGAGAAGAGTTTATGGTTCAGTTTAGGTCTGGACAGGTTTCCAGCCTTGACTCTATGGCTCAGGTTACAAACGTTTCCACCTAAAATCTTGTTTGGTAAAATCTGATAAAATTGCATCCTTGTCTTCTAGGTGGGAAGAAACATAGAGATAATTTGGGGGGGGGTGGAATCCCAAAGTACTCAGAATAATTGACCTCCAAGTTCAAGAATATAAGTGCAAAGAGGTGTGTTTTAGAGACTGGATGGATTCGGCTGGTGTGAAGTCAGGGAATCGCAGGAGGGGGTGCTGGGAAGGAGGCTGGGAGCCTGTCCAGATAGGTGTGGTACACGCTGGAGAGGCTGGGTTTGATGCTGTGCTCAACTGGTTGACCCTACTGTCTCTTTATCGGTGGAGGGGGGTCGACAGCCGGGGGTCCACAGGAAGTGAAGAACCTGGAAGAGAGAAGACAAGAGGGGGGTTATCTGCACCTTCCGGAAAGGCAACAACAGGGACTGGATAAGCGGCTCCAGTGGATGGAAGAGGAGGAGGCAGGGGTGCTGGAACGGGCAGGTGGACCAGGACGCCATGGTGACAGGAAGTGCCCTCCCACCGTGGAGCCCAAGCCCTGGAAATTTCTCTTCTCCCGGACAGAATTCTCGAACAGTGGAGATTTTAGGCCACTTAGTCCCACCACAGAGTCAGAGTTTATGATGAAATCTCTTCTGCTCTCGAGTCATTGAGCAAGGAGAAAATAGTGAAGAGAGCAAGGAATTGATAACAGCAATGGAGGAGCAGTTAGCAATTTCCCACGACTTTGGGTAAACTGGGTTTTCTACTTGTGCATCAGTTTCTTAGTTGAGTCAACACTGGATGTTTACCTTGGCCAGGTCATGTTTAGACTTTGAATGAATCATCTCCTCTTTTTTTTTTTTTTTTTTTAAATTAGCCCTGTAAACTTTGTATTATTCTCCCAACTTCATAAACAAAGACCAGAGGCACACAGGGTAACTTGCCCAAAGTCACACAGCTTGGGAAGGATAAAGGAATGGAAAACATTGGTAAGTAACAAAAACATTATTTTTGAGGCTGTATATTTTAATGTCCATCGTTCTTGAGCTGAGACAGAGGCTGCGGGTGGGGGGGGGGGCAGGTGTCAGGTCTGCTGTCCGGAGGTTCACACGGCAGGAAACCGGGCTGTGGGAGCTTTGGGGCTGGGTCAGAGGTCATTGTTTTGGGCTCCCCCCCCATCCCCCAACAGATTAGAGGCCTCGGAGGAGAGAGGAGGAATCTGGGATAACAAAAGCGTCTGTTTTCCAAGAGAGCTCAGGAATGCCCAGACTCAAAGAACTGAGCCCCATCAGACTTGGAGGCGGAGGCTGCCCTTTGTGTGGACCTGGAGGGGGGGTGGCGACAGACTGGCTGAGAGGGACTTCCCCCTGGGGGTGGGGAGGGGTGGGTAGAAGAGAGAGCTGCCCACAGACCCTCTGTGGGGAAGGCTGTGGGAAGAGAGGTGTGGGGGGAATCCGGAGGGCCCGACGTCTCCCTGTTAGTCCTCGGGGGCCAGCCCAGACACTCGCCCTCGACTTGGGATCAAAGCCAACCTGCACGAACCTTCACCTTGTCTCAGTCATTTGGCTTCCTGTCGTCTGGGGCCCCGACCTGCCACTCTGCACGATCGATCGATTGTTTCCTTGCCCCTCCTCCCGAAAGCCGGAAAATAGGGGTGGATTGGAGACAAGAAAAAAACATTTTAAATTAATATAATAAGACAACCAGTGCACAGCCTGATGATAAAGTGCCATGAATGTAAGAGTTTGATGAACTCAACCACTTGATTCTGATGTCCAAAGGCGGGGGTTAGGGTTAGGGTTAGTGAGTGGTTTTTTTTAAGCTTTAAGGGGCTAGTAATCTGATAAGGAATGTGCAAGTTTTTCCAGGATTACAAACCACAGGAATAGGAAACATATTTTGGCCATGGGGACGGTGGGGGGCCGGGGAGAATGTGGTTTGGAAATCAAGGCTGTAAATACTCTACAGAGCAAAGGGGGCTTTGCAAGGACAAGCGGTTGTGAATTGAGGAGTGTGACTCCCTCGGGCCTCAGCACCTGGGTTCCAGAAGTGCACCGCATTGTACACGAGAGGGACAAGGAGGCTGGGAGGCCCCCGGGGAGGTGGGGTGGGGGTAAATATGTCACTGAAGCGGGGTATCCGGCAACATCCAGGCCTGTATCCCTCACCAGTCCCAATTTCAGCAGAGACGATTGAGCAGTCGGGAACTCGATAAACCAAGAGCTGCTGGCTGAGAGGCAAAGCGTTTTTATTCGTGCCTCATTACCATTTTCCTTCTCAGGCCCTGGGGCTTCCAGGAGATTAAGAGCACTTTTATTTTTTTTTCTTTTTTTTTTCAACGTGTTTTTTTTTTATTTATTTTTGGGACAGAGAGAGACAGAGCATGAACGGGCGAGGGGCAGAGAGAGAGGGAGACACAGAATCGGAAACAGGCTCCAGGCTCTGAGCCATCAGCCCAGAGCCCGACGCGGGGCTCGAACTCACGGACCGCGAGATCGTGACCTGGCTGAAGTCGGACGCTTCACCGACTGCGCCACCCAGGCGCCCCTTAAGAGCACTTTTAAAAGGAGCACATTCAGAATGGTAGATTCTCCTCCAGAAAACTGGCAGCCGCTGGCGGCTCCCTCCCCCGTCTGGTGTGCAACCCCCCCCCCCATACCAGACCGACGACAGCCAGGCGGGTGCCTCCGCGCCTTTTAACTGTGGCCAATCTGATAAACACAGAATGCATCTTTTCTTATTTATACGTCTTTGATTATTGGTGAAGGAGAACGTTGTATCCCAGCACAGATGCCGTTTGGTTTCCTGCCTGGCGCCCATGTGTCTGTTGGGCTGCTTGTTTTTTCTTACTGATTTGGGAGCGCTTGCAGGCAGGTGTATCACGAGATATTAATGGGCTTCCTTCACATTTATTGCAAATATTTTTGCTCCCTCAGGGCCAGTTTCCTTCCACCTCTCCTAGAGAGGCCCTCGGTGGCCCACAAATCACGATACCCCGAATGGTATCTGGGGTCTGTGTGGTCCTGTTTCCAGTGGCTTTGCTGCAAGGCTGGGGAGGCTCTCTCTGCGTCTGGACACTACCCTCCACCCAGCTAAAGCAGACAGTAATCTTCAAGGACCATGGGCCCTTGCCCTCACCTTTTCATAATTCTGCCAGAATTTATATGAGTCCCAGGCCCTCATCGCACTGGTGAGCACTGAGTGCACGTGGGGGCGTGTGTGGGTGAGGACGTGGTTTAAATTCTGCGTCCCCACTTAATGTCCCAGAAACCCTTGCCGGCTGGCGACTGGCCTGCACGGGCTTGGCTAGCGTGTCAGAAGGCTGCCAGAGTGCGGGAGGTCGCGGCCTCCAAGACCAGAACCTCACACACTAGGATGACGGCACAGTTACCGGCCTCCTCCCTCTTCCCTCTTCTGCTAGTCGGCGTCACGTGCACGAATCCCGAGCCCCCAGAGAAGGTGAAGGTGAGTGAACCCCAGAGGGGGCGGGGCGGGGCTCCAAGGTAGAGTCACCTTCTGTCCTTCTGTCCTGCGTCAGTCATTCTGGCAAGACTCCCGCCTCCGCTTGCTTTCTTCCTGTGCTTCCCATTAACCTTCCTTTTCTTCTTGCCTCTTCTTCAGTCCTATAAACGGTGTTCCTTGAGCCGAATCTAGGGAAGAGGCTCCTTACTGTGGTCCTTGCTCCTCTCCATCTCCATTTAGGGTCGCCTGGATACCCTTCCAGCAACGTCAGTATCGGCCTCAGCTGGGCCCCAGGCAAGGCTGGCGCGGGCATCACAGTGGGCGGCAGGGTTTGGGGGAGACCGTGGGCTAAGTCGTCTCAGTGGGATGCCCACGAAGAGGAGGAAAGAATCAGTGTGGAAGTTTTACAGATGGATAAAGTCACAGAGCTACCAGAGAAGCATAAATCACGTGCAGAAATAACTGGAGGACTGAAGCAACTGAATTTAGAATCAAGTCTTGGATTCTGGCCTCAGTCTAGTCTCATTTCATGGCTCCGTTGCCTTATTGAGGCAACGTGTGTGTGTGTGTGTGTGTGTGTGTGTGTGTGTGTGTGGCGGTGGGAGGACAGCTCAGGGATGGATAGCTGGGATCTAGGTGACTTGGAGGCAGAATGGGGTCATGAAGTGAGAGGCGAGCAAACTCTTGTCCGTCGCGGGGGGATCACTTTTGGTCACCCTTCACCTCTGTCAGCCTCTGCCATCTCATTGTGAAGTCGTGGGTGACAGCGTCTACCTTGTGGGTGACTGAACAGTAATTATGACGCGTGCGATGTGCTCAGAAAAAGGCAGCTCTGGGAAGATCTTCCTACTGCTCTGAAATCGACCAGAGAACGCTCTACTTTTGAGACTTGATGTGCTTTTCTGTCACTGCGTGCTGCCTGGTTGGGTATGAAGGCCCCGGACCCTGGGCTGCAGAATTTGCTTAATGAAAAGCTGAGTCTGGAGGTATAGGAGACCTGTCATGTGGACTTAGATACGTTGGAAGCAGCACTGAGTGTCAGCAGTAAGTACCGCAAAGGGCTCTCCAGGTCCAGAGTCTCTAAATCCCCACACCCTGGTACCCAACATGATTGTCATTAATTTTCACTGCGGTCGCAAAGGGGGAAGAAGACAAATCATGAAAAATGTTCAGCTTGGCACCGGCACCATGGACATGGAGGTCGATGCTTTCACACAACATTCTCAGTTTTGCTGGCGTGTGTGTCTCTGTGCACTTAGGGGAAAGCGCAGAGGCCTGCTTAGAGGAGGCAGCCTTCTGACCAGGGGCAGGGACTGAGGCCCGCAGCCCGGTGTGCTAGCAAGAGCAGCAGCTGGCCAAGAAGGTTGGAGAAAGTCCGGTTTTGTTTGTGTGGCATCAGGACCGGTGCTGGCTGGCTGGCTAAAATCCTCTCTAGTCCCTTGGATTTCCAGGGAGTCTGGGTTAATCCTACTTTAAATCTGGACCTTCCTTATCGCATTTCGTCCTTCTCCCCTTTCTCTGACCAGTTCCTCTCTGCCTTTGTCTCGCCATGAGGCTTGGTAGCTTCCTTTTCACACTCCCTGGATTCTGTGAGGCTGTGCTGATGAGCACTGTGGAGTCCAGACCCTTTGGGTCCCTCGTGGACTCCACAAGAATCGAGTAGGGGAAGAACAAGGCGAGATCTGCCTTGTAGAGGAATCTAACCTAAAATCAGGCAGCGAGAATGTCATGTACAAAGCATTTCTGTTATATGGGACTTATTTGTGTCACGTAGAATCCTGCTCAAGTATGCTCAGAAGATCCGGGGAGGAACAGGACAGACAGAGCCAGTGATGAAGGCGAGAATTCGATTCCTGGAGCACGATGTGGTGGGGGCTGGTTATGTGAGAGCAGGTGCTGCTGGACGGATGTTCGCGGCACCAGCAGATGGTCTTGGGCTCTCGCTGTCCTCTGCTGGGGGCTACAGAAGGAGCGTCACGGTGGTGGCTTGTAAAACCATCACACGAGCAAGCGAGACGTGAGGGACAGAAGTATCCCAAGCAGGGCTGACGTTAGCTTCCAGAAGGTAAAACCTGGAAGGCCGCTTGAAGAGCTGATGGGACTCTAGATGAACGTCTTCGTCTTACCCGCGGGGGAACTGAGGGTCAAGGATGAGAACGGCCCAGGTTCACAGGGAACTGGGGAGCAGAGCTGGCTTTGGATTCCCAGGCCGGAGTTCCTTCCACACCACGCTGATGCGTGGAGCAAGCAGTCGGGAGGCCTCGGGAAAGTTACAGAAGTGACCAGGCCGTCCTCGGACACATAAGCCATCCCACACCTGCCCTTTGTGGGAGAGTCTAGGCGGGACACCTTCAGTCCAGAACGAGCAAGAAGCCTCATTTCCACAGAAGCACACAGGGCAGCGAGCTTTTCTCTTTGGCCTCCCTTACTTCGTGAATCTCTGCTCTTTTCATCTCATCCTGGCACGTTTCCCGGCGCCCTACCTCTGCCAGGATAACGGGAGGGGACATGACTGCCTGCCGCTCAAACACCATTGGCTGTCCAGTCACAAGACATAAGTTTCCATCGTGTCGTGGACGCCTCAGAAAAGCCCTGTTTGCTGGTTCGTTTTCGGTTAATGCAGCCGTTACCCTTTGGGTGCGCTGACAGATTTCACAGGTGTTAGGAACCGTTACTAATATTATCCTTTTAAAAATCTTCCAGATGGATTGCTACAAAGATGTGAAAGGCACCATCTACGAATATGACGCCCTCACTCTTCATGGAAAGGAACACATTCAGTTCAAGCAGTACGCGGGCAAGCACGTCCTTTTCGTCAACGTGGCCACCTACTGCGGCCTGACAGCTCAGTATCCTGGTAAGAATTCAGAGCCACTGTCCTTGGGATTACAGTTTCCTGCTCAGCATGTTGTAAATCATAAGTGGAATTACATTCTAATTACGCCTTGAAGTAGATCCTCACGACCCAGTGACTTCATTCCCTCACGTCAGGAGCCAGCAAGCAATGGCCCACGGGTCGAATCTGGTCAGCCTGCTTCTGTGAACAAAGTTTTATTGGGACACAGCCATGCCCATGTGCTTCCGTACTGCCCGTGGCTGATTTACGCCTCAAGGCCGGGTTGAGTAGTTGATGATTGTAGGGATGGAGACCATCCGGCTGGCAGAGTCTAAGGTGTCCACTGTCTTCATACAAAGTTTGCCGAGCCCTTCCCTACATCCTGCCTCTGCTTTGCTCCTGCGATTTCCGGGAGAATAACATATAGCTGAGGACTCGGGGCCTCGGCGCAGATTCCAGAAGTCTTGGTAAATACGAGACAGCATTGATGTTTTGAGACTTTTCCAGGGTCACTGGCTAAGGCAGAGGCGCCGGGGATGGGCTGCAGCTGTGTCCGTCCGGAGAGCTGGCCCAGCAGGTGGGGGTAGAGGCGAGTCGTCCGGCTGCACCTCAGGGTCTCCTGGACGTGGTTTCCCCGTCTCTGTACGTTACTCAGGGAGCGATTTCATCTTTCTCGTATCTTCGGCCGTGTGGTTTCGAAGCCGGTGAATAATGAACAGGATGGATTTTAACCAGAAATAGAGACACTCCTTATGTTTGAAGTAATAAGAGTTTCATTTTTTTGTTGTTTTTGATTATGTTGTGTTTTGAATAGGTAACATGTTCACAAGGCTCACAAATTATAGGAATCAAGTCTAGAGTGAGAAGAAGTCTTTCCAGCTCCTTGTCCCCCTCTCTCTAGATGACCGGTATTATGTTTACAGAATCCGCAAATTCTTTTTTCTGCCCCCCCCATTGTAACATAATGTAAATACTGCTTGTCACTTTGCTTTTTGTTTTAATAAAGTACTTTATTTATTTATTTATTTATTTATTTATTTATTTTAAGTAGGCCCCATGTCCAATGTGGGGCTTGAACTCACAAGCCTGAGATTGAGAGTCACCCACTCTACTGACTGAGCCAACCAGGCATCCCACTAAAGTACTTTAGAGTTCAGACCACCTCCTCATTCTTTTTAAGGACTGAATGGCACTCTATTGGACCATAATTCATTTTACCAGTTTACGGTGACTTTAAAAATTCATGTATTCAGTTCCCACTCTGTACAGAACAGACAAGGAAACTAAGGAATAGTTTCCCAAGGACTGGAAGATGGGATTCCTAATTTATTGTCTCTTTCCCAGAGCAAGTGATCATGTACGATGACTGAAGACAGGTAAGAAGGATGTGGGGAGAGGTACTGGGGAACCGTATGGAATCGGGAAGCCAATGTCTAGTTCGTAAAGAAAAAGGAAAGAAGAAAGAAAAGAAAAGGGAAGGAAAGAAGAAAGGAAGGAAAGAAGAAAGGAAGGAAGGAGGGAGGGAGGAAAGAAAAGGACTAAGAGGAGGCTCCCGTTGACCAGTTGGTTGTGGAGAATCTTCGTGGGACCGGCTAGTGTCTGTCAGGGCACTGAAGCCACCTAGCCCAGAAAGGGTTAACAAAGAAGCTGATGACAAAAATCTGAGCAAAGGATGGGAAGACAGTGGAAGGAGGCAGGTGCAGGCTCGTGTGTTCCGGCATGTCGGTGAGGACTGACGTAGAACATCCTGAGGACGTTGAGGAACACCGGGAAGCTGGGCTTGGAGTTCCTCTGGCTCTCTCTGCCCATCAGGTCTATTTCCTGCTCCACCCAGGGGACCCAGTCTGTACAGAGGAGAGAAGCCCATTATCGTCATCTGTGTCTTTTTCTTAAGAAAGAAAGAAAGAAAGAAAGAAAGAAAGAAAGAAAGAAAGAAAGGAAGGAAAGATTGGAGCACCTGGGTGGCTCAGTCGGTTGAGCCTCTTGACTTTGGCTCAGGTCATGATCTCTTGGCTCATGGGCTCAAGCTCTGCATTGGGCTCTGTGCTGACAGCTCAGAGCCTGGAACCTGCTTCGGACTCTGTGTCTCCCTCTCTCTCTGCCCCTCCCCTGCTCACACTCTATGTCTCTCTGTCTCTCAAAAATAAACATCAAAATAGAAAGAAAGAAAGAAAGAAAGAAAGAAAGAAAGAAAGAAAGATTCAGTCCTGCAATGAACCAACCAGGGAAGGCAAACACCTTTTTTTTAGTTGTGGTTAACAAAAGATATAACATAAAATTTACACTTGTAACCATTTCCAAGTTGTACTGACCAGTAGTGTTAAGTGTGTTCACACTCACAGATCTGGAGACAAACCTCCAGAACTTTTTCATCCTGCCAGACTGAAACAGAACCCATTAAGTAACCCCTGCATGCACTGTCCATAAGCAGTCACACCCGTCACAATCCATAGTAACCTGGTGAGGTTTTGAAGAGTAAAGATGACTGGGGGCCAACTCAGAAGAAGGGCCAGAGAATTCTCTGGGATGGGACCTGGGCATCCCTGCTTTTCAGGAAGGGCCCTCCGCTGATCCTGATGTGCCACAGATTGGGGAAATATTACCCTATAATAAAGGGCTTTTGAATGCGTGTCTGGAGCTCCAGCACGTAACTCCAGCCCTGTCACTAAAGGTCTTTCCAGCTAGAGACTTTTCCTTCCCTGAGCCTCTGTCCCCTTCTCTGTAAAATGGGTGGCCCCATAGATCTTTCTCTACACAAGGCAGAGTCTCCGGCCAGGCCACCAGACGGTCTCTCCTCTTCCCACAGAACTGAACGCACTTCAGGACGAGCTGAAGCCCTGGGGCCTGGTCGTGCTGGGCTTTCCCTGCAACCAGTTTGGGAACCAGGAACCAGGAGAGAACTCGGAGATCCTTCCGGGGCTGAAGTGAGTGCCTGCTTGGGCCCACCGGAGGCCTCTGCCCACCTTTCTTCAGTCTGCGGGGCATGCTCACACGAGGCTTCCTGGGTGGGGGGTGGGTGACACCGACGTCAACTTTGTCCTCCCCTGACGTGGACACTCTCCTTCTCCCTGGGAGTGAGGTCTGGACGGACCGCAGAGGAGCAGGACCGCAGAAGGAGCTGGAACAGAAGCAGTGCAGGGGCACAGGCTCAGGTTGTGGAACAGAGACACGTTACGTGAATCAGGGAGCCTGATGTGAAGAACGGCCTTATTTCCCCGGGCCCTGTTTTCTGTATCTGCCCTTCTTCCTGCCCTTCCCATGACCCCCAGCCCCGGGGCCCCCCACAGCCTTCTCTCCTACACTCTGGAGCTCTCTGGCAACTGTGAGTCCTTGCAGGTATGTGCGTCCAGGGAGAGGATACGTACCGAATTTCCAGCTTTTTGAGAAAGGGGATGTGAATGGCAAAACAGAACAGAAAGTCTTCAGCTTCTTGAAGGTGAGTGAGTTACTGACCCAAACCTCTTCTTCCCTCTTCCCTTCCTTACAACCCATGTGGTGGAAAAGGGTCTCATGCCCGCAAACGGGATGAGATCTTTGCAAGAGATCTCCGGCTCAGCAGAGGGATCGGGGTTTCATTTGTCCATTCATGAGGCTCTGGCTTCGGTGACGGAGAGCGCTGTGTAGAATGACAGTGTTTCCGAGGACCAGCCTGCGTGGTGAATTCATTCATTCAAGGTACATTTGCGGAGTCTCAGGCAGTTTCCTAAACAATACGGATAAAAAGAAGACACAGTCCCTACTCCTTGATGGGTTAGCATTGGAGAGGGAGACGTAGAAATCAACAGGTTAATAAGTGCCTTTGATAAAACGCTGACTTTTAGGTACCGAGAACTGGAGGCCACTTTTAGGCAGCGCCGGCTCACATCGCGATTTTTGTACACTCTCAGCAAATGGGAGAAAACAAGACAGTGTAAGGAGGGTTTCGGAAACTCAACTGACTTATAGGGTTTCCCGTTAGTCTCAGGTTAGGACGTATATAGAATTTATTCTTACAGTAACCTTTTTTAAATTAAATGATGAAGTGATGATGTTTCTGAAAGGTTTTGTTATTTGATGAAACAAAATGTTGGAACTCCATGTTGGTCCCAAAGATATTTGTGAGATGCTTCTGGCCCAGGAACCCTGAGACCTGGAGAAGCACATTCTAATCTAAGCCATTCACTTTGCAGGACAGGAAACTGACAGCCACAGAGGTGACGTGTCTTACCCACAGCAGCATGGCTGTGTGATCACAGGGTCACGGGGAGCAGGAGGGGGGAACAGACTCTTCCTGTAATACTGACAGCCATCTTAAAAAAAAATTTTTTTTTAACATTTATTTATTTTTGAGACAGAGAGAGAGAGAGAGCATGAACAGGGGAGGGTCAGAGAAAGAGGGAGACACAGAATCCGAAACAGGCTCCAGGTTCTGAGCTGTCAGCACAGAGCCCGACGCGGGGCTCGAACCCACAGACCGCGAGATCATGACCTAAGCCGAAGTCGGACACTTAACCGACTGAGCCACCCAGGCGCCCCCCGACAGCTGTCCTGATGGTTGGCATGGTGGCAATCAGAGTTGTTGAGAATCACAGGAAATCAGAGTATCTAGGCATGGGAGGGGCGGATTCCCCATGGGCGAAAGTAGCAGGAATGATGTTGTTTCTCTGTTCCTTCTCTGCTCCAGCTCTCCTGCCCTCACCCCTCTGAGGTGCTGGGCTCTTTCAGACACATATCCTGGGAGCCGGTAAAGGTCCACGACGTCCGCTGGAACTTTGAGAAGTTCCTGGTGGGGCCCAACGGGGTCCCTGTCATGCGCTGGTTCCACCAGGCTCCCATCAGCACCGTCAGATCGGACATCCTGGAGTGCCTGAAGCAGCTAAAAACGAAATAGGAATCCCGCGTGTGGGGCGGGAGCCATCCTGCCTCTTACCTGAAGGCCTGTTTTTAAAAAATTCCGTATTTCCCTACGCTGTCTCCCTAAATGGCCTCCACTCGACCCAATCACTCTACCCTGCCGAAGTTCCCCCTCCCTACCAAGTAGATTGATGTTCAGAAGGCTGCTGCTATTTCTCCTTGTAAGAGCACGGACGTGGGAGAAGCACAAAACACCGGAAACCCTACATCCTCAGACGCCCGTTACAGATGGCATCACTCCTATCCATCAAGGGAACGTCAGCCTTCCGTGAGGATGGGTCAGTCTGCCACAGTCTCCCGGAGAAGTGCGTTCCTCGACAGCACGCTGCCCCTGCTCTCTCCACCCGACAGGTGTAGAAAGAACAGTGGGGTGGTGCCACACAGTCTGGGTTCCACCTCATAACATTTTCCCTCCCCTAAGGACAAACACGCATTGTCAGTTCCCAAGTCTTTTCAGATCATCGTTCACCCGTGACACCCACCGTCCCACATGCACACCGACCTGTCATTCTGGTTTAGGAGCCCTGGGGTGGAGTGGGAGCAGGGGACTGCCTCGCATGAAGGGAGGGGCATCTCCAGAGCCTCCCTCTCACTTAGATCCTACAGAAACTTTCCTAGGGTCTGACCTCTAGTGCACTCAGGCTACGACACCCGGGCCAGGCGCCCTTGGAAGGATGGGCTTTCCTCTCTCCACCCTACGTTCCTCAGCATCACAGCCAGCCCTGTCCTGTCCCAATAAAATGTTTTCTGCAGCACCTGGCATCACTGGGGTGGTTTTTATACCTTGTCCTGTGCTCAAACTTGTCTCATCTCTCTGTTCTTTCTCACTGTAACTACCAGAGATGGTGTGTTTCCCAAATTACCTTAACCCCTTGCCTAGAAGGAACTGTCCTCCCAGATCCTTGGAAGGTTGTCACCTGGTGGCTCTGAACTGTCACCCCTGATTAGGAGTTGTCTCAGGTCAAAGCCATGTCCCCTCTCCAGGGGCAGCTTGTATCCAATTACAGTCAGCGGAGGGTATAAAAGGCAAGACCTGACTTCCCAACTTGGGACGTCTCCGAAGGGCCCGTCCTAGCTGCGGACACCCCCGAGGGTCTGATGCCTTTGTGTTGACCCTGAAGTAGTGTTCCAGGAAACTCTGAATGCAGATCTCCATCTTTGAGTCCCTACAGGTAACCAAAGGGGATCTGAGAAATAAGATGCTAAAATGAGAGTTAATAAAATTTTTTTCTAGTCTTTACTTGCTTTTGAGACAGAGCAAGACAGAGTGGGAGCAGCGGAGGTGCAGAGAGAGGGAGACACAGAATCCGAAGCGGCTCCGGGCTCCGAGCTGTCAGCACAGAGCCCGACGCGGGGCTCGAACCCACCGACCGCGAGATCGTGACCTGAGCTGAAGTCGGACGCTCAACCGACCAAGCCACCCAGGCGCCCCAATGTTTATTTATTTTTGATACAGAGAGAGACAGGGCATGAACAGGGGAGGGGCAGAGAGAGAGGGAGACACAGAATCCGAAGCGGCTCCGGGCTCTGAGCCCGATGCAGGGCTCA
Organism: Lynx rufus; assembly: GCF_022079265.1. Classification (NCBI taxonomy): domain Eukaryota; kingdom Metazoa; phylum Chordata; class Mammalia; order Carnivora; family Felidae; genus Lynx; species Lynx rufus. Next base: position 144,709,123 of record NW_025814878.1, read on the forward strand.
GACTCACAAACCATGAGATCATGACCTGAGCCGAAGTTGGGTGCTCAACAGACTGAGTCACCTAGGTGCCCCATATATACACATATATAGATGTATATATGTATAGATAGATAGATAGATGATAGTTGAGAGTTTTGAAGCTGAACTGTCTGCTCTCTGGCTGGCAGTGTGGGGGGTGGGGGGAGCACAAACAGCCAGAATACAGACCAGCAGGTGCAGTTTTTACAACTCTCACCAAACACGCACAAGGTGGTCACGCTGGTAGCTCCATGTGCTGGGGAACGTGACGGATCAGGCACTTGAGAAATGTGAGAGAGTGGTACTTTTGAGGTGATATAATTTTAAGGCAATTTTAAGGTTGTTCTGAGAAGAAATTGATGCTCTGGAGGGAGATGCTTAAAGGCTGAGGGTGACCTCTCACCAGATAAAGGCTAACTGTGAAAACCAGAGTGCCTCCCCAAGAGGAGATAAAGAACTTCTCATATCCTGCAACTCGAGAGCACAAAAGGCAAGGGTTCAGGTTCAAGACTTAATCGTAGGAATAGTAGGACTCCAAAGAAGGTTAAACCCTCAAACCAGATTATCTCCTATGCTCAAGTCACATGGCCTGGATTGGAAAAGAATAGAACCTTGAGGCATCGGATGGATACATCTGGTTGGATGCATTAGAACATCTAAATCCCCAGACTTTCCAAGACCCCCAGCCCTCCTTATTAAGGGTAAGCACGTCCTTCTTGCTTGGTGATAATGCAGAGGCTGGTGCTCTGCCAAACACCCATTCAATATCCGCCCAAAAAGAATTAGATTCCAAGGGTTCCTGATCAAGGGGCATGAAACACAAAGTTAGCTGAAAGAGAGTTCATGGATATTGGAGCATTTTCACCAAGTGCAGAGGTTTTACACGTTGGCAAGAACCAACACACCGTTAGGATTCTCCTGTTTGGACAAAGAAATGGCCCTCACCAAATGTGGTAGAAATGCCAGGACTGTTGGGTCTAATGACACAAAGGAGGGATCAAAAGCTCCGAAAAGTGATGCTGGAAAGTCACTGAAGACAAAGTATTGCAGGAGTTTGAAAACATAAAAAAGAATGTGCAGGATCACGGAGAAGTGTGTGGTGAGTGTGGTTGATGAGAGATTCTGCTACAGAAGTGGCCTCGCTGTTAACGATGCGGATTATAGGATCCTGAAATGATTCGGGCCAGAGATGGCGGCACTCATACATCAGAATCTGTGTGGGGGGTGGTGGGGGTGGGGGCAGGCAACTCTGTAGAGTGTCGGAGATGATTAATAGAACACGGCATCCCTAGAAGCAAGGGAGATGAACAGCCAACAAGGTATCATTGTCTGCATCATCAGAAGAACCTAGAATACATAACCAGTAGACTGAGGGCAGCAGCCCCAATTAAAAACAAAATCAGCATACCTTGCTCAGCTCTGATCTTGAACCAGAGGAAAAGCCAAGTCCTGAGGAAGTAGGACCCTGCAACAGCACCACAAATATGGAGAATATAATTTCCCCATTCCTTCCCTAAAGGGACTTGTGACCATTCACTCAGCAGCCATGAACTCAAGAAAGAGAAACACCCTTACATTTCAAGGACTGTTTTAAATAAGGTCCAACTTGACATTGATACTAGAAGGCCCACTGTGTCATCATGGCCCCTGGTTAGAATGGAGGCTACAGGGTCCAGGCAGCAAATGGAGTCCTGGCCCAGGGCTGGTTCATCCACTCAGGCCATGGATCAATGGGGCGGAAATTTCTCCTGTCCCCAGTGTACAATTAGAATGGTATTTGTGGGAGTTGGCGTAACCACTACATTGACGTCTTGGCACGTGGTCTAAGGAACTATCACAGTAGGTGAAGCCGAGAGGAAGGCCTGAGGCTGACTCCCCAGTTCCCAGCTGGGCCAGTAAATGAAGCCATTCAGGTGAATGGAAGTCATCCTCCCAGGGACCGTGACAGATGGGCCAAAATGGATGCACAATTGGGATCCCTATAGTGTCTCCACTTAATGCACCAGTTTCTTCCCTACAAAGAGTAAAAGAAAGAGTCTGGAAAATGACAGTGGACTACCTACCACGATCTACACCGAGGAATAGCCCTAATTGAAACCATTGCACCTGATGTGGTATCTTTGTTAGAAAACATTAATTTACACCCTGTGATTCTTTAAAGAAATATGTGGAAAATGAGATTTAGTATGACCTTTTTTGGAACCATTAGTTTAAAAAAATCGTCTGAACACCATAATAAAATCTTACCCTTGACTCATTACACTTTCTGTACATCCCAACACTATCATCTTATCCCCAAACCTGGCTCAGGGAACATCTACATTTGTTTAGAGTTAAGGACATCGATCCTTTGGGAAGGGTCAGAGACTGACTTTTCAGCTAGGAAGGCCACATTCCTACTCAGAAGACACTGTTTATGGTTTTGGGGTCAGAGACAAGAGGGGGACAATGGGTTGGTCAGACGTTTGGCCCTTCCCCAGGACCAAGTCCTGAGCTAGCTCTTTAGCTCAGGCTGGGCTATTCCCAGGAAGAGAAGACAAGGGATCAGAAGGAAAGACAGTCTCTGTTCTGGAGCGCTGGTCCTTACACTGTAAAATGTACCTCAGCACCAAATATTCTCTTCATCAGAAAACAGGGAAAGACATCCGGCAGCATTGATTAAACTGTGGTATATCAGTGGATGGACTGAACATTGTGCAAATGTGTAATAACGTGGAGTAACAGGTCCAACCCAATAGCAAGGACTATATAAGTGCTTCCTTCAGCTTGCCCATCACGGGAAATAGTTTATGTTATAGTGCTAAATAAAAACAAAATAATACAGCAGGTCAGGAGCCGCTCCTGCCACCACCAACATGGAGACTTTGTACTGAGTCCTGTTCTTAGAGCTCAAGTCTGCACTCCCCCCCCCACCCCCCACCGCTGCACCGCTGAAGCTGAAGACGCCACCCTGGGTGCACATGCTGTTGGCCATGACTGTGTACGCTCTGGTGGTTCTTACTTCCTCATCACCGGAAGAATAATTTATGGTGTTATTGCTGAACCTCCAAGTGTTGGCTGTATGACAGATGAACAAGGGTGTCACAGACCCGTAGCTTTCCTGGCCTACGGGGTTAATGGACAATATGTTGTGGGAGGACTCGCATCCAGGTTCCTGTTTACAATGACGGACTCAGGTTTCACAATCCTGGACGGATCAAATGCACCAAACATTCCCACACTCAGTAGATGTCTTCTTCTAACTCATTGGATTCGTCTGTGTCCTGTTGAGTTTTGTCATGGCTAGAGTGTTCATGAGAAAGAAACTGCTGGGCTATCTGATGAGTTAAAATGCCTTTTGAGGAGAAATCGGTGGACATTGGATTGGCTCCTGTTAACAAAGTTTTAAAGGCTGTTCCAACCTTCTGGTGTGAAATGTGGAAAAGAGTGGAAAGCAGCAGTGACGTGAACCCTTCGTCCGCTGAGAATACAGGAGCATGTTCAAGCCTGAGCTGGGATGTCCTCTTGGTGTCAGAGAGACCAAACTCATCACAGTACTTCTTCCTGCTGGACCATACTGATGTCTCAACCGGGTTAAGTGGCATCCCCTTTTTAGTTTTTCACTTCTAATTTTTTTTAACATTTATTTATTTTTGAGAGAGAGACAGAGTGGGAGCAGGGGAGGAGCAGAGAGAGGGAGACACAGAATCTGAAGCAGGCTCCAGGCTCCGAGCTGTCAGCACAGAGCTGATGTTGGGGCTCGAACTTACAAACCCTGAGATCGTGACCTGAGCCAGCCAGGTTCTCCTGTTTTTCATTTCTTAAAGAAAACACACTCATTTCTACAACAGTAATATTGAATAAAGTGATTACTTTTTTACAGTTCTTTTCACGTTTTTTGGAGATAACACTTCTGACTTTTAAAAATTAATGTAAAATTGGAAAGCGAGATCCCATAAGTAGAGAGCTCTGGACGGATGGTCAGCTTTACCCATGGTGCTTTGCCTCTAAACAGAGTATGTGACAGTTACTGCAGATATGTATGCAAGACTGTTTCCTGCACAATGCTATGTATTAGAAGTGCAGAAATAATTTTTCCAATTAAAAAATACATAAATGCATATATTATATAGTATGTATGTGGGTACGTATGAGTGTGTGTGTGTGTGTGTGTAGTTACAGCCTTGCCCACTCCAAAAATACTCCAAGGAAAACCTTCAGAGAACAAAGTCTGAAATGAGCTACAACACATGGAAACAATGGGTTTGCATGTGAGACCTTAGAAAAATTCTCGCGGAATTATCACATTGGTTCCTGCATCTCCTTAGCCCGATTTGCAAAACAGTGTTTTTCCTGAAGGAAATCTTAGCTCTCCGAAGGTTTCGGGGTAGGAAAGTGTCTTAACCTCGTGGGGTTAGAGCCCAGGGGCGAGGGGTCGGGAGGGCAGGTGTCCGGGCGCGGGAGGAAGGCCCGCGGGAACACCCAGCTGGAAACGCAGGTGGAATTCGCTCCTGGGGGCGGAGCGGGGGGGGGGGGGCTCCTCCGAGGGTACGGAGTCTGCGTCGCACGTGGCCGTTTGGACCGATGTGACCTGTCGTTCAAGTGCTTTCCAATCCCAGCTTGGGTGCAGGGAAGCCGCGGGGACGAGAGCGGGGAACCGCGACCCTCAGCCTCCAGCTTCCGCGGCGACGGCGGCCCCGGGGATCCGGGACCCGGCTTCCGCCCGCGGCTGGAGGCCTCGCTCGCACGACCCGCTTCCGCAGCCGGCGCCGCCTTCGGCCGGAAGCATATATTAACACCACCTCCGCAGCCTCACTCCCGCACGGCTCCAGTGGCGCAATCGGTTAGCGCGCGGTACTTATAAGACAGTGGCCGGTGGGCGATGCCGAGGTTGTGAGTTCGAGCCTCACCTGGAGCACTTTTACCGCGCCCGCTGCGGCCGCCCCTGCGAATTCAGGGGAGCGGTGGGGAGACCCTTGGCTGGGGGGTGGGGGTGCTGTCGAGCCGCTGTGACCTCATCCCCCGGGAGCCTCCTGCAGGGCCAGCCCCCGCGTTTTTGCAGCCACCTCCTCCCGGCTGTCGCCGGGACACCTGCTCACAGTCGCCAGAGACTCAGGCCCAGGCTCCACGTGCGCACAGAAATTATAAAACCACTGAAAAGTACTATGTCTGATTTGTTAACTGCAGGAAATCAGGTTGTTGTTTTTTTAATAAGTATTTCCGTGGAAAATCTGTCTTTGCACCCGTTCCCTTACCTTAGTTTCTCCGCGGCTCTGGGCTTGGGTGGGACGCTCCCCACGCGGGCCCGCGGGGCCTGCGGCTGGCGCCGACGACGCAGGTGCTCAGCCCCAGAAAACCAACGGACCCATCACCGCCTCCGAGCTGCGCGGGAAACCCGCGTGCGGCCCCACCTCACCGTCTGGGTCTGAAACGTTACCGGAGGCATCCTGGACACAGAGTCCCCAGCTTCCCGGGGTGTGTGTGACGGTCCCCGCGCACATGCGTCAGTTCTCCGGGCGCCGCGGCGGTTTGGAGCGTCCACAGCGGCGGCCCACACTGAGCGGCCCGCCCTGCACGTGTAGGTTCACAACCAGGCTCACAGCAGCTTAGACGGACGCTGGGCAACGAAGGGATAGCAGATAGTTCACTTACCAACACGGACAACGGACGTAGCATAGAGGTTGTTCACAGAGTTGTTTTCAGTGTTTAAAGGACATAATAAATTATCCATTAAAAACGGCCACAAATTCCTCCCATCTCCAGGCATGTCCCTTCGCAATGTGATTTTGCAGCTACTTCCATCAAGAGGTGGGGTCTGTTTCCCTCCCTCCTGGTGGTGAGCTGATCTTGTGATTGACACTGACCAGTACAATGCTGTGGAAATGATTTTGCAGGGGCCCCAAGACGAGGCCTCAACAGGTTTTGTCACTCTTGGGACCCTGAGGCCCACCTTGTGAAGAAATTCCAGCTCACCTCCTAGAGGGTGCACGGTCACATGGAGAGAGGGGCGCTGGATCCCAGCCAGTCCAGTGGACTCCCCAGACACGTGGGTGGGGACATTTTGGACCATCTGGTCCTAGTCACGCTGTCCGATGACTGCAGGCACGGCAATGGCCACAAGCGAAGTCCAGATTGCGGGCCTGCAGAGTTGCGAAAAAACAAGAACAAAAACAATTATTGTTTTAAGCCAATAAATTTGGGTGAGGTTTGTTACAAAGATGTAGGTGACTGATAAAAGCATTTAACACAGAATAAGAACCTAAGATAAATTAGATTATTACTTTGGGGGATCTTCTCATTGTCCTAAGCATCGGGTCCTCTCTGCTCTTGCCGCAGGTGAGAGACTCCAAAATCGTTGGGGACCCCGGGCTATTTACGTTTATTCCACGAGTAAGCTGTCTCCTTGGGTCCTTGCACCGAACTCAGAGTTGAAAGTCAGAATTTCTGAACCTCAAGAGTGAGGAGACATATGAATGAGTAGGCAATGTCCACATTCCTTGCCTGCTTTTGCAAACAGACTAACCGTATTCTTGCCAGTGTTGCCTGTCCGTCTCATAAGTGTACTGGTTTGCTTTATCAGCCATGATAAGGAGACAAGGGGCTGATGTCCACATTGACACAAATTTGCATATTGAAGTAGTTCAGAGATACCAAGAACTCATATATACACACACACACACACACACACACACACACACACACATATATATATATATATAATGTATTGGTGGACCTCTATAACATAGAGAAATGTAATGTATTTGCCAAGAACAACACAGAGAAAACAAAAGTAAAAGGGCAGATATAAATACCACCATATCAAAAATAACACTAATTGTGAATGGATTAAACAACCCAATCAGATGGCAGAGATTGTCATACTGGATTAAAAACAAAGATCTGGGGCACCGGGGTGGCTCAGTCGGTTAAGCACCTGACTCTTGATATCAGCTCAGGTCATAATCTCATGGTTCAGTTCGTGGGATGGAGCCCCGCATCCGGCTCTGAGCTGACAGCGCGGAGCCTGCCTGGGATTCTCTCTTGTCTCTCTGCCCCTCCCCCCTTTCTTCACACTCTTTCTTTTTTTTTTTTTAAATAATTATTGTAGTTAAAAATTTTTTTTTTACTACTTGTGTCTTTTAACCTTCATGCTAGCTTTTTAAAAATGTTTATTTTATCTTTGAGAGAGAGGGAAAGCAAGAATGAGTGGGAGAGGGATGGAGGGAGAGAATTCCAAGCAGGCTCTGCACTGTCAGCACAGAGCCCAATGCAGGGCTTGAACTCACAAACCTCGAGATCATGACCCGAGCCGAAATCGGACACCCAACTGACTGAGCCACCCAGACTCCCCTCACTCTTTTTTAAATGTTTATTTATTTTTTGAGAGAAGGAGAGAGACAGAGTGTGAATGAGGGGCAGAGAGAGAGGGAGACAGAATCCGAAGCAGGCTCCAGGCTCTGAGCTGTCAGCACAGAGCCTGATGCGGGGCTCAGAACCCACAGACCATGAGATCATGACCTTAGCTGAAGTGGGACGCTTAACTAACTGAGCCACCCAGGCGCCCCAACTCTCTCTCTCTTTAAAAAAAAAAATAAACTTGAAAAAATTAATGTTGACAAATTTGCCAATCTTTTTCCTCATTGTTGTCATGTTGTGCATGTTTATGAAATTCTTCCCTACCCCAAGTTTACAAATATATTCTTTTTTATAATTTTATAAAATCTGTATATATTTGTTTTTTACGTGTAAGTCTTAAACAGGTTTTTTTTTTCTATATGATGAAGTACAGGTCAATCCATGTGTGTTCATTTTTTCTAGAATTATTTATCTAAAATTCATTCCACCCCCCCCATCTGTAGAGTATCCACTTTCCTCTATCCGGTGTCCACATGAGCACAAGTTGTTATCTTTGATTTCTCTATTTACTGATCCTGGCCAATGCCATGCTTCTTTTAATTACTGTTGAAACTTTGAATGAGTCTTAATATCAGGTGGAATAAATCCTCTCATTTTGTTCCTTATCTCACTCGTATCTTAGTTAATTGCCCATTTACACTTCTACATACATTTTAGAACTGAGTTCATCAATTTCTAAATATAAATTAGTTAGGATTTTGGAATTGCTTTGAATCTATGGATCAATTTGGGAGATGTGACATCTCTATAGTACTGGCTATTTCATTCCATAGACTTGGTATGTATCTCTATTTATTTGGGTCTTAAACTCTCTCACTAAATTTTCATAGCTTTTTCCATAGAGGTCTAATGGACCTCATAGACATCATTTCCCTTAGGTTCATTAGATTAAATACTATTTATTTTGTTGGATTTATTATTAAATATGACACATTTTATGCAATTTGTCCTATGACAATCAATGCATCTTATTTCTTTTTACAATTGCCTATTGTGTATACGGATACAATTGATTTTCGTACATTTATTTGCCACCAGTACCTTAGAATACTCTGATTTTAATTATAACATTTGAGGAAGAACAGTGCAAGAGAAAGAATTCTAGTACCAGCCCTCTGATTATAGGACTATGCCTCTGTTACATGTGCTAACATACCCTAACAAGGTAGGTGTCTTAATCAACTTGACTAAGATGTTTATTCCTCGCAGTTCTGGAGGCTGGGATGTCCATGATCAGGATGTCAGCGTGGGCAGGGCTGTCTTCTTAGCTGGCAGGTGTCTGTCTTCTTGGTACGTCCCCACACGGCGGCGAGGAAACTCTGGTGTTTCTTCCTCTGTTCATAAAGGCTCCCATCCCATCATGGGACAGCTCCACCTTCATGATATAATCTCAACAACATCCCAAGGGCACCACCTTCTAATACCATCATATTGGGGGTTAGGGCTTCAGCATAAGAATTTGGGGGGACACAGTCCACGATTATAGGAGAGTCATAGTTGTTCTGTATACTTGCAAACACTTAATATTTCACTCTTTTTAAATGTCTTCCATTCAGTAGTATCTTATTGAAGTTTTAATTTCCACTTTTCTGCTGACTTGAAGTTTGTCACCTTTTCTTTTTTTTTTTTTTAATTTTTTTTTTCAACGTTTATTTATTTTTGGGACAGAGAGAGACAGAGCATGAACAGGGGAGGGGCAGAGAGAGAGGGAGACACAGAATCGGAAACAGGCTCCAGGCTCTGAGCCATCAGCCCAGAGCCTGACGCGGGGCTCGAACTCCCGGACCGCGAGATCGTGACCTGGCTGAAGTCGGATGCTTAACCGACTGCGCCACCCAGGCGCCCCGAGTTTGTCACCTTTTCATATGTTTCCTGATCTTTCAGACATCTTTCTTTGCGGGGAAGTGACTACTCAATAGTTTTCCCATTTTTTTTCTGGGTTTTTCTGGTTTGTTTATTATTTGTAGGAATTCCTTAAGTACTCTGGAAATGCATTATTTGTCAAAGTTGCTTTTATTTTTGGCATTACTTAAAAAATAAGTGTAGCTTAAAAAAAGTGTAGCTTATGGTCAACTAAAACGCATGAACCTTGTTTTTATGAGGTGCTGTTAATCCCCAATATTGTGCTGGGCAATTGATTTCTCCCAAGTTTAATGCACCCTCTGGTCAATAGCAATTGGGGATGTCAAGTTGATCTGTGATCATAACTGATCAACTGATAGTTAGAAATCACATGCAAATGTAATCAGGACACTTATTATATGTTCCACCAAATCAGTTCAAATGTAGCAAGAAACGTCCACAGAGAGCCTAGACCCCAGAGCTAGGATTCTACTTGGGCTTGACTTACGTTGTCTTATGGGTCGTCCTTTGTAAACCTAAGCCTTTCCTCAGTGATTACCACACTCCACAGGCCTTCACAGCGTGTCCTGCTAAAAAAAAAATAAGTGTACAAAGCCACAGAATCTCTACATTAAGGTTGCCTTTTAGACTTCAAAGTTTCATTTAGCCTCTTTATAAATTCAGGATATTTCAATACCTCTAGGACTTCTTGTAGATAATACTTACAGAATTACAGCGGATTAATGGTGTTTTTAATATCCTGAGATACTATTTCAGTGGGTGTATAGCCTTAAAAACTACAAGTAGGTAAAAAAAGTTTCCCTAGCATTCGTTCACAATTTAGCCTCATATTCCTCTTGAATCCTTTTCTTTTCCCACTTTAAATATAATTTTTCTGGGACTCCCAGCCGGCTCACTTTGTACAACATGTGACTCCGGATCTGGGGGTTGTTTGAACCCCACATTGGGCATAAAGATTACTAAAGAAATTAAAAAAAAAGATTGTGTGATGATAAAATGAGTTAATATTTTAAAAAATAATACGATTTTTCCTTGTTGGAGAAGACCGAAGCAAATGGGTATTAAATGGCATTGTTTTCTTCAGTCCAAGGTAATAATGTACCACTTTCCTGCTACGGTGGGTTTCTCTCTCCCCGGTTCCTTTCTGCTGGAAGCTTTTTACCAAGCATGTCCACACACACACCACAGCCAGTCTGTGGGGCCATCACGGCAGGATCAGAGCTTCAAAGGCAGGACTTCTGCTTGTTGACATCCTTGACATCAAGCTTCTCACGGCAGAGACTACTGAATTGTTCATTTTTATCCCAAATAACAGGAGGGGTGTGTGGAATTTAAAATACACCAATCTTGGTTTAGTTAACAAATGGTTTCTTCCTCGAAGAGGCTGAGGTCTACATGAGATCACCCCTACCTCAGGGGCATTAGAAATTTTATCTTAGAGAGAGAGTGCGCACATGCGAGTGGGGGAGGGGCAGAGAGGGAGAGGGAGACAGAATCTTAAGCAGGCTCCACACTCAGTGCAGAGCCTGACTTGGGGGCTCAATCCCATGACTGTGGGATCATGACCTGAGCTGAAATCAAAAGTTAGATACTTAACAGACAGAGCCACCCAGAAGCCCCACTCAGGGAAATTATGTGACGCTGGCTTCGGAACGCCGCGTGATCCCGGAGGTCTGTGCTCCTGAATTCCCCGCATCGCCTTTCTTCCCTCCCTTTCTCTTGGACTCCAGCTCTGTGTTCTGCCTTCATGCATTACTCTCTTCCCATCTTCCAAAAATCTTTATCATTAGATGTTATTATTATTAATTATTATTATTATTATTATTGGTTTTGGAACACTTGGGATTTTTAGGAAAACCAACTGACACATATTGTTTATTTTCTCTCTGTGTTGACTCCCATATTGATCTAATGGGCACACTAGTAACCCCCTGATGATTAGTGAGGATTAAATGTGATGTATTTGAAGATGGCTGGCACGTGGAAGGCAGCTTGTGAATGTCGATGTTCTTCTCTTCCTGCATGCTTCTTTCTCTCATCTTCTTACCCCCCTTCTTCCATCTTTCCTTATTCCCCCCTTCTCTGCCTTCTCCCCTTCCTATCTTCCAAGTCTAGACTCCCACAACACCTTCTGGCCCCATGGACTCTGTCTTCACCAGGATGTGAGCCAGAATGGACACCTGGGTCATGAGAGGCTGAGAACTCTAGGATCTGAGTGTTCCAGTGGTGGTCTACTGGCCCAGGGCAGCTAAGGCCCTGTGAGTAGGCAAAGCTCTTTCAGCCTCAATTTTTTTTACTCTTAACCTGGTTGCAATAGGGACAGGTCATACTTTCAGCTGGGAGTTCTGAAGTAAGCCTACCATGTTTTCTGTAGGATCTGGACTATTTGCTCTTCTCATGCAGGAGGCATGCTCCGAAGGTACTCACAAGCTTACCAGAGCTTCAGAGATCTGGGAAAGCAGAGTCTACTGGATCTGAACAGTGAAATCGGGCCCATAAAGAGTTTCCTTACCACTCAAGAGATAATTTCTACAAGGGGAGCAAAGGTTAATGTCATAGATGGTTAGGAACTTGTAATAACAGGTGAGGGGCCGGATGACATAGTTAAAGCCCTAAAGCAGGAATACAGAAACTGGGTTCCTTCCATTGCTATTAACCACATGATGTGGCATCCACATCACTTTATCCCCTCTGAGCTTAAAATACATAATGTAAATGATAAATATAAGTTATTGTGGACAGGCCAAATGTCATGCCTCATGCTCAGTGCTTTATATATGTGTGTTAATCGTATTTTTAATTCTCTGTATTTCCTGATGCTTTGGCATCTTGGGACCTCGGCAACCCTAGAGAAAGACTGTCCTCGTCCCTGCGGGCTAATCAATTCCCAGAGGTAGGAAACAGCCCCATGCCTTTTCCGTGCAAACCAACCGGTCCAGAATCCAGGCTCCAGACGTTTGCCTTAATCGAGCCCTTATGCTCTGGCCCACTATCGTGCCCTCGTCACCCCAGGGCCAGACACCAGATGGCCAGTGACAGCCCCCAACCTTATCCAAACTGCCCGTGCTTAAGCCTGTCTCCCTGTCTCACACACTCCTTCCCACAGAGACCACAGTAAAGTCTCTAGCCCACATCCCCCTCCCCCTTCTCTGCCTCTTGACTGACCTGTGCTTCCCCTCTCCCCTTTGTGACAGGCCACGGCTTCTGTTTCCGGGGATCTGTGAGTATATGAACTTCCCCTTCCCTGACAGTCAAGTCCCCTCCTGTGTGTTCCCAGACTGGTCTAAAACAACCCAGGGCGTACTTTGGAACAACAGATTAATGTTTCATCTCGTGAGGCAGGAATTATCATGCAGTGGTGTGGGACTGAAGGCCGGAGCGTCTGTGGGCAATGGCAGAGGGAGGTCTCTGCATGACTGTTCTGAGGGGCTCTGGGGTTTTTGAGGCCCAATTTGCTGTCCTTGCCTGATTATTCTCAGATTAGAAGCCCCAAGAAGAGCTCAGAATTCTAGGGAGAGAAATGGTTTCTGTCTTCAGAAAAAGCCTTCAAAGCCTCCCGACCCACCAGCCCCAGCTGGGCCCAGAATCAGCTGTACCTGGACTTCAGCTCCAGAAAGCGCCCAGAGGAGACAGGGGGACAGGAGGGACTGGGTCCAGCAGGCACACGGAGCAGGAGGGTTTCAGCCACGTCAGCTGCTCCCGGTTTGCCTTGTATCACTCTCTCAGAGCCCCTAAATGCAGCCTTCACCAACTGGTAAAAAATAAACAATGAAAACTGTAATCAATAAAAGTTGTCTATTGGATTCGCAGGCTGGTGTGGAGTAAAAAGGAAAGGGCTTATTGTAAGTGAGGGGAGCAAGGCTGTATTCTCCAACCCGCTGTTTTATCATCGTGTGTAACATACGCTTACAGTCCATCTCTTTGTGTATTCAGGCCCGGTACATTAACATCGCTTAGATCTTACCAGCCTTTATATTGTGATAGATCTATATAATCTAACAACTTACCTTCATACATCATCACATCATCTGAGAATAATGACACTTTTCTTTCTTCCTTTCCAGTCATTTAACCTTGTATTCCTTGTGTGGGCATGACTGCCCAAGGCGATGAATGAGGCACACAGAAATCCATAATCTTCAACAGAAATGATTATAGCTGGTATCCTTGATTAGTTACCAAGCTCAAACAGAATGTTCTCATTATTCTACATACATTCGATATTTCACATTTAAGGTGATGTTGACTATACTTTCTCAAAGATGCTAGGTTAGAGAAGTTACCTTCTATTGCTAGGCTGCTTGGAGTTTTGATCATGACTGAATGCTGAATTTTATCAAGTACTTTTTTTTGTCTCTATTGAGGTGATCGCAGGGTTTATTTCATTCTTTTTGGGGGGGAGGGGGGTTATTTCATTCTTAATGTGCAAATTGGAATGATTGATTGACTGATTTTTAAAATTTACATCCAAATTAGTTAGCATATAGTGAAACAATGATTTCAAGAGTAGATTCCTTAGTGCTCCGTACGCATTTAGCCCATCCCCCCTCCCACAACCCCTCCAGCAACCCTCAGTTTGTTCTCCATATTTAGGAGTCTCTTCTGTTTTGTCCCCCTCCCTGTTTTTATATTATTTTTGTTTTCCTTCCCTTATGTTCATCTGTTTTGTCTTGAAGTCCTCAAATGAGTGAAGTCATATGATATTTGTCTTTCTCTGACTAATTTCACTTAGCATAATACCCTCCAGTTCCATCCACGTAGTCGCAAATGGCAAGATTTCATTCTTTTTGATTGCCGAGTAATACTCCATTGTATATATATACCACATCTTCTTTACCCATTTATCCATCGATGGACACTTGGGCTCTTTCCATACTTTGGCTATTGTTGATAGAGCTATTGTAAACATGGGGGTTCATGTGTCCCTTCGAAACAGCACACCTGTATCCCTTGGATAAATCCCTAGTAGTGCAATTGCTGGGTCGTAGGGTAGTTCTATTTTTAGTTTTTTGAGGAACCTCCATACTGTTTTCCAGAGTGGCTGCACCAGTTTGCATTCCCAGGAATGATTTAATTTTTAATGATAAACTAACCTTGTAATCTTGGTATAAACTTAAGACCAAAATCACTTACAATTTTAAACATGACTGTGTTCAGTTCCTTAACTTTCATTATAATTTGTATCTATGTTCAAGAGGGAGACTGACTGATGGTCTTCCTTTCTCATAATGTCCCCATCAGGTTAGGTATGAAGGTAATACCAGCCTTGGTTGGGCAGTTTCCTTTTAAAACGTTAAATATGGACCTACCGTATGGCCCAGCCACTCGACTGCTAGGTATTTATTCAGGAAAACTGAAAGACTATATCCACACAAAGGCTTACGTACAACTGTTCATAGCAGCTTTATTCGTAGCTGGAGATATTCACCAACAGGCAGATGTGGTATGTCCATAGAACAGAATACTATCCAGCAATAAAAAGAAGTGAATTATTGATACAAGCATCATGGATGAGTCTCAAAATAATGATGTGAGTGAAAGAGTAAAGACAGCCCATATTGGAGGATTTCATTTACATAAATTCTGGATAACTGCAAGTTATAATGTATAACTTGTATAAACTACAAGTTATAATGTTTCATAAAACTACAAACATACTGACAGGAAGCAGTGGGTGTGGGAGGGGACAGAGGTTACAAAAGGGCACTGATGGACACTTGGGGGTGTGGCCTGTGTTCATTACCTTTATTGTAGTGATGGCTTCTTGAGCTATACCTATGTCAAACTCATACATATGTTTAAATATATGCAGTTGATTCTAAGCAAACTATACCTTATAAAGCCATTTAAGATGTACATTAACTAAATAAAATAAAATGTACATTACCTGGAAGACAATCTCATTATGGCTTTCTGCAAACGTAATTGTGGGTCTCCTTCCCTACACTGTGGAAGTGTCCCCTCCCCGGGCCCTGGGCTCGCCCCGCAGCAGGAGCTGACCCGCGCGGCCCACCAGGAGCGTCGGGCTCGGCTGAGTTGGGGCTGCTGCCCCCCATCCCGGAGGCGGCGGGACGGACTGTGGGCTCACCCCAGGACAGGTGGGCGGGAGAGGGGTGAAGAGCGAGCGCGCGCGCGCGCGGAGGCGGGGGCCCTGGCTGTGATCTCCACCCGGGGTGTGACATTTACTGTTACAATGAGAGGAGAGGGGGGAGGTCGGCGCTGGGGCCCCTCCGGGTGCAGACGGCTTTGGTCCGGGGTCGGCCAGCCTGTGGCCACACCCGCGTCCGCGTTCCTGCAGGGTGTGCTGGAGGCGGGCAGTTCTCTTCCCCGACGGGGACCGTGTGGGGAGGGTCGAGGCGACCGGGGCCCAGGCCCTGCTCTGCCTCAGAAGAGCTATGTCTGGTCAGATTGATTTCTTCTTTGAATAGTTTAAAGCGGTCCTCGGTAAGCCTCGGGACACGGGATTTTCTAGGTAGGACTTTTGACAACTAATTCAAAATATTTCATCGTTTAAGAATACTCACATTTGATATTCCTTCTCGAACCTCCCTTGACACGTCATGCGGTTCTAACATTTCGTCCGCTTCGTCTAAACACTCAGGTGTATTTGCCCAGACTCTTTTCGCTTCCGCGGTAGCTGCTCCCTGTTGGTCCCGGTTCGCTGGGCTCCCCTCCCCTGCAGGCCGGGGGTCTCCGCGCTGGGTCCAGGGCACGGGGACAGGTGCACCTGCCGAGCCCAGGTGCGCAGATCTGCAGGTGGTCCAGCGGCCATGGGGGGAGGGGGGCGTCAGTCCGACTCAGCGGGAGTCGCCACCTCGGATCTAAGGTGTGAGGGGTCCTCCTTTCGGAAGAGGCAACATTTAAACTGACTTAAGAGACAAGTCGCGCAAGATAACGGGTTTTCTGTGCGTCTGCTCTTGAGTCACTGAGCGCGGCCGCCCGCCACCGGGAAGGGAAGGGGGAGGACGGTCGTCACGGACCTAAGTGACCTACAGGGACCCGTGCTACAGGGTCGGGAGAGCAGAGCTCCTCAGCCTCCGAGCCCCGCTGCGCTTCCCCGCCCCCGTGCACCTGCCCGGCACGGTGGGGGAGGGGGGGGCCGCTCGCGCGCTTCCCCGCCCAACTGTGCACCTGAGACGCACTGTCGCACGTCCTTCCAGCGACTGGAGGGTCGGACAGAGATGTGAGAGTGAAAAAGGGAACAGCAACCACGAAGGGATTCGAACCCTCAATCTTCTGATCCGAAGTCAGACGCCTTATCCATTAGGCCACGTGGTCCCACGGCCTCTTTGTCGCAAAAGCTACAACAAGTGTTGCGAACCTAGACTCTGGCTTGTCCGTGCGTTGCTCTCTAAAGTGATGGCGCCCTCTCGGTCAACCCCGGTTCGGAGGCAGCGCGGTTGACATTCACAAACGCTACATAATCCACCTGCTGACAAGCTGTGACTCCCTCCTCGCCTCTGCCTTCACCCGGATCCCGCACCTCCCTCGTGCAGCTCAGCCAGCTGCTTCCAACTGTAAAGACGGGAGAAAAGGACTGAAAGTCCCTCTGTGACCAGGGCCACAGGCTCCCAGGTCACCTTGAGAGGTCAGAACGGAGACGCCCTGGGAGTAAAGGAAAATCACCAGGCGTGGGACAGAGAGCCCCTCCTGCGACGGCTCAGCTCAGCCCCAACCCCGCTGGGACAGCCTCAGGTAGGGCGGGATCCAGGGCCTCCTCGGTCTGCTCTCCTGGAAGCCGTGCAGGATGGAGACGCCAGAGCCTCCCCGACCTTTGTACGAGGCCCCAGAAGGTCCCAGACACCCTGCACGGCCGAGAAACGTCCGTCCTGTTTGGAGCCACACAGCGGAATAGCCCCAAATCATTCAACAAACTGAATAAATAGTCCATTTTTCCCCACAGAGAAAACCCCAAACCCAGATATTTTCATCTGTAGGTTCTACAAAATATTCCAAGGAGAGTAATTTCAACTGGACACAAACACTTACATAGTCACAGAGGGAAGCTTTCCATCTCATTTTATATGACCGACTTCATCCTGATGTCAAAGCCAGGCCGAGACAGGTGAGAAAGGAAAATCATCGCCGAATCTCATTCATGGATGTAAAGGCAAATATCCCTTAAAGAAAAAAAAAAAAAAAAGCAAACTAGATCCAACAGTGCTTAAAAATTGTGACAAGCGTGGGCTTATACCAAAAATTGAAAGTCAATCTAGCATTAAAAAAAGTTTTTATGATTCAGCACATCCAGAAATTAAAAGAAAAAAGTTATGTGCACCTTAGTACAAACAGAAAAAGCATGTAAATTAAAAAGGTGTAATGACTAGAAAGGAAGAAACAAAGTCTCTCCCCTCCCCTTTTTTTAACAGATTGTGTGCTTGTGTAAAAGATCAACTAAACAAACAAAAATAAACTATTATAACTAGCAAAAGAATTTTAACACATTTTCCTGATAGCTATAAAAATTTACAAAAGCAATTGCATGCAACAAAGAAAAATCTAGATACCACACAAAACAAGATAGTCACATGATAATATTTCAGTAATAAGGAAATACCCAAAAACAAATATAGCATGGTTTCATGTATAGAAACTACAAACTAAACATACTAAATAATCTATTTTTTTATGGATACATGTGTAGTAGTATATAAAAGCAAGAGAATGATTATCACAAGTATTATTATACTGGTTATTTCAGAGTGAGAGAGAGAGATAAAATGGAAATATTCTTTCTTAATTAGTGGCTTTTCTTTTTTAATTGAAGTATAAAAAGCATGTGGGAAAGTGCTCAAACATACATGTAAAAACCTCTTTGATCCTGGCTGCAGCCACTTCTCACTCAACATGTCTCCAGAGGCAAGGGAAACAAAAGCAAAAATGAACTATTGGGACCTCATCAAAATAAAAAGCTTCTGCACAGCGAAGGAAACAATCAGCAAAGCTAAAAGGCAACCGACAGAATGGGAGAAGATATTTGCAAATGACATATCAGAGAAAGGGTTAGTATCCAAAATCTATAAAGAACCTATCAAACTCAACACCCAAAAAACAAATAATCCAGTGAAGAAATGGGCAAAAGACATGAATAGACACTTCTCCAAAGAAGACATCCAGATGGCCAACCGACACATGAAAAAATGCTCAACATCACTCATCATCAGGGAACTACAAATCAAAACCACAATGAGATAGCACCTCACACCTGTCAGACTGGCTAACATTAACAACTCAGGCAACGACAGATGTTGGCGAGGATGCGGAGAGAGAGGAATCCTTTTGCACTGCTGGTGGGAATGCAAACTGGGGCAGCCACTCTGGAAAACAGTATGGAGGTTCCTCAAAAAACTAAAAATAGAACTACCCTATGACCCAGCAATTGCACTACTAGGGATTTATCCAAGGGATACAGGTGTGCTGTTTCGAAGGGACACATGAACCCCCATGTTTATAGCAGCACTATCAACATAGCCAAAGTATGGAAAGAGTCCAAAGGTCCATCGATGGATGAATGGATAAACTAGATGTGGTATATATATACAATGGAGTATTACTCGGCAATAGAAAAGAATAAAATCTTGCCATTTGCAACTAGGTGGATGGAACTGGAGGGTATTATGCTAAGCGAAATTAGTCAGCCAGAGAAAGACAAAAATCATATGACCTCACTCATATGAGGACTTTAAGAGACAAAACAGATGAACATAAGGGAAAGGAAACAAAAATAATATAAAACAGGGAGGGGGACAAAACAGAAGAGACTCCTAAATATGGAGAACAAACTGAGGGTTCCGGGAGGGGTTGTGGGAGGGGGGAGGGGCTAAATGGGGAAGGGGCACTAAGGAATCTACTCCTGCAATCATTGTTGCACTATATGTTAACAAACTTGGATGTAAATTTAAAAAATTGATAAATAATTTTAAAAAGTGGTAAATTACATGTAATATGTTTTTTATATTCATGTTACCAGAGTAGTGTACCAATTAAGAGCATAGACACTGAAGTCGGATTATCTGATTCTTAATATTATTGTGAGCTAAGTAAATTGCTTAATCCAAAAAAATCACAACATACATGTATACAGATCACTGAATGTTTACAAAGAGAACATATCTCTGAATCTTCACCCAGATCTTTTGTTCCAATTTATTGCCACTATTTCCATCAATTGAAACCCAGAACTCAATTTTGTCCCTTGGGCTATGTCAAGAAATAGAACCTCACCAGAAGCTCTCCTCATGCACCTCGTAACCACTCTCTTCATAAGGGTCACCACTCTCTTAACTTCTGACATCACTTTTCAGTATTGCACATTTTAATCACTTATGTAAGTAGAATTATACAGGATGTGCTCTTTTATGCCTGGCTTCTCCTGTTGTTGCAGTTAACAATGTTCTTTTTTGTTGAATTGCATGAATATGTCACAATTTATTGGTCCGTTCTGTTCATGATGGACGTTTGGGTTGTTTCCAGTTTGGGGATCTCATGAACAGGGCTATTAAGGACACTCTTGTAAAGGTGTTTTGTGGGTGGACCTGTGCACAAATTCCTCTTGGGTATTGTAGCTAGGAGTTTGACTGTTGCTGAAGTTTGCTGATCGCTTTCAAGACCCATCACTCCCTCACATCTAAACCAGCTCATAAGAAAGTGCAGAAGCTCCCTCTCTTGGCTCCAGTGGGAAGGTCAAACCACACTAGCCCCGGCTCCCACTCGGGAACCTTTGCCCAGCTCCACCCCTCCTGCTCTCTCAAACCATTTTTGGACCTGCCTGGGAGCCTTGTCTGCTCTCCCCAGAAAGCCTCATAATGTGAGTAAACATTTTCATAGCTTCCTGGTGCACGCATAGCATCATCAGTCTTGTGATTTAAACCAAATGCAGGGGGTGGGGGAGACCACTTGCTTTCAGCTGAATGACGGCAGGACAGGTATGTACTTGGGAGTGGGCTTGCTGGGTCACTCCAGGAATGTTGAGCTTCACTACAAATACTGCTGCAAGCAGCACGTGTGATTTGCATCCTTCTGTAATTACATAAAGGAGCAATGGACAAGTTGAAAAGGGACAAGGATGAAACAGGACAAACTAGACAAAAAGGTAGACGAGCGACAACCTTCCACAGCCCCGCAAAGCAACTGTTAAACCCGGGACTTGATTTCCACACCGTGGGAATGCCAGTGTCGCTGAGGGCACTGGAATTTCTACTCACTCCCTCGAGGATGGATCCTCTCACTACAGTGATTGTTCCTCTGAGGGCCCAGTCCCTGCCGTGCCGGTGTCTCAGAGCACACAGCACAGGTAACAGAGCTCACAGCAGCAGTCTGACCTGGCAGCTGGCCCATAGTAAGAGCTGAGAAGGCTGCTTAGGCGGCGGTTGATTTGGAAGGATGGGGAAGTGACCTTGCATGGGTAGGAATTGAGCGGACAATCCAAATGCGTATTTCAATTAATTGCCCCAGTTTGAAAGAATTGAAGCCCCTGACCAGTATTGATAGTGGGGGATGTGAGGATTAGGTTGTCAACTCTGCGTTCTTACAAAATACATTCTTGCATCTTTTAGAAGTAAAACTACTTCTTGCGTGCACGTCTCCGACACGGTAGAGGGCGAAAGGACCCCACGTTCCGGGTTACGCTCCAGTCTCTTTGAGGACATCAGTTTCAATCTACCGCTGCCAATATTCTTGTGCACTTTGTGTAATTAAAGCAATTACTTTCTCAGATAAAAATTGGTCGTTCAGAAAGACCGAAGGGAATTCAGTTTGAGGTAATTGGCTTGGTGGCACAGAATTCTTAGCACAAGTAACATAGTTAAGTAGATGAGCATTTTAGTGAAATTGCTAAAAGTCTTTCAGAAAGAACTTGTGGCAATTGTGGTCAAGGTTGAGGAGAGAGAAATGTTAACGTCTTTTTCTCCTTCATACCAAAGAGCAAACAGAACAATGACTAAACAAACAAAAACCAGACCAGAACCTCCAAGCACCGAGGCACGACTACAAATGGTGTAACATATGCATGATGGAAATACAGGAAAGGAGAAAGAGAGAAAGTAATGGGAGACATTTTTGATATAACAATGACTGAGAATTCCTCCCAAATTAATTTCAGACACCAAATCACAGATCCAGAAAGCACCAAGCATAAAAAATGCCCTCCCCCAAAACAAACCAAAAAAACCAAACCCCCAAACCCACAAAAAACAAGGAAACACCAAAAAACCCCAAACAAGCAGACAAAAACCCCACCACCTAAAATCAAACCAAAATAAACAACAACAGCAGAAAAAAAACACTATACCTACACATCTTATCTTTTTTAAACAAAATTGTAATGTTTATTTTTGAGAGAGAGAGAGAGAGACAGCATAAGAGAAAGAGGGGACAAAGAATCCGAAGCAGGCTCCAGGTTCTGAGGTGTTAGCACAGAGCCTCACACTGGGCTCAAACTCACGGACCATAAAATCATGGCCTGAGCTGAAGTCAAGGCTCAACCGACTGAGCCACCTAGGCATCCTTCTACACATATCATCTTAAAACTACAGAAGGAAGGAAGGAAGGAAGGAAGGAAGGAAGGAAGGAAGGAAGGGAAAATAAGAAAAAATTCTGAAAGAAGTCAGAGGAAAATGCATCTTATCGACAGAGGAACAAAGATAAGAATTATATCCGATTTCTCCTCAGAAACTATACAAACAAGAAATGCTTAACATGCTGAGAGAAAAAAACCTCACCAAACTAGAATTCTGTAATCTACAAACTTATTCTTCAAAAGTGAAGGGGAAATGAAGACATTCTCAGATAAACAAAAATTAAACAAATTTGTGGCCAGTAGACCTGTTTTGCAAGAATTGTTAAAGGAGTTTTTTTTAAAGAGAAGAAGAATAACAATATAGGTCAGAAACTCAGATCTACACTAGAAAAGGGAGCGCATTCAAGAAGGAACACGTCAGGGTAAAATAAAAACTTTTGTTTTTCTTATTCTTAATCTAACAAACAACTGTTTGGTTCAAAATAACAATAGCAACAATGTATTCAGTTATGTATGCTCCTTTATATATCTCATGTATATATATATGCTTATGTTTGCTTATTGATAAGTGAATGGCAGGAATGATACAAGGGACATGAGGAGGGTACCAGGAATATTTTGTTATTATAAGGTACTCACGTTACCCATGACAGGTATTGCATCATTTGAAAATGGACATAGCTGTAAATATATATTGCAAACTCTGGGGCAACCACTAAAAACAAGTTTGTAAACAAAAAGAAGCATAGTCAATACGCTAAGAAAGGAGAGAAAGTGGAATCATATAAAATGCTCAATTAAGGGGCGCCTGGGTGGCGCAGTCGGTTAAGCGTCCGACTTCAGCCAGGTCACGATCTCGCGGTCTGTGAGTTCGAGCCCCGCATCAGGCTCTGGGCTGATGGCTCAGAGCCTGGAGCCTGTTTCCGATTCTGTGTCTCCCTCTCTCTCTGCCCCTCCCCCGTTCATGCTCTGTCTCTCTCTGTCCCAAAAATAAATAAACGTTGAAAAAAAAATTAAAAAAAAATAAAATGCTCAATTAAAACCACAAAGGGCAGAAAAAGAGGGAAGCCTTTGACAAAATACAACACCCATTCTCAGTAGACTATGAATAGAGGGGAACTTTCTCACCCTTATAAGGAATATATCCAAGAAACCTACAGATAACATCACACTTGTGGTAAGAAAGAGGAAGCTTCGCCATGAAGATCAGGTACAAGGCAGGGATGTCCTCACTACTCCTTCTCAACATTGTATTAGAAGTCCTTGCTAATGCAATAAGACAAGTAAAGCAAATAAAAGGTATACAGATTGGGAAGGAGAAATAAAGCTGTCTTTGTTCTCAGATTGCGTAGAAAATGCAGAAGAATTCACAAACAAAAAAAAAAGAGGAAAACCCTCTGGAATGAATAAGTGATGCTAGTAAGGTCAAAGATACAAGATTAATTTACGAAAGTAAATCGCTCTCCTATATGCCAGCAATGAAAGTGGAAACTGAAACTAAAAACACAACATTTTTAGCACCCAAAAAAGAAATATAAATATGTACAGACCTATACAAGGATAATTGCAACACTCTAATGAATGAAATCAAAGGCAAGTTGGTTAAATGGGGAAATAGTTCATGTTCATGGACAGGAACAGTCAATATTGTCAAGATGCCAGATCTTCCCAACTTCATCTATAGATTCAGTGCAACCTCAGTCAAAATCCCAGCAAGTTATTCTGTGGATGTTGATAAAACGATTCTAAAGTTTATATGCAGAGGCAAAAGACCCAGAATAGCCAACACAGTGTTGGAGAAGAGGAAAGAGAGGGCTGACGCTGCTGACCTCAAACTTTCTGCAAAGCCACAGTCATCCAGATGGCATGCTGCCGGCATCAGGATAGACAGACAGACCAATGGAACAGAACGGAGTCTAGAAATAGACACGCACAAATAAAGTCAACTGATTTGTGGCAGAGGAGCGAATGCAATTCAATGGAGCAAAGACAGATGATGTTAGAGCAACTGGACATCCACATGAAATGTGATCTAGACACAGACTTCACACCCTTAACAAAAATGACCCCAAATGAATCACAGACCCAAATGTAAAATGCAAAACTACAACCCCCCTAGAAGATAACGGATGACCTTAGGTCTGGCAGTAACTTTTTATTTTTTTTAAATTTTTTTTTTTTCAACGTTTATTTATTTTTGGGACAGAGAGAGACAGAGCATGAACGGGGGAGGGGCAGAGAGAGAGGGAGACACAGAATCGGAAACAGGCTCCAGGCTCTGAGCCGTCAGCCCAGAGCCCGACGCGGGGCTCGAACTCACGGACCGCGAGATCGTGACCTGGCTGAAGTCGGACGCTTAACCGACTGCGCCACCCAGGCGCCCCTGGCAGTAACTTTTTAGATATGACACCAAATGCATGATCCACAAAAGAAATAATTGATAAGCTGGATTTTATTAAAATTAAAATCTTTCGCTTTGCAAAAACAATGTTGAGAGAATGAGAAGACAAGTTATAGAGTGGAAAAAATTTTAAAAATACATATCTGATAAAGAACTGATACTCAAAATATACAAAGGGCCCTTAAAACTCAAAAACAAAAGAAAAGCTGTTTAAAAATCGATCAAAGAGGGGCGGCCTTGGTGGCTCAGTCAGTCTTGGTTCGTGGGTTTGAGCCCCACGTGGGGCTCCGTGCTGACACTTAGAGCCTGGAGCCTGCTTCAGATTCTGTGCCTCCCTCTCTTTCTGTCCCTCCCCTGCTCACGCTGTCTCTCTCTCTCTCTCTCTCTCTCTCTCTCTCTCTCAAAAATACATAAACATTAAAACCTTTTAAAAATTAATAAAAAATAAATGAAAGAAAAGACACCTCACTAAGGAGATATTCAGTGGAAAATTAGCATAGAAAAGATGCTCCACATAATACATCATTGTGTGAACGCAAATTAAGGCGGCAACGAGCTACTACTATATACCAATTAGCAGATCCAAATCCAGGACACTGACAACACCGGATGCTGGTGTGGATGTGGAGCTGCAAGAACGCTCATTCATCCCTGGTGGGAATGCAAGATGGCACAGCCACTTCAGAAGACAGTTTGTTGGATTCTGACCAGAGTAAACATACTCTCACCGCATGATCTAGCAATCACACTCATTGTTATTTACCCAAAGGAGTTGAAAACTTATGTGCACACAAAAAGCTGCAGACAGGTGTTGATAGCAACTTGACTCATAATTTCCCAAACTTGGAAGCAATCAAGATGTCCTTCAGTAGGTGATTGGAAAAATTAACTGTGGTTCATCCAGACAATGGAGTATTATTCAGAGATAAAAAGGAATGATCTATCAAGCCGTGAAAAGACATCAAAAAACCTTAAGTGCCGTTACTAAGTGAAAGAAGTCCATCTTAAAAGTCTGTGCGCTGGGGCCCCTGGGCGGCTCAGTCGGTTGAGTGGCGGACTTCGGCTCAGGCCATGATCTCATGGCTCACGAGTTCGAGCCCCGCGGCGGGCTCTGTGCTGATATCTCAGGGTCTGGAGCCTGCTTGAGATTCTCCCTCTGTGTCCCTATGTGTCCCTATGCTATGTGTCTCCCTCTCTCTCTGCCCCAACCCAAACCCACTCGCATTCTGTCTCTCTCTCAAAAATAAATAAAAATAGAAAGTCTGTGTACTGTATGATTCCGATGACACGACACTCTGTAAGAGGCAAAAACTATGGAGGCAGGAAAGAGTTCAGTGGCTGCCATGGTTTCACGGTAGAGTGGAGGGATGGATAGGGGAAGGACCAGGAATTTTTAGGACAGTGCAATTATTCTGTAGGACACCATAATGATGGACACATGTCATATTCGTCCAATCCCATAGAATGTACAAGAGTGAATTGCAATGTAAATGATGAACTTTGAGTAATAACAAATGTATCACCCAGGTGGGGAGGCTTTGCATCTTATGGGAAATCTCTGTACCTGCCTTCAATTTTCCTGTGAACTTGAAATGGTTGTAAAAAAAAATAGTCTCAATTTTAATTTTGTAAAAAATGTGTTTTTTTTAATGTTTATTTATTTTTGAGACAGAGAGAGACAGAGCATGAACGGGGGAGGGTCAGAGAGAGGGAGACACAGAATCCGAAACAGGCCCCAGGCTCTGAGCTGTCAGCACAGAGCCCAACGCGGGTCTCAAACTCACAGACCGCGAGATTGTGACCTGAGCCGAAGTCAGCCGCTTAACCGACTGAGCCACCCAGGCGCCCCTGTAAAAAATGTTTTTATTCATCTTTGAGAGACAGAGAACTGGCAAGAGAGGGGCAGAGAGAGAGAAAGACACAGAATCCGAAGCAGTCTCCAGGCTCTGAGCATGTCAGCACAGAGCCTGACGCGGAGCCCGAACTCACGGACCGCAAGATCATGACCTGAGCCAAGGTCAGGCGACCAACCGATTGAGCCACCCAGGGACCCCATGAAAAATAGTCTTAATTTTAAAAAGAGTACTTCTTCAGCACATTTTTTTCCTGACATACTCTTGTCAATATGCAAATCACTTGTTCTTCATAACATTCAAATTGGTGTTAAAATCAAAGTAGTAAAAACTCAGTCTTAAAATATGCTTGATAAGATTAATAATATTTTAAAGGGTAACATTTAAAGCCTACATGTCACTATCTATTACTGTTTAAAATTATCTTATTCATATATAATAAAATACATAGAAATTAAGATATATCACACATCACTTTAATGTTTATTTTTGAAGGAGAGAGAGAGAGACAGAGCATGGGTGGGGGAGGGGCAGAGAGAGAGGGAGACACAGAGTCCGAAAGCAGGTTCCAGGCTCTGAGCTGTCAGCACAGAGCCTGAGGTGGGGCTCAAACCAACGAACTATGAGTTCATGACCTGAGCTGAAGTTCAGACGCTCAACCGATGGAGCCACCCAGGTATCCCTCTATCTTTTAATATATAAGTATGGATACTCTCATTGATGACGTAGATAAAGCTATCACAAGTTTTGTTCTTAGGCACTTGTGGTTTATCTGACATCTTTTCCTCAGACTGCTTCCTCCAAGATCAGGCCACAGCTTCAGAGACCAATACGGTGCCTTTGACATCACACCAGCTTGGATGCTACCTAGACAGCCAGTTGGTAACACCCAAGTATTACTCCTCCTTCTTCTAGTCCACGCATGGTGCTCAAAATCAATGCCGGGGGCAGGCGGATGCTGGAAAAATTGATGCTCCATATTTTCTTAATTAACCCAAAAGTATTATATCGGCTGCCCAGTTCATTGAACTCAGAGCATGTGGAGTATCGTCAGTTCATAGAGAGAAGGGAACGTGCCATCGACACGTATATTTTTCAGTGACCACGTCCATTCCAGGTTCAGCAGAAGTGTGCCTATATTCACGCACACCCCGTTTTCAGACCAGTTGAAGTTATGTCTGTATACGGGCTCACACCATAACTATCAACAAACTTATTTCTAAAAAGAGTGTATCTTTAGGTTTAAAATATTTTTGTCAGTTGGCATCAGTAGTGACAGGCAGTGGCAAGATGGAATGCAATACGTTCGAAATTCACGTTGTCCCCAGTGTGTCCTTCCTTCAAGCTGGCCATGGGTGAGACCTGCCGATTGGGAGCGGACAATCCCACCTTCCCAGTCGACGACTGGGCTCCTCTGTCCCAAAGCTGTCAGTGACCGGAGCAAGTTAAGGACAGTCACTGAGTCTTTTGTCAACAGGTGTCCAATCTTCTCGTACTTGAGAGGAGATACTTCCTTACAGGCCAAAAACTCGGTCTTCTGGTAAGTTAAGTAAGTAAGTAAGTAAATGTTGAAAAAGCCTTGGGGTTTCTACGGGAAACACTGTACCAGGAACCCCTCCTTATACTGCCGCGGAGACCCTCACGCTGCAGTGGAAGTCTGTGGAAGAAACGGGAAATGAGGACGCGGCCCCGTCTCATTCTGCAGAAGTAGCCAGTACCCCGTAATGGTTGCCCTTCTTTTCGCTCATGTTTTCTGCTTGACTAAATACACGCGCACCCACACACAATAGTTTTGTGTGTCTAAACGCACAGAAATAAAATCATACTGGAGTAAGTATTCTGATTTGCTGCTTTTCATTCACCCTTACATTGGGAGATTAAAAACCGAAACATGTTGTTACTACAATATTGTTCTTGCGACTTTTGGGAGGAGGGGTGCGGGTACCCCCCCCCCCCCCCCCGACCTCGCGCTCTCATGCTCTCCCCTCACCCCCGCTCCCGGCCCCCTGGGGGACCCAGGCCGAGACTAAAGGCCTCCATCCCAGGGCAGAGGATTAGGCGAGGGGCGTGGGTGGAGTTGTGGGTGGGGGAAGGACACTAGGAGGACAGTAGGCGGGCTGGGGGAGGGGTGTGGGCAGAGCGGGGGAAGGACACCAGGAGACAAGGGGGGGAAGGGAGGGGCGGTAGAGGGGAGAGACTTTCCTCGGACCGGGTAGGAAATAGGGGAGGACGCCCTGAGACTCCATTCCTCACTCTTGCAAGCCTCGTGTGTTCATTCCACAAACGCGGCCGAGAGACCGGCTCATGCGCACAAGGCAGCCAAACCGCGTGCGTGCGGCGGCCCCGGGGGGAGGAGCCGCGTCCTCACGACCTCTGCAGGATGGTCAGGGCGCTCTTTTGTCCAAGCGGATGCGCCAGCATAGCCCCGAAGACGCCCCGCTTTTAATCGTCAATCACCGGTTCCCGGTTTATCGAATCTCTGCCCGAGTCAGAAAAACCTTTGTTCCAGAAAATCCTCAGAAATGGTGGTAGGTCTTTCTTGTTCTTAAGGGTGGACTCAACCTCAGGAGGTGGCCCCCAGCGCCGCGCGCCCCCTCCCCAGCTAAAAGGCTGGGGGCAGGCCCCGCTGGGATTCGAACCCAGGATCTCCTGTTTACAAGACAGGCGCTTTAACCAGCTAAGCCACGGAGCCAAACAAAATACTGGCTTCGATAAGTACCTTTTAATTCACCTCTTCCCCCCGCCCCACCTTGTGTTTTGTTTTGGGAAACAGGACTTTCCGTGCTGGTTTCATTCGCATGCAGGCACTTTGTGTGGCTGGCGGTGGCTGAACCAGGAGCTGAAATGAGGCCACAGACCGCGTATCTGAGTCCAGACTTCAAGTGAAAATGATACTGTAAATGTCTCACGCTTCTATAGCACTTTACAATTTACTGAAAGCTTTCAAATTTATTTCCCCTTTTGGAGGCAAACCGTAAGAGACTCTTACATACAGAGAACAAACTGAAGGTTGATGGGGGTGGGGACAATGGGGGATGGGCATCGAGGAGGTCACTTGTTGGGATGAGCGCGGGGGTGTTGTATGTAAGAGATGAATCACTGGGTTCTACTCCTGCAGCCAAAACCAAACTGGGTGCTGACTTGAGAATGAATGAATGAATGCACTTCCCCCTTGAACTCGAATGGCAACCCCAAGGTGCTGAGCACATTATTGTCCCTATTTTACATTCAACACCAATGAAGTAAGGGACTTGTTCAGGTTCACTCAGGCAAACACCAGGGTCAAGACCTAAGCTCCTTTTCTGACGCTCATCCAACCACATTGTTAGTACAGCATTTTCCAAGTGCTGTGGAACACAGAAGCCCAGGAATCCTAGGGACTACAAAAGCAGCAGTCTAGTTCTTGCTCATGCCCTCTGTCCATCATGACCCAGCCCAGGGCGGTGGGGTCACCTCTACCTGACGCACTGGTGTTCTCTCGACAGAGGAGTAAAAAAGGCCAAATCAAGGACTGTTTGTTTGCTGCTGCTCAAAAGTAACCTGTCGATTCTGCTCACATTCCATTATCCAGGGTGAAGTGAATGAGGCAATTAAAGATGGGGGGGAGGGGGAGTAATCAACTGACCCCAGGAAGTAACCTTGCCCCTGGGAGTAATCATGGCACCCCAGGAAGTAATCTTGCCCCTGGGAGTAATCATGGTACCCCAGGAAGTAATCTTGCCCCTGGGAGTAATCATCTTTAACCCCAGGAAGAGGCAGCAAATACTTCTGAATAATCATCTACCACAACGACAAAAATCCAGTATTATCTCTCACTTTCAAAACCCAGGAGTTTTCTTTTTTCTTTTAAAGTTTTCTTCGTTTGCTCATCTCCTCCCTATTTGTGTTGAAAATGTTTAGTTTTGTGTCTTTCAAGCTTTATTCTCTTTTACTGGACAATAGCTATCTTTATGTGAGAGAGAAGGTCTCGAGGTTTATGACTGGGCTTAAACCAACAGCCAGGATGTGTCCTGATCCTTTCCTTTCCACCACATCCAAAAATCCTTGAAGAGGCAGCCAGGAGCCGGGTCATGTCAGCCTGGCCAGGTCAGGGCATCTGTATCAGGTGACAGCACTGGCCGAAGCACACAGCTGGACGAGGGCAGGGCAGGGGAAGGCAAAGACTTCCCAGCAGCAGGCTGGCCGTGGTGCAGAGGTGACTGTCTGTAAAGGCTCCCTTCAGACTCCTGTTTTACCAAGAGTTCTTCTTAGCAACTTTCATTTTACCAAGCATTTTGTAGAGTTGACAATCACTTGCATGCCTCTCTCTCATTCCTTGGCTCCCGTTAAAATCTTATCCCCAGTTCTCTCCTTACTTCTTAGGATTCCTTCCCCACGTCTTGTTGAGTGCTCTTTTCCTACCTGACTCTTACATACAGCATTCCAAGAAGTTGGTCCTAGGAATTTCTCCTACCATTCCATTCATTCTCCTTTAGATAATCTTACTGAGTTTCATGCTGGTCAAAACCTTTCATCCAACTCCAGATTTGTAGTTTAGCCTTTTGTTGGAACTCTGATTTCCCCAACAAATGCCTCAAACTTATCAAGTCAAAAAAGGTTATCTTTTTTTGTCTGTTCCTCCTACACAGACCTTCCCTGTGTCTTGATCCTAAATCACTGAAATAACATCAATAGCTGTCCCGAGGTCAAAGATAGGCCACATGGGGATTAGGGAAAATTTGTATGAACATATTATGGAAGTATCTTTGTAAAAATCAGGTATTTTTAAATTTTCTAAAGAAACCGCTACTATGTATAATTACAGGTATGTTCCTTGTGAAATAATGTAAGGTTTCATTTCTACACCTGTTGTTTTCAGTTGATTATCCTTCAACATGAAGAAAACTTCCTTCTCCTTGAAAAGAGGAGAGATCTGTATTTCTATAAAAGGTTTGGACAGTATACTTTTCCTAACCCATAGAGAATTTCTGGCTTTACTTATCTGTGAAATTAAGTATAACAAGATCAGTAAGTTTATAGTGAGTTAATTAACCAGGATTGGCATGGAAATTTGTTGGAAAAAACATAATTTATAACTTTAAAGAACAAACTCAATTTTTTAAACATACACCTTTAATAAATACAGTTTCCTATGACAAAATATTTTATTAACAAGTCCTAAATTTAGGCAATTACTATTAAAATCCTTGAATTTAATAGGAGAGCTTCTTGCTCATCTCAGCAAATATATTAGCCAGTAATTCAATTTGTTGATGAGAAGATGGTTATATTTATACATATAAATTATGTAAATATGTATTAATGTACTTAATATGTATTAAATTATATATACATAAAACCTTAATATGACCTTAATTCCACCTGGCAAATGCTCTATATTTTTGTAGCAATTGGAATGGAAATATTTTCCAATCTTCTCCCCTTTCTTTATAACAAAATGATTTTTTGTATTTTCAAAAGCACTTGAGTAAACCATCACCTTCTTCTTTCAAGATTTTTAAATTAAATTCTACTGTGATTATAATTTTGAAAATAAATTTCATTTTAACCAAAGTTGAATTAGAGTACTTTTAAGCTTACAAATGTATATTTCTAGATGCATTCATGACTGAATGATTTTGCAAAATCTATTCCCTGTCTTGATATCTGCTGTTAAAGTTTTGAGGAAATAACTCTTCAGACTTCTTAATACACATGAAATACAATGTCCAATTTAGGATTGTACTACATAAACTGTTTTATAATCTTTTTTCAGTTAATACAGTATTTTGACCAGTTTCCCATGGAAGAAAATACGTATAAATTTTTATTATTAAGACTGCTTAGAATCTAAATGTAGCAAAGAAGCATTACTTGATTAAACAGTTCCTGTGAAGTTGGCTCCTGGATGATTTCCTTTTGTGTAGAGTAATATAAACTCTCCTAGCATATTAATCTCACAATTAGATTTGGGGCATAGGTTACATAATTTTCTAAAAATTCTAGTTGTTGGTAAAATGTTGCCAAGTTTTTAAATGTTTCCATGCTTATTTCTAAATTGT
This sequence comes from Lynx rufus, assembly GCF_022079265.1. Lineage (NCBI taxonomy): Eukaryota > Metazoa > Chordata > Mammalia > Carnivora > Felidae > Lynx > Lynx rufus. Next base: position 144,741,211 of record NW_025814878.1, read on the forward strand.
TGTCTTGAGAGGCTGTAAGCCCTAAGAATTTCTCTGTCCAGCCAGCATCCAGAAAGTGTTTGATATGTTGACCAGTATTGGCGGACGTGGAGGGTTGCCTCTCTCTGCCATTCTCCGTCATCTGGGTGACAGAATTCCTGTTGCGTGGCAGTGCCCTGGTATAGGGGATGAATCCGGATTTTTCTAAGCCAGCCATGGCAATCCTTTTCCCCTTAAATAAAGAGATGGGTAGGGTAGTTACGTGACCCAATTACGCTGTTTAGTTGAAGGGGAAACCACTGGAGGTTGTGGAAAAGACTTTTTCTTACTGGTGAAAGAGTTTCCAGAGAAGGTTCTTTCCTACTTAGCTGTTTTTCTGCGAGTGAGTTGGGAAAGCCAGCTGTGACCTCTGACAACAAACATCAGGACAAAGACCAACAGACAGGAAAGGACAGAACACAGAAAACCTGGCTCCCTGACCACATTTCTGGGTTACTGAAATAATCCCGAGGCCACTTTATCTTGCTACATTAAAAAAAAAATGTGTTGGGGCGCCTGGGTGGCGCAGTCGGTTAAGCGTCCGACTTCAGCCAGGTCACGATCTCGCGGTCCGTGAGTTCGAGCCCCACGTCGGGCTCTGGGCTGATGGCTCAGAGCCTGGAGCCTGTTTCCGATTCTGTGTCTCCCTCTCTCTCTGCCCCTCCCCCGTTCATGCTCTGTCTCTCTCTGTCCCAAAAATAAAAAAACGTTGAAAAAAAAATTAAAAAAAAATGTGTTTATGATTTAAAAGACTTTTATTTTTTTTTTTTAATTTTTTTTTTTCAACGTTTATTTATTTTTGGGACAGAGAGAGACAGAGCATGAACGGGGGAGGGGCAGAGAGAGAGGGAGACACAGAATCGGAAACAGGCTCCAGGCTCCGAGCCATCCGCCCAGAGCCCGACGTGGGGCTCGAACTCACGGACCGCGAGATCGTGACCTGGCTGAAGTCGGCCGCTTACCGACTGCGCCACCCAGGCGCCCCTAAAAGACTTTTAGCTGAATATTCTGATTTTTTTTAATGTTTTTGTTTTTTTGCCCTTGCTGTGTCCTCCCTAAAAAGGAGGTATACTTTCCCAATCCACTGACACTGGGTTTAGCAATAGGACTTGATTTGACCAGTGGATGTGGGTGGAAGAGGGTGTGTGGTTCTGAGCTGGGCTTTCAAAGTCATGGCCAAGCTCTCCAGCCCATCTGCATCATACCAGCAGAAGGGCACACGTGGTGGCTGCTGGTCTGGAATGAGAAGACACGTGGAGACATAGACATAACACAGCAAAAGCCCCGCCAACCCCAGCTGAGCCCAGCAGAACGGCACCAAACAACAGGCCTGTGAGGAGCAAATGTCTTACTTTAAGCCGCTGGGTCCTTGACCCATTTCTTTTTTCTTTTACTCTGTTCAACGCTTTTCTTATTTATTCAAAAGATCACCATCAAACATCTAATAGAGCAAGTGTATCTATGTACTATGTATTCAAAATGTTTTCCCAATTACTAATTTTTTTATATTTATTAATACTTGTTTCAACATAGAACTATAAATTTTCAATGGGCTAAACCCAATGCTTCCTTCTTTATAGTAACTTTCCTGGGAGTCATTCTTTGATGACTTTCCCTCCCACTATTTACATAATTACCATCAAATTTATCCTAACATTTAAAAAGTACATTTAAACAATAATATATCTGGGATTTATATTTTGGCGCAAGTACTAAAATAAAGGTCTTCATTTGTTCCAAAGTATTAGCTTCCTATCTCAGAGGTAATTGTTATTTCCTCTTGTGAAACATCATTTTTATGATACAATCTTCCCTTGACTTATGAAGGCAATTTGTGCATGAAAAATATAAGGCAAATTATCATAAGTAGAATATTAGCATTTGTTACAATGCAAAGTATTAATACAATCCTGAGTCCCTACATTGACATCTATGTGTTCATTTATTCACCAAATATGTATTGAACAATACCATGTGCTAGGTATTTTTCTAGGTCATGGGGATATAGCAATAAACAAAATAGATTAAAAATCCCATTCTCTCGGGGTGACTGGCTGGCTCGTTGGGTGGAGTGTCTGACTCTGGCTCAGGTCATGACCTCGTGAGTTCGAGCCCCATGTTGGGCTCTGTGCTGATAGCTCAACTGAGCTAGGCTGACAGCCTGCTTCAGATTCTGTGTCTCCCTCTCTCTCTGTCACTTCCCTGCTCTCTCTCCCTCTCTAAATAAACGTTAAAAAAATCCACTCATGGCTACCACATTCTAGTGGGAAACAGAAAAATTTATAAGGAGAGAATAGGAAACCAGGGCAGACAGGGGTGGATTGTATAAGGAGCAGAGTGATATAATTTAATCTACACTTTCAGAACATCTCTCTGGCTGTTGAGAATGGACTGAACAGGAGTGAGGGCAAAGTCAGAGAGATCAGTAGGAGTTATTTGTAACGACACAGAAATCTCAGAAAGGGTGAGGGTTGACTCAGTACTATTGATAAGATAAAGTCGCTATTCCCTGTGGTGAAGAAAGATTGGGTATATTAACATGCCAGTTACTACACAAGTACAGAAAAAACTTACAGATGGGTTACGGTCAGACTAGGTTAGATACATGCATATCTCCATCATAAATTTGAATTTCTTGCTAGTTTATTTGCTCAGATGAACAAGAAGCTCTCCTATCAAATTCAAAGATTTTAATAGTAATTGCCATTAGGACTTTCATTGAAATATCTTGTCTGGGGGCGCCTGGGTGGCGCAGCCGGTTAAGCGTCCGACTTCAGCCAGGTCACGATCTCGCGGTCCGGGAGTTCGAGCCCCGCGTCAGGCTCTGGGCTGATGGCTCGGAGCCTGGAGCCTGTTTCCAATTCTGTGTCTCCCTCTCTCTCTGCCCCTCCCCCGTTCATGCTCTGTCTCTCTCTGTCCCAAAAATAAATAAACGTTGAAAAAAAAAATTAAAAAAAAAAAAAGAAAAAAAAAAGAAATATCTTGTCTGTAGGAAATTGTATTTGTTGGACAGAAGTTAAAGCAAACTGGGTCTGTTCCTTATATATGTTAAAAAACAATTCTCAGCACTCTGCTCTGCCCAACTTACCTGTTATTTAGCATTTCAAGTTCCTTCTTGGCGTTTTAACCCTAATAAGTTCACATTCTTGCTAATATTATCTTACAGTAAATGTTTATCTGGATTTCCCAGATGTTTATTCTTTTCTTTGCTTATCATTCCTTGTTGAGCTTAGATTTTCCTTCATGGTTCAATTTTATTCTTTCTTACTTATACAGCTTTTTTTTTTTTTTAACTGAAAGTTTGTTGGTATCGTGTCTCTCCTGACATTTGTGAAAATGTTTGTACTCCTCTCTCATTCTTTTTTTTTTTTTTTTTTTTTTTTTGGTAATCCTCTCTCATTCTTGAACACCACAGTGACCAGTGGCTTGCATCTATCTTAGCTTGACAGTTATTTTTTTTCAGCTCTTTGAAAACGTTTTTCAACATTTTCTGGCTTCTGTCATGGCTGTCGAAAAACCTACCGTAAGTCAATTTTATTTATTTGTTATTTTTAAGTCCCTTGTTGCTTTTAATATATTTTTCCCATTATGATGGATCTATGTATAAATTTAGTTTTATTTATCTGGCTTTGGGCTGTTTTGTAGCTTGATTTTGAGGGCTCAGGCCGTTCTCAATTCTAGAATATTCTTGTGCTTCATTTCTTCAAAGATCCCTCACTGCCCCTTCTCTATTCTCTTATAAATAGACGTTGGAGATTCTCGGTCTTTCCTTCATAATGTCAGTTCTTTCATAATTTTCCTTTTTAAAATCTTTTCATCCTGTCTTCAGCATCACTTTTGTCAGATTTACATTCTAGCAACTATTTTGTACCTTAAACTTTGAAAAGATATCAAAGAATATTTATAACTCAATACAAGGTATTTAAAAAAAAACAACAGTATGTTGAACACTGTTTTATTCACCACCCATGTTGAGAAACAAATCATGACCAAAGTGGTCCTCCCTGAGCCCCTGCCCTCCTCCTTCCCCCACCCGACACAGGGCACCTCCGACAGAAACTCCATTTTCATATTTTGTAGCGTTCTCTTTTCTTTACATTTTTACCACCTCATATCTCTCATTTGTGCTGTTGAGGTTTTCATATTTTAAAAAAACATCATTAAGCTTTTTTTTTTACATAAATGGAACAATACTTCAGTATTCTTCTGCAACTTTGTTTTCTCTTTCAATATTATGTTCTAAATTTAACCCATGTTGATGTGTGTAATTATAAGTCACTTGTTTTGTTTTGTTTTAATTTAAATCCAAGTTAGTTAACACACACTGTGGTCTTGGCTTCAGAAGTAGAACTCAGTGGTTCATCACTTACATACAACACTCAGCGCTCATCCCAACAAGTGCCCTCCTGAATGCCCATCACCCATCTAGCCCCGCCCCCCACCCCCCAGCAACCCTCAGTTTGTTCTCTGTACTTAAAAGAGCCTCCCTGTTAACAGTCTGCCTCCCTGTTTGTATCTTATTTTTCCTTCCCTTCCCCCAAGCTTATCTGTTTTGTTTCTTAAATTCCACACATGAGTAGGTTTCATGCTCAGCATAGAACCCAACGTGGTGCTTGAACTCAAGACCCTGAGATCAAGACCTGAGCTGAGATCAAGAGTCAGACACTCAACTGACTAAGCCACCCAGGCGCCCCCAGGTCACTTGCCTTTTCAAGTAAACTTTATTGAGGTATACCATACATACAATAAAATGCACCATTTTAACTACATAATTTTGATGGATTTTGGCATATATATATATTTCATCACATCTCCCAAATTCTCTCAGTGATGATGTGATTTTACTACTGTAATCTAGCTGTTGAGTAACATAGTACATTGTATTCTGTGAATGGACATTTGGGTTGTTTCCCACTTGGGCTCTTATACACTCTGATGTCATAACCATTCAGATGCACGGCTCCTCCAGGGCTCGACACATAACCAACGGTGGACGTGGTAAGACTTCAGGGCGTGGACATCTTCAAATGTACTGAATAATAACTTATTTAAAAAGTTTTACAGCTTTGTGTTTCACATTTAAGTCTCTAATGCATTTAGAATGCAGGGGTCCAATTCCATATGCTCCCAAATGGATAGTCATTTTTTTCTTTTCTCCACTGAGCAGGAACAGTCCTGTCGTATCAGGTTTCCATATGTTGGTGGGATTGCTTCTGGGATCCCTGTTACACTGCAGTGGCTTATTTGTCTGTCTCTGTCTTCATACTACCATGTCTCACACACTATAGCTTTGTAATGAGTTTTAATGTTCTTAGCCAGTCTGACGCTTAGCTCTTGTGTATACAGATACTGGTTATATTGCATAACACCTGCACTGGCATATTCAGTAGGACTGTAAACTGGCACCTTTGTAACACCAAGCCTTTCAATATGTCCCCTTGCTTTCCTCCTTAGTGACATGTCCCCATCCACACCACTATCTCCAGGATCCATCACACAGGCCTCATGGCCTCCTTGCCTCTCAGTCTGCACTCTACTTCCCACATTGTAGGCACAGAAATCTTGCTGAACTGTAATTCGGGTCACCTTCTATTTATGATCCCTTCAGTGCCTCCCAGTGTCTCCCGGATGAAGGCTATGCTCCTTACCTGGCTTTATCCTCGAGAACCGGCTTCTGTTCTGCGGCCTCCTCACCTCCGGCCTCCTTCCTGACCGATAGCACCCCACACGCCCTTGTGCTCTGCCCAGAGTTCACTCTTGGTTCCTCGAGTTAACTATGACAGATCTTTCAGATGGGAAATGGTAATTTGGAAAAAATTTCCCTCCTAAAGATGCAAAAGAGATTTCAGTCAGAAATTAACTTGTGTTTACTAAGATAAAGCACATCATAATCACACTCCTAAAAGTCATACAGTCCATAACGGCCTCATGCTCTTTCCTTTTTACGTTTTTTAATGAACCCAAGGCTTAATTAATTAAAACCATAATTGTATCAATAATAAATAATAGTAATAATTGGTTGTATTCAGTGTAACACAAGTATAGCAGAATATAAAACACATAGTATGTTCTTTGAGCCAGTAAATGCATGTTTTATTTCATCATAATAATGCCTAATTCTATGGTGTTTGGAGCTTTCACGATAATCTTTCTATCTTGGTGTGAAACCAGAAAAGACATTCTGGAAGTTATTACTTAGGAGTGCCCAGGAAGGGTGCAAACTGGGCTGGTTTCCTCATCCAGTCTGCAGGGTCCTAGCGGACCCCCTGCAGGAGGGATACAGCAACACCACAGAGCCCGGCGCCTCCCAACCCAACTCAATCCTTCTCAGTGTCTGAAAAATCCTGGGAGCCGGCCAGCCCGGGAGGGAGGCCCAGGGCCGCACTGCATCACTAATACCAGTCAGTTTCTCCCTCCCTCCTCCTCCCCCCTGCACAAAGCCCTGCCCTGGGTTTCCTCCTCACTTCCTTCTTTTTCGGGCTTGTCACCACCAGGGCTGATGGGGAGGAGGTCCTCTGAATCGGGGAATAAAGTCTGCAAAGCCTCCAACTGCATATCCCTCTTCTGACCTGCTGCTTCCCCCAAACTCAGTCCTACTCATGGCAATAAACCTTGCTAGGAGGCCAGGATCGTGGAAAGATGTCAAAGTATGTACACACACACACACACACACACACACACAGTCAACTGGTAACCTGCTCTCTGATTAGACCCTGGAATTCTAGCTTTCTCATGGGATCATGGGAGATATTGCCCACAAATATATGTACAGAAAGAGAATCGACCTTCAGCTTAACTTCCTTCACCTCTTTCAACCCCCAGCAGCTGTAAATGTCATCAGCCTTTGCTGGAGGGCTCTCCCGCTGCAGGACCACTGTCCTGAGCGGGACACTAGCTGAGGGCTCAGACTTCCACTCCTTGGTGTCAGCCGACCCACAGGGAACTTGCATCCCTTTGTCACTCCAAAGTGTGGGATCGTGAGCTGACCTGCAGGAATAACCACCGCTCTCCAACCTCTCCCTCCTGCTCAGGCAGCCACAGGGCCCATGAGCACATCCTCGGCCTAACCCGACGCCCAATCTGGGAGTGAAATGCAAGGCCCTTCGTCCTGAAGGATCACTTACAAGTGACTTCCTGGCAAAATCAAAGTGGGTGCTTCCTGGCATGTCTACAGACATGTGAACTCACTGCACAACAAGCAGAAAATAGGAAGAAAAAGATCACATGACTTACAGTCACTAGTCACCCAATTCATGTTAAGGTTTCATGTAAACTGTACCTCAATAAAGCTGTTGAATTGAAAAAAAATGTACAGTAAGATAATAAAACACACAGGGAGGAGGAAAAAGAAGAAAGTCCAATTTCCCAAAATGTGAAAAAGGTACAGGTAAAGCAATCCAGCCTCCTGGTAGCGTATCATTTGCAGGAGAAACAGGCAGCCAGTAAAGAAAATATCCAAGAAGGCCAAAATTCACACCAAAAATTCTGCCCAGATGATTCTAATTCTGTTCTCAAATATCCACTACTTTATATTTCTTACAGATAAAGAGGACTTAGTTCTCTTTTAAAATGTATTCTTTGGGGCGCCTGGGTGGCGCAGTCGGTTGAGCGTCCGACTTCAGCCAGGTCACGATCTCGCGGTCCGTGAGTTCGAGCCCCGCGTCGGGCTGATGGCTCAGAGCCTGGAGCATGTTTCCGATTCTGTGTCTCCCTCTCTCTCTGCCCCTCCCCCGTTCATGCTCTGTCTTTCTCTGTCCCAAAAATAAATAAACGTTGAAAAAAAAATTTTTTTTAAAAAAATAAAATGTATTCTTTATGTCCATCAGTTTATTTTCTCCCAGACACTTGAGGTATTTATAGAAATAAATATAAAATCACCACACATATATTGCTTTTTAATTTTGAAAATTGGAAGCACAATACTTTATTCAATCAATAAAACAAATGGTAAAATTTTTTAAATGTAAGTCCCTTAGTTCCAAAATATAGTCAGATAGGAGACAGGACACATAAAATGTAGGTGGAAGAAATTAAACCATTGTCGCGTATATCTATCCACCAATACCACTTTTTTTGAGAAGCTGTAAGATTTTATCAAACACGCACAATAAAATATAATCCTACTGAAGGTTCTGAATTGAATGTGAAAAATGTTTCCTCCGCTTTCTAACATTTTTGGGATCCATTCCAATGAAACTTTTTAATCAATAAAATATTAGTGACATTTCGTATGACTACATATCTTTCCCGTCTTCAACTTTCAATGTTACATTTCTTTGAAAATAAGCACTTACTGTTACGTTGCTTTTCTGTCTAGGAAAAGACTCATTTTCCTCAAGGATCTTGGCATGTTTTTACCCTAAAGAAACTGCCACGTGCTAACAGTCTGTTTTCTATAATTCCGAGTGAGTGCAGACAGGAGAGCAGATATGTGTGCCATTTTTCTGAATCATCTCCGCACAGTAGAGCTTATAAATCTACCTGAAGAGCTCGCCATACCTGGCTCTGTCCCAGAGAACCTGAACAGCAATCAGCTCAAGCAAAATCTAAAACTCTGTACCTGACCTAAACTCATCACTATGACCCAATCCCCCACTGCTATGAGGTCAGAATTCATGAATATGAATCCAAAGCCATGACACCATTACATGATAAGTGTTTCCCTGTCCTCACCACGTAAACACTGTGCGTAAACATGCACCAACAAAGGAAACTTAACATTAGCTTCCCACCTGACCACCCAGGACACTCAGACTCCAATTCCAGCCTTAAATTCACTTCCCCTCACTGATCTAATCTGCCATTTCAGAGAAATCACTGCCATCCTGAAGTCATCCTACAATCTTCATATCCTAATGAAATACAACAATAACAAAGACATACAAAATACAAGACCAAAATTTTTTAATATTAGAAACAACAGATTTAAAATTACATTTTAATAAATATAAGAAATATATCAAGAAAAGAATTATAAAAACTGTACATGTAACTGAAAGTGTACAATTTATATAGAGAATTGCTATTTTAATAACTTTCGTATTCCGTAATGCGTATATGCACACTTCGACTGAATACCTTAAAGTTTTTAATGTGATAAGTGAGCTTGCTTCTTGCTTGTTAATTTGTCTAACCTGGGCTGGATGGATGACAATGCTACTCTCAGGGGATAATGTATATTCAAACTGTTTCTGTGCTTTGTCTTAATGACACTTAAAGTCGAGAACCCGGTCTCGCACAGGGACGTTGAGGGGAACAGAAGAAGGGATTTTAAAGCAACCTCAGCAAGCTCAGGATACTCATTTTTAACTTTTATCCAAAATGAAGGAAGTGATGCTGTATTTTCAAAATTCATTTTCAGTCCTTCATCAGCAGCCAGCTTCAACAAGTTATCCTGCAGGGTGACAGTTAAATTTAAGTTATCTTTTGATGAGAGGAATGGATTTTGGATCCATGAGTTCCCTATGCGTGGATCTTCTTTCGATGGAAAATACAATTCAAAACAATCTAACAAATTTGTAAGATGTTCATTGATAACTTTTCGCAGATAGACAATATCAAGGTCATTACCTACTTCATGGATAATTGTTGTTAAATTATGGAACATGTCATAACAATTCACAGAAACTCTGTTTCTCCAAGCTTCTAACTTTTGTTTTTGTCCTTCAATCTTATCAGCCATTGAAAAACATGTTGCATTCTTCCCTTGCATGGAAACGTTAAGATCATTAAAAATACTGAAGATATCAGATAAATAAGCAAGTCTGGCTGTCCAATTCACGTCTTTGAAAAGTTGGGACCAAACTGGCTTCTTGCTTTGCAGAAACACTAAGAGTTCATTTCGTATTTCGAACATTCTTGATAGAACTTTCCCCCGTGATAACCACCGCATCTCCGCGTGCAGTAACAGCTGCTTGTGATCCGCTTCCATATTGTCGCACAACAAAGAGAACAATCTCGAATTTAATGCGTTAGATTTTACATAATTCACAATTTTTACTGTGTCAGTAAGCACACTATTTAGTTCAGCTGATATCTTTTTCATGGCCAGACCCTCTCGATGAATGAAGCAATGTGTTATTTTACACTCCGGCGCAAGTTCCTTAATCTGGGCCACCACCTCGGACCGTCTCCCTGTCATCGAAGCCGCACCATCAGAACACAGGCCTACACAAAACTGAAATTCCAGACCACACTTGTTGACGACATAATTCTTCACAGCTTCACACAGTTCTGAGCTAGTTGTGTTTGTTGGCAAAGAGGCTGAAAAGAAGAATTCTTCCTTTATGTCATCATCGTGTTCAAACCGCACGTACACCAAGAGAACAATCATGTTAGCGATATCTCTGCACTCGTCCAGCTGCAGCGAGAAGTACTTTGCTTCTTTTATTTGCTCTATGAGCTGGTCTTCCATGTCACTGGCCAGCTCCTGAATGCGCCGGGCGATGGTGTCATTGGACAGGGGCACCTGAGCCACCTTCTTGGCAGCCGACTCTCCCAGCATCTCCAGGCAGACCTCCTTGATGCAGTCTTTCACCAGGGTCTCCGCAATCGTGTACGGCGTCTTGGACTTGGCCACAGGCAGCGCCACCTTGTAGGAAGCCCGCAGGGCGTTAATGTTTATGTGAGAAACACTGAGCACCTGCTTTGGTGGGCTCTTTAATTCACTACTCTTCCTCTCAAAGAATTCTTTTGGTTGTGAACTCATTTCTTTATGTTTTGAATATAAATGCCGCTTAAGTTTTGATGGTTTCATCGCTTCATTAGCCAGGATATCTCCACAAATAATACACTGTGGTTTCAGCACCTCACCATCAATTACAGCTATAAACCCAAACTCAATGTACGAGGGGTCATATTTCCGGGTGAAACCTGTGTGAACTCTTCTGCCTTTCACTTCCTCAGGCTGACTTCCACCTTTACCGTTTCTTCTACTCCTGCCCCTAGATTCAGAAAGGCTATGTTTCTTCTTGACAAACAAGTCCAGTGAAGCTTGTTTTGCCATCTGAAAATCAGGATTAAAAATAAATAAACACAAATGTTACTTTCCTCCTTTGTCTAATAATGTTAAACAAATTAAAAACTAGGTTTGATTACAAATTTAAAAATGGTTTTAAAATGAAGTTATAAAGATAAATAAATGCTTACATTTTTTCTGAGTTACAGCAGACAAACTAGCCATAAAATATCACGCACTGTAACTGTGCTTGAGTGCTATACAATGCCAGCACACGACTTGCCCTAGGAGTCAACATCCATACCTCCCAGCATTCTACTCGGAAACGCAAGTGCAGTAATCACGTGCTGGGCACTACGGCAATGTCAAATTGTGGCTAGTTTCTAAATACTCTTGATTAGTACACTTGCCCTACTGTGGACTGGTATAAAGTTTGCAGACCAGCGCTGATCCGGAGATCACACTCCAGTACCACTGGCCCAAATCAGGTGTAGCCCCCATATTTCAAAACTCAACGCTGAACACACATTAACTCTATAAAACCTACGGATTTAAAATAAAGCTCTTTGGGCGCCTGGGTGGCGCAGTCGGTTAAGCGTCCGACTTCAGCTCAGGTCACGATCTCGCGGTCCGTGAGTTCGAGCCCCGCGTCGGGCTCTGGGCTGATGGCTCGGAGCCTGGAGCCTGTTTCCGATTCTGTGTCTCCCTCTCTCTCTGCCCCTCCCCCGTTCATGCTCTGTCTCTCTCTGTCCCAAAAATAAATAAACGTTGAAAAAAAAAAATTTTAAAATAAAGCTCTTTGGCCTTATCTCATGTTCTCCATTTATATCTGAAAACTGAACTTTTTCTCAACACAAACCCATATCTCGCAATCCAACTTGTCATCTCTTGTCCTTCCTAATTACTTCGCTTGACCCAAGATGCCCTTTCTTGGCTCAGCTCCCCACCCAAAGTAACATTAAGTTCAACTTTTCTCATGTTCATCCTCCTGTAGAAACACACCCTCACACACACCACTTACCCCCTAGATCTTAGCTTCCTTATCCTCCCAAGGAATTCCTCACACCAGGACAGAGTGAGAGACTGTCATCACCCCACACAACAAATAAAGCAGCATTCAAGGTTATAACTTCCAACCTGATAAAAGGGTGGTGTGGGGGGGGGGAGATAGGAATTAGAAGTAATGGGCTTTTCTCTGGAGAAAACAAATCCAAGTTGACCACCCTGTGCTTTATTTAGTATATACCCTGCCAAACATTCTCACTCATCATGAGCACAGTGAAGAGTAATGAAGCTCTTCCCCTGCTTTCATCTACAACAGATACTCAAACTCTTACCCAATCCCCTACTTTGTCTGATGAAAATGGTGTCTCTGAAGGCTTTAGCATTTTGGAAGGTTGACCAGTCAAACTTCTTTGGATCTCATCATGTTTCCTTTTCATTGTGGTGGTCTCGTAGCAAAGACTGCACGTTATTCTGTGATGGTAGCCCGCAGTCCCATGTGGGGAGGGCACCCCGCAGACTGCATGGACACTTCCATCACATGATATGCAACTATCAGTACCTGAGCATTCTTTTTTACAAACTACACAGGATAAAAATTTTAATCTGCTTTCAGGAGGGTTTTTCATGGCCACCGTAGGAGTAATAGAAAGATTCTCTTCAATATCACTACTATCGGTTCCAGTCTCAACATTTTCTTCATACTGTGCTCCTGGTGGATTCTCTAATTCTTTGTCAGCTGGTTCAAATTCACTTTCTGGATTTGGGCTGGCAATGAGTTCGTCGGTTAACTGAGGATGACAGAGGCCTGGTTTAGCTTCAGAGCTAAATGTGCCTTCAAATGGATTTGGTTGCATACCTCTGTGATAGGGCTGATTTTGGATCATCTGAATGAACCACAAAAACTCAGCCCAGTGTGATGAATTGTTAGTTTGCATCCAGGAGATAATCCTATTTTGGATATCATCATTAGTTTGGTTCACAGAACTTTGGCTTTGACAGGGCTGAGGCTTCCCATGGACAATTTTCAACTCTGGCCAAATATTACTGAGTTCATAGACAATCTGGCTTGAAAATTCCCTCCCACTGTCAGATTGTAGGACACTGGGAGCTCCAATAATTGTAAAAATATCTAAAAGAGCATGTGCCACTTCCTTAGGCCTTTTAGATTTTAGTGACCGCAAAAAACTCAACTTTGTACGAAGGTCTTGATAATGCATAATAAACTTATACTCCCCATCAGGATTCAATTGCATGTCTATAAGATCCACCTGGCATCTTGAACTAACTTCCTTAATTGGTTTTGATGTTAGAACTTTTTTGAGCTTCGAATGTTTCTGTTGGCATGGTCCGCAGAGGGTCAGGTACAGCATTATAACTTCTTTTGTGATGTTTTTGTATTTTGCTTGCAGCTCCTTTTCCATGCGGGTACGTCCTCCATGCCCAATGCTGAGATGTGTGTTGTGCAGAATGTCAAATAACTCCTCACTGTGTAAGTAATACCGAACTTTATCTGTATCCCCATTTATAGCCTCAATCAGCTTCTCATTTCCTTGCACAAGGATCACATCAAACCTCGCTAAGCGACGGTAGTCAACAGACTCCTTTCTTGCCTTTGCTTTAGCCTCTTTCACTTCCCGTATTAACTGACAGTACTTTGCTTTGGAAAATATCTTGGTATTATTACTTTTGTTTTCCAGCAACACTGCTAAGTTCCTGAAGAACTTCTCTCTCATGTTTTCTGGTTCCATTTCTGGTTCATTAGTGTCTAAGCTACTGGGGTTATCATCACCCACCCTTTGAGACATCATGGAAAGCCACAAAAATGACCCTAAAATATAGAGAGAAAAATCAGTTAGAATATTTGGGAATATCATTTGAAACATATACACTGCCCAAGCAGTCACTAGAGCTTGGGGTAGAAACAGAGGCATGGGCACACAAGTTGGGGGAACACAGGTTTGGTTAGGGAGCCCAGCCTTGGAGAAATAGAAGGTAAATGAAGAACCCAAGCTAGGAACAAAAAGTTCTGATCTAGTAAAGAGATGTGACTTTCCAGAGCAGTATCTGGGATTAGCCTTAAAGTAGTGTTTTACGTAAAACAAGAAGCAAATTGGTGTTATTATTTATTTATTAACTATAAAAGATGATTTGTTTTGGCTAGAGAAGCCTCAGCAATACAGTAATAGATTTTTTAAAAAACCTTATTTTTTAAGTAATCTCTACACACTACGTGGGGCTTGAACTCACAATCCCGAGATCAAAGAGTTTTGTGCTCTACGGACTGAGCCAGTCAGGTGCCCCAGTAATAGATCTTTTTTTAAAAAGCCCCAGACTATACCATGTTTTGTCCTATTAAGTCAAGTTAACTGTTACAGCGACATTTGGGGCTTATGTTTCAATGTCTCAAAATGCGACTGAAAAGACCACCATATGGACGGTACTTCTTTCCACGCAAATACATCTTGTGTCGTGCTGTGGAGCCATGAGTAGGAAAGGAGGGTGAAGCAGGATGAACTTGGGGGAAGAAAGGAATATAGGGCACTGTGAATGAGAACCAGAACACGAGCTCCAGAAGCAAGGAGGGTATTGGTAGGTGCAGGATAATTGGGGAGTTGTTAGGACTTCACAGGACGTAGAACGTGTCGATTATACTGGAGATTCTGGAAAAGACGTTGCTCCAGAACAGTCAGCCTGTGCTCTTGCCTCCACTACACCTTATCCTATTAACAGTCCTTGAAATGCTAAGGACATAGACCAGAAATTCCATTTTCTTCAGAATTTCTGAGTAGCAATCCAAGTCTTAAACATCATGTGTGACAAAAACTGGGGCAGAGGCTTTAGAAATCAGACCAATGGGCACACGGACGAGTGCTCAGCAGCCCTACTGATTTATCCTCTGATTTATCCACAGGGACGTAATTCCATTGCAAAATATCCATCAAAAATCTTGTATTCAATGATTTCTTACATTATTACCTGGCTGCTTAACTCCTTTAATAGCATCACCCAACACTGGCTGACTTCCCTCAGACGAATTCAGTAAGGCTGCAATGGATGAGATTTCATAGCTTTTCAGCAAGGAGACCCTTCCCGCTCCCAAACGTCATCCTCCTTCTGGACCTCACCATTATCTTGCGGTGGGCGTGGCTCTGGAGATGCACATTCCATTCTGTCTTCCGTAGATGGGAGCTGGGTACCCAGGCACTCCTGTGCCGCATCCAGGGGACTCATTTCCTCCATAGGAGTTTCAGGCCCGTTTGTGTCCTGTGGGACCTGGGGACAAATCGATACATCTGGAAATGAATATAGGTGATCACTGTACAAAGCATAACCAAACCTCAGAACATTCTTGTACAGAAATAGAATGTGAGAAGAAAAAAAGTCTTCATTGAATTTTCTTTTCAATGTTTATTCATTTTTGAGAGAGAGAAAGCACGTGCACGAGTGGGGGAGGGGCAGAGAGCAAGGGAGACACAGAATCCAAAGCAGGCTCCAGGCTCCGGCCCGTGTTCAACTTGAACTCATGAACTGCAAGATCATGACCTGAGTGGAAGTCGGATGCTTAACTGACTGAGCCAGCCAGGCGCCTCCTTGCTGAATTCTTAAGACGAATGCCAAACGGAATAAGGAGAGATATCAAAAAAATGCTGGGACTAATAAAGCAGAGCCGTGCAACAGAAACTCTCTCCGTTGGACAGAAGTCGGTGCTCATCCCTGTGGTTTTGGTTTTGGGGGATAACAACACAAACATTAAAGGAATCCTAAGTTGTGACAATTAAAAGAAAGTTGTAAATGGGTTTCAGTGTAAGCAATTAAAAATAAATATTTGGGGTGGGGGTTATGCAAATTATCTGATTGGGACTATTGCACCCAGAAAGGAATCTGACAGTCGTTTTAGAGTCAATGTGGAAAACTGGCCCAGTGTTATGCATGGGGAAAAAGAAAACATCATCTGCTCCTTACACTAACCATCTCATGTATGGTTTATAACTAAATTTCTCTAACTGTCCCCAAAATATATTTTATGCTTTTAAGTCCATGAAACAATATTTATACATTATACCTTTTGCTTCCTCTCATCTAAAAAAGACAGGAATCTTTTTTATGACATTCAATTTTGAAAAGTCAGACCCAGTTATCTTATAGAATGTCAGAGATTTGTCTTATTTCCTCACAAACAGATTCTGGTGAGTAATTTTTGGAAGAATACTACGTAAGTGATGTGTACTTATGGTGTCATGTCACAGGGCACATGCTATCAACTTATTTCATCATCGATAATGCTAAATTTGATCAGTAGTTAAGGCCGTGATCACCAGATCTATCCACTCATTTTCCCACCGTAAGTACTAAGTCAGCAATGGGGTAAGCGCGTGCATGGACATCAATAGCCTATTCCCCAATGTTTTTAGCATTCACTGATGATTTTTGCTTGAATCAATTTTTATACTGGGGGCTACTGCCTGCCTTTATAATTTCTTCTACATTTATTAGCTAGCAATTTCCTATAAAGAGCTTTCTATCATTTTGAATATCACTATAGACTTATTTTGTAATCTATTCCTTCCTTATTCATGCTGGTCGCCAACTGTCTCCCATCTGGCCCCTGGGGCCCCTTTGATCAGGCTTCTGCATTGTTTGAACATGACCCTGCTAGGTCACATCCATTTTTCCAGAAAAATAAACACATGACCACACTGTCTTTTCCCTGTATCAGGACTAGTTTCAACGGTTTTCCCAAGAAGTCTTGATTCATTTTGGAGCAACAGTATTAGTAACAAAGACTGAGTAAGAGGTTGGCTCATTGTTAATGATGCCTCGTCCCCTCCAGGCACTTTCATGGATAGAGCTGGTAAACATATTTACAGAATATCATGAGTTCAATCCAATTTCAACACAGTAAGATTTATTTCACCTTTCTAACATTTATTTATTTTTGAGACAGAGAGAGACAGAGAATGAACAGGGGAGGGCAGAGAGAGAGGGAGACACAGAATCTGAAGCAGGCTCCAGGCTCTGAGCTGTCAGCGCAGAGCCCGACGCGGGGCTCGAACTCACGGACCGTGAGATCATGACCTGAGCTGAAGTCGGATGCTTAACCAACCAAGCCACCCAGGCGCCCCTATTTCACCTTTCTATATTCCATTTTAATATATACCTTCTCCCACGGTGAAACAAAAACTTAGTTCAATATGATGTATATATTTACTCATTTGCCCTCACCTACAATAAGCACAGAACAGTTTCAGAATTCACAATGCTTTGTGTTGTAGCACATTTCCAACGACATACCTACTATGTGAAATCAATATCTTTGCAGCTTTATATGTACACAGACAGTAAGTATTCCACTAAGAGCATATAGTCAGAGTACTGTGTTCAAGTTACTTGAATTGTTTTTTTGCTCTGTTATTAATAATAATTTGATATACAGTTGAGTTCATCTGTTTCTGTGTTTAATCACTTTGAATTTAACATTGCTTTTTATTTTTATTTTTTTATTGCTTTTGTTTTATCTTTTATTTTTGAGAGAGAGCGAGCGAGGGAGGGGTAGAGAGAAAGGGAGACACAGAATACGAAACAGGCTCCAGGCTCTGAGCTGTAAGTACACAGCCCAATGCAGAGCTAAAAATCACGGACTGTGAGATCATGACCCGAGCTGAAGTCAGGTGCTTAACTGACTGAGCCACCCAGGTGCCCTTTAACATTGCTTTTTAAATATTTGAAGCATTGCTTTTGAATTTTTTTCTCTAGGAGATATTTCTGAACAGCCGGTACTGGGACTCCCAAGTTTCTGCCTTTCTGTTAAGTGTCATGAAAAAAAAACACTTTTTTCTAAGCCAATTTAGAAAAGAAAAAAAAAAAAAAGCTATATGTATCTTTACTCTAGAAGCCAATGTATCTTTTCTTTGAAAAATTGTAACAATACAAAATTGCCATAGCATTCCCAAATGCAGACGTTATGACAGGAAAGTAAAAGTCCCAATAAAGTATCCAAGTGAAAAAAAATATATTTGAAGCATTTAAATGGTACAAAAGATGAAAACATAGTTTTAAAAAGTTTTTTAATTAATTAATTAATTTTGGGAGAGGGGAGGGGCAGAGAGAGAAGGAGACAGAGAATCCCAAGCAGGCTCCGTGCCATCAGCTCAGAGAGCAACGTGGGGCTCAACCCCACAAACCACAAGATCATGACCTGAGCCAAAACCAAGCATTCAACACTTAACCGACTGAGCCACCCAGATGCCCCCAAAAATCAAAACACGTATTCAGAGAAATATTGCTTATATTCTACTCCCCCTTCACTCCCATAAGAAACCATTTTTGTTGGCGATGGTTTACCCTCAGTTTATTTTTGCAAAAATATGTAAAACACATATATACATACATATACACCAATATTTGCACTTATATACATATATACATAATATATACAAACCTAATGCAAATGTGTCTATACTTTTCTATACTATACATAGTAGTTCACACCTTCCTTTTTTCACTTGCTAGGAGAATATTCTCCAGAGGTCATCTCATACCAGTTCATAGATACCCTCTTCATTTTTATGTACATGGTCCCACGTTACATTCATGCGCCACAGTTTATTCAGTCACTGTACATGGGTCAGCATCTAGGTCGCTTACAACATTTCGCTTTTACAAACAGCTGCAATGAAAACCTACGTCTATGTCGTCTCTTCTTCGCAGATGCGTATATGCAAAGCAAATTCCCAGAAAGGGTATTGCTGGGTGGGTCAAAGGGTACAAATAGGCATTAGATGCACAAGTAGGCGTTAGATGCACAAATAGGCATTAGATGGTGCCCAAATCTGCCCCACCCCCAAAGGAAAGGTGCCATCTTGTATGTGTACCAGCGACATATGACAGGACCTATCTTCCGTCAGGCCACCACACTGTGTTGCCAAGCTTTTGAAATTTTGCCATCTGACAGGTGACAAAAGTACTTCAATGTAGTTTTGACTTGTAATTTTATGATTGAAGTGGAGCACCTTTTTGTACAGTTAAAAGTCATTCATTTATCTGTTTATGAAAACTGCTCATGTCTCTTGATCATTTTTATTGCATTTGCCAAAAAGATTAGCTTTTATCTATGATAAATCTTACAAATATTTTCACTAAAATTTATCATTTTTATTTCTGTGTGGGTTTTCTGTCCTGCATTTTTAAATTATTTCATAAAGAAAAATTTCTTGATATTATTTCTGGGTTTGGAGTAATTCTGTACACCCAGATAACAAAATACGTCATTCACACTTTATCCTAGTAGTTGGGTATTTAAAATTTTATGTATTGATCTCTGACACATTTAAAGGTTATTGTTTCTGATATATGGTATGAGGCATAGATTTAATGTGCCTTTTCAAAATGGCTATGTCCCTTTATCCCAGCATTTATTTAATTTTTTTAACGTTTATTTATTTTTGAGATAGGGAGACTGAGCATCAGTGGGGGAGGGGCAGAGAGAGAAGGGGGGGTGGGGAGACACAGAATCTGAAGCAGGCTCCAGGCTCTGAGCTGTCAGCACAGAGCCTGATGCAGGGCTTGAACTCACGAACTATGAGATCATGACCTGAGCCAAAAGTCAGATGCTTAACCGACTGAGCCACCCAGGCGCCCCTATCCCAACATTTATTTAAAAGTCCATTTTTCTTTACGGTGATTTGAGATGGCAAATGTATTGTACAATTTTCATATGTGCTTGGGTCTACTTTTGTACTTTCTATTGCTTTATTGATCCATCTACTCATGTATCAGTACCATGATGTCATCTAAAGATGCTTTACGGTAGGTTAGTATCTAGTAAGACTATTTCCTTCTTTTCAAGTTTTTCCAGTGATTCTTTCATGCTCACAGTATGAATGAAGTTCACGTTTTTAAAAAAAAATCTCATTAATTAATTAATTAAATTAAATTAAGTTTAATTTAATTTAATGTTTATTTTTTGGGAGAGAAAGAGAGCACAAGCAGGGTAGAGGCAGAGAGAGGGAGACACAGAACCTGAAGCAGGCTCCAGGCTCTGAGCTGTTAGCACAGTACCCAACGCTGGGATTGAACCCACGTACCGTGAGGTCATGACCTGAGCCAAGATCAAGAGTTGGCTATTCAACTGAGCCACCCAGGTGCCCCTTCCCTTCTCTGATCTTAAGAATAAGACATCATATGTGGGGGCACTTGCTGGCTGAGTGGGTTGAGCTGACTCTTGATATCAGCTCAGGTCAGGATCCCAGGATCATGGGATCAGTCCCACATGGGGCTCCTCGGTGGGTGTGGAGCCTGCTTAAGATTCTCTCCCTCTCTCTGTCCCTCTCCCTCACTTGTGCTCGCTCTCTCTAAAATAAGAAAAGAGAAAAAGAAAAATCTGGATTAAAAGAAAAAGACATCCTATGTAGATTGGTTTGTATAATAAATAGGCTACGTTTCAATTTGCCCGAATCTTTACATAACTGGGAGAAACAGAGTCGTGGAGTGAAGACGATATGCCAGCCGGGGGACAGGGGAACCTGCTGCTTATAGTTCAATAATCCTATCAGTTCTGCAAAGACTCTTACAGCAACTAAAACACGAACCCGAAGACCTGCGGCTGCGGCCGCTCCTCCCCCACCGTGCCTGCGCACACCCTTCTGTCTATGCAGCGGAGGGACTCGCCAGGCCCGGAAGGACGTCCACCACCGGACTTTAAAGGGTGACTCCGGGCGGCAGTAACGAATTACAGAAATGAAATTAACCTCAAACCCGTTATGACCGTCATTTGTCTTTCACTCTATGATTCCTGGATTTGATTTTTAAAATTTTCTAATATGAAAGTTCTGGTTGTAAAATCGTGGTATAATGCAGCCACAGTCATTAGAAATGCATATATTTCCCAATTAGACACTTATACTGGCTTTAAAAAATGGGGGGAGGGGGTGTTCTTTTTGTCACATGACAAGAGGTGTCGAGGAGGGCAGCTGTCCTCACCACCCTGGGGTTCTTGCTCGTGCCCACCATTGTGCAGGCCTGGACACCAGCTATGTTCACGACAGGCGGTGGGCAAAAACAGAATAAATGCACCTGCCCCATCTTACAAGGAAAGTAGAAGCTTTCACAGAAACTGCCAGAAACTGTGCCTACTTCTCCCGGGCCAGGCCTGCGTTGCATAGCCAACTCCAGTAGGAGGAAAGCTGGAAAAGTAGGTAGGTACATGGCCAACATGAACAAAATCAACGCTTTTTATGGAAGAAGCAAGTGTGTGTGTGTGGGGGGGGGGCGATATAGGTTTCCCCTGCTACACAAAAGTAGAGCGTTCCTGTGAAAACTGTTGAAGCAGAAAGGGCATAGAGTGAACAGTATCCCCACTTTCTGTAAGTTCATATAGGCCATGCTGCCCTGACAAATGAACTACACTAGTTCCTGTGTTTACTGACCTGAAGGATCCACAGAGTATTTTCATTTTTACGAAAAAAAGCGGTTACTGTGCTGATGCGGGTCTTTTGTAAAAACAAAGTGGTGTAAAGCGGAGAGCTAGAACCCACACTTTCTGAAAGCAGGGGTGCCTGTGTTCCGAGAGGGCAGCTAAGCATGTCTGCAACAATGGCATTTCCCCTTCTTCCAGAAATCACACAGAAACAAGAAAAATGAGAAACATTTATGCAAACTTAGTATTCTAGAAGACTAGGGACAGCTCTATAACCCTGAGTCATATGAAAATCTATCAAATACGAACATTACCCAGAACTGACCAAACACCAAGTCCTACCAACGGCCACATTTCTCAACAAAGTAGAAGAGGAACATTCTAAAGAAACAGGCACATCTGCAGGAAAAAACAAAACAAAACAAAAAAACTATATTGTTTCTTTGAAACAAAAGGAGGAGGTGTGCTGGCTGGAGGGAAGAGGAAAATACATGCTTTCTACAAAACTAAACACAAAAGTGACAGGATTTATGGAGAAAATAAAGTTACAGGATAGACTACTTAAGATATACACAACTTTGTCACCAGAGTACTAATAAAACCATGGTCCTAGTAATATACAAGCCTAGTCAGAAAGATACTATAAAGGATGATTACATTCCGTATAGCACTGTACCTCAGTGAGGTGATGCTACTGTGCCACAAAGTGGGCTCAGGAAAGGGGACGGAGGAGTAGAGACTCTGTCCTCAGAAGTTCAGGAGGAGAAGCATTTGCACATCTTCCAAGAAATGCAGTGATTTTAGAAAACCACGATTTGGTTCTGGCTCACCAATCGTGTGTTTACTTCTTTGACATTGACTTACGGATGCAGTTTCTGCTGCTTAAACATCTCCCTTCTTTTGTAAAGGAGCTGCTTATATGGTTCCAAATGGGACCTTATGCATGAAGCAGAATCCTGTGGCACTCTGCCTGGCAGTCATTCATCATCTTCTGTCCACTCCCCCTGTATCCTACCTGAACCTCAGGTGACAGAAGTGAGCCGTCCGCTCCCCCTCCGTCCTACCTGAACCATCATGCCAGGCCTCCACAGCAATATCAGTGGCAGGTTTAATGTGCAATTGACTCCAGAATGCGAAAACTGTGTGTGCATTTCACCCGCTGTAGGTGCAATAAACACCCTGAATATTCTCCTTAAGTAATAAGCTTTAAAGGCTGCAATCACACCCCGATCAAGGGGCTGGAGTCAAGAAGTTGTACTAGGAGGGAAAAGAGAACTTCAGTATCTGATGAAAGGGTAGCAACTGTTGGAGGAGGGATTGATGTATGCTAAGACTTTTGAAAGATAATCTTTTCCTCCTGCAGTTACCTTTTTAAGTCACGTAGAAAAAAACATCACCTAAAAGACCAATAAATATCTGCCTGCTATCCAGCCTCTCTTGTTAGGCTAGACAGCAGGTTAGTCTTTCCGACTCCTTTCAAGGCTCATGCATAGAGAACGTGAGGACTCACAGCAGTCCTCGGCTTTACATCTCCACTGGGATTTGCACCCCGCATCACATCACACGATCTTGCGTGGCCTCAAGCCCTCGTGTGTGTTGTGTGTTTCCTCCTTAGAGATACAGACCCTTGAGGGAATGGGCTTCCAGTGCAGCCTGGTTTCATCAAAATTAAAATCTGATCCAGGGCATAGCCTTCTCCATCAATCAGATTCCTTAACCCCGGGAGAACCGTACAGCTTCCTCTATCCGCACTCACAGTTCACCAGAGAGCTTAGCACTGGAAGACACAGCCGTTCTGGAAGTCACTAAACCAACCACTGCTTCCGCTAAGTGAAGACACTTGTAGCTTTTTCCTGAAGGTCTTCATATGTTGCGAAGACTTCCCTTTATTTGAGAAAGGACGCCTCTGATTCCTTCCTTGTTTGGTATTCGATCCACACACTTAACCGATGTTCCAGTTTTCCATTTCCTTACACCCCGTCCAAACAAACTTTGTAGCACTGGCAGATGTTCCAGCTAGAGAACTTTCTTTCACTTCCCAGTTCTTTTACTGCCTCTAGCAGTATGCAACGTGGACTCCTTTACACCAGTTGCACAATGTCACAGAGTCTCCCATTTTTTTTTTAATTTTTTTTTCAACGTTTATTTATTTTTGGGACAGAGAGAGACAGAGCATGAACGGGGGAGGGGCAGAGAGAGGGAGACACAGAATCGGAAACAGGCTCCAGGCTCTGAGCCATCAGCCCAGAGCCCGACGCGGGGCTCGAACTCACGGACCGCGAGATGGTGACCTGGCTGAAGTCGGACGCTTAACCGACTGCGCCACCCAGGCGCCCCAAGTCTCCCATTTTTTTAAGAGCGTCTTGTAATTTTGAGCTTTTCTTCACTTCTTAAAGCTGTCCTTTCATGTTCGCAGAGATTTTATCACCAGCATGCTTCTGTGGCACTTGTAAATCCCTCTGCCTGCTCATTTTCTGGAATACAAAAAAGTTTAGCAAAAAATGCACAAAGTTGGGAGGGAACCATGCAAGGAAGCATTTCCAAAACAGAGACTGGCCAAGAGGAAGGATGTGGAGGTGAATGGGCAAATGGGCGTTTGGTGCAGTACTGCCCGTCTTCACGGTCTGCTGCATCCGCTATAATCACACACCTTGCATTCAGCTGCCCTCACTTGGCGGCCCAAAACATCGACTTGCTGGTAAAATTCATGTACGTGCCAGAACGATTTCAATGTTACATGGACTCATTTCCTTATTTATCAATCTCACATGAAAGATCTGCATTGCAGAAAAACATGTCTTAATGGATCAGACTGTATACATAAAATGTTCATATTTAAGGAGTTCAGATACTCAGATACTATGATGGATAGTATCATTACAGAAACGTGACTGGTAATGTCCGTAATGTTCTAAAATTACTGTCCTAGAAGGCATGTATGCTCCCTTAAAAATAACCTCTAGCGTAAGGGTGAAAGACCAGATACTGGACTCAATACGTTTCACATACCAACAACTCCAAGTACTGAAAACCATCTAGAAAATGATGGAATTAATCTCTTTGTTGTACAAACGAAGACATTAAAGCCCAGAGAAGGTTTGATACGCCAAAGGTTACACAGCTAATTAGTGACAGGGCCTATTATGGAACCCAAATCTCATCATTCCCTTTTTCCTGATATTTCTACTAAGTGTGGCTACTTCCCTATTTGTCTTTCCCAGAAGGTGTTCCTTATATCTTGATACTGATTTGTTTTCATATATGATGAAAGGAGTGGGCATCAGAAGAGTTTAATCTCACAGCCACTAAATAAAGTGTATTTTCTACTGATAAGCAATAGATCAAGGTTTCCCATGTGGTTACATCATCTACTTCTGTGGATTAGCTGTCACTTACGTGCAAACTGTTATCCCATAAGCCTGAATCTATTCATCTACACCGGTGATCAAATAATAATGCTCCAAACCGGAATGTGCCGCCACCAGTGTGGAGTTGATGGCACGTACTCCAGCTTGGACCCACGCCCTCAACTTCTGCACAGACGACGGCACCTCCAAGGTCTCACCTGCTGTCTAGGCTCGTCCAGCTCCCGCTCCAGATCCTCCAGCACGGTCACCACCTCGTCCCCGCTCTCCGGGTGCTGTCCCCGCACCCAGGCCTGGAGCTCCTCGGGCAGGATGGTCAGGAACTGCTCCAGCACCAGCAGCTCCAGGATCTGCTCCTTGGTGTGTGTTTCTGGGCTCAGCCACTGGCGGCACAGCTCGCGGAGCCGGCGCAGCGCCTCGCGGGGTCCAGGCGTCTCCTGGTAGCAGAAGTGTCTGAAGCGCTGGCGACAGAGTTCCCTGGTGTGACACAGAGTCTCCTGCAGGCAGGATTCCTGATCCCACACATGGTCTTCTTCCTTAACCTTCACTTGGATGATGTCCCCGTGCGCCTCTGACGCTGGGCTAGCCGAGGCTGGGACGCGCGCGCAGGCCGCGGCCATGCTGGACTCCACCTGCGGTCTGGGCAGGTGCGGGGCGTCCCGCCCGCTCCTCAGTCAGGGAAGTTCTGCACGGAGCAACCCCGTCAAACACAGAAGACAGACGCGGAGAGAGGGGACTGGCTTCCGTGGCCCCACGGGGTGGCCCCACGGGGCGGCCACCCGAGCGCCTCCGTCCGCAGGGAAGCGGTCCCGGCCCGCCCCGGAAGCGGCGGGCTCTCAGCCGCTAAGGGGTCGCAGGGCCGCTCGCCGCGCCGCCCGCTACCTGCGAGGCGCAAAGCCGAGGCCGCCGTGGCCCCGCGCGCAGGAGCCGAGCCGGCCGGGGGCAGGGACGGGCCGGGGCTGCGGGCGGCGCGCGGCCAACGGAGCCGGCTGTCGCCGCGCACACGCCGCCTCCCCGCGGCCGCAGTCCGCGCCTCCGAGGGCCGCCGTCCCGGCCGGCGGGGCTGCCCCGCGCTCCCACCGCGAAACGCGCCTCCCCGCCGGCCCGGCGCGCACTTCCGGTCCGCTCTAGGACTGCGGGCGGTGCGAGCTCTCGGTGGTCGTGGCGGCGGACCGCTGCGCCCCGGAGGCGAGCGCGCGGGGGCCCCGGCTCCGCGATCTTCCGCGGGGGAGCGCTTCGCGGTGCAGAGGCTGCCCGGGGCTTGCTTGGCGCTCCGACCGGCGGTTCTGAACGGACCAGCGGGACGGACGGCGGCCGCCGCGGCCGCGGTTTTGCAAGCTTTGCCCGGCCTGTTCTAGCAGCCGCCAGTCAGGCTCGGAAAAGGACCGCGAGAGCGGGTGTCCTCTCCCCATTTTACGGGTGGGAGACCCGCAACTCACAGCGTGCGCCTCTCCCGGTGACGCGGCGGCGCCGGCTTGGCGAGCCGTACCGCTGCCGCCGGGAAACCCGCCCCAGAGGCGCACCTGCGCGATCCGGCGCGCTTCCAGAGCGCCGGCAAGAGGCGGGAGGGCACGAGAGCTTCTTCCTGCGCGCTGCGAGCTGCTCGGGGCCGCACGCTCTGCAGGCCGGTGACGGCAGGTGCGCGTCCCGCAGGTCTGGTGCCGGCACGTGCGCGCCCTCCAGGCCCGCGGCCGGCAGGTGCGCGCGCCACAGGTCCGGTGCTGGCGTGTGCACGCCCCGAAGGCTGGTGCCCGCAGGTGCGCGCCCCGCAGGTCCGCAGCCGACAGCGCGCGCTCCACAGGACGGTGCCGGCAGGTGCCCGCTTCCCCAGGCCCCCGCGGAAAGCGCCGAGCAGGAGGCCTGAGAGCACTAGAAGCGTCTCAGGCCCCCGCCCAGATTCCTCTTCCTTCTCCCCACCCCGATGGCCCCTCGGCTATGCTGAGAGCGCTCAGAGAACGGTAGATCCCACCCCAAGAGCGTTTGTTGAACTGCCGAATGGCGTCCTCTCCCCATTCT
Organism: Lynx rufus; assembly: GCF_022079265.1. Lineage (NCBI taxonomy): Eukaryota > Metazoa > Chordata > Mammalia > Carnivora > Felidae > Lynx > Lynx rufus. The sequence continues at coordinate 144,767,987 of NW_025814878.1, forward strand.
GTTTCCTTCTACTTTGGCCCCTAGTGATGACTCACGTTTTGGCATTGCTGATGCAAGAGGTTTTGAAGAATCAACATTTCTTTTGGAAAGCTCTAAATTAAAAATGCTTACCCTTGGGTTCTGTAAATGGTCTTGAACGAGTCCCTAAACCCAATGAAATTGTATGTAAAATGTTCGCTTGTGTGCCCTCGTCATCAGACCTTCAAAGGATCGAGATGGAGCCCCACCTCACCCCCACCCCCAGTTTCCTAGCCACTATTAACGTGTTGCGTTTATCTTTTGTGGCTTTCCCCTAACCAACCGTTAATCCTTTGCAGTCAAAAATTCTGTCTTCTGTCCCTTTCACTTTCTGTATACTTTGATCACGGTCGTGCTGAGCACAGTAGGCAGCTAATATGAAGTAAACATGACTTTTAAGTCCTCTACGTAGGGGCTTTAATTTTTTGGTACATTTTCACTTTTAACATCTAAAGTGGCATACACCTGTAAACAAACTATGTGTGTGTGTGTGTGTGTGTGTGTGTGTGTATATATATATATATATATATATATAACAAAAGTGAACATGCAAAAAATGAAAAGCTCCTTCGTCTCTCGTTCCATGTCTCAGAAATATTCATGCCAAGAATTTAGTATATATTCCTCAAACCTATTTTAAAATGAATATATAAACACACACTAAGACTTAACCAGAATTAGATCATGCTATATATCACAAGTCAGAAATTTCTGGGATTTGTTTTATTTTTTTTTTAATGTTTATTTATTTTTGAGACAGAGAGAAACAGAGCATGAGTTGGGGTACGGGCAGAGCGAGACACAGAATCTGATGATGTAGGTTCCAGGCTCTGAGCTGTCAGCACAGAGCCTGATGTGGGGCTCGAGCCCACCAACTGTGAGATCATGACCTGAACTGAGGTTGGACACGTAACCGACTGAGCCACCCAGGTGCCCCTGGGATTTGTTTGTTTTAAATTAGATCCTCTCCCAAAACTGCCAAGCCAACATGTGGGCACCTCCATCTGTCCCAGTCTTTTTTAGTAGCTGGATATTATTTCCATTAAGCAGATGGGCACATTTTCACATTTTGATATTGCAAAATATTACACTGAACATTCTTGAACATATTTTATTTTTAATTCTTTTGTGCTTAAAGAAAAATTGTTGAAAGATTATTTTGAAAGATATTGTGAAACATCCCTTCGGAAGAGTATTTATCATGACCCCCCCCCATTTGCATGCACCCTATCCAAGGCCTGGAAGGGATAGTCCTGTATGACGTATGTTTTTTTGTAAAAGTTGCAGAAAGATATTATAATGGAAACTAGTGAAGACTGTTGCCTCCTTCTACCGCAACTTATCCTGTTACATCATCTAGGCCTTAGAGTGGCTGCGTCTAATTCTGTACAGATAATGTCTATTCCTTTTCTTAAGCAGGACCCCCTAAAAGGTGTAAGCTTCAGACCTCACAAAATCTGGATACCAACGGAGGCACGCAGGAAAGTGCTCCGACTGCCTTGAGATACATTTTGCTCCTCGCCTCTTCAACGACACCACAGCATCAGATTTCGTGCTCAGCCTGGCCTCTTGGAAGTCTGACCTACTTCTGGGTCGGAGCTCGCAGTTATTGCCCAGGGGATATTTAGCCGAGACTACAGATGGCTGTGTTCGCCCTTTTGGTTGGTCCCTGGTATAACAGGTAGCTTTCTGGATGTTGAATCTGCAATCTGAGATCGAGTTTCGCTCAATGGCTCCTCTCGAGAAGAACCTTTTATATTTTGTAGTTGGTGGGATTGCGTCTGCACGCTCAGTGGTATTCAGTTTCCCTACTGTCACCAAACAAACATAAGACCCTGGGAAGTAAGTTCCACTTTCTAAAGTTCACCTGAAGACCTGGAGACCCTCCTGGGGTGCCCAGCACCTTCAACATCTCCAAGGACACACGTGTCCCCAGAGCGCTCAGTCCACCCCCCCCCCCAGGAGACTCCACGCACCACCCCTGCCTAGGTTACTTCTCACCTTCTCTGCCTCCTCCTCATTCCTGCCACCTGCCCCCAATGCTTGGAGGGCAGCGTGGAGGTTGCAGGAAAAGCTTCCAGTCCATCACAGGCGGCCCAGGGTGGGCTGTCCTCACACCAGCATCGGTGCAACTGAACCACAGGGAGCTGAGGCTCAGGGACAAGTGTGTGCCTCCGGAACACTACTGTCACTGTGTAGACAGGAACAAACTGGAGGTAAAGATCAAAACTAGGAAGTCCTTACACTCAATTTACCTTGGTTTATTTTTATTTTTTTATTTTACGCACACACAAGCTGGGGAGGGACAGAGAGAGAGGGAGAAAGAGTCTCAAGCGGGCTCCAGGCTGAGCCTGGGTGTCACAATGGTGAGAACATGACCTGAGCCAAAATCAAGAGTCCCACTCTTAACCGGCTGAGCCACTGAGGCGCCCCTCATTTTACCTTTAGGATGATGAGAGAAACAGGGTCTCAGGAAGGAAAGATTTCCTTCGGTAGGACAAGAGCTACATTGGGAAGCGACAGGTATGTGTGTTTTGTAAAGACGACTCTCTTCTATGTCATAAGAGGCACCTCCGCTTACCCGGTCTGTGACCAGGCTGATGGCAGAGGGAATCAACCTTTTCTGTCGGGTGGTGTCTTCTTTCCACCTTGTGGGTGCTAGTGTGAAGAGGTCTCCCCCACAGTGTTGACTCTCTCCTGAGATGGCCCGACAGCCCTGCCCGTGTGGGAAGTCTATATCCGCAGTCCTTCTCCCAGCCAGGTCCACCTGCAGCCTGCGGTTTTCTCGGCCACGCGGCACTGACATCCTAACCGACACAAAGTCCGTACTGCAAATAGACCCTGGACTTCCAACTGCCCTCCTGGAACTTTATGGAACAGATGGAGTGGAGGAACAGAAGGAAGAACCACTTCTTAACTATTGAAGAGGAATTTAACGATGTAATCATTATGATCATATCCAGCATCAAGGTCCCACCTGTCCTAGTTCAGATCCAATAATTCAGATTTATTCCAAGCCTCTAAATTAAGGTAACGCAAGGCCTGGGGGGAGGGGTGCCTGCCCCCAGCTGACCCAGGACTGGAGAGAAGGCCACGGAGCAGCTGCCACGGGAGCAGAGCCAGCCAGGCACATGACGGAGGCTGGGAGAGTGTGTGGATACTTGTGCTGGTACCTCATGGCTTGTGCATGGTACCTCATGGGTCTCCTATGCCTTCAGGAAGCGGAGGGAATCCCTATGGGTATTGACAAGGGCTCCCTCCTTGGCCAAACTGGTCAGGTTCTTCTGAGACTTCTTCTGAACTAGGTTCCATCCTTGGCCTGTCAAGCCCAGTCTTAATAAAGAACCCTATTGAGTCCAGTTTGGGCATGAATTCTGCTAAACCAATTAAGGTGGGAAACCCCCTACCCTTGATATCCAATCAGGTTCCTTTTGCTCCACTAAATATTCAATCAGGTCTTTTTTGTTTGCTTGCTTTTATTCTGTTTTGTCTTGTTTTAGCAATTTTCCATCCAGCGACTCCCTCTCCCTGCCCATTGGCCACGAATCCCCAGCTGCCCTCATTGTGTTCCAAGGGGAGGTCAGTCTCCCTGTTCTACTTCAATAGTCTAAATAAAGTCTTCCTTGCCTGTTTAACCCCATCTGGTGCAATTTTTCTTTGATAGTTCCCTCAAAGAACTTACAGACACATCCTGGGAATATTTCTTATCCAGAGAAAACCAGCTGCAATCGACTGTGTAGAGGTCTGTCCAGGGTAGAATGAATCAACTAACAGTAGCCAATTTTCTGATGATATGAAAACAGATTTTAAAATCTGTACAAGATAGGAGAGATGTGGCTGGGAAATAAAAGACCAGAACAGCTTTCCCAGGCTGAACATTTACAGAAATAAAGAGAATTCTGGGTGATTAGATATACCATGTAGATACCTAAGGCAGATACAAGGTTTCCGGGTCAACAGAAGAAACATCTGATGCTTTATTAAATCACAGACTCCAAAGCACACACTCCCTGAGATCATAATTTAATAGATTGAGGCCCAGAATTCTGCAGCTGAAGCAGTCCAGAGATCATACGTCAAATATTGCTCTCAGCTTAAAAAAATAAAAACAAAAATTCAAATGAATTGAAACAAAAATAATTCTGCTTTTATAAATGTAAGAAGTGTTTTGTCATAATAAGGGAAATGGAAATTAAATTGTATTGCAATACCCCTTTCACCTACTAAATGAACAGAGAACCCAAGCTGACAAGATACTCTGTTGGGGAGGGGGAGGGGAGCAAGATTATAGGTTTGGAGTGTAGAGTAATAAAATTCCTTTGGTGGGCAATTTGGCAATATGTATAAATATTTCCAATGCACGTAACCTAGGACCAGCAAAGCAAACTCATTTCTTAAAATGTATGCTGCAGTATTTACAGGTGCACACAGCCGAAATGACACGTTGGGGGCAATGGGACACTTTGTTTTTAAAATTATTTTAATTTGAGAGAGAGAGAGAGAGAGGGCACAAGCAGGGGACAGGCAGGGAGAGAGGAAAAGAAAGAATCTTAAGCAGGCTCCACACTCACTCCCATGATCAGGTAAGCATGACCTGACCTGAAATCAAGAGTTGGTCGCTTAATCGACTGAGCCACCCAGGGGCCCCAGAGATTTTTTTTTTTTGAGGCGACACTTTAAACATGTTGAAAATTGCAGTATAATTGAAATACATATATAGCCGAAAATTTCATGCAAAGTACAATATAAACAATCATTTGCATATCTTTGTGGGTGACTTTACCATTTAAGTCAGGCAAGTGTTTTTCTATATCCCTCCGTGGACCGTTCTTCAAAAGACCTAGAGACTCCGCGGTGAGTATAAACATCTTTCTTCTCTCCAGAAGGTCCGCATCTCAGATGCTGGATCCAGTGACCCCACTCTGACAGGTGCTGCGGACCAAGCGTTACCCGGGAGACCCCGGACGCTCTCACAGAGCCCGCCTGCGTGCACCCCGGCTGGGGCTCAAAGAAAACCTCCCGACGAGGGTGGGATTCGAACCCACGCGTGCAGAGCACAATGGATTAGCAGTCCATCGCCTTAACCACTCGGCCACCTCGTCCGGTGCCCGCACCGCGCGGCCGGACTCTTCGCCCCGCGGTGGGTGCCGCGGTGACGCCTCCGCGCGTTTGCTCTCCCCCCACGCCGCCTCCACCCTCCCCGCCGGACCCCGGACAGGCGTTTTCGGGTCCCTCTCACCGCAGCAGGTGCTACATGAGCAGGCACAGCCAGCGCGCCGCCGTGTGACGCGCGGACACCTGCTGCCCGCACTTGGCCAGCGCCCCGGGAGCGCCCGGACTCCGGGAAAGGCCGGGATCTCTGGTACTCGCCCCTGAAATGCGTCAGATCCCTCCGGTTCGCTTCTCTGGGCCTTGGCGCGAACAGAGACCGGGGAGAACTGGGCTGGAAACAAGGCTACACGCGGGCGCCCGGCGGAGACGGCGTGGGCGTCAGAGCAGAGCGGAACCTAGGCAGGGCTGACCTGGCGCGGCCGCCACCGCTCTTCGGGCCCCGGGAGCCCCAGGTGGGGAGGCCCGCGCCCCGGGAGCCGCAGGTGGGGAGGTCGGAGCCCAGGAGAGTCACAGGTGAGGAGGTCGGAGCCCAGGGTAGCCGCAGGTGGGGAGGCCCTCCCCCCTCCACCCCGGGAGCCGCAGGTGTGGAGGTCGGGGCCCCGGGGAGCCTCAGGTGGGGAGGCCCTTCCCCCCCACCTCCCCGGGAAGCCCCAGGTGGGGAGATCGGAGCCCAGGGGAGCCGCAGGTGGGGAGGCCCGCGCCCCGGGAGCGGCAGGTGGGGAGGTCGGAGCCCAGGAGAGTCGCAGGTGGGGAGGTCGGAGCCCAGGGTAGCCGCAGATGGGGAGGCCTTCCCCCCTCCACCCCGGGAGCCGCAGGTGGGGAGGTCGGGGCCCCGGGGAGCCTCGGGTGGGGAGGCCCGGGCCCTGGGAGCCGCAGGTGGGGAGGTCTGAGCCCAGGAGAGTCGCAGGGGGGGAAGTCGGGGCCCGGGGAGCCGCAGGTGGGGAGGCCCTTCCCCCCCTTCCCCGGGGAGCCGCAGGTGGGGAGGCCCGGGCTCCATCCCGCTCTCCGTGACACTCGGTGCAGGCCACCTAGCCAACTCCATCACCACCCTTCTCCCCCGGAGGAAGCCCACCTTGGCCGCTTCAGGTAAACCAGCATTCAGAAACTCCTTTCACTCACTAGACTACGTTTGTTTTTTCTATATTTCTTGCAGGATTTTGGAGAGAAATGGAAGAGAGAAGATTCTTACTTGCCAAGATGCCGTTGCATTTTCCTTCCTATGAAACCTCTACTTGTGTTCTGAGCTGTGGTCTCCCTCCCAGGGTCCCTTACCGAGTTTATAAACTCACCTTTGCATGCACCGCCCATCATGGGAATCCACGGGTTAGAGGACTGAGGACTTGTTCATTTAGTGAGTCAAACAATCGTATCACTTTTTCGAATGAGGTCGGCTGTTACGATTTTCCTTCAGCCTTGAGTCAGGACTCCCGTTTTGTTGTTCGAAGCATCCCTTCTCATTGTCCTGTTCACACTTCCAAGGAAACCTGATTTTATACCAGTGACTTCAAAACTACTTCTCAAGACAACTTTTCAAGAGAAAATTTACCTGTTAGATTAACAAAGATTTTTCTTTTAGACAGTTCTCCCGCCATACTCCCCAGAGGGCAGGGATCATATTTCGTTATTCATCATTTTACACCCAGCACATCAGCGTGTAGAATGAATATGTAAAGTGCTTTAAATTGCCTGACACTGGGGGCGCCTGGGTGGCTCAGTCGGTGGTCAAGTGGCTGACTTCAGCTCAAGTCATGATCTCACCATTGGTGAGTTCGAGCCCATGTTAGGCTGTGTGCTGACAGCTCAGAGCCTGGAGCCTGCTTCCAATTCTGTGTCTCCCTCTCTCTCTGCCCCTTCCCTGCTCATGCTCTCTCTCCCCCCCCCAAAAAATAAATAAACATTTAAAAAAATGTAATACCTGACACTGCAATCACTATGTAAATGCTTTGCATTATCATTATTATCCCTCAGAAAAGACAACCAGCAGAGAAAACATGAACCAATAGTATGTGCAGGCAATCCACAGAAGTAGAAACAATTCAGATGACAAACATAATAAAAGAAGCTTCCCTTCACATATATTTAAAGATATGCTAATTAAAATAGTAATATATTCTCCCCTCCATTAGACTGACAAGTATTTACAAAATTCATAATAACAAATCTGGGCCAGAGTTTCGGAAAGCATGTTTTGAAATACTGCTGTGAAATTGTAACTTGGCACAAACACATTAAAGGATAATTTTATAAGACCTATTAAAATTTAAAAACTTACATCCCTTTTCCCTTCCTAAAACCCAACTATCAAGTAGGGGTAGGAGGGAGGTAACTCCAACTATAGTATGTGTACTTTTGTTATCATTATTATTTTAAGTAAATATGAAGATAAATTAATAGAGTTTTAGATAATATCAGTGAGGCCACTTAGCCTCAGCCTCAGTTTTATGAAGACTCAAATATAGACTTTTCTTGATATCTCCAAAGTACATTATACATACAATTATTGTATATTTATTTGATGTTAACAGAGTTCATGTTTAAATATAATTATTTCAACTATATCCCAACTTTTAGAATATTCCTTTTGTATTTTATTTTAAATATGGTAGAAAACTAAAAAAAAAAATGCCACAGGCCCTTTGCAACTTTGGAAAAACCATGATGGGCATTGACATGAAAAATGCCTGCAAGAATATATACCGACTGTCAAAAGTTGTTATATCCAGGGCTGCAGCTAGGGGGCTCCAGCACTTTCCATATCATTTCTGTAAGGTTTTACTTTTTACTTTAGTCTCAAACATGTATTAATTATGTAAATATAGATGGAGATAGGACTTTTGGTTTCCGATCAACATGTAGAGAGCTTGGAAGGCGTCACTCCCATCCTCACGACAAGGAAAGAGCTGAAACAACCCTTCTTAGACCCATCAGAGAACTGAGGTCACAGAACTAACTGCTGCCCCCAAGCTGGAGAGACAGGTAAATGATCACAATTTTCCAGAGTAGAAGCCAGGAGGTGGCAGCAGAAAGCAATACCAGGGCAGGAAAATTAAACCATAATTAATGAATTGCTGGAGGCTCGGTGTAGAGTAGCTTGAGGGTTGAACACTGCAAGGAGGCTCTGTCTTGGGAGAGCCCTCTGCTTTCCTGAGTTTTACCTCCAGGAGCTCCACCAGGCTCTCACTTTGAAGACCAAGAAAAAATACCCACTTGCCTGTGGCTAGGAGAGGGGAAAAGTAGCCATTCTGAAATGTAGTACACAATAGCTATTCTTGAATGAATGCATGAGTGAGTGAATGAATGAATGAATGAATTTAAAAATCTGGATTTTTTTTTAAATTATTTTTTTCAACGTTTATTTATTTTTGGGACAGAGAGAGACAGAGCATGAACGGGGGAGGGGCAGAGAGAGAGGGAGACACAGAATCGGAAACAGGCTCCAGGCTCCAAGCCATCAGCCCAGAGCCCGACGCGGGGCTCGAACTCACGGACCGCGAGATCGTGACCTGGCTGAAGTCGGACGCTTAACCGACTGCGCCACCCAGGCGCCCCAAAAATCTGGATTTTTAATAAAAGCACCGCCAAGCACCAAAATGCAAGGTAGAAGAGCTTCCTTTGCAAGAAGGAGCTCTTTGTTCTCCTAACAAGTCGGTCCACAAGGAAGCTACTTTATCACGATAAAACTTCTAGCAGATAACACGGGAGAAAATCTAGGTGGCGTCAACTCTGGCAATGGGTTCTTGGATGCAACGCCAAAAGCATGATTGTTGGACGAAATAACCAATAAGTGGTACTTTATTAAAATTTAAAAACATATGCTCTGCTAAAGGCAGTATCAGGAAAATGAGAAGACAAGCCACAGACAAGCCACAAAAAATATTTGAAAAACACGTATCTGATAAAGGACTGGTACACAAAATATACGAAGAACTCTTAAAACTCACAAACAAGAAAACAAACAACCTGTTTACAAAAATAGGGAAAAGATCTGGACACTTGACCAACGATGTACAGATGGCAAGGAAAGCATTAAAAGATGCTCAGCATCAGGGCACGTTGGTGGCTCAGTAGGTTGAACGACCAACTCTTGATCTCAGTCAGGTCATGATCTCAGGGTTTGTCCAGAGCCCGCTAGGGATTCTCTTTCTCCCTCTCTGCCCCTCCCCTGTGCATGCTCGCACTCTCTTTCTTTCAAGATAAATAAATAAACTTAAAAAAAGAGATGCTCTGGGGGCGCCTGGGTGGCGCAGTCGGTTAAGCGTCCGACTTCAGCCAGGTCAAGATCTCGCGATCTTGCGGGATCTCGCGATCTCGCGGTCCGTGAGTTCGAGCCCCGCGTCGGGCTCTGGGCTGATGGCTCAGAGCCTGGAGCCTGTTTCCGATTCTGTGTCTCCCTCTCTCTCTGCCCCTCCCCCGTTCATGCTCTGTCTCTCTCTGTCCCAAAAATAAATAAAAACATTGAAAAAAAATTAAAAAAAAAAAGAGATGCTCAACATCCTATGTCATTAGGGAATTGCACATTTAAACAATGAGGTGCCACTACAGAGCTATTAGAATGGCCAAAGTCCAGAACATTGACAACGCCAGATGCTGGTGTGCATGTGGAGCAACAGGAACTCTGATTCGTTGCTGGTGGGGACACAAAATGGTGCAGCCGCTCTGGGAGACAGCTTGTTAATTTCGTATAACACTCAACACAGGTTTATCCTATGAGGAAGCAGTTGCACTCCTTGGTATTTACCCATATGAGTGACAAACTTGAGCTCCCACAAAATCTTTCACGTGGATGTTTCAGCAGCTTTATTTGTAATTGCCAAACTTGGAAGCAACCATCCCTCAGTAGGCGAATGGATAAGTGAACTGGTTCATCCAGACAATGGAATACTATTCAGTGTCCCCCAAAATGAGCCATTAAGCCGTGAAAACACAAGGAGCAACTTTAAATGCATATTACTGAGTGAAAGAAGTTGGTCAGCTTTAGTCAAAACTCCCATAAATAGTATAAGTTAAGTCTTGTTATATACAATTTAACTGTCACTTAACTAGCGGCTGGAGGTAATTTCTGCTTAAAATGACTACTGATTTATTTGCACTTTTAAAACCTTTTTCTCCTGTCATTATTTTGCTTCAACAGATATTGTATGAGTTTTTTCGCTTTCTTTTATTTATTTTGTGGCTTATTAAATTTTTACAACTTTTTTTCTCCATTTGTTTGGAATGTATTCATTCCATTTCCATTGTTTTAGTGAATATTTGAAGTAACATATATAATTATCTTAACAAAATATAAAGAAAAAGATCTTGATCTTTTTAAAAAAAATTATTTGAGAGGGAGATAGAAGGCAAGCAGGGAAGGGACAGAGAGAGAAGACAGACTCCCAAGCAGGCTCCGTACTATGAGCACAGAGCCCGATGCGGGGCCTGAACCCAGGAACTGTGAGATCGTGACCTGAACTGAAGTCAAGGCACCCCTCTTGATCTTTTTAAAAAACATAAAGTCTTTCAAAACACTTTAGTCCCCCTTCTTCCACTTTTTAAAAAATTGTGGTAAAGCTCACCTAACATAAAATTCACTGTTTTCATCAAAGTGTACAATCCAATGGCATTTAGTCCCTTCACAACGTTGTGCAGCCATTACCACTATCCGAACATTTTCATCACCCCAATCACCCCAAAGGGAACCTTGTACCCATTAAGTAGTCATTCCTCAAACCTGCACTCACCCCCAGCATCTGGAAATCACTAATCTGCCTTTTGTTTTTTCTATGGATTCACTTATTCTGGATATCTCCTATAAATGGAATCCCACAGAATGTGGCCCTCTGTGTCTGGCTACTTTCACTCAGCATAATGTTTTCAAGGTCCGTCCATGCTGTAGTCTTCCTTTTTGATGACTGAATAATACTCCACCCTATGGATATACCACCTTCGTTCACTCATTTATCAGTCTATGGACACTTGCGTTATTTTCACTTTTTTTTGCTATTGTGAATAGTGCTGCCATGTAGATTTGTGGACAAGTTTTTGTTTGAACACTTGTTTTCAACCTTTTGGGTATCACCCAGGAATGGGATTGCTAGGTCCTACGGTCACTTGTTGTTTATTAACTTACTGAGGAATCACCATTTTCCACAGCTGCCACACCATTTTACATTCTCACTAGCATTGTCCAGAGTTCTAATTTCTGGATCGACTCAGATTTTCTATTTCTTCATGATCCAGTCTTGGGGGATTGTGTGTGTCTCAGAATTGTCCATTTTGTTTAGGTTTTCTGATTTGTTGGTGCATAATTGCTCATAGTACCCTCTTATAATCCTTTTATTTCTGTAAGATCAGCATTAAAATCCTCACCTTACTTTCGGCTTGAGTCATTTTTTGAGTCTTTTGTCTTTCTTTTTTAGTCACTAGCTAAAGATTTGCCAATTCTGTTATCTTTCCAACAAGCAATTTTTGGTTTCGTTGATTCTATCGTTTTTGTGCTCTCCATTTCATTTATCTCTGCTCGAATCTTTATCATTTCCTTCCCTCCATTTCCACTGAGTTAAGTTGGTTTTCTGTCTCTGGCTCCTTAGGGTAGAAAGTTATGTTACTTATTTGAGATCTTTCTTCTCTCCTAATGCAGGCATTTACAGCTATAGATGTGTCCCGTAAAACCATAAAACTTGGCGTTTTGTCTTTATTGTCTTCCAGCCAAGTATTTTGTCCATCTCCCTGATGACCACCTCTTTGACTCAGTAGCTGTTTACAAGTATGTTTTTAACTCCACATATCGGCGTATTTTCCAGTTTTTGCTTTGTTATTTGATTTCTGGTTTCCTTCGATAGTGGTTGGAAAATACACTTTGTATGATTGGAATCACTTTAAATTTGCTGAAACTTGTTTTGTAGCCTAACATAAGCAGCTTCTGTCTCCAGGCAGCATTCTCTGGTTGCTATTTTTATTAGATTCCAGAGTTCTGCAAAAGTTGTTTCTGGTTTTTTGCCACCTAATCGTCGCTTTAGTGGAGACGCGGATATTTGGAGTCCCCTCCTCCTCCGTCTCTGGTTATGCCCCTGCTCGCCATTTTTTATGGTTACAAATTAGATACTACTATTATTTTATTCAGATAATTATTGTGCAAATTTTCCTACATGTTCACATTTTGTTTGTTCTCTATTTATTGTTGCGTCTCAGACTATCATTCTAGTATTTTTCTTTTTCTCTGAAGTATATCATTTTGAGGTTGTTTTAATAATTAACTACAGGGGCGCCTGGGGGGCGCAGTCGGTTAAGCGTCCGACTTCAGCCAGGTCACGATCTCGCGGTCCGTGAGTTCGAGCCCCGCGTCGGGCTCTGGGCTGATGGCTCAGAGCCTGGAGCCTGTTTCCGATTCTGTGTCTCCCTCTCTCTCTGCCCCTCCCCCGTTCATGCTCTGTCTCTCTCTGTCCCAAAAATAAATAAATGTTGAAAAAAAAATTAAAAAAAAAATAATAATTAACTACCATTTACCTTGCCTTTGTAAAGATAACCAATAAGTGATTAAGAAAGGTGACTCTTTGTAGAATATATACAGATAATAAATGCAAAAGAAATGCTTTTTAAAAATCACCATTTTATAACCCTTAATGCATAATGAATCTAGGCAGTAATAATCAGTGGTTGAATAAGCCATTAGGTGGAAAACAAAGGTGTGGATCTGAACCCACCAAACAGCCTTAGCGTAATTAGAAGTGGGAAAACCTAGGTTATATGCCACCTCATGTGATACTATAGGAAATCCACCATAAAACCCATAATGTATTCTAGCCTAAAACAACTGAATATGAGTCTAACAAAACTTCACTGTCTAACTACCAGTTTACAAGAGATATGGAGAATAAGAAAAACACATTAGGTGCTACCGCAACGGTGAAATCAACCACACTTAGAACATAAGAAATTCTATGGGACAGATAACCCAGTTGCATAAACAAGTGAACAGCATAAAAAAATAAATAAAAGAGACCCCGTTAATCTTGAGAATTTTAAGAGATTTTCTCAACCAAAAGCAATGTGTGGACCTTCTTCAGATTACAAATAAAACAGATCAACAACAACAAAAAAGGCATGTTCACAAAACAGAGAAAATTCACCATGGGCTGGGTATTAGATAGTATGAAGAATCTTAGTTAAATTGTTTAGATGTGAATTTTGTTGGAATTTTGTTTTTTATTTTTTTTTAAATTTTTTTCAACGTTTTTTATTTATTTTTGGGACAGAGAGAGACAGAGCATGAACGGGGGAGGGGCAGAGAGAGAGGGAGACACAGAATCGGAAACAGGCTCCAGGCTCTGAGCCATCAGCCCAGAGCCCGACACGGGGCTCGAACTCACGGATCGCGAGATCGTGACCTGGCTGAAGTCGGACGCTTAACCGACTGCGCCACCCAGGCGCCCCGGAATTTTGTTTTTTAAATGACTATCTATTATCTATTATCTATTACCTATTACCTATTCTCTATTATCTATTGTTTTTTAAATGACTATATACAGAAATATTTAAAGATCAAACGCATGATGCTTGAAAGTAGCTTAATATGCTTCAGAAAAAAAGGATGATAAAATAAGAATGGTGTATGTTAATCATTGTTGAACCAGGTTGAGATGCATATGGACATTCGTTACATCGTTCTCTCTAACTTCACGTAAGTTCCAATGTTTTGATAACATGTCTCTGTGAGAGAAAACTTCCCCAAGTTAGGCCTGCAGGACTCATCCATAGTAAGATCACACAGCCCTCCCAACAGTAAGGATGACCACAAAAACGTGACATATTTAGACCTAAACGGCAGCACATGTTGAAATTTTAAGCTACAAGATAAAGAACAGCGATGTGGGATATACATCAACAAATTAAGGAGACAGTACGCCAGAAGAGTGCGTAGAATGATATAAACATTTAGAACTCAAGAAATAAGATACAATAGTTGAAGCTAAAAATTCCTGATAGGTCAGGCTAAAGAGCATGTTAGCTACAGCCTAAGAAAGAATTACTACATTGAGAGATGACTCCAAAATGTTGGTCCAGAATACAGCAAAAATAGTTAAGGACACGGAACAAAGTCAGCTGTAACAGTCTGGTTTTAAACTCCCTGTTTTTATTTGTAAATGGTGTTAAAAAGCTTCCATTCTTGGGGCGTCTGGGTGGCAGTTAAGCATCCAACTCGGTTTCGGGGCGTCAGCTCGTGTCATGATCTCATGGTTTGGTGAGTTCAAGCCCCGTGTCAGGTTCTATGCTGGCAGCACAGAGCCTGCTTGGGATTCTCTCTCCCCCCCCTCTCTGCCCCTTCCACACTCATGCTGTCTCTGTCTCTCTCCAAATAAATAAATAAACTTTAAAAACTTTTTTTTAAAAAAGCGCCCATTCTTGAAGGTTAGTTTGATGAGCACACAAGTCTAGATTGACAATTATTTTATTTCAATCCTTCTAAAATAGATTTCCTTTTTCCCTGGTTTGTTATGGAAATTAACATTGTAACATTGTAACATTAATGTTAACATTGTTAACATTGTAACTGTTCCTCCTTTGCAGTAGATCCGTCCATTTTCTCTGGCTGATTTCAGACCTTCTCTTTGGTAACACACTTTCAGTGTGAGGTGTGAAGTTATGGTTATTTACTTTTCCTTGCTTGTGATACGCTGAGCTTTCTGAATCTACTATAAAAACTTTCTCTCGGGGTGCCTGGGTGGCGCAGTCGGTTGAGCGTCCGACTTCGGCCGGGTCACGATCTCGCGGTCCGTGAGTTCGAGCCCCGCGTCAGGCTCTGGGCTGATGGCTCAGAGCCTGGAGCCTGTTTCCCATTCTGTGTCTCCCTCTCTCTCTGCCCCTCCCCCGTTCATGCTCTGTCTCTCTCTGTCCCAAAAATAAATAAACGTTGAAAAAAAAAATAAAAATAAAAAGTTTCTCTCCAGTTCTGGGCAATTCTAATCTCTTATGTCTTCGAATATGACCTCACCTACGTTTTTCTCTTCTTCTATTCCTGGGCTATAATTATATATACTCAGAATTTCTTATTTGTTCCTACATCTCTACTATGTTCTTTTATCCATTTTCTGTGGCCGTGTAATAAACTACCCCAAAACTCAGGGGCTTAAAGCAACACCCACTCATTTTCTCAGAATTCTAGGGGTTGGTAATATGGGCAGAGCTCACATGGGCTGTATCATCTCTTCTGTTTGTGGGGTCAGCGGGACTAGTCTCTCCGCAGCCAATTCGCAGGTCAGCTGGAGACTGAGGGCTCCAGGACAGCCCCAACCATATCCGACAGTAGGCAGGGACTGTTTCTGGTTTATCAGGTTTCCTTACTGTGCTCTTTCTAGATGGTGGCCCAGCTTTCTTACACAATGATAGCAGTGTTCCAGGAAAGTGAAGGCTGACGCTACAAGGTTTCTTGAGACCAGGCTTGAGAGTGGCACATTACCTCATTGTACTCCACTGGTCAGAGCAGCTCAGATTCAAGGTTCAGAGGAATAAATTAGACTCCACCCCCTGACGGGAGGAGGTGCAAATGACCTGTGGTGAGGTTCGTCTGTCACGGCTGACTTTGTTCCATTTCTTAACTACTTTTGCTGTATTCTGGACCGACACTTTGGCATCATCTCTCAACATTTTGATGAAGAGCAGGATGTTTGGGGTCTTAGGTTGCTGCCCCACAAACCAGGTGATCCATGGAAGGCACAGTCTCCAGGTAATTACCCCCACATTATCCACGATAAGTATCCCCACATCAGCTATGTAGTACTCTGGTGGGAAATGCATGCCCTGAATGTGGTCATAAGAAAACAGACCCAAAGCGAAAGACATTCTATTAAAAAAAAAAAAAAAAGCAAACAAACAATAAAAAAAGGACATGCTTCAAATGGCATGTTAATGTCATAAAAGCCCCTCCCCCCCCAAATCTGTGAAAATGTTCCAGATTAAAGAAAACTAAAAAGGCCAACTAAATGCAATACCATCCCCAGACTAGATGCTGTAGGAGGGGCGATCGGGTCAGTTGGGTCAAATGCAAACCGTAGATTAAATACAGCTGTCTGTTAGGGTTAAATTCTCCCGTTCACCACAGTCCTGAGGTCATGAGGTCAAGGGTTTAAGGGTAACTGAACATGAGATACTCCCTAATGAGAGAAAGAGCGGTCAAACCACAAAGCAAATGGAGTAAAATATTAGCAATAGCCAAAGCCGGGTCAAGGGAATAGGGGCAATTTTGTACTATTTTTATTTTTTTCAACTTTTTTAATAAGTTTGAAATTGTTTCAGAGGCAGAGAAAGACACCAGGGAAATCAGCGACCGGGGGTGGAGCCGGACCCGGCCAACTCTACAGCGTGAGGAGCGGTCCCCCAAACCATCCGAGGAACCCCGAATTCTTCACAGCTGGGGGGGCTGCTCGTGGAGGGGGGGTAGTGGGGAGGAGGAAGTCAGGGCTGCTGGGCCAGCTCAACCCTTCCCCCCCAGCAGCACCCCTGCCGCTCTCCGCTGGCCCCAGGGCAGGGGTACCTGCCACCCAGGTTCCCAGCTTGTCCTCGGGGTCCATCCAGGACAGGGTGACCCCGCGGGGACGGTCCCTGCCACCACCGCCCAGCCTTCAGCGGAGGCTTCTGCCTCCCGGAAATGGGGAGGATTTGAGGGTCTCGGACCCCCGGAGGCGGGAGGCGCTACGCGCCCCCTGGGCTCCCCCGCCCACACGCCCCCGCTGCGCGCGCGCCTCCCTCCCCCTCCCCGGGCTGTCCCCCCCACCCCCGCGCCCCCGCCCCCCGCTGCGCCGCACCTGCTGCGGCCTCTGGGGGCGGGGTTGGGGGAAGGAGCGCAGAGCACTGGAAATGAACCTGGGAAGAGCGAGAGAAGACCGTGTCTTTTCAGCTTCCTTCTTCGTTTGGAATCTCATTTTGTGCTTTTGAGGGTTTTTTTTGTTTGTTTTGTTTTGTGTTTTGAAACCGCTTCTCAGCCTGTTTCGCAGACGAGGCAGCTCGCACCGCGCGCTCCCTGCAGGTTACCAAATCTTTAGGAGACCAGGAAGTAATGATTATAAATCACGACAGGAATCCAAAGTGGCGCGCTCACAGTCGGGGGTGTAGCTCAGTGGTAGAGCGCGTGCTTAGCATGTACGAGGTCCCGGGTTCAATCCCCGGCACCTCCAGCAGTTTTGAGGGGTCGTGCTCGTGGTCAGAACACCTGCCTGGCGTTTCCCCCGCTAGACCCGGTACCCTCTTCCGTTTTCCACCCGCGCGCCCTGCGGTCAGGACCCCCGATTGCTGCCCCACACGCGCCCTGGACCCCCGATTCCTGTCCCACACGCGCTCTGAACCCCCACTTTCTGTCCCACACGCACCCTGGAGTCCCGATTCCTGTCCCACACGTGCCCTAGACCCCCGATTCCTGTCCTACTTTCTGTCCCACACGCGCCCTGGACCCCCGATTCCTGTCCCACACGCGCCCTGAACTCCCGATTCCTGTCCCACACGCGCCCTGGACCCCCGATTTCTGTCCCACACGCGCCCTGGACCCCGTGCAGCAGATGTAAACAGCTCTTGTTCCAGAAAACTTCAATCAAAGTAAATGACCTGTCAGGCTCATTGTAGACATAAATTTGACTAAAGGACCACTTCCACTGCCCCCAGACAAGCATCCCACAAGTAACATCTGCATCGCTTAACCGATTCCAAAATGACAACTGATTTGCCCAGGCCAGAGCTAGTGTGAAATAATAGTTGAATACATAGTATAAGACGGGGGGGAAACTGCCATCACTGTTAAACTGATTCATTTCTAGGGATTATTTTTCATCCTGGAAAATAATTCTGGGTAATATGTGTTGTTCAGAGATTTTTACGATCTGTATCACTATTTTAGTCTCTTTAAGGTATTTTGTGGTCGAACAGATTTAAAGTTGTTTATGATTAGGCACGGATGTCCGTTAACTTCAC
Organism: Lynx rufus; assembly: GCF_022079265.1. NCBI lineage: Eukaryota > Metazoa > Chordata > Mammalia > Carnivora > Felidae > Lynx > Lynx rufus. Next base: position 144,786,053 of record NW_025814878.1, read on the forward strand.
TACTATTTAACGCTGTGATGAAGGTATAAATCAAGGCCTTCAGACACGGGAAGAATAGAGGACTCGGTATTGAATAGAGACAAAGTTATCTTTCTAGGTCTTGGTAGTATTATACATCTGGAAATCACCTTTCTCTACAAATAGAGAATTTAGAGAAACTGGTTGTAAAATCAACACACACGCGCGCGCGCACACACACACACACACACTAGTTCTTTGGAGGTTTTTGGACAACAGCTCATTCTCTTGAACGCTGACAAATGAAGGGAGAGAATCAAGCATTTATGGATAATATGGAATGTTTTTAGGAGATACATATAGTTGGTAAGGGAAAGATTTTCTCCACCGAGGAATCACAGCTAATAAATGCAGGAGGAAGAATTCAAACCACAGTCAACATTTTACTACTGATATTGCTGTAATGCATCCAGGTTGCGATCATCGATGGTGGCTACAACCATGAGGAGAAATTGGACGGGGAAACCTAGAACGGATGGAGCAGGTGGACATCGCCTGAAACCAACGATTAATTCCATGAGGCTAGAAGTGAGACGGTTACACATCACGTGCCTCCTAATGCTGTAAAACAGAACACGCCCAACCCCACCAATGAAATACTGGCGTTAAAAGATGACTGCTTTCTCCAAGCAGGTGGAGCAAGTAACACATTACAGTAAGTATTGGGAACGCCAGAAGATGGGTTTTTTTAAGTTTTATGTATGTATTTTGAGGGAGACAGACACAGCACAAGTGGGGAAAGGGCAGAGAGAGAGAGAGAGGGAGGGAGAGAATCCCAAGCAGGCTCTGCGATGCCTGTGCAGAGCCCAATATGGGGCTTTATCTCCAAAATGGATGTCCCCAAATGGACCTCAGTGGCATAGCAATTATTTTTTTAAACGTTTTATTTATTTATTTTGAGAGAGAGCGCGCACGCACATGCATGTGGGGGAGGGGCATAGAGAGAGGCAGAAAGAGAATCCCAAGCAGGCTCTACCCCATCAACGCAGAGCCCCAGGGGAGGCTCCACTAACTCAGAGATCATGACCTGCGCTGAAATCCAGAGTCCCCAACGGACACCTAGGCGCCCCAACGGCATATTAATTACTTTTAATTGCAGCTACTTGGGAAACAGCAGGTTCAAGGACATCACACCCTCCTCTGTGCCCTGGAAGCAGGAAATAAACTTTCCATACGAAAGGGAGTTTCCTGTACTAAGTAAAAGACATCCTTATCACCAGAGACGCGGGTTGTAAAATTGAGACAGCTGTATAAGCTCGTTACTTTTTCAGTAAATCTACCTCAGCCCAAATTCCGTTTAAAATCCCTTACTAATCAAAGTCCCCAAAACGTCTGTTTGCTCCGGCCTGTCATTTCCTCACGAATTCATCTTCTGTCTAAAGTGCTTCTCAGTCTCACTATTAAGCCTCTTTTCACCCTGGTAACCTGTGTCAAGCCAATTTAATTCTTAGTCCAGTAAGAATTCCGGATGGAAGAAAACTCCTTTCTCTCAGTCACTTTAATATTTGAAGAGGGGCCTGCCAAGAGCTAAATAAGAAGCAAATTGGAGCGTCTGTAGAGTGGAGATGCCGGGGATCGAACCCGGGGCCTCATACATGCAAAGCATGCGCTCTACCACTGAGCTACATCCCCACCACGAAGACCGCTCCTTTCTCCTTCGTTGCTGACCCAGGTCCTCCCTCATTCACAGAATCACCATCAGGTGGCTCTAACAAGCGCTTATTACCTAACACATCAGAGTGCCCCGCGCTCCCCTTTAATGCGCGTTTTATATTTGCAGATCCGTGTTATTTGGTTACGTTTGCCTGCTTCCCCCTAGGGCGATGTCAGAAGGGCAGAGCCCTGAGTGTCCTTCCCCATCACCCTACCTCCAGCCGACGGCACCGAGCCTGGCACGCGGCAGCCCCTCAGTAAAGGGTGGCGAGGGATGCCGGAGAGGTGACCTCTGTCCAGGGTTCGTGTCGCAGCGCAGAGAACCGTGCGGTGAAGTGCGCGGGGGAGAGGCGGATTGCGAAGTACGCGCATAGCTCGTTCAGGGCAGCGGGGCGGGCGCTCCGGCCCACACCGGACGGGCAAGCGTACCGCGCACCCTTGAGGAGACACCGGACCCCTGAACAAAGGCCCGTTTGCGCTCGCAGCGGTGGGCGGCGACGCTTCTCGATTTCGGCCGAAGTTCTGCGCGCAGGTGGCGCGTGGACGCCCCAGGTGAGCCCCCGCAGCGGTCCGCCCAGGGTCTGGGCAGGTGCGGCTCTGAAACGCACTCGTGGGTTTCACCTAGCGCACCCTCTGCAAAGATGCGCGGGAGAAACGAGACCCGGGCGGCCGCTGGGTGGGGGTGCTCTGGGCTCGCGGGGGCCGACCCCCCGGGGGTTCCCCGCCCAGACGCCTGCATGCGTCCTGCTCGTCAGCCAGCGCAGCACGGCCCTTGCCGCCCGCTCCCAGGGCTGCGATTTCGGCCTTCAGGTTCTCGCCGCGCGGCCCACCCCCCGGCCTCTGCCTTACGCGGGGCTCGGCGGGGACTCCCCGGGGTCGCTCCCAGCGTTCGTAGCCAGGTCACCTTTTCAGCCCGTGCCCCGGTCTGCCTCACGCTTCCTCGCCTTCCCTCAGGCCTTTCCTTCTGGCAGATTCCTTGGCCTTCACCGGCTTTACTGCCGCGTGCGGGCGGCTCCTCGGTGTTTGGAGCGAGCCGGGCTCTGTGACCAGTCCGGCTGCTCCCGGTGACCCCGACCCTGGAACTCTCTCAGAAAATGCCCACAGCGGCGATGGTGCCCTGCGCGTCCCGAAAACGCACCCGGGCTCGGCCGAGTTGGGGAGGAAAGGACAGCCAGAGAAGGAAAGGTAAATTGGAACCGGGAAGGGAGACACAAACATAAACAGAAGTGTCTAAAAACAAGCAATGAAGCCAACGGTTCTACCCCCGCAGGACCCGAGGCCCTCGGCGAGCCTCGACGTCTCACCGCAAGCCTCCAGGAGAGCCGTGCCAACCACTTCCCGACCGAAGTGCGCAAAGGACCCGACTTCCCTGCGGAAGCGCGTGGTGTCCCTTCGCTCTGCCGACTGCAGTTCGCGCCAGCCCCCAGCTGTCCCCAAGCTTCTCTTGGTCCCGGACCTCACCTGCCCGCCACCCACCTGCAGACCCTGCCGGGGGAGTGGTTCCTGTGCAGACCAACCTGTGCACAGCACCACCGTCGCGTGGACACCACCACCCCATGCACACTCCGTGCACACCACCACTCCGTGCACACCACCACCCCATGCACACTCCGTGCACACCACCACTCCGTGCACACCACCACCCGTGCACACCACCACCCCATGCACACCACCACCCCATACACCACCACCGCGTTCACACCACCACCCCGTGCACGCCACCACCTTGTGCACACCACCACCCCGTGCACACCACCACCCCGTGCACACCACCACCCCATGCACACCACCACCCCGTGCACACCACCACCCCGTGCACACCACCACCACCAGCCCCCTCCTCCGGGACCTCGGGAAAGCCCCCGCCCCGCCCCCTGACTCATTTGCAGATTTGCGCCGGTGGCATTTTAGCCAGAATGAAGGTTCGGCGCGGGAGAAGGAGCCTGAGACACCTGCTGCCTGGTACGGGAGGGCGGTGCGCGCGAGCCGCCGGGCGCAGGTGCGCAGGTGGCGGGCGGGGCCGCGGGCCGCTCTCCCCCAGCCTGGGGCAGGGCCAGGGGCCGTAGCGAGGGGGCCGGCGGCCGGTCTAGTGAGGAGGGAACGAGACTCGTGTGCCACGACTCCTGCGTGGTCCCCGGACGGTCAACGTGGCCAGATTCTTAGCGATTCGGCCTCGGGGGTTTTGGAGGCTCGGCCCGCGGACTGCGCGGACCGGCGGGGGAGGTGCTAACCTCTACGCCCCTGAATCCCGTCGGTGGTGGGATCGTGGGGTGCAACTGTTGCCCCGGAACAGGAGTTTTTATCATTTTGGTCATAATTGCCCTGGGTGCCGGCCGGCACCGCGATTGGATGCTCGAGTCCAGTCCTGGACAGGGCGGTCTGCCCTCCTGCCCTCGCTCCCTCCCACGTGACCTTCGATGCAGGCCTGAGGTCCTCGGTTCATCCCTGGTCTGCCCACGCACGGGACGTCTACACCTGTAGACGCGCTTTCTTTCGGCCTCTTGCCGTTCTTAATCTGCCTTCGCTCGTCTTTATCTTCCTCTTCTCTTCGAATGGCCAGTGGACAGATGATCTGATGTTCAAGGGCTTTCCAACATCGAGAGAAGGGTCTGATATGGTTTGTACGTCAGTGCACAATTCACTAAGCTTTAAAAATTAACATTTGTAAATAGTCACACTATTTTCACAGTGTATTAAAAACATAAATTCAAAACTTAGATTTCCCTTACACACAAATATTTATAAAAACTCAGGCCTTATGTTAAATTGTTTAATCTTTAAATGTTGGACGCACCTTAGTCCTGCAGTGTTGTTGGAAAATGATGTAGTAAGGTAGCATTCTGCACAGCAGACTGTTCAAAAACTCTGTACAAAAACTCTGTTCCTGAGTTTTTGGGTGTATCAGCATCACCTCCGGGTCTTGTCAGGACAAGGGTTGCTGGGCCCCCATGCCTCAAGTTCTGGACTCACCGAGATGGGGCCTGAGAATTTGCACTTTTAGCAAGATCTCAGGTGATGATGATGCCGCAGATACAAAGACCATGCTTTGAGAGCCGTTGCCTCACCCTAAAACCCTTTCTAAAGTATGAAAACCTGGATTTATGTTTGAATCTTCAGCGTCTTTCTTATACTTTTTATTCCACAGGATACAGGTTTACTCACCCAGTCTACGGAGTGGGCTCTTCCTTCTTGGGCCAAGATTTACACACACTGTGGACAATTCCAAGCCTAGAACCTGAGATTGAGTGGACCCTGCAAGATGACTCTGTCTCCGTCCTGTACCCAGGACTTTGTCCATCCATCACGACATTTCCCAGGGGGTTGCTGTAGCCATCTGTGGGTCTAGTTTTTCTCATGTCAGCCTTTCCAAAAGCCTCATGATCTGAATGACATATTCTTGGTCATTGTTAGGATAAAACCCAAATTTCCACCTGCTTGTTTTGAGCTGGGCCTGGGCAGATTAAGGTGAATCTAAAGCCTTTAGTGATATTGACTTACAAACATTTTCTTTCTGACATTCAAGACCTGTAAAATTCATATAATTCTTGCACAACAAAGTATAGCGAAATACATTTTACAGAAAACTTAATGTATATTCATAAAGAAAGGTATTTTTGCGCCCCATAAACTCTGCAGTTCTGGGGATGTAGCTCAGTGGTAGAGCGCATGCTTTGCATGTATGAGGTCCTGGGTTCGATCCCCAGCATCTCCAGTCTCTTGCCGCTTGTGGCACGCCTTTTTAAAATGCTACATCTTGAACCAGACGTCTGTGGCTTTTAGCCCTGTTGACACTTTTGAGCAATTTAAACTGGAGGCAACTAAGTCAGGTTTCACTCTGGCTGGGAAGCTAAATAAGCTGCTGAAGAAAATACTCGACTTGCTCTGCCAAGGGCACAGACTGATGTTCTGTTCCACTTGAACAAGGAGCAGAGGCGAGGGTAAGGAGAGACTAAGCTGAGACGATGGACTGGTTATTTCCACTTCTGCAACTTTGCGTTGTCAGCAACTTTTTGAACTTTGTCATAAGGGCCTCTACCGTTCATAACCAAAGAAATCCTTTACGTCTCATTCTTTCTGTTTTAGAGGAGATCACATCTAAAGCCAGCCACTGACTAGGAAGTCCACCACGGGTATAAATGGGGTAAACACATGACTAATTTCTAATGAGTTGGTTGCTGGAAGCTGAGAATGTAACAAGGAGAAATTGTAAGCCAAGAACAGTCTTCAGGTACAAGAGGAAAGAGAGACTTGGTTAGAAATCCATGCAGAGAGCAAAGGGTTTTATTAGCTTCTCCTTGGTTCTTTTCGTAAACCAGAAAAAACTGCTATTACCAATTATCATCAGGGACATAGGCCAACAGTGTCCTCTAAAAACATAGGCTAAGAAAATTTGTTCTTGGAAATCATGTCAGTAACAATAGAGTAGCCTTATTATCTAACTGATGTGGCTTAAATGACTTTGGCTTTGACAAAAATTTTGCTATGACTTTGACATAGAAACTTAGACTCTATTTCCAACCACTTTCCAGAGTTTCAGTAAGGATTTTCAGGAACATCTTCTAAAATTTATTATAACTGCATAGTTTTCTTTATTACTTTTTTTAGAGAGAGAGAGCAAGCACATGCCAGTGGGGGCAGAGAAGCAGAAGGAGAGAGAGAGTCCTAAGCAGGCTCCACACTCAGCATGGGGCCTCATCCCACAACCCTGGGATCATGGCCTGAGCTGAACTCAAGAGTCGGTCGCTCAGCAGACCGAGCCACCCAGATGCCCCTCTAACTCTGTAGTTTTAAGAAAACAGGATGCGAGTCCAATTCTCAGGCCTGCCTGATGCTGCCACTTTATATACAGTCCTGCTTTGCTTTGATTCTATAAAACACTGTTTCGATTATATTATACTATATTATATTATTATATTTAAAACTTAAACTCGCCCCCCCTCCCTACCAAATCCTATAATGACGATGCCTCTTGCTTCGTTTGGCTAAAGTCTGTACTTCTGTTTGCATTTCCCCCATTGCCTGAGCAAGGATTAAGTTCATCTTTTATGTGTGAAGATTCAGCAATTGTAATTTATTTAACATTTTCTAATACAGAAGCGAAAAAATTGATATGGCGAGGCTAAGAAACAGAAACTGGTCTTTAAATAAAGTAAAAATTAATGTTCTTGAACTTTCTATAGGGAAAGCCTATTTAAGACACCAAAAAAAACCCTACATAAATAAAAATATTGATTCACTTGCCTGGTCATATTTAATATAAAGACACTTGTGGTTGCCATCCACAAGCCAAGGGGAAAGGCTTTGGAGAACGACCCAACCAACACCCGATTGCAGACTACTTTCCTCAAGAACTGTGAGAAAAAAAATTCCTGTTATTTAAGCCATCGTGTCTGTGGGGCTTTGTGACGGCAGCCCTAGAAAGCTGACACAATTCTAAATGCGCCCAGGAGGCAGTGCTATTGTTACTGTCTTCACACCCCAGGGATAAAAGGAGAGTGTACATTTGTTGGATATGTATTGGCATTCAGCATGCATTCCTACTTTCTTCTGGTTGACAGTCTTTACTGGAGGGCTTGGAAAGCTACAAAGGATATGTCCCATCCCCCCTCGCACCTAGGGATCTTGATACAAATGATATTAAAACAACTATTAGGCACACTGCTCTGAGGTTTACAAAACAGGATATTATCCTGCTCATTTTGGCCATTTTCTGCTGGCAAGCCAGACTGTGGACACATGCTTTCTCTGTAGCAATGTTACAAGCCCAGCCTCTGTAGAACAGGAGAGAGAGCGGTGACAGAGCCAATGCCATCGTCCACGTTCCAATGTGCAGTCACAGCTCCTGAGTTTGGGAAGGGTTCTAGACAAGGCGGTCTCCTAAGCTTAACCTCATGGTTCGCAGACATGGTGGCACGTCCACGAGCTCAGCAATGTTATCGCTAGCTTCCCTTGTAAAGCAGTTCTATAGATATGTGTATCCTTGTAATCAGGGGAAAGCACAAACACAGTCTTGTGGATATTTCTTGGACTCTTACTTGAAGGTCCAGTCTGAAGTCTGTCTCTCAATCACTTCTGCTGACTTTATACTAATCCAGTTTCCTGTTTTTAAATCCTTCCTGCTTAAGACATTTAGAGTGCTTCCTGTTTACTAAACTCAACTCTGAATTGTGCTTCAGGTTAAGAAATACCAAAATAAATACTGATAGTAATGGGCTATAACCTATTGGATACAATAACAACCTGTGAATCCGTACAAATAAATAAGTCAATGAAGAAGAAAGAAATCGTCTTCTTCTTACACTAAGAAGTCAAATTATAAATATAGAAAGAATGACGGGTTTAGAAAATCACCATTTGGAAATCATTACATTAATCATTGATTTAGGCAAGAATCATCGAGTGATAAATTAAATAGGTAAAAGTTGAATGAGAACAGTACCTTTACATAGTCTCAAAGCATGTCCTCAAAAGATACTTCTTAATTGCAAAAAAAAAAAAAAAAAAAAAAAAGGAAAGTAGTTACGGAGAAATCTGGAAGACATCATCATAAGCAAGTGACCAGCATTAACATCAGCAAGAACGGGACAATATGGGACAGTTGACATTCTATGTCCACTGATGTGATGCACTGAAAAAGACACAACATCAGTTGTATTCCTGCCCAAAATACAGAGCCTAAATTAATTGTGAAGAGGCCGCAGACTAACCCAAATTATGCAGTATGTTACAACATAATTGCTCTGTACTCTTCGAAAATGGCCATGTCAGAAAAAGAAAGCCCACAGGTTAAAGATGAAAGAGAACGACAAACGAGTTCAGTACATAATCAAAGATTTTTGCTAAAAAGGGCATCGTGGGGGGAGGAGGACAGACATCCGCAACATGTCAGAGTTGGACCCTCCTTCCCCCAACAAGCGCACTATTCAGCAACAAGTCATTAATCTCTTCCCGAGAAATCAGGAACTATTGGAAAGGCTCCCGCACGCAGGACTGTAAACCAGGTTAGAGCTCCAGACAGTAGATTTGAGATTGAGATTAGAGATGATTTCAGAATAAAAAATTGGAGTAAATGGCCAAAACAAAAAAGCTTTGCAGGCCCCGCTGGGAGTCGAACCCAGGATCTCCTGTTTACGAGACAGGCGCTTTAGCCAACTAAGCCACAGAGCCAGCTGCGCGGCGGGCGGAGGGACTTTGGTGATCAAATCGCGGTGCATTAGGGGGAAAGCCACTTCCGCCGGGTTCCCGCGCTCGCCCTAGCGGAGGAGGTCGCGCTCGCATGGGCGGGGGCTCGCGCGGGACACCCGGGAGCTCGGACTGGAACCGGCACGACAGCACGCATGCGCGCACCCTCCCCGTGCCGGGGAAAAAGCCTGGACCGGCCTCGCGGCGGGAAAGGCGGGAGCCGAGCGGGGTGTTGTGCGCGGGAAGGGGCTCGTCCGCGTGACGTCACACCGATAGCGGTCTTCGGGAACCTTCCGGTGAGAGGCCGGGTGAGGGGCCCGCTCCTCCCGCGAAGCAGGTGGGTGCGGCTTCCATCCCGGCGCGCAGAGGACCGCGCGCTGCGCTCGGACAACCGAGCCGAACCGAAACCAGCCGGGCGCCTAAAGGTTCCGGGCGGCTGTGCCCGAGCAAGTAGCAGACGGAGCAAGGCGGCTGCTCCGGGGTCGCCGCCCCGTCCCGCCCCGCCCGGTGCCGCAGCCCCGCAGCCCCGCCCTCGCGGGCCCGAGCCCACCAGCGCCCCGCCGGCCGCGGCAGGTGCACAGGGGGAAGCGAAGCTTGCGGCGGCGGCGGAGGAAATTCCTCTTCGCTTTGGTGTTTCCAGAGGCTGCCCTTCTGTACTTTCCTCGTGGACTCTCGGCCCGTGGCGGCTAAGCAAGCATCAGCTGACTGTGTAAATAAACATCACACAACCAAGCATTCATTCTTAAACCGTCAAGGACTGCACCCAGGTTTTCTGCCTTTAATTAGAAGAAAGTGCTACCAGGGAGGGGAGTGACGTCGCCGGTTTAGAAGGTGACGCTGCGCGCCCGCCCGGCTCCCGCTGCCCGGTTAAAATGCAAGACCGAGGACTCCTGAATTCTGTATCCATCCAAGCAAGGCTAGAAGGAATTCTGCATGAGGAGGCCCTCGAATCGCAAAGTCGTTTTAAATTCCTTTCTTGAATCAAATGTTCTGGCCTTGCCATTTTCTATTCCACTCACAGTGTTTTGGTAGAGAGTGTAAACACATGTCTGCGAACCAGATGATCACTTTTAAACTTAGTCTGTTAGCAAACTTCTGTGGCTAGGACGGTGTTTACTGTATATTCCAGGTACTGTGGGTTTACTGAGTGTGGAAACCAGCACCCCAAGTCATAATTGGGCCAGGGACCCGGGCATTTCTGAATTCTAATTAGCTGCATTGCTTATGATAAGGACTGAATAAATTTCAGTCACAAAAGTGCAATTGGGGGGCAGCTGGGTGCCTCAGTCGTTGAGCATCAGAGTCTTGATTTAGGCTCAGGTCATGATCCAGGGTCGTGGGTTTGAGCCCCCTCCGCCCCCTCCCCCCCACATGAGCTCCGTGCTGAGCGTGGAACCTGCTTAGGATCCTCTCTCTTTCTCTCTCTCTCTCCCTCTGCCCCTTCCCTGTTTGTGCCCCCCTTTAAAATAAAAAAATAAAAAAATAATTTTAAAAAAGTTCAATTGGAATGTCAACATTTTCAGTGAAGTATGGCCGACAAGAGTTGTACTACTGAGAACCTAGCATGTGTCAGGTGCTGAAATGACTTCTGTGGATACAACTAGGTACAAGATGGCCACAGATGGTAGGAAACGAAAGGAGAAATGTTACTGAACATTGTAAGTGTTACAATAAAAGAAATACAAGATAACAGATGAACGCCTAACAGGGCCGGCAACATAGTTAAGTACATAGTACTCCCTATGTACATGGCTCAGTACATTTTCTTGGTCATTGCTCTTTTTTAGATTTTTCTTCTAGAAAAAAAAATATGTGTGTGTATAAATGATACAGGTAGCACTTAAAGACATCTGTAATACTTTCAAGTTAATCCCAGGCATTTAACCAAAATAGGAATCTGTGCTGAGGTGCAATGAAATAAACCTGACCAAGGTCCAGTGGTGGGAAGGTCTGGAAGGCACTTTAAATAAAATTATCATGAAAGCAAAAAGAGGCAGAAGCCGGGGAACCTATTCCAGCGAGGGTCTCCCAGAAGTAGACTTGCACAGGGAAAGGACTGTGAGTGAACTGAAAGAGCAAACACCATGAGACTATGGGCCAATTTGATGTAAAATCGCTTGACTAACGTTAGACGCAAAATAGCTACATAAGGGAGCACGGATACTGGAGCCTGGAGATTTTTCGTGATTGCAGTGATTTCTCATGACCCTCTGAGTGCTTTCTCTGTTGAGAAGAGGGTGAGTTGATGTACCACTAGCTAACAGGTGTTATCAGTGGAACTACGTCCCCCTAAACATCCATATGTTGACATTCTAACCCCCAGGCCTGCAGAATGGGATATAACTAGTGAAGATAAAGTCACCCTGGAGTAGGGTGGGGCTCTCTGATATATTATATATGTACTATGGATCCATATATACCCCTGTCCTTGTACAAGGGGAGATTTGGAGGCGGACATGCACACGTGTGAACATGAACACCAGCATCTGGGTGATGCATCCACAAGACAAAGAAGATTCCAGCAAACCACTAAACGCTGGGGGTGGGGGGAGCATAGAGCAGGAGAAACGACCCCGCCTGCACCTTGATCTTGGATGTGTAGCCTCTAGAACTGCCAGGTAATAGACTTCTATTGTTTCAGCCACATAGTTTGTGTTATTTGGTTATGGCTGTCCTAGGCATCCTCCTCTGAGGAAGAACTAAGTTTTTTCCTGTGTTTTGCCCCAAACTTAACTGAAATAAATTTATTTTAAAAGGGAACTACTGAATAAGGGGGAATGGGAGGAAAGTGCAAGAGGTTCCTATGTCCTAACTAAAAAGCTGGACAAAAATTCAAGTTCAAAAGCAAAAAGAAAAGGAAAGTAAAAAAGGAAGGAGAAAGGAAGGAAAGAAGCAAGGAAGAGGAAGGGAGGGAAGGAATAAAGGAAGGAAGGGAGGAAGGAAGGGAAGGAGGGAAGTAGGCGGGGAAGGAAGGAAGGAAGGAAGGAAAGAAGGAAGGAAAGAGGGAGGGAAGGAAGGGAAGAGGGAGGGAGGAAGAGGGAGGAATGAGAGAGGGAATGAAGGGAGGGAGGGAGGAAGGGAAGGGAGGGAGGAGGGAGGGATAGAGGAAAGGAGAAAGGAAGGAAAATGAAAGGAAAGAAGGAAGGAAGGAGGAGGAAGGAGGGAAAGGGTGGGAGGAAGGTAGGGAGGGGAGGAAAGAAGGAGGGAGGGAGGGAGGGAGAGAGAAAGAAAGGAAGGCAGTCAGGCAAGCACAAACAGAAATATATGTCTGATCAGTGATCAGGTCCAAAGTTCCAGAAAACAACCAGAGGTGGGGAGACATGGAAAGAAATATGGGGCGCTCAGAATTGGAACCCCTGATGTGTTGGGAAGGGGACAGCTTCAGCCTGGGAAGGAAAAGTTAAGAACAGGGGTACCATGGAGGCTTGGGGGAGAAGGATCAAATGGGGGTAACCAGGTAAGGGGCCATTACAAGGGGAGCAAAAGCAAAGACTGAGTGAGGAGCACACAGAGGCCAGAGCCTCCAAGGGGGGTTGAGGGGGGAGGCGAAAGAGCGGGGAATGTGGGCAGCATGGGTGAGTGAGATCTGGGACGGAGGTGGCGGGCAATCCGCACCAGGATACGTGGGGGTGCAGGAAAAGGCACTTTGAAGAAGACAGGAGAGGTGCAGGCAGTGCAGAGGGCAGAGTGGGCTGTTAGGGGGTCAGTACAACAGGCTTCTAGTGTAAGGTGTAGACTGCAAGGGTCCACATGGAGAGAGGAAGGGAAACGAAAAGGTAGGGGTCCATCATTTTCCTAGAAAAAGAAAGATTTGGATAATGAGTTTATGCGGTCTATTGTGACATTCTCTGTATTAATATCTTAAATATCTCATAATTAATTTTAATAACAGAATGTTTTGCATAAACTTGCACATGATCACATTAGAAGAAGAATATGGAAGTAGAGCTGGAGGCCAGCGCACCTGCAAACTCCGAGCATGAGCCTGGTTGCTTTACACGTAGTAGAGCCTCTTCCATAATCAAGTGTTGCTGCCATTTCTAGACTTCCAAGTCTATGAATCCAATGCCCGAGGAAAGTAGCAAAGGGTAGAGAAATGGTCTTTGTCCCTAAGTGGCTCCATTTAGATACAAAACAATGTATCGGTGGGCCACCATACTGTGGCTTTCCTAGAACACACGCCGTTCTTCCTCAAAGTGATTCCTATTTCTTCACAAAGGTAGGGATCATTGCTTCCCTGGAGAATTGGCAGACTTTTGTTAGATAAAATTTTACACAAGAGAATGCCAGGACCTAAGAACAAAGTGTGACAGTTTAATTTTATGTGTCAACTCGGCTAGGCTGTGGTGCCCGGCTGTCCGGTCAGAACCCAGTCTCGTTGTGGCTGTGAACATGTTTTTTTTAGACGCGATTAACATTTATATTAGTAGACCTTGAGTAAAGCAGATTACCCTCCATAAGGTGGGTAGGCTTCATCCAAACACCTGATGGCCTTAAGAGTAGTTCCCCCAAGGAGGACACATTCAGCTTCTGGATTGCCTCTGCACTCAAGACTTCCCCATCAGCTCTTGCCAGACTTTTCAGCCTGCCCTGCAGACTTTGGACTTGCCGGCTCCCACAGCTGAGTGAGCCAGTTCCTTAAAATAAGTGTCTCCCTCTCTCTGTCTCTGTCTCTGTCTCTCTGTCTCTACACACACACACACACACACACACACAGCACTGGTATATTTCTCTGGAGAACAGGGACTAGCTCACCAAGTAAGAAGATGTTCAATTGCTAAGAGAAAACACCTGTACAGCTCCCAGGAGACCAGCAAGACCTTCGGGCTCAAGGAACTCCTAGCTGTTAAACCTGACCCCAGGCTGAGTGTTTAAGCTCTCCCAGATTTGCTGCATTCTGCTGACATCCTGGTGCCCAGAATGCAGTCTGGTTCTATGTAAATGTCTGCATGAGAAGTGCAGTTGGCTTGTCTCCTCATCTGGTGTGTCCTCTCTTCATACCTGAAGACCCAATACAGGCAGGAAAGAAAAGAGATTAGCCTTCTGTGCTATCTACATACCTGGACATACCTTATTTTCAATTACCAAGAGGCCCATGGTCACAATTTAAGATTAAACTGTGTGAGGATCGCCCAGTACTCCCATGCAGGTCGGCTATGTCTCATTCTCCTTGAAATGAAAAGGATAAGGTGTATTTCTTTTTCATGAAACGACCTAGGTTCGCCTCTAATTTTCTCTAGCCACAAGACTGTAGAAACTGCTAAATGGAGTCAAACTCAGTGTGGGCTCAGAGAAATTTCATTGTTCCTAAATAAAAGGAGTCCTTAGCCTTTTCAATGCAAATCGCATTTTCCCCAGATGTCAGCTCTGCTCCTTTCTGTGTTCTTAGAAAATAGCTGCATTGCTTTCTATCTTTGCTCCTCTTAATATTCTTTGGGGAAAAAAAACTACAAAAAAATGAGATCTGGCTTTATGTGATTAAAATAGTCATCTCTTGAAATATTGTTAAAGACATTATTATCTTCCTATCAGGGAGCCAGACTCACATGACACATTAAAACAAGCCCTCCATGGGGCGCCTGGGTGGCGCAGTCGGTGAAGCGTCCGACTTCAGCCAGGTCACGATCTCGCGCTCCGTGAGTTCGAGCCCCGCGTCGGGCTCTGTGCTGACTGCTCAGAGCCTGGAGCCTGCGTCCGATTCTGTGTCTCCCTCTCTCTCTGCCCCTCCCCCGTTCATGCTCTGCCTCTCTCTGTCCCAAAAATAAAAATAAACGTTGAAAAAAAAAAAAAAAACAAGCCCTCCTTTATGAAGACATAGCCCCAAGTTACCAATATCAACCCCCGCATTCCAGGAGTAATTTTATTTCAGGAAACTTGTAAGTCTATATCAGAGTCTCTTAGATCACGGAGAGATACCTCCAAATTTAAATCTGGGGAAGGAGATTTTAGGGCATATGTCTTCTGTCCCAGATGGCCCTCAATGATTAGATGATCTCCTTTCTTCCCAATGACCAGCTTTGCAAACTAGGGACCTCAGGGGGAGAGAGGGGGAGAGGGGAGAGACAGAGAGAGAGGTGGAGGGGGGAAGAGGGAAAGAAGGAGAAAAAAAGGGAAGAAAGAGAGGGAGAGAGGAGAGAGAGAGGAGGGGAGAGGGAGAGAGTGACAGAGATGTGTGGAAGAGGGAGACAAAGGGAGGGGGAGAGAGAGGGAAGGAGGGTGGGGGAGAGGGGGAGAGAGCCCTCTTCTCTCTACTGAATGGAACTGAACGTGGAGAACTTAAGTTCCATCCGATTGGTGGCCTCCAGCTGCCCCTGACGTGGCCAGCCTGGGGACTGCTCAGATATCTGCGACAATCTGAGTGGCCAGTGGCGTCTCTAGATTAGTTTAGCCTAACTGAGAAAGGAAAAAACCTGCAGACGACCTGCCTTACCCTCATCCCACCTTTGAGGGCATTTGGAGAGAATTTCAGTAGACACCATTGGAGTCAGGGGGCCAGCCGTGGTGACAGATGGGGATATTAAGGTCTGACATAAAGGATGCTGGCCACGGTCACAGTTTAGGCCGGGCTCCTGCACCTGCTAGGAATCTGGGACGTTCAGGGTCGCGTCTGCGGTCCCTGGGACTCTAGGGAGGCCTGCCTGGGGGTGGGGGGAGCGAAGCGACAGAAAACCGTCCCCTAAACCCCCTGCTGGCAGAGGTGACAGAGGGCCCCAGGTGGAGAGGTGGAGGCTGAGGCACGAGGGACAGGACGCCGCGTTCGGAGACCCGGCAGACCCGGCGGTGGACGGTCCTCACCCGCAGGCGCCGCGTCTACGGGCATAGATTCTCCGGGTTGAGTCTGCAACCTGCACACCCGGTCCGCGCAGAGCACACTCGGACCCAGCCCTCCCGGGGTCGCACCCGGGGGCGAGAGGTCGGGCTGGGGAGGAGGGGGGAGGGCCTCCCACGCGCGTCCGCACCCCCACCCCGGGGAGGGAACCCCTCTCCCTGTCGCGCGTCCGCAAACCCCCACCCCGGGGAGGGACACCCCTCCCCGTCGCGCGTCCGCACCCCACCCCCACCCCGGGGAGCCTCTGGCGGCCACGGCCTGGAAACTCAGCGAAGATACGGATTCATCCGCAAACCTTCTGGTGCAGACTTTGCACGGACAAACGTCACCAAGTCACCAAGGCTTTCTTCCTGCATGGGCGGGGGAGGGAGGGGGGAGCCGCTCCTGATTCGCTTTGTGGGCAAGCGCGGCCAGGCACGCAGTGGAGACGGTGGAGGGGTTCCGTGGGCAGCCCCGCACACCGCTGCCGCGGGGGATGGGAGGGGGGTAAGGTTAATCGGCTTCTGCGGGGATGGACCCGGGCCGGAAGCAAGAAGGAAGCCGTGTCCCCTGCGAGGGGACAAAAGGCTGGAGATGCTGGGGATCGAACCCGGGACCTCATGCATGCTAAGCATGCGCTCTACCACTGAGCTACATCCCCACCGCGAAGGAGCCGGCTTTTCCAAACTGTCTTCACAGAACGATACAAATTTACCCCCTTCACACTCTACATGCGTCTGTGGTTCGGGGAACTCGGGTTTCCATCTCTGTCTACGGGAACCCACTGCCCAGGAACCCTGACCTGCAAGCCGTCCCCGCAGTAACCGCGGGGACACGCGTATGGGGAACCTGTAAGAAACACGCTCCCACAGCTTCCCCCCGTCGGTGCCTCGCTCTTCCCTCTGGAGGCACGTGGGCCAAAGGACAGGTGCTTCAGGGAAGGAGAAACCGCTTTGCCAACGGGACCCTCCAAACTGCCCCCAATTCTCCCCCCGCTTCTGCACCCCGCCCCTGGGCTCCAGAAACAGCCCTGCACCTCATTCCCGGGCTTCAGAAACTGCTCTGCACCCCGTCCGGGCTTCAGAAACCTCACTGCACCCCATTCCCGGGCTTCAGAAACAGCCCTGCACCCCATTCTCAGGCTTCAGAAACCTCCCTGCACCCCGTCCCCAGGGTCCAGGAACCGCCCTGCACCCCATTCCTGGGCTTCAGAAAGCGCTCTGCATCCTGTCCCAGGCTTCAGAAACCTCCCTGCACCCCATCCCCGGGCTCCAAAACCGCCCTGCACCCCATCCCGGGATCCAGAAACCGTCCTGCACGTCGTCCCCGGGCTCCAGGAACCTCCCTGCACCCCGTCCTGGGCTCCAGATCGCCCTGCACCCCATTCCGGGATCCAGAAATCGCTCTGCACCCTGTCCCTGGGCTCCAGAAACCGCCCTGCATCCCATTCCCCGGATGCAGAAACAGCCTTGCACCCCATCCCAGGATCCAGAAATCTCCCCGCACCCCGTCCCCGGGCTCCAGCAATCGCCCTGTACCCCATTCCCGGGATGCAGAAACAGCCCCCCCACCTTTCCTTAGAAAACCGGGGCCGGTGGAGGGAACTCTGTCACAAGAACGATCTGCTTCCTCTCCCCTCGACTTGGGGAGCCAAAGGGCGGAGATATAGAGTGCTGCCCTCGGCTCATGGCCCCCATTTTATCCAAAGAATGCAACCCAAATTCGGAGACTGGGAGTTCTGCGTCTTTGAAACAAAGGGCCTGGAAGGAGGTGAGAGAGGCGATACCGTGGAGGGCTTCCGTGGGGCTTTATTTGCTACACAGACGTGGTTCTCGGCCATCGGGGCCCCTTTCTCACCAAGGGTTGCGAGCCGAGGCTTGGCGCCCGAGTGCGCGCACCCGGTGACCCAAGAGCAAATCTGGAAGGACGGAGGTGACGCGGGGAGAAAGGAGCGCAGAGCTGAGGCTGCCGCGCTCAGAGGCGCGGACGTGTGAGCGGCTCGGAGGGGCCGGCAGCGCGCTGCTAGACCCCTGGCCCGCGCCCCGCGCCCTTCCTCCCGGCTGGGGGAGCCCCCGGCCCGCGCCCCACACCCCACACCCTTCCTCCCCGCTGGGGGGTGCCTAGCGTGTGTTCCCGCACTGAGGGTGGTGGGCCCACACAGTCTGCGCAAAACTGAGTCGTCTCGAGTTCAATGGCCCTTCCCTTCCCCGGGGCCAGTGATGGTTTTCAAGGAAGGTACCGGACCCTCTGGTGGACACACACACTAGCCAGTCCGCAAAAAGACCAGTTTTCTCAGGATAAAAAGAGAAACACGAGAGGGCAATCACGCGTCTTCGTTTAGCCTTGCAACTCGATTTTCCGGGAGTGTGGTTCCTGATAATAGTCTGCTATCTTAAAGGAAAGGATAAAAATTATTTTTTTGTGAGCAATTATCATTTACTAAAGAGAAAATGTGTTTAAGGCCTGCGGTGACTATTAGTTATCTACTGTGTAACCTGGAGGTAGGCATCATTGCGCGCCTTCCTGAAGGTTGGCTAAGACACTGCTATCCCTAATCCTACAGTACCTGGCCCAAGTAATATCTGAGTCATTTTTTTTTTAAAGAGTGAATGAGTGAATGGATAGACAGATGGATGCTTGCATAAATAAACCAACAGAATATTTCAGTGGCCACTTAGGAGATTTCAAATGAGAGAAATCATGAAATTTGCGTTCAGTCCCCTCAATTCCAACAGAGAAATGGAAAATGTATAAAATGTACCAGTTATCAAAGCCAACCCAAGAAGTTACAGAAAATCTGATTCAACATACAGCCATTTAAAAAGCTGAATCGAGAGTTTGAGCAACATTTCCATAAAATATATTTTCTAGTCTGATATTATTTTATTGGCACGGGATATGAAATCTGAAAGGAAATGATAACCTCTGTTATACAAAATATTCCAGCAAACAGAAAAGCTTTATAAGTTATTCTAGGAGAGAAGTATAATATTGCCACCAAAACTCAATGGAGAAAACTTAAGAAAGAAAAATTACAGGACAATTTCACTAACAAACACAGAGGCAAAAACATAAATAAAAACCCCAGCCAACAGACTTCCAGACTTCCAGTGTCTGATTCCATAGGTAAGGACTTTGGAAGTTACCACTCCATCCTACTAACCAGTAAAAAGCAAAACAGGCTGAAAAATCAGCAACTACTGCCCCCGAGTTTGGAAAGACAGATGGTAAGTACAGGGAGTAAACACACTCTGGACTTTTATCCAACACGGTACTGGAAGTCCTAGCTCCTGCAGTCAGGCAAGAAGAGGAAATAAAAGGCATCAGGGGCCCTGGGTGACTCGGTGGGCTGAATGACTCTTGATTTCTGCCCGGGTCATGATCTCACAGTCGTGAGACCGAGCCCCACGCCAGGCTCCAGGCTGACAGCGCAGAGCCTGCTGGGATTTTCTCTGCCCCTCCCCCACCTGTGCTCGCTCATGCTCTCTCTCTAAATAAATAAATAAACATAAAAAAATAAAAGAGAAATAAAAGGCATACAAATTGGAAAAGAAGAAGTAAAACACTCACTATTTGCAGGTGACATGACACTATGTATAGAAAACCCTAAAGACACCACCAAAATCTAGGAAAACTAATAAATAAGTCAGTAAACTTGCAGCATATAAAATCAATGTACAAGAATCAGTCATGTTTCTAATAACAAACGATCTGAGAGAAATTAACAATCCCATTAAAAAAATTTTTTTTACATTTATTTATTTTTGAGAGACAGAGCACAAGTGGGGAGGGGCAGAGAGAGAAGGAGACAGAATCCGAAGCAGGCTCCAGGCTCTGAGGTGTCAGCACAGAGCCCCACCCCACGCGGGCTCAAGAGAGCCCCACGGGGCTCGAACTCACAAACCATGAGACCATGACCTGAGCCGAAGTTGGACGCTCAACCAACTGAGCCACACAGGTGCCCCAACAATCCCATTTTAAAGAAGATGTGGTATATATAAACAATAGAATATTACTCAGCCATAAAAAAGGATGAAATCTTGTCATTTACAACAACATAGATGGAGCTAGAGAGTATTATGCTAAGTGAAATAAGTCAAAGAAAGACAAATGCCATATGATTTCACTCATATGGAATGTAAGAAACAAATGAGCAAAGGGAAAAAAGAGAGAGAGGCAAACCAAGAAACAGACTCTTAACTACAGAGAACACACTGGTGGTCAGCAGAGGGAAGGTGGGGGGAAGGTTGAACTAGGTGATGGGGATTAAGGAGGGCACTTGTGATGAGCACCGGGTGATGTATGGAAGTGTTGAATCACTAAATTGTACTCCTGAAACTAATATTACACTGTATATTAACTAACTGGAATTTAAATAAAAACTTAAAAAAATTTTTTTACATGAAAAAAGAAACAAAACAATCCTACTTATAGCTGTATTGAAAAGAATAAAATACCTAGGAATAAACATAACCAAGGAAGAAAAGATCTATATACTAAAAACTATAAGACATTGATGAAAGTAATTGAAGAAGACATTAAGAAAATGGAAAGATATATATCCATGTACATGGATTAGAAGAATTAATGTTGTTAAAATGTACCCATACTACCCAAAGCAATTTACAGGTTCAATGTAATCCCTATCAAAATCCCAATGACATTTTTTATAGTAAAAGAAAAAAAATCCTAAAATTTGTATGGAATCACAAAAGAAATGGAAGAGCCAAACAATCCCAGAAAGAACAGAGCTGGAAGTTTCACACTTCCTGGCTTTAAACCGTACCACAAGGCTGTAGGAACCAACAGTATGATACTGTCGTGAAAACAGACACATAGATCAATGGAACAAAATAGCTCAGAAATAAGCCCTTGCGTATATGGCCAATGAATTATGACAAAGGACCCAAGAATATACAATAGGGAAAGGATAGTCTCTTCAGTCAATGGTGCTGGGAAAACTGGACAGACACATGCAAAATGAACCTGGACCCCCATCGTACTGTATACACAAAAATTAACTCAAAGTGGGTTACACACTTAAGTATAAGACCTAAACCATAAAACTCCTAGAAGAAAACACACAGGGTAAGCTCCTTGACACTGGTCTCAACAATGATTTTTTGGATTTGACAGCAAAAGCAGAGACATAAAAACAAAAATACAGAAGCAGGACGACATCAAACTAAAAAGCTTCTGCACAACAGAGAAAATCATTAACAAATGAAAAGATAACCTATAAAATAAGCAAAAATATTTGCAAATCATATATCTGGTTAGTTATCCGATAAGGGTTTACTATCCAAAATATATAAAGAACTCATACAACTCAATAGCAAAATCGAACAATCCAATTTAAAAATGAGCAGAGGAACTGAATAGACACTTTTCCAAAGAAGACCTACAAATGGCCAACAGGTACATGAAAAAGTGTTCAACGGCACTCATCATCAGAGAAATGCAAATAAATACAATAAGATATCACCTCACACCTGTTCCAATGGCTATTGGCAAAAAGGGCTGTAGGCAAGGATGTGGAGAAAAGTGGACCCGTCTACACTGTTGGTGGGAATTTGAGCAGCCACCACTAAAAATATAGAGCTCCTCAAAAATTAGAAACAGAGCTACTATATGATCCAGCAACTCTACTTCCGCGTGTGTATGTCTGTGATATTGTGCTTTATAATAAGAGAAAATTTGTATTTGGTTTTCATCCTGTTGCTGGCACACAGCTCCTAAAACCCACAGAATTTCCTAGGTCGTTCGAGCGGCAAAGATGTGTTTTGTTATGTTAATAGTGACGGCTTCTGCCATTGGGGGCTGGGTGCCAGGAGAACCAGCCCTGCGGCAACGAAGGTTGGAACTTCTAGCCCCACCTCTCTAACTTTCAGGAAGGGGAGATGGGCTGAAGGTCAAATCAACTACCAATGGGCAACGATTTTATCGATCATGCCTGCGTAGTCGTGCCTAAGCACGGAGATTTCTCTGCACCGAAACCCTAAAGAACAGGATTTGGAACAAAGCTTCTGGGTTGGTGATCACGTAGAGACTGGGGGTGAGTGGCACACTTGGAGGGCAGAGAAACTCCATGCCCTTTCCCTAAGCAGTTCTTCCATCTGGCTGTTCTGAGTTATACCCTTTTAATCCAGTAAGTAAACTGTTTCTCTGAGCAGTGTGATCTGTTCTGGGAAATTAATCAAACCCAAGGAGGGAGGGTCATGGAAACCTCTGATTTATAGTCAGTCAGTGAGAAGTACAGGTGGTGTCCTGGACTTGTGACTGGTGTCTGAAGCAGAGGAGGGGAGAGGAGAGGCAGTTCTGTCGGACGGAGCCCTTAACCTATGGGATCCAATTCTATCTCCAGGTAGATAGCGTCAGAATACAGCTGAACGCTAGGACACTCAGCTGACACACAGAGCATTGCTTATGGGTGTGGGGAAATTCCCTGCACACACACACTGGAATTTGGCTATTAGAATCACCTTTTAGTATTCAAAAGAAATTAAGATAGATATCGAAGAGATATCTATTCACCCATGTTCACTGCATCATTAATTGCAATAGTAATACATGGAAACAATCTAAGTGTCCACCAACAAATGAATGGGTAAAGAAGATGTGGCATATATATTCAGTGCAGTATTATCCAGCCACGAGAAAGAAAATTCTACCATTTGTGACAACATTGGTGGACCTTCAGGGCATTATGTTACATGAAATAAGCCAGACAGAGAAGATAAATATGGCAAGGTGTCACTTCTATGTGGAATCAGGGTGGGTGAAAGTCAAACTCATAAAAAACAGGGCAGAAAAGTGGTTGTCAGGGGCTGGAAAATGGGGGAAATAAAGAAGTTGGTCTGTCACCTTAACATGACTTCTGCCCCAGTTCCATGCGGAAGTCCCCATTGTGAAAGCCCCTTCATGAATATGGATGCACTCTTAGGCTAAAACTTCCCAGTTTTATTTTTGAGGAGACACTGCTTTGAGAAATATCCCTGGTGTTCTCCTTTATTTCTTGCAAATAAAACCCTTCCTTTTCCTACTCTGGCTTGGTTGTGTCTTTTGGCTGATGCCCCCCCTCCCCTGAGATAAACCCAGTGTCAGGTAACAGTGAGTCTGATGTGTTCCCCTCCCCACCCCCAACAACACCAAGCAATTCTCCAATTATCAGCGGACACTGACTGGGTGTCCTACAAATTTAATTCAGATCTGACCCTATGTACCTGGAGACACTATCAGATTCCATAGGTTAAGGGCTCAGTCCCACCAGACGGCCCCTGGGTGGCTCAGTTGGTTGAGCGTCCGACTCTTGGTTTCGGCTCAGGTCATGATCTCACAGGTTTGTGGGATTGAGCCCCTCATCAGGCTCTGTGCTGACAGTTTGGGATTCTCGCTGTCTCTCTTCCCACCCCTCCCCCACTTGCACACACACACTCCCCCTCTCAAAATAAATAAATAAACATTAAAAAAAAAAGATGGCCCCAATTCAGATGCCAATCACAAGTCCAGGGTGTTACCTGTGTTTCTGACTGACTGGATATAAACTGGAGGTTCACACAATTGCCTCCTCAGATTCAATTAACTTGCTGAAGTAGCTCACAGAACTCTACTTACCAGGTTAGTACTTGATGTCAGGTTATCTACTTGACCAAGTCCTTATAAAAGATATAATAAAAGATGCAGGTAAACAGCCAGATGAAAAGACACACAGGGCAAGGTCTGGAAGGGTCCTGAGCATGGGAGCATCCGTCCCCATGGAAGTGGGTGCATCCCCCCCCCCAGCATGTGGATGCTTCACCAAGACGGACAGTCATCAAATCTTGTTGTTCAATAGTTTTTATAGTGGTTAGTCTTCAGACCTTGTCTTCCCAGAGGCCAGTGGTTGAGGCTGAACATTGCAACACTGTAACCACTCAGTTGCTCTGGGACCAGCGAATCCAAGGCCATGGAGGGGTCCCTTTCTAACCTACCACATTAGCATAAATTCAGGTGTGCTTAAAAGGGGCTCCTTATGGGTAACAAAAGACATTCCTATCATTTGGGAGAGTGCAAGCGTTTTAGAAGCTCTATGCTAGGAACCTGGGACAAAAACGGAAGATATTTCTTGTTGTGCCACAAGGAAAAATAGCAATTATTAAGACAGGGAAAGCAAATGACTAGGGGACAATATTGGGATCACCAGGCAGTAGTGTCTACCCATTTAATATTTGTTTCTGTGAACTTAAAATGACTCCCATGAGCATGGTTAGGTGTTTTTCTTTGGAAAATTTTGGCTTCCCAGGCATTGGCATGGTTAGTTTTAACCTCGATTAAGGACCTTGCTAACAAAGCCCAGTGCAAGGAGGGAAGGGAAGTTGATCTGTGGGTGTTTAGGAGTTTGAAGAATGGCTGGAGATGCATACTAGAGTGAATGAGCAGGGAGGTAGCATATGGTTTTGAGAGGTAATAGAGAGTAGCACTGGGAGTCCTGGGTGATTGATTAGATACGTGTGGGCAAAACAGGGCACGGCACCCATGGGGCAGCTAAGTGGAGATGTGCTAGACTAAAGATATATTTTGAGAAGTGTCAGCTTACTGAGGGCGTTAGAGCCATCTAGTACACAAGAATGCTTAGGAAGGATGTGTAGTGTAGGAAGAAAGATCATCTAGGTCCAACCTTCGCCAAAATATGTCCATTAGATTTAGAGACAAAGGCCTCATTCGTGACTCTGGTAACCAATTCACTGGAGTTCTAGGGGTCAAGGCCATATTTGAGGGCTGAGAAGGGGGAGTGAGATGAGGGATAGAGACAGGGTGCAAAGACTGGCAATTCAAGAAATAGAGCTGGCGTCCAGAGAAGAGGAAGAGTGGGGACCATAAGAGAACATGCAGCTAGGGGAGAAACTTGAGCCATTCTATTTTATTTTTTTAAATTTTTTTTAATGTTTATTTATTTTTGAGACAGAGAGAGAGACAGAGCATGAACAGGGGAGGGTCAGAGAGAGGGAGACACAGAATCTGAAACAGGCTCCAGGCTCTGAGCTGTCAGCACAGAGCCCGACACGGGGCTCGAACTCACGGACCGTGAGATAATGACCTGAGCCCAAGTCGGACGCTTAACCGACCAAGCCACCCAGGCACCCCGAGCCATTTTAGATAATAATGAGAAGAAGCCAGTGGAGAGGGAGAGATGTAAGAAAAAAGAAAGAGCGATTGACAGAACAGGGTCCCTGCAAACGCAGGACACGATGGCTTGAACAGTTGGAGGACTAGACCTGGGGGGGTTCAGTTCTTGCCACTAAAAGTGCAGTATGGAGACCAGTGACATTTGATAGGGTTTGGGGGTAATGGTGGGTTCTGGAGCCGACAGCCAAGAAAGAATTCTTGAAGATATCTTTGGTGCAAAGAGGTGATTTTATTAAAACACAGGGATAGGACCCATGGGCAGAAAGAGCTGAGGGGTGACTCTTTATATGCTGTGGAGTTGGGGGAGAAAAAGTCAAGAGGAGGTTTCTTAAAGGGATTTCCATATGCTAATAGAAGACTCACAGATTACTGGAGGCTGAGCTGTTGTCAAGCAAAGGTTGTTTTTCCCTCTAGCAAAGCATCAATGTTAGGACAGTAGGAAGTTCCTGGAGATGAAGCTACCAAGAGATCACCCTTTTCTTGTAATTTACGAAGATATTTGTGAACTGATGGAGACTCAGGTCCTGTTGTCTCTGTCAGTTCAACCATAGTGTTCTGTCCTTTCCTTTGTCCTAGGGCAACCAGGAGACCCTGAAGAATATCACACATTATCCCACCTGGGGTAGGGGGTAGGGCATTCTTAGCTTTTGCTTGGCCCTCAGGCTGCCTTATGCTTCCTCATCAGCACTGACATCACTGGGAGCTGGTTATAAATGTAGAATCTCAGATCTCGCCCCAGACCCATGGAATTTTCTTTCTTTTTTTAAATCTTTATTTATTTTAGAGAGAGAGAGAGAGCCGGAGTGGGGGGAAGAATAGAGACAGAGGGAGACACAGAATCTGAAGCAGGCTCCAGGCTCCGAGCCATCAGTACAGAACCCAACGCAGGGCTCAAACTCACTAACCATGAACCATGAGATCATGACTTGCGCTGAAGTCGGACACTTAACCAACAGCTGCCCAGGTGCCCTTGGAATTTTCATTTTAACAAAATTCACAGGTGATTTTGTGTGGATAGTCAAGCTTGAGTAGCACTGAGACAAGGGATATTTCTTTCATTTTAACAGACAGCAATTTAAAAAGGATGGATACGCACGTTTTTTTAAGGTAGTGAAGGAAGTTATGTGAACCTTCAGTTGATTGAATTTTTATGTTTAAAGTAGGAGGCAAAATTAGCAGAAGGGACAGAAAGTAGGGTTAGATGTTTCAAGGAACTGAAGCAACTACTGTAAATCTTACTAGGGAACTACAGAGGAAGAGTGGCATTGGCAAAGGTAACAGAAGTCACCTCTCTCTCTGCCTCAAAGATAGAAATTTGGACTGAAGTCCCCAACGTCCTATTCGGACCCAAAGGGACAAAATTCATAATGATGCCATTGATCTTTGCTCCTTCTCTCCTCTCTGTAGATGACGCCAGCTTGAGTCCCTACACAGGAGGAGACGGAGGTATGGACTGCCTCTCGGACCCCTGCAGAAGAGGGTCTGGCTTCTTTGTTTTTCTTCTGAGTGGGGGCGGGGGTGGGGGGACGCAACAGCAGCCGAGCTCCCCAGGCCTCATGCTGGGTGGGGACACAGGGGAGACTCTGGGTCCGGCCTTGGGGACCATGCACTGACGACCCACTCAATTCTCAGAGGGGCACTAACTTTCCTGATGGCATGTTCTCCAGCTGTACGCAGCCATCTTTGTGCAAACAATAAGAAGGTGTGTTTGGAGTCATCTACAGTTAGACTTCTGAGGGAGGGTGCTCATAGGAAACCAAGGAGTCTGCGGTCATTGTCAAAATGTGCTTGAAGGGGAGGGTCAAAGACTCTAGGCTGGGAGTGTGGCTTAGAGCGTGCAGGCTGCTGTAACAGAATACTGCAGATCGGCTGGTGTATGAGCAACAGAAATGCATTTCTCACAGTCCTAGAGGCTGGGAAGTCCAAGATCAAGGTGCAGGCAGATTCGGGATCTGCTGTGCCCTCACAGGGTGAAAGGGACGGGACAGCTCTGAGGCCTCCTCTACAAGGTCACTAATCCTGTCATGAAGACTCCACCCTCAAGACCTAAGCACCTCTCAAGGGCTCCACCACCAAACACCATCACACGGAGGACCAGGTTTCAATCTGTGAATCTTGGGCAGTCACAAACATTCCTTCTATAGCCATAGGGAAAGAGGAAATTGTAGGAAGTGAAGATTCACAGGGAGAAAGAAAAGCTAGGGAACTGGGAGCTTCAATTCAGTAGAAAAACAGAAGTTGTGGAAGTAACGGGATGAAATTGCCAGGAAGTAGATTAGAATTGGGTTGTAAGCTAGTGCAGTGCCTGGCGTAATGGTCCCATACGACATACGAAGTGTGTCCCATACGAAGTGTCCTACTTCCTAAACCTGTGAATACTACTTGACACAGTAAATGGGACTTTGAAGATGGACTGCTTGAAGAAGCATCTTGAAATGGAGAGATTATTCTGGATGACCCATATGTACCCAGTGTAACCAGAAGTGTCCTTGTAAGGGAAAGAGGGAGTCAGGAGGATCAGACTCAGAGACCGATTGGAAGATTCTTTGAAGAGAGAGGGAGAAGCCACAAGCCAAGGAACACCGGCACCTCTAAGAGGTGGAAAAGCCCGGAGAACTGACCCTTCCTTGAAGCCTCCAGAAGGAACACAGCCCTGATGACAGCCTGGTATTAGCCCCATGGGACCCACTTCAGACTTCTGATCCTTAGAAATATAAAATAGTAAACGTGTGTTGTTTGAAGACACTACTCTCACGGCAGCTCTCAGGGACTAACGCAGATCTCAGTACTGTTAATAATAGCAGTTAACACTCTTGAGCACACACATTACTCCAGGGCATCATCACAAGGACTTTTACAAGATTTAACTCACTTAATCCTTATACTAGAGATTTAATATTCACTGAGTTTCTTTCCCATGAGTCAGTTATCACGCTAAGTACATTATATATATTATCTTATTTAATATTTACTCAGCCCTGTGAGTTGGCATCATTATTCACCCCATTTTACAGATGATGGAACTGAGGCTTAAATCAGTTAAATGGTCTGCCTCAGATCCCACAGTAGCAGGGCAGCTGGGATCTAAACCTTAGCATTATGTTTCCAGAGGTCATGTTCTTTTTTTTTTTTTTTAATTTTTTTTTCAACGTTTTTATTTTATTTTTGGGACAGAGAGAGACAGAGCATGAACGGGGGAGGGGCAGAGAGAGAGGGAGACACAGAATCGGAAACAGGCTCCAGGCTCTGAGCCATCAGCCCAGAGCCCGACGCGGGGCTGGAACTCACGGACCGCGAGATCGTGACCTGGCTGAAGTCGGACGCTTAACCGACTGCGCCACCCAGGCGCCCCTCCAGAGGTCATGTTCTTAAAAAATCACTATATTCCATATGGACTTAGTATATATTTTTTACACTGGCTGGGACAATCCTATTGGTCTTTTTTTTAATGTTTATTTACTTATTTTGAGACGGGGGGAGAGAGAGAGAGAGAGAGAGAGAGAGAGAGAGAGAGAGAGAGAATCCCAAGTGGGTTCCATGCTCAATGCAGAGCCCGACATAAGACTCGATCTCAGGACCCTGAGATCATGACCTGACCCCAAATCAAGAGTCAGGTGCTTAGCTGACTGCACCACCCAGGTGTGCCCCTGGACTTAATATTTTAGCATAATCTCGATTCCTGCTCAGGTGCAGAGGATGGCCACGGAAGTGAGCTGCTAAAGACAGTAGAAGCAGAGGTGATTGGGAAAACAGAGATGGAAGGAGCCAGAAGCTGTTGATCTGGTGACCTGTCTACCTGGGCGCTGATATCACCAAGACCCAGTGGAAGAAGTGAGGTTCCAGTCTCAGTATCCATTCAACTAGGAAGAATCTTCTTGATGAGAAAAGTGAGATAATGGATAGACCATAGCTCCCAAGGGCCAGAGTGTTGTTGTTGTTTTAATGCAGATAGAAATGTAATGGTTCAGAAATTGGAAATGTGGCCTCAGGAAGGTCCCAACCCCTCCTGATTCTGAAGTTGAAGGATGTGCTGGATCTGCTTGAAGCAGCAATGTCATTAGGGTGAGCCAGTTTAAGTTAAAGCAAGAAGGTTTGGCTAGACGGGTTGTTAAGCATGGAGACTTGAGTTACAAAGAGTGGAGTCGAAGTATTCAGGGGAGACAGACTGCACGTTTAAGTCATTAAACTGGAAGGACAGAGGGTATGTCTATCCTGGAAGGTACCAGATGGGGTAGAGAATTGGGGGGTTCTTGTCTTGAGTGGTGAACTGGGATAGCAAGAATGAGAGACAGTGGGTTAAGCGGTCAGATGGTTTCTAAGCCAATTAACTGTTCCCCACAGTCGAAAAGATTCCATTGAAAGTGACAACAATGGGTAAGAAGGCATGATCAATTAAGATATTAAAAGATGCAAACAGACAAGGCTCTTAGGATTTAGCTCCGTCCCAGAGATGGATCCCCTGCTGGACCTCAATCTTTGAGACAGCCAGCTGTGCCCACTGTCCAGGTCATTGGGAGCACACCAGCCTCTGGCTTTCTCACTCCTGGGTTCCTAAGGAATGGTCTCAGCACAGGTTTTGATGTCCTGAAGCTCACTCCTCAGTGCAGGTCCCCAGGCTCTCAGGACTTTTGCAATAATGACTGAGTTGTTTTCATCTTCTCTCACCTCCATTCCCAATCCATTTTCACATTACAGAATTAACTTTGTACAATGAAAATCCGATTGTGGCCACGTCTTGTTTATAAGGCTTCGTTGTCTCTGCATTGCCTACTGGCTCCTTTGGGAAGGCATCCATACGTGGGGACGTGGTCATTCTCCACTTAAGTGAACCACACGCAGTGTTTGCTTTTTGCAACCAAGAACACTGACCGACAGAGTCCAAAATCTCGCTGAACCACACAGCCCTACATCTCCCACATTTCCCTACTGAATCCTGCGATCCAGCCTCACGTAACGACCCAAGTCTTCCAACGTTTTCTGCCACGGCTTCATGCCGTGCACACGATGTTTGTTACGACCACAGTAACTCTATGATCCTCATTTCCCGCTGTGAACCTCGCACTGGTTCTCTAATACCCATCACCAGTCTCTGCTTTTGTGAAGCTTTGCCTGACCCACCTCCTCAAGAAGAATCGATCCGGCCCTCTGCTGTGTCCCAGTGTGTCTCCTACAAACCTCCGGTATGGTGCTTATGAGAGAGCTGCAAATCCGGCTTATAAATCGTCTCTTCCTCTCCTTTCGGTTCCATCCACTGATTCATAGTGCGGTTACACAGTAATAAACAAAAGCCACCCGACAAAGCCTCAATAAGTAAACTATTGGATTTCCTTATAATAAGGGCAGGCGAATACATGGTATCAGTTTACCGTATTTTTAAATGTGAACAGAAACGGTAGATTGTTGCTATTTATTATCAATAGTTCAAAGCACTGAGTTGAATCAAGGAATGAATGTAAGTGCAATCGGAAATCACATAAGCCTAAAAATCCATTTGATGAGAGATGCCAGATGGCAGCGCCACTTGGGCCCCCAGGGCCGTCAGGCAATCTTTTATGGGTTTCTTCCCACCCGTGGGCTATTTCTAACCTTACTGCCTTCCCGAACCTCCTGCGCTGACCAGACCTCCCCTGCCCAGAATCTTTAAGTAAAGCCAAAGAACCAGACAGAAATGAAATGGTAAGGACAGCATATGAAGAAATTATTCTAATGGTCCTCGGGTGGACCCTTGAATACTGACACCCAATTCCCACCTCAACACCAGGAATCCTCCCCCCTCCCTCCCCTAAAATAATTACTAAAAGCTATTTTGCGTTTACTGATTATTTTCCAGGGGTAAATGGAATGGATGGGACCTCGTTGAATGGAGCTAAATCACCCTGTCATACGCACCTGTATTCCCTCCTCGTGGACGCTTTCATAGGATGAACTTACTTTTAAGATGGCCCCTCTGGCTTTGCACCCCAGGAGAGTTTTCAGAAAGCAGGGAATGTTAGTTACTGTGGGTAGTTAATGAAATGGCAGTAAAATAAATAGGCAGACGGGAAATAGCTCGACCTAAAGAGAATGGCAACAGCAAAAATGAGAACAGGCTAAAAAAAAAAAACAAAACTGTTTTCTCTGGCGATTCTAGAGCAGAGGCTGAACTGGGGAAGGATGGGGATAAAATGCTACCGTGGAGATGCCGGGGATCGAACCCGGGGCCTCATACATGCGAAGCATGCGCTCTACCACTGAGCTACATCCCCTGGCGCAGGGCGCCGGCCGGGCAGCCTCCCTGTCCTGTTAAAAGCGCGGGTTATTCGGCGCTGGGCCTGCGCGCGGCGGTCGGCGAGGAGGAATCCCGTCTGCAGCCTCCTTGGGTGTCGCCAAGGGCCTGCATCCCGCACGCGGCGCCAGCTTCCAGCTCTAGGCTGCAGCGAGCAGAGCTGCGGACGCCTGCTTCCCATCCCGCCGGCCTCACCGAGCACCGGGCAGGGCGCACGCGGGGGTCCTCGGGGACCCTGGCGAGAACCCTCCACCAGCCACGGACTTATGGAAAATGCGACCCACATGTTGGAAAGGTGAATGAATCTGGGGAGGTGCCGCCCCCGACCTGATCCCGCTCAGAGAAACACCTGTCCAGGTAGATGAAAACGTGGAAATCCTGCCCACATCTTCGTCCCCGGAGGCCACGGCTCGGCTCCGGCTGTCACCGCGGCGGACACGGCGAGCCTGGACTTCGTGAAGAGTCTTCCATTTGAGCAGCCGGCGATTCCTTGTTTCCCTCTTTTCTTGACCACGTGCCAGCTTCTGTTTGATCGCGTCCAGCTGAGACCCCGCAGGGCTGCGCGGAAGAGGGGGACCCGCACCAGCTCACCTGAGCCCCCCCCCACCGCAAGGCTGAGCGGAGGGAGCCCGCACCAGACCCCCTGAACTACCGCAGACCCCGCGGCAGCCACCCTCCAGGGTCTCCTCTCACCTCGGAAGTTAGACAGGAGAGAACAGCGACTGTTCAGAAGAAACTGTGACAGCAGCGAAGGCGCAGGACCCATAAAAAGAGTAAACTGACGAGTGGGACTTCACCAGACAAGCCGTAGACTGGGAGAAATACTTTCAAGGCACGGATTTGATAGCGGACCGGTATCCCAAGGGTGCAAAAACTCTTAAAACTCAACAGTGAGAAAACAAACCTCTGATTAAAACCAAAGCAAACCAAACAGGCCCAATACATTAACACTCACCAAAGGAGACATGCGGAGTCCAGGTAAGCACCGGGAAGGATGTCCCACATATGTCATCAGGGAGGTGCAAGTGACAGCAGTAATGAGACGCCAGGACACGCCTACTGGGTGGAATGGCCCAAACCCAGAACACCAGCACCACCTAGTGCTGGGGGCGTGTGGGATGAGGAAACTCGTTTCTTGGAGCCAGAAACCACTCCGAGTGATGCTGTGATGGTGCCATTATCCATTTGTCAAAACTCCTACCAGGCGCAACACTGAAAGGGAGCCCTAACACGCTTGGGGAGTAATGATGGACCAATGCAGGCCTTCCTTCCCTACACCCTTGATTTCTCTTTTTAGTGTCACTCTGTGAGCTGGTACTTCACGGATATTGGGGAGTGCTGAGGGGACCTCCTTGCCTTACTCTTGACTTTAGCCAGAAGCTTCGAGTGTCTCATGGTTAAGCATAACGTTAGCTACGGGATTTTTGTAGATACATACTCTTTATCAAGCTGAAGATTTCCCCTTCTATTCTGAGTTTGCTGAGAATTTTTATCATAAACGAAGTTGGATTTTTATCAAATGCTTTTCTGCATCTATTGATATGGTCATGTGATTTATCTTTAGCCTGTTGATGTGGTGGATTAGGTCATCTGATTTTCAAACGTCCAACTAGCTTTGCGTACCTGCAGTAAACCCCACGTGGGCATCATGTTTAATTCTTTTTTGCACATTGTTGGATTTGATTTGCTATTATTTATTTATTTATTTAATTTATTTTTCACACTGAGAGACAGAGCACGAGTGGGGGAGGGGCAGAGAGAGGGAGACACAGAATCGGAAGCAGGCTCCAGGCTCCGAGCTGTCAGCACAGAGCCCGATGCGGGGCTGGAACTTACGGATCCGTGAGATCAGGACCCGAGCCAAAGTCGGATGCTCAACCGACTGAGTCACCCAGGCGCCCCTGATTTGCTATTTTTTAAAGGATTTTTGCATTTATGTTCATGAAAGATATTGGTCTTAACTTTCCTTTATAGGAATGCCTTTGTCTGGTTTTTCTGTTAGGGTGATGCTGGCCTCATAAAATGAATTAGTAAGTATTCCTGATGCTTCTATCTATTGGAAGAAATTGTTGAGAATTGGCATAACTTCTTCTTTAAATGTTTGGTATGATTCCCCAATGAACCCATCTGGCTCTGGTACTTTCTGTTTTGGAAGGTCATTGTTTGTTGATTTAATTTCTGTAATATATATGCATTTATTTAGACTTTCTATTTCTTTTTGTGTGAATTAATTAGTGTAATTTTCCTTTCCTTTTTACTGAAGAACATTTTGACATAGATAAGAACAAAAAGGATGTTATAATGAATTTCCGCATATCCATTACTCAGTTTTATTAAATACCAACTCATAACCAACCCATTTGGTGCATAATCGGATTAGCTCTGGTGTCCAATTCTGTTCCGATGAGTTTGGGCATCTTTTCATAATTCATATATTTAAGACCCATTTCTATCTCCCTTCTGTGAACCATCTTTTTATATTCTTCGCCAAATTTTCTGCTAAATCTTGGATATCTTTCTAATTGATACATAGGCTCCTTTTATATGTATGGGGGCGTAGTAATTGGTATTTTCCCAAATACGTCTCTTCTCCTTTTCTGGGTGTGCGTTCAGAACATGTTTCTCGGCTCCCTTGAAGTTAGGTGTGACCATTTTTTTCCCCACCCAAATGAGTAAATGGATGCATGTGGCTTCTCTCTTGAACTTTAAAAGCAGGTGCCTAATTCTTCATAGCTCACTTTCCCTCTGAAATAGCAACGGACACTGTTCTAGATAGAAGCTGAAGTCTGCCACCCCAGAATATGCCATTTTGGCAAAACGATTATTTTTTAGTTGGCGGTAAATGAGAATCAGCAGATTTGAAAAGACGTTCCCACAACTTCCTTTATCTGAGTAAAAGCAGACACTTCTGAGAAATGAGGGCTGTCACAAATTCCCCCTCCTGGGGAAGTTTTCTGGCCGTGGAGAAGTAGAAGGTTGGTGCTGCAATGCATGTGTACCAACAGACCTTCCCGCAGTTTGCTGCAGGAAAGTCCCAAACCCTTTTCCTCTATTTTGTCACTTCTCTACAGATGTGTTCCTCTCTGCTAAGATGCTGGATCAGCCCACGTTTTAGCTCCATCATGAAATAGTGCCACATAACACAGGCTGCGTGCCTTAGCCCACATCTGCTCACGTTCCCCTTGTTCGTGTTTTAGGTCAGTTTAATTTGCAGGGCCCCAGGCAGTGAATTTAAACTGGGTAGGAGAAAAAGACGTTTTTCCTCCCCTACACTGCTTTATCATCCTAATTCTCAATCCCAGGTTGAGAATGCTGGTGAGGAGAGCCATCAGCCACCCACGGATGGGGGGGGGGGATGTAATGTGCCAGAGATAAGCTTTTATTGTGAAGTCACTGAGATTTTGCGCATGTTTTCTCTTACACCCTAATCAAGCCTACACTTAGTGACGTGTGGAAACTATCCTTTTTGTGATATGAAGGGCAATTCTATTTTCCCAGTCTGAGATTTCTCTTTGACTTTGCTTGTGGGTTTTCACTCTGTCCTACAGAAGGTTTTGTTTTGTTTGACTCCATGATTATTCTAATAGTACATATTTGTTGTATAAAATTTGGAAAGTAGGAAAAGAGTAAATATACTGAAGAAAAACTACTATACTCTGACCAGTCTTTCAGATGCTCTCTTGAAATAAAATTTGTCAATATTTTTCTTTAAATAATTTTGGATTTTTGAATCACAACTGGAAACACTATTTGGAATTCATTCTGCTATACGCTGTGGAATATGGAATCAATTTTTCTCCAGGTAACTACCCAAATTCTGTCTCTTCAATTATTAAATGGACCATCTTTACCCATAATGGAAGATTACAACTCACTGGCTTTGATGAGGGAGCGTGGGGCAAGCTGAGGGCAAAGTACAGGTTACAGCACCCGTTCCCTGCCCCCCCACCCCAGGTGGGACACGTGTGATATTCCCGGGACACTCCTGGCCACCCAAGAACTAAGGAAAGGGGTTTAAGTGCTGGCCATGGTGATGGGGGAAACTAAGGCAAATGAAAAATTAAATTCCCTTACTGCCTACAGCCATTGGCAAGTCCTTGAAACTGGCAGAGTGAC
Source organism: Lynx rufus (assembly GCF_022079265.1). Classification (NCBI taxonomy): domain Eukaryota; kingdom Metazoa; phylum Chordata; class Mammalia; order Carnivora; family Felidae; genus Lynx; species Lynx rufus. Next base: position 144,821,260 of record NW_025814878.1, read on the forward strand.
CTCCCTCTAGGAGTTCAGCTGCCTCGATGATGGCACTTTGCTGGGGGCAAAAGGGAACCTTAGCTTAACATTATCCTGACCGCCCCCCACCCCCAACCCAGAACCTGGTAAGTCTACCTTAACCTTTAAAAATTCCTTTGGAAACTTCCTTTATTTCAACTGCCCCAAGATATATACTGTGAGTTGCTATCTTTTCAAATGTATGTCTAAGTGTCCTTTCAGATGTGAATTTCACCTTTTTTATGATAACTTCCCTTGTTGAAAGTACATATATCTGAATCTCTTTTCAAATATATATCTTATCTTTTTACTGTTACACATTTTGTTTTTAAAGCAAATACATACTCGAATAGCTTTTAAAAAGTATATTATCAACCTTCTGAATGTGTGTGTGTGTGTGTGTGTGTGTGTGTGTGTGTGAACCCAAGAATTTCTCTCCCCAGTGGATTGCAAAGTAATTTCTGGAATATTAAGGGATTCCGAGGGTTGTGGAAAATTTAAATATGGGTTTCTGCCTGCAGGAAGTTATGGAGGGAATATGTACTGGCAGAAAGTCAGAAACCTCTTTTCAATCTTAACACACCCATTTTATGAGTGAATGATTTGGTTAGAAGACAATCTTAGATCATTCACAGAAAAAATGTATCAGCCTTTAGATATCAGAAAGAAAAAAGATTGTAGAAGAATATGAAATATGAAGCATCTTATCAGAAGGAATTCAGGGGTTCCTCTTCACTTCTGGAGGAAACACCACAACGTACCAACCAGCGGGAGAGGTGCTTTGCCTACAGCTTCGTAAAGGGGACCTCATCCGCCCCAGACGGGGCGCCACTCCTCGCCTTAATAAAGGGGACCCCGTTTATCCCACACGGGGCACCTGAGTTCCGCGTGCAAGCGGCTGCTTTCGACACGTTGTCAACAAAAAAAACGGTCAACATCAGGCGACTGCCCTGACCTTTCCTAGGCGGTCAGAGGAGTCCCAGTACGGGAGCCCGAGTAGCTCAGCTGGTAGGGCATCAGACTTTTAATCTGAGGGTCCAGGGTTCAAGTCCCTGTTCGGGCGGAGAGGTTGACCTTTTCCCCCTGAATTCTCACATCCAAAAAGTGTTTGAACAGTTCTCCCCTCCCGTGTCAAGCAGATTGGATCCAGGCGGGGGAGTGGTGCTGCGAATGGGGCGGATGAGGGCCCCTGCACCAAGGCGGAGAGTGGTGCCTCCTCTGAGGAGGGAGTGGGTTTGGAAAGGATCTCCCCGCCCCCGACGACCTCAAATCCCACAGTTTGGGTAAGAACGGGTGGATTTTCTCGTGGGACAGAAGTGTCCGCCCCACCGGTCCTTCCTCGTACCTGGAGGGCAGAGGAAAGATGCGGAGCTGGCCGGGCCTCCCACCCACCTGTCCACATCCTCCTCCCGTGTACAGATCCGCACGCAAACCCTCCGCGCCTTGTCGGGTGGCGGTTCCTTAGGCTCGAAGAGGAAGCCTGGAAGCCGGCGCGGAGGAGGCCGTGCCCAGCCGCGGGGGGGCGGGGGGGCGGGAGCGGGGGTCAGAGGCGCGTCCGGGCCGCGCTCCCCGAGAAGCCCCGTCTCACGGACGGGCCCCGCGTGGCGGCGCCAGCACGGGAGGCTCCGAGCAAGAGAGGAGGAAACGTGGGAGACCAGGCCCGAGTCCTGAACATTCTGTCCCCCGGTTCCCAACCGGCGGTGAAACATGGGGGAGGGGAACCCAACCCCTCGGGGATGGCGGCTCGTCCTCGCGCGCTCACACACACACACACGCACACACACACACACACACACACCTGCTCTCACATCTGCAGACTGTACTATCCGCTTCAGTAAACGTTCCTGCTTGTGTCGCCTCTGTGCTGGATTCCTTCTCCTGAGACCCAGAACCTTCCCGGGCATCTTCGGGTCCGGCTGGGTCGAGGCCCCCGGACCCGGGTGTCCCCAGGTCACCGGGTGGCAGCCTCACCTCGCCTCCGCCCTCGTTCGCATCACCCACGCCTCACTCCTCTCTCCTTCCGCCTCCTCCCCCAGGAAGCCTTCCTAATTTCGCGGTCCACGGCTACCGGGTTCCGGGGTCCCAAGGTCTCGGAGTCGGGGCTTCCCGGATCTCTGCTACATTTTCAGTCCGGGGAGCTTCTCAGTAGTGAATCTTTCTGTGCAGCCCCGCGGGGCTACGACACTCGGTGGCCTAAGGCGGAGAGCGTCCCCCGGGCGCCCGCGGGTCCGGCTGTGGCCGCGCCGCCCGCACGGGCCCTCACGTCAACCCCGCGCCCTGGACCCCGCTCCCGGATCCCCGCGCCCCACGCCTGGCTCCCCGAGCCCCGCGCCGTGCTCCCGGTTCTCCGCGCCCCGCCCCCCACGCCGCGCTCCCCCGCGCCCCGGGCCCTCTCCCTGCGTCCCACGCCCGGCTCCCCGATGGAACGGAAACGCTTTCTCGACGGATCAGTGGGACCCGGCGCCAGCCGACCGCCGCAGAAAGACCCTTGAAGCAGGAACCCCAGGCTCCAAAACCAGCTTCAAGCAGCCGTTCTTCTGTTTTCCAGAAATTCCTAACCCCCCCCCCCCCCCGGTGCAGCGCTCAGGGCTCCGTCACTTCAGCGTCACCATTCTGCCTTCCCCTTACAGGTGGAAACCCGGTTCGGGACCCCAGCTCTCCGCGGACGCGGCCATCGCCCGCAGGTGGTGTTTCTTACCCGGTTCAAGTCCGTCGCGTTCCAGGACTGCCAGATACGTGGTCGTCCCCCCCCACCCCCCGCCCCGTTTCCGTTAGTGGATGAAGATTTTCGGTCTTCTCTTCCCATCTGGACCCAGACTTCCAGAGACAACTGAGTTTTTCCCTTCGTACCCTTTCTTGCGCATTTTCTAGCAGGCCTCTGGGAGCCGGGAGCAGTGGGGCGTCAGGGACCCCGCTATGACGGCGTGGAAACCCGCGGAACCACGGAGGTTGAGCCCGCAGGGACTGACCTGGAGGGCCATCTGCGTCCCGTGGCCTGGCCGTGTGGGGGGGCCCAGCTGTCAGCCATTTCCCCAAAAGCGCGCCCAGCACGTGGATTCCCTCGGAGACGACACTGGCGGGGGTCCCAGCGCGGCAGGCGCTCTCGCGGCTCTGCCCCGGTGCCGAGCCTGAGGCCCTATAGAGCCTTCCTACTTAACCCCGGAGGTTACGAAAGTCACGGGAAGCACATAGGTGCTCCTGGAAGGGAAAACACCGAGTGCCAGCTCTCGTCCCTGCCAAGAATCACCAGAAGGAAAATTGAAGACAACAGCCAGGTCACTTGAAAAGGAATCTGAGAGCAGCCCTCGCGCCCTGACACAGACGCGGCGTCCGAAGAGTGTTTCTGAGCTGGGAGGGTCTGGGCGCCTGGGACGCCTGTGCTCTAGGCGGTGACAGTGACGGACACACAGGTGACAGCTGCTGTAACAACAGGGCCCCCTGAGCCCGTGTCTGTTCCATTTGCCTGTGAGCGGCCCAGCCTCACCCCTCCCGGCCCCGTAGCCTGGGAGAGGGGAGATTTTGTTTGTACTCAGGGGACAGCAAAGCTTGTTTTGAGGCTCAGGTTTTGCAGAATTCCTACCCTGTGATACACCGACTAGCACCCGAAAGAAAATGAAAATGTAACGCATTGTGATACATCCACCCAACGTAGAATCATGTTTAGAAATGAAGGAATTTGGAATTGTTACCCACACCTTGTTTCAGGAAACACAGGGAACTTACACATCTATCTATTCCCACCCTTCCCTCCGTGTGCCCACAACCACTCTTGCACACACACACACACACCACACACACCACACACACACAGACACAACACACACACAGCTCACACACACACACACACACACACACACACACACACACACACACACACACACACACTGCCCCTCTGGGCTTCATCTCTCGCTCGGATCCTTGCTGGGACCTTAACACGTGTGTTCCCTTTTATGACTTTCCTTAGCGTTCTAGAAACAAGTGCTAGAAACGGTTGAAGAAGCCGGTTGAGGGGATGCAAACTTACTGAATCCGTCACGAGTGCGCGGTGACCTTCCAGAAGACCGCCAAGTGGGGCAGAAGGCAGGAGACTTCCAGGACAGCGACAGGTGGAAACTCTCGGATGGGCCGGGGCCGCGGGGACTTGGTCTGGGGCGGGAGGGCAGGGACCACGGTTCGGGTCAAGCAGGTCACCCCGACAGGGACTCGCACCTGAGGAGCGAGAACCCCGTGCGCGGGTGGAGGCGGCGTGGAAGGGTTGCTCGCGGACACGCGAGGATTTTATGCCAGCTGCGCGCGTGCGCAGTTCGGGGGTTTCCGGCGCGAGGCCCAAGGAACCCCCCGCCCGGGGCCGAGACCCGAGGGAACCCCACCCCCCGGACGAGGCCTGAGGAAATCCGCCCCCCATTCCTAAGTGGGGCTTCTCCCGAGTCCGCGGCCCCCAGCGCAGCGGTTGGGTCGCGGGGTGTTTTCCGGGTCGCCCCCCAGCAGATCTGGGCTCCGGCCCCCGCACCCCAGCCATGCGGTGACGGGCGGTGGTCGCGCAGGGGTGCGCGCGCGGGGCACGCAGAGGCCTGGGGTCGCGGTGTGGGGTCAGACCCCCTGCTGTCACAGAACAGGACCTGAACGCGGGTTCAGGTTTCGTCTTCCCTGTCCTGTGTGCGTCCTGCCCTTTCCGGACGCCGTCCGTAATTAGACCCTGGAGGAGGTCGGATGGTGGGCGGGGTTCCTTCTTTCACCTGCTGCGGGCGCGGGGCGGGGGTGGTGCGTGACAATAAAAACAAAACTGCAGATTCCCTGATCCCGGAGAAAACTCGGGCTGGAGGTGCCGGGGATTGAACCCGGGGCCTCGTACATGCGAAGCACGCGCTCTACCGCTGAGCTACACCCCCCCGGCCTGCGTCCCTCTCTCCTGCTTCATAAAATAGCACTTTTATTTTTCCTTTTTTTACCATCTAAGAACCGGCCGGCAGAGTCTACTGGGCTAAACTTCGCTGCTTCCAAACTCGCCAAACTGGAGAGCATTTAGCGGCTTGGTCGGAATAGCGCCCCTGCTGACCCGAGAGCCGCCCACCCCCACCCGGGTACCTGCTCCGGGCCCGCTCCTCAGGGCAGGGCCTGCGTGGCCTCCGCCGGGAAAGCTCGCGTCTCCCACCCGGACCGCAGCGCCGACGTTCAGACGGACGCGCCCCGCGCCCCGCGCCGCGGCGGCCGCAGGTGCACCTGCGTGTTCTGGCGCCGCGCGCTGGGAGACGTCCGCGTCCGCTCCGCTGTCTCTGTGGGTCCCCCCCCCCCGAGGGTCAGGTCCACAAAGGGTTGTACGAACAACAGACTCAGAACTGCCTCCACTTTAACTGAAGTGACTTCGTCCCGCACTGGAGGGAAGAACCGGGGCGCAGGGCAGGCAGGGGGCAGCCGAGCAAAGTTGGGGCACCGAGCGAAGCCGGCAAAGTCCTTCCCTGGGACACCCGCTGACCCAGCGGAAAGCCTGCTGTGGGTGCAGATATTCGAAAGAATAAAATCAAAGAACGCGGGGAGACCTCCAAGTGGTGCCCTGGGTGCTTGGGGGTGGGGGGGGGATCCTGGACCCCGAAGAGCAAGCGGGAGTGGTCTGTCCGGGAAAGACCGAGGAAGAGGCCGTTCGCTCGGCGGCCTGCTTACCGACTTGAGCCCCGTGGAGTGCTGACGGATGTCCTTCGGGGGGATCTGCGTTTAAAGACCCGAGGACGTTAAGTGTAATTGAAGGGCCCCGCCCCCCCCCTTGATTCTCTGCAAGATTTACCGGAGACACGAGCGCGTCTGGATGTTTGCAATCAGGTGACACGTAAGGAGACACCTGACCTTCCAAATGGGAGATCTGGGACTTTTAGACCATCATTCCCGGGCTCTCCCCGGGTATTTCGGCCACACCTCCACCTTCATGGACACTGATAGTTTCCGTGTTCAGAACAGTTCAGCAAGCACTGCGTTCCTCGAGAAATCCCTCCCTTGCTCCCTCTCTCAGAAGTTGGGGGTCCATACCCTGTCACGATTGGTGATTGATCTGGACTAAGGAAAAGGAGGGGACGATCAGTGGGCACGTCTTCTGCGCCTCAAGCTTCACACAAGTGCAACTGAGAACCCAGAAGGAAATTTAACAAACATTGTGCGAGGGCCGTCCTCTTCTTTGGTCTTTGTTTTTCTCTCCGGTTCATTGGTGAGCTGCGCCATGGGCAGGGGCATGAGCCTCTTCGTGGGGGCGATGGCACCCTTATTCCTCTCCTTTCCAGAGACCCCCGAGTGAGCGTGGTCTTTCTTCCTGCTCACTCCTTCTGGTCTTCCTTGTGCTGATGCTGCTTGGACGTGCACAACCTTGAAGGGGAAAGAGGGAAGCTGTGTTGAAGGAATCCAGGAACACACCCAGCCTCTCCTGCAGGTGAGCCCGAGCTGGGCACCTGGGTACACCCCACACTCCAGCAAACCCTCTACAATGGATGGTTGCCCTGCCTACCGGGTTATCCTAGGATCTCACAGTTGGTAGAACAAGGTTTGCTGTATTTAGCTTCGCTAGTTCACAAAATCTTAGCCTGAGTCTTTTTTGCGCCTCTGCAGTGAGAAGGGTATCTGAATGCTAGACCAAAGATCCCGCCGCTAAGATCCCCTGAGTGCAGCCGACTCCAAGGTCAGCTCAAGTACCAGGGGGAGTCCCAGGTGGAATATTCACCTCTGTCTCCAGTTCCCTTTTCTTTCAACTTCTGTTGTGACTTCTAAGCAAGGAAGACCCTGTTAAAATTAAATACAAAATAGAGACCAGACTTGAAAATTGCCTGAGCAGACAGGACCACATAAGCCACATAAGCCACAGTGAATGCAGCCTATCTCATGAACACAAGTGTAATGTGGGTTGTCCCTTGTAAATGCCTGAAAAGAACCAAGTCATCTGCTTAAAAATGGTGTAAGCTAATCGCTTCTAACCAATCCCTGCCATCTGGAAATCACTGCAATATCCAATCCCTATAAAAATGAAACAGCTTCATCGGGGCACCTGGGCGGCTCAGTCGGTTAAGCGTCAGACTTCGGCTCAGGTCATGATCTCACCGTTAGTGAGTTCGAGCCCTGCTCAGGCTCTGTGCTGACAGCTTGGAGCCTGGAGCCTGTTTCGGATTCTGTGTCTGCCCCTCCCTCTGTCTCTCTTTCTCAAGAATAAATAAGCATTTTAAAAAATTAAAGAGCTTCCCCACTTTCACGTTAGAAGCCATCCTGTGATGTCATGCCTTGAGCTTTGTATCAGCTTTACATCTGAAAGCTCCCAGTTCATGAGCTATTATGTATGCACAATAAACTCATACTAAATGTGATTTTATCGATTTGGTGGTTTTTAATTTAATTTTAATTTTCTGGTTTTTGATAACCGGTAAGATAGTGCAGAGGGGCAGATAGAAGATTAGCAGTGTGTCACCTCAGGGAAATTACATCCAGGTTGGAGAAAAGATACAAGTGGAATAAAGTAAGAACCTTGGAGAGAGACAAAGCATGGCGAGATGAGTGATGTAAACACAGATCTCAAAATCTGGGCTACTGTGGGGGAGATGAGACAGAAGAGAACTGAACTGGTCACAAAACTTGGTCATAGGTGGAGAACAGTGTGTTTCACAATCACTGCTCTAGTAATCCCTGGTGTAGACCCAGTTAGTGGATGCTTCAGCTCTAGTTCAGGAGACCCCCATACAAAGACGAAGGAAGAGGAAAGGAAGAAAAGGCTACAATTTATCGCAGAGCCTTGTTTGGACAGATTCTTGCCTAAATAAAGAAAGCACAGAGAGGCAAATATGTGAGCTGGGACACTAGGTTTTACAAAACCTTTGCAAAATCTAAGACCTTGGAAAACCTCCAGAGGCCTAGAGAAGTCTTCAGCTTCATCACATAGAACACAGAGCCCTGATTGTGGATGAAGCGCTGGACACCGTTAAGGAAACCCATCAGTAGTTTCCGTGACTTTGAAGTCTCCCCAGTGATTCTGGTAATCGGCCAGTTTGGGAACCATTAGCCTGGAAGGTCAAGCACCCAGAAATTGCATTCAGTTAACTTACTGGAAAAGTGCCATCATCCAAAAGGAGACGTATCTACAGGTGGCCCACCACATCCTTCTCCCCATCTTCTGAATACAAAACAATGGGCAATGTCCCCTTTCTCCGGGAAAGAGAAGGTGATGACCACGTTTGTCCCACAGGAAGACCCGACTTGTAGAGTCCAGAGCTGTCGTGGCTTGGGCAGTGCCAGGCTGCTCGTGCTGCTGCTGCTGGAGAACACTGTGAGCATGCGCGGGCTGGTGGGGGGGACCTCCTTGCAAGAGCCTCTGTTACAGGTAGCTCCTGCAAGAACCATATGAAGCCAGCTTTCCTGAAACCCCATGTGTCCCTATGTGGGGAGCGTGTTGACTGCGGCATTCAGGCTTGAACGTCTCTGGTATAAGTGGGGGCAAAATCCACATGAAAACCTGGAATAAAGAAAAAGTACCAGGCAAAAATCCACTTGACTAGACATCAATGATCTCTTTGCCTAGGGAGTGGTATGGCTCTGTTGGTGAAGGTTTAGTCTTTGGTGCGAGACTTCAGGATTTCAGGCCCTGTTCAAGCTACTCTTTCCTTTCCCCTACACATTTCTAAGTCTTAGAAGAAGCTAATTGAAACCTGGCTTTCTCTTAGGAAACTCACTATGGTGTTTATAGTGTGGGCATCTCTGTCCATACAGCCTCATCTCTTCTCAACTGGCTTCTGAAGTCAAGACTTTGAGGGGGCAAAGCCAGAGTTGCAGTAGAATGAGAACACCATTGTTCCAATGTAGGCAACCCACTAATCCTCTTTAGAGACTCTTACAAGATTTAGATGGGTGAACAAAAGAGTGGATGTAGGCGTGAAAATGGAAAGACAGATTTGAGAACAAGGAAGAGTGTAGACTGACACAGGATTTGCAGCCATGTTGGATTTAGGGAGTGAGGGATTCACTTAAAAGGTGAATTGACCAGAATTCAGAATTGACCAAAAGCCATAGGTGGCTTGACCAGAATTACAGTAAAACCTGGGTTTCTGAGCATAGGTCGTCCTGGAAACATGCTTGTAATCCAAAGGACTTGTATATCAAAGCGAATTTCCCCATAAGAAATAATGGAAACTCAGATGATTCGTTCCACAACCCAAAGATATTCATATAAAAATGATTACGGTGTTTAATGACAATACTGTAATATAATACAAAATGATAAAGAAAATACAAAATATAAAGAAAAACAAATTGACCTGCACTTACCTTTGAAAACCTTGGTGGCTGGTGTGAGGGAGACAAGAGAGGAGGATTATTGCATAGGACGACTTTCACTATCAGTAACGGAATCACTGCTATCTCTTGGTTCAATGGAACCTTTTCCTGCACGGGGGCCATTGTATATGCTTGCAAGGATGTTGACTACAGCACAGTATTAATAATATAATACTTAAATTTAAATAATTAAAATACTCGTCACAGACTGTATTTAATGTAACTGGCAATAAGGCAGCAGAGGAAAGGGTCTACATCTGCAGGCAGCCTGACCTAAAATGAAGCAAAGGATTCCTAAGCTCACTCTTGGATGGAAAAGCAAAGGACTGTCCATAGGTGTTTGGAAGTAACAAAAAATACACTAGTGCCAGTTACGGGCACCTTCCAACGTGCTGAAAAATCACTGATTTCTGCCAAACACAGCAGCCTGAGACCCAGCATCCGAGCATGGGAGATGATCACCCACAATCCCAGAGAGAGAGAGAGCGCACGCCATTGGCTCAGTTGTGATCACGTGATATTTGGTGTCACAGACGACTCATACTCCAGGACATCGCTTGTTTATCAAGTTAAAACGTATTAGAAATGTTTGCTTACCTTGCAGAACATTCACAGAACAAGTTACTCGCAATCCAAGGTTTTACTGTGTATTATGCTAGTAAGTACAGAGGCATGAACAGGATTTCTTCCAGGTTTTTGTTGTTTTTAGGTTAATTTGTTTCTGCATTAGAAGCAAGAAACAGAAAATTCTTGAAACCGTTATGTGGCTTTAGGCTTTGTGTTAGCATCGAGAAACTTGGGCATGAATTAACAATGTAGCTTAATGGATAAAATGTTTAATTCCAACTAGAAAATTAAGAGCTCACAATTGAAATTGGATCAATACCCTTATCTTCTGATACCAATGGATAATTTTGAACCCTTCTTACCACCTAGTCTCCAAGGGCCCTCCTTTTCATGGAGGGCCTTAGGATCCTTAGGATAAGAGATATCTACAGAGTTCCCGACTCAGAGATTAGAGCCTTCTGAAACCTCTATAAATTGTTACTTAGATGTAGTAGGCTCTACAGTGAAAAGAAGTGTCATGCTTCCTGCCAGTAATGCCCACCTAAGTCACTAATATGGATGACCAACTCAGGGTCGAGATGTCTGACCCCAGCGATCAAGTCTGCAATGAAGTTTGTATAGATTAAAATAGTAACAGCAAGGGGGCACCTGGGTGGCTCAGTCGGTTCCAGCCCCACGTCAGGCTCCGTGCTGACAGCTTGGAGCCTGGAGCCTGCTTCAGATTCTGTGTCTCCCTCTCTCTTTCCCCCCCTCACTCGTGCCCTGTCTCTCTCTCAAAAATAAATAAAAATGTAAAAAAAAAATTAAAATAGTAACAGCAAGGACCCGCAGGGAGTTCAGAAGTTCTTTTTCCTCTCAGGAAAGTTCTATGTTCCTTTCTCTTCAGCAATATTGCAAAATGGTAGCTCTGGTTGGAAAAGCTGATTAATCTGGTGGCTACTTGTGGCTTTACACTCATTTCTTTCTTATGTTGTGCCTATCACTCTGTGTAGGAACAACCCACTGGATCTTGTGACAAGACAGGGGGAGAAAGGAGACAATTCCCTATTTCCAGAGTCAGGGGAAGACAGAGCCGCCCTAGATCCATCAGGAACCGAAGCCAGAACTTTCACATATGCCAGAAACACAGCCTCCCATTGAACCATCTTTGACAGTGGCAGGTTTTTTGCAGCATCCTGCAAAATATATGTATATTTCACTTATTTTCTGTGGTTCTTCGAAACCCTCACTTTTTAAACCAAAAGCCCATTCCGTTGGGGCATCTGGCTGGCTCAGCTGGTAGAGCATGTGACTCTTGATCTTGGGGTCATGAGTTCAAGCCCCGTGTTTGGGTATAGAGCTTACTTAAAAAAAATAAAAAATCAACTGGATTTAATAAGACTTTAACAAAAAGATGTTATTTTTTAAGTCCGTTGTGTTAGACCCACTATATCTATAACCTCAACCTAGATCCATAAAGAAAGGATAATAAATTCTAGACTGTATGATACCATCCTGCTCTTACAACCTTACCTGCCTGGCCAGTCTCTCCCAGACACCCGTTCACTGGCCTAAAACCTCTTTTTATATTATTTTCAAGCCACACCCACGAAACTCCCAAGATGGAACTTTCTCTTCCTCTCCACAGTTTCTTTCTCTCGTGCTACAAACAAGTTCCAATCCAGTCTCTCTTGACCATCTTGTCCACATCCACGTTCAAGTGTCATCTGTCTACAGTTGACTTGGGGCTTTATTTTCTATACCATGCCTGCCTTCTCCACCTGCAATCAATAAAGCCCAGGAAATACCTCCTGGGAAAGAAGAACTTGAGCACCACCATATACAAAACAAAAATGTCTCCTATTTCCAGTGGTCTCTTTTCTCTCAACTTTGTAGTTATGAGATGGCTTCACGCTACAGCTGGTAAGACTGGAGAGTAGGTTACCAAGAATTCTTGTGGGTTTTGATGTAATTGCCTTCTAATCTTTTGTACTCCCAACCCCTTGAGGTCAGAGACTACTTCATTCACACTTTAAGTCAAGTGATTAACCCAATAATTGTTTCAATATAAGTAGCAGATACAAGACTTTGATTGAATTGTTGCGGCGTGTACTGGGGAGCCCCCTGGTCCTGGGGCCTCCAGCCAGCCCAACCCGAAGGAGTCCTCAAAGGTTCTGAGCCTTGTCAGGGGAATGAATTCAAGGACAGACATGCATCACGGTCAACAAGCCACACAGATGGGAAAGTTTATTAAAGCAAAAGGTACACTCTGGAGATAGGTGAGCTAGTGAGAGCCCAAGCACCCCGGGGTTGGAATTTCTATCTGTTATTGACAGTTGTTAACAAGCAGGAGGAATATTCATTACCTGGGGGTGGGGATTTCTTGGAAGCTGGATCGTGTGCCTTCTCCTCCATACTTGCTCAGGGGCTTCCTGTCCTGGCTCCGCCATCTGGGGCCCGTCTGGTGTGCTGGGGCTTCTGGGGAGTGCGGCTGGACAGGCCTCTGACCCTCCCCACGACTGGGCACAGCCTCCTCCGTGCTGGCCTCCAGGCTTCCTCTTAGAACCTAATTAACTGCCCACTCTAACACAATGAGTGGAAGGTAATGGGTGCACAGCTGCTGTTTTTTGTTCTTCTTGGAGGGACACAATGAGTGCATAATATATTTTTTTCAAAATTCCACTAATCACCAATTTCTCTGGTCTGGGTTTATAATTCTCCTTTAGGGGCTGAGGAATGATGGCTTCAGACCTCAAACGTGCTGCGATAATTTAAGTACTGTCGAAGCCTCCACCACTAGAACTTAAGCAGCACAATCGGCTTCTTCTAAATCTAGTGTTGCCATTCCTTCTCTCGGTGCTAAAAAATCACCATTTGGATTGGAAGTTCTCCCTTTTCTTCCTCTTCCATTTGCTTCTCCTTTTCCTCTTTCTTCTCTCTTTTTTAACTCCTGCTCCTCGTGAAGCCGCCTCAGCTCCTCCACCCAACCAAATCGTCTTTAACTTTGAGCAAGTAGCCTTAGCCCATGTCATTGATGAACTCAAACCTTTCCTTGTATCTTGATCAAGATCATGAATTCTTTCCTAAAAAGAACGGAGCCTCCTACCCATCACCAGGCTCTCCTGCACCACCCTGGGCACCAAGGAAGCAAACCCTCTTGCACAACCTTGAGCCCTGAGATAATGTCTGTAGCTGTCGCCATCAAAACTGTGCACGATCAAGAATTGCCACAGATCACTGCATCCCTTAACTGATTAACTAAGTCTCCTTAAAAACCCCATCCCTGGGCCAGGCAGAAACCTTGGAGGTGGCTTTTGGACAAGAGTCCGCCTTCTCCCCAGGTTGCTGGGCTCCTGAATAAAGGTCATATTCCTTTCCAGTCAAATCTTGTCTCTTAAGTATTAGCTTTTCAAACCAGGGGCAGATGAACTTGGGGTTCAGTGACACATTCTCTCCAAACTAAAAAAGGTTTCTTTGTTTGGGTTTTGTTTTGTTTTGTTTTGTTTTAATATTGGGTGAGTTTTGATGAAGGGAAGCCCTGTTTCTTAATGTCGCAGCTTACCTGGCACCCTCACACACCTCTTTAAACCATATTTAACTTCCACACGAAGAAAACACAAAATCCCAGTCAGCCATCTTTTGGTGATGTTTCTGTGTGTCCTAACAAATACTCCCTGGTATCCTGTTACTCAAATTCTGGGTCATAAAGATAACTACAGTGACTAGTCTTATGTTATGGGGTAGTTGTACTCAGTTGAAAGTTCCTCTTCCTCCAAATTCATGGGCGTCCTGGGACGTCAGAATGTCACTTCATTTGGAAATAGGGTCTTTGGGGGCGTCTGGGTGGCGCAGTTGGTTAAGCGTCCAACTTCAGCCAGGTCACGATCTCACGGTCCGTGAGTTCGAGCCCCGCATCAGGTTCTGGGCTGATGGCTCAGAGCCTGGAGCCTGTTTCCGATTCTGTGTCTCCCTCTCTCTCTGCCCCTCCCCCGTTCATGCTCTGTCTCTCTCTGTCCCAAAAATAAATAAACGTTGGAAATAGGGTCTTTGCAGATGTAGTCAGGTGCAGATGAGGCCATTAGGTGGGTGCTAACCCAATAGGACTGGTGTCCTCATAGGAAGAGGGAAATTTGAACATGGAACTCCAGAGACAGAGACTTGGACTGATAAGGCTGCAAATCCAGGAAGGCCAGGAGAGAGGGGTGCTTCTGGCCCTTCTAGTCCTTGTGTCTGCCGAGTATTGGTCATCATAGCCATCCGCTCCACCTCTATTCCATATTTCCTTCCCATCAACAAGCACTCCAGCTGGCCGAGTGAGGCTCATCCACACTGCCAAAAGTTTGGTCACATTAGCAGTGCTCCCTATATCAGATTATTACAGTTTTCATTGACTTTTTAATCACAGTGCATGAGGTCATTGACAGGTACCCCTGGGAAATCTCCTTGAACTCTACACATATTCCCTATGTAACCCCATTGTATAGTAGTGCAACTCTCCTCTCTAGTGCGTCTGAAACAGCAGGGTTGTATGCAGTAGGTCCTGAATTGTCAGCTTAAATCTTGGCGCAACTGCAGATAATAGGCGCCACCAGTATGGTGGACACCACAGCACTCTACCAGGAGGGGGTGTAGCTCAGTGGTAGAGCGCGCGCTTAGCATGCGCGAGGCCCTGGGTTCAATCCCCAGCACCTCCACATGGCCATCTGCGAGGGTAAGCTTTTGAACGAACTCCATGGGTTTGACTCCGGAAGGAGTTCCAACCTGACATCTCAACTTTCTTTCCCTGGTGGCATTTTCATGCCGGGCACAGTGTGGAAGGATAGGGAAGAGCAGGGAATAGGAAAAAAGGGAAAGTTTCTTCTCTGTGTATTCACTTGAGGATAGTGAGAAAAAGAGAAGAAATTTGGTGCAATTTGTCCCAGGATTCTTACTCTTTTCTATCTTTCCTTTTCATGGTTGATAGTTTAATACTTAGTCATTTCAATTCCTAAGGGCTTGATTCCTCCAAACTGACTGCTTCAACACTGCGGTAATTATACCTGCACTAGGTAAAGACAACACGGCTATTCTTGTGTCAGTGGTATGCCTGTCCTGGCATTCAGATCAGTGTGGAGTTTGGTCAAAAGTGAACCTGCAGGAAGGAAGCATGGAGGTGCTGGGGATCGAACCCAGGGCCTCGTGCATGCTAAGCACGCGCTCTACCACTGAGCTACACCCCCTCCTGGTGGAGTCCTGTTGTGTCCACCATACTGGTGGCCCCTATTATCTGCAGGTGCACCAAGATTTAAGCTGACAACTCAGGACCCACTGCATACAACCCTGCTGTTTCAGACGCACTCGAGAGAGGACACATTGCATTCCAACCTGCAAAGCCCTTAACACAATTAGCCTCATAACTGTCCGACCCTCAGAGGACTGCGGGCAGCCGACTTCCTGAGTGAAAGTTCCTGTCCACCACCAAGGAGAGTTTCAGGATGGAACATTCTCTTGGTTCTTCAGTTTCCTTCCTTCCTATCTGCAGAGCTCTCAGAAGAAAAGTGGTGCGGGGGATATACAAAAACAGTACCTGTATAGGATCAAGCGCTAAAAACAAACAAAACAAAACAGAACAGAACAAAAGAAAAGAAAAAAAGGACAAACCAGTAAGGTGAGGCCACTCAGGAAAGTGAGGTCCAGGTTGGGAGAAAATGTGGAGTAAGTACTTCACAATATTGGTGTGAAATGAGGAGCAGAGTGTGTCTGTCACTTCTTCCCTAAATTGCTGTGCCAAACATCTGTGTCTAGGGAGGTGGGGTCCTCACTCTGTCTAGACGCTGCATCTCGTTCTGAGAGCCGGAAGGACAGAAGACAGGAAAGTAGACTAGAAAACACACTCCTGTGTACATAGAGCCTCTTTCAGAAGAAAATGCTCTCCAGGGGAACTGGAAGGAAGGAAACAAATGAATTTGCTCTTTATAAGCCCCTTCTTACAGAACTCATAGTGAAGTTGTTCAAGCCCAGAGTGTAGGTGGGTCGTCACTTGAACTCAGGGCCACTTCCACTGAAGACACATGAGGATCCGTGGTTCCACACGTAGTAACGCACAAACCATTATAAAGAAAGCTTTCTCTTCTCTCTCTTTCTTACCAGTATAGACTCAGGTTTTCTTATTGTATCCATTAGATTACATTCCTTCATTGTTCATTTTCCATTTTAATACTCAGGGCTTCCAACATTTCTCTAGAGGCCCCGTGTCCTTTTGAGCCTACCGTCATCTTTTGAGCACTTTCTTACATTCTGGCACAGAGACATGGTCTAGGGTCCTCTTGTGATTCCCCTGCCCCAGCCCTGGGGTGACAGCAACTTCCTCCACAGCCTTGGTTCCTGCTAGTGGGGATCTGTATTAAGAAATTAAGATAGAGCCAAATTATGGAAAGAGCCCAAATGTCCATGGACTGATGAATGGATAAAGACACGCATAAAGATGATATGTATACATATAAATAAGTCAGAGAAAGACAAAAATCACATGATTTCACCCGTGGAATTGAAGAAATACAACAGACGAACATAGGGAAAGGGAAGGAAAAATAAGATAAAAACAGAGAAGGAGACAAACCATAAGACTCTTAAAGATAGAGAACAAACTAAGGGATGAGGGAGGGAGGTGGGTGGGGGATGGGCCAGATGGAGATGGGCTTTGAGGAGGGCGCTTGTTGGGCCCAGCACTGGGTGTTGTGTGTGAGTGATGAATTCTTGGGTTCCATTCCTGAAGCCAAGACTACACCGCAGGTTAACTTACTTGAATTCAAATAAATAAATCTTCAAACAAGAGAAATTAAGAGAGGAGACTAGCCCTCCTCGTTGTCACTAGGGCAGCACTGTTTCTGTGCTTCTGTGCTGGCAGACCTATGACCCGGCTCCCCATTGCCGTCTTCTCATGAAGCTTTGAGGGGCCCCAAGGTCAGGGCGGGCTGAGGAGCATGAGCGGGTCTCGGGAAGCACCATCACCTTCATCCTCACGCAGCTGCACAAGAGACGCCGTCTAGGTGGTTCCGAAATAAGGAGTCGTGTGTAAGGATGTCGGCGCTCAAAGCTTCGTGTCCTCAGGACGCCCAGCGGGTAGATGGCTGCGATGAAAATGCTTCTGAAAAAAGTGTGCCCACACCGGGGGTGTAGCTCAGTGGTAGAGCGCGTGCTTAGCATGCACGAGGCCCCGGGTTCAATCCCTGGCACCTCCATTCCCCAGGCTCCTACATCTCGAGGAGGGATCTTTTGATCCTGGAGTGAAAAAAAATCCAGGTTTCTGTCTGCAAGTCTCCATCCTCCCAGGAGGAGGATGCTGTCTTGGCGACCTTCTAGCCACTTTGGAACACACGGTAGAAATTCGTGCTCCTTCACTCAAAGTCAGCCTTTTCATCCTCCACCCACCCTCGGCAACCAGCGCTGCATTCTCCAAGGTCTTCACTCCGCCATCACTAGGTTGGGAAAGTCAGAGTTCCAAAAGCAGGAAACCCTCTGACCGGAAAGGGCATCTGCGAAGACAGTGAAACCATACCCACCTGGTCTTTCCTGCACCTCGAACATCAGGAGCCAAGTCAACAGGGTTTTCCTGGATTTGAGGGAAAGTTTAAAATTAAAGGCCTAGAAAATCTGAAAAAGTCAACCTGCTTCGGTACCTTCAGAGGAAGGTTTCTGCTCTGCAACAAAGAACACGGGATTGCCCAGTGATGGAAGGTGGCCCGGCTGGCTGCATAATCTGCTGGGCCCTGGTCAGGGACTGCGGCTGGCCCTGATGACATGTCGGGTGACAGACCGGGGGGAGGCCAGCCTAGGCCGCTCCTTCCCTGAAAGACCGAGAGCGAGATGTTCAAGGACACCGAAGGTAGCCACTCATGGCAAGCACTTGCTCCTCTCCCTGCCCTGTTTGGATTCCAAAACAAGAGAAGGGGGCATAGTGGGGGAAACATCCCCCTCGCACTGGTCCTGAGCTCAGACTCCGCGTAGCTGGCAGAGCACGGCCTCCTGGAAAGGCTGTAAGAGAAGACGGACGGCAGGTGCCATGAGCACTTACAGGAGAATCAGAGAAGCCACTCACCTTCTCCCCCGATTTAGGGCAATTGCTTTTGCTTGTGGGGCGACTGGACCTTTCTCCACAATTTTTCAATCCACGGTCCTGATAACATAGTAACTTTGGTGAATCCATATGAATTCGATCATACAACCCAGTTTATAAAGTTCTTTTTATTTTGAATTTATTTTATGTTTTGGTGTTAACATAACTTAAGTTCTAATGGCTTTGTTCCTTGATTAGCCAACACATTTCTGCAAATAACCCCATTAGCACCTCACCATCAATGAAAACCACAAAACCAAACTTAACCTATGAAAGATCACATTTCCACCTAAAACCAGAAGGACCAATTTTGGTCTGCATTTTTTGCAATCATTTCTATCCTCATCATATTGAGATACTACCACTTTTTTGACAAAAAAAAAAGAAAAAGAAAACCATCAAACGAACCTAATTTAGTCTTCAATAAATTAAATTTTAAAAAATATATAATTTGGAGCCTGCTACGAATTCTGTGTCTCCCTCTCTCTCTGCCCCTCCCCCATTCACACACTGTCTCTCTCTCCCTCAAAAATAAATAAACATTAAAAAATTTTAAACATATGTATGTATAATTTTAAAATTCCAATTAGCTACTAATGTTAAACTATAAAATTTTTAAAGTTTTTAAAAAATGTTTAATTATTATTTTTGAGAGAGGGGGGAGAGAAAACCCAAGCGAGGGAGGGGGCAGAGAATCCCAAGCAGGTGCTGCACTGTCAGTGCAGAGCTCAATGTGGGGCTCAAACCATGAACTGTGAGATCATGACCTGAGCCAAAGTCAGATGCTCAACCAACTGAGCCACCCAGACTCCCCTAAACTATAAATTTTTTAAAATAGACGTAAACACTTAAATATAACAAGATACGAAAAAAACATAATTTCTCAGGTTTTCATATGCTTTTGGGTTAGTTGACAGGTTAACCCTAAAATATCATGTGCCACAATATGGTCCCACTACACGTGACTAGTGAAGTAAACCAAAATATATCACCTAAAATATGCCACTTTGACATAAAAATTACTTTGACCAGAAGGCAGTTAAGAAGCAGCAAACACAAGAAAATCTCTCTCCACCCTTCCCCTTCCTGCCTGAAGTCAGGATCTAAAGTCTCTGTTTACAGGAGACGGACATGTACCAGCCTGGAGAGGCACCAGACGAAGCTGCAAACAGACCTTTTCCCCATTAGTTTCCTGCCATGTCTTTACCTTCCGCCTTGCTGCCCTTATCGCCTAAAACTGTCTTCCTCAGTCCCGTTGGTCCTGTTGTTTCTCTGAAAATTTCCTGCTCTTTGTAGAAGATGCTAAGAAGTTCTAAGCTGATGTTTTCAGCAACTGTTTGTTGAGGTTAATCCCACACGATATATACTTCACACGTTAATAAACTGTTTTTTCTCTTGTTCATCTACCTTTTGGTTAGAGTCCCAGTTGAGAACCTCGGATGGGTAGAGGTGAAGTTTTGCTCCCCTGTGCTAGTCTGTTTCCCTCTCTTTGTTCTATTCACTGAGCGGGCGGACAGCCCCCATTAGACCCACACACTGTGAGGTGAGCCAGGTCCTCTAGGTATGCACGTAGGGGTCAAAGCCATCAAAAGATTCCCCAACATTTTTAAGTCCTTATTTCCACGTCTACACTCATTTCGCGAGGAACCAGTAACAACTAATGGAAGTCAGCGGAGACAGGTATGTCTCTGAACTTCTCGGATTATGAGGCAGTGTAGTTCAGCGGTCGAGTGCATTCCTGCCCTTCCCCTTCCGTCTCTTAAACCACACACGGACAGCCTTTCCTCACTTTCCTCTCATTGAATTAATTTACTCACTTTGCCCTGTTTACATCAGAGTTCGGTTCATACCCTGCATGGGTTGCCTTTGCTCCTGACCCATCTCAACGCCACGGGCCTCGTCGTTACTGATGATGTCTGTCTCCCCAAGGAATATTTGATTGAAGGAAACAAAAGAGAAGGATCTGGAACTGGGGACGGCAGAGTCACATCAAGCCTGAGGACTCGATTCCACTGGCAATATCTTGCAGAGGCATGAAAGAGAAAACAGAAAGAGAAAGAAAAAGTAACAGATGAGATTCTCAGTCAGTTATCTCTTAAAGGGCATTATTTTTTCAACTGTGCCTGGGTCAATGCACTAGCTGCAGGCCAAGGAGAAACAAACCTTCCCGGTGGCAGTCCCTTCCCCCTCCCTCCCCACCCTTCTGTCTTCAGCTGGAAACTATCCTGTACGGTCACCAGAAGGAGCAAGCAACGGGTCGTGACGCTTTCTAAACAAGTAAAGTGGGGTCCTCCACAGAAGAGAACTAATCACTCGGTGCTTCCAAAGGTGAGAAACGTGGGGGTGGGAGTCAGGGGGTTGGTGAATCCACAGTGTTCTGGTGCAACCAAAATAGGTCTCTTCTCCTTACTGGATGTAGGAGAAGTACTGTTTTTGTCCAAAAACATTCTCATCCCTCCGCTCTTTGTACACAACTTAACAGACCACGTTCTCCTTCACCGGTTCCTGAGGTGAATTCTTCAGAGCTCTGACATAGGGAACTTAGGGACTTCATGCCGTCAGGTTCTCCTCTGCATCCCTCACTAACCGCCCACCCCCACTGTTTTTAACTCTCTAAATAAGGTCATGCCTGTTATACAGAAGTTCCGATCACATAGAGAGCACTGGAAAAACATGTAAAGGCTCTGGAGTCAGAATGAAGGTCGTCAATGGCATAGACAGGAAGCAAAATGGTCCCTTGGCCATTAGCCATAAGAGCAAAAGGACT
The DNA here is from genome assembly GCF_022079265.1 of Lynx rufus. Lineage (NCBI taxonomy): Eukaryota > Metazoa > Chordata > Mammalia > Carnivora > Felidae > Lynx > Lynx rufus. The sequence continues at coordinate 144,841,959 of NW_025814878.1, forward strand.
GAGTCCCATCTCCTCTCCCTGACTCCTGCAACCACGAATCCCGATGAGAGAGAGACAGTGCTACGTACTGGGTCAGAGCACCTAGCATATCCTGGATGTCATTACCCCAGCTCCCAGAAAACTGTTGTCACCTAGCCCGTACCATAACCAAGTACTTGGAAGGGCAGTCCACCATTCCAGTAGGCCAGCTGCTTCAGAGAGATGGCGAACTCCAGAACATTAGCCCACCGCCATACTCCATCTGCTCCTGAAATGGTTTCTTATCTCAGAAAGAATACTGTGCAATCACAGGACACTCAGCAAATTCATGGATGGTGGTTTGGCCAGAGCATTGTGAGAGGCAAAGGCAAATCTCCACCCAGGGTCAGTTTCTATTCCGGTGACAACATACGCCGACCCTGTAGTGTGAACTTGGTCAGGTGTAACGAACCCGACGCGAGGTGGGTAACTGGTTCCTCCGTGGAATGATAACACGTGAAGACTCAGGGTTTGTGATGTTGTGAGTTTGGTCACTCAGAAGAGGCTCGAACCAGATCTATTTTGCTGAGCCCATAGTGACCTCCCAGCTCCTTGAACAAGGACAGTGGTGGCAAGGACAGGAGAAGCTTACAGGCTTAGCAGAATGGGTCATCTTGTCCACCTGCCCATTCAGATTCCCCTCTGAGGACAGTGCTCTTTGGAGAGCATTCACTTGGGGAAGAAATGCCCTTAGACTTTGTATTTTGGAGAAATCTAACCCTCGGCCTCCTCCCCAGACCTCTTTGTCTCCACGTCCCCAATAATTGTCCCTCCAAGCCTCTCTGTAATCATCCAGCCAAACTGTGAGATGCTCTCAGTAATTACCGCGGACTATATATCACCTCTGTCCTTGCAGGCAGAGCCAGCAGGTGCCTGAGTGAAGCAATGCTCCCTGGGAAGATCCGCCTTCCCCACTGGCCATCAAGTACGCTGGAACCTGCTGGCTTTCGTGTGGTGCAGCAGAACCACCTGGAAGCCCGGCTGGTCTTTTCCCTTCTTCAGTTGTGGGAAACACCCCATGAGGCTGAGGGTGTGGGCTGAAAACGTAGAGAAAATGTCCCAAGTGTAAGAGCCAAGGGAACATAGCTGTTTTCTCTGCCTGTGGTCCGTGGTTGTCGACCCTGCTCAGATACTCTGCTTCTACTTGTGATGAACTGATGCTGTCCATGCCCAGCGTTATGGCTGTGTGGACTAGAGAGACCTCCGTCATGACTGGAAGTCCCACTGTAACTTGGTGACTTGTGCTCGAGAATCCAAGCTCTCCTGGACCCAGTAGCAAGCTACAAACTATTTTATTAAAGAGGATAACAATTTGTAGAGGATGCCATAGTCTTTCCTCTAAATCCCAAAGGTGCGTCCTGTGACTCACTTGTAGAAAAATGCATAAACTCCAAATACCATCTGCGTCTTCCACAGACACTCTGCTTTGCTGGGTCACAGAGGTCAGCTGTCACTGTGGCCTTCATACAGCCTGGAGCTGCTGCAGACTTCCTTTGTTCCGGGCTTCACACAAAATAGGTAACTTTTCTAGACACAGAGAGGGGGCTGGTAGTTGCCAGAAGCAGGGGTGGGGGGCGAAATGGGTGAAAGGAGTGATTCCCATTCATAAAATAAATAGGTCCTAGGGATGTAAGGCACAGCACGGTGACTATGGTTGGTAATACCTTCCTGCATATTTGAAAGTTGCTAAGAGGTTACATCTTCTCATCATAAGAAAAAAAAAACCATTTTGTAACAGTATACAACACGAGCAACGGTGCTGGTCATTTTACAAAGCATACAGATACCCATTATGCTGTACATCTGAAACTGATAGAATGTCATATGCCAATTATACCTCAATTTAAAAACAACTGGTTTAAAAAAAAAAACAAATCTGGTAGCTTTTCAAGTACAAATGACTCTGTATTGTCTCCGAAATTTAAGGAGGCTCACTGGACATTTTACTTCTTTTCTAGTGGGACGAGCCAGAAGCAACAGCTTGTTGGTCACCCCTGAAAGGTTATGTCAACATGGTCGACAGATAGGTCACAGAGATGACAGGCTCCTGAATTCTTGTGGGCTGTGCTTTCACACTGCAGCCTGCACGTATTAACCAAGGAGTCTACACCGGCGGCTACTTGTAATCAAGGACTCAAAACCAGGTCCAATAAGCGTGTTATTATCAATATAACGGACCAGCGCGGTATCCTGCACAATGGAGAGGTGAGCGGTGTCCCAGGACTCGATCGTTAAAGGCTAGGCACGCCCTGTGCTCCTAGGCGAGACTGGAAATAGCTCACCGGCCCTGCCCGTCGGAGGCGAACCATGCCTGATGGCTGTGTTCCTCTGCCAGGGCTGCCGGAGCAAAACACCAGAGATTCAGTGGCTTCAACAACAGAAATTCATTTCCTCACGGTTCTGGAGGCTACATGTCCAACGTCAGGGCGTCAGCAGGTTTGGTTTCTTCTGACGCCTCTCTCCTGGAAGCAGCCCTCTCACCACGTCCTCACATCTCTCCTCGGTGTGCGTGCTGTCTGCGTCCTCGTCTCCTCTTCTTGGAAGGACACGGTCCTTACCTGAGTCATACCGGATTAGCCCGCACTCATATGACCTATCTTACCTTAATTATCTCTAAGTACAGTCACAGTCTGAGGTTGGGACTCAGTGGGTTGGGGCTTCAACACAGAATTTTGGAGAGACAGAAGTCAGCGCGGAGCAGTGGTCAGTTTCCATCGACGCGAAGAGTGAAATATTTTCTGCGGCAGTAGGTGCACACGAAGTACGAGTGGCCGCGGCATTTGCTCCAGGAGGGAAATCCTACGGGACGTGGAAGTGACCACTTCATTCGGCTCACGATACTATGCCATTTCTCACCATGACTCTGCTCTCTGCACAGGCCAGACAGGCAGCGGGATGGCCAAGTGCTAAGAATCACCGCCCTCTGCATCTTTCAAGTCCTTGCCGGTGGTTCTTGTATTTGGAATTCTTCCAGGACCGCAGTATCCTTCGCAAATATTATTTCGGCAAGTGGAGAGAACTCTGATGGCTCCCGACTGGCGTTTCCTAACTTAACATCTCACACGTCCGGAACCCGACCCAGATCTCCTCGAACCGAGAGGAGGCTGGCCCCACTTGAGCAGGGAACTTGGCACACAGCTAAAAATGTACACGGTAAGTATTACTTTTCTAGTCTTCCCCAAAGGAAGTCCACTCACCGAGGCAATTGTAAGAATGATTGGAGATGACTGAACACGATTCTGAACTGACATTAGGTATTGGAACACATTAAAATGTCGCTGTGGTCTATGGTTGGGGGGGGGCTTATATAGGTCATGTGAACAGTAGAATCAGGTCTATTTTACTGCAGGCCTATTTGGATCCCTGAGTCTGCCCCATAGCTATTTCCAGACCCAGGATGCCTTGCTGCAGTAGACACAGCCACTCCTGTATCCCATCATCACAACTGGGTCCGGGAGCCATTGCAATTGTAGCGTCCATCTGTCCCTCCGGGCCTGCAGAGAGTAGACCCTGCAGACACTTTTACGAAGGATGCTGTTTTCTCCTCACCAACACATTCCTCAAGGACTCAGAGAAGAGAGTCCTCTAGACCAGGAGTTGGCAAACTTTGTGTAGATGGCCAAAAAGTAGATATTGTAGAATTTGCAGGTCACATGGCAAAATCAAGGCTATAGATACTTATATAATGACTTTTAAGAATGACATTAAAGTATAGTAATATTTGAGTACAGTTATTATTACTACCAACAAAGAATGGAATTATCTTTGGGGGTGACATTTTGTTTAACTGGAGTTCCAAGTTAGTGTTCCTGATCACAGAAATTTCTCACCATTCTTGGAGATAATGAAACAACGGAAAGAAGAGAAAAATGAGAGACAAGATGTATTTCCTTCGGTTTCGTTTATTCTCTGAGTGGTGCCTGGGACACTTCACAGGACACAGAGGAGGGGGGAGGCCTCCAGGGTTTCCCTCATCCCCACCCCCTCCTGTCCCCTCCTCACTGACCACCCCGCCGGGACAAAGATATTGGGCAACTGGACAGTCGCACTGAAGGAATCCAAAAACACCCAAAGACACCCAAAAACTTGAAAACAGCCCAAGTACTGGCGAAAAAAAAGACAAGAAAACACTCCTAATAAGGAGCCGAAATAGCTCAGCTGGGAGAGCGTTAGACTGAAGATCTAAAGGTCCCTGGTTCGATCCCGGGTTTCGGCAGGCGCAGTTTTGGTTCCCGTGAATGAGCCACGTGGGTGTGTTCCAATAACACGTCACACGTGGACGCGGAGATCCGAATTTCTTACACGTGCCACGTGTCACCAAGCGCTGTTCTCCTTTTACTTTCCGCCTCTTACGACAGTAGCAGGTGCTCGCTGGGGTCGCACCTGCACGCGGTGCGCGTTGTCCACTGCGTGAGCCGGGCTGGGGAGCCCTCCCTTCGCTCCCCTCTGCTCCCCTCGGCTAGGTTCTCATCCCCTCCGTTCCCCTCCCCTCCGCTCGCCTCTGCTCCCTCCGCTCCCTCCTCTCTGCTCCCAGCCGCTCTCCTCCCCTTCCCTCCCTTCTCCCTCCGCTCCCCTCGGCTCCCCTCGGCTCCCCTCCCCTACCCCCTCTGCCTCCGCTCCCCTCCCTTCCCCTCCTTACATCACAGTGACAGCGACACGTCGTCCACAACTTTGTCAGGGTCCCGCGTCCCTGTTCCTTCCTGTGACCAAGGTTCGCACAGCTGGGAACAACAAAAGTGCACTGCGAAAGCGACCCTGTTCCTGAGTGACAGCACAGCTTCTGTGCAATCGGCCCTTTTCAGTAGCCCAGTCGTCTGCATGAACAGTCTCTTGTTCACGAGAACCAAAACAGCACCTGCCGAAACCCAGGATCGAACCAGGGACCTTCAGATCTTCAGCCTAACACTCTCCCAGCTGAGCTATCCCGGCTCCTTAAGAGAGGCCTTTCCCCCCGCCCCCCCCCATACTTAGACTGTTGAACTGTTGGTTTTTTGGGGGGTGTTTTTAGATTCCTTAAGTGCGACTGTCCAGTTGCCCAATATCTTTGTCCACCCAGAAAGACTCGGAGTCTGCGGTCTTCCTCCGTGCACGGTGCTGACTCTTGGCAGGGTGGTCGGTGAGGAGGGAACAGGAGGAGGGGAGCCCCAGCCCGGCTCTCGCAGTGGACAACGCGCACCGCGTGCAGGTGCGACCCCAGCGAGCACCTGCTACTGTCGTAAGAGGCGGAAAGTAAAAGGAGAACAGCGCTTGGTGACACGTGGCACGTGTAAGAAATTCGGATCTCCACGTCCACGTGTGACGTGTTATTGGAACACACCCACGTGGCTCATTCACGGGAACCAAAACTGCGCCTGCCCAAACCCGGGATCGAACCAGGGACCTTTAGATCTTCAGTCTAACGCTCTCCCAGCTGAGCTATTTCGGCTCCTTATTAGGAGTGTTTTCTCGTCTTTTTTTCGCCAGTACTTGGACTGTTTTCAAGTTTTTGGGTGTCTTTGGGTGTTTTTGGATTCCCTAAGTGCGACTGTCCAGTTGCCCAATATCTTTGTCCCGGCGGCGTGGTCAGTGAGGAGGGGACAGGAGGGGCGTGGAGGGCGAGGAGAAGGACGGAGAGGACAAGCCGGCGCCCACCTCCCCGCGCTCCTCACTTGGTGACAGCCCCTGCTCGCAGACTGCCGAGTCGGAGGGGAGGGTCTGCCCTGGGGCGGAGGCTTCGGGCATCCTCCCGCCTCGCCCCCGCCCCGCCGGGCTCCGTGCCTGGGTGCCTGGAGGTCCCCGCCTCCCCCGCGTGCCTGATCCCGGGGCCTCTCCGCGCACCGGGTCCCTGCAGCCCCGCCGAGCGCAGGTCAGGTGGCCGCGGCCGGGATCCCAGGAGCAGAGCAGGGATCCGCGGCCCGCGGGACGCCTGGTGCGCAGGCACGCGGGGGGCCTGGGGACTGGGCGCCCACTCCCCCTAGGGGCTGAGACACCCCCGGGGCAGAGGCAGAGGGACAGGGAGAGGGCGTGAGGCCCCATGCGGCGTCGCGGGCCTGGTCCCCTGATAAAACGGGCGCACTGGGACCCGCGCCCCCCCCCCCCGCGGCCTCCCCTCCAGGGTCCCCGTGCTGCGGGAGGACGTCCGCGCGGAGCCCCTCCCGCCCCCTGCCCCAGTCCCCTGCTGACCCTCAGCGGTGAGCTGACCGCAGGCCCCTGCCCCAGTCCCCTGCTGACCCTCAGCGCTGAGCTGACCGCAGGCCCCTGCCCCAGTCCCCTGCTGACCCTCAGCGCTGAGCTGACCAGCACAAGGCAGCAGGAAGACCGACGAGCCCGTGTGCGGGTCCAGGTGGTCCGGGTGGCTCTGAGTGGGTCAAAGGCCGAGGGGACACAAGCCCAGGAAGGGGTGAGGCCCGCCCTGGACACCTGCTGGGCAAAAGCCTATTGGTGAGAGACCCAGGCTGGCCAGCAGCGGGCCCCGTGGCTTAGCTGGTCAAAGCGCCTGTCTAGTAAACAGGAGATCCTGGGTTCGAGTCCCAGCGGGGCCTGGAGTGTCTGTGGGTTTGCCCCTTCCGCTGAGGGGTGCTGGCCCTTTCCCTTACACTGCGATTTCTGCAGCTTTTTTTTCTACCCCCCCCCCCCCCACACACACACACTTCCTGACCGTCTCCCCACCGCCCCAGACTTTGGACAAGGAGAATCCCAAGACTTTGGAAACAAAATGGAACAGACTTCAGAAACAGCCACACAACGCAGGAGTGTAAGAAAGCAAAGAGCTGTGCGACGATCTTAGCCTGCTACTCTGTTTTCTTGGGGTGCCTTTTCGTGAATGCAAGCACCATGCAGTGTATTCCAATCCTGATTTCGTATAAAGAGCTGTGCACGGATTAGCCTAAGTCAGGGGAGGGAATACAGACTGCGGGCATGAATCTTAATGTGGTGGTGGCCAGTGCCCTTGAGGTTATAATTCAACTGTGCTATAATTATAACATATTTATAGTCTACTATATAACTATGTTATAATTATATTTATAGTCTATTATATAACTATGTCATAATTATAACTGTATTATAATTCAACCCCTGGGGACCCTGGGGTGGCCGTGGAGGTGGGTGTACTGAATCCAAGACGTGTGTGAAAGCGTACTGTGAGTGTCGATTGAATGTCGGGCCCAGTGCAAGGAGACAATGGACAGGAAGCCCATCCTCGCTGCCAGCCTGGCCCTGAGCGTCTCTTCTCCACCTGCTGTACCCAGCCATCAGAATTGCCCCCAGCCTCGGCGGGCATCAAATCAGGGCTCATATCTGCTGTGCTCTAACAGAAATCCAGAATCTCTTCTGCTGTGCAGAGGCCGCACCTTCGTGCGTTTGAGATAAGAGTCTGGAGTATAATATGTGGTCATCCCAGGGGCAATGGTTTGTGGCTTTCTCCCCGACATGGATTCTTCCTCTTGACTGTACCCATCGTTCAGAAAATAAATAGATAAATAAATAAATACATTTTTTTAAGGAGAGGGAAAATACCATTAAAAGTGGTAATAAAATATAAACTTTTTTCCTTTCTTCCTTCTCTCTCCATCTGTCAATGTATTTTTCGCTTGCTTTCTTAATGTCATCCTAATTAAGTAGAATTAACATTGTGAATTATCAGCATGAATTTTGTTGTTCAACTTTTTTTCCTACATCAGTTAACAAAATATAAGTTTTAAGGTGTCATTATTATGGAGTTTCAAGATGGCCAGGGTGGATCTCGGGGTTACCGGAGTCGTCTGTGTTAGGATCAACAAAAGGCTGCACCTGCCGAAACCCGGGGTCGAACCAGGGACCTTTAGATCTTCAGTCTAACGCTCTCCCAGCTGAGCTATTTCGGCTGCCTAGAGGAAGGTTTCCTGATAATTGGTTTTGCAATACTTAGATTGTCTTCTACTTCCAATTTAGGAGATTTCAGATTTTTCAAGTGTTGCAGTCTAATCGTCCAATACATGTACCCATCCAGAAATCTGGGGGATCTCTTGTCTTCCGCCTGTATTAATATTGCATCCAATTCCTGGCAGGTGGGGAGGTGGGTGCAGGAGGAAGACAGAAAAGAGGCGTAGGGTTTCCTCCGAAAGCCTTTCTGCTCTTCTGCAATTTGGCTAATCCAGACACATCTCAGAAAATTAAGGAAACCAAAGAAAACATTTCGTGAGGTCCCTTACAGAGGAGAAAGTCTTTGTGACCCTGGGTCAGACAAATATTTTGTAGATACAGCAGCAAAAGCATGAAAGTTTGATAAATTTAACCTCATCAAAAAACCTTAAATCCTGCTCTGTGCAAAACTGCTTAAGAGAACAGCAAGGCCAGTCACAGACTGGGAGACAACCTTTGCAAACCACGTTTGCACCTTTATATCTTATAAAGGATTTGTATCTAGAATGTGTAAAGCGCTCTAAACAGCCAACAAAAAGAAAACACGATTTTAAAACAGACAAAATATTTAAGCAGATGCTTCTCCAAAGAAGCAATAAGGATTGCAAATAAACAAAAGGTGTTCCACATCGGTCATTAAGCAAAACATGAATTAAAACCATAATGATATACCCTTGCACTTATGACTTGCTAAAATTTAAAAATGCCAGGCATACTGAATGTTTGCAAGAATGCGGAGGAAATGAAACTCTCATATCCTGTTAGTGGCAAAGGAAAACAGCACTACTTTGAGACACTCTGTCAGTTTCTTAAAAAGTCAAAGATATACCTTCCCCGTGATGCAGCCACTCACATCCCAAGCATGTATCCAAAAGAAAAAAATAAAACTATTATGTCCATACAAATTCTGGGACACAAGTATTCATATGCTTGTAAGAGCCAATAACGGGAGAGAACCCAAATGCCTTTCCGTGGGTGAACTGATAAACAAATTGTGGTCTATTCATACCATGGAATATTCCTCGGCATAAAGTGGAATAAACTATTGATATGTACAACATGGATGAATCTCAAAATAATTATGATGAGTGAAAGAAAATCAAAAAAGTAAATATAGGATTCAATTTGTGTAAACCTTTAGAAGCAAACTAATGTATAGTGACAGGAATTAGATGACCGGTTTCTTGGGGTTGGAGAGGCAGGCAGGAGTATGACAGAAGGTGAACCCATAAACGTTTTCTTCCTCTCTCTCTCCCCTTCCCAGCCTTCCTCTCTCCTCCTCCCTCCTCCCTCCCTCCCTCCCTCTTTCCTTCTCTTTTCTAGACTTGCCAGAGAGCCGTGGGGTTAAGACCATTTCTCAAGATACAGAATGGAGGGAAGCAGCAGGATTGGAAATAAGTGATAATGATTTTCATTTTGCACGTAGGGTGTCAAAGTGCTTCCTTGATTTTCCAGAGCATGAAATCCCGGTCTTGAAAATGGCTGGTGAGAAAGGTAAGGTTCCATGTAGAGGGTAAGAGAGGAGAATGAGTACAGACCCTTGAAGAGGTGGGTGGGTGCAGACAAGATGGTCAGTGAAGATTAGGTACAATGATCTATGGAGGAGGAAAAAAACGTGGAGAAAAAGAGAATGAAGTCAAGTGAAACTTCCAACTGGAGACTTTCTGTGGCAGTGATTCTCAAAAACAAAACAAAATACAGGCATTAGGACGGTAAGATCTTAGAGAAGACTGACCCTGACAGGGAAGAACTTAGGAGCAGGAATAGTATCAATTTGGATTTAGAATTTACTATTCTTGAGTATAGCCAAAAAACAAATTCCGATTTAGAAATACAATTAGTGGAGTTAACAGAATGCATTTTCTGGTGTGCGTGCGCATACACACACACACACACACACACACACACACACACACACAACCTTGCCCAAGAATACAGAAAATGGCTGTATTTCCTAATATATCACAAAACAAGCAGCTCTCACCTGGGGGTGTAGCTCAGTGGTAGAGCGCATGCTTTGCATGTATGAGGTCCTGGGTTCGATGCCCAGCACCTCCAGGGGCACCTCCCTTTTTCCTATCCCCAGTCACCAACCAAATCTGTTTTTCTGCCTTTTGTTACTTTTTTTTTTCTGCTCACATGAAAAGTAAACATGATTGGCGCAACATCAGAAGGAAGAAAGGGGGAATAAAGAGACTTATTCAACAACCCCGAATGCAGCCAACATAACCAGCTTTGTCACACAGAGTATCATTTTACAAAAGGAGGTAAGAAAGAGGAAGAGAGGGGGAGAGAGAAGGGAAGAGAGGAGGAGAGAAGGGGAGAGAGTGGGGGGTGAGGAAGAGGAGAGGGAGAGGGAGAGAGAGAGGAACCCAATTTCGTTAGCCTGAACAGCTAATCCTAAAGACCGAGGCATGGGAAAAATTAGGGTGACGCGAGCAGGATTCCAACTGTCTCTGGAAAAGTACTTTGGCCGGCAAACCAAAGCCTTGGACAAACCACTATTGGTGAAACTTCATCACATACCAGGAATAGAACACATGAATCCCAACAAGGGCTTTTGTTTGTTTCTTCAGTAAGAGCCTGAAAAATGACAGAGTAAGGAAAATCCCAACTCAACCTGCATTAATTTTGGAGACAAAGTAATGTTCTTCCTCTGCAGCAGAGAATGCTTCGCTTTCCGATAAATCCAGGGAATGGAGAGCTCTCGTCTTCTAAGAAGTCAACCACGCCCTTGTGTCCTTTCCATCTTCCCATCCCACTGCGTCCAAAGAAGGTGGAGGAGCCCTAGGTGTCCTGTGGAGGCAGGAGACCCTCCCTGTCAATAAACCGGCCCTGTGGACAGTATTTCTACTCAAAGAGTGTCCTTTGGGGACTGGTGGAACCGATGGCCTAAGTGACCTACACGTTCTGTGATTGCTTCTCTCAAAGTGGCCACTCCGGGAAGCCGCCCTGCAAGGCGTCCACGAAGGATCACCGTGCTATGAGGGAGCCCAAGCTAGAACCGTGAAGAGAGAAGGGAACAGGAAACCGCACAGGGTGGTGCCCCCTGGCACCTGTGAGGCCAGCCTTGCTACCAGCTCCGTGAAGAGCAGAGAATGCCCCAGCTGGTATTCCTCTGGGCCAGAGGGAGGCCCAGCAAAAATTTCTGACCCAGGCAATTGTGAGCAAATGTGATAGATGTCTGTTTAAAGTCACTCGATTTTGAGGAGTTTGATACACAGCATTGTATAACTAAAATCGTCCCAGACTGGCAACGATAGGCAAAGAAGACATCACCACCTTATCCGGAAGCTGATAGCAGGAGTGGGACTTTTACTGGTGTTCTCAGGAAAATGTAAGGCCATGATGAGAATATAAATGTTTTACAGATGAGATCAGTCTAGGAGCAATCTCATTTTTTTCCACAAATACCAATAAGTTCTTTACTAGTCTTTTAAAAACGTTTTAAGTTTATTTATTTAGAGAGGGGGCAGAGGGAGAGAGAGAGACAGAGAGAGAGAGAGAGAGAGAGAGAGAGAGAGGATTCCAAGCAGGCCCTGTGCTATCAGTGCAGAACTCAACTTGGGACTTGATTCCGCGACCCTGATCATGGCTTGAGCCGAAATCAAGAGTCGATGCTCAACCCACTGAGCCACCCAGGTGCCCAGGTGCCCCCTTTATCTTCTGGTCTTAATGGACAACTTTAAGTCCTTACTCTACCCACTCCTAACCGGCACTCTCCTCCCAGACACAGGAATGTCCGAAATTCAGGGTCAGAGATGTCTAGAGAATTCCAGACTCCGCTTGTAATGTGTTTAAGAGACACCCTCAAGGGGCTATTCTGTAGATACTTGAAATATGCCTATCCAAACTCAAACTATTCGTTTCCCCCTTACCGCTGCACATACGCGCCCAAAGCAAAAGCAAATCAACAAACCAGTCACAACAAGGACAAAAAGAACAGAACTGTCTCCCCTCCTCCTATAGTTACTATTTTGTGCAGAAGGCGTCACTATCTGCACAATTCAAGCTGCAGGGCTCCCTAGGTGTAAGTATTTGCTCTAGGAAGAGCCCGAGCCCTGTGATTGGACCTCGTTCCTCGTTCCGGATTTCTCCCTTGCCTTTCATCCTTAAATTCTTGTTCAACTCGTCTGGATCCTCCGAGGAACCTCGGAAGTTGCGTGCCTAGATGAGGACAGAGTAGAAGTCGCTGGATTGTACACGTCTGGGCTGTCTCGTGCTCTCGCCCCCTCAGCGCCCTGCTTCTCAGAAGCCAGCTGAGCCCTCAGGCGGTGACAAGAGGAGGGACACGCTGGCGGTCGTTAGGCGGCGCCCGTTCCGTACAGAAGCTGGACATAATGCAGAGGAAACAGGAAACAACTCCTCCAGAGGCCGGAACTCCGAACCCCATTGAGAGGCTGAGACCCCCCTGAGCTGCAGACCTCGTTACAGCAGGTGCAGCCTGAACTCGCCGAGCTGGGCGCGTCTACTTTCTCCGACGGAAATACAACGTGAGCCGCGGATGCGGTTTTCACTTTACCGGTGATGCCGCCCCCTGCGGCTGGGGGTGTAGCTCAGTGGTAGAGCGCGTGCTTCGCATGTACGAGGCCCCGGGTTCGACCCCCGGCTCCTCCACCCGTGCTTTTGCCTCCACTATTACGTCGTTCCCGCTGCGTGGGATTTGGTGCCGCCCGGGACGCGGGCGTCCTCGAAGAAACGCGGGAGAAGAAGGCACGGCCGCCTGACGCCCCACGGGGACGTCTACCGCGGGGCTCACCCGGCAGAACCCCTGCAGAGCAGGGCAGGAAAGGGGAAGAATGCATCTGTGACGCTTCCTAGGTTTGAGGAGCACCATGCGGTCCAAGGCGCGGGGGCCGGGGTGCCCCCCACCGCGCCCCCGCTTCCGGGGACGCCAGGGCCGCGGCGGCGCGAACCCCGCCAGGCTCCCGCGGGGCGGGCAGTGGGCGCCTCCCAGACCTGCGGGAGTTTAAGCCGTAATTTGGGAGCCGGGGCGAGCCGGTAAGGGACAGGTCCTGGGGTTGGCGGCTCGGTTATTTTCTATCTTATTCCGAATCGGCGCGACTCTCGCAAGTGTACCCAGAACACACCCTCGAAGACCCCAACTAACCCCACCACCCCCTCAACCAAAACGCCTCCTGGAGCTAAGTCTCGGGGACCCGGACATTTCGTTCTTAAATCTTTAGGTGGATTAACACCTCTTGGAGCACCGCACCCACAGTCCCGCGGAGACGGGGCCGCCGGGGTCTTGGTGGGATGGGGCGGGTGTACCAAGGTCCTGTGTTCACACAGACCAACACTTGTTACAGAGACGGCGCGGACGGCGCGACCGGGAGCATCTCTGCGAGGCGCCCGTTTCCCGCGCGAGCCCCGTGGGTGAGCGCACCAGCCTTCGCCTGCTCCTTTTGTGTTTTCAGCCGGGGCGTCGAGAAATCTGAAAGACGGTGCCTAAATCCCCTCCTTTGGAAAAACTAAAAGCACGTTCCTCATCGCTCCTCCAGGATCGCGAGAGGGAGCAGGGACCCGTCCCCCCCACCCCCAGCTGGGTTTCCTCCTGGGCTCGCGCCGCAGACGGACGGACCCTGTACCAGCGAGGCCACAGAACTTCCTGCCAGGGCCATCGCTGGGCTGTGGCCATCCAGGCGTGTTGGCGACACGCTGCTGGTGGAATTACCTGAGCAAAGGCTGAGCGAGCGAGCGTCCCTTGTGATTCTTCCTCCTGACTCCCGACTGAGCGCAGGAACCAGCAGGGGAAACCGCTGGGACCACCTTCCTCCATTTTGCCTCGCGCCGGTTCTCCGGGCACGATCCTGCTCCTGCTCTTTATGGCCTTGGCCTCGCTGTGAGTGGTGTGGAGCCCTGGAACGGCCTCAGGGAAGCTCTCGGGCAGCTGCTAAATAAAAGTCAAGACAGACAGTAAGTCCCCCTCGGGCCATGTAATTCACGAGGGCATCCCTATTCGGGATACACTTTTTCCAGGGGGAGGGAGTAGCTGACCCCAGAACCTAGAAGCCGCAGACCCGGACATGCATGGCCCACCTCAACTCAGGTTGGAACCCCAAACGTGCAGCTCCTCCTCGGGGCAGTCTGGCTGTATCACACATTTCCCGCATCAGTACCCCAGGGCCTTTGCACCGCCAAAGCTTCTCGCTGTCACCCGGGCAGGAAATGCTACAAGAAGGGCACAAAAGGGCAGAACCCGAATCGTTGCCTCAGGGAACTTAGACCCAGATGGAAAGAGGGTACAGATCCCACATAAAAACCAGTATGTGTATGCTGTCACATCGGGTCAGAACCTGGGCCTGGGCCTCACCTTCCGGAGACCCACAGCGAGGCACCTGGGAGGCGCTCTGGACGCAGAGCAAGGACCTCTTCTCGGCAGGTTCACAGTCACAACCGTCCCCCCCCCCCGGGGGTTGTGGACAAATATTCCAACCTCGATCACCACAGCGGCTTCCCTGCTGTTGTTGGAAGGGATCCCGGATGGTCGGTTCTCCTGTCACTTTCCATCGGGCTCTCTTGTCCCCGTGCGGAAACTGTACCTTCCTGACTCTCTCCATTAACTGCGTGTCGCTCTCCGGTTCACCCCTGCGCTCCTCTGCGCGGAATCGCCCGGCGAGGCTCCGTCGTCGCTGGGAAGTGGCCGGAGCGCGCGCCCAGAGGGAGACGACCTTGAGGAGGAAGGCGGTGAATAACCCCGTCGCCCCAGGTGACCTGTGGATCGGAGACAAGATGTTGGAGCAGGACTCAGCGGCTGCCGACCCCCTGGGGACCGTGCGGGGGACTTGGCGAAGGCGCGCATGCCTTTGTCCCCGGACGGCTCCGGCGCGCGCTGAGCCCCCCCCCCACGGGCGGCGGGTGTAGGGAGGCGTCCATAGGATCGAAGCGCCTCCCCAGACCTCTTTGTCCACCGCGAAGGTTCCAGAACCGCCAGCCGGGAAAACGCGGCCGCGGGAGCTGAAGGGAGCGGAGCTGCCCGAGGAGGCGGCACCGGGGCCAGCGCGGAAAGGAGGAGGGGGCGGCGGCGCAGGACTCGGAGAGGAAGAAAGGGGCAGAGGGGCCGCGGGGTGGGTCTCTGCACCCGCATCTCCACCAGAGCGCAGGCTGCGGTGCGGGAGGGGGGGGTGCGGGGGGCGCCTCGTCTCTGTTCCCACCCGCAGGTCTCCGTCCTCCTGCGAAAAGTGGGCTCAACCCCGGGTGCCCCACGGGAACGCGTAGCCCCCTTTGCCCCGGCTGTCAGGGCTCTGGGGGCGGCTCGCTACCTCTGGGGGTAACGTTCCCGCTGCGGGTTCAGGGGGCCTCCGAGGCACCCGAGGCGCCCTCCCCTGGACGCAAGCCTAAACACCCGCCACAGGAACGAGCTGGGGTCCCAGCGCCCGGGGCTGCTGACCGGCCGACCTTTTGTTGCCCAATCAAGATTCTGGGGGGTGGGCGGGGGTGCAGGGGCGAGTGGGGACCGGACGACCGGCAGGACAGGTGTCTCCTGGGCCAGCAGTGTGTCCACTGAGGCAAGCACAGCTGAGGGAAACGGGGGGGGGGGTGTCTGAGATAGTTTCTCCAAAGGCCTCCTTGGCTTTCTTCTTCCCACTTCTTAGTAATAATTACGAATAAATCTTAGTAATAACGAAAGCGGTCCCGTGCTCTCCCTTCGGGTGGATTCTGTACTGTGCGAAGCAGTCTGGTCGGGAGATCAAGGGACAACTAAAGTGCGCACTTTGTGGAGACCGAAAAGTACGGGGCCGAGCTACCCGGCTCCGAACGCTTGGAGGTGCCGGGGATCGAACCCGGGGCCTCGTGCATGCTAAGCACGCGCTCTCCCGCTGAGCTACACCCCCTCGGGGACGGGGGTTTCGGGAATGGCCACTGCACCGTCTGGATCGGTTGGCAGGTCCTTCCACCTCCGAAATCTTCGGACTGAATCCTGCCTCGCTGCTGCGCCCGGGGAGAAACGCGTCCGGAACCGAAGGCCCCCACCTTCCTCCCAAGGCGGCCTGCTGAACCTTCAGATCCCCCTTCTCAGAAAACGTCCTTCTCTGCCCACGAAGCCACCAGACAGACAAAAGGTAGCGCGGGGACACAAGGTGGGCACCCTGGAGACGATCGGCTCCGGTGTGGACTTGGGACAAGAGGGAATTCATTCACAGCACGCGACCCGCCACACGCGACAAGGGTGTGTGTTGGCCACGTTCAGCACCGGCTTTGGAGACGCGACAGCGCCTCTGTTCGGGCGCCGCGGTGGCTCTGGTTTTGAGGACAACACACGAGAGGACACGGCCCTGCCCCGACCGCGTCCGCTGCACAAGCTTTCTGCGCACCGAGGGGAGCCTGGGGACGCTGGGAGCAAACTGCGACACAAACGCGCCCTCTGTGACCCCTCCCGAAGCCCGCGCGTCCCCCACTGTCCTCAGTCCCCGAGGCGCGGAGTCGTCACTTCCCACCTTTACGCAAAATTCGGTGCAAATGTTAACGCAGATGCGAGTTTTGGAGAAAATCCTAAACCTTCTGGCCGGAGAGGGGACGGGGAGGAGCGGACAGGTGCCCGCAGAGGTCACGTTGTTACTGCCCTGGAGAGGCCCAGGGCTTCGACCTGGACCGAGCTGAGGAGCGGACCCGCGGAGGGCTGGAGCAGGGCGAGCGCAGGGGAGATGAGGGAGGAGAGAAGAGACCGCGAAGAGGAGAAGGGGGAGGAGGGAGGAGGAAGGAGAGGGGGAAGGGGAGGAGGGGAGAGGAGGGGGAGGGGAGCGGGAGGAAGAGGTGGGGAGGAGGAGGGGAAGGAGGAAGATGGGGGAGGAGTGGGAGGAGGGGGGAGGAGGAAGAAGATGAGGGGGAGGAGGGGGAGGAGAAGGGGGAAGACTGAGGAGGGGTGGTTGGGGGATAGGCCTGGGGGTGGGGGGAGACCGGGAACTTGTGCAGGTAGAAAATGACCGAGGCCCGGTCCCGCCGCGCGGTCTCCAGGCCCCGAGGAGGGAGGTTCGGAGAAGGGAAGTCCCTTCGCTGGTTTTGCCGAAGGTCTTGGGACCCTGAGAGTGTCCCGCGGCCTGTGTCGCAGGGCACGGAGGCCGCGCATTTCCAGGGCGCAGCCCGGGTCGAGGATCCGCTGGAACCGGGGTCCTGGGATTTGGGGGGGGCGCCACGATGTACGCACCCCACGTGGAAGCAGCGCCGAGTCTAGAAACGCGTTGTAACCCGGTTTTCTGCTCGCGCATCTCACTGGCAGCGACGGGTTTTCAGCGCGTTTGGGTTTCAAACACAAGGACGAACGCGGGTGGGGGCGGGGTTCAGCAGTGAGTACGCGGTGCGGTTGGAACGAAGACTAGACACCGCCGCGCTCCCGAGCGTTGCCAGGTGCGCACAGGCCCTGAGCTGATCCACTGCTAGCCTCGTGCGCATTCTTTCGCTTCCCACGACCTCTCGACCTCCCGAAACTCTTGTAGGCCGAGGGCTGAGCCCAGCCTCCTCTGGGGCGGGGCGCCCTGGCACTTTTCCACCCACACAATTGCCGTTTTGTTTTACCCCGCGCTGGATGGAAGGACACCTGCACAGAAATCAGGGGCACCCGCGCCCCAAGTCACCCTCGTGTCAGTGTGGGCGCTGAGGGGGACAGAGCTCGGTTACGCGCGAGCATTCACCCTGCGGAGGAATCTTTGCTCTAAACCCTTTTAAACACTCTCTTCTCTTGGATGTCCCGACAGAAGTCATTTTTATTTTGTAAATGGCGTTTAATTTTAGAACAGTAATAGATTTTCAAGAAAAAACCCTTGAGAATGTTAGAGATTTCTTCTATCCCAGCATCCAGTGTCGCTTATGATTCTCTAACATTAAGATGATATATTTGCTAAATTAATAAACCAATTGATATATTTTATTAAATGAATTCCGTAGTCTATTCAGATTTCCTTAGTTTTTAGCCTAATAGCCTTTGTCCGATCCACAATACACATTACATTTACTTGTATGTGTCTTCAGGGTTGTTGTTGTTGTTGTTGTTGTTTTTTCTGTGACAGTTTCTTAGATTTTTCTTGGTTTTGATGACTGTATTAATCAGGGCTCTCCAGAGAAACAAAGCCAGTAGGATACATAGAGATTGTCAAAAATCCAGAAACAGTAAAAATCAAAGCCAAGCAGTGAAATCGTATTTAGTAAGGGCTTACTGTGCACCAGAAACAGTTCCCGAACTCAGTCTTCAGTTCCAACACTGATAAGAAGCTCAGGGGCATGGCATCACAAGATGGCTTATAGAGTGAAAAGGAGGACGTTGTTTAACCTTTAAAATGACCGGTTATTACATCGGGGGATTCAAGACAGCAGGAGATGGTTAAAAGTGATGATCTTACACCATTTTAGGAAGATGACAAGCTTCTTTTACGATTATTAGAGACATTTACAGCAAATAACCTCCATTAAGTTTTACTTGTATTCATGAAATAAGCTAGATTTGGGTTCACTTATGTGGTTTGCAGGGTTTTGTTTGCTTGGGGGATTTTTGAGGGTATTCTCATTTTATTTTATTGTAACAAGACATATGTAAGAAGAGATTTCGTGTGGGAATTGGCTCATGTAGTTGTGGAGGCCGAGAAGTCCTATAATCTGGCATCTACATGCTGGAGAATCAGAAAACCCAGTGGCGTCATCAGTCCCAGTTGGAAAGCCTTCCAACCAGGAGCTCAGGATGTCTGAAAATGTAGATTTTCAACATGCAGATTGAAATGCAGATTTCCCAGCTCAGGCGAGAGACAGTCTCCTCTCCTTTGCCCTTTTGTTCCTCTTGGGCCCTCATTGGTGGGGGCAGGTCTGTTCACTCAGTCTACTGAATCAGATGCTAACCTCTCCCGGAAACACTCTCAGACACACCCAGAAATAATGTTTTAGCACTTCTCCCGGCATCCCTTAGCCGGGTCAAGTGGACACACAAGATTGGCCATCACAATGACTTTGATACTTTAGAGGAACTCTGGTGAGGTATTCGGTAAGATGCTCTCTGCTGGAATTGTCTGCTCTTTTGGTCATGATTAGGCTGGGGCGCTGAGTTCTGGGGAGGAAGACCACAAGGTATAAATATTTATATATTTATAGATCTATCTATATATATTTTTCATCACATATTAACGGCATATATGACCAGCGTGACTTATCATTGTTGATGTTAAAGGAGAACTTTTAAGGGTGGCTCAGGTCATGATCTCACTGTTCACGAGTTCAAGCCCTGCGTCGGGCTCTGTGCTGACAGCTGGGAGCCTAGAGCCTGCTTCGGATTCTGTGTCTCCCTCTCTCTCTGCCCCTCTCCTGTTCTTGCTCTCTCTGTCTCTCAAAAATAAATATGTTTAAAAAGAGAGAACTTTAAAAAAATATTGTCTTTGGCATCTTCGAAGCAACTGCTGGACTACACCAAATATTTTTCCAACACTTTGTAGAGAAAAATCCCAAAAGTAATGAGCTGTATTTGCTGTGTCCCACATCGTTAGTTAGCAGAAAAATAATTGTGATGCTTTCTGTTACAAATTCCTTAGTTCAAAAGAGAACAAAAACCCAGCTAAGTTAATTATATAAATAATTGTATATAATTAATTATTACATATAATGGGTAAATGCTTTTTAATTTAAATACACTTTTTCTCGTAGGCTCCATGCCCAATGCAGGGCTTGAACTCACAACCCCAAGATCGTGAGTTGCATTCCCCACCCACTGGGCGAGCCAGCCCCCCCTAGGTGTTTTAATGTAAATATATTTGAGCTACTGTGTACAAATCTCATATTGGAGTGGGAAGTTTCTTGAATCAGAAATGCCAGAGAGGCTCTAGCTTAACGATTTCAAAATTAGTGAACTTTCTCTTGCCAATTGTTAGGTTTTTCAAAACTGCCCCAAAATGACACTGGTACTTTACGAAGGATGTCTGGCACAGGCTGATTTCTCTGAGCTTCAGTACCGACATACGACCCCAGTATCTCCATATGCGTTCTCTGCCATGTAACCAAACCTTTCTTGTACTTTTTCACTCGTGTTCTCATGACTCCCCTGCTCACCTCACAAGAAAAGCAATGATCCAATGTTCCTCCTTGTCTTTGCAGCCGCCTGGTCCTAGGTCCTACTCTGTAGTCTTTGCTACCACACAGGACGGCTGTTTTGCTAAAAGGAAGACAAGATAAGACAGAAAAAAAGGGCGGGGAGAACTCACCGTATTTCCATCAAGAAGCAAACACCTACCCAACACTTACAAGTTCACCTTGAGTTCTATTTTTCAGTAACATTGAAGAATGGAACAGAGAGGGAAAGATGAAAGGAGAGGAAAAATAAAGCGCCTAACAGACATAGTTGTTGAGTCTAATTTTGAGTCACGAAACAGACACTAAACAGAGAAGCAGAGATGTTCCAACGGAGCTCCCCCACCTCTCTCTTTTCTTCTGGCTCCCTCCCCCACCCTTCCATTCGGCACCACCAAAACCTGGATCCCAAATCTTTCTGGGTGAGTGGTAAGTGCGTGAGTGGGTGGTGGAAAACGGCAATGCTTAAGGGATAGGAAGTCTTCCAAAAGTGAAAGTTACAAATTATGTGAACGGTTGAAGAAGCAGTTGAAATATTGATCCCTCTGAGATTAGATCAGAAGGGACAGCCTGGGGCTGACTTGATCCCTTGTTCAGAACCAAGTTTTGGTAAGATGACGCTGGTTTTGGTCAACATCAAGTCCGGTCCTTCACACCTTTTCCCGCAAATCACATGATGGAAAATACCAACACTGCGCTTGTAATAAAGACAAATAATGGAAAGATTAGAGAATAATTGACTTACTGGCTTTGACTAAATTCTCAGGGAAAGTTGGATCCCTGAGCCCGGATAGTTCAGTCTGAGAAGTAACAGACAGACACTCACTATGAGTGTTCAGATTTCAAGGGCCTCTTCTGGCCTCGGTATCCCCGACCCCTAGTATTTCTTACTCTTGCATAGAAGCCCTTTGAAACCCGGCTTTCCAGAGAAGCATTAACAGTTGGCTTTTCCACCCCTCGCCCCCTTTTCTGGGCCTTTATCAGCCAGTTCTAGTGAGGGGCTTTAAGCCGGGAGATCCAGGGCGAGACAATGTTGGTGACTATTCATTCACTAGCGCTTTACTGCTATCTTTACTGATTAGAGGCCGCTAGCAAAATGCAGGCTGTTGGTGACTCACTGGCACACAGGCTTGCCAGTTTCCAAAAGACTTCTTTATGTTTCTGAAGACTTTACAAAAAGCTTATAAAGACTAACTTTAGGTTTCCGAAGAAACTTTAGGTTTCCGAAGACTTTACAAAAAGCTCATAAAGACTAACTTTAACTTCTCAGGGGTCCGTCCCATTGCGAGTCAAATGAAAGAGTTACAGTTTCTTGTCCAGCAAGAAAGCAGCGACCACGAAGGGACTCGAACCCTCAATCTTCTGATCCGGAATCAGACGCCTTATCCATTAGGCCACGCGGCCGGCCCGTGGGGGGAGGGTTTCCAAACCCACAAGCTGAGATGTCTCCCTTCTAAGATTTAATTTTGTAGCTGGAGGAGGATTTAATTATCGGCCTTCAAACCCCCCTCCCCCCCAAAAAAGGAACAAAACCCCATCCAGGATCCCTAACAACCATTACTTAGAACAGGTGCACGGAGGGGGACAGAGTGACGTGATTCCTCCAAGGTCTCTGCCTCAGTCGCTGGCAAAGACCACGCGTGGGGAGGGGGGATTTGCGGGGGGAGAAATAAGAGCCCCAGGGTCGCTGACCCCAGGGTGGGGGAGCGCCCAGGTTTGGTCGGCCCCGCCCTTCGGGCTTCCTCCGGGGAAAGGCGGCCGCCGCGTCCTGCTTTCGCGCGCTGGAGACACTTTACCACAACTCATTCGTGCCGGCGGCGTTAACAACCTGACCCTGCACCCTCAAGGGCAGGGGTCGCCCCCAGTGGGGCGGGGTGCTGGTCCCCGATCTTCGTCGGAGGCTGGCTCAGGTGCCTTGGGCTGACTCCCGAAGTGCTCCAAGGTGGGGAGGGGGTAGGGCGCAAACCGTGTGCACGGGCATCGGCCTCCTGGACCCTAACAGCCTAAGGGCTGCCCCGTTCCCGGCACCCCCGCGCATCGACCCCCCGAACCCCCGGGGGCCACCTCGTGTGAAATGTGCGCGGCCCAGTTGTCGGGGTAGGACGAATAAGAACCCCCCACAGCCATTCCCCCCCCCCAAAGTAAAGAAATGACAGATCCTCCCCATCCCTTATCCTCTGGGTTTCTGGAAGAGTCCAGACAGACCACACTGCTCTTTCTTTTCCTGTGCCCAGCACCGTCTTTCCTCCACTAGTCCTCTGGCCTCTGCACCTGCCGGTCAGTTGCTGGATCCCCTGGGCAGGCAGGGTTAGGTCACGCTGAAGAACCACTTTAGGCCATGCTCGGGATGGGATGTTCTGTCTTACCGAACTTGCCAGGATGAGTCGCCATTTCTGAGACCAGAGGAGGCTAAGCGTTAAGGCCTGGCCCCAGTGGGTCTGGTTGGACCAAGGAGATGCTTCCAGATGTTTCCTATGCATCTGACTCAGTTGAACTCCTTTCTTTCTGGAGATGGGTTCAGTGAGAAGACTGCATGACGGTCCCTTGGATCCCTGTTTGGGGAGGCTCAGGGCACCGGCAGAAGGAACGGAACCACTTCACCTGCGGGAAGGAGGCCCGGCACCAAAGTTCCTGAACTCAAGCTCCTTCACAGGCTGGGAAGGGTCTCGGCTGCTGTTCCTCTAATTCTCCCTTGTGGATTTTGTGCTCAAGGAATAGCAGACAGAGACCTCAAAACGCCACCAAATTTTTAAAAACTGGAATTTTTTGTTGCTGTTCAGTTTGGGGGAAGAACAAATTCACGATCCGCATAAGCAGCAGAGTAAGGCTGGAGGGCTGGGCAAAACCGTCCACATTTCTTTCTTGCGGAGAAGGCGGCGACGTCAGGACACGAAGACTGCCACAGATGTTTTAAAAATGACACTAAACAGCCCGTAGGTAGCTTTTGAAAAACATCAGCTTTTCTTTCTAGGGATGATACAATTTCCCCCCAAAGCCATTCAGTGTTTCTTTCTCTGAGAGTTTTATCCGATGTGCTCCAGACAGCATTTCTCTAAAAATCTTAAATATTTTCCATGAACCATTTTGTGAGGAATCCAAGGAGGACTGGAGAGTGTGGAAGTCCTATTCTTGCTGTATCTGTCTGGATATTTTGCTCGAGGACGTGGGTGGCAGAGGGTGTCCCTAGTCAGAAGAGGCTTCTGTAGTTTTGGAAAAGGGTTCTTCCTTCCTCTTTGTTTTTAGTTTTACTAAATCAGAGGGCCTGCCAAACCCTGGGTCAAATATGAATTCACACCTTTAGAGCAAGAGTCTCCCAATTTGGTCATGTCAGCCACTTAATTTGGGGCCTATTCTTAAGTTCTGAATTTGGAAAGCGCAGCATGTCCTGTGAGTTGTGATTCGAACCATGAACCATACGTTTGCTCACTCCCGCAGGAAGAACGTCTGTAGCCCTGGAGATCTGGGCACTGGCCCCACGTGCTGTGTGCGCAGCGGGCCGACAATGAAGGAAGGGATAAAGAAATGTCAGGTTTTCTATGCTACCTGCCACCTGCTTGCTCGCTGGTGCAGACACAGCTGGGGAAACAGGGAGAGGAAGTCGCCTGTGGCTACCTTTTCTGAACCTGTCTCTTTTCTCTTTCTCTTTTTCTGATGCCTTTTCTCTTTCCGCCTTGCTCTTTAATAAGGCTGAGACTGGAACCAAAGGTACAAGTGCTGGTTTACGTGGAGCTGGCCTGTTACTGCCTCCTGCTGGAGGGATCCTGAGTAAGCTGTATCTCTGTCCTCGTCTCAATCCAATACTCCCAGTGCTGGCTTCACCACAGTTCAGGGGTCCCAAGGCCCTTGGATACACCTTTACTTTCAATACGAGCAGCAGACAGTGAGAGAAGACTGAAGCAGGAAGAGATGGTGAATTTGGAGGGAGGAGAGGAGGAGGAGGAGGAGGAAGAAGAGGGGGAGGAGTGAGGAGGAGGGAGGGGGAGAAGGAGAGGAGGGAGGAGGACAGAGGGGTAGGAGGAGGAGAGGGAGGAGGGGAGGAAAGAGGAAGGAGAGGAGGGGGAGGACAGGAGGGAGGAGGAGAGGAGGAAAAGGGTAGGAGGAGAGGAGGAAAAGGGTAGGAGGAGGAGGGGGAGGGAGGGAGGAGGAGGGGGAGGGAGGAGGAGGAGAGGGAGGGAGGAGGAGGGGGAGGGAGGAGGAGGAGGGGGAGGGAGGGAGAAGGAGAAGGAGGGGGAGGGAGGGGGAAGAGGAGGGGGAGGACAGGAGGGAGGAGGAGACAGGGAAAAGTGGAGGAGGAGGAGGGGGAGGGAGGGAGGGGGAGGAGGAGGAAGGGGAAAATCACAGGAACGACAGGAAGGAGGACTTTGGTCCTGAAGGAAGGCCCCAGGTGCGGAGGATGCCGCCGAGGCCCCCTGCTTGCTGAGACACCCCCCCCTCCCCGCCCCCACTGAGGTGCACCGTCGCAGACACTCGGCGGTTGAGCGCGTGTCGGGACTGATCACCGCCCTTGTCTGTGGGTGTTTGGGGGAGGAACGAGGCAGGACGAGGTCGCTCTGTCAGCACTACTATTTCTGAAATCTTTGGGCCGCGACCACCCCAGGGATGAGGCGCTGCCTTCAGGCCGACCCCCGACAGCGCTCCGCGGCTGTCCCCGCTCTCTCAGCCCTGGGACTGCTCGCCCTGCGCGGGGGCGGCGGTCCCACCCAACAGCAGAGGGAGGGGTCCCTTGTGGAACATTGTCGTGCGCCTTCAAGCTCTTCCTCCTTCACGGTCGGCCCCTCCGACGTGTAAGGGTGCAAACAGGGGCCGTGTGAGCAGCGTGTGTGCAAATGGGAAACATTCAGGTGCCGGTGCTTGGCTAGAACCCAGAGCCTCCGCTCTGAAACCTGCCGGCTTCCTGGAGGAGACGTGCATCTTTGGTTCTGAACAACTGGGGGGTGGGGGACAGAGAGGAGAGAAAAAGAGGAAAAGGTCCTGGAGATTGTAACGTGTCTCTAAGGGCACTTTTTCCCAGTGAGGAGAATTCAAAGGATGTTATTTGAGAACCAGGACACGAAACGATAGGAAGTGCCCCAATGTGCAAACCAATATTAGATAACGCACGGAGAGGAAGCAGCGTGTGAGCCTGGATAGCTCAGCTGGCAGAGCGTCAGACTTTTAATCTGAGGGTCCAGGGTTCAAGTCCCTGTTCAGGCGTAGTCACTCTTGTTTTGCCCTGAGCACCCAAAGGGTGTAGGAGAGAAGGGTTCCGCTTGCACATTGACTGGAACTTTGTCTACTCTTTGATTTGTAGACGCCACCTCTATGGAGATTGCTGGCCTGGAGACTCACACTTTTATGGGGTTTTTAGAGAAGAGTCATCAGGTGACTGGAAAGAGGAGCAACCAACACGTCTGAACCCTAAAAAAAGAAAAAAAATTGAAACAAAAATAATTTGAATGACAGTGGCAATTTCATCAGAAACCATAGAGGCCAGAAAGAGTGGCATTTTTTTTTTTTTAATTTTAGAGACAGAGCATGCAACGGAGTGTGCAAGCAGGGGAGGGTCAGAGAGAGAGGAGAGAGAGAATCTCCAGCAGGCTCCCCGCTCAGTGCAGATCTTGATGTGGGGCTTGATCCCACAACCCTGGGATCATGACCTGAGCTGAAAAAAAGAGTAGGACACACTCAACCTCCAAGCCACAGGCATCCCAAGATGGCACTTTTTCAAGCGCTGAAAGAAAAGGACTGTCAAACCAAAATACTATATCCAGAGAAAATATCCTTCAGGAATGAAGGGGAAACAAGATACTCCAGGTCAAGGAAAACTAAGATAATTGCTCGCAGCAGAACTACCCTAAAACAGTGGCTCCAGTAAGTTCTCCAAACAGACAGAAAATGATAAAGAAAGCAATGTTGGGCATCAGGAAGGAAGAAAATACATTGTAAGCAAGAGACATGGCAAATATAATAAATTTTCATCATCTGGAGCTTTCTAAGTTAGTGTTTGACAGTTTGAAGGAAAAGGTATAACATTGTCTGACATGGTTCTAATGTATGTAAAAGAAATTGCTAAGACAAGTACATTACAAATGAGGAAGGGTAGAGTGACAAGAAGGGAGGTAAGGTTACTACAGTTCAGGCAAAATGGTGACACGAGGTGTCTGTGGGAAGGCAAATCCACATGATGTACGTCTTGGAGCAGCTGCTGAGAATCTATGTGAAGAGAGACAGTCCAAAATGCTATACATAAATGAACATGGAATCTGAAAGATGTACAAGTAGTCCATAAAAAAGCACAAAAAAAGGAACAAAAAGCGAAAATCACAGAACCAAGCAGAAGCAAAAAAATAAAATGCCAGACTTAAGCCCTAATGTATCAATAACTGCATTAGATATAAATAGTCTAGGTACACCAATCAAAATACAGATATTAAGAGGGTGGATTAGAAAACATGACCCTGCTGTCTGCAGGAAGCTCACGACAAATATAAATACAGAGGCAGGCTGAAATTACGAGGGGAAAACAGATATGTCATGAGGGACAGCCGGAGTAACTATGTCATCAGTAAAGTAAGCCTCAGGACAAAGATCATTAACAGAGACAAAAAAGGACATGATATAACGGTAAAAATTGTACATTTCCAAGATGGCAGAGTCATCCCTGATACGCACGCACCAAACCACAGAGCTGTGAAATATGCGAAGAAAAAACTAAGAACTGCTAGAATTCAAAATAAAAATAGAGGGGCGCCTGCGTGGCTCAGTCTGTTGAGCTTCTGACTTCCACTCAGGTCATGATCTAATGGACTGTGAGTTCGAGCCCCGCATCGGGATCTGTGCTGACAGCTCAGAGCCTGGAGCCTGCTTCAGATTCTGCGTCTCCCTCTCTCTCTGACCCTCCCCTGTTCATGCCCTGTCTCTCTCTGTATCAAAAATAAATAAACATTAAAAAATTTTTTTAAAGAAAAGAAAAATAGACAAATCCACAATTATAGTTGAAAACTTCAAAACCTCTCTCAGAATAATTGATACAACTGAACAGGAAATGATCAAGCATAAAGAAGAACGCAAAAATACTATTGGCCAACAGAATCCATTTTTCTTTTTTCTCATTTTTTTTCAACGTTTATTTATTTTTGGGACAGAGCGAGACAGAGCATGAACGGGGGAGGGGCAGAGAGAGAGGGAGACACAGAATGGGAAACAGGCTCCAGGCTCTGAGCCATCAGCCCAGAGCCCGATGCGGGGCTTGAACCCACGGACCGCGAGATCGTGACCTGGCTGAAGTCGGACGCTTAACCGGCTGCGCCACCCAGGCGCCCCGAGAATCTTTTAAAGATCTAAACATTGTGTTCAAGGCAAAGAGCACACTCATGCCCTGTTACATGTAATTCAGGAAGCCTACAGGTAACAAGACTGTATTGCGCATATGAAACTTACTAACAGTAGATCCTAAAAGTCCTCATCACGAGACAAAAAGCTGTAACTATGTGTGGCGATGGATATAATAACTAGACTTCCTGCGATGATCATTTTGCAGTGCATACCAATATCAGATCATTATGTTGTGCACCTGAAACGAATATAGTTTTATAGGTCAATTATATATCAATTTAAAAAGAAATAAACATGAAAGAATAGATTTAAACAATAGATCTAACGTGTCACCATTGTGCCACCATCATGGTAATGATTGATTACCATAGACAATTTATCCATCTATTTTGAAACTGTGGGTAAAAGGGGGCACCTGGGTGGCTCAGTGGGTTCAGCGTCTGACTTCGGCTCAGGTCATGATCTCACAGCTCTTGGTTCAAGCCCTGTGTTGGGCTCTGTGCTGACAGCTCAGAGCCTGGAGCTGCTTCGGATTCTGTGTCTCTCCCTCTCTCTCTGCCTCTCTCCCGCTCGTACTCTGTCTCTTTCTTTCTCTCTCTCTCAAAAATAAGTAAATATTTTTTTTAAGTGATGGATAAAATTTTGGTGAGGAATGAAGTACTTGTTTGACCTCAAATATTTCTGCCCATTTTACAAACTAACTGAATGAAGGGAAACATTACATTTAGTTAACCCCACTAATAAATGAAAAACACTTATGTGATACACTGAGAACGAAATCGTTTGTATTTTTGCCAAAGTGTGTGACCCGAACCCAATCATGAAGAAACACCAGATAAGCCCACACTGAAGGGTCTACTCGACGACTGGCTTGAGTTTCTCAAAACCGCCAGCGTCAGGAAAGGAAGGAAGGGTCGAGGAGCCATCCCAGATTGAAGGACACAGAGAACAAGAAAGCCACCTGCCGCGCATGATCCTGAACCTGGCGGGGAAAGTCGCTCAGAAGGACCTTTTTTTAATGATTGGTGGAATTCAAGTACAGCTGGGTGTTACGTCGTAGTACGCTATTAATGCTAACATTTCAGAATTTTAACTATTAGAAATAAGACCTGACAATATGCAAGTTATTCTGAAATCAGAAAAAAATAGTAATTTGTGTGTTTCCATTTGGGGGGAAGAGAAAAAACAAGTGTGGCAAAACGACTGAAGTGGAGAAATCCGGGTTCGGTGGCGGTCGCTCCTGGCACAGAAAGCCGTGTCTGTGTCTGCAAAGCACCGACCCACCGACCACGGAGGTCGCGACCCGCGGGAGCGCTCCGCACGAGGGGCCCCGCGGGAAGTGGGAAGAAGGGAGTCACCGCTCCCGGCGCTGCCCGCGGACCGCAGGGGGGTCACCGGCCGTCCGGCCGCCGTCGCGGGTCGGGTCCCGGGTTCGCGCCGTCGCGGGTCCCGCCCGGGTTCGGGTTCGTGTAGGGGGCGCGACTCCGCGACGCGCGGAGGGCGAGACGGAGGGAGGGCGCCGGAGGGGGGCGGGGGGCGTCCCGGGCGGCCGCACCTGCTTCGGGAACCCGAGCCAAGGGCGCGCGCCCTTCCAGCCTCGCCCATAATGCGGTGCGACAGTCACTGGGTCTGTGGGGATCCCGGGTCCTGTGGGGTCGGGGGGTCGGGGACCCACACTGTTTAAAAGCCGCAGCTGATTCTGAAAACCAGAGGGTTTGCCAGGCCGAGGCCTGGAGGCGTCGCCGCGGACTGAGGCCGGGCTGGGGGGGCGGGGAATGGGAGCTTGGCGCGGGAAGTAGGCGACGGGGCCCCGGGGGGCACCGGAAGCGGGCGGGCGGGGGTGACAACGGCGAGCGGAGGGTCGCGTGAGTGGGCACGACAGGCTGGGGGGGGGGGTTGCGAAGATCGGTTCCCGGTCCCGAAGGGAGCTGAGCGCGCGTTTTCCCCGGACGGTCGCGGCGTCGCACCGGAGAGGAGGCGCGCGGCGGAGTCGGCGGGGTCGGCGGGGTCGGCGGGTCCGCGCAGTCGGTGCGGTGGGTGCGCCCAGCGGGGTCCGCGGGGTCGGTGAGGTCGGCGGGGTCAGCGGAGTCGGTGGGGTCGGCGCCGTCGGTGCGCCCGGCGGGGTCGGTGGGGTCGGTGCGCCCGGCCGGGCCGGCGGGTCGGCCGGCTCTGATCCCTGCGCGGTGACGGCCCGAGAGGAGCCGCAGGTGGGAGCGGGGTCTGCCGGCGTCCGCACGTCGGGCAGCGGGAGGAACGAGTGTTTCCTGGACGTTGAGTGTTGAGGTAGAAGCCGTGGCACGGACCCTAAGGCAGTAACTGGCGCCGGGACGGCGGGCACCTTGTGTGAACAGGTGCAGGGTGTCGGCTGGGTCCAAGGGCCGACGGCTCGGGACTGTACGTGAGCGGTGACATCTGTCATGTAAGCAAGCCTCCGGAATCCAGGTGTCTGTCTCAGAATCTCACCCCCGCTTCTGCAGGGGCCCCGGCGTTGCCCGTGTCCGATTCTTGGGGGCACAGGGAGAGGGACCTGTCACGGCCCCCTCGTAATAGAAGCCCTTGTAAGAGTTAAGGGGGACAAGCAGAGACTTAGGCTCAGTGGACAAGGGGCAGACGTGAGGGCAGCAGGGGGAGGAGGAGGCGCAGGATTTCTTCCATGGAGGGAGGAGTGGCCTGCGAGCCAACAAGTGTGGCCCGCTGCAGAAGCAGCCATACTGGAAGGAGATATTTTAATCACAATTCACTCATAGTATAGTTTTTAGCAACTTGATCCCAGACGAGAGAACTGGCCAAACGAGTTGGGACGGAGAGGACACTTCGGCGTTTGCCATAGGACTAGAAGTCCTCCAAGCCTAGCTTTCCGAGACCCCCAAATAGTTTGATAGAACCCCTGGCATTTTGGTAGATCAGGTCTCCCCGCGCCCGCTGGAGCTCACCCACAGAAAACTCAGGGGCTGTGTGATGGGACCCACAAAGTCACCTAAATTATTGTCCGGGGGATTGGACCTGGAATCTGGAAGTCTGCTCAACAGCACCCTAATTCCACATGCCCCCTCCAGGTCCTTTCTCACTAACACCCCACGCTCCATGTGCTTAAATGCTAGAGAAAGCCCTCAGACTAAAGAGAATGCATGGAATGACCACATTACCCCCCTCGCAAACGGCATCCTGGAACAAGTAATTGGCCCAGGGAGTGCCACCAATCAGCAGCCAGGCAGACTCCAGGCAGCCCCCCTCGGGAGTGCCCGCTGTAGACTTTGTCACTGGGGAAGGGAATCTGGAAACAAGGACATCCCAGCCTGGCGGAAAGTTAGACCTACAGACTGGAAACAAATTTAATTCCCTCCCAAAGACAAATGATCCAGCAGGAAATAAATCCACAGAGAGCAGCAGTTTTGAAACCATCCTGCATCGGAATTCTCGAAAAGGTGCCGTTAGGGACTGAATTGTGTGTCCCCCCTCCCCATCTCCAAATCCATACGATGTCCTCACCGCACAGTGCAACTGTATCTCAAGATGAGTCTTTAGGGAGGTAATAAAGGTTCAGTGAGATAAGGGTGCCTCTCATAGGAAGAGGAAGAGACACAAGGCGTGTGCACACGAAGGAAAAGCCACGCGATGGGACAGCAAACGGAGAGGGCCGCTGTCTGCTGCCTCCTGAAAAGGGCTCACCAGAAACCAGCCCTGCGGCACCTTGATCTTGGCCCCCAGAACTGTGAGGAAAGAAATTTCTGTTGCTCGAGTCTGTGGTATTCTGTTACGGTGACCCTAGCGACTAATGCAGGTGCCACCAGTGGGTCAGGAACTCCTAGGTGTTCCCTGGCCACACAGAGCAGAGGCGAAAGTGCAGAGGAAGTGGCCGCCCTTCACCCGCAGAAGCGGCCGACACACCTGTGTTCTTGTCACCTTTGCATCTGTTTCCCATTGTGACAGAAAAGCCTTTCCTACTTCCTCACATGAGGGCCTTCTTTTGATGTTAACGGAGGCCTCCAGGCAATGTTTTGTTTTGAGATTTAAAACAATGGTGAAAACGGGGTGAGTGAAGAAGTGTAGGGAAGCAGATATTATGGAATATCGATTGAGAATGCGTTGATCCACGTTTATTTCTTTCATGTTTGGAAGGCCCCTATTGAGGTCCCTGGCCATCTCCACCCCCCCCCCCCAGTCGTCCAGCATCCTTCGGCTTGCTCACCCCGGAGGGCTTGGGGTCCGCAAGTGCTGGGGGTCTGTAAAGCAGCCAGAGGAGTAATGCTGCTCTCATTCTGCGTTTGGCCCAGAAAACAGAAAGAACCAAAGAAAATGTAGGTAGGGCGATGCTGTTTCTTCTCCGTTGTTGTATTTCCCTCTCTTTAATAATAGTACACGGTGGGAACCACGGTGAACCGCTACCTCGTGTGCGCGCTTTTGTTCGGGTTCAAGGGATGTTGTTAGGGTCCCGTCCCCCTGGGTGGTGTGGGGGCTCACAGCAAGAGATGAGGGAGAATTCAAGACAACCCATTAGGTTTTTCCCTCCATATGTGCAGGAATGGAACAAAAAGTTAGGAGTGCTAGATCAGTATTTCTTGAAGAATTAAAAAAAAAAAAAAAAAGCTATAGCTTGGAGGTGCCGGGGATCGAACCCGGGGCCTCATACATGCAAAGCATGCGCTCTACCACTGAGCTACACCCCCCTCCGCGAGGGCTCGTTGCTAACGGTTATCTGGAAATAAGTTTTGTTTTCTGAGGCCCTTGATTCCTGCCTGTTGTGGTGGTTCAGTGTTAACGAGGCTCCCGCGGCTGCTTTGAGCAGGAGGCCTTCAGGAACCAAAGAGGGGCACTGATTCTTCAGAGTGTAGAACTTGAGATGGAAAGGAAGACACTGGAAACGTGTCCGGTGATAGCCAAGAAGTGTCTCCTGTGGCTTCAACACGTGTTTACAGTTTCCTTCTCCCATTCCTGCCAAGGAAGTAACCAAGCCCCAGTTTTCAGCTCTTTCGCTTTCCTTCAGATGTATCTTACCCTGAGACACAAGGCTTTGGAAAGTCAGCATTCTCCAGCCTAAAATGGTTCATAATATTTCTTTTTGCTCCATTGGAATATTAAGTATCAGATTTAATAGGGAAAAGGCATCACGACCCTAAAAGGAAACCCTAGAGTGATGCATTCAGCATTTCACTTAAAGGGTCGTTTCTCTTCAAACTTAGGAGGCCCTGCCAATTGTCCAAAATCTCTTTTTCAAAAGGCATTCATTAGGCATGAAGGAAACAGCTTTGGGGATGGAGAGAAATGTTGGATTGTGAGAGTGAGACCAAAGGTAAAGAGACACAAGATTTAAGGGTCAAGGGAAAAATCATCTATTTATTTATAGGAAACATCATGCCATTATCAAACAGAAGAAGTGCAGAAAACAGGTTATAAAAATTCTTTTGGAGATGGAGGGAGGGGGGAGGATGGGAACATGAGGAACATGAGCTAGCTTTGCTCACATTAAATTCGAGATACATGCAGCGCACTTGTGAGGATGCTACACGGCCAACTCAGGATCACCTGGGCTTCAAGCCTTGGGTTTGTGAGTCACTGGGAGACCCAAGAATGAGAAGCCAGATAAAGACCAAAGAGTGTGCTCATTAGCGTTCACTGCTGGACATTTCTTGAACCCTGGGACTTATCCTGGTTAAGACTGTGTTCTTTGAACTACATGAGAAGATGCTGAGAAAACCAATTTCCTGGTACCGGATTTCTAGTGGTTAAGTGTTTCGCATTCTGGTTTCCCCATGTATGACCTTTTGCCAATATTCCTAAAATGACTGAGTCCTTTCTGAAATTGGAGGAATAAGATTTGTCTGGCAGACTAGTTCTCTCACTTGGCTCATGGAACTTTTATTTCCTTTATTTTCTTTTATTTCCAGTATGGTTGATAATGCAGTGTTAAATCAGTTTCGGGGGTACAATATAGGGATATGGCAATTCTGTGCATTACTCACTGCTCATCAGGACAGCTGTGCTCTTAATCCCCTTCACCTATTCTACCCGGCCCCCCACCCACCTCCCCTCTGGTGACCGTCAAGTTCTTCTCTGTAGTTAAGAGTCTGTTTCTTGGTTTGTCTCCCCCCCCCCACTTTGTTCATTTGTTTTGTTTTCTTATATTCCACACTTGAGTGAAATCATATGGTATTTGTCTCCCCCAACTGACTTTGCCGTGCAATTCCTGGGTCGTAGGGTAGTTTTATTTTTGATTTTTTGAGGAGTCTCCATACTGTTTTCCGGAGTGGCTGCACCAGTTTGCTTTCCCACCAGCAGTGCGAGAGGGTTCCTCTTTCTCCACATCCTCGCCGCATCTGTTGTTGCCTGAGTTGTTAATGTTAGCCATTCTCATAGGGGTAAGGGGGTATCTCATTGTGGTTTTGATTTGTATTTCCCTGATGATGAGTGATGTTGAGCATTTTTTCATGTGTCGGTTGGCCATCTGGATGTCTTCCTTGGAGAAGTGTCTCCATGTCTTCTGCCCATTTTTTAATTGGATTATTTGGTTTTTCGGTGTTGCGTTGTATAAGTTCTTTATGCACACATATATCCACATAATAATGGATACTCTAGTTTTCTGGTTGCAGAGTTGTCCTTGCACATACACGAGCACACACCACACACATTCTACTACAACATTGCAGGGGTTCTTTCTCTGCAGATTCCCCCCTGCAATTGTTGTGTGGGTTAAAAACATCACACACACACCCATCAAGACAGAAATGAGTTGTAAGGGTAATGGCATGTAACATATTGGAATTTCTTAGGTTGTAAAACTTTAAATGAAATATTCGCTATGTCGGTTAACGTTTCATCCAAGACCTCAGTGAATAGGAACCAAGAGAGTGTGACAAAAATGCGCCCCCGCCCTCCCCCCACGTGCCGGGGCAAAAGCCAAGCTGCCGAAACCCGGGGTCGAACCAGGGACCTTTAGATCTTCAGTCTAACGCTCTCCCAGCTGAGCTATTTCGGCTGCTGGGAGGTTCTTTCTTTAGTCATTCTCCAATTGGTAAAGTCTGCATCGCGGGGCCAGGGTACCCCCCCCCCACCCACCCAACGTGTCCGCTCCCACTTTGCTCGCAGGCATCCGCTTCCCCGAGAGTTGGGGGGGGGGAAGGGCTCCCAGAAACCCTGCGCGAGGAGAAGGCCTTCGGAGGCAGCGGGTGAGCTGGAGGAGGAGGGGCGGGTAGAAACGGGTCAGCAGGTGCTCCCTGCGTGGTCGCCTGGGGTTCCCCACGACGCGAACGCCGCTCGGGGATGCAGGGAATTCAACACGGAATTACCGAGTCTTCTCCGGTCCTTTCTCTGTCTTGCTCCTCAGGGGCGAGCAGCAGGAACTGGGCTAGTGGGCACGTGGGGGTGGTGACTGGCTTCTTGCTCGGGGTTCAGGAAATCCGGACGAGCCGGTGTTTCCTCCCTGGCTTCCCGGCGCGGACACTGCGGGCGGCCGAGGGGAGACCCCAGGCGGGGACTCAGGTAGAGACGTTGGGCAGGGACCCAAGGGGAGACCTTGGGCAGACACCTTGGGCGGAGACCCAGGGAAAGACCCCAGGGAGAGATCCCGGGCGGAGACCCCGGGCGGAGACCCAGGGAGAGACCCCGGGCGCGGACCCAGGGCGCAGGTCGAGGCCGATGAGGCCCTCCCTTGCGCCACAGCCTGCAAGACGAGTTGTTCAAAGGAGAGGAGTACTGGAGTGCCGCAGACAGACGGGTAGACGCGAGAGCGCGGGTACGAACCCGCTCACTAGGAAAGGGCGAAGCCCCCCTGAGCCACACCTCTCACCGCAGAAATGCCCTCACCCTCCGGAAACATGAGCCGCGTTTCTGAGGAGTCTTCAAGGACAGAAAATCCACCGTGTCACACGCCGCCGTGCCCTAAACCTCTGGACGGGACCCCGTGCTAGAAGTGTAAGAGGAAGGCAGGCCAGATAACGGCGCTTCTGCTCGAGGACCACTCTCCCCATCAGTCCCTCCCAAGGCCCCCGCCCCGCCAAAGGCCCAGGGCACTTTTCCTGCACGGAAAAACCACAGAGATCTCCGGATGGAACTCTCTCCTGTGTCCTCAACCTCTCTCCCCTTCGTTTCTTCTTTCCCCTTCCTCGAAAGTTTGTCAAGCCCTCTCCGCGTTAGGAAGAGATGAGCCACAGTCTCAGAAGGCATTTCAATACTTACCTGGCACATGTGAAGCACTTCTCCAAAACGCTAAGAAAAAGACTCAAATCTCGAAAAGAAAGAGCAAACTAAGACGCACGTCACCAAAGAGGATCCCCATATAGCCAGTAGGCGATTTAAAAGGTGCTCAACGTCTTTTGCTAGCAGGGAGATTCAAATTTAAAACCAGTGAACTACCCTCTGAGGTTCTGCTGAGGGTGCGAAGCAGCTGCAAGTCTCAGGCACCCCTGACCAGGCTTTCCAGCCACCCGCACACCTGCGCTGGGAAACTGAAAAAAATCTTTTGAAGATTTTATTTCTAATCTCTACAGCCAAAGTGGGGCCCAAGGTCACAACCCTGAGATCAAACTGAGCCAGCCAGGCGCCCCCAGAAATATTGGCTGGAACTAAATATGCATATGACCTGTGGCCCCGAGACCACACCTGTGCCTGTTGTGCCCAAGAGAAATGCATGAGTATTTCCCTTGTGGAGGGGTGCAGAACTGCCACCCCGAAATCTGTCACGTTGGCCTCTTGATTACTTTGAACTAAAGGGACTTGAGAAACAGCTGGTGTGAGGACACTCTGATTCTCCTTGGTCCCTGAAAGCAGATGAGTGTCCCCTGTACCAAGAGGGCACAAAGCATCTCAGCACCAGAGACAGGGGATTTAGGGCAGAGAAAGTCAGATAAATGAACCTCGTTACTTGTCCACCGTTTACTACCCCAAGCCCAAACCCCTTTGTCTTGTCACTCCTTCGAGTTTCATGTTTCTATGGGGCTCTCACATATAAAGAATTAAATTTGTTTTTCCCCTGTAATTTGTCTTACATTAATTTATGTTGTTAAGTGCTGTTGCGTTTGCTCATGAACGCTAAAACTACATTTTTCTGTCATTTTCTGTCAGTGCACGACTCACATGTCCCACACCTGTTTTAAATCACAGAACATTAGCATAAACCCAGTTATTTGAGAAACTGAGAGAAGAACTTGAATTAAGAGTACAAATGGAGAATTTAGAAGCATTCCTGATTATCTTAGAAGTCTTTCGTTAATTACTGGACCAGCAAAGAATCCAGAAGGGGAAAAGGGACAATTTTTCACCTACACTAGAACGACATGAACATGGACAGGAGTGCTTGTGCCCACGTTAGACGTTCAGCCAACACCCGGCGCCCTCCAAATGTGCTCCAGCAGTGAAGGGAATCAATGCCTTGTGGTGTTATCTCGTGATGTACAGTTTCCATCCGAAGCAACGCCTAGGGGGCAACGAAAACTTCCACGACCATCACTATGGATGAATCTAATTGTTTTAAAACTGGAGCGAAATACTCAAATGAGTACATATCATATGATTCTATTTCTGTTTCAGAACAGGAGAAAAACACATCTCTGGTGGTGGAGGTCAGAAAGCAGAGCGGATCGTGGTAAGAGGGGGAAGCTCTGGGAGCCTAAGAGTCTTGGGTCTTTGCCGGGGTGCTGGTTACTGTGGTGCTGGTTACCGCGGTGCTGGTTACCGGGGGTGCTGGTTACCGGGGGGTGCTGGTTACTGGGGTGTTGGTTACCGGGGGTGCTGGTTACCAGAGTGCTGGTTATCGGGGTGCTGGTTACCGGGGGTGCTGGTTACCGGGGGGTGCTGGTTACCGGGACGTCTGCATAGTCGCAGCCCATCAAGCTCGTTCATTAAGGTTTATGCATCTTACTTTATAATTAAGCCTCGATTTATGTAACAAGAGAAGAAGAAAGAAGGAAAGATGTCCTTGCGAACCTCCTTGCCTCCATTACCTCCTGTCTCCCCAGTGCTTTTCAACCTGCGGGCTCCGGGCTGCTGCCCTCTGTGAGCACTAGAAGCTCCCGCAACAACTCACAGAGCCAGGACCCGCACTCCTGTCAACAATCTCCGTGGTTTTCAGAATTTCGGGAACAGTTTTCTCTGGAACCAGGAAATACAGTGAAGGAGTGAATTTCAATAAAACCCTACGTGTCTGCATGGGTCCTCAAACGCCAGTCTCCACGTCCAGGCTTTTTTTTTTTTTTTTTGCCTTTAGCCAAGAGTTGGTAGGAGCGTAAAATTTGGATGTAAGGTTTGGGATGATAATCTCCCCAACTATTTTGGTCCTTTTACCGATTGCTTCTTCCCAGCACAGAAAACATTACCTACTCAGGGTTTACCCGCAGCCCCGCACGTCGCCCCAACCAGGCCCGGGCTCGGCCTGAACTGGGAGCACAGGGAAGGAAGAAAAGTACAAAGGGATGTGGACGGGAGTCGGCACAGAGACTGAAGCGGGCGGGTAGGGACGCGGAGGGTTGAGGCAGGGAGGGGCCGGGCGCTGGGCAGGGCCGAAGGGGAGGAGCGCAAGGAAAAGCATCCTGGGAAGGAACAGCGTCTGCGGGCAGGTGCAGCGGCTAGTGGACGCCCGCATCTCTCCGCAGCTTCCTGCCGGTGTGAGGCCGCAGAGGCGCGCCTTCTCTCTCAAGGGACGCGGGCTTGTCCCAGAGGGGATGGGGCCCATTTTGCCTCGGACCTTGGTGGCTTCGGAGCCTCACCTCTCCTTGGGCCTCTGGCCGCACAGGTTGCGCGCTCTGAGGCCGCGCGAGGCCGACGTGTGGTCGCGGTTCGGGAGCTGCGGGGAGTCCGAGAGTCCGTGGACGCGGTGGGGGCAGGTCCCGCCGCGCGCCTGGGATCGGCACGGCCAAGACGCTGCAAGCGTGGTGCTTTGTAAGGTTTTGCCTGACGTGCAGAAGGTAAGAATGTTCTCGTTTGTTGGCCCGCTGATTTCCAACTCTCAGAAGCGTATTGGAACCCGGCTTTCTCCTGAAGAAAGGCTTCTGGCATTTGCGACGCGCTCCTTTCCTTCTCGCACCCGGCCCTTGCCTCAGCAGGCGTCCCAAGAGCGGGGCTCGGCCTTGGGGAGCCCGGGGCCCCAACAGGGCTGATGCTCGCGGCCGCCACCCCGTCCTCGGGCCAGCACGCGGGCAGTGCGGGTGAGTCAGCTGAAGGTGGGTGACCACCCCGCGTAGACAGGTAGGAAAAGGTGAGGGAGTTTTCTGGAAGATCCCTGGTCTCTTGGCTTCTCTAGAGGGAGAAGGAGGATGCTTTTCTGCTCTCTGGATGCTTGGAACCTCGACTGCTTTTCCCTTCGGTGACTGATTTTCTTTTTTTTTTTTTTTAATTTTTTTATTTTTGAGAGAGGGAGGGACAGAGCATGAACGGGGGAGGGTCAAAGAGAGAGGGAGACACAGAATCTGAAACAGGCTCCAGGCTCCGAGCTGTCAGCACAGAGCCCGACGCGGGGCTCGAACTCACGGACCGCGAGATCATGACCTGAGCCGAAGTTGGACGCTCAACCGACTGAGCCACCCAGGCGCCCCCGGTAACTGATTTTCTAAGACGGGATGGCGTGTCCTCCTGTGGGCTTCTGTTGAGGCGCCTTGACATCAGAATCCGGAACTCTGGAAAGTTCCAGAGACAGAGGGTGGCCCTGGAGACTCAGGAGATTGAGGCCGAAAAAGATGTATGGTGTTGCGGTGGGGAGAAGAGCTCCTAACTTCTGGGGGAACAAAGAACTGAGCGTCCCCTGACTGGTCCTGGCCCCAGGACCTCGGTGTCTGCCTTTTCAGACGGAAACGCCCCGGGGCGCCCCGATTTCAGCACAGGGGACCACTGTCGTGTCCACACTTATCATCCTTTGCAGTTTAACGGCTTTTCTGTCACTAAGCCCCAGAGTGTGAGAGTCTCTGACAGAAGCGGTGGCCACCTGCACATCAGCCATCAACCGCTGGCCGTGAACCTAGGAAGGTTTGCGTGCAAGTTTCCAGGCCGTGTAGACTTGGCTTGTATAAGTCATCCGGGTTGGGGAGGAGGTAGGACTGTAATCCCACAGGACAGCGTGAGTGCTTAACTCTGATCCAGACCCACATGGCTCTTCCCTTGGGCCTCACAGACCCCATGCCGAGTGCTTCCAGGTCCCACAACCAGACGCCGTGCAGTTGGAAGGACTGCTGTTGTTAGACGAGGTTATTTAGGCCCTAAGAAGCCTGGAGGCCAGCCTGGAGGAGGCCATGGCTAGCCGTGGGGAGGGTCAGAGGCCTGTCCGGCCTCACTCCAGAGAAGCCCCATCACAGGTGGCAGAGCCAGGACAGAAAGGCCCTGGTCAAATAAGGAAGGGAGCCCCCAAACCCTACTTCTAAGAATCCCCGCCCCAACTAGTGGGTTCTCCACCCCCTTGTTAACAACTGGTAGTAACAGAAACCCCGACCCCTTGGGCTCACACGCTCTCACATCTCAAGACTGTACTCACCTCAATAAACATTCCTGCTCGTACCCCTCATCTACTGTGGTGTCTCCCCTTGAATGCGACATCTTTTCCATGGCTGGGTCAGGGCGCAGGGCCTGGGGTCTCCCAGGCTCACCTGACAACACTACCCTCTGGCTCCTGTAGCGCATTGATGGGGCCCAGGTGCTGGTGATCAGAATCAACAACAAATAACCTCAGTGAATGAGCTCGGCCACCTCCCTGCTTCCCAAAGGGGTTAAAAATGAGCGGCGGCAGCAAGTTGAGTTTCACGGAGATATTTGGAGCAGCGGTAGAGGTTAGAAGTACGGGTGGAACAAAACTGGAGGTGCTGGGGATTGAACCCAGGACCTCGTGCATGCTAAGCACGCGCTCTACCACTGAGCTACACCCCCTCACTTTTACTTAGGCCCTGAAGCCCTTTCATGACCCTACTATAACCACAGTTGCCTGAGTCTCAGGGTTAATCATCCAAGCCTTTATGTTTAGTTCCGTCCTTTCTATACTCCACACACCACATCCCCTCTGAGGCTCGGCTGCCCCGGAAAAAAGGCGTTTCAGTTCCTTGTTCACGGTCAGCTCATGAGCAGTCCTTCCCAGAGTCCACTCCCCCTGGGATCCCACTGCCCGCGCAGGCTCTTCCGGTCCACCACCTGGGTGCATCCTGGGACACGACGTTCTCTTGCGGGGTTTCCCAGTATTACTTTCGGCGTCCTTTGACTCTTGGATACATCAATGCCTTATATAGTAAAAAAAAAAAAAAAAAAAATTAAACTCTCTCAAGTGTGTGTTCAAAGACTCTAAAGCTGAATACAAACAGAAACAAATTGAACATAGCATAACCACATAGAGGAAGAACAGATCCAAGTAAATGTTTTACACAGTATTTTGTTTTAATTGTAAAGACAGAAAAAGCGAATCTTAACCTTTATGTAGCAGGGTTATCATTATTATTTTTTGTAGTGTGTAAGAGTATAGCAATTGTGATATTTTTGTGTGAATTTTATTTATTTTTATTTGTGTATGTGAATTTGTGTGATTGGAAAAGTGAATACATATTTGGTGTTGGAAATCAAGGCTCTCTCGTTAGAGAAGGAAGAAAGGAAGGCATAGTCCTGTTGACTCTGGACAGGAATTAGAGCCATCAGTATGAAACTGTATATAAATCTGTCATTTCCCCTCAGATCTGTCTGCTAACAGGGCCTAGAAGACATGATACTTCTGTAACAAAAAGCAATGCTAGCCCACTATCTTGTTTTTTAAATACCATTCCCCACTCAAAGGAACCATATACTTTTAGAAATCACTGACTCTAGGACTGGACCAGGGAAAGTACAAGATGAACCTGAGATATCTTTCTGTGCTATAATGTAGGTGCTTAAAAATGAAGGGGGCAGTTCAAAAGGATCTGGTCAAATCAGAGACACTTCCAGCATGAATAATGACAAGTGATTATAATTCTTGGATACTTAAATCAATGTGGAAGAAGGGAAAGTTTTCCTTACAGTAGGGTGTGAACTAATAATAGAAGTAATAACAAGGTTAGAAAATTACCACTTTGCCACCATCAGAACAATAATAGAGTCAGGCAAAATTCATAAGTCAGTTAAAAGCATAGGTAAAATTTTGATGATGATCAGAATATTTATATAGTCTCAGTATTTCCTTACAGGTTTATTAATTATAAGGGGGGGAATGATCATCTTAAGGGGAAGAAACCTGGTAAACACAACCTTAACAAAGTGATCAAAGCAAACATGACTAATAAGCCTGGTGTGATGCAGAGAGACATCATTCCTGTGACATTCCCCCCAAATATTCACAACCCAAATCTAGTCTAATCACAACATTAACTGGGGAACATGTTGATCTCATGAAAAACAAGAAGTGTGAGAAACCATTCCAGATTTAAAAAAGACTAAAGGGTAAATTCATACATGATGCTGTAATGGACCCAATTTTGGGACAGAAATTTCTATAAAGGAATTTATTAGCAAAATTAAAGCTAATAAGACTGCATATTAGACAATACTATTTAACCAGTGTTAAATTTCCTGACTTCAAAATTTGTGCTGTGGTAAGGAAATGTCCTTGCTCTTAAGAAATACATGCTGAAGTGTATAATAAAAAGATTATGACGGAGGTTTACAATAAAAGGATTGTGGATAAAAAGACACAGTATCCAAAAATGGTTTTGAAATAGTTTAGAAAAGAATAGTCTCTTTCTCCCTTTGTCTCTCAATAGGATAGATAGATGATAGATAGATAGATAGATAGATACATTATAGGTAGGTAGAAAGATAGATAGATAGATAGATAGATAGATAGATAGATAGATAGGGATTTATTGGTTGTTGAGGGAGAGGCAACACGGTGCTCTGAAATGATCCCAACATTTGGACAGTACGTGCTTCTCAGGCGGTTCCCATCGTATTGAAAAGACTGCTAAGCAGAGACAAAGCTGTGAATTTGCCAACTTAGAATGTTAGAATTTAGCAGGTGTTTTGCTCTGTTTCGCTTTCACTCTCCTTGCTTGTGACTTACTCATCTAAGGACATCTGAAAGGGATGAATTTCTTTCTCCAGAGCTGGGAAGCGAGCAGGGCCTGCCTGGCTGGGAAGAGAGTGTGAGGCTGTGAGACCCAACACTCCTCCCTCTATTATTCAGCGGCAGTGATGGGAGCGGGTAGTTTGGGACTGAAACCATAACAGCCCTTTGGTGGGGCCATCGGTGGACTAGAAACTTTGAGCAGTGCCTGGAAAACGCAGAGTAGAAGTCTGGACAAGAAGCAGTAGAAGAAACGGCTGCCCTTTCGCAGCAGCGAGAATGCCTTAGACACCTGCCAACTATGTGTTCTTGTTGTGACTAATGATTTTGACACAAACAAAAAGGTTTTTTCTGCCACCTCTTCATAGTAGCACGGTGGGTGTTGACTGACATTTCTGGGTATACTTTTATGTAGAGATTTTACTTTATTATTTTCTATTTTACTGATTTTGAGAGAAACAGAGCGAGTGGGGGAGGGGCAGAGAGAGGGAGAAAACCCCAAGCAGGCTCCGTGCTGTCTGATGCGGGGCCTGAACCCATGAACCGTGAGATCATGACCTGAGCCCAAGTCAAAGGTCGAGCATTTAACCAACGAGGCCACCCAGCTGTCCGTAAGCAGGGATTTTAAAAGAAGGGACTGATTGGAGGGAGGGAAATCGGACGGTTTGAGCCAGCGGTCGGGCCCATGCAGGCTACTGAGTCATTTAAAGCAGAGTTTTTGGTTTTTTTCTTTTTAATGTTTGGCAGGACTCTGGCCTCTTTGTGCTGTCCTGTGACGGCAGCGGGCACCCACTTAGCACCCGCGTCAAACTTCGGGTGATGGAGACAGAACAGAAGTGGAGGAGTCGGAGAGAAGACTTGCGGTTCCTCCTAAAAACTTCACACAAACAAAGGAACTCCTTTGCCTCAGGCCTCTGGTTTGCTTCTCCTTTTTCCGTTTGCCCTGCTCTCAACAGTGGTGGGAGTAGGGGCGAACTGACAACTTTGTTACTTACTATGGGGGCAGGCTTCTTGTGTCGAGCGGAGGGGTCGTAGGCGGAACAGCGGCTCCCGGCGAGCCCAGGCGTCGTCCCCGCGGAGGGAAGCAAAGTCTTTGCGGGTGTGAGGACAGAAGCGTCTTGAAACGCGGAACGTGCCCTGGATTGTGCGGTAGGCCCCGCCGATCACAGGGGTCCTTACAGGAGGGAGGCGGAGGGGGGAGGCCAGCGGGACCTGGGGGCAGGGGT
Source organism: Lynx rufus (assembly GCF_022079265.1). NCBI lineage: Eukaryota > Metazoa > Chordata > Mammalia > Carnivora > Felidae > Lynx > Lynx rufus. The sequence continues at coordinate 144,885,429 of NW_025814878.1, forward strand.
GGGGAGATGCGGCCGCAGGGCGAGCAGCGGGGCCGCTGCCACAGCCGGATGCGCCCCGGGCCGCACACCTGTGCGTTCAGCCCGTGCGTGCGCAGTGACGCGTTACACCTGCCGGAGGGAACCGACTGCGCGCCTCTTCTCGTGGGGTCTAAACAGAGTAAAAATCAACGTCTTGGGTCACGTGTTGGTTTTCTGGTGGGCATTCTGCCAGGGAGTAAAGAAGCAGAAGGTAGGATAGTGCAACCTGCACCTCCTAAGGATGGGGGGGGGGGCGGCGGCTGGAGGTGCCGGGGGTCGAACCCGGGGCCTCGTGCATGCGAAACACGCGCTCTCCCACTGAGCTACACCCCCCGGCCGCCGCGGGTCCCCCGCACCTGTCTGCATGGGGTGGAGGAGCCGCAGGTGTGGGGGGACGGGGGGGGGCGGAGGGACTAGCCTTTCAGCACACAGAGCTCGAAAGGGGGCACAGAATATTGGAAGCGCTTGTCAGAAAACTGGCCGGCTCTTCCCTGGTTTGAACACGTCTTGCTGTTTGCTGTCCGCTCCACGGGGAAGGGCAGGGCAGGGCATGCTTTTCTTGGGGAACCCCGGGTGGGAATCCATACCACAGGCCTTTTGGAGTTTCAGAGTCGGATTTATCACAGCCTGAGGGCAACTGAGCAGGCCGGAGGGGGCGTCCAGGGTAATAACGCTTTCGGTGGCCGCACAGCGATAGGGACCTACTGGGTTTACAGAGCGAGACCCAGACGGAGACGCGCGAAGGGACCCGTCTTTCAACCCAGAGATTTGTGGGCCTTGATCTTCCGGAGAATGGGGGGTGGGGCGTGGAGAGGAAGGGGTGGGTGTGGTTCGGGGCACGTGGAAGGTAAGGGATCCGTCTCTAAGGTCGGCCTGGGGGTGCAGCACGGCGAACCCCGCCCGCCCAGTGCCCAGACCTGACTGTGGGGGTGGGTGGGCGTGAGCAGAACAAGTATAATAGCAGAACGAGAGCTGAGTGTCCTGGGAGATGTGGACTCAGGACCTCGTTTACTGATGGTTCTGGGGGCGGGATTCTGAGGGGGAGACTTCTTCCCAGACTGACCCTGAACCCTACAATTCACACTGGTTAGCCCTGCGGCCTTGAAACTTCCATGGGAGACCCAGAAAGACTCATTTCCTGGCACCAGGCTCCTAGTTGGTATTCTCTCTTCTTCGTTTTACATCTTTTTAAGTAAGTGTGTCACTGAGCCTCTTGAAATTGAAAGGACATTATTGGTTTGGCAGAATTTCTCTCTTGGCTGGTTCATGGGGCTGCTAGAATAGACAGAAGGAAACACAAGTGGCAGGTTTCACTGGACTCGAGTGCTTGAGAAGTGCCCCCCACCGAACTCTGCAAGCTCTGGTACGTGGTTGGTTGTATGTGCATGTGTATGTGTGTGTGTGTGAGTGTAAGAGGATGGCTGGAATATTATCTAGGCTGTTCGATGGTGTGGAAACACAATTGTGAAAACTGCCAGGATCATCCAGTAATTATCCCTTAAATCGCTCCTGGAGAAACCTACATATCGGCAGGAGTACTACAAGTGATTCACAAAGAGGCCGGGGTTCTTTTTTCTGTTTGCCCCAAGGTACACTGAACAGCATAATTGTTAATGAATGTTCTTTGACAACATTCAGACTCTCCATCCACCGCATGATTGAAAATATCTATTCCGGGGGAGGTAGTAGGATGAGTTTCAAACATGATTCTTCTAGTGAAATAACCATTTATCTCATAAAGTAGAACTCAGACCCTGAAGACACATGAAGCCTATTTCCAGTGCATCTAGGACAGGTGGAAACATTGTAACTGGTTGGGTGCCATTTTTAAAAAGGTGGCAGGCCAGCAGGAGTGGGATTTTTATGTGGGGAGCTTTTGTGCTCCAGAATTCCAATCCACACTGAGGATCGTGTGTGTTTACAATGTCTCACCTTGTTAACATGGACAGGGAAGATTAGTTATACTGCTCTAATAAGTCTCCTACCTTGACTGAATGTGAAGAAACTTTCTACACTAGGTAGTAAATGATTAACTCATCCTTTTTCTCCAATTAAATGTGCCTGTGAAAAAAATAAAGCACTGCCTTTTCAGTTAGAGTGTCTACATGGCCTAAGGGATCATGTCTGCTCCCACATTCCTGTGCAGCCCATGGTCCTACCCAACTGCTGCCTCCTGAACATTCACAGATGGTCCCACACATGGCCACATCGCCTTTCCTCTAAGAGTTTCTGAATCTGTAATTTCTCCCTGAGAAAGCTAAACAAAAGATAAGTTTGTTGAGAGAGAACACCCAAATAAAACATGGTTGAACTTCCAAAATTCATCTACAGTGTACTTTAAAATGAGTCAGTCTTATTCTGAGTCAAAGTTAGACACAACTTGCTCTCAAAGAAGTACCTCAGACAGCTCAGGCAGCACGTTATTTGTTTTTATTGTTTTATTTTTATAATGTTTTCTTTTTATTTTATTTATTTTTATAATTTAAAATTTTTTCCATCCAATATTTTCTAAAGCGTTCTCATACTAAGCTCTTGACCTTTTCACTATATTCTCTTCTCCTTTACTGGGTCTCTGTCTGGTTTAGGAATCAAAGTAATACTGGCTTCATAGAATGAGTCTGGAAGTTTTCCTTCCCTTTCTATTTCTTGGAATAGCTTGAGAAGGATAGGTATTATCTCTGCTTTAAACGTCTGGTAGAACTCCCCTGGGAAGCCATCTGGTCCTGGACTCTCATTTGTTGGGAGATTTTTGATAACCGATTCAATTTCTTCGCTGGTTATGGGTCTGTTCAAGCTTTCTATTTCCTCCTGATTGAGTTTTGGAAGAGTGTGGGTGTTCAGGAATTTGTCCATTTCTTCCAGGTTGTCCAATTTGTTGGCATATAATTTTTCATAGTATTCCCTGATAATTGTTTGTATCTCTGAGGGATTGGTTGTCATAATTCCATTTTCATTCATGATTTTATCTATTTGGGTCATCTCCCTTTTCTTTTTGAGAAGCCTGGCTAGAGGTTTGTCAATTTTGTTTATTTTTTCAAAAAACCAACTCTTGGTTTCGTTGATCTGCTCTACAGTTTTTTTAGATTCTATATTGTTTATTTCTGCTCTGATCTTTATTATTTCTCTTCTTCTGCTGGGTTTAGGCTGCCTTTGCTGTTCTGCTTCTATTTCCTTTAGGTGTGCTGTTAGATTTTGTATTTGGGATTTTTCTTGTTTCTTGAGATAGGCCTGGATTGCAATGTATTTTCCTCTCAGGACTGCCTTCGCTGCATCCCAAAGCGTTTGGATTGTTGTATTTTCATTTTCGTTTGTTTCCATATATTTTTTGATTTCTTCTCTAATTGCCTGGTTGACCCACTCATTCGTTAGTAGGGTGTTCTTTAACCTCCACGCTTTTGGAGGTTTTCCAGACTTTTTCCTGTGGTTGATTTCAAGCTTCATAGCATTGTGGTCTGAAAGTATGCATGGTATAATTTCAATTCTTGTAAACTTATGAAGGGCTGTTTTGTGACCCAGTATATGATCTATCTTGGAGAATGTTCCATGTGCACTCGAGAAGATATTCTCTTCTCCTTTAAATCACAGAGGTGGGTTTCCATGGAGAAGTCTATGGTTGCATTATTTTCCCTTTTCCTTTTTTCTCCCCCTTCCCCCCGCCCCCACATTTGGGCTGAGCCCTAATATAATACAGAAAGGCAGTCGTGATAATTCAAGATATTCTTTCTCATGTTTTGTCTTGTTTCTTTTTGTGACTTCTTTAATTCCCATAGTCTCCTGACATGGTGGGTACAAGTGGCAGAAAGACACTGTAAAATTGTACCTTGAAAACAAGAGGAGGGAAAACATGACAGCAGAACAGAAAGAGAACGATCGTTCGCTTCAAGAAAGTCTGGCTCCTGAGCACTACTTCGGAATCTTTTATGGAGATGTAAATCCCAAAGCCAAGACATCTTAACTTGAGAAAGAATTGTCCTTGGAAGTTATTTCTCCTTTGAAAATTCCCTAATCGCAAAAAATAAAGTAATGAAAAAGAAAAAGAAAAAATCTCCTCGTCACTTCACAGGGAAACTTTTGACATTATGTTTGTTCGGGGAACCAGGATTCCCAATACCTGAGCAGTCCATCAGCCCACACTTCCATTGTGGTAGCTAAGGGTTAGGGATCTTCAAAATCTATCACGAAAGGGGACTTTGGTATTAGCCAAATTATTAATTTTGGTATTAATACCAAAGCTCTTAAAGATTTGATGAGGACGAGGCAGCTCTGAGTGTGGAAATGATTACAAGATACTATGCTATTTTAAATGTTGCAGAGCACAAAGACAGACACAAAGTTCCCAGTACATATTGGAAGTTAGCACAGTGTTGATTGCAAAACTTGCAAATGTTTATTAAAAGGAAAAAGAAACTTCACCTCGAATTCAATTATGTATGTTGATTCAGAAAATATTAATATTATATTACCATGGGAGAGAACAAGGTCCATTATCAGGCCGCACAAATGGTTCGACAATAGAAGTACATTTTTGCAATTGTATCTCCTACATTGGAATAGGAAATTGGGAAAAGATTAGAATACAGGCATGCACTTAAAATGTATACCCTCCTGAGCCACGTCCCAGCACCCAACCCGGCGCTTCCCAAAGCTTCCCAAATCACCCAACCCGGCGCTTCCCAAAGGAATCGGGTTGGGGATCCAGGTCGTGGTTGAGCGGGTCTGTGCGTTTCTCATCAGCTCGCAGGGGCCACCACGGTTGGTGAGAGGACCGCACTGATGGGGGCGCACCTGCCTCGGGCCTGGTCGCTAGGGGTGCAGACGGAGCTCGGCTGGCACCCGTGTTGGGGCGCGGGGACCCTGCGCGGACGCCTGCGGGCGGCGCTGCACCCGCGCCGAGGGCTGTGGGCGCGGCCACTGCGGCCGGAAGCAGGAGAGCTAGGAAGACCGTGTGAGAGCCCGCGCCCTTCCCCCAGTCGGCTTCTCCGTCTTCGCCTCTCCTTTCCCGCGCGGTTAATACAGCTGCAAAATGGGGGCGGGGCCCCGCGCCCACCGTATCGGTGAGGCGGGACCCGGAGCAAAAGTGGAGGTGCCGGGGATTGAACCCGGGGCCTCGTGCATGCTAAGCACGCGCTCTACCACTGAGCTACACCCCCGCAGGGAAGGCGTTCTCCCGGGAGGCTATTCAAGGGCAGCGCAGGCGCCGGCGACGGGTTCCCGGAGGCTCCCTGGGCCGGGTCCGCGGCGCCTGATGCGGCGGCTCCGCAACCTCGCAGCCGGGACGGAGGCTCGCTCCGCGGGGAGACGAGCGAAGCGCGCTGCGGGCCGGAGCCCGTGGGAGCCCCGGATCCGCCCCGCGAGGCCGCGGCGAACGCGTTCTCTCGGGCCTCCGCGCTCTCGTTTTCCCGCTCTCCCGGCTGCCGGAAGTCGTGCTCAGGGAGGCGACCGAGGAGGACAGGTGCAAAAGGCGGGGGGCGCGCAGACGCCGCCCCGGGGCCGGTCCTCCCGGGAGACCGCGCGGGCGGTGCACCTGCCGCCCTCCCCCGCCTCACCACCACCCCCCGCCCGGGCGGCAGGCGCCGCGCCCCTCCCTCCAGCCCCAGGAGTGCACCTGCGAGGCTGACGGTGCGGACGTGGCTCTTTGGGTAGAGACAGTGTGGTTGTCCGGACTCTCCAATTAGAGGCTAGAAGGACGCTGGCAACAGTGAAAAAGCCACCCAAGTCTCGGCTCAAGACGTTAGAAGACGAACAGCGTGATAAACCAGAAGACTCGGAATAAACTAAAAGAAGGGAGCGCTGATAAAGACGAATGCAGAAAATAACGAGTTTTAAAAAGTGGAACTAATAAAGAACCTAGATATTTGAAAAGGCAACAGAAGAGTCAAGCTTCCAGCTAACCTAATTAAGAAAAGAGAAAATCAGGACCGCAGCCAAGTCCCCATGGTAACAAGAGGGCTTTTAAATCGTGAGAAGCATCGTAGCACAGTTCAGCAAATGATTTAAAAGCTTAGATGAAGTGGATTTTGTAAATATCATATCCAAGTCAATCCTTGTACAGACGGGAGGCAAGCAGGCTATTACTCTAGAAAAACAGAGAAAGCAGTTGAACAGGCACGCCCCCCAAAAGGGCATCAGGCAAAAACACATTCACAAGCAAATTCTACCAAACTGTTAAAAATATCAGAAAGTCATGATGCTACTTAGATTATTCAAAGCATAGAAAAAGAAGAAAAGCTTCCTATTCGGTGCATAAAGTGAGTATACTATTAACCACTTTTTTCAGTTTGCACCAAAAATTAAAACTAGAAGCCTATTTCACATAATGCAGGATGTCCAACTGGGGGCTATTCCAGAAATGCACAGAGCACTCATTATTAAGAAAGATACCGGCAAAGATTCCCTTCTCCACACAAGTCTGTGCAGGGCCCCCTGCTCTCCTTTTCAACTAGGCTTTGGCTTTGGGTCTTTGATTTTCATCTCTGTGTTGTCCAGTTTCTGTGAGAGTCCTTAGTTGGGTTAGCTAGCTGTCCCCCATCCTCCGTATCCGATCACCTTCCATGTCTGATTGGGCCCCTTATCCTCCGCCATCCCCCAGGTGACGTAGGGTCACCGTGGCCCACTTCCGGCAAGAATCCTGTTAGGACCATTCAGCCACAATCCCTCCTTACCCCTGATGTTTCCTCTTGGGAACTTCCTAACCACTGATGAACCCCCACCCCACTCTTGGCTAGAAATTCCCACTTGCCAAACACTGTATTTGGAATTGATAGTTCTGTACTGAGGCCTCTTCCCCCCTATTACGATATTCCTGAATAAAGTCTGTTTTTCCTGCTGTTATAGCTACTAATCAGCTTTGGCTTCTCTTTAACAACATTAATACAGACCATCATGTTGATAGAGAAAAGGAGGGAAAAACATACATGAGTATCTCTATAGGTTCAGAAAAAGCATTTGACAAAAGACAACGTATGTTTAATATTTTACTGGATTGAATGGTGTCCTCCAAAAGTTCGTGTCCATTTGGAACCCGAAAATGTGACCTTATTTAGAAATAGCGTCTTTGTAGATGCATTTAGCAAGGAGGAGATCGTATTGAAATATGAGGAGCCCTAAATCCGCTGACTCATGTCCTTCTGGAAGAGGAAAACATGTCAGAGACAGACACACACAGAGAAAAGGAGGCCGTGCCACGATGCAGGCAGAGGTCGGAAGTGGAGGGGTACGGGAGCTGCCGGAAAGGAAGATGAGGCAAAGAAGGAGACTCAGAGGAAGCACAACCCAGCTGACACCTGATTTTGTACCTCCAGCCTAGATAACTGTGAGAGAATCAATTCCTGTTGTTTTAAGCTACCAAGTTTCTGGTAATTTGTTACAGCAGCTCTAATAAACTAATACAAACAGGGTGCCTGGGTGGCTCAGTTGGTTAAGTGTCTGACTTTGGCTCAGGTCATGATCTCACAGCACGTGGGTTCAAGTCCCGTGTCAGGCTCTGTACTGACAGCTCGAGCCTGGAGCCTGCTTTGGCTTCTGTGTCTCTGTCTCCCTATCAGCCCCTCCCCAACCCATGCTCTGGCTCTCGCTCTCTCTCTCTCAAAAGTAAATAAGCTTTAAGAAAAAAACTAATACAAATCTACTAAAAGCACTCAGTAAAATAAGAATTGACAGACACTTCTCAGCATAATATTTCTTGTCCCATTGTTTGGTGTCACAATCCTCCTGTATTCTAAAGCGCCCCTCCCATTCTGCTTTACTTTGACTCTCTTGGCTGTAGGGGACTCTGGAGTTATGAGAAATGAAGTCGTGATATGGAACAAGTAAGACTTTGATAATACGGAGGACAGAAATCCGGGGCCTGTTTCTCTGGGCATTTACTGAAAATCAGGAACGAGAGTAGAGGGTGAAATAGTTTGAGAAAGAGCAAATCGTTGATTCTATATAGTTTACTTGGTTCTATGCAGCTGTTTTAACCAAAAAGTCAAAAAAAAAAAATCACAGATGACGAGAGTTCTGTTGCCTTTCAATTTTCCTGTAAACCACTACGAGCAGATTCTGATTTAAATCCCAGCTGGTCCTCTAGGCTTGTGGCCTGAGGCATGGTTCAAAGGAGACGAGGAACCGCCTTGCTGCACAGGGTTCAGTTGGTGGGGCAGAAGACTCTTGGTCTCGGGGTGGTGAGCTTGAGTCCCACGTTAGGGGAAAGCTAATTGTTGCTCTCCCGCTGGTGCATTTGCTGGTCTCCTCAGTTGTCCTCTGGCTGCAGCCCCGGGGCTCCATGGCGAGGACAGTGTACTTGGTGGCTGTCCCAGGGGAAAGCTTAGACCTACACGCAGTTCAGAGGAGAGGGGGAGGGACGCACTGAGAGAAAAACCTTCCTCTGATTCACCAGTGTCTGTAAGCTACGAAAACGTGGATCGTATGAGCAAGAATATACAAAAGTGGAAGTTCTGACATAGAATCCTATTAGGACCCATGCCAAGGGGGCTGTCGACGGTGCTGACGGCCAAAGCTTTTCAGAGGCGAAAGGTCTAGTGAGGTCAGGCATGAGTGTATTTACAAGCTGGTGAAGGAGACTGAGGTGACCAGAATTATCTAATAGGAGTCTACTAAGGAGCCTCATTGATCTCTTTGTCAGGCAGAGAAAGGGGGATATGTCCTGACTGCCGTGTGCTGATAGCCCCCCTGCACAACTGTGATTCATATCCTTAAAGATTCAAGGTGTACTTTGTGTTGGATGTGCTGTAACTTTTTCAACCTGGGTAAAAGAAGCTACCTACCCCTTTGCCCAACATCCACCCAGATGGCTGGACTAGTGTTCTAACCTGCTAAAGGTTTAAGAGTTCACATCTATCCTGACAGTACATGTGACTTCAGACTGTGATTTTGAAATGCTATGATATGGAAACATATGTTTTTTTAAGTTGATGTATGGTTTGCACACACTGTTATGTTAGTTTCAGGTGCACAACAAATAATTCGACAACTCTGTACATTATGCTATGCTCGCCACTATAGAAACACAGACATTTTTAACTGTCTTGGGAAACTTAATTAAAAATTGGAGAATGTTAATGATTTATTAGAGGAAAATGCACATCTGAAAAAAAGCTCAATTATGATTGTTGAAGCATATTGGGGAGTTAGACTTTTGAAGCTAGAGGAAATGCCCTAGAAAACTACTATCCAGGGGCCCCTGGGTGGCTCAGTCGGTAAGCTTCCAACTTCGGCTCAGGTCATGATCTCACGGTCCATGAGTTCGAGCCCCGCGTCGGGCTCTGGGCTGACAGCTCAGAGCCTGGAGCCTGCGTCCGATTCTGTGTCTCCCTCTCTCTCTGACCCTCCCCCGTTCATGCTCTGTCTCTCTCTGTCTCAAAAATAAATAAACGTTAAAAAAAAAAGAAAACTACTATCCACATTGTAAAAACGGTTTCTTGATGTGATTTTGAGAATCCAGAAGGACATAATCAAAAACCACAATCTACCATTAAAGAAAGCTATTGCCATCTGAGAACTCTCATGCACAGCAAAGGACTCTGATGTTCCCAAGATGGCCATTTGGTGGTGCCCACGCCATTCTCCAGAACGTGGATGTGCACATTACCTGAAAGTGCTCACAAGGTCAAGGACAGATTCCTCCAAGCTCTTCACTTTATTTTTAGAAAAGTACACCCAAGAAGCTCCTTGGGTGGCCGAATCTTTTCTATGTCTATTTATCATAAGCTCCTTCCCCAAACAACAACAATGCTAAAGCTCTGATGAATCTTAAGTTTCTCCCATTAAAACGTACATTTCATTGTCCTCATTCTCCAGCCTAAGAAAGCAGTACAAATGAAATTCATGGTTTTTTTTTAAATCAACATTTTCAGAAGAGCTTTCTTTACCCTAAAATTCTACCTATTAAAAGATAAACTGAGGCATATGAAAATTTTTTAGTTTATTTGAGCAAAAATCAACTCGGATCTGCTAGGGGCAAGCTTGTGGTGGTTAGACATGCCCCTCTGACAGCAGGTATAAACACAGAGCAGAAGACAAGAAAGGAAGTCATTCGACTGGCTAGAGCTTAAAGCCTCGTTGGCTGTTTGTGATTTATTGTCCTTATTGTTTCTATTTCTGAACGTTCGAGCATATACAGGCTTAGTTTTAATCTGCTTAAGCAGGCATTAGAGCCCCCTCGTCTACTGGCCTCTCTGTTTAATTGATTTAACAGTCCTAAGGTAATACAACCTATGCCACAAAATCCTCACAAACTTTTACTGTATAACATCGCTGGAGAACTCTATAAAGTTTAGATTATTTCTTCCCTGACAAATTCTATCCTATTACCGATGGAGTTCAGGACATGCTACTCCAACATATGGCACTTCGGCATACTACATATTTTAAGCTGAAGGGATCTGAGAAAACAGCAAAAGGTCACTCTGGCCTCCCTCTATTGCCCTTCTTCCCTGAAACAGGTCATAAAAGGTGACCTGTGACAGATGCCCGCCCTGTGACTGAAAGAAGCATCCTTATTTCCAAAGACAAAGGGACGCCCCTGAAAAACAACCTTGCTAAGTTTCCCCCAATTTGCCAGATTACCTCAGCCTCCTTAACCTATCACATCCCTCCACGGGTGACCACTGTGCACCCAACCCAACCCAAACATACTCACATCTGTTTCCTTGGGTCATCCTTTCCTTAGGAAGGCTCTCGTGTCACGGTGTCATGTAAAACTTATGTTAAGTAAATTTGTATGTTTTTCTCCTGTTAATCTGCCTTTGTCTTTCTAATGTTCAGACCCAGCCAGGGACCCTGAGAGGGTTGAGGAAATCTTTTGCGTCCCCTACATAACCTTCTAATCTTGCAGGTATTATCACAATCTAATGTTAAGCACACGGTTCTGTGGTTCAGGTACAAGTCGTATTTTCAAAAGAGATGCTACAGGACACACACATACATGAGTCAGGAAACTGGTTAATTTGGAAAAGATAGCTTGTAACGTTAACCTTAGACCTACATTGGAAAAGTCTGATTAAACACAAATATCCCCTTAAACTCTGGGGCATCCACTCGGTTTCATGTTTAACCATGGGCAAGAGATGATTATGTCCTGGGGCCCTTCCTGGCCATGTCTCTTCCTGTGGATATTGGGTCCACACTCTATGTATGGGGGCTCCCAGAATTCTCTATCAAAACAGCCCAGACCCTCCCCTCTTCCAGGGCCTGAACAGACGTCACCCACCCACCCCCCGCTTTCGGAGGCCATCCTTCTGAGGGCAGACCATGCCCTTAGCATGCATGCTTCTAGGCCTAGGAGGTGGCCCTGGACTGGCTCTTTGCCAAGTGGAGTGTTTGTAGCTTGGAAGTGTGTGCTGAGGTGTTCACACGTTGAATGTACAAAGCCCTTCAAAATGTGGGATGGAACCGGGGGTGCTAAGAAAGGGGATGGGGCTGTCTCTTTATTTTCTGATTCCCCTCTTAACTCATCTATGAGTATTAGCCAAGCAGGTGCTTCTTCAAGTCAGTCAGATAAGAAGGATAGAGTTTATTTAACACAATAAAGAATTTCTGTCTAGATGATAAGTTTACGTGATACTTGAGAAGTTTCTTCAAAGTCAGGAACGACTTTAAAGGTGTAACAGCAGAGAGAGGGGATGGGAGGAGAGGGCGGAAGGAGGAAGGAGGGCTGCGACTGGAGGAGGGTGCTGGGAATGCACAATTTCGTCCGCCCCGCCCCAGCAGCTCCGCGAAGGAGGGCATCGAAGGACAGGGTCCAGTGCGCTGCGCCTCCGTGCGTCTTGCTCTCCGACGGTACCGCGAGGCGAAGCCGCTGCAGGTGCGCCGGGTCGTCGCTGCTGCGGTGGTTCTCGGGTGGAGAACCCGCCAGCAGGTGGCTGCGGACTCGGCCACGCCCAGTCCCGGAGCAGAGATGCGCGCGCACCGCAAGCAGAGTGGGGTCGGGTGGTTCTCGTTGTTTTTCACGGGAGTTCGGAGGACTGCAAGAAAACAAAGAGACGAGAGAGAGGCGCAGACACGTTTTAATAAATGGTGAGGCGGCCGGAGAGCTGTTGGGGCAAAACCTGCGTCTTCAAAAGTGGAGGTGCCGGGGATTGAACCCGGGGCCTCGTGCATGCTAAGCACGCGCTCTACCACTGAGCTACACCCCCTCGCACACAGAGAGGCCCGGAAATGCGCCTATGAATGTTCGCTGCGGGTTTCGGTGGCGGCTCGCAACCCTTCGCGGCGCCGAGGCGGGTGCACGGGCCCAGTACCAGACCGCCCCGAGGACGCGCTGGGAGGAGAACCCGGGCCGCACCGCGGTCCCGTGCGGGACCTCACTGCGCGCCCAGGCGGAGGTCTGGGAGGAGCCGTGTGTCCGGAGAGGCGGCCGAGGGCCGAGGGGGAGGAGCAATGAGGGGACCAGGACCCCCACGACCCGAGGGGCCCGGAGATGCGCCGGGGACGCGGGCAGAGCGGGCGGAGCTCAGCGCCCTGTCGGGCCCGAGCCGCACCGACTGCGAGGAGCGCGGGGCCGGCGCGTCCAGGGGGCTCGGTCTGCAAACCCGGCTCCCTGAATCGGCCCTTGGACCGGCGGTGTGCACGCTCCCGCCCTGTGGGTCCTGGTGCGCCGCCCGGCGGGTGGATTATTTCCCGCTGGGGACACTCGAGGCGCTGCCGACTCGGGGGGGCTCTTGACCTTCCCGGTCACGAGCTGCACGAAGGGTTTGGACGGGGGCCCCTACCGCGAAGAGCGCTGCCACTCTTGGTAAGAAAGACGTCTCTGCACAGCCGGGCGAACGTGTTCGCCGAGCGTGCCTGTCCCTATGTTTGGTGAATTTGCTTCTCCTCCAAGTCCCCTAAGTCTGCGCTTCCGGAGAACGGCTCCTCCCCCCCTCCCCTGCACTTGCTTGCTCGGTCACCACACGTGGGCGTCTTTCCCGAGCGAGGCAGGGAAGCCAACCGTGTGTCTGCGCTGCCGCGACGTGGGTCCTGGGGTGGGGGTGCACCTGCCTCGGCCCGGGCCGCTGGGGCAGCGGGGAATACCGACCCCGGGAGCTCGCGTGTCTTCAGCGTGTTGAGCTGGGGACCTGGGGCAGAGGATGAGGAGAGACAAGTGTAGATAAGTGCGTATGCTTTACAGGGTTCTCAGGAAACAAAACAAAACAAAACAAAACACGAAGTTTCTGAATGTAAGCATCTAAGCATATTTTATTGCAGGAGCCGAGATTCAGGTTCTATCCGTGGACATGCAAATTATCTTTCTCCTCCAGGCGTAAAGCTACGAAATCGGGCTTGGCGCTGGAGACTCTACACTTATGGCTGGCCCGGGGTACTCGCACCTGCCGGCTAACAACAAATCCGAACAGCAGAACTGGGGGACGAGGGAGAGCCACGGTTGCCGTTCAACCCTGCTCTGGCCTGCTCTACAGAAGGAGGTTGTCCGGCGGTTGTTGGGCGGAGCAGTGTTCAAGGCCTAAACCAGCAGAGGCGAGGGATGGGAAGGATGGGACCTTTTGACAAGGAGAGTGAATGGACAGGAATTAGAGTCTTGGTGGGCTTGAGAAGATAGCGTGCACTTAGAAACACACACACATAGCTTGACTGATGTGGGCGTCTTTGTCCACATCAAAAGAAAAAGAATTCTGTCCAAAGAAAAAAATATTTCTTTGATAATTTTCTCCCTTTTGTTCTTCCTTCTTCTTTTCTTCTTTTTTCTCATTCCCTTTCTTCTCTTGTTTAGAATTCCTATTAGTTGGCTGTTGAACTACCTGGAATCATCTCTGAATTTATTCGCTTTCCATTTCTGTGTCTTTTTGTTTTACTGTAAGAGAAATTTCCTCAGCCAACCCCACGTAGACGTTGCTCATGGAAAGGTCCTTGCAAAGGCTGGAAGGAGGAAACTAGGCTGAAATGATTACCCATACCTGTGCCTCCATTACTCCAGCTCCATGTTAAGGGAAGAGAGAAGGGAATTCTTACCAATCCCTGTCCAGATAATTAGGTATTTTTAGTTCTTTTTAAACATTTATTTATTTATTTTTTTTAATTTACATCCAAGTTAGTTAGCATGTAGTGCAATTCTGATTTCAGGAGTAGAACCCAGTGATTCATCCCCTACATGTAATACCCAGTGCTCATCCCAACAAGTGTCCTTCTTAATGCCCCTTGCCCATTTAGCCCATCCCCCCACAGGTATTTTTATTCCTGATTTTATTTATTTGGACTCTTTTTCTGCATCTCTACAACTATCAGCAAATATTGAAGGTACTGAGAGGATTCAGGTCATCCTGGAATTCTTCCAAGTAACTTCTCTATTATTTCCTTCTTACATAAACACTTGTTGAAATAGCTTTCCAGGCCCATGTTGGAGCCACTCCTGCTGGTGGGGGGCTGGGGGCGAGGCACATCTGTAAACGTCTGCAAAACATAGGTAACTTCCGTGTCCCTGTGAATGATCTGCTTGACCAGAACCGCAGAGTATCCAGTCTGCCACTCCCCAGCGCCCAGTCAACTGGGCCTTCTCTCTCCAGACAAGGTCCATGCGGCCCCAGCCAATCAGAAATGTTTTGTTTTCTCTTCCTTGTTCTTTATTCTTTATGTTATAAAAGCTTCCTCCACCTTTAACCCCATTTTGCAGTTCTCTGAAAGGAGACTGTCCACTTCATGAAGCACTGAAGTTTGTTTGTATCACCTAACTCGTCTTCTTTAACCATTTTTCAAACACCAGAAAAGCCAGGATGAGCCATGATCTCGAAGCAGCAAGAGTTGGAGGTCTTGGCTGACAGGCTCCTGGGAGCTTCTGGTACCTCAGCCCTAACTCACCAAGGACTTCCCTCTCTTCCCATGCTTCGTGGGAGAGTGGGAAGGGCAGTTCATTGTGAAAAAGCTTCAGGGACTTCCCAATGTGAACAACAATTCAACAAATAAGTATGCTTGGCCTTGCTAACAATCAGTTGTGAGGCTGAAAACATCCTTTTCCAAATTATGTCTTACAAAATAATCCAACCATGTTAGAGGAAAGGCTGAGTTATCTACTTCCACCTATAGAAAATAATATGACACAATTGTTGTTATATGAAAGGTAATAAAAATAATGCAGCGAAGCAATGTAGGAGAAACATATTATAGAGGTATATCAGTAAGCTAACTCTGTGATTGTGGAATCCATCAGTTTTTTAAAGTTTGTAATCTGTTTCTGTTTATGCTCTTATTCTAAATAAATATTTACTTTCACCGTTGACTTTGTATTCATCATTTTGAGTACAAATTTTTTTTTTCTTAAAGGTGATCCCTGATATTATATATGAGCTTTAGGTCTCATAACACATGGATCTGCCCCTGCCAATGAATTTTAAAAATCACACCTGTTTACCTAAAACATCGTGATGTTGAAGCAAAATGTTATGATTGATATAGATACATAAGGAATTGAGACATCGGATGCTGTGATGACCACATGGCTAAGGTGTTGGGCTCGGACCCGGCTGGGGCTTCCCTCTACAAGCTCCAGTCCTGCTCACAACACCTTTGCCTTCTAACCTAGCCTGCTGTTAAGAGTTATTTGTGGCCGAGATACACTAATTGTTAGACTGTGTTAGAGAAGACAGTATTAGGACCACACCCCTTCCTGGTGCCCAGCACTGCTTAGCAAGATAAGGTCCCGAGGCCAATTTGAATGTCAGCATCCTGACCTCAGTTGTGACTTTCTTTTCCTGCTAGAGATGGACTTTCTCAAAGCTGAGGTAGTCCAACATGAAACAATTTCTTATTGGACAAATTCTGTAACCCAGAAAGAAAATAAGTTTGAAATTGCGTGTTTTCAGGGAAACTGAGCTGATCCTAAATATCCCCAGCTCATTCTGGCAGGAGCCTCAGACAGCTCCATATCCTGCACAAAACCCCAAACATATTCAGGACATACTAACAGTTTTCAGAAATCCTTGAGGAGCTGGTGAAGGAAAAGCAGTGTGGTCACCTAAAACGAGGGCAGGCTTTGGAACAATGTTATGCACACTTCTAATACCGTTTAAGCTTTTTTGCAGTGTACTAAAAAAAATGTAAGAAAAAAAAGTAAGGTTTTCAATTCATTTACGGTAGCTAGGGTAACCCTTACTCCAAAACTTTCCAAAGCTGAATGAAAAGGAAATCAAAGACCAATCTCATTCATGTGTATTGTTGCAAAAATTATGAATAAAATACAGGCATGTTAACACAAACACCATGTTGACCCAAACAAATTATTTTTCCAGGAACACAAGAATGATTTATCATCAGGGGGAAAAAAAAACAATTACTAAGATGAATTAATAGCTTGAAGGAGAAAAAAATGACATGATCTCAATAGGTAACAAAAGGAATTTGGAAAAATTCAAAACCCACATTAGTGCAGCTACTCTGGAAAGCAGTATGGAGGTTCCTCAAAATATTAAAAATAGAACTACCCTGTGATCCAGCAATTGCACTTCTGGGTATGTGTCCAAGAAAGCACAAACACTAATAGAAAAGATATCTGCGCCCCCTATGTTTACTGCAGCAATATTTACAATAATACAAGATATGGAAAAAAACCTATGTGTCCATCAGTGGATGAATGGATAAAGAAAATGTGATACACACACACACACACACACACACACACAGAATGCAGTATTGCTCAGCCATAAAGAGAGAATAAAATCCTGCCATTGTGACAACATGGATGGACCTCGAGGGCATTATGCTAAGTAGAGTAAGTCAGACACAGCGACACAAATACCGTATGACCTAATTTACATGTAGAATCTAAAACAAAACAAAACAAATGAAAAACCTCATACATGCAGAGAACAGATCAGTAGTTGCCAGAACGGGAGCCAAATGGGTGAAGGGAGAGAAAGATATAAACTTCCAGTTATAAGATCAGTAAGTCCTGGCATGTGATGTGCAGCACGGTGACTAAAAAGGAAAAAAAAAAAAAAATCAGAAATCTAAAGCTATCCCAGGCAGGTTGGAGAAGATTGCTTCTATGCTCCTACTGTATCCTGAAACTAAACAGCAAATGTTTTCTTAATGGAAACAAGATCATCCATATGCATCCAAAGCCAACATCATATTTAAGGAAAACTGTGGTCGGTCTAGTCTAACCAAGTACAAGAATAATGGAAGGAAGAAGGAAATAAAAAATACAAAATTGGGGAAGGGATGATGTATGTCATGATGTCTAGATAAAAATCCAGACGAATCCCCTGAAGAGTTTAGACTTCCGAAATGTAATGTTATCTCCTCTGGACGGCGACCACCTGTTTCCAAAGAGTGCTACCTAATTGTCTTGCAAAACTTATTTCCAGCTGGGATCTGCAGTCCACCTTCAAATTTGTAAATTTGTTTGCCAGGGGTGGTAAGATTCCTTCCGCCTGTATTCTCACTCTTTGACCCAAACATTTTTACTAGAATCATGAATTCTAGCACGTCCTTGGTCATAGAATATTGTGTCAGATGGCTTCGTCTCTGCCATTTGGGCCATAACAGAACTGGCAGGGCTATAGTCTGTCCCCAACCTGCCCCCCGCCATCACCCCTTCAGACTAAAGCTCTGACTTGAAACCAGGTTTCTGTTTTGGTGGAAAGCAGCATTCCCCTGCCTACCTAAGGACTAATGGGTACGTCATGGCCAAAAAAAAGCCGGAAATTTGTGCAGCCATGTGACTTATCAAATTGGGATCAGACAGAAAGAAAGATACTATAGATGTAAATACTATTATGTAGGAATGTTTTCCCTTTTTTTCCCCTTTTCGTTCCTCCTTTTCCCCCTCTGTAGAGTGTAAACACCAAGGCCCTGCAAATACGTTGATTTCTAATTATGGATGGGGGACAGGAAATTTGTTAATGAGGCAAAGGAGGGGAAAGGAAGAGAGACAGAAATTAGGGTCCAGTAGATTTAGAGAGAACGTGTGAAGATTTTTTTCAGGGAGGTTTGTGGCAAATGGGCCCAACTATTACTTCGGCGTATGAAAACAAAGGATGCATTCATTCTTCTCGGTCTATGCGGCCTTCCCCAGGGCTCGGCCAGCTTTCCCTGATCGTGACTAGCCCACTCGGAAGCCCATCGACACAAAGATCACCTTACTTGCGCAAAGCGTCCATACGATGTTCTTAGTAACTGAAGCAGTTCAGTTGGCAGAGCACTGGACCGGTTTGGAGTTCTGTGGTTAGATCTTGAGAGTCGCGGAAATTATTTTCTTGTGGCCCTGCTCCCAGAGTAACTGACTGAGGGCCCCCACCCCTTGCGGAAATACATATTTTAGAGTGACAATGCTTGGTGAACAGGAACTATAACTCTTTCACACCATGGGGTTCAGGGCCTTACCCCAAAATGAGGCATCCTGGCATGTTGGGTATCTTCAGCTGAAGGAGTTTGAGAAAATGGCAGAAGCAGGAAGGTCACTCTGACCCCCACCCTCCAAACAGGTAAAGACCCCATCAAGTGAGAGGCGCCTTCTCTGTGCTGAGAGGAGCGCCCTCGCCTGAGGAGACAGAGGGACTCAGGAAGGAGCCGAACAAGCGGGCCTGGCTGAGTTTCCCCAACTTGCCACTCCGACCTCCTGCCTTCTGCCTGTCCTACTCCCACCCCACCTCGCCCCCTTTTCGTCCAACCCGGCATAGAAACACTCAGGTTTCGCGGTTTCTTCCTCTCCCTGTGAAGGCTCCCAGGTGACCCCAAACTGACACTAAAGACATGTGTGTCCCTCCTGTCCACCTACTGGTCCGTTCCGTGTCCAGACTGAGGCCCGAAGGGGGTCACGTTTTCGTCCCCTCACCCCCTGCCTGAAATGAACGGGGTGTGGTGTCTGCGTTTCTACAGCGCCGTGTGCTAGGGACAGCGAGGGGCCCGAGCCCCCTCGGGCCATCCCCCCCCCACCTCCGCCCCGCCGCGCACCTGCCGCGGGTCGCGTCCCCAGGTCCGGCCCCCACAGTGGGCGCGCCGAAGATGGTGACTGAAGGCCTGGGCGACCAGGGGCACCGCGCCCACCTGCAGGGGAGACGCGGCGGAGAAACCGGAGACCCGGGAGACGCCGGCGGGAGACCCTCCCCCCCTTCCCTCCCGGTGACCGCGAGCTTCCTCCCGAGCCCTGACCGTGGATGAGGCCGCAGACGGAGCGGGGACATCGCGCGTCCGGGACCAGCCACACGCGCCAGTCCCCGAGGCCCGCTCCTTTCTCCGGAGCGCGCGGAAACCCAGCGGCCGGCCTTCCTGGGGGCCCCCAGGCCGCGCCCCGGGCGGGTCCCGGCAGGTGACGGCCGCACCCGTCTGCGCCATCAAGCCGCCCGCGTCCCCGCGGTCCCCGCGGTCAGGTGTGCGCCCTGCGGTCGTACCCTCACCCCCCCCCACCCCCCCGCAGCATCCTCAGAGCTCGCGTCCGCCAAGGACCCCTCCCCACCGCGCCACTTACTCTTTGTGTCGAACGTGGCGGGGGCGACCTGTCAGCTGGCCGCGTGGCCTAATGGATAAGGCGTCTGATTCCGGATCAGAAGATTGAGGGTTCGAGTCCCTTCGTGGTCGCTGTTTTCCTCCGCGGGTGATGCTTCAAGCCCGGCGGGCAGACTTTTCCTCCTCATTTAACCGGCGGCGGGTGTCCGCGGGGTGACAGGACAGTGTCCTCTGGTGATGCTTCAAGCCCGGCGGGCAGACTTTTCCTCCTCATTTAACCGGCGGCGGGTGTCCGCGGGGTGACAGGACAGTGTCCTCTGGGGTGACAGTTGCAGATGTTTGCTGGGTGACAGGTGCCTCAGAAAGAACCGGGCGGAGGTAGCAGGTGCGTCCTCGGAGCTTTCTTTCCAGTAGACCCGACACGTGGCATCAGGTGAACAGAAACACAGTGACCACAACTACTTGCAAGCCCTGGGAAGGGATGAGCGTCAGGCTGAGATCAAGAGTAGGACGGGGCTTCCTCAGGCGGGATGTTCCTGGAGGGACCTGGTCTTCCCCAAGCTGACATTACTGGACATTTTTGTTGGGGGAGGAGGAGGGGTTCACTAAAGTATCAATGAAAAGGGGTAAGGTTGAGTTGCCCTTCTGGGAACAAGATCTCTGACTAGGGTTCCCTATGAACGTGGCTCCAAACGTGGTTTGAAATCGGGGTTCTCCAGATTGTCATTAGCTGCCAGGCACATAACTCCACCATCTCCCAAACAATGATCTCAGAGAGAAGCCACCAAAGGCTTTTATCCCAGACCCAACTGTCCTCCAGATCAACTCCTGCTAGTGTAGCCGAGATGGCTTCAGTTTCAACAGGTGAACAAATGCCGCAAATGGGTCTGAACAGCCCGGAGTTTCCTCAAAACACTTAAAAACAGAAGCATTAAAAATATGACCCAGCAATTCCAGTCCTGGGTGTATATCCAGGAGGAGTGAACGCAGGGTGTCAAAGAGATGTTTGCACTATTCGCAACAGCCAGGAGGTGAAAGAAACCCAAGTGTCCTTGGAAGGATAAATGAATAAACAAAATGCGATACTTACAGTGGAGTATCACCTAGTCTTAGGAAGGGAATCCTGTCACAGGCCAGACATACATCAACCTTGAGGATGCTTTGTTAAGCGAAATAAGCTAGTCACCAAAAAAGACAAATGTGGTATCATTCCACTTACAGAAAGTATTTAAAATAGTCAAATTCAGGGGACACCTGGGTGGCTCAGTCCATTGAGCGTCTGACTCTTGATTTTGGCTCAGGTCATGAGATTGGTGAGTTTGAGCCCCAGGTTGGGCTCAGCGATGACAGCATAGAGCCTGCTTGGGATTCTCTCTCTCTGCCTCTTTATTTGTCTGCCCCTCCTATGCTCTCTCTGTCTCTCTCAAAATAAATAAATAAACGTCAAAAAATAAATAAGATAGGCAAATTCATAGAAACAGAAAATAGAATGGCAGTTACCATTCTGTGGGGGAAAGAGGAGTTGTTTAATGGTTGTAGAGTTTCAATTATCAAGATAAAGAGTTCCGGTGATCTGTTCCACAACAATATGGGTATACTTTACTGAACAACAGTAACGGTTAAGATGGTAAATTTTATGGGCTTTAAATTCACAATTGAAAAAATACTGGGTGCCCGGGTGGCTCAGTAGGTTAAGTGTGGGACTTCGGCTCACGGTTCATGAGTTTGAGCCCTGCGTTGGGCTATGTGCTGAGAGCTCAGAGCCCAGGGCCTGCTTTGGATTTTGTGTCTCCCTCTCTCTCTGCTCCTCCCCACTCGCATTCTCTCTCTCAAAAATAAATAAACATTAAAATATATACATATGTAAATATTCATCCTAAAAAAATCATTTGGCCATAAACCTAGAGGTTGGATCCTGGACTCTCAGTTCTTTTTTTTTTTTTTTTTAATGTTTATTTTTGAGAGAGAGGCAGGGTGGGGGGTGAAGCACAAGTGGGGAGGGGCAGAGCAGGGGAGGCGCAAACCGTGAGATGATGACCTGAGCCGAAGTCGGACGCTCAACCGACTGAGCCACCTAGGTGCCCCTGGACTCTCAGTTCTTTTTTAATTAACACTTTTATTTTAATTGTAGCAGAGTTAACATGTAGTGTTACATTAGTTTCAGGTACAGCTTAGCGATTCAACAATTCTATATATCCTCAGTGCTCATCATAAGTGTACTCTTGATCGCCATCACCCACGTCCCCTCTGGTAACCATCAGTTTGTTCTCTATATTAAGAGTCTGTTTCTTGGTTTCTCTCTCTCTCTCCCTCTTTTTTGCCTTTGTTCATTTGTTTTATTTCTTAAATTCCACATATGAGTAAAATCATATGCTATTTTTCACTTAGTGTAACACACTGTAGCTCCATCCAGGTCCTTGCAAATGGCAAGATTTCATTGTTTTTGATGGCTGAGTAATATTCCATTGTACATACATATGACATATCCTCTATCCATTCATCTATCGGCAGACACTTGGGCTGCTTCCATACTTTGGCTATAATAATGCTGCAACAAATATAGGGGTGCAAATATCCCTTTGATTTAGGGGTTTTGTATTTTTTTGGTAGATACCCAGTAGTGTGATTACTGGATCCTAGGGTAGTTCTATTTCTAACTTTTTGAGGAACCTCCATGCTGTTTTCCAGAGTGGCTGCACCAGCTTTCATTCCCACCAACAATGCAAAAGAGATCCTGTTTCTCCACATCCTCGCCAACATCTGTTGTTGCCTGAGTTGTTAATGTCAGCCATTCTGATAGGTATAAGGTGGTGTTTCATTGTGGCTTTGATTTGTATTTCCCTGATGATGAGTGGTGTTGAGCATCTTTTCATGTGTCTGTTAGCCATCTGGATGTCTCTGGAGAAGTGTCTGTTCATGTCTTCTGCCCATTTTTTACTTGGATTATTTGGTTTTTAGTCTGGATTCTCAATCCCGTTCCATTGGTCTGTATGTCTGTCCTTATGCCAGTACCACATACTGGCATGTATTGGTTGCCCTAGCCTTTGCTGAGCCTTGAAATCAGGACGTGTGAGTCCTCCACCTTTGTTCTTCTTTTTCAAGATTGCTTCAGCAATTCACGTTGAAATTTAATATGAATTTGAGGAATAGCTTTTTCTTTTCTGTAAAAAAAAAGCTGTTGGAATTTTGATAGAGATTATATTGATCTGTAGATCACTTTGGGTAGTATTAACATCTTAACAATATTGTCTTCCTATTTAGGAACACAGGACATCCTCTTTGGATCCTAATTTCAGGAATGTTTTATAGAATTCAATGTGCATATTTTTCACCTCCTTGGTTGAATTCATTCCCAGGTATTTTATTCTTTAATGCTATTATAAATGGGATTGCTTTCTTAGTTTTCTTTATGGAATCCTGTTCAATGCTAGTGTACAGAAACAGAACTGATTTTTGTGTGTTGATCGTGTACTCTTCAACTTTTCTGAGTTCACTTATTACCTCCTGTTGATTCTTTGTGATCATGTCACCTGTGAATAGAGGCAGTATTATTTTTTCCTTTCCAGTTTGGACACCTTAGATTGATTTTTCTTGTCTAATTGCTCTGGCTAGAACATTCAGTACAATGTTGGATAGCATAGTGTTGAGGAAGGCATCCTTGTCTCATCCCTGATCTTAGGGAGAACGCTTTTTCAGTCTTTCAACATTGAGGATGATGTTCACAGTGGGTTTTTTATAGATGCTCTTTATCATATTGAGGAAGAGCATGCTGTTTGAAGTGGTGAACCAATCTCTTTCTCATCTCATGTTCCATGAAAGGGGGATGTCCATAATAAAACTGGGTGAAATGGAGTTAAAATAGGAGTGCTGTCCCATTTCAATAAATTCCACATCAAATTTATTTAAAAAATTGAATGATCCCAGCACAAAGGACTTAGCTGAATTCTCTACTAAAGAAGCCTGGCCTAGGGGCACCTGGGTGGCTCAGTCGTTTCAGCATCCCAATTCTTGATTTTGGCTCAGGTCGTGATCTCTCAGCTCATGAGTTCAAGCCCCATGTCAGGCTCTGTACTGATGGTGTGGAGCCTGCTTGGGATTCTGTCTCTCTCCCTCGCTCTCTGCCTGTCCCTGGTTTGCACTCTCACCCTCAAAATAAATAAACTAGAAGGAAGGGAGGAAGGGAAGAAGGGAGGAAGGGAAGGAGGGAAAGAAGGAAGGAAGGAAGGAAGGAAGGAAGGAAGGAAGGAAGGAACAAAGAAACAAAGAAAGAAAGCAAGAAAAAGAGAAAGAGAAAGAAAGAAATCTGGCTTAATGACCCAGAGAGAGATCAAGTTTGGACACTTGTACTGTCGTTTTCCCAGGAGTCTTCCACTGCCTGAGCTCGCCTACTTTGTTCACGCTCACTCAACAACCACGTGGCTTTGCCCAAGTCCACTGGATTAATTTACAGGCAAGTTGCTCTGTGTAAAGACCCAAGGAAATATAGAGAACTGATCTGGGGTTGAATGCTGGGAACACTGATGGCCTCCAGAGAGAATGACTACTATTTCTTTCAAAATCCATGGGTTGTTCTAAAGCCCTGTCCACCCCAATTCATAGTTTTTCTGAATTTTCATTCTGCCAAGAGGTCTATTCTTCTAAAGGATAAAGAGGGGCCCCTGGCTGGCTCAGTGGGAAAGTGTGTGACTCTTGATCTTGGGATTGTGGGTTTAAGTGCCATGTTGGGTGCCAGAGGCTGCTAAGTAGGTAGGTAGATACATACATACATAAAGAGAATGAGGAAGGGGCGAGACAGAAGAAAGCTGAAAGGCTCTATCAGCAGAGGACACTGGTTTTTCAATGTAAACACCAAAAATGCATGTGATGATGTTTTCATGCATCTGTAAGGAAAGGAGAAAAAAGCAGACCATGCGACAAGTTTCCACAAAATTAGATATACTTAGTTTAAGGGTTTTTATTCTTGGTCACGTGCTTTTCAGTTCTGATATTTAAAATGCTTTTTCTTTTGCTTTGATACTTTAGATGTTAATGATTATAATAAAAAAAGGTGTACTTCCGACCAACAGCTTTATATTTAACTAAAACATATCAAATCCTATTCAAAATAACTGGTTGCAAAGTAGGCTCAGATTACACAGAACAAAAAGCATTCAAAACAAAGGTCCCTTGGGGTAAAAACTAAGGGCCCAGCCTTCTGCCCTTTTGGAGATTTTCATCATATAAGATGACTTCAAGTACTGTCCAATATTTGTCTTTCCAATGTCCACACAGAGTATTGTAAATAAAATATTACACGTAACTGCATTTTGCTACTTAGACAACACTGAGTCTACCCTGAGTGAACTAGACTGAGCTTTGCTGTGGGAGGGGAAGTTTTATTTGTAATAAGTTTGTACGGAATGAAATTATAGTTAAGCTGGAAGGGTCGTATTTCAAACAAGCAGGTTAGAATAAATTTCCAAAGATTTAGAACAGGTGTCTAAGGGGACGACAGCTCAGTGTGCCAACGAGCTGGGGACAATGAGGTACGGGAGCTGAGAGGAATCGACATTGAAATTGGAGCTAAACAGGGATCTTGTGACCCCCCCTGCCAGGGGCGGGGGCGGTGCGGGGAGGAGACAGATCCAAGCACCAGGAGAGAGTAAACCTCAGGACCAGTTAGACGCAGGGCAGGAAACGTGAACTTGTATCGGTAGCATTTTCTGGGTCATACGCTCAGCGCTGAGAATTTGCAGATGAATGAAAGACATGATTCCTTCTTCAAAGACGTTAACCTACAGAGGAACAGAGCCCAGGGAACTTATGACGGTAACATCCACAGGGTGCTATGGGGGACACCGGAGGGTGCAGAAGGGGCTTGGGGGTCAGGGTGTGTGTGAGAGACAGACAGCGGCATCTTGCACCCTCGTGCACAGACACGCACAACAGGTGGGGAGTGCAGGAGGGCTATTTCTGCAGCGGTCTCCCGGAGGACTTGCCCAGGTCCCCACACGCCAGCAGGCAGAGCGAAGAGACTCACCCTCCCCCATTTGTCCGTTCCACATGCTTCTGTGTCCCCAGGCCAGCGGAGCACGGGGCCTGGCCGCAGGGGACCCCAGGAAAGGCTCACAGGGGTGACAGGACGATGGGCTCTAAGCAAAGCTGCGTGTGGTGTATGAGTTTGGAGGGTATGCAGACCATCTTTAGTTTCACCGCTGCGGGGGGCGCGTGCAGCCGAAGTCTAACACCAGGAGTTGTGCCGTCGGAAAACGCGGGGGTGAAACAAGGAGGCGGCTTTGCCTGGAAGACAAGTGAAAAGCTGCCTCAGGAAATTCATTTCAGCTTCAGTTTCATCGAAGAGAAAACCAGCGTCAGTGACGGCTGACTGACAACGCTCCCACGATGGACAACAACCAGCACCGAGGCTGTGACTTTCCGCACTTACTACAAGCCGTGATCTCTCTGCAGACACAACGGGTCTGCATTTCAGGTGCAGGACACATGTGATCTTCTCCTCGCGCCGGACAACAGACAAACGGAGGCATATTAAACATTTTAAGACTTTATTGAAGCACAACTGGATTGACTCAGGCGGCACGGGGCCGGAAGCGGCCAGGAAGGCCCCCAGCAGCTGAGGAGGGCCGCGGACCAGAGCGGCAGCAAAGTGAGGAGGCACCGACGGGCTTACACTCGGGTTTACTTCCACGGCCGCCACGGCATCGGAGCCACGTCAGCCTCGTGGTGTGTGTCGTGTCCGTCTCTAATGGATTCGTCCCACTATGTGGCATTAAAAGCACTGCGTCACTTTTGGTAAAGAAGAGAGCACAGTTAAGCTTGCTTGTAACTTGACCTTCGTTTAAGGAACAAACCTTTGTCTCCCTGCGTTGGAAATACGCCCCGTTCTTTACTTCAGTGTTTTCCAAAGGGACCAGAGGTAGCCTTGTGGGTGGAAAAATTCTTCCTCTGTACAACTGCCGGTACAATACACAATATGTGGCAGATAAGATACCGTAACGTGAAGAGTTTCTGGACCCCCCCCCCCCACAAAACCTAAGTGGCACAGCCCAGTCACTGTGACAACCAAAACATGCCCCAAATAAACAGACGAGAAGGTGGCAATGCTCTGAATGTTAGCACAGAGGCGGCCGATTTACTGCTTGAAGAAACAAAGTGTTTTGTTTCATGTGACTTGCTCTGCAGTTTCCTTTTAATTAAAAGTTGATTCCCTTTTGGAAGCGAGATTCATATTTCTTAGCTTCTTTAAAATTTTTTTTTAACGTTCATTCATTTTTTGAGACAGAGAGAGAGAGAGAGACAGAGCATGAACGGGGGAAGGTCAGAGAGAGAGGGAGACACAGAATCTGAAACAGGCTCCAGGCTCTGAGCTGTCAGCACAGAGCCCGACGCGGGGCTCGAACTCATGGGCCGAGAGATCATGACCTGAGCCAAAGTTGGCGCCCAACCGACTGAGCCACCCAGGCGCCCCTCTTAGCTCCCCTTAAAAGCAGCAGCCCGGGAGCCTGTGTGGCTCGGTCACTGGAGCGTCCGTCCGACTTCAGCCCAGGTCATTTCTCACGGTGTGTGGGTTTGAGCCCCGTGGCAGGCTCTGTGCTGACAGCACGCAGCCTGCATGGGATTCTGTTTCTCCCTGTCCCTCTGCCCCTCCCCCACTCCCACTCTCTCAAAAATAAACATTAAAAAAGAAATAA
Organism: Lynx rufus; assembly: GCF_022079265.1. Classification (NCBI taxonomy): domain Eukaryota; kingdom Metazoa; phylum Chordata; class Mammalia; order Carnivora; family Felidae; genus Lynx; species Lynx rufus. The sequence continues at coordinate 144,912,512 of NW_025814878.1, forward strand.
ATAAAAGAAGCGCAGTAAAGTGAAAAAAGGCCATTTCACAAAGAAGTTGAGCACATTGACTGTATCTCCTGGAGAGAGGTAACCTTGAGAAATTCAACACCGTATCATAGTTTTATATAGAACAGAATAGTTACATTAACAAGCACTTTGCGCTTAATAAATCTGTTACTGTGGTAACAAATCGCCCCGTGTGGGCAGGGTCATGATGCCCCCCCCCCCCGGGGGCCGGTACTGTGACGACTGTGAGGACAGAACGGCGCTCTCCAGACACCGGCTCACGAGGCACATGCAGGCTCCTGTGTGTTTCACATGAGCAAATCCACGCCGCAGAGAGGCCGCTGTGAACACGAGGAGAGTGGTAAAGCTTCCATGATTGTGCAAACCTTCTTAGACATGAGAACATGTCAGGGAGAGGAAAGGACGCAATTGAGGACTTCGTATAAAACCTCAAGGGTCCCCTGTGACCGGCCTTCAGAAGCACCGAGGGCGAACACCAGGAACAGGGTCCCCCGTGACCGGCCTTCAGAGGCACCGAGGGCGAACACCAGGAACAGGGTCCCCCGTGACCGGCCTTCAGAGGCACCGAGGGCGAACACCAGGAACAGGGTCCCCCGTGACCGGCCTTCAGAGGCACCGAGGGCGAACACCAGGAACAGGGTCCCCCGTGACCGGCCTTCAGAGGCACCGAGGGCGAACACCAGGAACAGGGTCCCCCGTGACCGGCCTTCAGAGGCACGGAGGGCGAACACCAGGAACATAATTGTGGAAGGCTTCAGGGAAGCTCTGGCCCACACACCAGTGGGTGCTTTTTCTTTCTCTGTTTGTCTTTTTTTTTGGGGGGGGGTGACGTTGATCGTGAATGGAGCATGTCTTTTTGTGTTTGCCACAAGCCCTACCTGTCACTACCAAGTCAGACACAGAATATCAATTGCCATCCTATCTCCAGCCTGCTTTGCTGGCTGACAAGACTCTAGCTTTTAATCATCTGACAAGACTCTAGCTTGGCCCTTACAATGCAATTCTTCTTTCAGGAAGCTCTGGGCCCATCGTGGGGCCTGAACTCACACCTGCAGATCAAGAGTCGCATGCTCTCCCGACTGAGCAGCCGGGCGCCCCCAGCTCAGCCCCTACTCAGCCTCTCTGGTGCTTCATCTCTGACTCTCCCCCCTCTTTCTAGTCACATTCAGAGACTTCCAGTTTCAGGAAAGCATCGCAACCCCCTCGACTGTGCCTTTCCATATTTGTTTTCTCTGCTTTCTCAACTCTCATTCATCCTTCAGAAATTCAACTCATATCAGGATCAGAGCAGGGGTGAGGCAAGTGAGGCACTTAGGGTACACAATTTAAGGAGGGATTCACTCTCTGGTGCCCTGGTGTGTGTTTGTCCAACACCACCCAGCAGTTAGCTGAACCCTCGCACGACCCGCCTGGTGGTGTAAGCAAAACATTAGAAAAGATTAAGAAATGTTACTCGATATTTCTAGAAACTCTCTTGGATTTTAGGATGCCACAATTATTTGTATTACACCTGAATAGTGGCTTGCGCCAAGCCTGCACTGTTCCTTGCTGTGTACCTGAGCAAACAAGAAGATGCTCTGGGAGGGACGAGACACACAGGTAAGTATGCAGGTACAATGCAATATGGCGGGTGCTCTGACGAAGGGGAGGGTTAGAGCCCTTGAGGGATCTAACTCTGAGACAATCGACCGCAAAGCTCCGTGAAGCACAGTCTGATTGGGCTGTCTTAAAACATGAGTACGGATGGTTAGACATGGGACGTAAGAACCTTCCAGATGGAACGTATGCACAGAGTTACCAGGGCATTCTGGAAATGGTCCTTTGGGACAACAGATGTACAGACTGAGTAGGAAAGGGAAAGGCAACGAGGCTGAAAGAGGAGGCTGGACATGAAGAGTCTTGAGCCGTCGGCAGATGCTGAGGCGGTACATGACATTGGCTCTGGGTTTTACGACCGTCGCTGTGGTGATGGTGTGGAAGATGGACCCCCGCACAACAGGTGGATGGGGGTAGGGCTGGAGACAGGGAGACTGGTTCCAAGGCCACATGAACAATGTAGGAGGGCTCCAAGGAGGTGGTGATTCGAGATCGAAGGAGGCAGAGATGAGTGTAAACATTTGAAGGGAGTCAGGTAGAACTTACTGACCCACTGGCTACAAGGACCAGATGAGATTTACAAGCTCCCAGGAAGTGACTGTCCTGCTTCTAACCAGAGGGCTGGTTTCCCTTTTATGTCTCTTGTCTCTCACTGTGTTCTGGCAGCCCGTACCCCACTACCCTTCTCTTTACGTTGACTTGACTGGCTTGCAAATCTTACAGCTTAATCTTTCTTGCCTATATATTCACAAATAGCCCTAATGTTGCTTAAGCTCAAGTTTTGTACTTTGGCGGAGGTCAAAAGCTCAGTTTCACTAGGACGTTCCGTTTCCTTCTCCCTGTTCAAAACCCAGTGATCATATTTTCCTAAATCAGCCTCTTTTCTCAACTTTTCCTTTGGAGATGGAACTACCCCTTCCTGCACCTTATGGCTGGAAATCCTTGCTTTCGGTCTTTCCTAGGTTCAAACTCTTGGACATACACAAATCACAAAATGAGTAGGGTCAAAAGTAGACTCGTTTCTGTAACATGGGGAAGATGAGACAGCTGTTGAGGAAGCCTGGGTCCCTGGGGCATCTCATCTCTGACAGCAACATGTACAGGAATCATGTTCAGAGACAAAGCTAGAGTGATCTTTGAGAACAGGAAGGGTGATTAAAGAGTAGGATAGTGATTTTGTGCTGTTATTACACTTGCCACTCTCCCAAAGCCTTGGTTAGCTACAGTGCATTTTCTTCAAAAATCTATCTTCCTTGAAGACGTCCCTGGCTCTAAGGGCTTTTTATCTACTTTTCTACACTAACAACCAATGTTCCCTGCCTCTAGTTCACATGCCAGAGTCTTCAGATAGCAGTGACCCCTACGAAGATGGCAACACTCTCTCTTCTCTACAGGAGCAAGTACCCTCATGCCTCTTCCCCCCCCCCACCAAGCCCTGAGGTCACTGTGCTGAACACAGCTCTTGTACAGGCATTTCTTGGGACTTTCCTGAGAGCCCAGAAGACCCAGAACATAAAACTCTCTCCTTTGACCTGGCTACTGTCAAAACAGGTTTAGAAACTGGAAATCTTACTCTTGGAAAAAATAATAAGACAGACTAATAAAAACTTATCAGCCCTTACAGTTTTTAGAGACAAACTAAAGAATTAAATGATGTATATGACACTTAAAAGAGCCGTGGACAAATAATCTAACAGAAAAAATGGGCAAAAGAGCCAGATACACATGCTACAAGAAGAGACATCCAAAGGGCCAGTAGATACATGAAAATGTGCTCATCCTCATTAGTCATCAAGAAAACATGTATGATAACTATAAAGAGATAATACTAGATACCCATGGGAGTGGCTACAGGTAAAAAGACTGACAAAACCGAGTAGTGATAAGGCTGTAGAGAAAGTAGAACCATCTGCTGGTAATAGAACCATTTTGGAAGATTATTCAACAAGTACTACTATAATCACGGACCAGCCCTCCCACCATCAGGTGCACAGCCAGAGGCGCATATACACGCACACCAAACGGATATTCCTAGTGGTAGTCTTTGCAATAGCTCCAAACTTGAAGCCACTGAAGATCTTAGATTCTTAACCCACTATTTGTTGACTTATTTTTGCCACTCAACCATTTTGCTGATCTGTGACGAAAATTCATAGCTGGCATCCCATGCCAGTCTAACTGCAAATCAGGGCTAGGAGGGCAGGGGCGCAGTCATGATCACCCTCTCCTGAAGCACAGGGTCTCAAACATTCAACAAAGTTGAACAGACATCTGTTGGACTGAACTGAGTTAAGGAAAGCCTCTGGGTTGGGAGCCTGGAGGACCAAGAACATCACTGACAGAAACAGAGAATTTGGAAAAAGGAGCTGGTTTAGATTAAAAGAGAGCTATTCTCTTGAATTGTGAGAAAATTTAGCAACTTTGCTTTCAACTGTCTTCCCCTGAAGCTTGTGCTTGGTTGTCAGGTTGGAAAAGGGTAAAGAAAGTAGCAATGTCAACAAACAGCAGAATGAAAGAGAGGGAGTACGTGACCACGTAGTCAGCAAGGACATCAAAGCAGGATTCGTGATAATGCAAATAATTTGCCTGGACAAGAGACTGACTTGTTGATGTTTACACTGAGATTTTTTAAAATGTATTTTTATTTACTACATGATTATCGTAAGAACAATCGAGTGCATTTTTTAAAGTAGATTCTACACCGACATGGCACGTGAACTCATGACCTCGAGATCAAGAGTCATGTGTTCTACCACCTGAGGGAGCCAGGCACCCCCACACTGGGATTATTTGTAATGTTTTTGGCTTTTGAGAGAGCTCAGGTGGGGGGAGGGGGCAGAGGGAATGGGAGAATCTTAAGCAGGCTCCACACTCAGCACAGAGCCTGACGAGGGGCTCGATTCCATGACCCTGGGATCGTGACCTGAGCCGAAATCAAGAGTCGGACGCTCAGTTGGGAATTGTTAATACACGACTTAACCCATTAAACTCTGCATTGTATGCCGCAGCTCTACTGAACAAAGATGAGGAACAGAACCAGTTGGAACCCTGCAGCTGGCACATGCTTGCAGCCGAGGACACTCTCACCGCCCTCAGCTTGCTGCGCAGGTACCCCCATCCCAGCCCCCCGCCGCCGCCTCGTGTGGAGGAGCTCCTGGGTCGCGTCTCAAAGGACTGGACTTGCACAGTGGAACCTGAAAGCAGTTAGGTGTATGGGCTGCAGAGGGATCCCGTGGCCAAAACACAGGAAGCAGATCACAGGGAATGAACTCCCAGGATGGGAGGCACCAGAAGCCTGATCCAATCCCAGGACACAATCCACCTAACCTCACACGAGGAGAAAGATCACCCGAACAGGCCTATAACTATTAAGAAAGTGAATCAATAATTAATAACCTTCCAAAAAGAAAGCACTAGGCCCAGACAGTTTCACTGGTGAATTCTAGCAAAAGTTTTAGGAATAAATGGTACCAATTCCCCATACCCTCCTCCAGAAGACAGAAGCAGAGGGGATACTTCCTAATTCATTCCAAGAGGCTAGCATAGCCCTACTACCACAATCGGATGAAGACGTTAGAGAAAGGAAAACTACAATGTCTTTCGTGAACACAAATGCAAAAATTCTCAACAAAATACCAGCAAACCAAACCCATTAGCGTATAAAAAGAATTGTACACCATCACCAAATAGGCTTCCTTCCAGGCATACAAGGCTGGTCTAACATTTGAAGATGAATCAGTATAATTGATCACACCAACAGGCTAGAGAAGATGAACAGAAAAAGCATTTGAAGAAACCCAACACTCTCCCATGATAACCACTCTCAGCAAACTAGGAAGAGAAGGGAACTTTCTCAGGATGATAACTAATATTTTTAAACACCCTAGAGCTTCCATCTACATAATGGTGAGAAGCTAGGAGCTTTCCCACTAAGATCGGGAAGAAGGCAAGGACGTCCCCTGTTACACTCCCATTCAATGCCGTCCTAACTAATGCAACAAGACAAGAAAAGGACATTAAAGGTATAGAGGTTGGGAAGAAAGGAATAAAACTGTCTTTGTTCACAGAGGACATGCTAATCTATACACAAAGTCTCAGAAAGTCAAGAAAAAGAAATCTACTCCAGGAACTAAAAGGTGACTACAGATAGCAAGGTCGACAGATCGAGGTCCATAAACGAAGGTCACTTGCTTTCCTGTATATCAGCAACGAACCACTGGAATTTGAGATAAAAAACACAATACCATTTACATTGACGCCAAAATAATGAAATACTTCAGTATAAATCTAATACACTATGGGGGCGCCTGGGTGGCGCAGTCGGTTGGGCGTCCGACTTCAGCCAGGTCACGATCTCGCGGTCCGGGAGTTCGAGCCCCGCGTCAGGCTCTGGGCTGATGGCTCAGAGCCTGGAGCCTGTTTCCCTCTGTGTCTCCCTCTCTCTCTGCCCCTCCCCCGTTCATGCTCTGTCTCTCTCTGTCCCAAAAATAAACGTTGAAAAAAAAAAATTAAAAAAAAAAATAAAAAAAAAATAAATCTAATACACTATGTGCAACATCTATATGAAGAAAACTACAAAACTTAGATTAAAAAAAAATTACATGGGGCGTCTGGGTGGCTCAGTCCATTAAGCATCCCACTCTTGACTTCAGCTCAGGTCATGATCTCATAGTTCGTGGGCTCGAGGCCCACACCAGGCTCAGCACTGACAGTGGGAGGAGACTGCTTGGGATCCTCTCTCCCTCTCTCTCTGCCCTTCCCCCACTGGCACATGCTCGCTCTCCCTCTCTCTCTTTCTCAAAATAAATAAATAAACCTTAAAAAAATAAAATAAAAATAGGGGCACCTGGGTGGCTCAGTGGCTTAAGTATCTGACTTCAGCTCAGGTCATGATCTCATAGTTCATGGGTTCGAGCCCCACATGGGCTCTGTGCGGACAGCGTGGGGCTTGGAGCCTGCTTAGGATTCTCTCTCTCTCTCTCTCTCTCTCTCTCTCACTTTCAAAATAAACTTCAAAAGAAAAAAAAAAAACCCAACAACGGCAAGAAACGCAAGCCGCCATCCATGCCTGGTTTCTCTGCGTAGAAGTCCTAGTGAGGGTTTGGGTGACTGATTTTCTGGCTCCACACTCTGTCCCTCCTAACTGCACCAGATCTGAGCCTCTGTCCCTGCACACATTCTAGGCATTACTGGGCACCAGAACCCTCTATTCAGAAAGCTGAACTTGCAACGGAAAGGTTCACTTCTAGGCTGAAAAGGTCACTTTCTGTATTCCTTTTGGCAGCTAGGTATTTGCCCAAGCGACGCTGCACTCTGCGCCTGTCTTCGGAGGGCTTTGGTTAGAGTGAAGAATCTTGGGAGGTTAGAGAAAAATCCCAGAAGACACTGGCAGGACAAGAACAAAACCTGAAGCTAGCAGCCCTGCATTTGTCTAGAGAAAACTGAAACCTGTTCACCCTGCAACTGCTGGGTAGATGCCTCCCCCAGAGCAGAGACATACCCCCCCCCCCCCCCACCGCGGGATAGCTCACATCTTCCCCCACCTGTTGGCCGGCCTCATGCAGTCCAGCTCCCGCTCCAGACCTTACAGTACGGTCACCGCCTCCTCTCCGCTCTCCGGGTGCTGTCCCCGCACCCAGGCCTGGAGCTCCGCGGGCAGGACGGTCAGGAACTGCTCCAGCACCGGCAGCCCCAGGATCTGCTCCTTCGTGTGTGTGTGTTTCTGGGCTCAGCCACTGGCGGCTCAGCTCGCGGAGCCCGCGCAGCGCCTCCCGGGGCCCAGGCGCCTCTTGGTAGCAAAACTGCCTGAGTGAGGTTCCTTCCTTCCGATGCTGGATTCTGTTTCCACACATGTTCATCCTTCACCTTCAGGGTCACAAGCCCCACGGGCTCCTCTGGAACTTGGGGTCAAAGCGCCAGCCGCGCTTGGCTTCATTTCATGTTCTGCTGCACTGAGACACCCCCACACAGGGCCCGTTACACTCTCCTTGAGAGATTTCCCTCGAGGTTCTTTCCAGCTGCGAGGAAGCAGGAAACGCTCCGAACGGGACGAGCTCGATGCCAGCCAGATACATGCTAACTCAGGAAACACCGCGGAAATAGTTAGAAAACAAATGCTAAAATTACTTGCATGCTACCAAAAACATTTCCAGAGGAGCTGTCCTAAGCAAAGAAAGCTTGTCAGAGACGAGGGACCACACGCTGGAACTCCCCACACTGAGATTCTTGCTGTTCCTGCCCCCGGCGAACTAGCTGCCCTCCCTCTGTGACCCCCCAGGGATTTGCTCACCTGCGCTTTGGGACTGACCCTCTGCACGCCTACCTCCGTGTAGGGGCTGAGCTCCCCGTCTACGCAACAACAGCACAGGTACACCCTCAGGTTCTGACGCGCTCCTGCTGCCCAGCAGGGCCCTAGGCTCGCCCCGCAGCAGGAGCTGACCCGCGCGGCCCACCAGGAGCGTCGGGCTCGGCTGAGTTGGGGCTGCTGCCCCGCATCCCGGAGGCGGCGGGACGGACGGTGGGCTCACCCCAGGACAGGTGGGCGGGAGAGGGGTGAAGAGCGAGCGCGCGCGCGGAGGCGGGGGCCCTGGCTGTGATCTCCACCCCGGGTGTGACATTTACTGTTACAATGAGGGGAGAGGGGGGAGGTCGGCGCTGGGGCCCCTCCGGGTGCAGACGGCTTTGGTCCGGGGTCGGCCAGCCTGTGGCCACACCCGCGTCCGCGTTCCTGCAGGGTGTGCTGGAGGCGGGCAGTTCTCTTCCCCGACGGGGACCGTGTGGGGAGGGTCGAGGGGACCCGGGCCCAGGCCCTCCCCCTCCCCCCACGTCCGTGACGTCACAGCCCCACTGGCTGGGAGCTCAGAAGACAGATGATCAGTAATTCCAAGTAACTCCGGGCCTCGACACGGGGGAAACAGGAAGGTCTCGGGTTCACGCGTCTTCCGTGCGACACAACCGATACACTCGGGAGCCCCACTGGAGGGGGTGGCCTGCCTGGAGCGGGGGGGGGGGGCAGACGGCGGCCCGCCTGGAGGAGGAGGGGGTGGCCTGCCTGGAGCAGCTGGGCAGCGGCCCGCCTGGAGGACGGGGTGTGGCCTGCCTGGAAGGTAGGGGGGCAGCCTGCCTGGAGGAGGAGAGGATGGCCTGCCTAGAGCAGGGGGAGAGCAGCTCGCCTGGAAGAGGAGGGGGTGGCCTGCCTGGAGGAGGGGGAAAGACGGCCTGGAGCAGGGCGGAGGGGCCAACGGGAGGGGTGGGGGAGATGGCCTGGAGAAGTGGGGGGAAAGGTCTTCCTGGAGGGTAGGGGGGGCGGCCTGCCTGGAGGAGGGGGCGGTGGCCCGCCTGGACGCGACTTTCGGAGCGGAAGGGCGCGCCGGCGAGGCCCCAATCCGGCCTCTGCACCGCTCCGGCCGCCCCCTCCCCGCAGGCTCCCCTCCCCTCCAGCCGGCAGAGCCCCTCCCACCGGAAGCCGGGCCTCGCGCCGCGGAGCCGGAAGTAAATATCAGCGGCCCCCGGGTCTGGCCGAGGTGGGTCCTAGAGCAGCCGGCAAGGGAAAACCTAGAGGTCCGGAGGCCTCTCTAGGACGCGGGCGGCCTCCCGCTCTCGGTGGTGCCGTGGTCTGCGTTTGCTGCACCCAGAGCGCCCCCAGGCCTCGCAGCTGTCAACCGTGCGCCCGTCCTTCCAGGGTTGTTTGCTTCTCCCACCAACACGACCCAGAGCGCCTGCAGACCCCCTTCTTTGTGCTGGGAAGAGGCATGCACCCTGATGCTGGAAATAAGGCAGGAAGCTGGGAGAATCTTAGCTTGTTGCCAGAAATCTCCAGTTGTGCCCAGACGCCGTGCTGTCCCAGCCCCACGATGGGCGGGTTCTGCAGTCTGACACCTTGATGGTCTATCTCGTATTCCACACCCTCTCCAGGCTCGCGTGGGCTCTGAAACCTGAACAAATGTTCATTGCTTCCCCTAGCGTCCAGTACATGAATCAATGGATGACACGCCCAGAAAACGCTCGTGTAGAATTTTGACGCTTGTAAGGGAGGAAAACACAATTTTCCCTCGACCCTTCTAACTTCTTGGCTGGCGTCCCGGTAACAAAAGACAGATTAAGGAGGGGGAAACACAAGTTTATTAATGTGTATATCTCATGTACACGTGGGAGAGACCTAGGGAAAAATGAGTGACTCTCAGAGGTGGCTGAGAATTCAGGCAGCTAAAGACAGAACAAAGAGCGTGCAAGGGAGACCAGGTGTGGGAGCTAACCAGGAAAGGTATGAACAGGAGTAAGGTTTGTTAGTGCCTTCTTGTTTCTTGTGACTCGGGGTCGACCTTCTCTTCCTCACAGAGAGCAAGACATCCTTACAAAAGGTTAACTTGTACTCTTTTCTGGGCTTCTCCTGTGTCTATTTCTCAAAGAAATCCTTATGCCAAAAAAAGTATATTTTGCTGCCCTTCAAACTCATGCTTTATTCTGATCCCTTTCCTGATGATAATCTCTTGATCTGAAAGGAAGGAATACCCATCTTATACCCATTCCCTTCATAACATGTAAGGACATCTTCCTTGAGCTGTCCAGATCAAACTCTGCTCTCTAACACGTTTCTCCAGCTCAGGAACTGCATATTTATTTTATTTCTAATTCCACTCTCAGATTCTTTCAACTGATAACAGACTATAGACATAGATGACCCCACTCAGCCCCAGCATGGAGACTGAGCTCCTCAGTATTGCAAAGTCCAGACTACAAAATTAAGCCTTCTGGGGGCACCTGGCTGGCTTGGTCAGTAGAGAGTGGGACTCTTGATCTCGGGGTTGTGAGTTTGAGCCCCACAGTGGGTGTAGAGATTTCTTTTATGATTTGGTCCCTGCTGATCTCCCCAACTTTTTTCCCCACCACATCCTTGCAGCAAACACTTCACAAATACCATTTTGAAGTACTTTGGGGTCCCTCTGGGCCTTTGTACATGTTGTTCCCTCTGCTAAAATCGGACTCCCTGAGATCATTTTCAGGCTTTCCCTGCCTTATACTGAGGTCTTCACTTAGCACTTCAAGAAAGCTTTCTCTTCGAGCTCCTCCATCACTCATCACACTGTAGTACAACTGCATCCTGGGTTCCTTGTCTCAAGGAGTTTATCTTACGTTTTCTCAAGGAGTCACATTAACATTGGGAGGAGGGGGCTCTTTGGAGGTTTCTGAAGAAAAGACATTTAACAGGCATTCCCTGTGTCCTACCTCGTAGATTAAATGCCATTTTACTTTGCAAACGGAGGGGTATGGCAAGTGGGAGATTCTTTAAGTTTTGTGAAAGCTTTTCTGAGAATAAGTCTCATTCCGTGCAAGAATCAGAAACTGGAACATCACGGGGAGTAGAGTAGACCCAGGCATATAAGACGGATTCTGGATAAGAAACCACATCCTCCTCCATACCCATTCCTTTGCAAGGAATTTTGAATCTCCTTTCCTTTATTTAATCTGCTCTTTATTTTTCTTGTTGGGGAAGATAGTTCTGAGGAGGTGAAGTGTGCAAGAGGACATCCAGGATTCCAGAGTTAACAGGGGTCTGACAGAAAAAGGAAGGGGACAGGAGGGAAGGAATCGAGAAACAGAAGTTTCAGGGAGGAAATTGTTAGCTCAAGTTCATCTAGTGTGGAGCTGATACTTCAAGCGCCTGGGTGGCTGTCAGTTGAGCTTCCTACTTAGGCCTAGTCATGATTTCATGGTTTGTGGGTTCGAGCCCTGAGTTGGGCTCTGCTCTGACGGTGCGGGGCCTGCTTGGGATTCTCTCTCTCCCTCTGCCCCTCCCTGATTCATGCTTTCTCTCTCTCAAAAATTAGCTAAGTAATTAAAAAAGACTTCAAACCTTGAATAATCAAATTAGATGAAAGTCCTAGGCATTTCCTCTCCTGTTCTTTTCTTTCTTGTTTTCACGGTTAGAGCAGGCAGTAGGTTAGGCTCTACCAGGGTGCCTGGAGGCCAGCCAAGGGGTGGTGGTGCCCGGCTGTGGGGAAGTCCAAGACTGGTCTGGCAGCACCCCACAACAAATCCACAAGAAGCCAGATCAAACCAGACGCACCCAAGACAAAGGGGGCTGCAAACCCTGACCGACTAAGGGAAAACAGGTGGGGAAAGCTGCCCCCAACCCCCCTCCCCCAGTAATAAATACTCCACCCCCCAGCCAACAACTGTCAGTAAGAGATCAAAACCCCAACCTGAGGCATACGGCTTTCCTTGAGCTCACCCGCTCTGACATCTTGAGGGTGTGCTCAGTTTAATAAACATTCCTACTTGCATCGTTCAACCATTGTGTCTGGTCTGTCCTTAAATTGTTTGCTGCGGGGCGCCTGGGTGGCGCAGTCGGTTAAGCGTCCGACTTCAGCCAGGTCACGATCTCGCGGTCCGTGGGTTCGTGCCCCGCGTCAGGCTCTGGGCTGCTGGCTCAGAGCCTGGAGCCTGTTTCCGATTCTGTGTCTCCTTCTCTCTCTGCCCCTCCCCCGTTCATGCTCTGTCTCTCTCTGTCCCAAAAATAAATAAACGTTGAAAAAAAAAAATTTTTTAAAAAATTGTTTGCTGCTACAAGACTCGGATCCTCCGGCAACATCCCTGGGACCAGCTGGGCAGAGGCCTCTGGGCTTGGGGTCTCCCTAGGGCACCTGACAACACGGCTACCTTGTGCAAATGGAAACAAAGCTACCTGAAAAACATATATAAAGCACTTGCATGTAACATAATGTAAATTTTGTAGAATTGCTCAGTAAACATCTATTATTGCATACAAAAAAGAAGGACATTGGGGTGCCTGGCTGGCTCGGTTGGTAGAACATGGGATTCTTGATCTTGGGGTTGTAAAATTCAAGCCCCAAAATGGATATAGAGATTCCTTAAACATAAAATCTTAAAAATAATTACATTGGCTGTCTACAGAATTATTGCAGATTGGAGGTGCTTGCTGAGATGTGGTGAATAAATGCCTATTTCCACTTTAATAAATGCAGCTGTAAAACCCAATTCCACGTGAGTGTACTAGCGAGCTAAGGAAGGATGTGTTCTATTTTGAAAGGAGTTTGAAATGGATGAGACAAAGTTTTCAAGATACTTGAGTAGAACACCTGTCTTAGCAAGGCTCCTGTAGCAAAATGTCACAAACCAGGTGGTCTGTCTAACCAAAGTTTGTATCTTCTGGTTCCCGAAGGTGTAAAGTCCCACATCAGGGTGGTCCGAGAGGCTGGGTTCTGGTGAGGGCCCGTTCCTGTGTTCGGAAGGCAGTCTTCCCATTGTGTCCACGCATGGCTGAAGACCACAGTGAGGAAGCAGGTTTCTCAGGATTCTTTACCAGGACCCTAATCCCATTCTGGAGGCTTCTACCCTTATGACATCTTAATCCTAATTACCTCCACAGATCCCACCTCCTAATGCCATGACGTTAGGAGGTAGGGTTTCAACATATGGATTTTGGAGGGGCACAAACATTCAGTCCATAACAGAGATTGTCATATATTTGCAGCTACCTTACAACTCTTCCAGTTGTAGCAAACTGCTAACAGTGCAAATGATTTTCATTCACAGAAATGCAAATGAATCGTGTCCAGTGGAATGCAGGAGATCATTGCCCTAGAAATTGACAGGTAAAAAAAAGTAAATCTATTCATAAATTTACTTCAGCATTCCAGATTGCTTATAACTATGTAGTACTTCAAATTTTCTTACTGGTTGTTACACTGACACATACTCATTTTTATTTGTATGAGAGTTACAATTTTACCTTCTTTTAAGAACACAATCTTTTAACAATTTGGAAACCGGGTATACACCAAAGGCAGAAACAAAATACCAACTTGTGGCTGGCAAATGTAGACTAAAAAGCATGGTTTAGATCTGAAACTAGAAGAAGGGCTTTCTCTCCTCCTTCTTCTCATGTCTACACCTGGAACCCAGTAGACACACTCACCCAGCAGCTCTGTGAAGGTGCACGTAATCATACTAAAATCAAACTTAAGATCCAATATACTAGGCATATAAAAAGTCATTTATGAGAACAGCATCATTTTTTTTCCTTCTAGAGATTTCCAGCTACTATCTCCTCCCCCTCACATTATCTTCCCGTCCTTTTCTAAGTCACCCAGTTTTCTATCAGAAATTACAAATTCTTCCAAAGTCTTTAGAAATCCATTTGTCTCCTCCTGCAAAAAATAATTTTATGAGGGCAGTGGTTATACATGCGTAAGATACATGATGTGCTGTATGTGTACGTATTTAATCAGGAGACACCTTGCCAGAATTAGTTTCATTTCCCGCCCCCCCCTTAAGCTTTTATATTTCATTACCTATTTCTCTTGACCACAGTTAATTTCATACTGCAGGGAGTGAGCCTGTCTTGTAGTACTTGAACCCTGTGGTTCCCGCTATCTGCATTCAGAACATGGCCCTCCAAATGGGAACACTGGATCCTGTCCATGATGAACATGTCCTGGGAATCCTATTGTTGCACAAAAACAGCTTTCTTTACACCTGCACCGCCTCTCCCATTTTGACTGGTGAGCATAAAATCAATAATGTGATGAGTCCAGTCATGAGTGGTCACAAGGACAGGAACACACATGGCCATTCAGACATGAATCCTCTAGACCTGGCATTAAACATTTAACCTCAACATTCAGGACTTACTTCTTATCCTGAGTGATATGGCAAGGCTGGAATGTGTTCCTGAGGCAAAACCAAAAGTCATTTAACTGTAATATAAGCACAAGGGCAGAAATTAATTTTACTATTTCTAAATTATCTTCTCCTGTCCTACCCCACCCTTCTCTACCCTATCCTATCGAACTCTACCTAACCCTACCCTACCCTACTCCACCCCACCCTACCCTACCAACCCTACCCTATGCTATCCTATCCTAGCCCCACCCATCCTATCTCACCCTGTCCCATCCTATGTTGTATTTTCACTGGCCCAACCAGGGCTGCATCCCCTGGCACACAGTAGGCATTCGTTAAACACTTGTTGGATGGACGGTAGAGGCAGCAGGACGGGTCGTGTCACGCAGAGACCCGCAGCACCGCGATCGTGAGCGGGCGGACTTCACACGCAGTCCGTGAAGTGGGACGCGGGAGTGTGCGCGGTGACCGCGTTTCCGCGGGAACACAGGTGCAGGCACGCGTGCAAGTACGGACAGAGTGGGGATGCAGGAGAGCGGTGGGGACGGCGGTGTGGCTGCCGCGGCGCCCAGGGCACCTAGGGCACACAGCCCTGACCGCGGGCGCACGCGTCGTCCACCCGTGAGACTAGCTCCACGACTGGAAAGCGCAGGGCAGCACGAAGCACCCGTGTACGGCTGCACGGGCGGCAGTCCGCGGGCCTCGCGCGCCGGGCAGCGCCGGGCGTGGACCGGGTAAGAGGACACACACCCACCATCACGGCCCTCCTCCCTGCGCCGCAGCGCCGGCAACTACACGGACCAAATCTCGCGGTTTCCCAATCTATCGCGATGCCTCAGCGGCTCCAACGTCTGGCGATCTCCGCTCCCAAATCACTCGGCTTTCAGGAAGTATCGCGATACTTTCGCCTTCGCTATTTTCGGTGTTTTAACGGCCTCTGTGAGAAAATTTTAAGTCAATTTTTAATACTATAGGTCTCTGAGAGCTCCATGCATAATTCTCAAGTCCATGCCGTTGCGTAGAAAATTACAGGAGGAGAAAAAGGATGTGTCAGAAGTGGGATTCGAACCCACGCCTCCATTCGGAGACCAGAACCCCCAGCGCGGGGAAGCGGAGCTTGAGTCTGGCGCCTTAGACCACTCGGCCATCCTGACACCCTGCGGAAGGGGAGAGATTTTCTACTGAAGTAGATGTCCAGGCCGGGCGCTTCTGTGACGCACACGCTTGTGCCGGAGGCAGCGCTGACGTCAGAGGTGCCCGCCGCAGCTGGAAGAGCCGAGAGCCACCTGTGGCCGGGAGAGGAAGCGGGCGGGAGGAGAGGAGCTGTTCTTGTAAACGCGGCTGGGGCGCCGGCCAGCCGGCCGGAGCGCGGGCGTCCCGAGCCCCCGGCCCGGTCCCAGCCTCCGGGCGCGCTGCTGGTTTTCTTTTCAGGAGAGGGAGGAACAACAACCAACGTACAAAACACCTCAGTTCCGTGGCGCGGCCTCTTCCTCCCCAATAGTGCTCGCACGCGCCGGGGAGTTTGTTGGGCTCCGAAAGTGCCTGCGCCCACCTGTGCAGGTGCGGGTGCCTGTGCGGGTGTAGGTGTAAGTACCTGTGCGGGTGAGGGTGCAGGTGCGGGTGCCTGTGTGGGTGCAGGTGTAAGTAACAGTGCGGGTGTCTGTGCAGGTGAGAGTGTTGGTGCGGATGCCTGTGCGGATGCCTGTGCGGGTGCAGGTGCGGGTGCCTGTACGGGTGCAGATGAGGGTGCGGGTGCAGGTGTGGGTGCCTGTACGGGTGCAGATGAGAGTGTTGGTTCGGGAGCCGGTGCAGGTGTGGGTGACAGTGTGGGTGCAGGAGCCCCTCCCCGCCCTCGGGCTGCTCCCGGATGCTGGGATCTGAGCCCCACGCGTCTGCTGCCAGGTGGGGGACAACAGCGCCACGCCTCCGCACGCAGGCTTTCCCGCTTTCTCCGCTTTGCTCGGAGTAATGTGAGCTCCGGGCCTGGACCACAAGCTCGAAAACCCTTTCCAGCAGCTGGACTGAGAGACCCTGGGGGTGTGGTAAACTGTGCGGAGAAACCCTGGCAGGCCCCATGAGGGTCCAGGACGGTGCCCGAGTGCAAAGTCGGGGCCCAATAAATGGATCTGACCCTTGTTTCTGCAGCTCCGCTTCGGGCTAAGCTCAGGGAGTAGGGACAGATTTGAGAGTGTTCAGTACATTTTGTCCCGATGGGTTATTTTCTGTATTAACCCACAAACGTTTTTCTTTCTGGGAGGCACAGGTTACTCTTTTCTTCACGAAAAAGAACTAATTTGAGGTTTAATAGGCCCTGTTTTAGATTCCCAGACTCTCTTGGTTTCACACCTGTTTTTGACAGTGAAAGAGAAAATGGGAGTGAGAAGCACATGGTTTCCTAATTTCCCTCTCTGCAAGGTGTGAGGTTTGCTGTACTTTAAGAAGCTGTAGTTCCGTGGGAAGGAAGTCATCCCACAAGTGATTCTAGACGTGCTAGGCGTGGCCGTTGTAACCTCTTAAAAAGCTGGGATTGTTACTGGTTTCCTAATTGCAAGGTACTGCAGATACCCCACGTCAAACCGGTGCTGTCCAACGTTGGGTTATTTCTAATTTTTCACTCTCGTCAGCAAACGCTCCAAGGAACATTCCTGTGTAGATAAATATTTTCAAATATCCATAATTATTTCCTTACATTTCTAGAAGTGGAGTCCCTAGATTAAAGTTTATCCAGTCTTAAAAGTTTTTGATACATGCTGTCCAGCCGCCACCAGAAAATTTGAAGCCATCTGGATACCGCAAACCTGGCCAACAAAGGGTTGATTAAACAGCAAAACATTTTAACGGGTGAAAGGTGACAGGACATCATTCTGCAACTCTGAGTGAGGTTCAAGGTTCGTGTTTGAAGGGTTCTCACACTGCTTAACAAACTGAAGTGTTCATCTCTCCGTATTGATTTGCAAAACTCACTATAAGAAACATAAACCCTTGTGACAGTTTCTATTTATCAAGAACCCAGGCAGAAATTCCTATCTTTCACTATATTTTACCTTTTAATCTCATTAAGTCCCTTAAACATTCAGCCAATTTTCATAGAAACTATGAGTCATACAATTAACAGGGTTCCCTTATCAATCTTTAAAAATCGAACTCTGGTCCATATTTAAGGTCCTTTTTAATCATGCTATACATTTACTTTTATTTCTGGTCACTTTTGTCCCATCCTTATCTCTCTTCCTTTTATGGCATGTTAAACTGCTGCTACCTTGATTTTGGTTTTTAAATGGCTTGAAGTCCTTTCTGGAATAAGGTGAGGTATAATTAAACATGTAACTATTTTCACTATTTACTAATAATTATCATGCAGTAGGACTCCCCCATCCTAAATATTTATTTTTTTATTTTTAAAATCTTTTTTAACGTTTATTTATTATTGAGAGACAGAGAGACACAGAGCATGAGCAGCTGAGGGGCCAAGAGATGGAGAGACGCAGAATCTGAAGCAGGCTCCAGGCTCCGAGCTGTCAGCACAGAGCCTGATGTGGGGCTCAAACTCACAAACCAGGAGATCATGACCTGAGCCGAAGTGGGATGCTTAACTGACTGAGCCACCCAGGTGGCCCCCTAAATTTTAATGAAAACATCTTCCACAAGAGGGACTTTGAAAGACCTGAAAATTTTAAAGGGTGGAGGGAACTAAAAAGAAAAGCTGATGGTGGTGGTCTACACCAATTTGAAAAACGGAATTTAATTCCCATCCTCAAAATGAGTGTTTTATGTGACGCTGGTAAACACATCTGATTCTCGGATTATCATGTCCGAGAATTACTTTAAAGTAACAGGGATGGGGGTAGGAATGCAGAAGAGGCTATATTGGAAATGGGATTGGCCGTAAATTGATAGTTGTTGAAGCTACGAGGTACCATGGGGAGTTCAGTGTGTATTTTCCTCACTTTTTGTGTGTGCTTAAAGGTTTCCGTAGTGAAGAGTTCAATATGGGGGGTGGGGATGAGAATCACCTATAACCTCATTAAAAGCATCTGTTAATACTTTGGCATATTTTGCTCCAGTTTTGTTTTTGTTTTTTTTTTTTTTTAATTTTTTTTTTTTCAACATTTATTTATTTTGGGGACAGAGAGAGACAGAGCATGAACGGGGGAGGGGCAGAGAGAGAGGGAGACACAGAATCGGAAACAGGCTCCAGGCTCTGAGCCATCAGCCCAGAGCCCGACGCGGGGCTCGAACTCACGGACCGCGAGATCGTGACCTGGCTGAAGTCGGACGCTTAACCGACTGCGCCACCCAGGCGCCCCTGTTGTTGTTTTTTTTTTTTTTTTTAATGTGTAGGTTGAAAAATGTGAAATCTCTACCCTAAAATAAATTATCTTCTTTTTCTATCACATTCTTGTTGTGCATCCCAAACCCCAAAGTGGGTTTGGCAGTTGTTCCCCCACTATTATCCAGACAAATCCTGTGTGTTCTGAATGAAGAATCAGGGAGAGAGGAGTATACCTCAAACAGTTACCTTCACATGCCTTGGCTACACTTCAGACTTCCAATGTAAAATTAAGCCAGCAGATAAGCCGCTTTTCTCTTCAGTGGAGAACAAGGAAATGTAACTGGGCCAATACCATTATAGTTTGCTGTTTGAAATCCAGCTACTCCATGAACACCCTAGCAAAGGTCCCCAGTAACCTACACCGGCTTGGCTTCCTTGCTGTTCCTCACCGAGGCCGCGTGGAGGGGGGACTCCTGGGCTGAAGGAGGCGCACAGGTTTAGTGATCTGATTGCATGGTCAGGTAGAATTGTATTGCAGCCCTCAGTGAATACCAGCCTGTCCGCCTCCAGAAAAGGGGCCACTAGGAAGTGGAGCCCTAGGATTTCAGCCACCTGGGACCCCAGGGCTGCACAGGGAGGTCTGCAGCGCCCGGTCCCCTCGCCCACAAATCAGCTTTTGTTGCTTTCTACTTCTTTCTCGTGTTATTTTTTCTCCTCTTAACTGACTTTATTCCAGAAGCCACGTTCTCTTGTATCTTCCTGGGGAGTCCAGTTCAGCCGGGGTACCCAACACTGGGTGATTGTGCCGTTTGAATCAAAGAATCTTTGTCCTTCGTTTGTGAAGAGGCAATGCACCCACCATTAGTACACGAAGAAAGAACCTTTTCAGTTTTTTTCTTTGCTGGGAAGAGATGTGTGATTTCCGTCGCGTCTTGGGTTTGGACCACAGATAACTGCCCTGACAAGTGGCTCATTTACTGTGAGGACAGAGATTTGCTTTCAATTTCATGGCTCCTTTAAGTGTTAGGCAGTAATCACCCCAAGTATTTCTCATCTTCTCAACTGCACATCCTGGAGGGCAGGGGCCAGGCACACTTTCCTTTTATTCTCCAAACTGGGCTCTTGCAGGCCCATCTGCTCTTGGGGAAGATGCTCTTCTCGGCCTGCCAGGCCAGGATCACAGAACCTTAGAGGAGCACCTGGGGGGCTCGGCTGGTAGAGCGACTGACACTTGATTTCTGATGGGGTCATGATCCCAGGGTCGTGGGATCAAGCCCCATGTTGGGCTCTGTGCGGAGTGCGGAGCCTGCTTGACTCTCTCCCTCTGCCCCCTCTCCTGCTCGCATGCTCTCTCCCTCATTCTCGCTCAAATAAACATACAGTAAATATTTTTTTTTAAAAAAAGAAAAAAGCAGCAGCTGAAGGCAGACACAGTAACACCCTGGAGCAGCAAAAGCTCTAAAGACTGGCCTGTTGGAACCCTAATGTGTAGTTAACTTGGGATGTTCTGAGGAAAGAACCAGATAGGAGCCAAAAGGATGCTACTGGGCCCCAAATCCTGATTCACTGAATTGAAGCTTTGCTCACCTTTCTGCAGATGAGTACATTTAGACTCATCTGCAGATTCATTCAACCTTATCCAAAATGGCAGGATTGTTGTTGTTGTTGTTTAAGTAAAAATTTAAGTAATTTTTAAATACGTACGAACCCACCACAAGGAACGGAAGGTAACCAATAACACATATCAACCTAAGCCTCCACCTCTGTGGTATCCTCCCATGGTCCTTTTGTTCACATTACAAGATGGGAATCAATCGTAAGGTATCTGGTCTTCAGACACTCCTCACCCAGCATGGTTAGGATCGTTGACTCTTGGGGCACATCTACACTCACACGGGAAGTAGCTTTGTTGGATCTGACAGACTTAGCACTGCCCTGGCTGCTGCTGACAAAAACGCATCGCGACGCTGCTCCTGGAGCTCTGGGTCTACTGGGGACCAATGAGACCCACTGCGAGCCCCTCACACGGCCCCAGCACTGGCTGTGAGGACCACAGTCCACCCCAGATACACTCTTTCTTGGATACCCACAAGGTGCCCTCTTTGCGGGCCTGTATTCCTCCTCCCTGCCCCAGTGGACTAAATTAAGTGACACTGGAATGCAATTTTGATGGGGACCCCACCCGGCTTCCCAGCTGCAGACCCTTCCTGCTGAAGGCAGGTGCCCCGGGTCGACGGACCAGCGCCATTAAGGCCTCTGTTCAACGCTCCGTTTCCCACGCGGGAAAGCAGAATCCACATGTGCGGAGGGCTGCGATCAGGTGTGTGCGGTCGAGCATTCCATCTTAGTGTGAGTCCCGGTTCCACGGCTTCCCAGCTGTGTCTGGGGTAAGCCATTCATCCCGTGCCTCGGTTTCTGCATCTGTACAGTAAGGGCAATAGTACCCACTTTGTAGGGTTGTTAGGAACATTCAAGAACTATCTGTGCATTGGTCTGTCTAGTTCGTGGTGCTCCACATACATACCCTACACCCTCATCGAAGCCCCTCTCTGTAGGCCCTGGTTATATGATTTCCCAAACAACGCTGGGAACAGGACTGAGTACAGACCATAAGGTCTTGTCTTCTCGAGGCCGTGTCCAGAAGCAGAAATGACCCAAATCCCTGGAACAAAGCTATTCTCTCAGTCAGATCTTTCCTCCTCAGTACGTGGTGACCTTTGTACCCCCAAGGGCTTAGGTTGGTGGTTCTGGGCCGGGAAGCAAGTTCTGGGCCCTCTGATCTATGCCAAGCATTGCTGCATTATCCCACCGCCAGCTATAAAAAGGACTTGGGAAGGACACCTGGTGGCTCAGTCAGTTAAGCGTCCGACTCTTGGTATTGGCTTGGGTCATGATCTCATGGTTCGTGAACTCAAGCCCCGCAGTGCAGAGCCCGCTTGAGATTGTCTCTCCTCTCTGCCCCTCCCCTGCTTACATTCTCTTTCAAAATAAATAAACTTAAAAGAGAAGGATTTGAGAACCCTTTCCTGGTGAACTTACAAGAGAGTGAACAGCTGACACTGCTCTCTCGGCACCGTTAGGAAGCAGGGACGTGGCACCCAAACTTGTTTTATCATCCAGGTGGAAGTAAAACACTGGCCAGACCAGGATTCGGACCCATAGGGAACTCACCGCGAGCCAACCCCTTCAACCCCGCCCCAACATCTGAACCCAATCCTACCAAGACCCGGAAAGCAACAACAATGTAAACAACATCCATGGTCACTTTATTTTCAAACAGAGGGGCCATATACCCAAAGGAAAGGAGGACGAAGAGCCATCGTGGGGGCCTGCTGAAGTGATCCGTTTAGCCTCGTGACCCGACGGCTATGGGGACAGAGCTGCCCCTCAATGGTACACATACTAGAAAGGCCATTCCCCACAGGAAATGGAGAAAAGGAGGCAAAAAGTCAATGAATCCCTGGAATAGTGCCTCAGAATCACTCCAGGGATGGGATATGACTGACCGTCAGTCCACAAATGGGAGTGTGAGGGGGATCTGGGGACAGTGGATAGCGTTGGCAGGAAGTTATCCTGGATGATGTGCACCGGTCAGAATGGAGGGAGCAGACAAAGCCCTCGGAACAGACAGAGGCAAAGAGCACACTGATTAGAACATTATCTCATAACAGAGGTGGCGCCACTTCCCACCGTTACTGTAAAATAACTGTAACTAATCAAAACACACAGAGGCCTCTTTAATGGAGTTAATAAAACTACGGCAG
The DNA here is from genome assembly GCF_022079265.1 of Lynx rufus. Lineage (NCBI taxonomy): Eukaryota > Metazoa > Chordata > Mammalia > Carnivora > Felidae > Lynx > Lynx rufus. Next base: position 144,934,808 of record NW_025814878.1, read on the forward strand.
AATGGGAATGGGGTAGAGGTACGACTCCCCAAGGAGAACCCGGGATCGAGGGAGCCATGCTGGCAGGGCCCTGTGGTTCCTCTCCAGGTTCTTAAAAAGGAGCCTCAGCCCAGAAAACAGCAAATATCCGTGACCACTTTGTGGGGCCAAAACAGAGGGTGCCGGGCGGAGCCCCGGTGAAGTGTCCCCAGCGGCTCTCCAAGGGCCGTCCACACTCTCTCCCCTCCAGGACGGGCTGAACGGAGGTGGACATCCGGTTTTTGTTTCTGGGCACTCTGGCACGTGTCATTACATCTCACAATTTGCACGGGAAGGGGGAGAGGGTGGAGAACGCGGACACCCCGCGTCCCGCTGCAGGACCTGGGGAGCCTAAGGGCGTCCGGCTGAGACAACAGAAGCGGCGAGGCAGCAAGCCGCCTGCCGCCCGGGGTGGGATCACGGCCGCCAGCCCCGGTGGCCTGAGTTCACCTCCTCAAGGGGAAGTCTCCATGGAATGAGTATGGTCGCCAACATGGCCGGAAAACCCATCGATCCCGCTCATGGGGCAGATGATGAGTGGGGCCGCACTCTTCCCCCCCGAGTAGCTCAGGCTGAAGTAGGGCCGCACGGGCCCGCAGAAGGTAGCATGAGAGAAAGTGAAAGTGTGACACCGCTCAGTCACGTTGTAGAAGGACACCTCGCCAGCGTCATAGTCCAAGAAAACCCCCACCCGCTGGAGAGGGGTCCGTAGGGGGAGGGCAGTCATTGGGGAGGTGAGAGCCCAGTACTCTTTCCCGTACCACAAGGACACGGCCCAGAATCCATTCTGGGGGGCCGAGGTCACGCCACCTTTTCTGCACACCGAGTCTTCACAGACACCGATGGTCCACTTGGCTTTGTCTCCCACCTCCACCTCCCAGTAGTGCCTCCCAGCGATGAAGCACGGAGAGCCCAAGACACAGGGGAACAGATTGAAGCGCTCGGGGTTGTCAGGTAGGTCCTGTTGCAGGTAGCTGTATCGCACTTGCCGGAGGTTATCGGAGAGGATGAGGCTGGGGTAGGCCGTGTCCGGGTCCAGAGTCACATCCACTGCATAGACAGAGGGGAGGCGAGGGGCAGGTGAGCCAAGGGCCCGCAGAGCGCCTGGAGGGCTCCTGGCCTCTCCCCCACCTCCCCAAGGGGAGAAGACGAGCGCCCCCTGTAGGCTGCCTTCACCTCAAATTCATCCTGGACTCAACATCCCCAAAATGACTCTGCATTGGCTCATCACCTTTCCAAGCCCAGGTATGTCGAAAGTGCCGAGGTTTTACCTCCATTCCCTTTCTTCTACATCTTAAGCCACATTACCCATTATCGGCTGAATCTCCCACACAGCTTTTGGGATCCGAGGTATGTGAATAAGGGACTGCAATCCTGTTACCAATTTGCCCGCCTTTCAAATCACTCTTTTGTATCCTTACTCAACCGTGCAAAAAACCCCAGTCATCTCTTTTTAACGTCCGGTGCAAGACCCACATCTTCATCAAAAAGTTGTTGTTAGCGAGCCGTGCCATCACCCTCTCCCTCCCTTAGGCCCGACATGATTTCTCGCCCACGCCACATCCCTGGGTGCACCTTGCCAACGTGTGGGGACTTCCCGCTTTGAACTGCCAGGGGCTCTCACACGCCTGTCAAATCCTGCTCGGGAGGAAAACTCCAAACCACAGCCCAGGCAGGCTGAAGGACTCCCATGAAAGCTTCATGATGGGCAACCGGGGAGGTGACCTGGGCCCACACTGGGTTCGTGGTTCAACAATCTGTGCACAGTCATCTGTCTGCCATGCCGTGGGTGTGCCTTGAACCTCCCAGCAGACACTAAACTCCAGGGCAGAACAGTGTCTCCTGCTCCTTTGTTCCCTCTACGGCACCCTGCACGGTGTCAGACAGGGCAGGACACACGCGAGGCATGCGCTTAGCACCTGCTGAAACAGTGGAATACGGATCACAGTCGCCAACACCAACGAATGTAGACCTGCTGTGCTCAGAGCACCTGTCTTCCTGAGGGGGGGTGCACATGACTGCAGACAGCACACACCCATAATGTAGTGCCTCTGGGTCCTTGGGACCCAGTCCCCTGACCCTTGGGTGACAGTGACGGTCATGGGGAGGGGGCTTCGTTCAGTTCCCGCCCAGAGATGGGAGGACCCGACATTCCTGGACCCCCAGCTGAGAACAAAAGCCGAGCTCACTAAGTGGAAGCCCACGGCGGTCCTGAGGCTGGGCCGCAGAGCCACAGGGCACGGTGGGAAGGGGGAGAGGCTTCTCCTCAAGCTCCTGGCCTCCACTTCCTCCACTGGCTTCAGCTTTGGGGCATTTTAGGAAGCAAACACGTTGCAAACACATAGAGACAATGGTTTTTATCTGGTTGTGTTTATCACTTTTACACACATAACCCGAAGAGCCCAAATTTAGGCAGTTTCTCAAATCATTCACGACAGTAGTTTGGGCTTTAGGGTTTTTACTCCTGTTTCCATACAGTTTTGTCTCCATCACCTACCTGAGTATAACTGAGCCTCTCTCAATTCTGAAAGAACAAGAGAGAAGAAGTTATGGACGTCATGTGAGTATTTCCAAGAAATGCCTAACAGAAGGGGCTCTGGTCACCGTCACCATGAAGCCGCGGCCTCATTACACAGCCCAGAATCCCTGCTGCCATCGTGCACAGAGTTCTCTACAGGGCACGTGACTCCATCGTTCAAGCAAGAATCCGAGGGGAAGGGGGCTGGGAACTGTGGGTGGGAAGGATAACCATGTGCCTGAGGCTGGTAGCAAATGGGGCCAAACTGAGCCAAGATCAAGGACCCCACCCCAAAGTGGGCCAGCTGGCTCTGCAGGGGGAAACTCGTTCCATGTTCACACAGTACAGAATTCTTGGCTTCCACAAGCCGCCTCTGCTCTAGGGGCTGCGTGACAGCCGCTACCGTGCTGGGAAAACAGGACCACTCACTTGAAAGGCACTTCCCAGTGGACAAAGCATGCTCACAAATGAGCTCTCACGAGCCTTTTAAGTGGCAGGAGAGCCACAGCAAGGAAGGTCACGTCTGCACTGACCACTGAACTGACCACTTCTGGGATCATCCAGTCTCTGGTAGAGTTTCTCCCTATCTGTCTGCTTGTGGAAGACATTGGGTGTCCCCTACCTAAGTGTTGCTAAGATGCCAAAAGAGTGTGTATCTGAAAAGATAAAATGCAAACAAGGTCTTAGCATACGTCATACAGGAAACCACCAGAGATTATGGGGATCTGTAAGCTGTAATAAACAAGAAAAGGGTTCACTTCCATATAAGGGTTTCGGATCCCACAAGACCACCTAGGAACTTTAGCATTTAGGATAAACTCAACTCCTAACTGAATGTGGCTCGTGACCAGAAAATTTTACATTTAAAGGGGCTTCTCTTAAATACCTAAAACACTTTATCTAATAAACAAAAATATAGGATTTATCATGTGTCAGGCCCCATTCTAAAGGCTTTAGAAATGGTAACTAACTTAGTTCTACAGCCTTGTGAGGTGAGAACTACTTTCCTCACGTTACAGACAAGGAAACTACAGTGTGGAATCCTTCCTAAGCGCCAGAGCTGGGCCCTGGGTGGTCTGACTCCTGAAACCCTGTTCCCGCCATTGCCCTGCAGGTGCGGCGTGACCCCCCGACCTGGTCAGCACCAGTGCCCACGGGCAGAAGTTATAATGTTAAATACCGGCTCACATCAAGTACAACTGGCATAGTTTCTGTTCATTCTTTTTCTCAAATTAAAAAAAAAAAAATTATTAAATGGGACACCTGGGTGGCTCAGTCGGTTAAGCATCCGACTTGGGCTCAGGTCATGATCTCTGGTCTGTGAGTTCAAGCCCCGTGTGGGGCTCTGTGCTGACAGGTCAGAAACTGGAGCCTGCTTCGGATTCTGTGTCTCCCTCTCTCTCTGCCCACCCCTGCTCGTGCTCTCTCATTCTCTCAAAAATAAACATTAAAACAAAATTTTTTTTTAAGTAGATGTTCATCTTCCCAGGAAACTTCAACATCAAAAGCCCAGTAAATGTACGTATTTACCTTGGATTTTCTCCATATCCGACTGCATTTTTTCTAAGGGGAGAAAAGGAGACATTCAGTTTGCATCCCACAGCTGCCTGGAATATCGATCTTCCCCTCAGGCTATGTGCAGATGTTCAGAGCATGAATCCATTTCCCCCAGTGGATCTCTCTGCTTGCATTACCTGTGAACTGCTTCAGACTCTCTGTCAAGAACAGACATTTTTGTGCAAAGATGTGGATTTTCTCTTGCAGATCTGGAGGTGTGATCCAAGGTTCAGGGATCCGTATTCTTTCAGCTCTAAGTTAAAAAAAACAAAACAAAACAATGAGTAAATACGTCCCCCAACCCCACAACTTCAGGATCCCAGACAAAGCCTGGGTTACATTGGCAAACGGTCTTTAAAAGCAGCCATCACAACTCTTTCCCTGCTCCCCTCCTAGACTGTGATCCTCTCGACAAGAGCAGAAGAAACATCTTGCTCATTCCAAACCCCCCACAGCACGTAGCTCAGGGATTTTCAAATGGCCTGTCCTCAGGAAGGTCCACCTGAACTGAACATAGGGCTGACTTGCCAGAAAGCACCAGATTCCATCCAAGACCTGAGCTTCACGGTGGACAATGACCCAGTGCCCTCAGGTTCCCAAACACGGGGAGAACATCTTCAGAGAGGTGCCCACTCTGCTCCCTGCTTGTGGGGGTTGGGGGGGGTGGGTCTATGGTGAAAACCGATTGCCAACTGCCTCCCGGATACCCCTTCTCCCATCTTCCGAGCTTTCCTGGGTTCCTGGCTGCCCGGTCTAGATGTGACCTTGTGGCTGAGTTCTGACCGATGAGACGGAAGAAGGGTCTTGTGCCCATTGAGAAGCCTGCTTTAAGAGGAGTGTGGCTGGCTAGCGCTCCAGCAACCACCTTAGACTGTAAGATCCAGGACCACAACTCGGGCACCGCAGAAGAGCGAAGGCAAGGAAACCAGCAGACGAGCCCCGGGCCACCTACCTGCACGTCTCTTACACGGCGACAGACGTTGTATCATGTTTAAGCCCTAAGCCAATGAGATATTGGGTTCCCTACTTCCCATGGCCAAACCCAAACACGAACGTCACGAGGTGCTGGGCTCTGAAGGACCTGCTCTCCCTAGGTTGGGCCAGGATGGACTGTGGCACCAAACAGCACAAGCAACAAGTAAGGGCCGTAATCACCGGGGCCACGTGACTGGGACTGGACGCGTTCTAATCCGTCTCCTCAAAACCCGCAATTTTACCAACATAATTCTATCCACATGGCCTCCCAGCCAAGTCACTCCACGGACGCACGAGGCCCTGCCCCAGCTCTTGGGGTGCTCCCTCAGGGCCCCTCGAGTGCTCCCTCACAGCTCCTGAGTGCTCCCTCATGCGGCTCCGAAGTGCTCCCTCAGGGCCCCTGGGGAGTGCTCCCTCACGGCCCAGCTGCAGCCCCCCAGAGGTTTTCACCGTTCAGCATGTCAAGCAACTTCAGCGTCCGGCTCCTTCAAAGTCAGTCTCTGCCCCTGCACCAAACAGCGTGTCCCCGAGGCCCAGCCCACTGGCCCTCACTGTCTGCCCTGCAAACACCTGCCCACATGGGGGTGCCCCTGCTGTTCCTGGCCCGGCATCCAGGGAGCTCTCCCTCACTCCCCATCGCGGACACAGCCCAGGAGTAATGAGGACAAGGCCGGGATCCCCGGAACGGGGCAGTAATTATGTAACCCTGAGCCATTCTCTTCTCCCCATTATGGAACCAGGAGGGGTGGCGGGGACAGGACTCTGCAACCCGTAAGAAGTGACTGGGCCCCTGGGAGCCTTCACTAGGTCCCCAGACGTGTCCTCACAAAACACAAGCACAATTCCATCCTTCACCCTCACAATTTGTCAGTAATTCCTGAGTTTTACTGAGAAGATCCATGGTCCATGTGGCTCTCTGCACACAGTGACTCAGTCCAGAGACGGGCAGGACATGTCACTTGGGGAAGATATCCTTCCGAGGCTCTGGGCTCCTTTCGGGACTTAGGAGTGTGAGGGACACGCCATCCTGCACTTGATTGGACACTGGGGGGAGAGAACACTGTACCTGCTCAACGTGTCCCCGATGTCCTACGAGAGAAAGGAGAAGGGTAACTGTGAGAAGTTGTAACTTCGCTTTTCTTTCAGGGATGTCTGTTGAAAACCCAACCGTGGGCTGGCCCTCCTGTGAGAAGCCAGGGAGACGTGGACACAACCCAGTCAAGAGGCTAAAAATCGGGGCAAGGAAACCAGGAGGCACACGATTTGCTGTCCCAGCATTTCCTGTGTCCGGCTCCTGCCCCACCGGCCAAGGACATCTTGATCAAATTTCCCAAGTCAAGTACCCCACCCATGCACCCCAACTGTTCACTTGTCCAACTTGCTTCGACTTTTTATCGTGACATAATTTCAAATACACAGAAAAACTGCTAGCACATAGCTCGTGTACACTTGTCACCAAATCACTATGAACACATTTATGTTCAGAACCATTTGAGATCACTCTTTACATTATATCCTTTACCCCTTCATACTTCTGTGTGTACTTCCTAAGGACAAGCATGTTTTCTTACACAATCGCAGTAATCAAGCCCAAGAAAATGAACACGGACGCAACAATTATCTAACCCACAGTCCATATTCTTCTTTAACCAATCATCTTCTTTTTTTTTTTTAATCTTTATTATTTATTTTTGAGAGAGAGAGAGAGAGAGAGAGAGAGAGAGAGAGAGAGAGAATGAGCCGGGGAGGGGCAGAGAGAGAGGGAGACACAGAATCCGAAGCAGGCTCCAGGCTCTGCGCTGCCAGCACAGAGCCCGACGCGGGGCTCGAACTCACAGACTGTGAGATCGTGACCTGAGCCGAAGTCAGATACTTAACCGACTGAGCCACCCAGGCACCCCCTAATCATCTTTTTTTTTTTTTTTTTTTTTTAAGTTTATTGACTTATTTTGAGAGAGAAAGTGCAAGTGGGGAGGGGCAGAGAGAGAGAGAAACAGAGGATCTGAAGTGGGCTCTGTGCTGACAGCAGCGAGCGGGACGTGGGGCCCAAACTCACAAACCTGACATCATGACCTGAGATGAAGTCGGACACTCAACCAACTGAGCCACCCAGGCGCCCCAAATTCCTCCCATATCACTTAATCGACATTCTCCTGGAAAGAGTAGTTTCCTCCTATTTATTATTAGTATGGACTCATATATTCTTACTTTAATAGGCTATAAACCATCACTGTTCTTATTTATTTTGGTGCTAAAAACTGAGACTTGGCCAGAGTCTCTGTCACTTTTTACCCTATCCCTTTCCATCCATTTCCCCCACCTGGTTTATCCTTCTATGGTTTCCTCTGCAAAAAGAAGCAGATACATGACTTTCAATTATCTCTTTTTTTCTTCCACAGAAAGTAGCATATGCTGCATTTTGCGCTTTTTCACTGAACACATTCCTGGACACACCGCATCAGTGCATGGGTCTCACGGGCATCTTCCTTCCTCTTCCGTACAGCTGCCTACTATCCCATCGCGTGTACACATGCAGAATTGATTCAACCAGTCTCAGTCTGGAAGGTGGGTTTTTCCCAGTACTTTGCTATTACAATGTCACATTGTGTAACTTTGTGTGTCTGCATTTTTGTACCTATTTTCATACCTAGGTAAATTCCTGCAAGGACCCTTGGTACAGGTCTAATTGCACACATACTTTGTTAAATACTGCCAAACACTTGGTCTTCCCACCAGCATAGGAGTTCTCTCTCCCACATCTTTGCTAACAGCGTATCGAATTAGGAAAATTTTGCTACTCTGGGAGCACCTGGCTGTCTCCCTCGGTTAAGCATCCGATTCTTGGTTTCCGTTCAGGTCATGTTCTCACAGTTTGGGAGTTCGAGGCCTGCATCAGGCTCTGTGCTGACAGCTGAGAGCCTGGAGACTGTCGGATTCTGTGTCTCCTTCTCTCTCTCTGCCCCTCCCCCGCTTGTGCTGTCTCTATCAAAAATAAATGAACATTAAAATAAAACATTTTAGGGGCGCCTGGGTGGCTCAGTCGGTGGGGCGTCCAACTTCAGCTCAGGTCATGACCTCGCGGTTTGTGAGTTCGAGCCCCGCGTCGGGCTCTGTGCTGACGGCTTGGAGCTTGGAGCCCGGAGCCTGCTTCGGATTCTGTGTCTCCCTCTCTGGCCCTCCTCTACTCACACTCTGTCTCTCTCTCTCTCTCAAAAATAAACATAAAAAAAGTTAATAAAATAAATAAACAAAACATTTTAAAAATTGTGAGAAAACAAACAAAAGCCTCCAATACAATGTTAAGTAGAGGCAGGCAACAGCGGGCATCTTGTCCTGTCCCTGACCTCACGGGGAATGCTTCTAACAGTTCCCTGTGAAGTAAGATTCAGCCCACTTTTCCCATGCTGTCCACCGTAGCCACTCTGGTCGTGATCAAGACCCTCTCCCTCCTCCATGTCCACGGCCCTTTTCTTCAACAGATCCATCCTTTCAAAATTGTCCTCGCAAGTATCATCGGCCTTAAGAAGTAATGATAATTTTTTTTTTTCAACGTTTTTATTATTTATTTTGGGGACAGAGAGAGATAGAGCATGAACGGGGGAGGGGCAGAGAGAGAGGGAGACACAGAATCGGAAACAGGCTCCAGGCTCTGAGCCATCAGCCCAGAGCCCGACGCGGGGCTCGAACTCCCGGACCGCGAGATCGTGACCTGGCTGAAGTCGGACGCTTAACCGACTGCGCCACCCAGGCGCCCCAAGAAGTAATGATAATTTTTAAAAGCCCGAGCGCGGGGCGCCTGGGTGGCGCAGTCGGTTAAGCGTCCGACTTCAGCCAGGTCAAGATCTCGCGATCTTGCGGGATCTCGCGATCTCGCAGTCCGTGAGTTCGAGCCCCGCGTGGGGCTCTGGGCTGATGGCTCGGAGCCTGGAGCCTGTTTCCGATTCTGTGTCTCCCTCTCTCTCTGCCTCCCTCTCTCTCTGCCCCTCCCCCGTTCATGCTCTGTCTCTCTCTGTCCCAAAAATAAATAAACGTTGAAAAAAAAAAATTAAAAAAAAAAAATAAATAAAAGGCCGAGCGCTCGCTTTGGCAGCACATCCACTCAGACCAGAACGTGGCCCCTGATCACATGATGCAACCAGGCGGGAAGCGAGTCAGGCGCTGCCGTTCAGAGCGCCACTCACAATCGCCACACGTCCGCCAACTCACGAACGGAATACCACACGAGGAAACATAACACGCTGCGCATCCACACAGTGGAACGTCACCCAGCCGCGAAAGCAAATGCAGCACTGACACAGCTGAACCGAGAATAAGGTTTGCGAGTGAAAGGAGTCAGACAAAAGGCCTGCAGGTGCCAGACTCTAACAGGCAAACCCGTGAGACATGTAGCCGACTAGCGGTGGCCAGTGGGTAGAACCGAGTGACTGACTGTTCAACGGATGGATACAAGGTTTCCTTCTGAGATCATGAAAGCCTTCCCGAGCTACAGAGTTGTGATGATCGAACAATACTGTGAGTTTACTAAATACTGCTGAATGTACACTTTTTTTTGAGAGAGAGAGTGCAAGCAGTGGAGGAGGAGGAGGAGGAGGAGGAGGAGAGAGAAAAAGAGAGAGAGAGAGAGAGAGAGGGAGGGGGAATCCCAAGCAGGCTCCACACTCAGCCTGATGCAGGGCTTGATCCTATGACCCTGAGATCATGATCTGAGCTGAAACCAAGAGTCAGAGCCTTGACCAACTGAGCCACCCAGGTGACTCTGTTAAGCTCAGGTCATGATCTCACGGTCCGTGGGTTCGAGCCCTGTGTCGGGCTCTGTGCTGACAGCTCAGAGCCTGGACCCTGCTTCAGATTGTGTGTTTCTCTCTCTCTGCCTGTCCTCCACTCAAACTCTGTCGCTCTCTCAAAAATAAATACACATTAAAAATAAAAAAAAACTAAAAAAAAAGAAATGGTTGAAATGATGAACTTATGTAAATTCTCTCCCAATAAAACGAAAAAAACCTCTCCACTCCACCTAATAAAGCCCTAATCCTGGATACACGCAAATTCCAGCTTCCCCTGGGCCTGTACCCCAGCAGTCTGGTCTCAAAGAAAGTCACACGACAGGGCAGACTGGCCCCAGTACAAACTGACGTTCCCTGACCGAGTCACCCTCCCACGTCTCACAAAGCACCTGGTCTTCCCAGACTCTGAAACAATTATTTAAAACCTTCCCCCCATTCTCCAAAGCCCACATTTTCCCAAACTCCTGCTCGGTAACAATAGAGGATCCTGCTTTCCAAAGTCAAGAGAACAAAAGACACCAGGGTCACCTGCCCAGCCTCACCCTGCCTGCATCCTCCCCTCACCCTCCTGTCCCCCCAAAGATCTTCCTGAACTAACTCCTACGCACACGTCGGTCCTCCTTCCCTTCTGCCCTCCCTCTCAGGCAGACAGCAGTGATTTACAGCCTCAGTGATGTTCCCGACCCGCATCCTTACAGCAGACTCTGCTTGTTTACCTCGTTTCTTTAAGCATCCCCTCCCCGCAAAGCCCCACGACCCCACCCCACCTCCGAGTACTTTCCTGCCTCTCGTCATGGTCTTACTCCTCGACATACTCACCCGCCCCTGTGGTGTCCCTCACCCTGCCAGTGACCCCTGTCCCCAACGTGGGTCCTGCCCCACACTGTCCAGTGTTCCTACAGAAGAGCATCTGTGGTGCCCACGGCTTTAAACCAAGTGGATGTCAGCCCTCGACTGCGTGGGACCCTGCCGTCCCCCTCCCTCCTCCTGGTCACGTTCTGCCGCACACGCTGGCCACGTGTTCCCTCTGCAAAGTCCTCCTTTGCTCCCTGGCAATGAAATACCGGTGCTCATTAAGGTTCAAGGCTAGGCCTTCTTATCCTAAAGCAGGAGTCAGACACTAGCTCTCAAAGGCCACACAGCACGTTCTGCTTTTGCGAGCCGTGTGGGTCTCACAGGTGCACCCTCTGCTCTGGCAGTGGAAAAGCAACGATGCACTGTGTGGCTTCGTGCCAACAGCACGCACACGACGGAGTCAGAATTTTATATAATTTCACGTTCCACAAAATAAAATTCTGATGGTTTCCAATCACTTACAAGTGTAAAGACCATGCTGGGCCCGCAGGCCACAGAAAAACAGGAGGGGAGCACTTTGCTGACCCCTGACCTTGGCCATCATCTCCCTTTTAACGGCATTTATCAACATCTCTTCTATCGCTGTTCACTCCTTTGTTGTCCGACCTCCACACGAGATGAATTTCAGGAGAGCCCCTGCACCATCCACCCCGTGCCTGGACCAGTGCCTGACCCAGAGCAGACTATCCACACGCACGGAGTGAACACCAGCTCTGTCCTGGTCTGGCTGGGTTGGGGGGCCACCCAGCCGTATCACAGGCCCTAGGCCAGGCTTGACTCCCAGGGCGGCTTGGGCCAATGACCCCGGCTCCAGTGCTGACCGTTTGCTGGCTGTGCTCACACGTGTGTGCATGTTAGTTAAAATGACGAGATACTGCACGGCGTGGTCTTTACATGGCATGTGGGCCCAACCCCTCCTTACACCAGGAGATCGGGTCACTGAGGCCCAGAGAAGCCGAGAACCTTGCCTGTGATCACAGCACTTCTTACCCACTGAGCTCCCTGCGGGCCGTGTGGACAGGTGCGCTGACGCTTACCTGCAGTAGCTCCCTGGTGGGCTGCTGCTGCTTCTCCTCCAGCTGGGCAATCAGGCCACTCAAGTGGGAGATGTTGCAGGAGAACTGGGTGATGGCACCATTGATGCTGTTGTAGATGGCCAGGTCCAGCTCCTCCAGACGGGCCAGGAGGCGGTACTCATGCTCCTTCAAGGAGTGATAGAGCTGCTCAAACTCCCAGACAATCTTCTCCCTCTCCATCTGGGTCAGGCTCTGCGCAGGGGACAGGCAGGGGCACTGAGGAGAGGGAAGGCTCTCTTCTAGTGCCCTTTGTGTTTGTCCTGGACTGTCAGCGCCCCCCCCCCCCCCCATCATCCCATCCCAGTGTTCTCGCGGAGCACACGCAGTGACAGAGAAGCCACAGAAGGTAAGAGAGGAGAACATACCTGCCTGGCAGGGGGCTGGGAGGCATGAAAGACTGCCAGGAAGTGATGGGTCAGATACGGGGGACGGACTGGAACACTTATTCCTTGCATCATGACCCTGGCCACGTCACTGAGGCCCTTCCCATGTCACCCGTACCTTCTTTCTGTCCTTCAGGGGTGTTCATCAACTACCCCCTCCCTGGCTCTGGGTGTGTTCCCTCCTGGTGCAGACCTGTTTGCCAAAGCCAGTCCGCCCTCCCTTCTCTACCCCACCTCCCAATGACAGGCCTCCCTTAAAGCTCTGTGCTCAACTCCCTTTGTTTACTCCTGTGGAATAGAGTTTTATTGGGACACAACCACACCCATCGTTCACATATTGTACTTAGCTGTCGTCAAGTTACAAGAGTTGAGCAGTTGTGACAGAGATGATGCGGCCCACAGAGCCAAAAATACTTACTATCTGGCCCTTTACAGAAGCTTTCTAAGCCAGACTCCTGAGGATATCCCTTCTGAAGCATCCGACTAACCGCCATTCCTAAGCACTCACTGTGGGACAGTGATGCTCACACGCTTGTTTTAAATCCTTCCCACAAGGTCACACCTCTCCTTAGCTACACTGAGTTTTTTAAAGATATAAAGGATACAATGTAATCTTAGAAATGGAAAATTAAAGCTGAAAGAGACCTTAAAGGGTAACTGACTCAGTGCTTCTCAAAAGGGTTGTTACTGGCACTCTGGTGGGGGGACAAGTTTGCCTGGCATGACCCTGTTGTCCCGTTGCAGGACATTCAGGATCTCTGCCCTCCCCTCCCCAGTCACTCAGTTCCTCAAGTGACAACCAAACCACACAGCACTGGAGGGAAGGAGAGAGCAGTACCAGCCTTGCTAAAAACCACGAGGCCAGACTACCCACTTCACAGAGGAGCAGACCGGTCCAGGGAGGGCGTATCACTCTCTCCATCTACCCAACTGGCTAGTGTCAGGGCCAAGAAGCATGTGCAAGAGTCCTGGTTCTCAGAGATGGGTCTTCCTCCCCTCTGACAACCGTCCCCCAGGGGACACAATGGCTGTGTGCATGGTGACTTGAGTCCACTCAGGCTCACTAAGACACTCTCCATCCATCAGAACTATTTTCAAGCAAGGGGAGCTGAGGTCTCAGAGGATGGTGTGGGCAGAGGAAACGGTGGTGTCTGAAGGCATCCTGAGAAGTTCCCTGTCCAGGACTGACAAAATTTCACAAGATGGTGCCAGACTCTACTAGTCTAAGACTTGCCTTTCAGATGTAAGCACCTCTAGGGAATTTCTTTAAAAAAAATTTTTTTAATTGTTTTATGTATTTTTGAAAGAGAGACACAGCGTGAGCAGGGACGGGCAAAGAGAGAGGGAGACACAGAATCTGAAGCAGGCTCCAGGCTCCAAGCTGTCGGCACGGAGCCCGACACAGGGCTCAAACCGACACACCGCGAGATCACGACCTGAGCCAAAGTCGGACGCTTCACTGACGGAGCCACCCAGGCACCCCAAGGGAATTTCTAATATTTTATTTACTATTTTAAAAAATTACTCAAGCACCTATATGGTGGATATATAAGTATATATCATAAAAGTCTATGGGGGCACCTGGTTTGCTCCATCTGAGCAACTTCAGCTCAGGTCATGATCTCACCGTTTGTGGGTTCGAGCCCCGAGCCCACAATGGGCTCTGACAGCTTGGGGCCTGGAGCCTGCTTCTGATTCTGTGTCTCGCTCTCCCTGTGACCCTCCCCTGCTTGTGCTCTGTCTCAAAAATAAGTAAATATTAAAAAAAAAAAAAAAAAAAGTCTGTACTTCTAGTTTATTTTGTTTTGGCTGTTAAAAAATACACACACACACACACATCTCGATCACAAATTAGGACATCAGTCACTTGCTGAGGCCACTTCATAAGCCGTCAGCAGAATGGCACCAAAGGAAGCTAACCATGGCCAAGAATTTCACGTGTTCAGTGTCGTCAAGGATCAACCCCATGTACACAAAACTAACAGGTTACACTTTTGATAGGTCAGATCTCCAGGGGTCCCAACCTCAGCTCTTCCCAAATGTGGGAACCCCTCGGTTCTCCAGGTGAGTCCCCAACTGCCATATGGGGTTGTTTCATCTGCATCTAGAAGTTCTGGATGGCTTGACTGGATACGTTAAGGGAAGTCACAGCCTCACACGAGACAGAGTGAGCAGCAGTGGCGATATTAGCAGTGAATTCCAAGTTCCCTTACCAAGAGTTCAGCTCGGGCCTGCTCCCCCTGTGCCCGACGCCTCTTCTTTAAGTCTTTCACTCTTTTCAGATGGTCCAGCTGGTTCTGGATTTGCTCCTGGCAAAAGCAAAAAGTTGCACAGTTGGAAATTAGGCAGACCTCAGCATGGCCATTGTGCCTATTACCCACGCGGGACCACATTCCCTGGTTAGAGCCTGTCCTGGGACCGTACCGCCAATCCCAGGGCACAGGGGGTCACTCCTCTCTTTGGCAGTCAGTGTGTGTGTCTTAAACCTGCGGGGGGCCTGCCTATCCCAGGAAGGCATCCTCCACCGAAAAGGTGAGTGGAGGCTTAGGGGTAAGCGGGGGCTCTTCAGAGGCGCACACTGAGAAAATGCCCTGACCACTACCTTCGCAGCCTCCTCGAAGGTTATCGCCAGTCTAAAATAATGTACCTGAAAACACCGTAAAGGCTACGTGACTAATTATGCATGAATGCAGTCACTTTCACCTACACACACAGGCCATTGCTCGTGTGCCTTTCCCGCAGCCCTCAAACACACGGACAACAGCACATGCGTTCCCCACACATAGCCTGACAACTGTCACACTCAACACTCTGTTTCCATGTGGCTGTTTGGCTGTGCCAGCGTGCTGGCTCGACGCTTCACAAGGGCCACCCACTCGTGCTGTTTCGTTCAACCTTCATAGTAGCTGCTAACTCCGGAGCCTCGGGGCTCCTAACTGCCTCCAGCAAGAAAGCACCCCGCTGCCTTCCGTGAGCTTCCAGAACAGGCCGGAGCCCAGGCCAGGGCCGGGGAAGCGCGCGCAGACGGAGGCACGCGCACCTGCGGGACGCGAGCACCTGCCGGTCACCGTGCGCGTGTGCTCCGCGCGAGCGATCCGTGTGCGGAGCGCGCGGTCCAGGGAGGGGGGGCGGGTCTCCGCGGGGAAGGGCCCGGGGGTGGGGGGGGGGGGACGGGGAGACCCCCGGCTTCCCCCGCACGCGGGCGCCGGGGCTCCGCGGAGGAAATGACGGCTGCGGCGCCCGCGTCCGGCTCAGCCATTTTCTAGGCGGGGAGGAGGAAGCCCCCCGCCCCCGCCCCCCGCCCGCCTTTGTCCGCGCGCCGCGCGGCCCTCACCTTGAAGCCCTCCACCGCCTCCTCGAGCGGCAGCACGCTGTGGCCGCGGTGCTCGCGGGAGCGGTCGCACACCACGCAGATGGGCATCTGGTCCTCCTCGCAGTACAGCTTGAGCGGCTCGCGGTGCTTCTCGCACGCGCCCATCTCGCCGCCCGGCCCCGACGGCCGCTCGGTGCGCAGCTGCTTCACCAGCTGGGTCACGTTGGCCAGGTGCCGGTTGGGCCGCATGTGGCGCTGCGGGAAGGTCTCCCGGCACTGCGGGCACGACACGTCGGTCTCCGCCGCGCCCCAGCAGCGGGTGAGGCACGCGCAGCAGATGTTGTGGCCGCAGTCGAGCATCATGGGCTCGGCGAAGTACTGCAGGCACACGGGGCAGCTGGTCTCCTGCTGCAGGCACTCGGCCACGCTCCCGGAGGCCATGGCGCGGCCCCACTCCCGCTTCCGGGCGGCGCCTCCCGGGCCGGGACCCCGGGGCGCGCGCGCGCTGGGCCTCCCCCGCCTGCGCCGCGCCCTCCCTGCGCCGCGGCGCGCCCCCGGGGCCGAGCGGGCGTGGGGCCGGGGGGCCGGAAGGGGGGGGGCGGGGGTCCCGCGGCTGCGCGAGGGGCGGGGGAGGGGGGCCGCCGAGGGGCGCCGCGGGCCGGACTCGCGCGGCCGGCGCTCGGGGCGCGCAGGACGACGTGGCCGCGTCCGAGCGGATCCCGGCGCGAGCGGAAGGGGCGGCCCGGGGGCGGGGTTTGGGCCGGGATCCCGCGCGCCTTCACCGCCCCGGGTCCGTGCGCGCCTCGCCTCCCGCGGCCCCGGGCCTGGATCGCCCCCACACACCTCTCCGGGCCTGGACCTCCCTCCCCATCCACCTCCCCGGGCCTGGAACTCCCTCCACCTTCCCGGGCCTGGAGCTCCCCCCACTTCCCTGAGCCTGGACACACCTACC
This sequence comes from Lynx rufus, assembly GCF_022079265.1. Taxonomy (NCBI): domain Eukaryota; kingdom Metazoa; phylum Chordata; class Mammalia; order Carnivora; family Felidae; genus Lynx; species Lynx rufus. Next base: position 144,951,239 of record NW_025814878.1, read on the forward strand.
CGGGCCTGGACCCCCCCCCTCCACCTCCCGGGGCCTAGTCCCCCCTCCCCCCAGGCCTGGACCCCGCCTCCACCTCCCCGGGCCTGGACACCCACCCCTGCATCTCCCCGAGCCTGGACCTCCACCCACCTCCCCACGTTTGGACCCCACCACCACCACCTCCCCAGCCCTGGACCGCCCCTCCACCTCCCCGGGCCTGGACCTCCCCTCCCTGAGCCTGGATCCCCCCACCTTCACCCGGGCTTTGCTCAGGGTCCCTGCCCGGCCCCCGGCCTCAGCCTAGTTGTGGGGGGCGGGGGGCGGGGGTGGGGGTGGAGTTGGCGAGGACAGTTGTGGCGTTTCCAGGAGACTGGAGCATGCGAGCAGCCGGAACCCTCGCAATTTTGTTTCCAGAAAAGAAGTCTTACCTGTGTGCTGGCAACATTTCTGTAACACAGAATCAGACCCATGCCCCTCGGCTCCTTCCCACTGTTCCCAAGCGGGTTTACCGCCAGAGCCTCAGCATCCTCTCCGGAGAAATGGGAATGATCACGACAGCCCAACAAGGAGGGAGCGCACCCCGTTTAGTGTTTTAGCCATAAGGGTGTTTATCCATTACACCGAAAGTGCTCAACGGGCACAGAATCGGCTAGAAACCCGCAAGCCTGCCCCTTCCTGGTCACCACTGGACAAGTGCGCCCACCTTGGGATTTCCTGGTCTCCTTTGCTGTTTCCTCACTACTGTCCTCATCCTCTTGGTTTCATTCAATCCGGACAGTCTCGCCTTGCTTTCTCTCTCTACAGGCCTCTCTTTATTTTAATTTCCGTTTTTACACCTTGACCGAAGTTATTTCAACACTGTCAGATTGCAGGCGTTTTAAGGTGAGTTAGTAGCCAGGTGACTGAGCATTTCCAGTAATTTCCCTACTGACACTGCCAGGATGGGACTCCTCCTTAGTAAAGCCCCCAAATGCCCCTTTCATTCTGTCAGTTCTCACTCAAATCTTCAAAGCTACCCTTTTTTTTTTTTTTGCCTCCCAGACATTGTCCACACCGTTGAGCACCAGGTTCCAGGGAGCGCTCTGGCCTCCACCGCAGACTAACACCTTCACTGTCCTCTCAGGAAGCCACAACCCCAACCCAGCTTCTTAGGGCTTAGGCGGTGCCCGCCACAGCCCTCTGCAGGCCTGCTCACCGATCCCACCCCTCCTCAGAGTGTAACCTAAGCAAACAGCACACTGACGGCTCTCTTCCCCCGTGAGTCTCCCACGTTCACGAAGAACCTCAGATTCTGAGCACTTGGCTGTTTTCTAGGCGGAGACTTCAGCTCCCTTGCATGGAACCCTCACCTCTCTATCAAAGTTCTAAAGCAGGGCATACTTTTTTCTTTCTTTCTTTTTTCATCCCCCTGCCCAATGTTTCCCCATTTTACCCCCTAAGCATACTTTTTAAATTTTTTTTTTCAACGTTTATTTATTTTTGGGACAGAGAGAGAGACAGAGCATGAACGGGGGAGGGGCAGAGAGAGAGGGAGACACAGAATGGGAAACAGGCTCCAGGCTCTGAGCCATCAGCCCAGAGCCCGACGCGGGGCTCAAACTCACGGACCGCGAGATCGTGACCTGGCTGAAGTCGGACGCTTAACCGACTGGGCCACCCAGGCGCCCCAAGCATACTTTTAAAGTAGGAAGTGACTTTAGCCCTCACACAGCCCAACATACTTCATAAATAGGAAACTGATACCAGACGCTAAGGTACTTCAAAGAGGAGAGTCCTCTCCAGACTGTCTATGCTCTCTATTTCGACTTGCTCTAATCAGACTGAAAATAATTTGTTATTTATTCCGTTGTAAAGTGACCAGTGTTCAAACACACATGCCTATTAGAGGCAAGAGGGAGACTTTTAAAAAAATTATTTTATTTGGAGAGAGAAAGAAAGGACAGAGAGTGTGAGTTGGGGGGGGGGCAGAGAGAGACAATCTTAAGCAGGCCCCATGCTCAGCACAGAGCCGGACGTGGGGCTCCATCCCATAAACCACAAGACCATGACCTGAGCTGAAATCAAGAGTCAGAGGCCTAATGGACTGAGCCACCCAGGCGCCCAGAGGCAAGAGGGGAATTTACTAGGCAGCCCAGACCAGGAACCAATAGGCAAAATGGGGACAGTGACTAACTGTAGGACAGATGTCCCTTCCAAGAGAGGAGATACTCTCCTCTCTCACCAAAGATTGCCATTGAAAATGCGGGCCCAGCATACTGCCAAAGTTTTAGCTCAAGAGAAGGCAGGAATCTAGAGTTTTATACGAAACTAATGACTTTTAAATGTTGAAAACTAAAGATTGTAAAAATATCTCTGCAGAAGAAACTGACCTCCTGGTCTCCAGTTTGGGGCTCTGGTACACATATTTATTTTAATAAATGCCTTTCTGTCTGAACAGAATAATATTTTACAGCCAGTCTCCACTCATACCTTCCAGTTTTATTCCAGATAGCAATATGCTCAATAAAAGACACTTCCTGGGCCCTTTGCTGCCAGTGCGAAAGTACCTCCTGAAGGCAGTGTTACCTTGTCCAACTGGTTATGGATATGTTGTTATCAGGTGAACCGGGAAGACTCCAGGCCCTGGGGCCTCAACCCAGCCCCGCCCAAAGATGTCACCAAAGGTTCTTGGTCTCACCAGGAGAAAGAATTCAAGGGCAGAGGCAACACAGCGGACGAGCCACACAGCAGGAAAGTTTATTGAAGACAGAGTTGGGAGAGCCGGAGACAGGGATGGATGGAGAGAGCTGCCTGTAGGGAGAGAGCCAGAGGACACAGGGTGCAAGCCTGTTAGCTGCACGCCCTGGGGTTGGGTTTCTGCCTTTTATTGACAGTTGTTAACAAGGCTGTGGAGAAAACCTTGCTTGGGGTGGGGATTCTTGGAAGCAGGGTTTGGGGGCTCCCTTCCTTATTTGACCAGGAGCGTCCTGTCCTGGTGTGCCACCTGGGGCTTCTCGGGGAGTGCGGCAGACAGGCTTCTGACCCTCCCCACAGCTGGGCATGGCCTCCTCCGTGCTGGCCTCCAGGCTTCCCCTTAGAGCCTAACGAACTGCACTGTGACCCTAGGACTAACCTTTGTCCTTCCTTCTTCCAGCCTGGAATGTGCATGAGATGATAGGAGCTTGAGCGGCTGTCCTGGACCAGGAAGCAATCTGGAACACCAGAAGCCGACTAGGAGGGTGCAGTGGAAAGGCGACTAAGCCTGGGTCCTTGCACACTGCAGAGTGTCAGCAGCAGGCTTCATGGTCCGCTAAAGCCACTGTCTTATTTAAGCCACTTACTTGGATTGTCTGCATATGCAACTAAAACCAACCCTAACTAATAATACACAGTTCTTATTAATAAACAATTTTATTTTTCTTTTTTTCTCTATTTTGAGGGAAAGAGGGACAGAGAGAGAGAGAGAGAGAGAGAGAGCATGCTCGCAAGCAGGAGACAGCAGGGGAGGACCAGTCAGCCCAGAGCCAGATGTGGGGGCTCAAACTCACGAACTGTGAGATCCTGAGCTAAGCACGAAATCAAGAGTCAGATGCTTATTAGACTGAACCACCTGGGTGCCCCTAAGCTATTTTATTTTAAAATAAATTCCTACCTCCTCTCTTTACTCAATCTAGCTGCTAAATATGAGCTCCTAATATTAGCTAAACCCACAGGACACCTCAGTCTTTACCTTACAGGTTTTGAGGCATTTGACAGGGTTGACCCCTTCCCTTCTTGGATTGCTCTTTCTCTGGGCTCCAAACTGAGTAGGGCCTGGTGATGCCTAAGGTATGTCTGCTTCCTCCGCTCCTCTTGTCTGCCTTCAGCATGTGACACCAAAGTTAGTCTGGAAAATAAAAATAAAGACCAGTCAGGAGAAACACAAGGCTAGGATAATTAAGGAATAGATGGCCAGATCAATGGAACAGAATAGAAGCTGGCCTGTGGACCCAAATCAGAATAAGAGTTCAGTTTGGATAAAAGGGAAAGTTCAGACTGGTGTCCTACCTTCAACAAATGATCCTGTTTGGGGGAAAAATCTCATCTTCTTACACCAAAGTATATTTGAGATCAGTGAAAGATTTAAATTTTAAAAAACAAATCAATAAAAGCTCTTTTTTAAAAAAAGATTAAAAAAATGTTGTCTAGAGGAAGGTCTTTCTAAGTAGGGCCACAAACCCAGAAGCCATCCATCAAATGGATACATTTGGTTACATAAAAGTAAAAATCGACTGACTTCTGTACAGGAAAGTACCTTTATTTATTTATTTTTTTAACGTTTATTTATTTTTGAGACAGAGAGAGACACAGCATGAACGGGGGAGGGGCAGAGAGAGAGGGAGACACAGAGTCGGAAGCAGGCTCCAGGCTCTGAGCCATCAGCCCAGAGCCCGACGAGGGGCTCGAACTCACGGACCGCGAGATCGTGAGATCGTGACCTGAGCCAAGTCGGACGCTTAACCGACTGAGCCACCCAGGCGCCCCCAGGAAAGTACCTTTAAACAGCTGAGCAATCAGGGCCCCCGGGTGGCTCGGTCAGTTAAGTGTCTGACTCTTGATCTCAACTCAGGTCATGACCTTCCAGTCTGTGGGTTTGAGTCCCAAGGTCGCGCTCTGTGCTGACAGCGCAGAGCCTGCTTGGGATTCTGCCTCCCTTTCTGCCCCTCCCCTTCCTCTCAAGCAAATAGTCAAATAATGAAGGAAAATTAGGAAAAAGTACTTTTAGCAAATAACACAAAGGATGAATTTCCTTGAGAGAGAAAATACTTTCACAAATATAAGTAAGAAGAGACAAAAAGAAAACGCTGAGAAGACAGTGTGGGAAGAAGAACAACTGGTTAATAAACATGTGAAAAGTTCAGCTCACTCAAAGTTAATGAGATAAAATGTGATGCTTTGTATCTATGAGATTAGTAAAGATCAGAAAACTGCAATACTGGTTATTGGTGAGAATGAGGCATTCTAGGACCACGCGGGGTGTAAGCTGGGAGAACATTGTTGAGAACAATTTGGCAATGGCTAAAAAAATCTTAATACACATACTCTTTGAACTATCCAGTCCACTTCTGCCCCCTCTGCACAGAGATGATGGATTGTATAAGGACTGTAATTCGAACATTGTTTGGGTTTGTAAAACGTTGGAACCGACATAAATAGGCTTCGTGAGGGGATGGGTTGACGGAAAACACTGAATGCACACCCGCCATGGAATACTATGTAGGTACCCAAAGGAATGAATTACATCTTAGTACACGAATATGGAAAGATGTCTGGGATTCATTCATTCATTCACTCATTCATTCATTCATTCATTCAACAAATATTTGTTGAGTGGCCAGGATGTGCCTGACTGTCTTCCAGACTCCAGGATACTGCAGGGAACAAAATAAAGTTCTGTGCTCAGAGTTGCCTTCTAGCAAGAAAGATGGACAAAAAGCAAACCAAGAAATAAATGCAGCGTGTGGAAGATGCCATGAAAAAGGAGTCAGGATACGGAGGGAGCAGTGATGGGGGTGTTAGTTTATACGGAGCAGTCAGGGGGCGCCTCCCCTATGAGGGAACCAAATGGCTGCTACAGTTTGAGTCTCAAATGTGTCTGTTATTGCGAATTTATCTCAGAGAAATGAAAACTTACATTCACACAAAAACCTGCACAAAGCATTATTCAAATAGGAAGTGTCCCAGGATGTGGAGAACAAAGGCAAAAGACGTGCAGAAAAATTAAACTTCCTCACAATTGCAGCCCATCGGCAAGTACTTGGAACAGCCACATTCCTCTGGAAGCTCAGCGGCCCCCAGGTTCCTACTTTGCTGGAGGCAAAAGGCAACCTTAGCTGGACATCAGCCAACATCCACTTTGCCGTATAAAATCCCTCTGCGAACCTCCTTTACCTCCACCCCCCCCCCCCAAGGTACATGCCTGCAATCATCCTCCAGGCTTATGGCCGCTGATACACAGCGGGAGGGTCTCAGGACCCAGGTTTCGCTCCACTGTAGTCAGTGACCTAACAGCAGCTAGCCCCTCAAGGCCCTGGGAACCTTGCTCCCAAATTCCTTACAGACTTACGCTGTCCCTGACCCCCTCCCAACCTGAGGGTATGTAACCTGTCACTCCTCACAACCCCCCAACCGCCCACGGGTCCTGTCCTCGTGCTTTCTTGAAACCACCTTTTTGTACCGAAAATGGCTCACGATTCTTTCTTGACTATTTGCTCCCAGACCCCAACACCGCATCACATCATCCCAGATAAACTGAGACAAATCATCACAGGGTCTTCGAGGATCCTACTCCCAATGCTCTTCTCCACAGCAACTTTCACTGAAATGTCTTGGGCACTTGCAAAAGGAGGCTGGGACGTGCAGTGTTTCCTGGGCACATTTGCTGACGCAACATAAACATCTGGGTTCCCAGGCAAAGAAGGAGGAAGGTGAAAATGGCTGTTGACAGTTTCTGTCACCAGCCCTGAGTTAGCAAGGTCTGTGACCCGATTTCAGAGTTTTATGAAACCTCTTGCCTTTCACCCATCTCTCTGAAGTCACTCCAAATAGCACGTGAAACATGGCTGCGGCCAAACCCTCCCTGGGCCTGTCTTGTCCTTGTGTCTTCATTTTCCAACACCTTCCCGCATTCCGAAGCCAGGAGTGCCTGTGCAGAGAACCCAAGGAGTGTGTGGGCCATGGGCTGAGTCTGGGCGGCACACGCTGTCTGTCTGTCTGTCTGTCGCAGGTGCTGGGAGGGGCCCACAGGGACCACAGGGGCTGCTGTCCCTAGGGGAACCTCATATGTTTACAGCTTACTTCCAGGAGAAGATGAGGGCCAGACCTCTCCTTAGGTGAGGCCAGATTCCTTACTGCACAACGACCGTGAACACAAGATGAGGAAAACAGAAATATTCCAAGTGTCTCAAGTCCGGTACTGCACTGCCACCACTCGTCTTGGGTGAGCACTTCAGGGCAGCGTGTAAAAGTGACACACGAGGAACGGCCCTCTTCGCCTTCTGTCCTTTGCCCTCATGCTGATGTAGAGGGGCCAGGAGGGGTGCAAACAGCACGGTGGGGGGCTGGCCAGGCCCACAAAAATCCCTGCAGAGAAGTGATCAGACTCCCAGGAATCTGGGGGCATTTCTGCGTTGGGGTGAAAAGTCCTCCGTAGCTTTTGAGTTTTGTACCACGTGCACACCTTCCTTATCCAAAGCAAATTAAAAAAAGTTGTATTAAGGACACGAATGAATTCTCAAGGATGTCAAGCACCCTTTCAGCACAGAGAAATGGGTCTTCTATTCTAAACTTCAAACTTCAGTGATGGTTTTGCCTGAATAAAGGAGTGAGTTTTGTTCCAGAAATTTACACTTTGATTTTGAGAGATACTGGTCCATTTACAAACAGGCTCTGGAATCTCTTCTAACAGTAAAAGAAGCCTGAGATATTTCATTCGGAGATAACAGTTTGTGCATTCCTCAGAGTCTGAACACTTCCATTCTAAGACAGCATTTATCTTGCTATTTTCAGGTTTATTTTACTACTCAAATCTAGCTTGTTTGTTTGTGTTTTTTTTTTTTTTGTCTAGTGACAAAGGGAGAACCAAAATAGTTAAAAAGAAAGCAGCACAGAAAAAAATCATCAAAAATGTATTAGTTTAAAAATTACGGTGCATGCTCGATGTTATTGTGTCGTTAAAAAGCATGTGTGTACCGACGTGGAAAGACATCCCTGGTAGTTGCTATGTTAGAAAGAAGTTGTGGTACATTGTGTGGAATGAATTAACTTTTTATAAGACAATAGCGCACACGTGCACACACTAAAGAAATCCGTAGGGAAATTTAACCCCAATTAATAAGGGTGTGACGTGTCAGCAGGACTGGAAGGAGGCATAGATGCTGACCGATGTCTGCTTTCTAACTTCCATTTTTCTGCGATGTGTGTTTCATTTTGCCTGCAAGCATCTGTTATTTTGTAGGCAGATAATACAGTAGAGACAACTTAACAGTTTTGAAAAGAGAGGGATTTTAGGGAGCCAGGCAAGAGACCAAAGGGTTACAAGCCAAGAAGTGTCCTCAGACTTTCCCCCCCAAATTTAAAAGTCTCCTGCCTCAGTGTATGGTTTCCAGCCCCTCAGCCCCTTTGTGGCTGCCGGTGAGAGCAGTGATAGTGAAGGCGTCAGGGGGTGACGTCCAGCCACCGCCCAGGCCCGGCGGTGGTGGGACAGGAGGACGCTGCTGTACTTAGTGATGCTGCTCTGTGCTGTGGGCTCTCCTCTCGCCGGACCCAGGCCATTCGGGCGTCCCTTTCTATCTCAGATTTCAGTCTTCCGTTCTGGAAAAGAACCTTGTGTTTCCTTTTTATCTGCTTCCCTTCATCTTTTCCTTTCCTCCCTCAGCAACCCAGGGTTTTGACACCTGCTGGCAGACACACTTTTACTTCCCTCTGGAGCCTCTCCTGCTTTCCACGTGCACCACACTCTTCCAGGGCTTTCCACAACCTTGCTTTGAAATCACTGCACTAAATTTTTTCCCGCCTCCCCTTCTCGCTGTGTTTCATGAATGTTGTTTCCTACGTCACTCGGGACTTAGTTGCGGTTTTAAAATCCAGTTTCCCGAAGGTGTTTCTTTCGCCTTACTTCTCGTCCCACCTCCTGCCTGTTGGTTTTGTCTTTATTCCAGAAATATTTTCACAGACATCTGATGGTTCCTGTTTGAAGTGAGGACTACGAGCCCAGCTGCGGAATCCCTGGGGTGGAGAGGGTTGATGTGGGGACCTGGCCGTGTGGGTGCGGGGCCTCCGAGGGTCAAGGGTCTGGGTCTGTTCCGTGATTCCAGCACAGCCCAGCCCAGCCCCGGCCCCAGGCGGACGCAGAGGACAGTCCCCGGGGCTCTGGAAGGACAGTCCCCAGGCTTTGGGAGGATCGTCCCCGCGGCCCCGAGAGGACTGTCCTCGCGGCTCTGGGAGGACCATCCCCGGGGACTGTGGGAAGACAGGAAAGTCCCCAGGCTTCAGGAGAACAGTCCTCGGGGCTCCGGGAGGACCATCCCCCAGGGCTCTGGGAGGACAGGACAGTCCCCAGGGTTCTGGGAGGACAGGACTGTCCCCGGGGCTATGGGAGGACAGGACTGTCCCCCGGGTTCTGGGAGGACAGGACCATCCCCGGGGCCCCGAGAGGACAGGGAAGTCCCCGGGGCTCTGGGAGGACAGGACCGTCCCCAGGGCTCCGAGAGGACAGGACTGTCCCCGGGGTTCTGGGAGGACAGGACCATCCCCGGGGCCCCGAGAGGACAGGGAAGTCCCCGGGGCTCTGGGAGAACAGGATTGTCCCCGGGACTATGGGAGGACAGGACCGTCCCCCGGGTTCTGGGAGAACTGGACCATCCCCGGGGCCCCGAGAGGACAGGGAAGTCCCCGGGTTCTGGGAGGACAGGACTGTCCCCGGGGCTATGGGAGGACAGGACAGTCCCCGGGGTTCTGGGAGGACAGGACCGTCCCCAGGGCTCCGAGAGGACAGGGAAGTCCCCGGGGTTCTGGGAGGACAGGACTGTCCCCGGGACTATGGGAGGACAGGACCGTCCCCCGGGTTCTGGGAGAACTGGACCATCCCCGGGGCCCCGAGAGGACAGGGAAGTCCCCGGGGCTCTGGGAGGACAGGACCGTCCCCAGGGCTCCGAGAGGACAGGACTGTCCCCGGGGCTATGGGAGGACAGGACCGTCCCCGGGGTTCTGGGAGAACTGGACCATTCCCGGGGCCCCGAGAGGACAGGGAAGTCCCCGGGGTTCTGGGAGGACAGGACTGTCCCCGGGACTATGGGAGGACAGGACCGTCCCCCGGGTTCTGGGAGAACTGGACCATCCCCGGGGCCCCGAGAGGACAGGACAGTCCCCGGGGCTCTGGGAGGACAGGACCGTCCCCAGGGCTCCGAGAGGACAGGGAAGTCCCCGGGGTTCTGGGAGCACAGGACTGTCCCCGGGACTATGGGAGGACAGGACCGTCCCCCGGGTTCTGGGAGAACTGGACCATCCCCGGGGCCCCGAGAGGACAGGGAAGTCCCCGGGGCTCTGGGAGAACAGGATTGTCCCCGGGCTCTGGGATCTGCGGGCAGGGGGCGCCAGAGCCCAGCGGCGCGTCTCCTCCTTGCCGCGCCGGGTTCCCGCGTCCGCGCGCGAAGCCACCGGCAGTTCTGGACCTTCCCCGCCCCGCCCCGCCCCTCCCCGCTCCAGTCTACCCCGACCGCCGCCGTTCTCCCCGGGTCTACACCCGCTCGCCCGCCCGCGCTGAGCTCCGCCCGTTCTGCGCTGCTGGTAGACGAACGGCTTCTCCAGGGCCAGTTGGGGTCGTTCCGGGTGCCAGCGTCCTGCGCCCTGGGGTACCCGCGGGGCAGGGAGGGCAGAGCGCGGGGAGGGACCCCAATCGCAGCCTCGGCGGGGAGCAAAGCACCGGAGCTCGGAGCTTCCGACCCGCCGAGGAAGGGGCGCAGCTCCTCGCCTCCAGGGACCCACCCCACAGGGCACTGAACCCCGGGGGCGCGCACGGGGCGCGCGCTGGAGACGACGAAAGAGTCTGTTCGCGCGCAGAGCGCACCCCCGGGTGTCAGGATGGCCGAGTGGTCTAAGGCGCCAGACTCAAGCTTCGCTTCCTCGGTTCGAGGGTTCTGGTCTCCGTGTGGAGGCGTGGGTTCGAATCCCACTTCTGACACATGCTTTTTTTTTTTCCCGTTTTTGTCCTCGGTTTGAGCTGTGCTTTCCTTCTGCGGCCCGTGAAGTCTGTCCGCTTACAATCCCCTCTCCTCTTCTCCCCTCCCCCCCATCCACTTCCCCCATTCCCGCCCACCCCCTTACCCACTCCCCAGTGCTGGTTACTGTCCCCGCGACCTCGCTGCCCTCGGCGTGCTTTTTGTTCGGTGGGCACGGCCTTCCCTGAGTGCCTGGGCTGGCCACGCAGCAACGCAAAAGTCCAGGCCTGGGAGTGAAGTCATGTAAAAGGACCGGAAATAGGAAGGTTCCACCGAGATTTGAACTCGGATCGCTGGATTCAGAGTCCAGAGTGCTAACCATTACACCATGGAACCCCACGTGAAAAAGGCCTTGTGCACCATCCATCTGAGACCTTCCTCCTGTGGCCTTGTCCTAACGATTGAAAACGAGACACCGTTTCACCAGTTTTGTTTGTTTTGATTTAAATCCTAGTTACTTAGCACCCAGCGTAGAGTTTATGAGTAGAACCCAGGAATTCATCCCTTACATACACACCTAGTGCTCATCCCAACAGGTGTCCTCCTTAATGCCCATCACCCATCTAGCCCCTCCCCCCACGTCCTCTCCAGTAACCCTAGTTTGTTCTCTGTTTTTAGGAGTCTCTTATGGTTGGTCTCCCTCTCTGTTTTTATCTTATTTTTCCTTCCCTTCCCCCATGTTCTTCTGTTTTGTTTCTTAAATTTCACATATGAATGAAAACATATGATATCTGTCTTTCTCTGCCTGACTTATTTCACTAAGCATAATGCCCTCCAGTTCCATCCACGTTGCTGCAAATGGCAGGATTTCATTCTTTCTCATTGCCAACTAGTATTTCATTGTATATATAAACCACGTCTTCTTTATTCATTCATCAGTTGATGGACATTTGGACTCTTTCCATACTTTGGCTATTGTTGATGGTGCTGCTATAAACATTGGGGTGTCTGTATGTGCCCCTTCAAATCAGCACTCCTGTATCCTTAGGATAAATACCTAGTGGTGCTATTGCTGGGTCTAGGGTAGTTTTTTGAGGAATCAAGCACCACTTTAAACAAAAGCTCTGCCTCTTCCTCCTAATTTCTTTCTTTCTTTCTTTCTTTCTTTCTTTCTTTCTTTCTTTCTTTCTTTCTTTCTTAAATTTATGAAGGCATTTTCTGGCGGATGGAAAAATTCCTACACTTTCCAGCCTGAAGGCGATGGAAAAGCCAAATACAAGAGAGGCAGATGGGGGGCAGGTGGTGGGAGGGGGCTTGCACTGACCTTCCACTGGGCCGAACCCCCAGGTTTCTTACCCTCGATGTCAGGGGAAGCATGGAGTCCTAAGGATATTCTTACTTCTGGTGGTTTTGAGTTTGCCTTCATTTCTGATCCATGCAAAAATAAATTGGATTTTCATCTCACAGTTCAAAAGGGAGAAAAGAAAAATATAACATCTCCTTTCTATAGCCTCAGTTATTTATTCAAAATACCTGCCAAGGCCTTTGGAGCAACCTTAGACTTTCTTGGCACCTCCCTGCTCAGCTGTAATCATGGGCTCAGAATTTGAACATGTGTCCTCCCACTGCAAAATGTCTTAAGTGTCGGACCCGGTCTCGTTCCTCTTTGATGCCCCAAGTCTGGTAGGGCATAGAAGTCTCATCAATTCTTGTTGCTTGAAGGTGTAGACGAAAGGATGCGAGCATGACTGCTCAGAGGGATAGCCCAGGGTTAGACTTTCGGGAGGGTTTCCTTTCCCATTCCTCCATAGGCTAAATCTGACAAGCCTAAAGGGGATGACTGATGCATATTTGGTTTGGTTTTGCTTGTTTTTTGTGCCGGCCAGGTCACGGCTCCCAGTGGACACTCCAGTGTTCATGTGGACCCCTACATAGGCGTCCTCAGGTGTTGGTGACCAATACAGGAAGGACATGATCGTGCTAGACATACTCACTTATTTTTCAAAATCTGAACTTTGTTAAGATACCATGATTATTTACCTAGTAACTGTAAGAACAACACATAACAAAGAGATCATATATACAGCATGAAATATTCAGGTACAAATTACTCTTTACTCAACCTAAATATTAAGTATTGGTCATGTTCTCAATGTGCCTCTGGTAGTCTCCCAAGGCTGAGTTGCTAAGGAATCGCTGAGTCATTTTCTGTAATTCATCCTGTTGCTCGATCTCCAGCCAAGCAAGGCGCCTGTCACAAAATAGCTGCTTATTAAATACGGCGTAGAGAGAAGCAGTGAAACCCAAGGACTTTTGGCCAGGTGACTGTAAAGTTCTTGTAAGTGTCCACACATATAACTCTCCCTCTTCATGAGTCCCCTGTCTTTAAAAGATGGTCTAAGCTAACTTAGATCCAATAATTCCCGTCTTTTTTTCCCAGCTCAGGGGGCATCCTGTATTTATTTATTTGTTTTTATTTTTTGGATGAGCTACATCCTTATTTCTTAAAGAAAAAGAAAGTGTCCACTGGTTTTAAAAGGATGCCAGAATATTCTGAGGATAGGCAAGGGGAGGGGTAGGAATGACTGGTTTTTCAACCTTAGCACATTTATTCCCTAGGAAAGGACAGTGGGTAAGACCTGGAAAAGAAGGCAAGGGGTTGGTTTATTTTTGAGTGTGGAATTACAAGGCTGCACCCTTTCCTTGGATTGCCCGTGCATGGCTAACAAATACTGCAGGGCAGATGCAAACAAATGAAGACACAGAGGGGGAGCTACCTGGGGAAGGGGAGAGATGATTGGGCCCCACAGTCCAGAAACAAGCTGGTCCCTGGTGACCTAAACAAGTGGCTTGCAGTTACCTGGTAGCAGAGCGAACCCCCAAGGATCAGGTCAGTGTGGTGTAATCAGCCGCTCTCAACCCAGTTCACCGGGGGTGTCCTGTAGAAACGGGCCTTCGGGACACATGGCCCTACCAGAGCTGGGTCCTCAGCTCTGTAAACCCTGCTCTCCTCACAAATTAGCAAGTTATTCTTTCATATATTTATTCATTGGAATTTAACACAAACATGTACCTAGTTTTCATGACATGGGGAAGCAAGAGAAATGTGGTTGTGTATCTGACGAAGCTTATGACACATGAGGAAAAGCAGACAACTACACAAAAGTTCCCAAAAGTTCTGGTAAATACCAAGAGACCGACTGAGCGACAGCGGAGCGTGCCTGGGGCGTGCGCACAGGAGTGGGCCACCAAGTGCCCACAGTGTGCCACCAAGAGCCCCGGGCGTGCCCACGGGAGTGGGCCACCAGACGCCAGGCGCAAATGAGGGAAGCCGGCCGCGGAAAGGCTGGCCACGCCCGGGCCTGCTGCATCCTCCCCAGCGCGCTGCGTTGCTCCTTTACTGTGTTTACCACATTGGGGTTTTAAAAGTTCATTCATAAATTCATGAATCCGCTTATTCGATTCATGAGACACATAAGCACTCACTCTAACAAGTCCCTCCCCACCTTGTCTCTCCTCTGACACTGTGAGCCCCTGAAAGGTTGGAATCGCGTCCTTCCCTGTACCTTGTGCGGTCGAATGTTCGATTACATTCTTTGTCCTGATAGCAGATCTAGGATGTCACTCAGCTCATTCTCTGCGGAAGTTGTGTCATCCAGGGGCCATTAAGTGTCTAATGCTTGTCCCCCTCCTAGGCACCGGCGCAGGGAACCTCACTCCCGTTCCTCACGTGCCTTCATTGACTGGCTGGAATTCTGGAGGGACAGATCAAGGAAGGCTTCCTGGGGAAAGCGCCTTCCAAGCCGAGACCTTGAGGGCAGAAGCAAGTGGACCGCGCAGGAGCGGAGGGAGCCCCCGCGAGGACGCAACGCACGAAGAAGGTGCCCGAGTATTTCTAAAATAAAGCAGTAAAGTGGAGGTGTGCCACACGTTGGGTACTCGAGATCGGGGGGTCATCAGCCCGCACAGCCGACGTGCGGCTCGCTCACTGTCATCATGGACTGGGGGCCGATGCCCTGTTGGGGGACTCTGGCGAGAGCGGGGAGTGAAGGAGCGGGCAGGTACGTGGACAGAGCAGTAAAAGCATCCTGGCAGCGGTGGGATTCGAACCCACGCCCCCGAAGAGACTGGAGCCTTAATCCAGCGCCTTAGACCGCTCGGCCACGCTACCGCCCTGAGGGCTCGGGCTGCCCGCGCTTCCCCGACCTCAAGGTCGCGCAGGTCCCGCCCTCCCGCGTGCCCCTCGCCCCCTCCGTCCGCCCCAGGTCGCGCGCTCGACCCGCGCACTCGCCTTCCTGGCGTTGTCCGATCTTCACCCGCGCGGGAGCCAGGCGCCGGCAGAGAGTGAGCCCCCCGGCCTCAGGAGCGAGCAAGTCCCGCCGTCCGGGTCCGGCCCCGGAACCGCTGCGGAGTAGCAGCAGCAGCAGCAGCAGCAGCAGCAGCCAAGGAAGGAGCGCAAGCCCCGATCGCGCCCGGACGAGGTGCCCCGGGGCGGCCGCAGCGTGACCCCCGCCCCTCCCTGTCCTGCGCAGCCGCGACCCCGACCCGCCCAGGAGCTGGGTCCTGCGGTGTGTTTGTAGGAGTGTGCGCAAGACGCGAGAGCAGGCGCCTCCTTAGCGCAGTAGGCAGCGCGTCAGTCTCATAATCTGAAGGTCCTGAGTTCGAACCTCAGAGGGGGCACGTCTTTTTTCCCCGACCCCACGACAATGCGGGGGATGGGGTGGGGGACGAGTCTGCCTTCCTTCTCCATCTCTTTCTCCCACAAGTGTGCTTTTTCAACCGCGGGAATCGCCTGGTAAGACTGACGGACAATTCACTGCTGTGTAACGGGG
Source organism: Lynx rufus (assembly GCF_022079265.1). Taxonomy (NCBI): domain Eukaryota; kingdom Metazoa; phylum Chordata; class Mammalia; order Carnivora; family Felidae; genus Lynx; species Lynx rufus. The sequence continues at coordinate 144,966,726 of NW_025814878.1, forward strand.
CCACGTGACGCTCAGTTACAAATAGTGACTTTCCACCGAGAACCAAATGCTCCAAAATTCTAACGGTTGTTTTTTATACCAATTTCAGACACAGCCAGGACATTATTTAAATGCCTTTCAGATAGGCTTGGCAATTGTTTTTGTTACAAAAACACCAGGGTCAAGAAACCTACTGGCTCTGGGGCCCAGAGAGGAGGCGTGGAGGGAGGGCCGTTGGGGGGGGGGGTGTACCGTGGGGTGCAATCCTTTGTTATTAATTACCGATTGGTCCTCTCTCACCATTCTTCTGGAATTGCTTAGGTCACCAGGGACATCCCACAAGACAGGGAATCCGTACCCACTCCGCCCCCAGTCTCACCACATTGTCCCCTTCTCCTGCTCTTTTACGTTTACTGGACTCTAAGTCACCCACAGAGAGACAAGAAGCGAACACACTGAAGTGATATTTCGAGAGTCAAGATAAGCACCCAACTCACACCAAAATGAACACGATTGAAATTTAGTATCTTACCCTTAGCCTCTCAGCCTATTGTGTAGGAAATATTCAACAGGTGTTTACTGAGGGCCTACTATGTGCCAGGCAAAGCTGTGTCCTTCCTTCCCTGTGAATCCATTCCCTCTCAGCTTTCAAGCCCATCCTTGTGCTCTCTGTGCTGTGATGTTGGGGCTGGGCCTCTGCCCTTCCCACAGGTCCCACCCCTTTGCCAGGAGACCTCAATGCAGTCAGGTGAACAACATGTTGGAGTCCTGGGCCTAGGACGTGCTCTGCACCGTTCTGCTACTGCCTCAGAGCCACCAGGCCAAATCTGCACGGCCTCTGTGGGTCCCCATCACCTCTGGCCCCCTTCTGGCCCATTCTTTATGTGAAGCCAGCATACGCTTTCCAGGATCATCTCTGATCAGGTTGTTTCTCCCTGCTTGAAATGCCCAGTACCTAGGCATTGCTGCAGGGGTGAGGTCTCCAGTCTACACTCCTGCCATAACCTCAGGACCCGTCCTCTCGGGTGTGTCCCTGCCTTCTTCCCCCACCATCTACCCGCCCTGCCTGCCAGCACCTCAGGTCTGCTTTCAGTTCTTTGAAGGTGCTGTGCTCTTCCCTCTTCCTGGGATGCGGGAGCCACATTTTTGTCCAGCGTCTTATACCAACCCTCCGATTCTCTGTTTAGACAACACTTCCCCGGGAGAAGTGTCCTCTTACCCCTTGAAAAGGTGCCGTCCCTTTACCGTCGGCTGAACTGGAGATGTGGGTAGGGTGGGGGGCTCTATGTACAGTGAGCATACTTTTTTTCTTAATATTCTGCTTCTATTCCTTTATTCTAATTCAAGTCCATTAACATTTTCCACTTTATGTTATCATAGTGAAGTTGTGAAGACCACGGCAAATCTGCTTTAAGTGGTGGCATGAATAAACACATACCTAGAAATGAGCCACAGGACAGTCTTTGGTGGATGATTGGTAAGTTACTTTTCTCCAGTGACCTGGGGCCACAAATAGCCTGGAGCCATGTTCAAAGGAGTGAAGATAGGGTTGGGAATAAGGAAAAGGAACATGGACAGAATTTAAAGGGAAGGGCTAGAAATAATAAATAAATGAATGAACAAAAAGGAAGACATTTGCACTCTGGACAAAACACTTATTTCACACTAGGACATGGAGGAAACACCTTGCAGCAGGGGCCCGAGTAGCTCAGTCGGTAGAGCATCAGACTTTTAATCTGAGGGTCCAGGGTTCAAGTCCCTGTTCGGGCGTGTCTGCTGGTGTCAGGCCCTACCTTTGTGAAGGTGTTGTTTTGTGCAGAAACAGGGACAGATTAGGTAGGTTGCAACACCCCCAAGGGTCAAATCTTTCAGCTAACAAAATGGATAAATTACTCCCATAGAAAGTAAAGATAGTGGGAATACCTGGGATTTGTACTAATGTAGACAGCTGGTTGAGATCTTTGTGAATGGAACGAACGTGAACATAGCACCAGGATCATAATCTTTGCCTATTAGTCTCATTTAAGTGAAAAAAAAAAAAAAAGCTGGAGTAGTTACTACACCCACTTTGTAAAGGATGTGGTTGGCTGTTTGTAGGATTCCTGAGTGAGGCACAGGTGTCTTTAAGAGTTGGTTTGTAAGTGAAGGGCTGAGGAAGGTTTTTGGATATTCAGTTCAAGTTCAGTAAGGGTAACAAGGATACAAATTAAACAGAACTCTCATGTAGCCTTGTATTGTACACTATTCTGTAAAGGTGTCGTAATATTGTAAACTTGCTTAAGAAAATAGCATGCTATGATCAGAACTCAGGGTTTCCATGTCTGCCCTGGGGCCAACCACATGGGCCAAGACCATCATTGCCTGATATCGTAGTCATTGATATTTGATTTGTATCGCTGATGCTTGGAGCAATGTTCCAATGTACTTGATTTCCACTGCAGTCTGCTTTACATAGATGAGAATATGCTAATCGACTACGAATGTGGCTGAAATACGTTCACACCCTGGCTTGGAATGTCTCTGACATTTGGTTACAGTGCGTCTGTCCTCCAGGCCTGAAAAACTCTGGGGTGAAGTAACATGGTTTCTGTGTCTGCAAAGGAGAGGAACAGATTCTGAACAGCGATGGCACCAGGAAGGATCGTTCTCTAAGGAACTGCCTAAAGATCCAACCCATCCAGCCCTCTGGTGTCTCCCAAATCTTTAAGTGCATCCGTTAGGCTGTGGGGATACAGGCTTCTGGAACCAGAGGCTGAGGGGCCTGAAGACACTGAGATGTGCCGTGTTGAGTCTGCATCCCGGCGGCCTGTTGAGAGAGCTCTCCCAACATGCAAAGTCTCGGAGGCCCAGACGTTTTGCGGGAACAATCCAAGTCTTGCCCTGTCTTTTCCCAGCGCTAAGCCAGAGAGGTGTTGGATTTCAGTAGGTGTGTCCCCTGTGGGCAGTATTGCAAAGATCCAAACTTGAGATGTTGATTGCCTGGAGTAAGAGACTGATAGGGAATACGGAAGGAAGACAGAAAGAGTTCAAATGCTAATTAACTCATGGATTTATTTGAGGAGGGCTCATGGTCAGGTAGTGAGGTATACGCACCGGAGCTACGGGAGTGGACAAAACACATCGGGAGGACCCTCGTGGAGTGTACAGGGTAAGGGCATGGGTGGGTGATAGTAAGCGTGTTGAATAAAAGGACGAGGCAGGTCAGCAGTAAGTGCTGTGAAGAAAAGAACACAGGTGCTCTGGTGTATTGGGAGGTCAGAGGCCGAGAAGGCCTGGTGTGTTAATTTTCTAGGGCTGCCGGCTCGAATCACCACCAACTGTGTGGCTTAACACAATTAGAGCTTCATTTTCTATTCGCAGAAATCAAGTGATTAATTACGTTTTGGAGGCTAGAGTCCAAAATCAAGGTATTGACAGAGCTGCGCTCCCTCTGAAGGTCCTGGGGAAGAACCCTTCCTCGCGTCTTCCCCGCGCGGGCTGGTCCCGGCAACGCCGGACGCGCATGTCTGTGGAGCACGGGCCAGCGCGGTGCGTGTAGGTGGGAAAGCAGTCAGGGCCGGGTTACACGGAGGCCGCGGCCAGGACCTGCGGTGTATGTGAGAGGAGGCCACAGGCCTCGCCGGGAAAACTGAACGTCAGGTTTTCGTTTCCTCGTCCCATCTTGTTTGCAACACACTGAGTGGCACCGGTAAAGGCCACTGCCCCAAGGAAGAACGGAGATCAGAGGGACTCGGACACAAGATCCGGCTCTTGGGAAGAGGTGAGGATAAGTCGCGGCGGGTGTAGACGGACCGGGAGCCAGAAAACTGAGACCCCTTCCCTCTCTCTGGCCCCGGGACCCCGGGTCCACCCGCCAGGGCGCAAAAGTGAGCTGCCCCCTCTGAGGTTCGAACTCAGGACCTTCAGATTATGAGACTGACGCGCTGCCTACTGCGCTAAGGAGGCAGGTGGCAAGACGCCCTCGGCGCACGGTTTTACCCAGATTGCACGTGGCCCAGCTTCGCGCCGCCCCCGCCCCGGGCAGAAAACGCCCTCCGGCCGGAGCTGCCAAACCCTCGGGCCCACGGAGGCCGAGGCCCAGGACCCGGACGCGCGCCCCCCGCCCCGGCTTGTCCCGAACTCCCTCGGGGACCCCGCCCGCGCGCGGGACCACCTTGCACACACACGACTGCGGCCCCCAGTGTCAGGAGGAGCCCCAGGTCCCGCCCGTTCTCGGCCTCCCCCCACCCCCCGCCGCGCGGTCCAGACGCTGAGGCGTCCGGGGAGGGGTGGCTGCGGCGCCTCCGACTCCCGCACCTGAGTCCCTGTCCCACCCCCCCCCCGCATCCCATCGTCCGTCCGACTCCCGCTCCTGAGTCCCTGTCCCCCCCCCCCCCGTCGTCTGTCCGACTCCCGCTCCTGAGTGCCAGTCCCCTCCCTCGCCCCTGTCGTCCGTCCGACTCCCGCACCTGAGTCCCTGTCCCACCCCCGCACCTGTCGTCCGTCCGACTCCCGCACCTGAGTCCCTGTCCCACCCCCGCACCTGTCGTCCGTCCGACTCCCGCACCTGAGTCCCTGTCCCACCCCCGCACCTGTCGTCCGTCCGACTCCCGCACCTGAGTCCCTGTCCCACCCCCCCCCCCCCGCATCCCATCGTCTGTCCGACTCCCGCTCCTGAGTGCCAGTCCCCTCCCTCGCCCCTGTCGTCCGTCCGACTCCCGCACCTGAGTCCCTGTCCCACCCCCGCACCTGTCGTCCGTCCGACTCCCGCACCTGAGTCCCTGTCCCACCCCCGCACCTGTCGTCCGTCCGACTCCCGCACCTGAGTCCCTGTCCCACCCCCGCACCTGTCGTCCGTCCGACTCCCGCACCTGAGTCCCTGTCCCACCCCCCCCCCCCGCATCCCATCGTCTGTCCGACTCCCGCTCCTGAGTGCCAGTCCCCTCCCTCGCCCCTGTCGTCCGTCCGACTCCCGCACCTGAGTCCCTGTCCCACCCCCGCACCTGTCGTCCGTCCGACTCCCGCTCCTGAGTGCCTGTCCCCCCCACGTAGTCCGTCCGACTCCCGCACCTGAGTCCCTGTCCCACCCCCGCACCTGTCGTCCGTCCGACTCCCGCACCTGAGTCCCTGTCCCACCCCCGCACCTGTCGTCCGTCCGACTCCCGCACCTGAGTCCCTGTCCCACCCCCGCACCTGTCGTCCGTCCGACTCCCGCACCTGAGTCCCTGTCCCCCCCCGCATCCCATCGTCCGTCTGACTCCCGCACCTGAGTGCCTGTCCCCCCCCGTAGTCCGTCCGACTCCCGCACCTAAGTCCCAGTCCCCCCCCCGCCCCTGTCGTCCGTCCGACTCTCGCACCTGAGTGCCTGTCCCCCCCCCGCATCCCATCGTCCGTCTGACTCCCGCACCTGAGTGCCTGTCCCCCCCCGTAGTCCGTCCGACTCCCGCACCTAAGTCCCAGTCCCCCCCCGCCCCTGTCGTCTGTCCGACTCCCGCACCTGAGTCCCTGTCCCCCTCCCCCCCATCCCATCGTCCGTCTGACTCCCGCACCTGAGTGCCTGTCCCCCCCCCGTAGTCCGTCCGACTCCCGCACCTAAGTCCCAGTCCCCCCCCCCGCCCCTGTCGTCTGTCCGACTCCCGCACCTGAGTCCCTGTCCCACCCCCGCACCTGTCGTCCGTCCGACTCCCGCACCTGAGTCCCTGTCCCACCCCCGCACCTGTCGTCCGTCCGACTCCCGCACCTGAGTCCCTGTCCCACCCCCGCACCTGTCGTCCGTCCGACTCCCGCACCTGAGTGCCTGTCCCCCCCCCGCCCCTGTCGTCCGTCCGACTCCCGCACCTGAGTGCCTGTCCCCCCCCCCCGCATCCCATCGTCCGTCTGACTCCCGCACCTGAGTGCCTGTCCCCCCCCCCCGTAGTCCGTCCGACTCCCGCACCTAAGTCCCAGTCCCCCCCCCCGCCCCTGTCGTCTGTCCGACTCCCGCACCTGAGTCCCTGTCCCCCTCCCCCCCATCCCATCGTCCGTCTGACTCCCGCACCTGAGTCCCTGTCCCACCCCCGCACCTGTCGTCCCTCCGACTCCTGCTCCTGAGTCCTTGTCCCCCTGCCCGTCTGCAAGCTGTAGTTTGGGATTCTAGAGACACGCCCTCTGAATGACTTCAATATGCCAAGTGAGCATTTTTGGAGCAGCTGTGTTCTGCCTGTAGCTTAACTCGCGTGCTTTGAATCAAATTCTGCAGTTTAAGTACTTTCAATTGAAGCATAGTTGACACACACAGGTGCTCGTTTCAGGCGTGCAACACAGCGACCAGGCAAGTCTGTACCCTCTGCTGTGCTCAGCACAGGTGCAGCCACCATCGGTCCCCAGGCCAGGCTAGTGCCCCAGGGCTGTGCCTTTCACCCAGTGACTTGTTCATTCTCACGCTAGTGTGATTTTTAAGACTGTGAATAGTGTGACCACATTTTCTAAGAGATCTGGTAATGAAAACGAGAATGATTGCCGTATGAGCCCCAGTGCGACCCAGACATCGCTGAAAAGCTCTAAAATGAAAAAGCAGGTACAACTGGATGAGTCAGGTAATCAAAACAGGGAGAACCTCACTAGAGAAGAGGATCTGGAACCCCCCACGGGGGAGGAGGAGGTGTGGACCTGCACAGGGACACTGAGTCCACAAGTCCGATGACGTTCTAACCAAAGATCTTTCACCTCCCAAATGACACTAACAGTTGAAAATGGCATGGGGTCTAATACTAGGAAAAAACAGGCATGATCTTATTGGTTGCTCTCTTTCCTGGTCAGAGGTTGCAGCAGGTGCATGAACTAGAGAGGACACGTTAGTACCACGTGCTGGCCCCTTGTAGCCTGGAGCTGATTCCACAGAGGACCTTGCTGTCTGCAATGTGCTATCACTTTAAGTCATGCGTCAAAATACAGCAGCAAGACAGGAGATTTCCCCCAGCCCCTATGCCTTTTATTTGCATCATGGCATTGAAAACCTTCTTCTCGGTCAGTATGTAGATTTAACGAAATTACCAGATACATAAAACAAATGGTTGTTGGTATCTTGTTCAAATACAAACTAGACCTTGCCCGCCTATCTGTATATTTGGCAAAAAGCACAAATGTAAATTTTGACAAATTCTATTTAGCTTACAAACTTTTTACCAAAGCAAATGAAAAGATATTATCTGGTAAGTGTTCTGCACACCTTGTACACAGCACTGCTAAAAAATAATTGTGTTTGTTTCCTCGTGATATTGAGGCTGTTGTGGTTTTGGGAGCCTTATGGTCACTGTGTAGTTTCTTCAAAATGTGCAGAAGAACTGAATGAGATTTCCGACTTCATAGAAATGGACCGAGGCATGTGCCTCCCAGATGGCTATTGTGTGCCATCTGCCATAGGAAAAAATGTCGAACCGCTGGCTTCCTGTAAAACCTTCACTTTCAAAGTGTGAGAATATCCTCTAATTTGGAAACACTTTGCGGGTGAGAGTAGCGAAAAGGACCAAAATAAAACAGAAATTTATATGCTCTTTCTCCAACATTGTTTGATGGTATGATGTAGATTGTGACAAAAGTTTATACACACACATGCAGACACAGACTCGTGTTGAGGGGAAATAACACTGCTTTGGAAAGAAAGAAAATGTTCACAGGAAAGGGCAGCCAAACAGGTGAAACGGGACTTTTTTTATTTATTTACTAAAAGTATAACTTATTTAAAATCAAGTTTTATTTCACAAGTTCAGATTACTGCTGTGTTTTCGGGCTCTGCGCTGACAGTGCAAATGGACCCCGCTTGGGATTCTCTCTCTCTGCCCTCCCCCAACTTGCTGTCTTTCAAGATAAATAAACAAACAAATAAAAGAAAAGCAAATTACTGCTGTGTTTTTATCAAGATGAGGACAAATGCAGAAGGAGCAGCTCTGTAGGCTGGAGAGCAGATCAAGGCATCTGTGAGCACATGCCTTTTAGACATTCAGTGGAGGAGACATCAGTCACATCACTGACTACACTCGGTGGGAAATGGGGTTGGAGGTCTAAGTATGGGAAGCATCAGGGCAGAGGGTTCTTACCGTCACGTCATCAGGTGAGCTCAGGCAGGCAGCGGGTGTACATACAGAACATATGTGGACTCACATCAGAGCCCTGGGGAACTCCAAATTTTAGAGGTTGGGAAGATGAGGAAGTAAGGAACTGCATTTAAGTAGAAGGAAAACTGGGAGGGTGTGGTATTCTGGAAGCAAAGTGAAGAATGTGTTTCTGTGAAGAGGAAATATCAACTGGGCCAAATGCTCCTGAGAAGTGGGCAAACTGAAGATTGAGAACTGACCACTGGATTTCTCAGCATAGAGTCTGTGGAGACATGACAGGGTTTCTGTGGAGTGGGGGGAGAAGTCTGGTTTAGAATGGGTTAAAAAGAGGAGTACAGTCAGGGGTGTTCTTGACCCACAGATAGAGTCTGGAGAAAGTGGTGGTGCATTTTTGATTTGTCCAGGGGCTGGGAGTGGGGAAAGGAAATGAAGGCTATCCTTGCTAGTAATTCTAATGATTACCCATGAAACCTGGGCTGCATATGGAGGGAGGTGTAGAGGTGAGGAGGAACGAGACACGTTAAATAATTTGCCAGTAGGCAAGAGAAAATGAGCCAGAAAGGCAAGAAGTGGTCAGTATAAGATATAATTGAAATTTACACCTTGGGTTGGTACTTGAAGTTTAAGTGTAAGGTCAAAGGTGGTGAGTTTTTCAAATTGCAGGTTGTGACGCCTGCATCACATGCCTGTTTGTGGGCCATGAATCACTTCAGTGGATCGCAACTAGAATTTCAATTTAGATGAAAGAATAGGTTGCAAAATGTCAGCATGCATTACAAATAAGTAAGGGTTGTGATGTGAATAGTGTTTCTGATTACGGGTCCTACTAGAAAAAATTTGAGAAACACTAGGGGAGGAGGGAGAGAATACCTTCAGCAGTGAAAAGCCTAGAGAGAGGAGGGTTGGATGGCAGGAAGGGCTGAGGGAACCAGCATCCCGCTTGCACACCTGGGCCCCATTTGCTCAACGAGGTTTTGGAAGCTGTGGCGTATCCTCTGTCTGCAGGGAAAGAGAAGACAGCATGGGTAGGATTTTTTCTCACAAGTTTCATATGTACCTGGAGAAGGTGGAAGTATAGAAGTTGGCTCCTGACAGAATCATGCAGGCAAATTTACTGAAACCGTGATTCTTTTTCTTTTTTTTTTAAATTTTTTTTTTTTCAACGTTTATTTTTATTTTTGGGACAGAGAGAGACAGAGCATGAACGGGGGAGGGGCAGAGAGAGAGGGAGACACAGAATCGGAAACAGGCTCCAGGCTCCGAGCCATCAGCCCAGAGCCTGACGCGGGGCTCGAACTCACGGACCGCGAGATCGTGACCTGGCTGAAGTCGGACGCTTAACCGACTGCGCCACCCAGGCGCCCCTGAAACCGTGATTCTTAAGGGGGAAGAAACTACAGTTCTCAGATTAAGGGAATTGTTAATATTTCTCTCCCTCTTTGACAATTAGTCTAGCCTAGATTTTATCCTGAAATATCTTCCTGTCATTGTCTTCTAATCCTTTTCTCCCCTCCTTTTTCTCCTCAATCTCCTGCTCTGTCCTCCCCACCTGCTGAGACCCCTCAGTTCTGAGCCAGTTCTCAAGTATGTTAAGGAGATGATTCCCAGCAACACGTCCTCATCAGCTCTGTTGGCTTCCTTTCATTCACTTCCAAACTTGTCTTCTGACCTTGGGGACTCCCATGTGGCAGTGAACAATGGCATTTCTCCACCTGTGTGGACTGGGCCTGTTGTTCTGTTTAGACCCTGATTTTCCAATCTCACATCTTCATAAGAAAAGCATCGCCTTGGAGGAGACCAGCTGCTGTGATGGCAGGTGAATGGCATCATCATGTTCCTGTCCTTTTCAACCCCCGGCTCTGTTTTACTTGCCAGGTTCCTCCAGTGACCTGGTCCCATGGATTCTCCCTCTTCTGTGCTCTACTCAGGGCCTGTCGCTTGACGTGTCCTGCAAGCCATTGTGGAGAAGGTGAATAGGGGCTGACGATGGGTTGAGCCCAGAGACCCCAGCCCTGAGTCCTTGAAAAGAGTTGGCATTTCCCCTGTTTGGTACTTTATTGTAATTCATCCATCCGTGTGGGTCACATAATTTGCATAAAGGCACCTGTGTGTCAGCTGAGGCCCAGCTCCCACAGTACTGGCAGGACCAGCCTGCAAAAATACCAGTTACACCGACCTCTCTGGCCAGAAGGACACTTCGAGGTCTCCGCATGGTCTTTGAGGTCAAGTTTAAAGTCTGGAGCGTTGTCAAGACACAGCTCACAATGTGTTCTGATGATCTATAAAAGTGTAAACAAGAGTTACAAAGCATAGAGGCTTGTGGAAGGAAGAATAATGCCTCCCCCCACCCCCCAACAAAGGTATCCACGTATCCCTGGAACCTGTGAATTTCACATGGTAGAAGGGACTTGGGGGACGCGATGAAGGTCAAGGACCTTGATCACAAGAGTCCTTAAAAGTGGCAGGGGAAGCGGAGAGTAGGTCATGGGTGTGATTTGAGAAGGACCCCACTGATGGCTCTTAGGAGCCTTTAGAAGTCGCGAATGGCCATTAGCCTACAGCCAGCAAAAAACAAAGACATCAGTGTCTAAAGCCTCTCAGAAAGAAATGCACTGGCCAAACCCTTGATTTCAGCATGGTGGGACCACACCAGACTCTGGGGCGACAGGAGTCCAAGATCTGTGCTGCTTGAAGCCAATTAAGTTTGCGGCAATGTGCTATGATTTCTAAAAACAAAAACAAAACAAAACAAACCCCATTTTATTCTCTTTTTTGATTCTGTGGGCTTGACTGGGCAATTGTTTCATGTGATGTGAGCAGGAACTCCAGTCCTCCCCAGCAGGCATGATTGGGCTGGGATATCCCCGAGGGCTCACTCACCTGACTGGCAGGGGCAGTTGATGCTTCTGATCTACTAGTGTTGGAGAGATGAATAAAGTACTTCGCCAAAGATGGCCAACGGGACTAAAACAAGCTCTGGACTCTGGCTTGGAGACCCCTCTTCCGGGTTCTTCTTGCCCTGTTTGCTGTGCCTGAGAAAACCTCCACAGATATGGAGGCTGACAACTATAAATTACCCTTCCCACTTGCATTCGGGGCTCAGGTCTTTGGAGAAATGGTCTCCTTTGAGCCCGCCGGTGTTAAATAAATTTCCGAACCACCAAGATCTCCAAGTGCTGTTTGGTTTTTCCGCCAGCGTTCCAGCCTGGCTCCATAACACTAGGACTCAGCTGAAGCTGCTCCCTGGGGGGCCTCGCCTTGGCCTTGCCACGTGGCTGCTTTCCCACAGTCTGGTTACCGGGTTCTGAGAGGGAGCTTTCCAGGACACCAAGTGAGAAGCTGCAAGGGTTCTTATGGCTCAGGCCTCAGGCCTGGAGTTGTTGTTGGGGAACTGGGGAGACCCTGGGCCCTGAGGCCTCCACTTGGCCTGTCCAAGACATCGCTGAGGCTCTGGGTCTCCTCAGGAGAGAGAATTCAAGAGTAGACACAACGCAGTGGACGAGAGACGCAAGCAGGTAAGTTTATTAAAGTGAAGAGTGATGAGGTTTTTGCGGTGATGGTGGGGTCTGGAGCTGACGGCCAAGAAAAAATTCCTGAAGACGACGTCTTTGGTGCAAAAAGATGACTTTATTGAAGCATGGGGACAGGACCCGTGGGCAGAAAGAGTTGCCCAGGACCACGAAGAGAGACTGGTTATATACTATGGTGTTGAGGCAGGTAAAGTACAGGGGAAGTTTCACGTGAGATTTTCATGTGCTAGAGAAGATTCACAGGACACTGGAGGCCTAGCTATTGTCATGGTGTGGTGGTTTTCCCTCTAACAAAGCATTAGCATTGAGACAGTAGGGGGTTCCTGGAGAAATGTTTTACTCTCAAGTATTTGTCAATGGGCTGCAGGTTATAAGGAAACTTAGTTCTACCTGCCATTTCCTTCTGCCTTTGTTCCCACATCACTGTGGAGGAGAGGGTGATGTTGGGGCTCCAGGAAACAGAGTCTATAGGTTTCTGGAGATTAGACAATGGATAAGATTGCCTTTTCTTGTTAGTTACTAAGGCATTTGTAAACTGATGGAGACTCCCGTCCTGCAGGACTTCGATCTCTAGTTAACCCTTTGTTTTCCCCCGTTTTTTGTTCTTGGGCATCCAGGAGAGCCCGAGGAACATCACACATGTCCCACCTGGTTGGTAGTGGTGGGGGGGCTGTTTGCAGCTTGTCAGCTTGCCTTTTGCTCCCTCCTCAAAAAGTACACTCTAGAGATGTGAGAGGGTGAGAGATAGAGAGAGAGAGAGAGACAGAGAGCGGGAACATGCTAGAGCGAGCTGTGCGCCCCGGGGGTTGGGTTTGTATTTTTTACTGACAGCGGTTAAGGAGGGGCTGGAATGTTCTTACTTGGGACAGGGCTTTCTTGGAAGCAGGGCTACATGCTTCTTTTCCTCCTTATTTGGTTAAGGGTTCCTGTCCTGGCTCCCTTAGGGAGGAGATTTTGGTACGTTAATGTCCTATAATGAAGGAGTAGCGTGAACTGTGACCCACTTTGTAGCCACCTCGCCCGTCTAGTGTGATGGGGGTCCTCGGGGAGTGCTGCCTGGCCAGGACTCTGACCTTCCCCACAGCTGTGCACAGCCTCCTCCGGGCTGGCCTCCAGGCTTCCTCTTAGAGACTAACTAACTGCCCTTTCTTACAGAAATGTCACAGGGCCACTTCAATGACATTCTAGGAGGTCAGCCCAGGTTCACTGGGACCAGCCCACAGGGTGGTCAGTGACAGATGTGCCACATTCAGGTCAGTCTTTGGAGACTGGCTATTACACAAGGTGGGTCTGTCATCCTTCCTTTTACCGCCTCATCTTTACCTTCCCTCCATCGGCCTGGCCCGTGTTCCTCTGATTCTCTCGAGCTAAACTAGTAACTGGTGCATTTCCTGATTGGTTTCCCTGGCAACCAGTCTCTGTCCCCTGGGGATCCAAAAGTCACCTCATTAACATAACAAAGCACACCTTTGTAGTTCTCCTAATTTAGGAAGTTCCAAGAGGTGTGGGAGCTCAGTGCCAGGAACACAATAAAGACCAAATATATATTTATTGTTCAAAAGAAAGCACAGGCCCCAAATGGTGTTATATAGGCCAAGTCACCAAACCTGGGCGTAACACCTAACTTGACTGCAGTTCCAGCCTCCTCTGGAAGTGAAAGTCTCAACAGGTCGGTTGGGAATTTTCTGATCAGCACCAAAGAGGTAATTTGTCACTTGGGCCTTCTCAACACCCCCCGCCCCGCCCCCCCCACAAAGTAAGTTGATGTAATCCTCCTAAGACTCTCCTGCCCCTTACCCAATGGGAAGTTCACTTGCTCGGAACAATCCTTTTTTTTTTTTTTTTTTTTTGGCTACCAACTTCTTTTGCTGGGGGGGGCGGTGTCTATCAGGCAGACTACCTCACTTACACTGATCGGGAAATTCCTGATTGATTGGTTTAAGATTCCATCTCTGGAAGAGCCAAAACTAATTAAGTCTTGTTTTGGTGACATGGTGCTTAGCATAAGCCACTCCATTTGGGGCCTGTTGTCTTATTATTATTATTTTTTTTTTTTTCAACGTTTTTTTTTTTTTTTTATTTATTTTTGGGACAGAGAGAGACAGAGCATGAACGGGGGAGGGGCAGAGAGAGAGGGAGACACAGAATCGGAAACAGGCTCCAGGCTCCGAGCCATCAGCCCAGAGCCTGACGCGGGGCTCGAACTCACAGACCGCGAGATCGTGACCTGGCTGAAGTCGGACGCTTAACCGACTGCGCCACCCAGGCGCCCCAATTATTTTTTAAACACTATCCTATGCTTGATGTTTAGGTTTTGATGCAGGGGAGGGTGGTGCAGTCAGTTGGGACTGGAGGAAACTCTTCTGACCAGCCTATTATCGTGGGGATTTCTCCATCGTGCCCTGGGCCTTTCCCAAAGCAGTAAGGCTGTATCACATTTTGTAAATACAGCTGCATAAGAATTGCACGTGTTATGCCCAGAATTCGTGATCCCCAAATACCACCAGGGAGCCGAGTCCGATGCAAAAGCAAAAGAGCCTTTATTCGAGCTAGCTCGAGCTCAATCCCCTACCTGCACCGACACAGCAGTGAGATACTGGGGAGAGAGAGCGAGTTTCAAAAGGACAAAGGTTTTATTGGGGCCTGGGGGCAGTTGGTGAGGTAATGGCTGTGGCCTCAGCCGATTGGCTGGGGAAGGGTCCGAGTCCTGTTAGGCAGGTGAGGGGGGGTTACTCAAGGGGAGGGGGTGTGGTCAAGGTGAAGGACACAGAACAAAATGGAGTTGGCAGGCGTAGGCCCGCCCGCCCTTTCACACGCTGTGACAAGTATATAATAAGGCAGTTGGTAACAAGTCCGAACTTCAAGTTGTTTTCAGGGGCTTCTCACACAAAAACCTGCGCACAAATGTTCTTACTGGATTGGACAAAAGACCTAAAGAGATATTTCACCAAAGAAGATACATAAATGCAAATAAGCAGATGAAAAAAGTTTCCACATCATTAGCTGCTAGGGAAAGACAAATTACCACCACAGTGAGGCATCATTCTGTACCTGTCAGAATGGCTAGAGTAAAACTGACCACACCAAAGACTGATGAGGCTGTGTACACGGCTGGTGGGCAGGTGATGGCACAGCCACTCTGAAAAGCAGTTTGGCAGTTTCTTTAGAAACCAAACATGCAAGTACCAAGTTGCAGTCCTGAGTATTTACTCCAGAGGAATGCAGGCTGACATTTACACAAAAACCTGTACACAAAGGTGTATAATAGCTTTATTCATAATAGCAACAAACTGGAAATGACCCAGATGTCTTTCAGTGGGAGGAAGTTCACACAAAGTGTGGTAAATTCACACTAGAGAATACTACTCAGTAAGAAAAAGGAATAAACCATTGATGCATTCAACAACTTGGATGAATCTCCAGAGAATTATCATAGTGAGTGCAAAAAGACAATCTCAAGAGGTTCCATGCTCTGTGAGTCCATTTATGTCCCATTCTTGAAATTACAGTTATGGATATGGAAAGCAGATTAGTGATTGCCACATATGTGGGGGTGGGGGGCAGGAGGAAAGTGGATGTGGCTGTAAAAGGTCGACATCCCAGTGCTGATGGAAATGTTCTGTATCTTGACTTTATCATATCAGCAACCTGCTAGTGACATTGCACTCAAGTTTTGCAAGATGTCACCACTGGGGGCAACCAGGTAAACGGTGCCTGGTTGGGATCTCTGTGCCTTATTTACAACTGCATGTGAATCTACAGTTGTCTAACAATTAAAAATTTAATTCAAAGATGATGGAGGTCAGGACCTGGAAAGTAACCATTTCTAGGGGTCCTTACAGGAGGGGAAGAGGAGAGTCAGAAGCGGAGCAGACAGAGCCGGGAGAAGGATGGCAGGAGTGGAAGTCCCAGGACCAAGGGAAGGCGCTGGAGGCAGGGAGGGACACCAGCAGTGTGCAGCCTGCACACCATTAATTTAGGGCCAAAAAAGAACCAAGGCATTTGAAGGCTGGCAAGTGCAGGGTAATGTTCTCTGAGGGCAGACCCCAGCTACTGCGGGACTGATGCGGCAAAGAAGTGGAGACAAATGCTGTTCTTCCAACGGGTGTGGTGGTGGGTGAAGGGGAGTCCGGGAAGAATCCGCAGGGCAAGGCCGGAGGGCAAGTGTGTGTTTGGTGTGTGAAGATGGAGATTCAGGCATTCCTACCGTGAAAAGAGGCAGGTAAGGGAGAGGTCAAGACCCAGGGCAGCATGGCATGGGCCGAGCGGTCATAAGCTCAGACGAGTGTTAATCAGCCTTGGAAATGAGGGAAACCTTGTTCTCTGAGAAGCAAGGCAAAGACTGGGCCCAGCTCAGAGCGGGCAGGTCAGCAGGAGGGCTAGGGAGGCTAAGGCAGCGTCTGGGCTCCCTCTGCCGCGCTCCCCGCCCCGCCCCGCCTCGCGGAGTACATTCTCAGCCAGTTCCCTGTCCCGGGAACCTTTCCTGTGCTCTCCTTTCCTGCCTCTCTTGCTCTGCAGAGCTGCGTGGAGCGCACTCACTCAATAAATATTTGTTGAAGGGACGTGAAATGGAGAATAAGATGGAATTGCTATTCCTCCTATTAAACGTCCCTTTCCCCTGTACACCTGCAGTCCCTGCCTTTGGCAGAGAATGGGGCTGGGGGTGGGGGAGGGGGTCATGACGCGGAAAGGAGCGCCTCGGGCCTCCAGCCTCGGGCTCCGGGTGCTGGGATTGAGTCCGCGGGCGGGAAGAGAGGGCGGGTTTGTGCGGAGCCGAGCTGCAGCCAGAGAAGCAGATGCCGCAGGGAAGAGGGGAGGGAAGTGGTTTTCCTTGAGCACTTTTGGCTCCTCCCGTTACACGTTCTCTTCCGGCCTCTCCTAGGGCGTCCTTATCGCACCATCCTCCTGGTCTGCACGTTTTCAGAAAAAGTCGCCCTTTTTCTTTTTTATTTTTCGGTTCAACGGATATTGCCACACTTGTTGGGGTCAAAATCAACATTCTAACTATTACAGGCTCCAGAAAAAAAAAAAAAAAAGAGGTCTCTTTGCCGAAACCCGGGATCGAACCAGGGACCTTTAGATCTTCAGTCTAACGCTCTCCCAACTGAGCTATTTCGGCTCCGCCCACTCGGTCCTCTTCTAAGACGGATGACTTTATTACTGGAGTCTTTCTCTACGTATTCAGCGTGCTGAAGCGTGTTGAGGAAAGCAAAGATAAAGGAACGGTTTCGTGTCGGATCCCTCCGCGATCTGCGAGGAGGGGCACGGAAGACAGTCCAGGTAGCTACCATGAAGACCGCCCTAAGGACTGGTTTAGCTCCGCCATGAACCCCGGGTGGGGTCCACACGCCCCTCGTCCCCCCTGAGGATAGAGTCCACACGCCCCTCGTCCTCCCGAGGGTGGGGTCCACACGCGCCCCGTTCCCCCTGCGGGTGGGGTTCACATAGTCATCCCCTCCCTCCCCGCGCGCCCCCGCGCAGGTATAGACCCCGAGGTCGAGGTCGCGCGGCGGCTCACAGGCCGGAGGCAGGTGCATCCAGCCTGTAGGGTTGTTCGGCGCCTCTCCTAGCACCGTCCCTGGTGGTCTAGTGGTTAGGATTCGGCGCTCTCACCGCCGCGGCCCGGGTTCGATTCCCGGTCAGGGAAAGCGACTTTTTCTGCCTGCGCCGGCCGGCAGGAGCGAGTACACTTGGCATTGAATTCTACAAGAACTAACTTTTCATTTTCACGTGAGGCATCTTTGCAACCCTCCACAAGTGTTGGTGTTGCACGTGCAAAATGACAACGTAACTCCGTGGTGTAAACAAAACGATGAGAGAACGCTCACCCGGCTGCACTGCCAGCGCCGCGCGGTTCCCAGAGTCCCGCGGCCCCGACCCCACGGGAGGGCTCCGGAGCCGGGAAGTTCGGAGGGAAGCGGTCACCTGCGGGGCTCTTTGAACGAGCTGAGCACCTGGACCACGGGCAGGAGGCCGGGAGGGGCCTGGAAGTCACCAGGCGGGGGTGTCCCGCCACCCCCTCGAGCGCCCAGGACTGCGGCGGCTGATGCAAGCAGGGTCGCCCCGGACAAGCCTTCCTGGCAGCCCGTCCTGCCCCTCCCTGCCCCAGCCCCGGACACCCAGCCCCGCCGTGGCTCTGACCCCTGGACGCCCTGTCCCTCTGGACGCCCTGTGGCCCCCTGGACGCCCCCCCCCCCCCCCGCCCCCGGTACGCTCTGTCCCCCGCCGTGGCCCTTCCCCCCGGTACGCTCTGTCCCCCGCCGTGGCCCTTCCCCCCTGGACGCTCTGTCCCCCGCCGCGGCTCTGACCCCTGGACGGCCTGCTCCGCCGCGGCTCTGACTCTGGGACGCCCTGCCCTCCCCCGCCCCTCCCCCCGGACGCCCTGTGCCACCCTGGACGCCCCCCTCCCCCGGTACGCTCTGTCCCCCGCCGTGGCTCTGACGCCTGGACGCCCTGTGCACCCCGGACGCCCCCGCTCCCCCGTACGCTCTGCCCCCCGGGACGCCCTGTCCCCCTGGACGCCCTGTTCCCCGGGACGTCGGTGGCAACAGCTGCCCGAGGAACTGCCGGGACGGACGCACAAGGGGTCGCCGCGTCCCTGAACGCACACCTGGGGAAGCCGACGGTGAAGTCCCGTCTGTCCCGCTGCGGCACCAGTCTTCTTACTCGGCTCGTCTAGATCGCAGCCACGTTGTAGTGCTTGTTTCCTCCTCATTTCTCGAGTTCCATGCACCGTGACCTCTCTGCTGCCACACGAGGTCGTGGTGCCCCTGATCTCACTGTACCAACAGGTGGGGACACGATGTTTTAATGATCATGTTAAATGAAGCAGTTCTCTTTTTCTGATTAGTTTCACATTCCCGCCCCTTCCCCTCTATATAAAGTCATGAAATCCCCAAACCTCTGTGAGCTGGGGCAGTCCTTTGTCATCCTGCCAATACCTCCCTCAGTTAATAAAGTTTGACACATATGTAAGATTAAGTTGTCCAATAAGTTTGTCTACCATAGACCTGGGCACTATGTTTGGCACTGATTATATATACAAAACCAAAACCCACAGGTAGCAGTCTGGAGAGCAAACGGAACCTACTGTGCTAAGATACAGATTAGGGAAATTTTTTTCTCCATGGAGAAAAAGTAACAGCTTATAACAGGAGAAAAACCATATAGCTTTCAAAGAAGAGTCCCTTGTCCCTAATCTAATTAGCTTTATGTGGAAAAGTTAAAAAAAAAAAAAGACATTAAGCACATTCAGGGCTCCCACCCAGACTGCTCCCTAAAAATAAATATAAAAAGAAATGAAGCAAAGATTGTTGCTACATATAGAGAAGACAAAATATGACAACGTGAAAAGATTGCTCAGGAAGCAATTACCTTCAGGCCTAGAGGGCTGATTTCCTGTGAAACATTAGGCAGAAAGACACAGAATAGCCTCGTATATACTGGAAGCTGACAAACTATACTTTTTTTATTTCTAATTATATATATATATATATATATATATATATATATATATTTTTTTTTTTTTTTAAATTTTACATCCAAGTTAGTTAGCATATAGTGCAATGATGATTTCAGGAGTAGAATGCAGTGATTCATCCCCTACATACAACACCCAATGCTCCTCCCAACAAGTGACCTCCTTAATGCCCTTTACTCATTTAGCCCACCCCTCACCCACAACCCCTCCAGCAACCCTCAGTTTGTTCTCTGTATTTAAGAGTCTCTTATGTTTTGTCCCTCTCCCTGCAAACTATCCTCTGTAGCTAGCAGTCAATACTTGCTGAATGACTGGGTAGCCTGTCGTTGTCCACTTGTTGATATAGTCTCTCTCAGCTTACTTCATCCTTCTGTTTTCCCCGCTGAGTTCATCATGCAGGAATGCAAACACTAGAGAGAGAAATCAGTTTTTGGATGGATCAAGGTGAAGTTGGTGAAGCACTGAATCAATGAACATGTAGCAGGATGGGATTCTTGCTCTGTGTCTCTAAGCATTAAATATGGTCACAAAGTGGTGGGTCTGTACCAAGCTCTGGCCATCGCGTCAGGAGATCCAGAACGCATGGGAGTACACAGTCCTGATGGTGGAGAGGACACTGCTGTCGTGGTGAGGGATTCAGGGAGCACTGGGCAGGGAGCCCAGGTGAGGGCAGCAGACACCACAGGTGAGGAAGGGGGCTCGCAGCTTGGGATATATCGTGGGACTAGGGAAAGTGAGGCTTTAGCTCGGAGGGTGACTATGTTGCTTCTGCTTTCTTGATAATCTTTTTTCTTAGTCATTTTCCTGAAGAAGTTTTGCAGGTAATTACTACAGTATTGCAACTAAGGATGAGGACATACTAGTGAATCACTTTGTGACATACATTTGTTTGTTGAAGCCACACTAACACTTCATTGATCAATCACCCACCTGCCTTCCCTCTCCCACCTTGCTTCCCCAGGGAAATCCTCAGCCTCTTTCCACAGTCACTGGCTGTTTCATGCGCCGCCTTCTCTCCATTCAAAGGAGGAAGGAAGAGGGACAAACATGACCCAGCCCCATCGATGGGATGGCACCCCCGCACCGGGTGGGGCTCTCTGGGCAAATTGTGACTCTGAGTTGTGATCCCCCGGTTGTTTACAAAATGGAAAGGAGACAGAGAACGCAAGGAGCGGGATGTGAACGTACATAACGCCACTGAGCTCTACCCTTATAAACGGTTAAAATGCTCAGTTGTGCGTGATGTGTTTTTAACCACAACTTAAAACAAGACAACCCGTGCCTGGCTGGGAGTATGGGGCTCCTGGGTCTGGCCGGAGAGGGTCCTGTCATCCGCAGTGTGAATATTCCGCCATCTGGAATATTCTATTCCTGTCCAGGTGGATACACGTTGTCAAGGACAGTAGGTGTGGGCGCTGTCGCACCTGGGAAGGCTGCTGGGACTCTGTCAGCAGGTTATCAGGCCAACATTTCCAAGGGGCGTTATTGCTGCGCAAGTCAACCTCAGCGCCTTACACCTGCCTGGTCGTACCCGAGTCTACGCAGGTCTCTCTCAAGGATGACGGTCCAGCCAAACCCCGGTAAAATAACTAGTGTTTCCAGGGGTGCCCTGGGGCTCCTGTGGGGGAGGTGAAGCGTGCCCGCCACGCTTATTTGGGAGGTGCTCCAGCTTGACCCTGTAAGGCGCAGCTGGTGACCTCTGTAGGAGGCTGAGGCCGTGTGAACAGAGGAGAGCCGTGGATGCTGACCTCGGAGGATGGGGGGATGTGGCCACAACCAGGGTCCGGCAGCCACCAGGGGACTGGCGCCACCCTCTCCGCCAGCGCCTGCGCGCGGGGACACCACAGCTGTGCCTCCAGGACCGCGCGAGTACGCGCATCCCCTCCAGCGCATGTCCCGCGAGACCACGCGCGTTACGCGAGAGCACAAGCATCCCCGCGAGAGCACGCGCGTCTGCGGCTTCCGGCAGTGACGGGAGCCGCGGGAACGTGCGGTGAGTTCCAGGAACGAGTGTGGGAAATGGTACCAAAGGCTAGGCTTCCTTGGAATGTCCGCAAACACACTCCGTGAAAGTTTTGAAGATGAAAGGCAGATCAAACAGAAACTGCAGCTGCTAACTTTACTGCGACCTTATTTCTGACATAAAATGCCCTCAGCGTATTCTCACGTATGGACCAAACTGCCTTCGTCAAAGGTGCGGGTCGTGGCAGCCCCGCGCCTGCGCAGAGCAGACGCGGCGCAGTTTAGCAGCCGATCTGCTCTGTGACGACACAGAGACTGCTACGCCACCGCCGCCCGGCTCCTCAGGGACTGCCTGGTCCCCGCCCGCAGTGAGGGAGGCGGGCTGCCGGTGAGAGGGCGGAGGCCTAGCGAGGCGGAAGTCTCCAGCGGCTGTGTTCACGCCTCTAGGGGGCCGGGAGGGAGCACTTGCGCCGGAAGTGGTAGCGTGGCCGAGCGGTCTAAGGCGCTGGATTAAGGCTCCAGTCTCTTCGGGGGCGTGGGTTCGAATCCCACCGCTGCCAGGGCTTCTTTTTCTTTCTTCACGCGCAGTGTGGACCGTTCCCACATCCTGAGTCAGGTCCCTTTTTCTCCTCCTTTGACTCGTGTTTACTCCGGATACAGCCGCGGCCCGGCCAGGAGGTGCTTTTGTTCTCGCGGTCCTCAGTACGAACGAAGGACCGTACGACAGACTCCGGCATCCCTTTGTACCTCGAGGCACATCCTCCGACGCCTGTGAAGGAATAAGATGTGTCCAGAATGGCCCCGGATCTTCCTGAGGCCCCGGCAGCGGCCTGTCTCGTGTCTGGAACCCTGTGCAGATCCGACAAGAGACCCCCCGCGGAGGGGGTACTGGTCCCATGACTGCGGACACACCCGCCAGCGCCAGGTGCGATCCAGCGACAGGTGTGTCCCAGCGCCGGGTGCCTCCCAGCCCCAGGTGCTCCCCAGCGCCAGGTGCCCCCCAGCGCCAGGTGCCCCCTAGCGTCCGGTGCGTCCCAGCGTCGGGTACCGTCCAGCGTCGGGTGCTCCCTAGTGGCGAGTACCCCGCAGCCGCAGGTGCCCCCCAGCGTCAGGTACCCCCAGTGCCGGGTGCCCCCATCGCCGAGTGCCCCCCTGCGGCGGGTGCCATCCAGCGCCGAGTGCTACTTCTAGAGGCGATCCCCTCCCCTCTGCGTGCTTTTCTGCTTCTGCTCAGCTGCGCCGCACGTCGCCGCCGCTTGGGGGCTCCCTGCTCTGAGCAGATCTTTTGCACACAGGCCTCATATTCATCTTCTAGTCCTTAGTGTGGAAGCTGTTTTCTCCTGGATGCCTTCCCTGGCCTCCCTCTGCCTCCTATCAGCTACAGGGTTAGTATTAGGGAGGGGATATGGAGAAGAGCTCAGAGAACCTCCGCCTCCACCATGAAGCTTAGAGTCCAGTGGGGTTCACAAGCATTACATAAGTTGTTACGAAAATATGGTAACATGTCTACCTAAAAAGAGAGTTCGCATGTGGACTTTGAAGTTCTGGATTTAGGACAACAGAGAAGTTAGAGAATAGCAGGGGCTCAGGCTGGATGGAAGGACACACACCACACTGTTCACCAGACTCTCCGTTTCTGCGTGCATTGTATCTGTACCGATTTCACTCCCCAGCAACCAATTCTCCGGTTTTCTGCAGACACCCATAAGGCCCACAAGACTGTACCCTGCTTTAGATGCCATTTGCAGGTCCCAGACCTCCCTTCTAGCTGACTGACCAGCTACAAATCAGGGGTTCCCGAGACTCCCTCCTCAGGTTTGATAATTTGCTCAAATGGCTCAGAACTCAGGCCCACATCTGACTTTCATTTACTGGTTTATTATAAACAACTATAAGTCAGAAACAGCCAAGTGGAAGAGATGCACAGGGCAAGGTGGGCACGGGGTGGGGGGATCCGGAGCTGCCCTGCCCTCACCAGGTGGGGCACTTCCCAGCACCTCCAGGCCTTCATCAGCTGGGAAGCGCTCCTAATTCTGTCATTTAGGAGTTTTTATGAAGGTTTCATCATGTAGGGATGATGGATTATAATCCCTAGCCCCTCTCCCCTCCCGGAAAGCTTGGGGATGGGGGTTGGGGCTGAAAGTTCTAGGCTTCTAACTATGGCTTGGTCTTTCTAGCGACTAGTCCCATTCTGAAACCTACCAACACGGCCATGTTAGAACAAAAGAGGCTCCTGGCACCCAGGAAATTCCAAGGGACTTAGGAGCTATGTCAGGAAATGGGGACAAAGACCAACTATATATTTCTTATTATCCCCCAGAGCAGTAACTGCCCTTTCTCCTGGACTGTCTTTCAAGGATACTCATATAAAGAACGGCCTGGGAAGATAGACATAGTGTCTCCATCTGGTGCAAAGGATAGACGTTCATACTGAGCTCCCTGTGCTCAGAGTGGCTACCCACTGTGTGTGCAGGCATCCATCTCAGCCCATCTGAGTCACCCCTGTGGGAGCTGGTGCTTGAGGAATCTGTAGAGGCTGAGAGCCTGGCTCTTGCTGTTACGGTGAGAAATAAAATGTCCTTTGCCTCTGTAGGGTGGTAGAATAATTCTTTGCCATAAGAATTATTTTGAGCTAAAGGCACTTACAAATACAGCTGCAAGAAGGGTGTTCTGACCCTCTCTTTTTTCTTCTGGAAAGGAGATAAAACCCGTATGTGGAAGATGTCCACCTTATATCCCAACACAAAAGTAGCATTCTTATCATGGAGGGCAGGAGGCTGAAGTTGAGAGAATTCTGCACAGACCTCCTTAAAATAATTTTTCCTTTAGCCTCACCTATTTTAGTTTCCTTTCCACAATTGCTTCTCCGTTCAACCTAATGTAAAGGCATTTCAGTTTTGCCACTGGTTTGATATTCGTTTCCTTAGGAGGGTTCATGTGTTGTGTAAAAAACTTACACGAGGTCAGTTTGTGTGTTTTTGTCTTGTTCCTGCCCTCTGTCGGGCCAGGTCAGGGTCCTGAGAGAGTGGAGGTAGAGTTTTGCCCAGCTTACATCTCTTACATCTCTTGTGCTCCGCCAGCACCCTTGATGCTCTGACAGGCTAATCCGTGTCTTTATCAGACTTGATAGATGCATGTTGTCAACCGGCAGAGAAAAGAGAAATTAGTGCTTTCACTTTTACATGTTAGTGTTTAGATTGTAGCACATAAGTACAAGCTGCAGTTCGCATCCAGGGATTACAGTTCTGCAAAAGGACCCAGATGTGAGGAGTACATCAGGGGTCAGCCAAACAGTCATCATCCTCCTATTGCTGTTTCCATCCTTGTCCTCTTAAACACTGGTCTTTTCTTCCTGCTTTGGAATTTGTGCACCTATCCCACAGCCGATTTCTGTCTTCCTTCCTCTCTGTACTGTGCACTTTCTCCTACTGAAACAGGTATGAAATGATGATGCCATTGATGAGATACCTGATATTTGCCATCTCGTGCAATTTGATCATGCTGGATTTGTTAGTTACCTTATGTTTTCACGTGATTCGTTTCCTGCCACCATTGGATATTTCCCCCTAATTCTTCAAAATAACAGTGACACTCCTAAATACTCTTTCCCAAGTAGCCAATGCATCAGTTATTATTTTTCCCTGGAGATCTTTCTCTCAGTCTTCTCTGCCTCGCCGATCTGGATCGGCTGCTGCCGGGGTCAGTGGTTTGCCTTGGCTGCTTCCTTTTGCAAGTTTGCTTTTTGGATATTTATTTATTTGATTGATTGATTTATTTTATTGATTTGTTTGGGTGGAGTGTATGATAAAATAAGCATGTGAGGTAAAGTTTTTGAGACCTTTCCTGTCTTTAAGATACCTATTTTACCTCCTAGTGGGTTAATCCTTTGAGTATAGAAACTGAAGTTAAAAACATGTTCCATTAGGATTTTGAAGCCATTGCTCTATTGTCTGTCATCTTCAAGTGCTATTCTTGTTTATTCCCAAGCTAATCTATTTTCTTCTCCTTTGTACTTGACTTTTTTTTTTTCCTGCCTGAAAACTCTGGAAGTCTTTCTTTTATGCACAGGATTTTGTGATTTCTCATTGGTGTGTTTGGTGTAGATGTTTTGCCGTTCATTGAATTGTGTGCTAGGCAGGGCTTTCTCTCTAGGAGCTAATTTTCTTACGTGATTATGTTGATAATTTCCTGTCTGTTTTTATTGTTCTTTTGGAACTTCTAACTGGGATCCCTAGACTGCTCCTCTAGGTTTTTTTGCTTTCTTTTTATTACATTTTATACATTAGAAAAGATATCCAAGTATAAAAATTTTGAAGTGCAATATTAAAATGAGCACTTTTGAACTTGTCACTCAAAATCTAGAATTGTACCATCCAACACAGTATCAACTGGCCACCTATGGCTACGGAGCACTTCAAATGTGGCTAGTGTGACTGAGGAACTGAATTTTTAATTCTAACTATTTAAAAGTTATATTAAAAAGACAATTCTGGGGGCGCCTGGGTGGCGCAGTCGGTTAAGCGTCCGACTTCAGCCAGGTCACGATCTCGCGGTCTGTGAGTTCGAGCCCCGCGTCAGGCTCTGGGCTGATGGCTCGGAGCCTGGAGCCTGTTTCCGATTCTGTGTCTCCCTCTCTCTCTGCCCCTCACCCGTTCATGCTCTGTCTCTCTCTGTCCCAAAAAAAAAAAAAAAAAAAAAAAAAAGACAATTCTGCATTCTGTTATTGGAAAACTTTTAAGTATGTTCGGGACAACTTGGCTTTGTGAATTTATTTCTCAACTGTAAGTTTTAGGAATGCGAGCACAGATCTGGCACATTGTCTCTGTCGGACCGGCCCGGGCTAGAACATTACTAAGATGTTCACACCAACTATGAACAACTATGAACCTCTCTCTTACCCTATCACTGATTCCTTTTGTCACTGACTCCGTATCATTCCTTTACTTAAACAAATAATCTACACTTATGAATAGATCACTAATCAGAGTATTATTTTGTTTTCTATGTTTTTGAACCTTGTGAAAATGGTACCAAACTGCATGTTGTCTTATGGGACTTGCCTTTCCTGTTCGACAAGAACGTCCGCTCTCTACCCATGTTCGTGGGCACGTTCACCTCTGTGACATACTCATCATTTAAATCTTGCAACGTTTGTTTTCCTACTTACTGTTGGTGAACACTGGGTTGCTCCCGGGGTTTTGCTACTACGAGCAGATGTGCTGTGAAGATCCTTGCACGTGGCTCTCGGTGCGTACGTGCAGGACCTAGGACCATTCCTAGGAATGGAACCACAGAGTTGTAGGGCATGGTTCAGCTTTACAGGAGAGCCTGCTTGTTTCCCAGTGTGCCTGCATCAGTTTTCAGCACGGCCAGTGAGTACCACAACTCCGCATCCTTGCCAAAACTTGGTCAGGTCCGTTTTATCTTTCTCAACCTAGCGGAGTCTCACAGCCGTCACTGTGCTCAGAGTCCCTGGTTACGAGACTGTACACCCTTTGTGTGTGGTCATCATGTTTCCTGTGAAATACTTCTTCGTGCCTTCTGCCTGTTTTGAGGTTGTCTTTTGCTTATTGATTTAAAGGAGTTTTTATATAAGGTCAAACCATATTAAACTGCCACTATTCAACCTGTAAATATGGCAGTTCATGTGACTAACCCTAAAATATTTTGGATGACAATTATTTGCCCAAGTATGTGAGTTCAAAATGTTTTTTCAATTCATGAGAAAATTGTACTTTCCTTTTCTTTATGGTGAATTTGATGAAAGAAATTCATTTTAATCTAGTCGAATTTATCAGAAAATTTTTCTTTAAAAGTAACCTTTTTGGTGTCTTGTTTGAGAAATCTTTTCTTGACCTGAGGGTATACAAATATTATCCAAAATTTACTTGTAAAAGGATAAAAATTTGCCTTTCATAAGGCAAATTCTTGGCTAAGAATTACATTGCAATATAAATTATAGAATCAGTTTGCCATTTTCCACAAAAATGCACTCTTGGGATTTTTATTTAGGTTGCAGTGAATGTGTTGGTCAATTTTGGGAACTGACATTTTAATAACACCGAGTCTTCCAATGCATGAACAAGTATAGTCTTGGCCAAGAACAGTCAAATCAGTCTTGAAGAAAAAGAAATAGGACTTCGTCTACCAGATGAAAAGATATTATAAAGCTGTGGTAATTAACCAGTTTGGCATTGGTGTAAGGATAGGCAGTCGACCAATGGAACAGAAGGGGAGGGTAAGACTTCCAGACCCTAACCCTCCCAAACCCCTCTTCAGCGTGACTGTGTCTTCCTAGAATTCTGCTAGGGTCCTGCCACCTGCTTGAAAGATCCTTTGCTGACTCTCAGTCCCACAGTGAGAAACCCTGCTTCCTGGCTTGAACTCCAGGAATCTTTTGAGGTTTCTTGAAGATTTAAAAATAAACTTCGTGAGAAAACACTAAAGAAATTTCAGGTATTTTGTCTGGTGGAAAAAGAAGTGTTTGATTTGTCTTGAAAATTTTCAAAGAGTATCTTGTGAGAAGTGGGTTAATATTGCTCTGTAATGATCCCAGGGCATCGAACTGCACCCACACGTAGAAGCTACAGAAAGAGGGGGTGCCTGGGAGTAGGCTCAGTTGACTGAACATCTGACTCTTGATTTTCACTTAGGTCATGATCCCAGGGTTGTGGGATTGAGCCCCATGTCAATGTGGAACCTGCTTAAGATTCTCACTCTCTCTAAAAAAAAAAAGAAAAGCTACAGAAAGACATTTCTGTACATGGGTGATTTTAAATCTGAAACCTGTATCTTACTCCTTTTGAAAAATGAGTGAAGTGGTCATTCTCTACTTCCTTTGTGAAGGTCAAGTGAAACAATCTCGTCATATCAATGTTTAGTGTGAAATTTTTCTCAGATTTTGCATTTAGAATGTAATTAGGTTAAAAAACTATTACCTGGTGAGTTTTTAAGTAAATTATAACTAAATCAATAACTCTAGTTTTGGTAACTCCTCAGAATTAGTTACAAGAATCTTAGGGTTTTAACACTAACATGTTTTGTTATTCACCTATGCTGCTCACCTTTGAATTCCTTCCACATCATTCAGGCCAAGCCTACTACCTTATGGCAGACCTCTTTTAAATGTACAGACTTTTCCCAAAGGTAAAATATCTGAACTTTCTTCAGTGTTTCTTCACTATATTCATTTTAATGCTCAGGAAACACCAGGAGATTCCTGGAGTTTAAGCCAGTAATGGGAGCTTCTCACTGCAGGACTGAGAGTCTTTCCAGCAGGTGTCAGGATCGTAGCGGAATTCTAGGAAAACATAGTCATGTTGAAGATGGATGGGTGAGGGTGGGTCTAGAAGGCTTCTATTTGGGCTCATCAATACAGAGTCCTCTGAATTCTCACAACAGATTGTCAGGCTGGCCATGCCCTGTGGTTAACTGGTGTCTGAAACGTAGCTCTCCAGTCAACAACACAAAACGTCCACGCTCGAGGACGGTCCAGAACTTAAACGGGATTTGTCCTGTTGCCAGATTCTGTTAAAACTCATTGGGGAAGGGAGATGAAGGATTGCCCTGTCAGGTTCTCAAGTTGGGCTGAGGACCTTGAGCCCCAAATCCCAATATACACCGTAGCGTGTGGGTGCAGAAACAAATGTTATGAACATGTATATGCATTTTCCAAGAGCAGGTACCTGCTGTGAAAAAACCTCAGATTTTCCAGGAAAGCATGATATTTTGCCATCGAGCATTAAAGTACAACATGTGTGCACATGTGGGGGAGAGTGCTGCTGGTATTTGTTGACCATCAAACAAACGGTCCTCAGACTCAAAAAATTATTGGAAAACCACTGCCAGTGCTCCAGACATACCGTGAATTCTGTCCTTAGGTCATGTTTTCTCACCCAGAAGCCACGTATCCAGAATTTTCTCCTCCATAGAGACAATGCCATTGAGTTATGTCTTTAATGTTTTCATCTTGGCTTTCACTAATAAACTATGTAAGAAATGGCCACATAAATAAAAAGAATTTTTTTTTGTAGAAACTGAGCCTAAGGAACAATGTTTCAATCCATCCTTTTTAAAGATAAACCATATTGTTACTAGAAAATTGCATCTCTTGGACACTTTGTCCTTCAGTATTAGATAACCTGTAACCATTTCCCAAAACGTTTTCTGTGATACAGGAGCCCACTAAGATGCTTCAAACAGGACTGCGGTCGGTTTTGGAAAGAAATTTTTTTATTGTTCTTTCAAGGTTTAGAAAAGATATTAATTAGCATATCATAAAGCGAGAAGTCTTTAATTAAAAAAGCCACCCCTAGCCAGCCTTTCCTAAAGTCATTCTTTTTTTAAAAAAAATTTTTTTTTCAACTTTTATTTATTTTGGGGACAGAGAGAGACAGAGCATGAACGGGGGAGGGGCAGAGAGAGAGGGAGACACAGAATCGGAAACAGGCTCCAGGCTCCGAGCCATCAGCCCAGAGCCCGACGCGGGGCTCGAACTCACGGACCGCGAGATCGTGACCTGGCTGAAGTCGGACGCTTAACCGACTGCGCCACCTAGGCGCCCCTAAAGTCATTCTTTTAAAAAACTTAGGGGCGCCTGGGTGGCTCAGTCACCTAGGTGTCAGACTCTTGGTTTCGGCTCAGGTCATGATCTCACGGTTTCATGGGCTCAAGCCCCACATTGGGCTCTGTGCTGACAGTGCAGAGCCTGCTTGGGATTAGGTCTCCCTCGCTCCCTGCCCCTCCCCCACTCACGCTGTCTCTCTCAAAAATACACTTGAAAAACTTTAACGTGTAAAACACCTTTGAGAAATGTTGGATAGCCCATTGCTCATCTTGTCCCCTCCCCCCGCCCGCCCCAGGAGCTGAGGAACTTAGAACTACATTTAATTCTCAGTTATGGTCATTATGCTAATTATGTTGACATGAGCATCTTCTAGGATTTTCAGTCTCTGACAGCCTTATTCACCGTGGGTCTTAATTCTGTTTGTAGACAGTACTTGTGACATTTGAAGGGTAAAAGTACAAAGAGATACTGAAAAATGTGAAAAAATAGCCACAAATTTCTAAGACACTTGAAAGAGCATTTCATCCATCACAAATAAATATAGCAAATCTTTAGGAAATGAACACGTTGACATCTTGATGTATTTATAGGAAAGTGAGATGGGCTTTGTGCTCTTTCCCATGTAAACTGTTACTTGAGCAGTGCATCCTGCTTACGTCTGATTTCTAAATCTGCCTTCCTTTCCCATCCTGACCCCACATGGGAAGTACCATTCAGCCCTTAAGTTAAAACAACACAGAAAAACCTTGCCAAAAAATGGTCGGTGTTTCATCAGGTAGAACACGGTGGGTGCTGAGCTGAGTTGTGGCTTCGCATCTAAGACGTGGTGCGGGCGAGTCTGAGCGTGGAGGGGGGGGGGCGTTGGTGCAGAACCGCCCGGTGAAGTGATCCTGAGCGAGTGTCCTCTTTTCATGCCTTCGCTTCCTCATCCCACAGGGCAGTTCTGTGGTTAAGTGAGTTGACGCGCGGCAAAGCCTTGGGCTACTGGGCAACGCCCTGGAAGTGAGTCCCTGAGCAGCCGGGTCAGGACGGGCTCTGGGGATCCCAGTCAGGGAGGGGCCCGAGAACCGGGAGGCCCCAGCGTGCGGAACCCCGGGTGCTGGTGGTCAGTCCCCGACGACCGACAGGGTGTGCGAGGCCGATCCTGGGGCGAGGGCTGCCCCCAAAGTGCCGTCCAGCTCGTGGGTTCCGCGCGCCGGGTGGATTCTTTTCTTGTGTCCGGTCAGATTGGCGCTCACCCGGAACGCTTTCCCACACTGCTCGCACTCGTAGGGCCTCTCGCCGGTGTGGACGCGCTGGTGCCCGAGCAGGGCCGCGCGCTGGCGGAAAGCTAGGCCGCACTGGCTGCAGGGGTAGGGCCTCTCGCCCGTGTGGATCCGCCTGTGCTGGGTGAGCACGGAGCTCTGGGGGAAGGCCTTCCCGCACACGTCGCAGGCGAACGGCTTCTCCCCGGTGTGGACCCGCTGGTGGGCGGTCAGGTTGGACTTGCCGCTGAAGGCCTTTCCGCACTGGGGGCAGGCGAACGGCTTCTCCCCGGTGTGGACCCGCTGGTGCACGGTGAGGCAGTGCCGGTCCTGGAAGGCCTTTCCGCACAGCCCGCACGGGTACGGCCTGTCCCCGCGGTGTCCCCGCTCGTGGGCGCGGCGCCGGCACTCGTGCCGGAAGGCCCTGCCGCACTCGCCGCACCGGAAGGGCTTCTCCGGGGCGGGGGCCCCCCGGGACCCGGCCGGCCCCGCGCGCGCGTGCACCCCCGCGTGCTTGCGGAGGTCCGAGCGGCGGCGGAAGGCCCGGCCGCACTGGCCGCATGTATACGGGCGCTCAGCTGAGTGCACGCGCGCGTGCTTGGCCAGGTCGGAGCTCCCGCGGAAGGCGCGGCCGCACTGCGCGCAGCCGAACGGCCTCTCCCCGGTGTGGGTCCGGCCGTGCGCGGTCAGGCAGTGCTTGAGGCCGAAGGCCTTCCCGCACACGCCGCACCGGTGCGGCCGCTCCGCGCTGTGGACCAGCCCGTGCCGGCGCAGGCGGCCCCTGCTGCCGAAGGCCTTCCCGCACTGCGCGCACGCGTGCGGCCTGTCCCCGCCGTGCTCCCTCCTGTGCCGGCACGCGGCCGCCCTGCTGCCGAAGGCCTTCCCGCACTGCGCGCAGCCGAAAGGCTTCTGGCCGGTGTGCGTGAGCAGGTGCGCCGCCAGCTGTCCGCGGGTCCTGAAGGCCTTCCCGCACTGGGCGCACGCGTGCGGCCTCTCTCCGGAGTGCACGCGCTGGTGCAGGACGAGGTCCGAGCGGCCGCGGAAGCTCTTCCCGCACTGGGCGCACGGCCGGGGCCCCTGGGCGGGGCGGGCGCTGCGCGCTGCGGGCCGGCCAGTCCCCCCGTCCGCTCCTGGCGACCTCCTCGGGGACCCAGGCTCCGGGACCCAGACCCCTCCGCGCTCCAGGACACGCTTCGCCTCCGGCCCGCGGCGGTCCCCGTTCTCAGGCCGCGTGTGGTCCGCCGACACTGAAAAGAGGAAGCAAACACCGGGGCGAGTGGAGCCGGGTCAGGACCGGGTGATCTGACCGGCAAAGGCTGGGGCGGGTTCGGTAGTGGCAAGTTCCCAAGTACCGCGCTGTTCACACTGAATAAACCTGATGAAGATCATTGCACACCTGCTCGCTCCCCAGACTCACCAGAGAAGCGAGTGGCAAATCCAAACGCCTGCCCACCTCAGGCAGGAGACGCAGCCTTCAACCCTGTCCCTCCCGGACATTGTACAAGTTACCCCCGTGGAGCCTGTCTGCGGTATGACTGCTGCCGGGGTAGGGCGGGGGAGGGGGGGGTCTGGGCCGGCGCTGACCCAAGCCGGACCCCCGCTCCCTGGACTCCGGGCCCGTGCTCCCTGGACTCCGGGCCCGCGCTCCCTGGACTCCTCCCTAGCCTCTGGGCTCGCACTTATATCCAGAGCCCCAGCCGCTCAGGGGAGGGAAGGCGTGGGCACATGGACTGAGCCACTGGGAAGGAAAGTGGGCCAGGGAGGGAGGGGTGGAGGGACAGAGGCAGGCAGACCCGCAGGGGGCTGACATGCCCAAGTGGTACGAGTAGTATGAGTACTACGATAGTAGGTGTGTGTTTACAGAAGCCAGCAGGGGTTAACTCTTCCTGCTGTCAGTCTTCCCATGACCCCCACCCTGACCTGTGCCCTCTACTTCTAGTGCCGGGTCATCAGGTCATTCCGGGTTGCTCACTGCAGCCCCACCGTGTTCTACTCTGCTTCCAAAATCTTCTTTCAAAAAATAAGGTCTTATCACGCCACTGCTGCGCATAAAGTAGTTCGGGGGTGCTCCACAGTAAACCAGACAGACGGGGGTAAAGCCTGCAGCTCTGGAGAGGGAGCATCTAGCCTGAAATCCTAGCTCCCTTCGGGGCGCTCCACAGTGAACCAGACAGACGGGGGTGAAGTCTGAAGCTCTGGAGTGGGAGCACCTGGGCTGAAATCCTAGCCCCGACACCTAAGGGAGGTGTTGCATGTGTCTGTGGCCAGACCACCCAGGTGAGCACTGTGTGCATCCACCTCAGGGCTCAGAGCTGAAGCGTGAGGGGGACAGGGAAAGGAAGGGTCAGAAGCCCAACACGGGGAAGGTCCTGAAGGACAGCTGGAGGCTTTCTGGGCACTGGAGTAACTGATCCACAGAAGGGAGACGAATTCTTGGAGCCTTTCAGAGGACCACATTGCAAAGGGGCCTGTTAGGGTGCATAGAAGCAATTAATGACAGGATAATTGTTTGATTTGCTACTGTTTGTTTTCTCTCCATTAGGGTTTTCTAAGTGGACTTCCTCCAGGAGGGTGAGGATGGATGACGCAGCACTAAGAACATACTAGAACCAGCTGTCACACGGCACACGGCTGGTGACTGGAGCTTCCCCGTCACTCACCTGGGAAGGAGCAGGTCAGGAACCCCCAGTCCTGCAGGTCCTCAGCGCAGGGCACGGCCCCTTGCTCCAGATGGGAGATGAGGGGTGGCTTAGGGCAGGCAAGGCCTGCTCGTGGAGAAGGGAAGTCAGTGTGCATAGCAGATCACCTCTGTCCCAACACCCGGCCTTGACCCTTCTGCTCACACTGCAGAGGAGAGTGTGAGCAGGGGGGAGAAAAGGGTGTACTTGGGGGGGTCTGCCAAGGTGTAAGCAAGCATGTAGGGATGACCTCAGAAAGGTCACGCTTAGAAGGGCAGAGGAGGAGACCCCAGGAAGCAGTCACTTGGTTGTATTTTCCCCGTTGTGGCTGCGAGGCAAGAATGAGGGCTCTGACTTTCACTGGGAGGCCCGGAGACGTCAACAGACAGCAAGTAAAGAGTAAGGACAGGAAAAAGGACTAAGCCAAGCACGGGGTGTCCTCACCAGCCGACAGCATGTTGCCATAGTTCTCCAGCATCACGTCAGTGTACAGGTGCCTCTGGGTGCGGGTCAGACACTGCCACTCTCCGCTACTGAAGCACACGGCCACATCCTCAAACGTCACCGCGTCCTGCAAGGATATGCTCCCGCTGACCCGGAGGAAACCCCAGTCCCCAGGAAACAGACGCAGAAGAAGGGATTCTCAGGAGGTTTCTAGAAATGAAAGGTGGTTACTGTTCCACATATATTTGGGGTTGCGGTGGAAGGGGGCATAGGCTGTGCACAGCGAAAATCACGACCGGGAACAGTCCACGAATGGTGTGGCATCCAACAAAGTGTTCCTTGTGAGCGGAATGCCTGGATTGGGGGGGGGGTGGGTCAGGGAGCGAGTGAAAACGAGGCCGTATTCAGGACGTGGTGCTGTATTTCCAGGAAGGATGGAGGGGCCTCAGCTCGCCTGGGCCCCACTCACCGGTGTGGTATTTGCTCCTGGCCGGTCTCCGTGGCTTCCGTCGTTGGCAAAGGCAGGATGCTGAGGAGCCCGCAGGGCTGAGGGAAGAGAAATGAGTCAACTTGGCACGGTATTGACGAGACCCTGTGCTTTCCTCCTCTTCCCTAACGTGCAAGTCTAGACCACACCTTCCCCTCATTTCTCCAGCCTGTTTCCAGCTTGGGCAGCAGGCCGTGGCACACAGCCATGCTGACGGTAAATGCCTGCTCTCCCTCACCTACAACGTGGTTTTCTGTGGTCGCTCTTCATCCTAGAGTAACCTCGCCTGTCCCCAAGCCCACGTCACTGACTCCTGGCTGGTTCGATGACCTTCTTCCAGGATCTGAGTGTTGAGGTCACTTCCTCCAGAAGGACTAGGGATGGGGATGGATGGGGATTGGCCCACAGCTTGTTCCTTTAGGTAACTTACTAGCTGGCCTACCTCGGGCCATTTTCCCTTGTTCTTACTAGAGAAGCAGCACGTGTCCCGACTCTGAGTCTCCCGTTAGCTCCTGGCACGGAGCCACCGTCCCCTCACCGTGCTGCAGTGCACGCAGCGTATGCAGCATGTGGTGTCCGGGTGTCTGGGGCAGCCCGTAGGGCACTTCGGCCCTCCACCTGGCCGGCCCACATAGCTGGCTAGGGAGCCCTAATTCACTCCTCAGGGACCAGCTCCACCTTTCCTTAGCTTGTGTTTGCAGTGACTAACCTTTCTAGAAAGTTCTTCAACACATCCCCGATCCGAGTCTGAGCAGTCTCTTTCAGAAGATACCAGGGAGATTGGTCACCAACTGATAAGACTCTAGGATCACCCTGTGGACTTAGGTCCCCAAAATTTCATTCCAGTTTTACCAAAACTTCAATTTAGGAGCAAACTGGTTTCTTCCCAGAGAAATTTCCCAAGAACATTGTTCTTTGGTTTAGACCTGGGCTGTGTCTCAGTCCTCATGGGTCCTGCTCTCTTGTTCCATGTCTCACCTACAAGCCCACGCATTCTCTGACTGTTGGTTGCACATGGTCCCACACCCATTGGGCTCACAGCAGAGGGAGGTCTGCTCTGCAAGTATCCTCATGACATCAAAAATGTAACCTCCCAGCTCGGTTTTTTGTTCAATCCACATTTTATTTATTTTCTTCTTTTTTTTAATGTTTATTTTTGAGAGACAGAGAGAGAGATTGGACGTGAATGGGGGAGGGGCAGAGAGGATCTGAAGCAGGCTCTAGGCTCTGAGCTGTCAGCACAGAGTCCGACTTGGGGCTCAAACCCATGACCTGTGAGATCATGACCTGAGCTGGAGTCAGACACTTAACCGACTGAGCCACCCAGGTGCCCCTCAATCCACATTTTATTGTGGATGTTTTCAAATATACAGAAAAGCTGAAAGAACTGTTTGGTAAACATCCACATACTCCCCACTCATGTTCCACAATTAATGTTTGCAATAAACCTCTGTCTGCCTAACTAGCCCTGTCTCTACTAATCCACTCGTCTTTGCTGAGTTTCAAAGTAACGAAGACATGAGCAACTTTACCCCAAAACACTTTCTCCCATGTATCATTAACTGGGGTTCAGTATGTGTTTACATTCTTGTTTTTGAGTAACTTTACATACACATTTATATACACATACATACACAAGTCGTAAGTGTACCATTGGCTGAGTTTTGACAAAGCACAGCCCTATTTGGCCCAAAGTCCCCTCCAGAAACGTCCCCGTTGGATTTTGACTATATCTTCTTCACAGATTGGGATAGTCATTACGTCATAGTGGTTCTTCTTTTAAAAAAGTGTTCATCATGCTATTTTTTTTTTTAAAGTAGATTCCGTGCCCCATGGGAGGCTTGAACTCACGACCCTGAGTCCAAGTCATGTGCTGCACCAACTGGGCCAGCCAGGTGCCCCCAAAGTTTTTGAACTGTGGCACAGAATATGTGACAAAATTTACCATCTTAAGCATTCTTAAGTGTATGGTTCAGCAGTGTTGAAAACACACAATGTGAGTCATCTCCACAACTTTTTCATCCTGCAAAACTTAAACTCTCTATGCATCACACAACCTGCCTGTGTCTCTCCCTCCCCAGTCCCTGGTCACCACAGTGATTCTTAGGCTTTATTTTTTTAGCTTTAGATTTTGAAAGGTCAGTTTCTGCCCTCAAGTTAAAAATGAATCTGGGACACAGGCTGTGTGCTCACGACATGAAACTACCTTGGTCAGCTCAGGCTGCCCTAACAAAATACCCCAGGCTGGCTGGCTCACTTCTCTCAGTTCTGGAGGCTGGACGTTCAGATCCAGGTGTCGGCCCCTCCTGGCTTCCGTCCCTCTCCTCTCACATGGGAGAGACAGAGTTCTGGGCCCCTCCTCATATAAGGACACTACTCTCTTCATTGCCATCCTTATGACTTTATCTAAACCTCATTTCTTCCCAAGACCCCACCCACCTCTCAATATCATCACACAGGGGTTCAGGGACATGTGCATTTTGAGGGGACACGTTCAGTCCGTAACAAAACTATTTGTTAAAGCTGGGCACAGATAGTATCTGGGATGAGGCTGATTCATTTATGATTCCTTATACAGTAGAAATGTCAGGATTTCTCATTTGGAAGTGCCAATAACATACTTTTTTTTTCGTTGTAGACAATAAATACTAAAAGCCTACTTTTGAGGTGCCTGGTGCCTCGTCCCCTGTCCAAAGGTCGGTGCCATTCAGGGTCTGCCTGTAGGACTCCAGAATTGCTAAACGCCAGGCCCTGGGTTTTACTTCCAGCAGCCACGTCTATACAGTCTTGTCCACCTTCCTCTGCACATGTCCCATCAAAGAGCATTTCTAAACCCAGCCTCTCATTTTCCCAAAGCTTCACCACAAGACCTTTGCTCCTTCTTGGCCAGTTGTTTCCAGGTACTCATTCTATACCTTTAAAATCTCAGGGTTCCAAAAAGGTTACAGAAGTAAAATTACATACACTCAAAATTTAAACGTTGGTAAAACTGGTGGGTGGGGTAGGAGTTACTAAATTATTTAAGTTTTATGCACACATATATGCTATTTATCATGTGTCAAGTTGTACATAAAACAAGTGATTGAATGCATTCCATTTCCTTGATAAACTGCTCTGAAGTACCTTAAAAAACTTTTTTTTAAAGTTTATTTATTTTGAGAGAGACAGAGACAGAAGGGGAGGGGCAGAGAGAGAGGGAGAAAGAGTCAATCCCAAGCAGGCTCCATAGTACTGTCAGCTCAGAGCCCGATGTGGGGCTTGATCCCACAAACCATGAGATCACGCATGACCTGAGCTGAAATCAAGAGTTGGACATTTAACCGACTGAGCCACCCAGGCATCTCCGGCTTTGTAGAGTCTTTTATTATTTTTTCCAAATTTGATTTAAGATGAGGGCAGAAACTGAATAATTTAGTTTCTCTCAATACTGATCCAAGCCTAGTATAGAAAAAAATAGAAGGCTTCCAATAAATGCTCAATAAGGAGATTTCCAGGCCCCAGGAAGCACCCTACCCACCATGCCCCTGCTCCGTTTCAGCTGCCAGGGCCCCTGGCACAGCCTCCTGTGCGCCTCACCTCCTTCCTGCAGGAGCTCGGCATCAGGGGCCCGCTGGTGTGGTCCGGAACTCCCGTCTGACAGCATCACCTGTCACAAGGCACAGAAACACTCCGGGAGGTTAGGAGGGAGGGGAAAAAGCTCTGGCCAGCTATGAAGGTTTGTCCTGGACGTCAACTCCCAGAAATATCAAGAGGGGCGAGGAATTCAGGGACTCGTCCCTGAGGAGAGACAGAAAGGGCATCCCATTACTGTCTGTTACTGGAAAGCTTAGGTGGTCGCCAGGCCATCCAGGAAACGCAATACTTCACAGCAGAAAACCTTACTCCCCCCCCCCCCCCCCCCCTCATGCTGCAGACCCTCCTTTTCTCACCCCCAGCATCCTTCCCCGGCTTTCTGTGGTCTTCCACCGCTGGCCAGGTCGCTCGCTGGCTGGGCGAGGCTCCCGCCGTCAGTTCTGGCCTTGCCCGGACGTCACGGTTTGACGTGGCCTGGGGGACGCCAGCGGCCTTCTGGGACACACGTGTTGGTGGTGCCCGCCAGAGGCCCCCGCGGACCCCCAGGGCAGCTGCTATTGGGCTTCATGCGTCAAAACCTGCCCTGGACTCGGGGCCTATCAGCAGCACTGACCTCGCTGTCATCGGTACCTTGTTTCCCTGCGTATTCGAGGGCAAGGGACAGGGAGGAAGCCGAACACCGCAAAGAGGGGGAGCCACTGAGGGTTCAGGACGGGAAGGCCAGCTGGGGATGTCGCGTGCCCGGGAATCCAGCCTCCTCCCTTCCCGCCTGGTCCGCATCGCCTCTCGGGGTCTCCCGCCTGTCTCTTCTCAGTACCGCAGTCAGAGAGGCCTGTCTACAACCTGGGCGGCTGAGTTCCGCTCCGCCTAAAACCCCTGGTGTCCAGTGTCCGCCTTACTCATACGCAGCGGCGCACAAAGCGGTGTAATCTACACGGTCCCACGACTCCCCTCCCAGGTCCACCCTCTCCCACCGCAGGGCCTTTGCACTGGCGCTCCGCCCCCCTCTCCCCCCCGCCCCCCAGCTTCCCAAGGTATCCCGAGAAGACACACCCCGGGGCCCTGTGCTCCCC
Source organism: Lynx rufus (assembly GCF_022079265.1). Taxonomy (NCBI): domain Eukaryota; kingdom Metazoa; phylum Chordata; class Mammalia; order Carnivora; family Felidae; genus Lynx; species Lynx rufus. Next base: position 145,005,814 of record NW_025814878.1, read on the forward strand.
GGATCCCGACGCCGCACTCGCTGCGTCTTCGCCTGCTCAGCAGCTCTTCATCCCGCCGCGACGCGCGGGGCTAGGATGCGCACACCACGTGCCCCGCTAACACCTGAGCTCTGCCCACCGTGCTCGCAGAATCCCCGTCTACACCCGCGCCCGCGGCTCAGAGAGTGAATACAGGCAGGGGCGCGGGCGACAAAGACGAGCGCCGGGCGGCTGGGGCCACAGGAGCCAGGGGCGGGGCGGGGCGGGGCGGGGCAGGTGTGTGTGGGAGAGACTCGCTGACCCGGCCACAACCCTGGGGCCGCCCCTGGGGCGGCTCGAAAGCCCGCCGCTGCGTCCCCGCCCCGCGCGGGGTGGAGGCACCAGTCTCCCCGCCCAGGTGTCTCCAGGCGCCCAGAGACCCGGGCACCTGCGCTAACTCCGCTTTCTGGTCCTCCGGAACCACTTCCGGCGACTTTCTAGGAAGCGCCACTCGCTGGTGGGAAGTCGGCTCCGAGTCGCGCGGGGCCCCTCGCGCATGCGTCCTCGAGCCACGCGCGTTCAGAGGCCGCGACCTGGGCGGTGGCCGGCGTGTCCGCACAGCGATGATTTCGCGGGAATTTGGAGACAGAAATAGGTGAAAAAGTCACTTAATTAGGAACCCAAATCACGAGATAAATAATGGAATGCCCTTTTTCAAAACTTAAAAAGTTCCTTGTGAAAATTTAACCCTAGTTGGAAGTTGGGAGAAGGTTGGGAGAAGACTAATGAACCCGAATGGGCTCATCACTCAGACTTAACAATAAATAAGATTCGGATTCTGGTTTGGTCTGTTTCCCTGCCGTTTTCCATGCAAAAATATTTTAAAGCAAAACCCAAAGATGCTTTTTCAATTTTGTGCTTTTCAGAATACATTTCTCCCCCAAATTTTAAAATTCTAGTTAGTTAATATACAGTGTAGTATTGGTTTCAGGAGTAGAATTCAGTGATTCATCACTTACTTACATACACACCCAGTGCTCATCACAAGTGCCCTTCTTAATGCCCATCTCCATCTAGCCCATCCCCCACCTCCCTCCGTCAACTCTTTGTTTTCTGTGGCTAAGAGTCTCTTATGGTTTGTTTCCCTCTCTTTCAGAATGCATTTCTTAAAAAATATGGACATTTTCTGACAACTACAATGCCATTATCCCACCTAACAAGTTCCTGGTTTCCACTAAATACTGAGTCCATGCTAAACTTGTCCAAATACGTAAAGCATGCTTATTTTTTAATCAAGATCCAAAGTCTACATGCTTTTTTTTTTTTTTTTTTGGTTCTTTTAATTTTCTTTTAATTTAGATCTAGAATAGTACCTTCTTCCATTTTCTATTCCATGCCCCCTGAACAAATTGGGTATTTGTCCTAAATGTTTCACATGCTGCTGGTTTTGTCTATTTGTATCTTCATTTATTACTCTAGCCTTGTATTTCCTGTTAGCTCTAAAAGTTTGGTTCAAGTTTGGTTTACTTTTATGGGTAAGAATTATTTTTAGGTGGGGCTATGAACTTCTTTTTGCTTTATATTGGGAAGTGTATAATGTCTGACTTGTTCCACACTCTGTGATGCTAAGATTGTTCACTGAGTACAGCTCTTGATTGTTGTGTCTGTCCATGTGTAGTTCCCTATCAATTTTTCGTTTGGTGGTTTCACCTACCGATCTTTGCCTAAATGAACCATTTCATCAGGGGTTGCAGAATTGTGATTTTTCTAAGTCCAGAGGTCTTGTCACATTTATGAACAGAAATTTCTTTAAAAAGAAGGATTTTCTCTCAGCCTATCAATTCAGGGTGATTTGATTATTCTGAAATAACCATACATGAATAAAAATAAATACTTTCTTTTTAATTTAACTGCTAGTATTCAGAGTAAATAGTTGTTTGCCCTAGGTGCCATGACCATGTGTTGGCCATCCTTTGAAATGGCTATCAGTGAACCCTTCCAGGATTCTTTTCCTGTGTAGCTCCCGTGCCTATTGTACCAGAACTGGTTTGTGTTACCAGTTGAATATGGCAGAAGTGATGTTATGTTGCTTCTAATGTTTTGTTAAGTTATAAAAGAGACTGTGGCTTCCAGCTTGATCTCTCTCTCCCTCTCTCTCAGATCACTCACTCTGAGGGAGGCCAGCTGTCACATTGTGAGGAGTGGCCCACGTGGTGAGGAAATGAAACCCCCGCCAACAGCCATTTGAATGAGTTTAGAAGTGCATCCTCCAGCCCCCAGTCTAGCCATCAGATGACGACAGCCCGGGTCACAGACTCAAAGCCAACAGCTGAGCTGCTCTCAGATTCCTGATCTGCAGAAACTGTGTGAGGTAATAAACATTTGATGTTTGATTCTGAATTTTGGGGGTACTTTGTTATGCAGCAATTGATAACTACTTTTTTTTGGTTCTCTCTTTTTGAATATCACTACAAATGCATCGGGTTTTTTTCTCCTTTTTTTCTTCATAATTAATTAGTTAATTATTTACATCCAGGTTAGTTAGCATATAGTGCAATAATGGATTCAGGAGTAGATTTCAGTGATTCATCCCCTATGTATAACACCCAGTGCTCATCCCAACAAGTGTCTTCCTTAATGCCCCTTACCCATTTAGCCCATCCCCCCTCCCACAACCCCTCCAGCAACCCTCAGTTTGTTCTCTGTATTTAAGAGTCTCTTATGTTTTGTCCCCCTCCCTGTTTTTATATTATTTTTGCTTCCCTTCCCTTGTGTTCATCTGTTCTGTGTCTTAAAGTCCTCATATGAGTGAATTCATATGATATTTGTCTTTCTCTAATTTCGCTTGGCATGATACACTCTAGTTCCATCCACGCAGTTGCCAATGGCAGGATTTCATTCTTTTTGATTGCTTAATAATACTCCGTTGTACATATATACCACATCTTCTTTATCCGTCATTAGTTGATGGACATTTGGGCTCCTTCCATACTTTGGCTATTGTCGATAGTGCTGCTATAAACATTGCGGTGCATGTGCCCCTTCGAATCAGCACACCTGTATCCCTTGGAGAAATACCTAGGAGTGCAATTGCAATAGAACTACCTAAGGTAGTTCTATTTTTAGTTTTTTGAGGAAACTTCATACTGTTTTCCAGAGTGGCTGCACCAGTTTGTGTTCTCACCAGCAGTGCAAAAGAGATCCTCTTTCTCCACATCCTTGCCAATATGTGTTGTTGCCTGAGTTGTTAATATTAGTCATTCTCATTGTGGTTTTGATTTGTATTTGCCTGATGATGAGTGATGTTGAGCATTTTTTCATGTGTCTGTTAACCATCTGGATGTCTTCTTTGGCGAAGTGTCTATTCATGTCTTTTACCCATTTCTTCACTGGATTACTTATTTTATGGGTGTTGAGTTTGAGATGTTCTTTACAGATTTTGAATACTAACCCTTTATCTGATATGTCATATGCAAATATCTTCACCCATTCCATTGGTTGCCTTTTAGTTTTGCTGATGGTTTCCTTCGATGTGGAGAAGCTTTTTATTTTGATGAGGTCCCAATAGTTCATTTTTGCTTTTGTTACCCTTGCCTCCAGAGACGTGTTGAGTAAGAAGTTGCTGCGATCGAGCTCAAAGATGTTTTTGCCTGCTTTCTTCTCTAGATTTTGATAGCTTTCTGTCTTATGTATAGGACTTTGATCCATTTTGAGTTTATTTTTGTGTATGGTTTAAGAAAGTGGTCCAGGTTCATTTTTCTGCACGTGGCTGTCCAGTTTTCCCAGCACCATCTGTAGAAGAAACTGTCTTTATTCCACTGGGTATTCTTTCCTGCTTTGTCAGAGATTAGTTGGCCATACATTTGTGGGTCCATTTCTGGGTTCTCTATTCTGTTCCGTTGATCTGAGTGTCTGTTTTTGTGCCAGTGCCATGATGTCTTGATGATTACAGCTTTGTAGTATAGCTTGAAGTCTGGGATTGTGATGCCTCCTGCTTTGGTTTTCTTTTTCAAGATTGCTTTGGCTATTCAGGGTCTTTTGTGGTTCCATACAAATTTTAGGATTGTTTGGTTTAGTTCTGTGAACAATGCTGGTGTTATTTTGATAGGGATTTCATTGAATATGTAGATTGCTTTGGGTAGTATTGACAGTTTAACATTTGTTCTTCAAATCCATGAGCGTGGAATGTTTTTCCATTTTTTTGTGTCTTCAATTTCTTTCATAAGCTTTCTATAGTTTTCAGTGTATAGCTTTTCACCCCTTTGGTTAGGTTTATTCCTAGGTATTTTATGATTTTTGGTGCAATTGTAAATGGGATCAATTCCTTGATTGTCATTTCTGTTGCTTCATTATTGGTGTATAGGAATGCAACTGATTTCTGTGCATTGATTTTGTATCCTGCGACTTTGCTGAATTCATGGATTACTTCTAGCAGCTTTTCGTGGAATCTTTTGGGTTTTCCACATAGAGTATCATGTCATCTGCAAAGAGTGAAAGTTTGACTTCCTGCTGGCCAATTTGGATGTCTTTTATTCCTTTGTGTTTTCTGATTGCTTAGGCTAAGACTTCCAATACTGTGTTGAATAACAGTGGTGAGAGTGGACAGGCCTGTCATGTTCCTGATCTTAGGGGGAAGCTCTCAGTTTTTCCCCACTGAGGATGATATTAGTGTTGGGTCTTTCATATATGGCTTTTATGATCTTGAGGTATGATTCTTCTATCTCTACTTTCTTGAGGGTATTTTTTTTATCAAGAAAGGATGCTATATTTTGTCCAATGCTTTCTCTGCATCTGTTGAGAGGATCATGTGGTTCTTGTCCTTTCTTTTATTGATGTCATATATCACATTAATTGTTTTGTGGGTATTGAACCAGCCCTGCATCCCAGATATAAATCCCACTTGGTCGTGGTGAATAATTCTTTTAATGTATTGTTGGATCTGGTTGGCTAGTATCTTGTTTAGGATTTTTGCATCCATATTCATCACGGAAATTGGTCTGTAGTTCTCCTTTTTAGTGGGGTCTTTGTATAGTTTTGGAATCAAGATAATGCTGGCTTTGTAGAATTAGTTTGGAAGTTTTCCTTCCATTTCTATTTTTTGGAATAGCTTCAGAAAAATAGGTGATAACTATTTAAATGTTTGGTAGAATTCCCCTGGAAAGCCATCCAACCCTAGACTCTTGTTTGTTGGAAGATTTTTGGTTACTAATTTAATTTCTTTACTGGTTATGGGTCTGTTCACATTTCCTATTTCTTCTTGTTTCAGTTTTGGTAGTTTGTATGTTTCTAGGAACTTGTCCATTTCTTCCAGATTGCCCATTTTATTGGCGTATAATTGCTCATAATATTCTCTTATTATTGTTTGTATTTCTGCTGTGTTGATTGTGATCTCTCTTCTTTCATTCTTGATTTTATTTGGGTCCTTTCCCTTTTCTTTTTGATCAAACTGGCTAGGGGTTTATCAATTTTGTTAATTCTTTAAAAAAACCAGCTTCTGGTTTCATTGATCTGTTCTACTGTTTTGTTTTGTGTTGTTTTGTTTTGTTTTGTTTTGTTTTTTGGTTTCAGTAGCATTGATTTCTTCTCTAATCTTTATTATTTCTTGTCTTCTGATGGTTTTGGAGTTTGTTTGCTGTTTTTTTTTTCCAGCTCTTTAAGGCATAAGGTTAGGTTGTGTATCTGAGGTCTTTATTCCTTCTTTAGGAAGGCCTGGATTGCTATATACTTTCCTCTTATGAGCACCTTTCCTGTGTCCAGGAAGTTTTGTGTTGTGGTGTTATCATTTTCATTGGATTCCATGACCTTTTAAATTTTTTTTTAATGTTTATTTATTTTTGAGACACAGAGAGACAGAGCATGAACGGGGAAGGGGCAGAGAGAGTGGGAGACACAGAATTGGAAGCAGGCTCCAGGCTCTGAGCCATCAGCCCAGAGCCCGACGCGGGGCTCAAACTCACGGACCGTGAGATCGTGACCTGAGCTGAAGTCGGACACTTAACCAACTGAGCCAGCCAGGCGCCCCATAAATTTCCTCTTTAACTTCGTGGATAGCCCATTCATTCTTTAGTAGGATGGTCTTTAGTCTCCAAGTATTTGTTACCTTTCCAATTTTTTTCTTGTGGTTGATTTTGATTTTCATAACGTTGTGGTCTGAAAATATGCATGGTATGATCTTGATCTTTTTGTACTTGTTGAGGGCTGATTTATGTCCCAGTATGTGATCTATTGTGGAGAATGTTCCATGTGCACTGGAGAAGAATGTGTACTCTGCTGCTTTAGGATGAAATGTTCTGAATATATCTGTGAAGTCCATCTGGTTCAGAGTGTCATTCAAAGCCATTGTTTCCTGGTTGGTATTCTGTTCAGACGATCTGTCCATTGTTGTAAGTGGGGTGTTGAAGTCCCCTATGATTATGGTATTATTATCGATGAGTTTCTTTATGTTTGTTATTAATTGATTTATATATTTGGGTACTCCCACTTTTGGAGCATAAATGTTTACAATTGTTAGATCTTGGTGGATAGACCTCTTAATTATGATATAATGCCCTTCTTCATCTCTTGTTACAGTCTTTATTTTAAAATCTAGGCTGTCTGACATAAGTATGACTATGCCAACTTTCTTTTGGTGACCATTAGCATGATAGATGGTTCTCCATCCTATTACTTTCAATCTGAAGGTGTCTTTAGGTCTAAAATAAGTCTCTTGTAAACAGAATATAGGTGGATCTTGTTTTCTTACCCATTCTGTTACCATATGTCTTTTGATTGGAGCACTTAGTACATTGACATTTAGAGTGAGTACTGAAAAATATGAATTTATTGCCATTATGTTGCCTGTAGAGTTTGAGTTTTTGGTGATGTTTTCTGGTCCTTTCTAGGCTTTGTTGCTTTTTTTTTCTTTGTGTATTTTCTCCTCTCAGAGAGTCCCCCTTAAAATTTCTTGTAGGGCTGGTTTAGTGGTCACAAACTCCTTTAATTTTTGTTTGTATTTGAAACTTTTTATCTCTCCTTCTATTTTGAATGACAGGCTTGCTGGATAAAGAATTCTTGGCTGCATATTTTTCTGATTCAGCACATTGAATATATCCTGCCACTCCTTTCTGGCCAGCCAAGTTTCTGTGGATAGGTCTGCTGCAAACCTGATCTGTCTTCCCTTATAAATTAAGGACTCTTTTCCCCTTGGCTGCTTTCATGATTCTTTCCTTACCTGAGTATTTTGTGAATTTTACTGTGATATGCCTTGTTGATGGTTGGGTTTTTTTTTTGTTAAATCTAATGGGAATTCTCCGTGACTCCTGGATTTTGATGTCTGTGTCTTTCCTCAGGTTAGGAAAGTTTTTTGCTATGTATGCCCACATAAACCTTCTATACCTTTTCTCTCTCTTCATCATCTGGGACCCCTATGATTCTGATGTTGTTCCTTTTTAATGAGTCACTGATTTCTCTAATTCTTATATCATGCTCTTTTACCTTAGTCTCCCTCTGTTTTTCTGCTTCATTATTCTCCATAAGTTAGTGGTCTATATCACTGATTTGCTGCTCTGCCTCATCCATCCTTGCCACTGTGGCATCCATTCGAGATTGCAGCTCAGTTATAGTATTTTTAATTTCATCCTGACTAGCTTTTACTTCTTTTATCTCTGCAGAAAGGAATTCTAATCTATTTTCAACTCTAGCTAGTTCGTGATTCTAAATTCTGATTCAGAACATCTTGCTGCTGTCTGTGATGAGTCCCTGGCTGTCACTTCTTTCTGTTCTTTCTTTTGTGGTGGATTCCTTCGTTTCATCATTTTGAAAGAAGAAAAGGAATTACTAAAGTAAAAAAATAAAAATAAAAAATTAAAAACAACACAAAAAAATGAAATAAATGATGCTAGATTGTAGGTGTGTTTGGGTCTGGTTGTTGAAAGAAGCTTGTTACAATAGAGAAAAAAGGGAAAGAAAGGAAAAGAAAAAAGGAAAACATTTGAAAATTTGAAAAAATGAGTACTATAATTAGAATGAAATGAAATCATAAAAGTAGAATAAAATTTTAAAAGCTTAGAAAAAGATGAAAAAATATGGTAAAAAATGAAAGAAAAATATTTTTTATTAAATAAAAATAAAAATAAATTTGTTCTTTTTCTATAATCAAGAATAAGAAAGGAAAAGAAAAAGGAAACAAAAGTGAACAGATGGACCAGTGAACAGACTGAAAGATGATTGAGATTACATCCTGTTTTCCCTAGTTGTCAAACTATGAAGCAATTTATAGTCTGTAAAGTAAGCAGGTGGAGAGACTTGTGGTGTTCCCCAAGAGGGCTGTTGGCCCAGTATGGCAGGGTTTGCTGTAACAGCTCCATTCTCCACTAGATGGCGCTGCTTAGCTTACTGTGGTGGATTGTTGTGGCGCTTGTAGGTGCGTATGCGGATGTGCAGGAGGGATGAAAATGGCGTCACCCAGCTACCCAGTCTCTAGTATCGGAACTGTGTTCTCTCCGATCAGCAATCACGCACCCCTCCTTTGTGTCCGGCTTCTGTCTACTCTGCTTTTACACTGTCAGTGACCAATCCATCAGGTTGCCAGGTGGCACCTCCATCCTGAGTTTTATCTCAGATGGGCTGGTTCCCAACCCCTCACTTCTGAGGGACTGTAGCTTTGACCCATTCTGACCCTCTGTGGGAGGGTCTCACTGAACAATGGCTGGGTGCCCGGCCATACCCAGGAACGTTTGCAGGACCATCGTGCTGATGTTGCCCAGAGACTGAAGCCAGGTGTCAGCCCGCCCCAGAAAAAGATCATGCAATTGTGTAGCAGCAGTGTTTCAGGGATTGTGGACAATCACAACATACATCTGGCACCAGCCTTCCCCCTTAACATCTTTGTTCCAGCACCAGTGAACATGGTTGTTCTCTGGGGTCCACTGGGGCCTTTGGCTATGGGGAGGCCACACAGCCTCTACCAGGTGTCCTTCCAGCAGTGGAACCACCTCTCCCCCTGTGGCCTGAGGACCTCTCCGATCGCACTCTGTTCCTGGGGATCCACCCTTCCCACCAGAGCACCACCAGGTATCGAGCGTCAGAATTTCAGACTCTGCGCTTCTCCCGTTTATAGAGTCTTAATGGAATTTAAACCCTCTCCTTTCTCCTTTCTCCCTTTTTAGTTCATTCCCTGCAGCTGTTTCCACTTTTCCATTTTCTCTCCAGCTACTTTGCGGGGGGTGCTTTTCCTGTATTCTCCCCCAGTCTGTGTCCTCTCTTCACAAGCAAAAACAGCTCCCTACCCTCTGCGGCTTTTCTCTCCCCTAGTTCACCTCTCCACACTGTGTACCTGCTAAATTCTGTGGTTCAGGTTATGCAGATTATTGTGTTAATCTCCACATCAGTTTTCTATGTGCAGGATAGTTTAGTGTTGATCTGGCTGCATTTCAGGGATGAGAGATGCAAAAGAAACTTCCATGCTGTTCTGCCATCTTGGCTCCCTGCCATAAATGCATCAATTTTTTAAAAAAATACTGAAGGAGTTTTAATCATTTGCAGTCTTTATTTTTGATGTTCAGATCATTCCATCTTTGGCAGATGGGAGTGCCTTTATTTTGTTTCCTGTGTCCTTTTCATTTAACTCTAAGAGTCCTTGATAATTTTTTTACTTTCTGGCAGGACAAGATACTTCAGGCTTATTTTGTATATTTCCTGCTTCATTTCTCCAAGGTATCAGTCATTACTCCAAGAGTCTTGGTTCCTTTTGGTGGGGTGAATGATTGCATATCTTTGTGAATGGTTACAATTAGCTTCATTTAAAGCATATTAAAATGAAATCAAATTTATTTAATTATGGGATTGAATTCAGGTTAATCCACTTGGTATGTGTGTGTGACATCCCAACCAATTATACCTCATGCCTCAGTTTCCTTATCTGCAAAATAGATCCAGTGTAAGTGCCTAGTTTTTGGAGTTGTGATGATTAACTGAGATACTGTATTGAAATAATTTAACACATTGTCTGGCCTCAAATTTCATGATTAGGATAATAGATTTGCAAGCCTGGATGATATCATAGTGATCACTGGTACAATGCCTTCATTTCACACTTCAGAAAACTGAGGACAGGGGCTCCTGGGTGGCTCAGTCAGTTAAGTGTCTGACTTTGGCTCAGGTCATGATCTTGCCGTTCGTGAGTTTGGGCCCCGCATCAGGGTCTGTGCTGACAGCTCAGAGCCTGGAACCTGCTTTGGATTCTCTGCCTCCCTCTGTCTGCTCCTCCCCTGCTTGTACCCTCTCTCTCTCTCTCTCAAAAGTAAAATAAAACATTAAAAAAAATAAAAAAAAAGAAAAAAAACTGAGGCCCAAGACATCAACAATATGTTTAAAACTACAAAGGAGGATAAAGAAGAGAAAATAAATTCATGACTCCAGAGTCTTGGATCTCAAACCTGGGTTATTTTGAATGTAAACACAGCCTCTCCCGCCCAGTCAGACCTTCTGTTTATTCAAAGCCAAAGGAGGTTAGAAACAATTGACATACTGGTTAAAAAGTGAAATTGCAGAAATGGTACCATCTTAGAAGACCTGATTAATGGCTTTGCTACTCACTAGCTTGATATTTTTGGCAAGCCACTTAACTCCTTAGCATTGCAATTACTGCATCTATAAAGTAGTGACAATAAACACTTCACTCACAAGTTCATTGTGAGGATGAAAATGCAATATATTGTATAGGAAAATGCCTGGCTCATAATAATTGCTAAATAAAGATCATTATACAAAAATATTTCCTTGATTCCTCCAATTTAGTAACATTTTATCCTCTTTCTCTAAAGGAAATTGAGTTTGATTAGACTTATTCCTAAAGAGACGAAGTCCCTAATTCTGTGATTGAGTTCAGGGCCTTCTGTACAAAGGTACTGAGTAAGAGGTGCAGGAAGGATGCTCTGTGTGGTCACTTAACCTCCAGGCTGAGTGTCCATTCTTCCTGATGATAGTAATCTAGCTAACAGTCCTACTAACCTCCAGGCTGAGTGTCCATTCTTCCTAATGATAGTAATCTAGTTAAGAGTCCTATTGACCTCCAGGCTGAGTGTCCATTCTTCTTGATGATAGTAATCTAGTTAAGAGTCCTATTAACCTCCAGGCTGAGTGTCCATTCTTCCTAATGATAGTAATCTACTTAACAGTCCTATTAACCTCCAGGCAGAGTGTCCATTTTTCTTGATGATAGTAATCTAGTTAAGAGTCCTGTTAAAAAAAAAAAAAGAGTCCTGTTTAACTCCAGGCTGAGTGTCCATTCTTCCTGATGATAGTAATCTAGCTAACAGTCCTACTAACCTCCAGGCTGAGTGTCCATTCTTCCTAATGATAGTAATCTAGTTAAGAGTCCTATTAACCTCCAGGCTGAGTGTCCATTCTTACCAATAGTAATCTACTTAAGAGTCCTAAACGTCCAATTCACATATATTCACAGGGTACATTTGCCATAGCCTTTGCTGATGTGAAGATACTTTACTTCTACAGCAGACCCTTAGTACAGGACTCTAATAACATAGTGCAATTGAAATAGAGTTTATATACACTATCTGTTCTTGGTTAACCCAACTGATCATAAATGATCTGAAATAATCAGGACAACTTTGTCAGGGATTCATTTCAAACTTTTCAGCCTGTTAATTCCACAGTTCACCTTTTTTACTTTTTGAAAATTTGGATATTTGCCAGTCTTGCGCATCAGTGAAACTTATTTTTTTTTAACTTTCTTTTTTATTTTTTAAAATTTACATCCAAATTAGTTAGCATATAGTGAAGCAATTATTTCAGGAGTAGATTCCTTAATTCCCCTTACCCATTTAGCCCATCCCCCCTCCCACCACCCCTTCAGCAACCCTCAGTTTGTTCTCCATATTTATGAGTCTCTTATGTTTTGTCCCCTCCCTGTTTTTATATTACTTTTGTTTCCCTTCCCGTATGTTCATCTGTTTTGTCTCTTAAAGTCCTCATATGAGTAAAGTCACATGATTTTTGTCTTTCTCTGACTGACTAATTTCACTTAGCATAACACCCTCCAGTTCCATGCACGTAGTTGCAAATGGCAACTACGATGAGTTTCTTTATGTTTGTGATAAATTGATTTATATATTTGGGAACTGCCACATTTGGCGCATAAATGTTTATAATTGTTAGGTCTTCTTGGTGGATAGACCCCTTGATTATGATATAATGCCCTTCTGCATCTCTTGATACAGTCTTTATTTTAAAGTCTAGATTGTCTGATATAAGTATGGCTACTGTGGCTTTCTTTTGTTGACCGTTAACATGATAGATGGTTCTCCATCCCGTTATTTTCAATCTGTAGGTGTCTTTAGTTCTAAAGTTGGTCTCTTGTAATCAGCATACAGATGGATCTTGTTTTCTTATCCATTCTGCTACCCTATGTCTTTTGATTGGAGCATTGAGTCCATTGATGTTTATTTTTTTTCAATATATGAAGTTTATTGTCAAATTGAATCCATTGATGTTTAGAGTGAGTACTGAAAGATATGAATTTATTGCCATTATGATACTTGTAGATTTGGAGTTTCTGGTGGTGTTCTGTGGTCCTTTCTAATCTTTTGTTGCTTTTGATATATATATATATATTTTTTTTTTTTTCCATGTTTTCTCCCCTCAGAGAGTCCCCTTCAAAATTTCTTGCAGGGCTGGCTTGGTGGTCACAAACTCCTTTAATTTTTGTTTGTCTGGGAAACTTTTTATCACTCTTTATATTTTGCATGACAGCCTTGCTGAATAAAGAATCCTTGGCTGCGTATTTTTCTGATTCAGCACACTGAATATATCCTGCCACTCCTTTCTGGACTGCCAAGTTTCTGTGGGTAGGTCTGCTGCAAACCTGATCTGTCTTCCCTTGTAGGTTAGGGACTTTTTTTCCCTTGCTGCTTTCATGATTCTCTCCTTGCCTGAGTATTTTGTGAATTTGACTATGATATGCCTTGTTGATGGTTGGTTTTTGTTGAATCTAGTGGGAGTCCTCTGTGTTTCCTGGATTTTGATGTCTGTGTCTTTCCTGAGGTTAGGAAAGTTTTCCGCTATGATTTGCTCACATAACCTTTCTACCCCTGTTTCTCTTCTCTTCCTCCTCTGGGACCCCTATGATTCTGATGTTCCTTTTTAATGAATCACTGATTTCTCTAATTCTTTAATCGTGCTCTTTTGCCTTAATCTCCCTCTTTTTTTCTGCTTTGTTATTCTCTATAAGTTTGTCCACTATATTGCTGATTCTCTGTTCTGCCTTGTCCATCCTTGCCACTGCTGCATCCATCCATGATTGCAGCTGAGTTATAACATTTTTCATTTCCTTCTGGCTATTTTTTACTTCTTTTATCTCTGCAGAAAGGGATTCTAATCTATTTTTGACTCCAGCTAGTATTCTTATTATCGTGATTCTAAATTCTTGTTCAGACATCTTGCTTGTATCTGTGTTGGTTAAATCCCTGGCTGTTGTTTCTTTGTGCTCTTTCTTTTGGGGTGAATTCCTTCGTTTTGTCATTTTGAAGGGAGAAAAGGAATTAATGAGGTAGAAAAATTGAAATAAAAAAATTAAAATTAAAAAAATATTAAAATTAAAAATTAAAAATTAAAAACATACACAGACAAAAATTGAATAGATGTTGCTAGATCCTAGGTGTGTTTTGGTCTGGGTGTTGAAAATGGTTTGACAGATTAGAGAAATGAAAAAAAAAGGGGGGGTGAAGGAAATCATTTGAAAATTTGAAAAAATTAATACACTAAAGTAGACTAAAATGATGTGGGTAAAATGGAATTTGAAAAAATATACACAAAAGTACAGAATATAGTAGAAAAAAATTATAGAAATATTTTTTAATAAAAATTAAAAATTAATATGAATTTTTTCGTTTTCTGTATGTAAGAAGAAAGAAAAGAAATGAAAAAGAGAAAAAAGATAAAAAAAGAAAAAAGAAAAAAATTGTTTGAAAATTTGAAAAAGTAATACACTGTAGTAGACAAATAAAATGATGGGAGTACGATAGAATTTGAAAAAAATTACATAAAGCAAAAAATATAGTAATAAAAATTAAATAAAAATATTTTGAAAAGAAATTGAAAGTAAAAATGAAGTTTTTCTCTTTCTGCATTCAAGGAAAAGAAAAGAAATGAAAAAAAGAAAAAAGGAAAAGAAAGAAAAAAAAGGAAATTGTTTGAAAATTTGGAAAGGTGAGTACACTGAAGTAGACTAAAAAATGATGGAAGTAAAGTAGAATTTGAAAAAATTTACACAAAAGTAAAAAATATAGTAATAAAAATTAAAAACTTTTTTTTCAATTTTTTTTTCAACGTTTATTTATTTTTGGGACAGAGAGAGACAGAGCATGAACGGGGGAGGGGCAGAGAGAGAGGGAGACACAGAATCGGAAACAGGCTCCAGGCTCTGAGCCATCAGCCCAGAGCCTGACGTGGGGCTCGAACTCACGGACCGCGAGATCGTGACCTGGCTGAAGTCGGACGCTTAACCGACTGCGCCACCCAGGCGCCCTGGTTTCTGCGTCTTAAAGACGTAGACATGGTTGAGCAAAATCCAAGGAATTACAGTATTTTGTGAAAACATGTGAAAATGATAAAGCTCTTAAAATTTTTTTTAAGTTTATTTATGTATTTTGAGAGAGACAGAGGCAGTGCATGTCGGGGAGGGGCAGAGAGAGAGGGAGAGAGAATCCCAAGCAGACTCTGCAGTGCTGTCAGTGCAGAGCCCGACCTGGGGTTCAAACCCACACAACCGTGAGATCATGACCTGAGCTGAAACCGAGAGTGGGACGCTCAACCGACTGAGCCACTCAGGCACCCTGAAAATTCTAATTTCAGTGCCCATAAATGTCACTGGAACATAGCCAGGCTCATTTGTTTATGCATTGCTCTCATGCTACAGCAGGATTGAGCACATGCATAGGACTTGAGACCGTATGGCCTGCAGTGCTCTAAATATTTGCTATCTGGCTCTTTAACAGAAAATGTTAGCAGACTATCAGTGTTGGCTTTTGGGTGATTCACAGTTTTGGGTGATTCACACCTCGCTCTTTTTTTTTTTTTAATTTTTAAATGTTTTATTTATTTTTTTAAAAATTTTTTTTTTTTCAACGTTTTTTATTTATTTTTGGGACAGAGAGAGACAGAGCATGAACGGGGGAGGGGCAGAGAGAGGGAGACACAGAATCAGAAACAGGCTCCAGGCTCCGAGCCGTCAGCCCAGAGCCTGACGCGGGGCTCGAACTCACGGACTGTGAGATCGTGACCTGGCTGAAGTCGGACGCTTAACCGACTGCGCCACCCAGGCGCCCCTGTTTTATTTATTTTTGAGAGACAAAGAGCATGAGCAGGGGAGGGGCAGAGAGAGACGGAGACACAGAATCTGAAGCAGGTTCCAGGCTCAGCACAGAGCCCCACACAGGGCTCGAACTGTGAGATCATGACCTGAGCCAAAGTTGGACGCTTAACTGACTGAGCCACCCACGTGCCCCTTCACACCTCATTCTTAAAAGTTGCTATGGAGATTGAACTTCCTGTTCTCAGCAGTTCCAGGCTTCATAGTTCTGTCTTTACCCTCCCCCACTCCCAAAGCTCTCTCTGGACATCACTATCAGTCAAGAGCGGGACAAGCAGGCCAGTCTCTTGAGTCTGCAGCTTGGGTCGGTGTTTGGGTGCTTCCTGGGTCACAGTCCCTGAGTCCTCAGAACTTGCTTAAATCCCAAAGCCTGGAACTATTCATGGACCGTAGGTAGGAGAGCCTGTATGTGGACCTGCAGACTGGTTTCTACTTGCAGTAAATAGGGCAGGGGCCCTCTGTCCAGGACATCATCCCTAAAGCCCTTCTCCCCATAAGAGGCCTGGGAAGGTCTGGCCCTTACTGGGCTTGTCAGGTTAGCTTAGGCAGGGGTCCCCTACTTAGGAATCTGGCACAGGGAAAAATCTAAGCCTCTGGGTGAAGATGTAGAGGGATTGTCCCAGCTTCTACTTGGGGGGGGGATAGGGAGAGAACAGAAACCTTTATCTGATATGTCATTTGCATATATCTTTTATTGATTGTTTCCTTCGCTGTGCAGGTTTCTTTTTCTTTTTTAATCTTGCTGAGGTACCAATAGTTCATTTTTGCTTCTGTTTCCCTTCCCTCCAGAGACATGTCAAGTAAGAAGTTGCTGTGGCTGAGGTCAAACAGGTTGTTGCCTGTTTTCTCCTCTAGGATTTTGGTGGTTTCCTGTCTCACATTTAAGTCCTTCATTTTAAAATTTATTTTTATGAATGATGCAAGAAAGTGGTCTAGTTTCATCCTTCTGCATGTTTTTCCAGTTTTCCCAACACCCATTTGTTGAAGAGACTGTCTTTTTTCCATCGAATAGTCTCTCCTGCTTTGTTGAAGATGAGTTGATCATATAGATGTGGGTCCATTTTGGGGTTCTGTATTCTGTTCCACTGATCTGTATGTCTGTTTTTGTGCCAGTACCATACTGTCTTGATGCTTACAGCTTTGTAAGATAACTTGAAGTCTGGATTTGTGATGCCTCTCACTTTGCTTTTCTTTTTCAACATTACTTTGGTTATTCAGGATCTTTTCTGGTTCCATACAGTTTTTTTTAGAATTGTTTGTTCCAGCTCTGTGAAGAATGCTGGTGGTATTTTGGTGGAGATTCAGTTGAATGTGTAGATTGCTTTGGGTAGTATAGACATTTTAACAATGTTTGTTCTTCCAATCGATGAGCATGGGATGCTTTTCTTTTTCTTTCTTTTCTTTCTTTCTTCTTTTCTTTTCTTTTCTTTTCTTTTCTTTTCTTTTCTTTTCTTTTCTTTTCTTTTCTTTTCTTTTCTTAAGTGAGTGGGGGAGAGGGGCAGAGAGAGAGAGTCCCAAGCAGGCTTCACACTCAGCATGGAGCCCGACGCAGGGCTTGATCTCATGATCCTGGGATCATGATCTGAGCCAAAATCAAGAGTTGGACATTCAGCTGAGTAAACCACCCAGGAGCCCCTGTTTTTCCATTTCTTTGAGTTTTCTTCAATTTATTTCATAAATTTACATATCATTTACCTTTTTTGGCTAGGTTTATTCCTAGATATCTTAGCGTTTTTGGTGTAATTGTAAATGGGTTGATACCTTGATTTCTTTTTCTGCTGCTCCATTATTGGTGTATATAAATGTAACCAATTTCTGTACATTAATTTTGTATCCTGTCACTTTGCTGAACTCATGTATGAGTTCTAGCAATTTTTTGGTGGAGTCTTTCTGGTTTTCCACATAGAGTATCATGTAGTCTGCCAAGAGTGAACATTTGACTTTTTCCTTACTGGTATGGATGCCTTTTATTTCTTTTTCTTGTAGGATTGCTTAGGCTAGGACTTCCACTACTATGTTGAACAACAGTGACAAGACTGGACATCCTGTCATGTTTCTGACCTTACTGAGAAAGCTCTCAGTTTTTCCCCATTGAGGATGGTATTAGGTGTGGGTCTTTCATATATGGCCTATGTGAAGTTAAGATATGTTCCTTCTATGCCTACTTTCTTGAGGGTTTTTATCAAAAAAACATGTTTTGTCAAATGCTTTTTCTGCATCTGTTGAGAGGAACATATAGTTCTTATCTTTCATTAATGTGGTATATCACGTTGATTGATTTGTGGATATTGAACCAGCCCTGCATCCCAGGAATAAATCCCACCTGATCATGGTGAATAATTCTTTTAATATACTGTTGGATTCAATTTGCTAATGTCTTGTTGAGAATTTTTGTATCCAGGTTTATCAGGGATATTGGTCTGTAATTCTTTTTAGAGGGGTCTTTGTCTGGTTTTGAAATCAAGGTAATGCTGGCCTTGTAGAGTGAGTTTTGAAGTTTTCCTTCCATTTCTGTTATTTTTGGAACAGTTTCAGATAATAGGTATTGATTAGTAAAGGTATATTATAATAATTATTAATTATTCTTTAAATGGTTGGTAGAATTATCCTGGGAAGCCATCAGGCCCTGGACTCTTCTTTGTTGGGAGATTTTCTTTAATTTTTTAAATGTTTTATTACTGAGAGAGAGAGACAGAGAGAGAGAGAGAGAGAGTGTGAGCAGGGGAGGTGCATAGAGAGAGGGAGACACAGAATCTGAAGCAGGCTCCAAGCTCTAAGCTGTCAGCACAAAGCCTGAGGCAGGGCTGAGATTCATGAACCTGTGAGATCATGACCTGAGCTGATGTCGGATGCTTAATTGATTGAGCCACCCAGATGCCCTGGGAGATTTTCTGTAATGTTTATTTATTTATTTTGAGAGAGAGAGAGAGAGCAAGCAGGGGAGGGGCAGAGAGAGAGAGAGAGTGAGAGAAAGAGAGATCCTAGCAGCCTCCGCATAGCACCAAGCCTGATGTAGAGCTTGAACTCACAAACTGTGAGATCATGACCTGAGCCAAAATCAAGAGCGAGCTGCTCAACCAACTGAGCACCCAGGAACCCCCTTTGTTGTTGTTTTTTTTTTAAATTAGTGATTTAATTTATTTTTTGGTTATGGGTCTGTTTAAATTTTCTATTTCTGTTTCAATTTTGGTAGTGTATGTTTCTAGGAATTTGTCCATTTCTTCCAGATTGCCCAGCTTATTGGCATGTAATTGCTCATGATATTCTCTTATAATTGTATTTATCTGGTGTCAATTGTGATCTCTCCTATTTGATTCATGATTTTATTTATTTGGGTCCTTTCTCTTTTATTTTTGATAAGTCTGGCTAGGGCTTATCAATTTTGTTAATTATTTTCAAGAATCAGCTTCTAGTTTCATTGATCTACTGTTTTTTTAAATTTATATATCATTTATTTCGGCTCTAATATTATTATTTCCTTTCTTCTGTTGGACTTCATTTGATGTTCTTTTTCCAGCTCCTTCAAGTGAAAGGTTAGGTTGTGTATTTGAGGCTTTCCTTGCTTTTTTAAAAAAAATTTTTTTTAACGTTTATTTATTTTTGAGACAGAGAGAGACAGAGCATGAATGGGAGAGGGTCAGAGAGAGAGGGAGACACAGAATCTGAAGCAGGCTCCAGGCTCTGAGCTGTCAGCACAGAGCCCGATGTGGGGCTCGAACTCACGGACCGTGAGATCATGACCTGAGCCGAAGTCGGACGCTTAACCGACTGAACCACCCAGGCGCCCCTTTTCCTTGCTTTTTGAGGAAGACCTGTATTGTATATACTTTCCTGTTATGACTGCCTTTGCTGCATCCCAAAGACTTTGGACTGTTGTGATATCATTTTCACTTGCTTCCATGTATTTTTAAATTTCTTTTTAATTTCCTGGTTAATCAATTGATTCTTCAGTAGGATGTTCTTTAACTTCCATGTATTTGAGGTCTTTCCATTTTTTTTTCTTCTGGTTTACTTTAACATTCATAGTGTTGTGATCTGAAAACATGCATGGTATGATATCAATCTATTTATACTTGTTGAGGCCTGATTTGTGACCCAGTATGTGATCTATTCTGGAGAATCTTCCATGTGTATTTGAGAAGAATGTATCTTCTGTTGCTCTAGGGTGGAATGTTCTAAATACATCTGTTAAGTCCATCAGGTCCAGTATGTCATTCAGAGCCATTGTTTCCTTGTTGATCTTCTGTTTAAATAATCTGTCCATTGCTGTAAGATGGGTGTTAATGTCCCCTACTATTTTTTAAAATTCTAAGTTTATTTATTTATCAGAGAGAGAGAGAGAGAGAGGGAGGCAGAAAGAGAGGGAGAGAGAATCTCAAGTAGGCTCCATGCGGTCAGTGCAGATCTTGATGTGGGGCTTGATCTCATGAACCATGAGATCATGACCTTAGCCAAAATCAAGACTCAGGCACTTAAGTGGCTGAGACACCCAGGCACCTCTGCCTTACTATTATTATATTATTGTCAATGAATTTCTTTAAGTTTTTTTTTTAAACATATGAAATTTATTGTCAAATTGGTTTCCATACAACACCCAGTGCTCATCCCAAAAGATGCCCTCTTCAATACCCATCACCCACCCTCCCCTCCATCCCACCCCCCATCAGCCCTCAGTTTGTTCTCAGTTTTTAAGAGTCTCTTATGCTTTGGCTCTCTCCCACTCTAACCTCTCTCTCTTTTTTTTTTTTCCTTCCCCACCCCCATGGGTTCCTGTTAAGTTTCTCGGGATCCACATAAGAGTGAAAACATACGGTATCTGTATTTCTCTGTATGGCTTATTTCACTTAGCATAACACTCTCCAGTTCCATCCATGTTGCTACAAAGGGCCATATTTCATTCTTTCTCATTGCCACATAGTACTCCATTGTGTATATAAACCACAATTTCTTTATCCATTCATCAGTTGATGGACATTTGGGCTCTTTCCATAATTTGGCTATTGTTGAGAGTGCTACTATGAACATTGGGGTACAAGTGCCCCTATGCATCAGTACTCCTGTATCCCTTGGGTAAATTCCTAGCAGTGCTACTGCTGGGTCATAGGGTAGGTCTATTTTTAATTTTTTGAGGAACCTCCACACTGTTTTCCAGAGCGGCTGCACCAGTTTGCATTCCCACCAACAGTGCAAGAGGGTTCCCATTTCTCCACATCCTCGCCAGCATCTATAGTCTCCTGATTTGTTCATTTTAGTCACTCTGACTGGCATGAGGTGGTATCTGAGTGTGGTTTTGATTTGTATTTCCCTGATGAGGAGCGACATTGAGCATCTTTTCATGTGCCTGTTGGCCATCCGGATGTCTTTAGAGAAGTGCCTATTCATGTTTTCTGCCCATTTCTTCACTGGATTATTTGTTTTTTGGGTGTGGGGTTTGGTGAGCTCTTTATAGATTTTGGATACTAGCCCTTTGTCCGATATGTCACTTGCAAATATCTTTTCCCATTCCGTTGGTTGCCTTTTAGTTTTGTTGATTGTGTCCTTGCTATGCAGAAGCATTTTATCTTCATGAGGTCCCAATATTCATTTTTGCTTTTAATTCCCTTGCCTTTGGGGATGTGTCAAGTAAGAAATTGCTACGGCTGAGGTCAGAGAGGTCTTTTCCTGTTTTCTCCCCTAGGGTTTTGAATGTTTCCTGTCTCACATTCAGGTCCTTTATCCATTTTGAGTTTATTTTTGTGAATAGTATAAGAAAGTGGTCTAGTTTCAACCTTCTGCATGTTGCTGTCCAGTTCTCCCAGCACCATTTGTTAAAAAGACTGTCTTTTTCCATTGGATATTCTTTCCTGCTTTGTCAAAGATTAGTTGGCCATACTTTTGTGGGTCTAGTTCTGGGGTTTCTGTTCTATACCATTGGTCTATGTGTCTGATTTTGTGCCAATACCATGCTGTCTTGATGATTACAGCTTTGTAGTAGAGGCTAAAGTCTGAGATTGTGATGCCTCCTGCTTTGGTCTTCTTCTTCAAAATTACTTTGGCTATTCGGGGCCTTTTGTGGTTCCATATGAATTTTAGGATTGCTTGTTTTAGTTTCGAGAAGAATGCTGGTGCAATTTTGATTGGGATTGCATTGAATGTGTAGATACTTTGGGTAGTATTGACATTTTGACAATATTTATTCTTCCAACCCATGAGCACGGAATATTTTTCCATTTCTTTATATCTTCTTCAATTTCCTTCATAAGCTTTCTATAGTTTTCAGCATACAGATCTTGTACATCTTTGGTTGGATTTATTCCTAGGTATTTTATGTTTCTTGGTGCAATTGTGAATGGGATCAGTTTCTTTATTTGTCTTTCTGTTGCTTCATTATTCGTGTATAAATGCAACTGATTTCTGTACATTGATTTTGTATCCTGCAACTTTGCTGAATTCATGTATCAGTTCTAGCAGACTTTTGGTGGAGTCTAACGGATTTTCCATGTATAATATGTCATCTGCAAAAAGTGAAAGCTTGACTTCATCATTGCCAATTTGGATGCCTTGGATTTCCTTTTGTTGTCTGATTGCTGATGCTAGAACTTCCAACACTATGTTAAACAACAGTGGTGAGAGTGGACATCCCTGTCCTGTTCCTGATCTCAGGGAAAAACCTCTCAGTTTTTCCCCATTGAGGATGATATTAGCTGTGGGCTTTTCATAAATGGCTTTTATGATTTTTAAGTATGTTCCTTGTATCCCGAGTGTCTCAAGGGTTTTTATGAAGAAAGGCTGCTGAATTTTGTCAAATGCTTTTTCTGCATGGATTGAAAGGATCATATGGTTCTTATCTTTTCTTTTATTAATGTGATGTATCCCATTGATTGATTTGCGAATGTTGAACCAGCCCTGCATCCCAGGAATGAATCCCACTTGATCATGGTGAATAATTCTTTTTATATGCTGTTGAATTTGATTTGCTAGTAACTTATTGAGAATTTTTGAATCCATATACATCAGGGATATTGGCCTTTAGTTCTCTTTTTTTACTGGGTCTCTGTCTGGTTTGGGAATCAAAGTAATACTGGCTTCATAGAATGAGTCTGGAAGTTTTCCTTCCCTTTCTATTTTTTGGAATAGCTTGGGAAGGATAGGTATTATCTCTGCTTTAAACGTCTGGTAGAACTCCCCTGGGAAGCCATCTAGTCCTGGAGTCTTTATTTGTTGGGAGATTTTTGATGACTGATTCAATTTATTCACTGGTTATGGGTCTGTTCAAGCTTTTTATTTCCTCCTGATTGCGTTTTGGAAGCGTGTGGGTGTTTAGGAATTTGTCCATTTCTTCCAGGTTGTCCAGTTTGTTGGCATATAATTTTTCATAGTATTCCCTGATAATTGCTTGTATTTCTGAGGGATTGGTTGCAATAATTCCATTTTCATTCATGATTTTATCTATTTGGGTCATCTCCCTTTTGTTTTTGAGAAGGATGGCTAGAGGTTTATCAATTTTGTTTATTTTTCAAAAAACAGACTTTTGGTTTCATTGATCTGCTCCACAGGTTTTTAGATTCTGTGTTGTTTATTTATGCTCTGATCTTTATTATTTCTCTTCTTCTGCTGGGTTTGGGGTGTCTTTGCTGTTTCATGCTTCTATTTCCTTTAGGTGTGGTGTTAGATTTTGTATTTGTGATTTTTCTTGTTTCTTGAGTTAGGCCTGGATTGCAATGTGTTTTCCTCTCAGGACTGCCCTTGCTGCATCCCAAAGCGTTTGGATTGTTGTATTTTCATTTTCATTTGTTTCCATATATTTTTTAATTTCCTCTCTAATTACCTGGTTGACCCATTCATTCTTTAGTAGGATGTTCTTTAACCTCCCTGCTTTTGGAGGTTTTCCGGACTTTTTCCTGTGGCTGATTTCAAGCTTCATAGCATTGTGGTCTGAAAGTATGCATGGTATGATCTCAATTCTTGTATACTTATGAGGGGCTGTTTTGTGACCCAGTATGTGATCTATCTTGGAGAGTGTTCCATGTGCACTCGAGAAGAAAGTATATCCTGTTGCTTTGGGATGCAGAGTTCTAAATATATCTGTCAAGTCCATCTGATCCAGTGTATCATTCAGGGCCCTTGTTTCTGTATTGATCCTGTGTCTAGATGATCTATCCATTGTTGTAAATAGAGTATGAAAGTCCCCTGCAATTACCACATTCTTTTCAATAAGATTGCTTATGTTTGTGATTAACTGTTTTATATATTTGGGGCTCCCGTATTCGGTGCATAGACATTTATAATTGTTAGCTCTTTCTGATGTATAGGCCCTGTAATTATTGTATAATGCCCTTCTTCATCTCTTGTTACAGCCTTTAATTTAAAGTCCAGTTTGTCTCATATAAGTATGGCTACTCCACCTCTCTTTTTATTTCCAGCAGCATGATAAATAGTTCTCCGTCCCCTCACTCTCAATCTGAAGGTGTCCTCAGGTCTAAAATGAGGCTCTTGTAGACAGCAAATAGATGGGTCTTGTTTTTTTATCCATTCTGATACCCTGTATCTTTTGGTTGGCGCATTTAGTCCATTTACATTCAGTGTTATTATAGAAAGATATAGATTTAGAGTCATTGTGATGTCTGTAGGTTTCATGCTTGTGGCGATGTCTCTGGTACTTTGTCTCACAGGATCCCCCTTAGGATCTCTTGTGGGGCTGGTTTAGTGGTGACGAATTCCTTCAGTTTTTGTTTGTTTGGGAAGACCTTTATGTCTCCTTCTATTCTAAATGACAGACTTGCTGGATAAAGGTTTCTGGGCTGCATTTTTTTCTGTTCATCACATTGAAGATTTTTGCCATTCCTTTCTGGCCTGCCAGATTTCAGTAGAGAGATCTGTCACGAGTCTTATCGGTCTCCCTTTATATGTTAGAGTACGTTTATCCCTAGCTGCTTTCAGAATTTTCTCTTTATCCTTGTATTTTGCCAGTTTCACTATGATATGTCGCTCAGAAGATTGATTCAAGTTACGTTTGAAGGTAGTTCTCTGTGCCTCTTGGATTTCAATGCCTTTTTCCTTCCCCAGATCAGGGAAGTTCTCAGCTATTATTTCTTCAAGTACACCTTCAGCACCTTTCACTCTTTCTTTCTCCTCTGGAATACCAATTATGCGTAGACTATTTCTCTTTAGTTCATCACTTAGTTCTCTAATTTTCCCCTCATACTCCTGGATTTTTTTAACTTTCTTTTTCTCAGCTTCCTGTTTTTCCATAATTTTATCTTCTAGTTCACCTATAATCTCCTCTGCTTCTTCAATCCGAGCTGTGGTTGTCTCCATTTTATTTTGCAGCTCATTTATAGCATTTTTTAGCTCCTCCTGGCTGTTCCTTAGTCCCTTGATCTCTGTAGCAATAGATTCTCTGCTGTCCTCTATACTGTTTTCAAGCCCAGTGATTAATTTTATGACTATTATTCTAAATTCACTTTCTGTTATAATGTTTAAATCCTTTTTGATAAGTTCATTAGCTGTCGTTATTTCCTGGAGATTCTTTTGAGGGGAATTCTTCCATTTCATCATTTTGGATAGTCTCTGGAGTGGTTCGGAGCTGCAGGGTACTTCCCTTGTGCTGTCTTGAATAACTTGCGTTGGTGGGCGGGGCCGCAGTCAGACCTGATGTCTGTCCCCAGCCCACCGCTGGGGCCATGGTCAGACTGGTGTGTACCTCCTCTTCCCCTTTCCCAGGGCCAGGACTCACTGTGGAGTGGTGTGGCCCCTTTCTGGGCTATTTGCACACTGCCAGGCTTGTGGTGCTGGGGATCTGGCGTAATAGCTTGGGTGGATCGGCAAGGTGCACAGGGGCGGGGGGGGGCAGGCTCAGCTTGCTTTTCCTTCAGTGATCTGCTTCGGGAGGGGCCCTGCGGGACCAGGAGGGAGTTCGACCTTCCACCGTAGGGATGGACCTGCAGAAGCACAGTGTTGGGTGTTTGCGCGGTGCAAGCAAGTTCCCTGACAGGAACTGGTTCCCTTTGGGATTTTGGCTGGGGGATGGGTGAGGGAGATGGCGCTGGTGAGTGCCTTTGTTCCCCTTTGCTCGCCAAGCTGAGCTCTGTTCCGGGGCTCAACAACTCTCCCTTGCGTTGTCCTCCAGCCCTCCCGCTCTCCGTGCAATGCTGTTAGCGTATAACCTTCCAGATGTTGAGTCCCGCTTGGTGTCCAAACACACTCCATCTGGCCCCTCTGCTTTTGCAAGCCAGACTTGGGGGCTCTGCTTGGCCGGTGGGCTGCCCCTCTGCCCTGGCTCCCTCCCGTCAGTCCGTGTAGCGCGCACCGCCTCTCCACCCTTCCTACCCTCTTCTGTGGGCCTCTCGTCTATGCTTGGCTCCGGAGAATCCATTGTGGTAGTCTTCTGGTGGTTTTCTGGGTTATTTAGGCAGGTGTGGGTGGAATCTAAGTGATCAGCAGGACGCGGTGAGCCCAGCCTCCTCCTACACCGCCATCTTCCTTCTTCTCTTTAAGTTTGTTTTTAATATATTTGGCTGCTCCTAAATTGCAGGCAAAATATTTACAATTGTTAATCTTCTTTTTAGATGGACCCCCTTTATATAGTGCCCTTTTTCAACTTTTGTTACAGTCTTTGGTTCAAAATCGAATTTGTCTGATATAACTATGGCTACTCCAGTTTTTGTTTGAAGTCCATTAGCATGATAAATGGTTCTCCACCCTCTCACCATCTGGTGGTGTCTTTGGGTCTAAAATGAGTCTTTTGTAAGCAGTGTATTGATGGACCTTGTTTTTTTTTTTTTTTTTTTTTTTTTTTTTTTTTATCTATTCCAAAACCTGTGTCTTTTGCTTGGAGCATTTAGTCCATTTACATTCAGAGTAATTATTGATAGATATGAATTTAATGTCATTGTATTACATGCACATTTGCTGTTCCTATAGATTGTCTCTATTCCTTTTTAGTTTTTGTTGTATTTGGTTTCTTTTTCCCACTCAAGGGGTCCCCTTTAATAATTCTTGAAGGGCTGGTTTAGTGATCATGAACTCCTTTAGTTTTTGCTTGTCTTGGAAACTCTCTATCTCTCCTTCTGTTCTGAATGACAGCCTTGCTGGATAAAGGATTCTTGGCTGTGTATTTTTCCTATTCAGCACATTGAGTGTTTCCTGCCACTCCCTTTGACCTTCCAAGTTTCAGTGGACAGGTCTGCTGCTAACCTTATATGTGTCCCCTTGTGGTTTAAGGACCTTTTGTCCCAAGCTACTTTTTAGAATTCTCTTTTTATCTTTGTATTTTGCAAGTTTCCCTATGATATGTCTAAGTGTTGACCTGTTTTTGTTGATTTTGAAGGGAGTTTTCTGTGCCTTTTGGACTTGAATGCCTGTTTCCTTTCCCAGATTAAGGATGTTCTCAGCTATAATTTGTTCAAATAAACCTCCTGTCCCCTTTTCCTGCTCTTCTTCTTCTGGGATTGCTATAGTATGGATATTATTGTGCTGTATGGTATCACTGAGTTCCCTAAGTTTATATTATGATCTAATAGCTTCCCCCCACCTCTTCTTTTCAGCTTTATTATTTTCCTTAATTTTATCTTCTCTATCTCCTATTTGATCCTTTGCTTCTTCCATCCTCATTGTGATTACATCCAGTCAGTTTTGCATCTCACTTATAGCATGTTTTTTTAACTATGTCCTGACTAGTTTTTAGGTTTTTTTTTTTTTTTTTTCATCTCTGCAGCAAGGGTTTCTCTGGTGTCTTCTATTTTTTTTCAAATCCAGCTAGTATTCTTTTTTTTTTTTTTAATTTTTTTTTTCAACGTTTATTTATTTTTGGGACAGAGAGAGACAGAGCATGAATGGGGGAGGGGCAGAGAGAGAGGGAGACACAGAATCGGAAACAGGCTCCAGGCTCCGAGCCATCAGCCCACAGCCTGACGCGGGGCTCGAACTCACGGACCGCGAGATCGTGACCTGGCTGAAGTCGGACGCCCAACCGACTGCGCCACCCAGGCGCCCCTCAAACCCAGCTAGTATTCTTATGACTATTGTTCTAAATTCTTGTTCAGATATATTGCTTATATCTGTTTTGAGCAAATCCCTGGCTGTTTCTTCTTGATCTTTCTTTGGGGGAGAATTGCTGCATCTTGTCATTTTATCTAGGTTTCTGTTTTTGAGTTATGTTATGTTATGTTATGTTATGTTATGTTATGTTATGTTATGTTAGTTTATGTTTCCTGCTCCTGAGAGTATTGCTATATTAGAAAGGGGCCATATACTGTCGAAGGCCTGGTACTTCAGGAAGTGTTTCTGATGTATGGTTAACTCTGCTGTTGTGTTTGGCTGTTCTTTTCCCCAGACCAGTCCTCAACAGAGTTCCTTGCAGTGGGGAGTGTTTGGACCTTTAACTAGATGTGCTTTGATTTGTTTGTGAAAATAAGCCTGATTAAAAAAAAGGCCTAATCTGGAAAAAAAAAGAGAAAAGGAAAAGGAACAAAAAACCCCAAACCAACAGACAAACAAAAAACTATAAGCCTGATTTCAAAGAAAAAGAAACTGAAAAGGAAGAGGAAGAAGAGGAGGAGGAGGAAGGGGAGGAGGAGGAGGAGAAGGGGAGGGGGAGGGAGACAGGGAGAAGGAGGTGGTTGATCCCAAAAAACGAGAAATAGAAATGAAGAAACAAATGAATAAAAAACTATATGGGGCACCTGGGTGGCTCAGTCAGTTAAGTGTCCCACTTCAGCTCAGGTCATGATCTCACAGTTTGTGAGTTCAAGCCCCGCATCAGGCTCTGTGCTGACAGCTCAGAGCCTGGAAGCTGCTTCAGATTCTGTGTCTCCCTCTCTCTCTGCTCATCCCCTGCTCATGCTCTGTGTCTCTCTGTCTCTCAATAATAAATAAACGTTAAAAGATATATAAAAAACAAAACTATAAGCCATGGGGCACCTGGCTGGCTCAGTCAGTTAAACTTCTGACTCTCAGGTCATGATCTCATGGTTTCGTGTGTTTAAGCCCAGCATTGGGCTCTGCACTGACAGCACAGAGCCTGGTTGGGAATCTTTCTCTCTCTCTCTCTGCCTCTCCCCCACTCACATGGTCTCTGTCTCTCTCAAAAACAAATAAATAAACCTAAAAAAATTGTAAAAACCTTTAAGCCTGATTCCCCCCAAAACAAAACCCCACAAATCCTGGTCCTATTTCCACCAAAACTGAAGCTGATGCTTTGGAGCACTCTATGATTGGTAGACATGGTTCATGCATTGAGGGGGCTTGTGTTGGTCCTATGGAGGAGAGGCCCACTGTGTTGGCCCTAGTAAAGGTGCTCCTGCAGGGTGCAGGGGGAGTGGAGGTTGTAGTAAGTGGCCTCAGCCTTGACTGGGGGTGCTGTGTTGCTCGTTGAAGTCCAACTGTGCTGGTGGGCATGGGGTTGCATTGGGAAGATGGCATCACCCCACTCTTGTTCCATATAAGGGAGCTCACACCCACCACTGCTCAGGTAGCCTTCACAGACAAGCAAGCAATCTCTCTTCCTGTGTCCCAGGGTTTCATAAGATCCCTGCTCTCAACCATTCTGTTCCTGAGCCATTGACAGCCTTCCAGTGTTTTTTCTCTGGCGCATGACTGGGATTCAAAACTCCAAATCTTTTTTTTTTTTTATATATATATGAAATTTATTGACAAATTGGTTTCCATACAACACCCAGTGCTCATCCCAAAAGGTGCCCTCCTCAATACCCATCACCCACCCTCCCCTCCCTCCCACCCCCCATCAACCCTCAGTTTGTTCTCAGTTTTTAACAGTCTCTTATGCTTTGGCTCTCTCCCACTCTAACGTCTTTTTTTTTTCCTTCCCCTCCCCCATGGGTTCCTGTTAAGTTTCTCAGGATCCACATAAGAGTGAAACCATATGTTATCTGTCTTTCTCTGTATGGCTTATTTCACTTAGCATTACACTCTCCAGTTCCATCCACGTTGGTACAAAAGGCCGTATTTCATTTTTTCTCATTGCCACATAGTATTCCATTGTGTATATATACCACAATTTCTTTACAAAACTCCAAATCTTAAAGGACCTGGCAAGGCGCAGACCTGTTCCCGTCTGGAAGAGAGCCTAAGGGCACTGTGCCTGGTACTGTTCTATCCCAGAAGAGCAGTTGCACAACTACGCAGGCTCCTGGGGTTTGTGGTGAAGCACAAGAAAAGCTGCGACCACATTATTTGCCCCTGTGTGCACCTCTGTCCCCTGCTATTGAATGACCACTCAATGTTGCCAGGGGGTCTTTTATCCTTGGAGAGGCAATATAACCTCCTCCAAATGCACTCCAGGAAGGGGAACATTCTCTCCCAGTGAAACTCAGGGGATCCCCACACCTCACTGTCCACTGTCCATGGGCTTACCCCCACTTCTCCCCTGGAACACCACCATTTGCCCAGATCTACTTCAGCAAATTGCACAGACTTCCAAAAACTCATAATTTCAGCTCCCCTGTGCAAAAACTTTCAATAGTCAGTTCCTCATGACTCCCCAGTCATTGGTTTTGGGGAAGTGCTTTTTAATTTATTTAGAATTTTTAAAAAATATGAATTAGGGGTGCCTGGGTGGCTCAGTTGGTTGAGCGTCTGACTTCGTCTCAGGTCATGATCTCACAGCTTGTGAGTTTGGGCCCCGCATCGGGCTCTGTGCTGACATCTCGGAGCCTGGAGCCTGCTTCAATTCTGTGTCTCCCTCTCTCTCTGTCTCTACCCTGCTTGTGCTCTCTGTCTCTCATAAATGAATAAATGTTAAAAAAAAAGAAAAAAAAGCTTTGATTTATTGTCAAGTTGGCTAACATACAGTGTATACAGTGTGCTCTTGGCTTTGGGGGTAGATTCCCGTAGTTCATCACTTACATACAATGCCCAGTGCTCATCACATCAAGTGCCCTCGTCAATGCCCATCAGCCATTTCCCCCTGTCCCCGGCCCCTGTTTTTCAACCCTCAGTTTGTTATCTGTATTTAAGAGTCTCTTATGGTTTGCCTCCCTCTCCGTTTGAAATTATTTTTCCCCTTCCCCTTCCCATGGTCTTCTGTTAAGTTTCTCAAGTTCCACATATGAGTGAAAACATATGATATCTCTCTCTGACTGACTTATTTCACTGGGCATGATACTTCCAGTTCCATCCATGTTGTTGCAAATGGCAGTATTTCATTTGTTCTCATTGTCAAGTAGTATATCATTGTATATAAAAACCACATCTTTATCCTTTCATCAGTAGGTGGAAATTTGGGCTCTTGCCATAATTTGGCTATCGTTGAAAGCACTACTATACACATTGGGATACATGTGCCCCTATGGATCAGCACTCCTGTATCCTTTGGACAAATTCCTAGTGGTGCTATTGCTGGGCTGTAGAGTGATTCTATTTTTGATTTTTTTGAGAAACCTCCATACTGTTTTCTAGAGTGCCTGCACTAGTTTGCATTCTCACCAACAGTGCAAGAGGATTCCTATTTCTCCACATCCTTCCCAGCATCTGTTGTTTCCTGAGTTGTTCATTTTAGCCACTCTGACTGGTGTGAGGTGGTATCTCATTGTGGTTTTGATTTGTATTTCCCTGATGATGAGTGATGTTGAGCATCTTTTCATGTGTCTGTTGGCCATCTGGATGTCTTCTTTAGAAAAGCGTCTATTTATGTCTTCTGTTCATTTCTTGACTGGATTATTTGTTTTTTGGGTATGGAGTTTGGTAAGTTCTTTATAGATTTTGGATAGTAACCCTTTATCTGATATGTCATTTGCAGATATCTTCTCCCATTCCATTGGTTGCCTTTTAGTTTTGTTGATTGTTTCTTGCAGTGCAGAAGCCTTTTTTATCTTGATGACGTCCTAATTGTTCATTTTTGCTTTTATTTCCCTTGCCTTCAGAGACTTGTCGAGTAAGAAGTTGCTACAACTGAGGTCAAAGAGGTTGCTGCCTGTTTTCTCCTCTAGGGTTTTGATGGTTTCTTGTCTCACATTTAGGTCTTTCATATGTTTTGGGTTTATTTTTGTGTTATGGTGTAAGAAAATGGTCCAGGTTCATTCTTCTGTGTGTTGCTGTACAGTTCTCCAACCACCATTTGATAAAGAGACTTTTTTTCTGTTGGATACTCTTTCCTGCTTTGTCAGAGATTAGTTGGCCATACATTTGTGGGTTCAATTCTGGGTTCTTTATTCTGTTTCATTGCTTTATGTGTCTGTTTTTGAGACAGTACCATATTGTCTAGATGATTACAGCTTTGTAGTAGAGGCTAAAGTCTGGGATTGTCATGCCTCCCACTTTGGTTTTCTTCTTCAATATTACTTTGGCTATTCGATGTATTTTGTAGTTCCATACAAATTTTAGGATTGTTTATTCTAGCTTTGAGAAGAATCTGGTACAATTTTGATTGGGATTTCATTGAATGGGTAGACCTTTTGGGTAATATCAACATTTTAACAATATTTGTTCTTCCAATCTAACAGCATGGAATGTTTTTTCATTTCTTTGTGTCTTCTTCAACTTCTCTCATAGTTTTTCTATAGTTTTCACGTACAGATCTTTTAAATATTTGGTTAGGCTTATCTTTGGTATGTTATAGTTCTTGGTGCAATTGTAAATGGGATTGATTTCTTGATTTCTCTTTCTGTTGCTTCATTATTGGTATATAGAAATGCAACTAATTTCTGTTCATTGAGTTTGTATCTTGCTGAATTCACCTATCAGTCCTAGTAGTTTTTTGGTTTTGGGTTTTCCATGTAGAGTATCATGTCATCTGCGAAAAGTGAAAGTTTGACTTCTTCTTTGCCAGTTTGGATGCCTTTTATTCCATGTTGTTGCCTGATTGCTGAAGGTAGGACTTCCAACACTATGTTAAACAACAGTGGTGACAGTGGACATCCCTGTCGTGTTCCTGATCTCAGGGTGAAAGCTCTCAGTTTTTTCCCATTGAGGATGATACTGGCTGTGGGCTTTACATAAATGGCTTTTATGATGTTTAAGTATGTTCCTTGTATCCTGACTTTCTCGAGGGTTTTTTTTTATTAAGAAAGGATGCTGTATTTTGTCAAATGCTTTTTCTGCATCTATTGACAGGATCATATGGTTCTTATTTTTTCCTCTATTAATGTGATATATTACATTGGTTGATTTGCAAATATTGAGCATCCCTGCAGCCCAGGAATGAATCCCAGTTGGTAATGGTGAATAATTAATTTAATATACTGTTGAATTAGATTTGGTAGTATCTTGTTGATAATTTTTGCATCCATTTTCATCACGAATATTGGCCTGTAATTCTCCTTTTTAGTGGAGTCTCTGTCTGGTTTGGGAATCAATGTAATGCTTGCTTCATAGAAAGAGTCCAGAAGCTTTCCTTCCGTTTCTGTTTTTTGGAACAGCTTGAGAAGGACAGGTATTAAATCTGCTTTAAATGTGTAGTAGAATTCCCCAGGGAAGCCATCTGTCCCAGGACTCTTATTTGTTGGAGGGTTTTTGATAAGTGATTCAATTTCTTCTTTGGTTATGGTCTGTTCAAACTTTCTAGTTCTTCCTGTTTGAGTTTTGGAATTGTGTGGGTGTCTGGGAATTTGTCCATTTCTTCCAGATTGTCTAGTTTGTTGGCATATAATTTTTCATAGAATTGTCTTATAATTGTATTTGTGTGGTGTTGGTTGTGATTTCTCTTCTTTCATTCATGATTTTATCTGTTTGTGCCCCCTCTCTTTTCTTTTTGAGAACTCTGGCTAGAGGTTTATCAATTTTGTTTATTATTTCTAAAAAGCAGCTCTTAGGGACACCTGGGTGGCTCAGTCAGTTAAGCGTCCAACTTCAGCTCAGGTCATAATCTCACAGTTCGTGAGTTCAAGCCCTGTGTTGGGCTCTGTGCTGACAGCTCAGAGCCTGAAGCCTGCTTCAGATTCTGTGTCTCCCCCTCTTTCTCTGCCTCTCCCATGCTCATGCTCTGTCTCTGTCTCTCAATAATAAATGTTAAAAAAATTTAAAGGGGCGCCTGGGTGGCGCAGTCGGTTAAGCGTCCGACTTCAGCCAGGTCATGATCTTGCGGTCCGTGAGTTCGAGCCCCGTGTCAGGCTCTGGGCTGATGGCTCAGAGCCTGGAGCCTGTTTCTGATTCTGTGTCTCCCTCTCTCTCTGCCCCTCCCCCGTTCATGCTCTGTCTCTCTCTGTCCCAAAAATAAATAAACGTTGAAAAAAAAATTTAAAAAGCAGCTCTTATATTCATTGATCTACCTTTATTTTTTTGGATCCTATATCATTTATTTCTGCTCTAATCTTCATTATTTCCCTTCTGCTGGCTTTGGGCTTTATTTGGTGCTGCTTTTCTAACTCCTTTAGGTGTAAGGCTAGGTTGTGTATTTGGGACGCTTCTTGCTTCTTGAGATAGTCCTGAATTGTAATGTATTTTCCTCTTAGGATTGCCTTTGCTGCATCCCAAAGGGTTTGGATTGTTGGGTTTTCATTTTCATTTGCTTTCATGTATTTTTAAATTTCTTCTTTACTTTTGTGGTTAGCCTGTTCATTCTTTAGTAGGATGTTCTTTAGCCTGTGTATATTTGAGGGCTTTCCAAATTTTTTCTTGTGGTTGATTTCAAGCTTCATAGTGTTGTGATCTGAAAATATGCATGGTATGATCTCTGTCTTTTTGTACCTGTTGAGGGCTGCTTTGTGACCCAGTATGTAATGTATTCTGGAGAATGTTCCATGTGCACTCGAGAAGAATGTGCATTTTGCCTCTTAGGATGAAATATGCTGAATATATCTGTTAAGTCCATCCGGTCAGTGTGTCATTCAAAGGCATTATTTCCTTGTTGATTTTCTGCTTAGGTGACCTGTCCATTGTTGTAAGTGGGGTGTTAAAGTTTTCTACTATAATGGTATTATTGTCAATGAGTTTAATTTTGTGGTTAATTGATATTTATATTTGAAATCTCTCAAGTTGGGGGCGTAAATATTTACAATTGTTAGCTCTTCTGGATGCATAAACCCCTTAATTATGATATAATGCCCTTTTTCATCTCTCATTACAGTCTTTGTTTTAAAATCCAGTTTGTCTCAGGGTCCCTGGGCTGTCTACTCGGCTCAGGTCACAATCTCATGGTTTGTGGGTTTGAGCCCCGTGTTGGGCTCTATGCTCACAGCTCAGAGCCTGGAGTCTGGTTTGGCTTCTGTGTCTCCCTCTCTCTCTCTGCCCCTCCCCCACTCGTGCTCTGAGTCTCTCTCTCTCTCTCCAAAATAAGTAAACATTAAAAAAATAATATCCAGTTTGTCTGATATAAGTATGGCTACCCCAGCTTTCTTTGATGCCCATTAGCATGATGGATGGTTCTCTATCCCTTCACTTTCAATCTGCAGGTGTCCTCAGGTCAAAAATGAGTCTCTTGTCGGCAGCAAATAGATAGATCTTGTTTTTTTTGTTTTTTGTTTTTGTTTGTTTTTTAATCTGTTCTGACTCTCTGTATCTTTTGATTGGGGTATTCAGTCCATTTACATTCAGAGGTTTATTGAAAGATATGAACTTATAGCCATTATGTTCTCTGTGGATTTCGTGTTTCTGGTGATGTTCTCTGATTCTTTGTAGTCTTTGCTGCCGTGGCCTTTATTTTTTTTCTCCGCTCAGATCGTCCTCTCTGTAGAATTTTCTTCAGGGCTGGTTTAGTGGTCATGAACTCCTTTAGTTTTTGTTTGGGAGTCTGTATCTTTCCTTCTATTCTGAATGACAGCCTTGCTGGGTAAAAGATTCTTGGCTGCATGTTTTTCCTATTCAGCACATTGAATATTTCCTGCCACTTCCTTCTGGTCTTCCAGGATCAATGGATACGTCTGCTACCAATCTTATGTGTCTCCCTTGTAGGTTAAGGTTCTTTTGTCCCTAGCTGCTTTTTAGAATTCTCATCATACAATTCTCATTATATTTGTACTTTGCCAGTTTCACTATCATATTTGATATGTTTTTGATGATTTTGAAGGGACTTCCTTTGGCCTCTTGGACTTGGATGCATTTCCTCCCCCAGATTAGGTAAGTTCTCAGCTATAATTTGTACAAATAAACCTTCTGCCCCTTTTCCTCACTCTTCTTCTGGGATGCCTATGATATGGATATTGTTTTGTTTCCTGGATTCACTTAGTTCTCTAAGTCTCCTCTTGTGATCTAGTATTATTTTTCCCTTGTCAGCTTCATTATTTTCCATGATTTTATCTTTTATTTCACCTATTTTCTCCTCTGCTTCTTCAATACTTGCTGTTACTATATCTAATTTATTTTGCATCTCATTTATAGCATTTTTAATTCGTCCTGACTATTTCTTAGGTCTTTGATCTTTGTAGCAAGGGTTTCTCTGGTATCTTCTAGCTTTTCTTTTCTTTTTTGAAATAATTTTATTATTTTTTTAGATTTACATCCAAATTAGTTAGCATATAGTGCAACAATGATTTCAAGAGTAGATTCCTTAGTGCCTCTTACCCATTTAGCCCATTCCCCCTCCAGTAACCCTCTGTTTGCTCTCCATATTTATAAGTCTCTTCTGTTTTGTCCCCCTCCCTGTTTTTATATTATTTTTGTTTCCCTTCCCTTATGTTCATCTGTTTTGTATCTTAAAGTCCTCATATGAGTGAAGTCATAATGATATTTGTCTTTCTCTGACTGACTAATTTCACTTAGCATAATACCCTCCAGTTTCACCCATGTAGTTGCAAATGGCAAGATTTCATTCTTTTTGATTGCCGAGTAATACTCCGTTTGTGTGTGTGTGTGTGTGTGTGTGTGTGTATGTGTGTGTGTGTGTGTGTGTATGTGTGTGTGTATATGTGTGTGTGTATATATATATATGTATATATATATGTATGTATATATATATGTATATATATATATATGCATATCACATCTTCTTTATCCATTCATCCTTCGATGGACATTTGGGCTCTTTCCATACTTTGGCTATGTTGATAGTACTGCTGTAAACATGGAGGTGCATGTGTCCCTTCGAAACAGCACACCCGTATCCCTTGGATAAATACCTAGTAGTGCAATTGCTGGGTCATAGGGTAGTTCTATTTTTAGTTTTTTTGAGGAACCTCAATACTGTTTTCCAGAATGGCTGCACCAGCTTGCATTCCCATCTTCTAGCTTTTCTTAAGCCCATCAAGTAGACTTATGGCTGTAGTTCTAAATTCTTGGTCAGATATATTGTTTATATTTGTTTTTAAGAAGGCTCTGGCTGTGATTTCTTCCTGAATTTTCATTTGGGGAAAATTCCTCCATCTTGTCATATTGGCTAAGCTTGTGTCTTGTGTGTGTGTCAAAAGCTTGTTATGTGTCCTTCACCTGAGCGTACTACTATATTAAAAAGAGGTCATACGCTGTCCAGAACTGGCACTCCTGGAAGTGTTTCTGGTGTACTGTGCCTCTGCTGTTGCATTTTGGCTGCTCTTTCCCACTGGTCAGTCCTCTGCAAAGCCCCTCGTTGCTTGCAGTGATGGAGTGTTCGGACCTTAACTAGGTTTGCCTGATTTGTTTGTTGAAGTAACCCTGGGGAGGAAAAAAAGAGGGGCAGAAGAAACTGCATCCCATAAAAAGAGAAAAAGGAAAGGGAACCCAAAAAAACCAAACAGAATAAAAAAAACTATAAGGCTGATTCACAGAAAAGAGAAATGAAAAAAAAGGCAAAGCAGAAGAAAAGAGGAAAGAAGGAAAAAGAAAAGAATAAAAAAGCTTGATTAAAGAAAAAGGATAAAATGATATGACAAAATACAAATCAGAAAGTATGAGCCTGATTCCAAAAGGAAAAAACAAGAGTGAGGTAAAAGAGAGTTGTCTGCTGGTGCCTGGGGGTTGTGGCCAGGCTGGTCTGGATAGAGGCTGGCTGGTTTGGGTCAGCTTCAGTCTTGCCCCAGTAAAAAAGCAGTTGCCAGACTCCGAGGGGAGGGATTCAATGTAAGCATGTCCTGCTTCCACTGGGGGCCGCTGTGTTGTCTCTAAAGTCCCACCGTGTTGATGTTGGGGGGAAAATGGCGACACCCCTATCTCTCCTCCTCACAACAGGGATCTCAACCCTTGCTGTTCAATCAGCCCTCACAGAATAGCGAGGGAGGTCAGCTTGTCCTGGGCCTCAGTGATCCTGTGCCTTCTTGGTTCTCAGCTGGGATTAAAACCGGAAGTCCTAAAGGACCTGGCAGGGCATAGCTCTGCTCTCCTGCTCTGGATTAGAGCCTCTCCACCCTGCTGATGAAAGGCATTGGGCTGGCACCTGCTGGGTCTTTTGTCCTTGAGGAGACAATAAACCCTCTTCCAAAAGTACTCCAGGTGGGAGACTGTTCTTTCCTAGTGCTCCATGGAGATTGTCACACCACGATATACATTCTGGAGCCAGCTCCCTCCTCCCCAGGAGTGCGTGCCATAGCTCTGCTCCATAGAAAGTGATGCATTTCCAAAACTTCGGAGTTTGAGCTCCAGTTCTTGTTTGCAAAAAAGAACTGGGACACTCAGTACTTCCTGCTCCCCAGTCTGTGGTCAAGACAGGTTTTCCTCTTGTGCTAACTGGATGCCACACTATCTCAACCCCTCTCTTTCTCTCCCTTTTCCAGGGAACCTGGAAAAGTTTCCCTCCCCTCCTTCACTCCACTGTATTCTCTTCCCCATCTCACATCCACACACCTCACACATGCCAAGCTGTTTCCCTCCAGCTGTCGAGATCCTTCTGCCAGTCTTCAGATCAGTTTCCTGGGTGTTCCAAGTGATCTGACTCCATTACAGCTGTGTTTGAGGGAGGTGGGATGCCCAGGGTTCCCCTACTTCTCTTCCATTTAACTCCTCCCCCCAATTTACATTTTATTATTCATTGGTAGCTCAGTATATGTGATAACATATCTACGTGTCTTCCTTTCCGAACTATCTTAATGACAAAAAATTAACTTGATGAATCACTGAGGGGTCTGTCGTAGGGAACTGAGAAGTTCTTGCAAATCACTCCATAGGAAAGAATTCTTCTTAGGACAACTACAGTCTCTATGTTGAACACCAAATATATTGCCATTTCAAAAATTTTTAGATTTCATACTCATCATTTATTAAGAGAAGAGCCTCATTTATCTTTTGACATATATGTGGGACCAGAGTGAAAAAATTAACAGATTTCTTCATATATTTAAGTCTTCTACAACTTGGGAATTATTTAGAAGAAAATTTTCTTAAAATTTATCTTTATATTTCCAATCTGTCAAAATTTCTGACATGTTCAATATTTGGTACTTAAAGTAATTTAATTGACATTTATCTAAGTATGCTGATGCTTGATTATTGTGGTACATTGCTTCTAAGAAATATGTCTACTAACCAGATATATTTGTCTTTCTTTGCAGAAACAAAAAGTAGATACACCTGAAAATTCATGTCAATCTGACTATTTATATAATGTCAAGTTACATAAAATGAGTTTCACATGTATGTTTGGGTTCGGTGGTATTGAAAGGCCATTGATTTACTTTTTTTCTGGTTTGTACTCATTTTCAGCCATAGCTAGTTGATTAGTGAAAGATTCTAGTAGGAAGAATATTGTTGAATATATTTCTTTCTTTGATAAAGCAAAAACAATGTTTCCCAAATGTTAACCATACAAGATTCTAACGCATGAGATGATTTTTGCATAGCGCCATCCACACAGCAGGCATTTCCTATTTATTTATTTATTTATTTATTTATTTATTTATTTATTTGTTGTTCTATCTTGCCTCCCTGTAGCAACACACTTTCGTTCCCTGGATCTATTTATTTATACTCTTTGTTCTAGAAACCATCCATGCTGGTTTTTTAATGTCCCTGGCTTTGCAACAGGCTTTCTACCTGGATATTGTCTGCAAAATTCAGATTTAGAGAAAAGTTCAGCTCAAGTGCCATGTACTTCATGAATACGTTTCTATTTCCTCCAAATCAGACTTACTCATTACTTTTTGGAGGAGTCCTTTTTTGTTGCACTTATTAGTGCTAAGTAACTTAGCACTCAGGTTTGGGGCTGGATGTTCTCATATTCTGCAATGTTGTTTTTCCAAACTGATAAAGAGCTGTGAACCTTGGTTATGTATATGGTCTTCCATTTTTATTTGTAATACTGGAGTCAGGAAGCATAAAATTAATTTTGTCAATCAGATTCATCATGTGCTTACTTTGGGGCACCCTCTGGCTTCATGTGAGAGACTGACATCCAGCATTGTCCCTTTTTGGAATGTTTCCCCACCCTTCACATGCAACGGGTGACTTTTACTGTTTGTTCAGGATAGTTTTAGCCCATGTGAAAGAAAATATAAAGATAGTGAAGCCACATTTAGTAAATTAGTGGAAGAGGTGACTGGAAAATAGGGAATTCTTTTGTTTATATTTTAATTTACATTCAAGTTAGTTAGCATATAGTGCAATAATGATTTCAGGAGTAGATTCCAGTGATTCGTCCCCTGTGTATAGCACCCATTGATCATCCCAACAAGTGTCGTCCTTAATGCCCCTTACCCATGTAGCCCACCCCCCTACCCACAACCCCTCCAGCAACCCTCAGTTTGTTTTCTGTATTTAAGAGTCTCTTATGTTTTGTCCCCTCCTTGTTTTTATATTATTTTTGCATCTCTTCCTTTGTGTTAATCTGTTTTGTATCTTAAATTCCTCATATGAGCAAAATCATATATTTGTTTTTCTCTGACTAATTTTGCTTAGCATAATATACTCTACTTCCATCCATGTAATTGCAAATGGAAATATTTCATTCTTTTTAATCACCAAGTAGTATTCCATTGTGTGTCTCACATCTTCTTTATGCATTCATCTGTTGATGGAAATTTGGACTCTTTCCATACTTTGGCTATTGCTGATAGCACTGCTATAAACATTGGGGTACATGTGCCCCTTCAAAACAGCACACCTGTATCCCTTGGATAAATACCTAGTAGTGCAATTGCTGGGTTGTAGGATAGTTCTATTTTTAATTTTTTGAGGAGCCTCCATACTTTTTTCCAGATTGGCTGCACCAGTTTATATTCCCACCAGCAGTATAAAAGAGATCCTCTTTCTCCACATCCTCGTCAACATCTGTTGTTGCCTGAATTGTTAATTTTAGCCACTCTGACAGGTGTGATGTAGTGTCTCATTGTGGTTTGGATTTGTATTTCCCTGATGATGACTGATGCTGAGCGTTTGTTCATGTTTCTGTTAACCATCTGGATGTCTTCTTTGGAGAAGTGTCTGTTCATGTCTTTTGCCCATTTTTTCACTGGATTATTTATTTTTTGGGTGTTGAGTTTGAGAAGTTCTTTATAAATTTTGGATACTAATCCTCTATCTGATATGTCATTTGCAAATATCTTCTCCCATTCCGTTGGTTGCCTTTTAGTTTTGTTGATTGTTTCTTTTGCTGTGCAGAAGCTTTTTGTTTTGATGAGGTCCAAATAGTTCATTTTTGCTTTTTTCATTTGGTTTCCATTGCCTCCGGAGAGGTGTTGAGTAAGATGTTGCTCCGGCCAAGGTCAAAGAGGTTTTTGCCTGCTTTCTCCTCTAGGATTTTGATGGCTTCCTGTCTTATGTTTAGGTCTTTCATCCATTTTGAGTTTATTTTTGTGTATGATGTAAGAAAGTGGTCCAGGTTCATTTTTCTGCATGAGACTGTCCAGTTTTTCCAGCACCATTTGCTGAAGAGACTGTCATTTTTTCCATTCAATGTTCTTCCCTGCTTTGACAAAGATTAGTTGGCCATATTTTTGTGGGTCCTTTTCTGGTCTCTATTCTGTTCCATTGATCTGAGTGTCTGTTTTTGTGCTAGTACCATACTGTCTTGAGGGTTACAACATTGTAATACATCTTGAAGTTTGGGGGTGTGATGCTTCAAGCTTTGGTTTTCTTTTTCAGGATTGCTTTGGCTATTTGGGGTCTTTTGTGGTTCCATACAAATTTTAGGATTGTTTGTTCT
Organism: Lynx rufus; assembly: GCF_022079265.1. Taxonomy (NCBI): domain Eukaryota; kingdom Metazoa; phylum Chordata; class Mammalia; order Carnivora; family Felidae; genus Lynx; species Lynx rufus. Next base: position 145,047,054 of record NW_025814878.1, read on the forward strand.
AGCTCTGTAAAGAATGATGGTGTTATTTTGATAGCGATTGCATTGAATGTGTAGATTGCTTTGGGTAGTATCCACAGTTTAACAACAATTGTTCTTTCAATCCATGAGCGTGGAATGTTTTTCCATTTCTTTGTGTCTTCTTCAAATCTTTAATAAGCTTTCTATGGTTTTCAGTGCATAGATTTTTCACCTCTTTGGTTAGGTTTATTCCTAGGTATTTTATGCGTTTTGGTGCAACTATAAATGGGATCGATTCCTTGATTGCTCCGTCTGTTGCTTCATTATTGGTGTATAGGAATGCATCTGATTTCTGTGCACTGATTTTGTATCCTGCGACTTTGCTGAATTCATGGATCTGTTCTAGAAGTGTTTTGGTGGAATCTTTTGGGGTTTCCATATCGAGTGTCATGTCATCTGTGAAGAGTGAAAGTTTGACTTCCTGCTGGCCAGTTTGGATGCCTTTTATTCCTTTGTGTTGTCTGATTGCTGAGGCTAAGACTTCCAATACTGTGTTGAATAACAGTGGTGAGAGTGGACATGTCTGTCTTTTCCTGACCTTAGGGGAAAGTTCTCAATTTCCCCCCATTGAGATGATACTAGCGGTGGGTCTTTCATATATGGATTTTATAATCTTGAGGTATGATCCTTCTATCCCTACATTCCTGAGGGTTTTTATCAAGAAAGGATGTTATTCACCATGATCAAGTGGGATTAATTCCTGGGCTGCAGGGCTGGTTCAATATTCGCAAATCAGTCAATGGGATACATCACATTAATAAAAGAAAAGATAAGAACCATATGATCCTGTCAATTGATGCAGAAAAAGCATTTGACAAAATTCAGTATCCTTTCTTAAAAAAACCTTCGAGAAAGTTGGGATAGAAGGAACATACTTAAACATAGTAAAAGCCATTTATAAAAAGCCCATAGGTACTATTATCCTTGATGGGAAAAAACTGAGAGCTTTCCTTCTGAGATCAGCAACACGACAGGGATGTCCACTCTCACCACTGTTGTTTGACATAGTGTTGGAAGTCCTAGCCTCAGCAATCAGACAACAAAAGGAAATCAAAGGCATCAAAATGGGCAAAGATGAAGTCAATCTTTCACTTTTTGCAGATGACATGATACTCTACATGAAAAACCCAACAGACTCACCAAAAGTCTGCTAGAACTGATACATGAATTCAGCAAAGTCGCAGGATACAAAATTCACGTACAGAAATCGGTTGCATTTTTATATACCAATAATGAAACAAAAGAAAGAGAAATAAAGAAACCGATCCCATTCACAATTGCACCAAGAAGCATAAAATACCTAGGAATAAACCTGACCAAAGATGTAAAAGATCCGTATGCTGAAAACTATACAAAGTTTATGAAGGACATTGAAGAAGGTACAAAGAAATGGAAAAACATTCTCTGCTCATGGATTGGAAGAATAAATATTGTCAAAATGTCAATACTACCCAAAGCAATCTATACATTCAATGCAATCCCAATCAAAATTGCACCAGCATTCTTCTTGAAGCTAGGACAAGCAATCCTAAAATCTGTATGGAGCCACAAAAAAACCCCAAATAGCCAAAGTAATATTGAAGAAGAAGACCAAAGCGGGAGGCATCACAATCCCAGACTTTAGCTCTACTACTAAGCTGTAATAATCAAGACAGTACAGTATTGGCACAAAAACAGACACATAGACCGATGGAATAGAACAGAGAACCCAGAATTGGACTCACAAATGTATGGCCTACTAATCTTTGACAAAGCAGGAAAGAATATCCAGTGGAAAAAAAGTCTCTTTAACGAATCGTGCTGGGAGAACTGGAGAGCAACATGCAGATGGATGAAACTAGACCACTTATACTATTCACAAAAATAAACTCAAAATGGATGAAGGTTCAGAGTGTGAGACAGGAAACCATCAAAACACTAGAGGAGAAAGCAGGAAAACACCTCTCTGACCTCAGCTGCAGGAATTTCTTGCTTGACACATCCCCAAAGGCAAGGAAATGAAAAGCAAAAATGAACTATTGGGACCTCATGAAGATAAAAAGCTTCTGCACTGCAAAGAAAACAATCAACAAAACTAAAAGGCAACTGACAGAATGAGAAAAGATATTTGCAAGTGACATATCAGACAAAGGGATAGTATCCAAAATCTATAAAGAATTCACCAAACTCCACACCCAAAAAACAAATAATCCAGTGAAGAAATGGGTGGAAGACATAAACAAGCACTTTTCCAAAGAAGACATCTAGATGGCCAACAGGCACGTGAAAAGATGCTCAATGTCGCTCCTCATCAGGGAAATACAAATCAAAACCACACTCAGATACCACCTCATGCCAGTCAGAGTGGCTAAAATGAACAAATCAGGAGACTATAGATGCTGGCGAGGATGTGGAGAAATAGGAACCCTCTTGCACTGTTGGTGGGAATGCAAACTGGTGCAGCCGCTCTGGAAAACAGTGTGGAGGTTCCTCAAAAAATCAGAAATAGATCTACCTTGTGACCCAGTAATAGCACTACTAGGAATTTACCCAAGGGATACAGGAGTGCTGATGCATAGGGGCACTTGTACCCCAATGTTTATAGCAGCACTCTCAACAATAGCCAAATTATGGAAAGAGCCTAAATGTCCATCAGCTGACGAATGGATAAAGAAGCTGTGGTTTATATACACAATGGAATACTATGTGGCAATGAGAAAGAATGAAATATGGCCTTTTGTAGCAACATGGATGGAACTGGAGAGTGTTATGTGAAATAAGTCATCCAGAGAAAGACAGATACCATATGTTTTCACTCTCATGTGGATCCTGAGAAACTTACCAGAAGACCATGGGGGAGGGGAAGAAAAAAAAAGTTAGAGAGGGAGGGTTGCAAACGATAAGAGACTCTTAAATACTGAGAACAAACGGCTGGTTGATGGAGGGATGTGGGAGAGGGGAGGGTGGGTGATGGGTATTGAGGAGGGCACCTTTTGGGATGAGCACTGGGTGTTGTATGGAAACCAATTTGACAATAAATTATATAATATAATATAATATAATATAATATAATATAATATATATAAGAAAAGCAAAAAGAGTGGACACATGGACCTAATTCCAAACAGACAGCAGGCAGATAATGGGGACTAGTCTCAAAAAACCAAAAAAAAGGATGCTGTATTTTGTCCAATGCTTTCTCTGCATCTATTGAGGATCATGTGGTTCCTGTTGTTTATTTTATTGATGTAATGTATCACATTGACTATTTCGTGGTATTGAACCACCCCTGCAGCCCACGTGTAAATCTCACTTGGTCGTGGTGAAAAATTCTTTTAATGTATTGTTGGATCCAGTTGGCTAGTATCTTGTTGAGGATTTTTGCATCCATATTCATCAGGGAAATTGGTCTGCAGTTCTCCTTTTTAGTGGGGTCTTTGGTTTTGGAATCAAGGTAATGCTGGTCTTGTAGAATTTGTTTGGAAGTTTTCCTTCCATTTCTATTTTTTGGAACACTTCAAGAGCATAGTGTTAATTCTTGTTTACATGTTTGGTACAATTTCCCTGGGAAGCCATCGGGCCCTGGTGTCTTGATTTTTGGAAATTTTTTGATTATTAGTTTAGTTTCTTTACTGGTTATGGGTCTGTTCACATTTTCTATTTCTTTTTGTTTCAGTTTTGGTAGTTTATATGTTTCTAGGAATTTGTCCATTTCTTCCAGATTGCCCAATTTATTGGTGTATAATTGCTTATAATATTCTCTTATTGTTTGTATTTCTGTAGTGTTGGTTGTGATCTCTTGTGTTTCATTTTGATTTTATTTATTTGGGTCCTTTTTCTTTTTGATCAGATTGGCTAGTGGTTTATCAATTTTGTTAATTGTTTCAAAGAACCAGCTTCTGGTTCATTGATCTGTTCTACTGTATTTTTGGTTTCAGTAGCATGGATTTCTGCTCTAATCTTTACTATTTCACATCTTCCATTGGTTTTGGTTTTATTTGATGTTCTTTTCCCTGCTAATTAAGGTGTAAGGTTAGCTTGTGTATCTAAGTCCTATCTTCCGTTTTTAGGAAGGCCTGGATTGCTATATACTTCCCTCTTATGACTGCCTTCGCCAAATCCTAGAGGTTTTTGGCTGTGGTGTTATCATTTTTATTTGCTTCTATGTAATTTTTAATTTCCTCTTTAACTTCGTGGATAGCCCATTAATTCTTTAGTAGGATGTTCTTTAGTCTCTGAGTGTTTGTTGTATTTCCAATTTTTTTTGTAGTTGATTTTGAGTTTCATAAGATTGTGGTCTGAAAATATGCACGGTATGATTTCAGTCTTTTTGTACTTCTTGAGGGCTGATGTGTCCCAATATATGTTATATTCTGGAGAACGTTCTATGTGCACTCCAGAAGAATGTGTATTATGCTGTTTTAGAATGAAATGTTCTGAACATATCTGTGAAGTCCTTCTGGTCCAGTGTGTCATTCAAAGCCATTTTTTCCTTGTTGATTTTCTGTTTAGATGATCTGTCCACTGCTATAAGGGGTTTTGAAGTCCCATACTATTGTGGTATTATCAATGAGTTCCTTTGTTAGTGATTCATTGATTTATATATTTAGGTGTCACCACGTTGGGGGCATAAATGTTTACAACTGTTAGATCATCTTGGTGGATAGACCCCTTAATTATGATATAATGCCCTTCTTCATCTCTTGTTACAGTGTTTATTTTAAAATCTAGATTGTTTGGGGGCGTCTGCGTGGCTCAGTCAATTAAGCGTCCGACACTTGGTTTCATCTCAGTCAAGATCTCATGGTTTGTGGGATTGAGCTCCAGCACAGAGCTTCTCAGCACAGAGCCTACTTGATATTCTCTCTCCCTTTCTGTGCATCTCCCCCACTCGTGTGCTCTGTCTCTCTCTCAAAACAAATAAATAAACTTAATAAAATCAAGGTTTTCTGATGTTAGTATGGCTACTCCAGCTTTCTTTTGGCAACCGTTAGCATGATAGATGGTTCTCTGTACCCTTACTTTCAACCTGAAGGTGTCTTTAGGTCTGCAATGGGTCTCTTGTAAACAGCATATAGATGGATCTTGTTTTCTTATCCATCCTGTAACCCTCTGTCTTTTGATTGGAGCGTTTACTCCATTGACATTTAGAGTGAGTACTGAAAGATATGAATTTATTGGCACAGTGTTATCTGTAGATTTCATGTTATCTGTAGATTTCGTATCTGTGGTGGTGTATTCTGGGGAGCTGTTTTTAATATTCATTTTCTTTCTTTCTTTCTTTCTCTTTAAGCTTTTTATTTTAATTCCAATATAGTTAACATACAGTATTTTATTAGTTTTAGATGTACAATATAGTGATTCAACCATTCCATACATTAAGACAGAGTGCATATCATGATAAGTGTACTCTTAACCCTCTTGACCTATTTCACCCATCCTCCCATCTGCCTTCTTTCTGGTATGCATTATTTTAAATGATTAACCTCAGCTAAAGTTATTAGTTTTTTTGAAAAATATTTTTTACTTGAAGCATGCTTCAGAATACATGGTTCTAAAAATACATATAAAACATTCCATTTAAGAAAAATAGAATACACAATTTTTTTCAAGCACGCACAAAGGAATCCCCTAGTTAAATCACATAAAAAAAGACATAACAAATATTACAAATTTAAGAAGAATGAAATCATACCAAGAATATCTTCCAGGAACAATCGTACAAAACTAAAGAGCATTAATAAAACAAAGCTGGAAAATATACAATGTGAATATTAAATATTTAGTATATAAATATGAAACAACACAGTACTGCACAAGCAGTGGGCCAAATAAGAAATCTAATGGCACATCAACATGTGTCTCAAAACCAAAGAAAAAGAAAACAATATTCCAAAACATATGGGATGCAGCAAAAGCAGATGTTAGTGTGAAGTTTTTGCTATAAATGCTTGTGTTAAGAAAAAAGTTCAGGGGTGCCTGGGTGGCTCAGTTGGTTAGATGGCTGAGTCTTGATTTTGGCTCATGTCATGATCTCACTGTGAATTTAAACCCTGTATTGGGTTCTGTGCTGATAGTGTGTGGTCTGCTTGGGATTCTGCATACCTCTTTCTCTCTGCCACTCCCCCACTTCCTCTTTATCTCTCTCTCAAAACAAATAAAAATAGACTTAAAAAAAAAGAAATTTAAACAAACAGCTTACTATCACACAACAAGGAACCAAAAGGTAGAAGCAGCTTAAATTCAGTAGAGAAAGGAAATAACAAAGAAAAATCAGAAATAAAGAACAGAATAAACAATAAGATAACATTGAAAGTGATGATCAGTTTTTCCAAAAAATAAACAAAATTGACAATGCTTTAACTACATTAACCAAGAAAAAAGAGAAGACTCAAATGAGAAATGGAAGAGAAATAAATATAACAGATAACCACAGAAATACAAAGTGTGATAACAGATTAGTATAAATAATTATATACTGACAATTCATATAACTTAGAAAATAATGCAGATAGTTTCTCAAAATGCACGTTATCAAGATTGAATCATGGATGAAGCCAAGAAATAGGAAATCATCTTAGACCAATAATAGAATGAAATTTGAATTAGGAATCAAAAATCTCCCAGCACAGAAAAGCACAAGACCACATGATTTCATTGGTCATTTCTAACAAACATTACAAATAATTAATGACAATCTTTATCAAAATCTTACAAATAATGGAATAGGGGGGAACGGATTCAAAATCATTCCACGTAGCCGGTAATGCCCTGATACCAGAGCAGGATAAAAACAATACAAGATCAAAAAAGTCTAGTTTGTCTGATCTAAGTATTGCCACTGTGGCTTTCTTTTGGTTTCTATTTGCATAATAGATGTTTCTCCACTCTATCTAGGTCTAGAATAAATCTCCTATAGGCAGCATACAGTTGTTGGGTCTTGTTTTTTTTTTTTTTTTTTTCATTCTTTCTGACAACCTATGTCTTTTGATTGGAGCATTTTAGTCCATTTCCATTCAAAGTAATGATTAATATATAGGTACTTATTGGCATTTTATTACTTATTTTGTCATTGTTTCTGGATATTTTCTCTGATTCTTTCTTTCCTTTGTCACTTTTGATCTCTCCTTTCCACTCAAAGAGTCCCCTTTAATATTTATTGCAGGGCTTGTTTAGTGATCACCGACACGTTTACTTTTTGTTTGTCCGGGAAACTCTCTCTCTCTTATTCTGAATGAAAGCGTTGCTGGATAGAGTATTCTTAGTGGCTGATTTTTCCAATTAAGGATTTTGAATATATATCATGCCACTCTTTTCTGGATTGTCAAGTGTCTTTTGAGAAGTTTCCAGCTAGCTTTGTGGGTTTTCCCTTGTAATTTGAGTTCTTTTATCTTGCTGCTTTTAAGATTTTTCTTTTATCACTATATTTTGAAAATTTAATTAGAATATATCTTGGTGTTGACCTGCTTTTGTTGATTTTGATGGGAATTCTCTGTGCCTCCTGGATTTGAATGTCTGTTTCCTTGCCAAGTTTAAGGAAGTTTTCAGCTCTTTAACTACACTTTCTGCCCCCTTTCTCTCTCTTCTTCTTCTGGGACTCCTATAATATGAATGTTATTACATTTGATGGGATCGCCGAGTTCCTTAAGTCTGTTCTTGTGATCCATAATTCTTTCTCTCTTTTGTTCAGCTTCACTATTTTCCATTATTTTCTCTTCTATATCACTTATTCATTCTTCTGCTTTTTCCAGCCTGCTGTTCATTTCATCAAGCCTGTTTCCTATCTCATTTATTGCATTCTTCCTCTCTGATTGATTCTTTTTTAATTATTTTATTTATGTGGTAAGGGTCTCCCTGATGTCTTCCATTCTTTTCTCAAAACTAGTGAATATCCTTATGATTGTTGCTTTAAATTCTCCATTAGGCATGTTACTTATATTGGTTTCGCTTAGATCACTGGTTGTGACCTTATCTTGTTCTTTCATTTGGGATGAATTCCTCCATCTTGGCATTTTGTCTGAGAGTCTGCCTTCTTCTCTGTTAGAGAAGCCATTATGTCTCTTGCTCCTTAAAGTAATGGCCTTATGAAGATGAGGTCTGTAGAAGCTTCAGGGAGTGTCTCTAATGTGTGCTGCATGTACTCTGCTGTTGTGTTTTGGCTGCTCTGTCCTTCAGGCCAGTCACTTTCAGAGGCTCTCCTTGCCTTCTATGGGCAGCATTTGGTCCCTGGAATGAATGTGGTGAGTTTAACTAGGTGTTCTCTGGTATTCTTGTGAAATGAGACCTGACACCAGCTCCACGAGAACTGAGGCCCTGCAGAATCTCTATGGGATGCCTGGGTGGCTCAGTCGGCTAAGCATCTGACTTTGGCTCATGTCATGATCTCATGGTTCATGGGATTGAGCCCTGCTTTGGGCTCTGTGCTGACAGCTCAGAGCCAGGAGCCTGCTTCTGATTATGTGTCTCCCTCTCTCTCTGTACCCTCCCCCACTCACACTCTGTTTCTCTCTCAAAAATAAATAAATATTAAAAAAATAAAGAACTCTCTGGTCAGGAGATGTGGTGGCTTGTGCTGGGATTCTGGGGGATGGGCCTGCCACATTGGGGATGAGGCAAGCTTGTCTGAGAAGGACCATCCTGCCAGAGCACAGCGGGGGCGTAGCTTGGTGAGGCAAGTTAGGCAGCCAGAGCCCATGTGGTGCTGTTTCCCATAGGTGTGTCTGTGTTTATGCTGAGGGGAGGAGGAGGAGGGAAATGTCACTGGCCAATTTCTTAGTTCCTGAAGAGGTGTCTTCCTGAATACTTATAGAAGTACTGATTATCTTACAGGGGTTCGATATATTTTAAGGATTTATTATAATTTAACATAATGGTCTGAGTATATACACTTCTTTCAGAGAAAGAAGAGGGAGATTAATTATTTAAAATATTGGTGTATTTTGTGGCCCTAATGCAGATGAAACTTAAGCCAAAGGAAACCTAGAACTAGACATACACGTAAAAACAATCATAGGTATAAGATGTAACGTTTTCCTAAGAGTCCATTGCTAGTCTATTTTTGGTGTACTTATTATTGAAGTTAGCAAATGACTTAATATTTCTCTTAATGTTATTAAAGATTCTTGCCAAGAGTAAGAACAAACCTTGCAAATACAAGAGTAATGGGTGAGGTGGCCAGACTGTGTACATCAGGGCCACAGAACTTATGTTCTCTCTGTGGACACTTAATGTGGGCTAGTGAACTGTTTCTGGGGGCATCTGTGAAGGAGACTTGTGTGGATGAAAGGACATTGACAGTTTCCTACGTCACATTATATGTTATGTGAGGCATTTCTGTGTTGTTCTGAGTGGGAAAGTAAGAATTATCTAGTGACTCCTCCTCTTCACATTTCAATAATTATGAAGTGTCAAAGGAGAAAATATTATTTAAGTTAAAAAAATTAATGTTTATCTATTTTTGAGAGAGTGAGAGAGACAGAGAGAGCATAAGCAGGGGAGAGGCAGAGAGAGAGGGAGACACAGAATTCAAAGCAGGCTAGAGGCTCTGACCTGTCAGCACAGAGCCCAATGTGGGGCCCAAACCCACAAACCATGAAAGTCAGATACCAAACCACTGAGCCACCCAGGTGCCCCCAGAGGAGAAAATATTATTATGTATGTGATTGATTACAATTATTAAATAATGGGGTCTTAAAAATTTTTTAAATGTTTAATTAATTTTTATAGAGAGACAGAGTGCAAGCAGGGGAGGGGCAGAGAGGGAGACACAGAATCTGAAGCAGGCTCCAGGCTCTGAGATGTCAGCACACAGCCAAACGTGGGCCTCGAATCCACAATCCACGAGATCATGACCTGAGATGAAGTCGGATGCTTAACTGCTTAACTGACTGAACCACCCAGGCACCCTAAATAATGGGGTCTTTAGAGAAAGGTATCAGATCACTTAAAATATCAATGTTCAATTAAAAAGTCATCACATTTTGCCATAAAAAGCTAACTAATATATTATGATAATTGGAAGTGAAAAGATTTATTCATTTTCTGAAATTCACTACATAAAAATTTACATATCTACATTTGTCAAAATTTACATAAATTCCATGATTCTATAGATAGGTCTAAGTCAAATCCCAACTAATCTCAAGCTAGTCATTGAGATTGAGATAGTCGTGGAGTAAATTTTTCATGAATGAATAAGTAGTGAATAATAGTTTTATTACCTTTTAAATCCTTTAATTTGTTTCTTCTTACTTCCTTGTATAATGATAAAGAAGAAATAAATAACAAAGACCCTTTACTCAAGATACTGATAAATGTTTGTATGACATCACAAGGGATTTGACGTCCAAAATCATTATTTATACATTATTTTATATGCTCCCCACAATGTAAATGAAATCATCCATTCAGGTCTATATTTCTGAAGATGCAAGCACTATCATAGAAAATAAAAACTAGATAAAACCGTTCCTATGGGTTTTTAGCATAAATAATATGCATTCAAGTGTATATTTAGAGCCTTTTTGTGTTATATTACAAACAAAAATAAAAATTTCTAATGACCCTTTTCTCTGAAGATATGCCAATAATTAGAGTCATAAAAGAGCTAAGTAGGATGGGTATAGTATTGTTTGCATCCACAGAACGTTTATATACAGCAACTATTCTATTAATTGTCTCTGTGAACTAGGAATTTCTTGCCTCAGTAGAAATTAAAAACAGATTCTCACCAACAGTGCATGAATATTTGTTTTTCTCCACATCCTCACCAACACTTGTTATTTCTTGAATTTTTGAATTTAGCCATTCTCACAGGTGGAAACTGATCTCTTATTGTGGTTTTAATTTGCATTTCTCTGATGCTTAGTGATGTTGAGCATATTTTCATGTGTGTTGCCTATCTATCTTCTTTGGAAAAACACTTATTAAGGTTCTCTGCCCATTTTTATTTTATTTTATTTTATTTTATTTTATTTTATTATTTTTTTAAATTTTTTTTCAACGTTTATTTATTTTTGGGACAGAGAGAGACAGAGCATGAACGGGGGAGGGGCAGAGAGAGAGGGAGACACAGAATCGGAAGCAGGCTCCAGGCTCTGAGCCATCAGCCCAGAGCCCGACGCGGGGCTCGAACTCACGGACCGCGAGATCATGACCTGGCTGAAGTCGGACGCTTAACTGACTGCGCCACCCAGGTGCCCCTTCTCTGCCCATTTTTAAAATTTTTTTTTTTCAACGTTTATTTATTTTTGGGACAGAGAGAGACACAGCATGAACGGGGGAGGGGCAGAGAGAGAGGGAGACACAGAATCGGAAACAGGCTCCAGGCTCTGAGCCATCAGCCCAGAGCCTGACGCGGGGCTCGAACTCACGGACCGTGAGATCGTGACCTTCTGCCCATTTTTAAATCAGATTGTTTGTTTTGGTGTTGAGTTGTGTAAATTCTTTATATATTTTGGATATATCATTTGGATATTTCTTCTCCCATTCATTAGTTTGCCTTCTTGTTTTGTTGATTGTTTCCTTTGCTGTGGAAACCCTTTTAATGTTGCTGTAGTCTCAATAGTTTAATTTTGCTTTTGTATCCCTGGTCAGAGGAGACATACTTCAAAAAATGTTCTGTAGCTGATGTCAGAGGAATTACTATCCTCATGCACTGTTGGTGGGAATGCAAACTAGCACAGCCACTGTGGAAAAAAGTATGGTGTTTCCTTGAAAAATTAAAAATAGAATTACTGTATGATCCAGTAATTCCAGTAAAAACACTAATTTGAAAAGATATAGGCACCCTCTGTTTACTGCATCATTATTCACAATAGCCAAGATATGGAAGCCACGAAAGTGCCAATTGATAGATGAATGGATAAACAAGATGTGGTATATAAACACAATGGAATATTACTCAGCCATGAAAAGAACAAAATCTTGCTGCAAAATCCACCATAACATGATTGAGTAAGAGCATGTAATGCTAAGTGAAATAAGTCAGTCAGAGAAAGACAAAGACCATATGATTTCACTCATATGTGGAATTTAGGCATCAAAGCAAATGAACAAACAAAGAAAAGATAAAAAATAGACTCTTAAGTATAGGGAATTAGTAATTTCTAGAGGCGAGGTGAGTGAGGAGATGGGTGAAATAGATAAAGGGGATTGAAAGTACACGTGATGAGCATTGATAAATGTATAGAATTGTTGAATCACATTGTATACCTAAAACTAATATAACACTGTGTGTTTATTGCACTTGAATAAAACAAGGAAAGACAATTAGAAAATGTTTTTCATTGTCTTATCCAGGGTAATACGATTCTATGACTTTTGGTCCCTCTTTGATTTTGTAGATTCACAGTCAACTCTCACCAGCTTCCTCAATGCATTCTTCATGTCCTTGTTCCGCAGGGTATAAACGAGAGGGTTAAGACTTGGAGTGACGATCGTGTAAAAGAGGGTGAGGAACTTTCCCTGGTCTTTGGAGGCACTGTTACCTGGTTGCAGGTACATGTAGATAATAGTTCCATAGAAGATGGACACGACAGTGAGATGAGATCCACAGGTATTAATTGCTTTTTGTTGGCCTTCTTTTGACTTTATTCTCAGCACAGCTTTGGCGATGTAGCCATAGGATATAAGAATAAGGCCGAGTGGTGTAAGGACAATGACAATGCCCAAAGCAAAAACAGACATTTCAACTGTTGTGGTGTCTATACATGCTATCTTGACCATAGCTGGCAACTCACACAAGAAATGGTCCAGAAGGTTGTTTCCACATCGAGGCAAATTCAGGGTGAGTGTACATAATAATACAGAATTGGCCAAACTAATGCTCCAGACTGTGATTATCATCTTGAGACAGAGATGTGGGTTCATGATTACCAAATAATGCAGGGGCTTACAAATAGCTGTGAAACGATCATAGGACATAACAGCGAGGAGGAGGCACTCAGTGGAACCCAACCACATATAAACGTAGAGTTGAGTGACACAGCCCACATAGCTGATGGTCTTGTCAGGTCCCCACAAGTTAACGAGCATCTGAGGGATGATGCTGGTTGTGAAACATAGATCCAGGAAAGATAAGTTCCTGAGGAAAAAATACATCGGTGTGTGGAGATGGGAATCCAGGAGAGATGCAAGGATGATGGCTGTGTTACCCACCCACGTAATGAAGTAGAAGAGAGTGACAACTCCTGATAGGACCATCTCCAGTTTGGGATGGTCCGAGAAGCCGAGCAGAATAAAACCGTGCAGAGAAGTGTGATTGTTTTGGCCCATAGTCCTTCAGTGTCCAAATCCTAGAATGAGAAAAGCAGAAGGAGGTGAAGGAGGATGGGGATGAGGATGAGGAGGAGGAGCAGGAGGAGTAAGAGAAGGAGATGGAGGAGGAGAAATTGTCAGTACAGACCACATAATTTAACTAAAGGGAAAGAATTTATGCTAATAATTAAAAAATAATGGGTGAAAGTAAATATTATAGCCAAGTAATCTGGTATTTGTTGTAGATCATTTTATGGTGTTGGATTTAATATTATATTTTTATCTCGGTGAGCTTGGAGATACTACTCTTAAACTCAAGGTCTGAAAATTTTCATATGTAAATTTGCAAGTTTGAAAGGATCTGTTTCTAAAGTGATGTGACCCTCTGATTCTCTACCAATCTTGTTCGCTTGATATAATGAACACATTATTTTTCTGGTCAGCAAATTTACCTATAAAATGTAATTATTTTGCTAATGTCAGAATGAGGAAAATAGTGTTTCTCTTCTTTTGTATCTTAGTGAGTAGCACCACTGATGTCCCGGTTTCTCATGTAGGAGATATGGCCTTTTACCCCTGACATCTTTATGTCTCTCATCCCGATACCTAACTTATCGCCAAAATGGTAAATTTTAATGCAAGTTGTATTTTAAGTATATTCTCACTTTCAAGAAGCTTCCATAGTCACTACCCTAATCGAAATCACGATTATCTCTTTTCTAGATTTTCTAGATTTAAATTTTTTTTAACGTTTATTTATTTTTGAGACAGAGAGAGACAGAGCATGAATGGGGGGAGAGTCAGAGAGAGAGGGAAACACAGAATCAGAAGCAGGCTCCAGGTTCTGAGCTGTCAGCACAGAGCCCGACGCGGGGCTAGAACTCACGGACCGCGAGATCACGACCTGAGCTGAAGTCGGACGCTTAACCGACTGAGCCACCCAGGCGCCCCTGTCTTCACTCCTTTCATCCAGACTTTTTTGTTTGTTTGTTTACATTGTTACACGAGTCAATAAAATCAGTCACATCATCCATGTTCTTTTAATTTGCTAGCCCCTTTCCGTTTCATTGAAGAAATACCCCAATCCATGCTTGCATGGATCTGCACAAGGCCTCATGCTAATCTCAGAAGTTGCTTTATACACATGACACATGGACTCCTGGGTTCCTCCCAGTTTGACATGTTAAACTCATTCCCATCGGAAGCCCTGGGAACCCTTCTTTTCTGAACTTCTACTTCTGCAACCCTGTTCATTCCTTTGTCCAGCTCCGAATGTTTCTTGCTTAAAGAGGGATACTCTCAACCTATCTTTTTTTTGTTTGATATCCTATATCATGAAAAGGGGATCTGTAGAGGGCCAGTATAGCTGAGAGTTTAAAAAATTTTTTTAATGTTTATTTTTTGAGAGAGACAGAGACAGAATGCAAGTGGGCTAGGGGCAGAGAGAGAGGGAGACACAGAAGCAGAAGCAGACTCCAGGCTGTGGCTGTCAGCACAGGGCACGACACGGGGCTCGAACTCACGGGCTGTGAGATCATGACCTGAGCCAAAGTCAGATGCTGAACCGACTGAGCCACCCAGATGCCCCTTGCTGAGAGTTTAAAAGCATAGGTAGAGAGTTTCTCTTCATGTCTCTCAGGTATTTAGGTGTTTGCTACCAAGCCCAGAAGGGCTCAGACTTCTCATTGTGAAAATAAAGAAAACAAAACTGCTATGGGTCAAGATTAACTGAATCATAAATCTGCTTAAAACAACACTTGGAACATAGCATATCTCCATAAATATTACTTATTGCAATTGTTATAAGAAGAAATTGTACGATGTTGGTAAAAATTTAACAGCTTCCCATGGTACTTTGTAATCTTTAAGAAAGTGTGTCTGATGTCTGTTGCTCTCCACTCTCTCCATGCTGCCTAAAACGTTCCATCAATACCTGTCTATCCAAGTATCTGTGTATCTATGTATCTATCTGTATCTACCATCTACCTATTCTCTTATATTTATACATAATTTCCAAACAAAATAAAAATTACCACACTATGAATAACAGTGTAAAATCACATAAAGTTGTTAGGTAGCATTATTTTTTACATTAAAAAGGAGAGAAGGTGGCAGACAAGTGGAAAATATCTGTGATTTATATAGTAACAAATAACAGGTACATTCAGTTCGGTGAAAAGTAATTTAAGACATTAGTTTCTACTCTAAGGAATAATGAGCTCATCCTCATTCAGTAGTGAGCTACAGGTAGAGCTCCTCTAGACATACATGAGGATGTCAGAACAGCCCAACTTTTTAACAATTGAACAGAGTATTGGTAATCCTCCATAGTGTCCTATCGCTGAGTATAAAAATACAATTTCTTACTGCTACAGCCATAGTAACATCCAGAAAGCTTCTATTAGAAAATAAGGGGGCACCTGAGTGGTTCAGTGAGTTAAGCCTGGGTCTTCAGCTCAGGTCATGATCTGACAGTTCTTGAGTTCAAGCCCTGCGTTGGGCTCTGTGATGACAGCTTGGAGCCTGATGCCTGCTTTAGATTCTGTGTCTCCCTCTCTCTCTCTCTCTCAGCCCCTCCTCCACTCACACTCTGTCTCTCTCTCTCCAAAATAAATAAACATTTAAAAAATTAACTAAGAGTGGCACCTGGGTGGCTCAGTCAGTTAAGTTTCTGACTCTTGATTTTGGCTCAGGTCATGATCCCGTGGTCAAGCTCACATCAGGCTCTGTGCTGGGGTTGAGGCCTGCTTGAGATTCTCTCTCTCTCTGCTCCACTCCCCCTTCATGCTATCTCAAAAAAATAATTAAGAGAAAATACATATTGAATATTAAGAAGTAAATATCAAACTGGTGTACTTATTTCCCTTTGTGTGTGTGTGTGTGTGTGTGTGTGTGTAGATATTGTGTAAATATATACGGTATGATATTTGTTTTGCTTTTTCAAATCTGTTTCCTGGATGTTATGAAGAAAATACCTAAATTGTGGCCAAGATTCAAAAGTAGACACGTTTAGAAGAACAACTGAATATACTGGCTAACATAGTTATTTTGTGAGAGTCATTTGTTGATTCCCTCAGAATTAGCTTTTCAAGGGACACTTGGTGGTTCAGTCAGTTAAGTGTCTGACTTTGGCTCAGGTCATGATCTCATGTTTTGTGGATTTGGGCCCCACATTGGGCTCTGTGCTAACAGTTCAGAGCCTGTAACCTGCTTTGGATTCTGTGTCTTCATCTCTCTCTGCCCCTCCCCTCCCACCTCGTGCTCTATCTCTCTCTCAAAAATAAATAAATGTTAAAAAAATTAGCTTTTCAAGAATCATGATATGAGCCTGGATTCTGCCATTGACTGAGTTGCATAAAAGAAAAATATAACTCTGAAATGTGTTGCACACTGGCACACATCTTTACAGGTCTATAATGTCTGAGCAGGGAGGTGAGTAAAAAAAACTTACTTATATCAACAGACAAGTTGGTGTGTGTAATAGTTCCTGACTTTTGAATAAGACAGAACCTCAGTTAAAATTATATGAAAACAATGACCCAGCAATAGCACTGCTAGGAATCTACCCAAGGGATACAGGAGTACTGATGCATAGGGGCACTTGTACCCCAATGTTCATAGCAGCACTCTCAACAATAGCCAAATTATGGAAAGAGCCTAAATGTCCATCAACTGATGAATGGATAAAGAAATTGTGGTTTATATACACAATGGAATACTACGTGGCAATGAGAAAAAATGAAATATGGCCTTTTGTAGCAACGTGGATGGAACTGGAGAGTGTGATGCTAAGTGAAATAAGCCATACAGAGAAAGACAGATACCATATGGTTTCACTCTTATGTGGATCCTGAGAAACTTAACAGGAACCCATGGGGGAGGGGAAGGTTAAAAAAAAAAAAAAAGGACGTTAGAGTGGGAGAGAGCCAAAGCATAAGAGACTGTTAAAAACTGAGAACAAACTGAGGGTTGATGGGGGGTGGGAGGGAGGGGCGGGTGGGTGATGGGTATTGAGGAGGGCACCTTTTGGGATGAGCACTGGGTGTTGTATGGAAACCAATTTGTCAATAGACTTCATAAAAAAAAATTATATGAAAACAAAAATGAAAATTTTTTGAAAATGAGTCAATGCCGTGCTGTTAATTCCTTAGCTATTTCCATTATCGCTATGCCTTTCAAAGATTAATTTAGAAAGGGGAAAAATCCTCCTGCCAATTAAAACCCTGACATTGGAAGTCTTCAAATAATTTTTCATGCACACCAGGAGATTTAGAGACAGATCTGATTCCTTCCCGTGTGCACAGTCCTCTTGCATAAAATATTGTATTTCAGTCCTTCATTTCCAATTTAACCTACATTTCCCCATTACATTTCTGCTGGATCAAAATGTCTGAAATCACACATCAGGAAAGAGTTTCATGTCCTCCTCTTCCAGTGGAGAATAGATTTAATCTTCCATAATAGAGCTTAAAAGGGAGAATTTCTCTGCAGAGATTTACAATATTGATTTATTGTATAAGAATTGTGAAAGAAAACCAGAGGAATCAGTGCATATAGTTCTAAGTTCAGTTTCCCTTACCTCCCCCAATTGTTTTACCAACCCAGACACACTCTTTTCCAAGAGAGATTGAAGATGGACGTTACTATGATCCAGAGACAGTTCTCCCGATTTGCTGCTTCTTGAGCAGTGAGGAGCCCAGAACGTGTGGAAAAGCTAAGCACGTGCTGTCCAGCACTGCTGCCCCTTCATGTCTTTCCTGCAGCGCGGCTGTGAATTCTGTGAATTCTGCTGTTCCCCAAGCAGGTTAAAAACTCATTCTGGACAGGAGGACTCCACCTTCTTGAACACGTGACTTCACGTAAGGTGATGAAACCTGTCACAGATTCTTGCTACTCTTCTGACTGAAAAAACCCCAGCAAATAGGTCTTAGTCCTAGAGGCACATTATAAAAGCATTAATTCAGATTAAGAAGGGAGCAACATTTCCCAGTGTTGCCTGAAAGCCCAGATCACAAAGAAAGATTTCCTAAACCATTGACCTGCATCCGATTGATATCTGTAAAGTGGGAGAGAAAAAGTAGTTCATGAAGAGATTGGAGAATTAGACCATATCCTGATATTTCATTAGGAGAAACGGAATAGATGCAAAAGTTATGCCAACATGAAGGAAAGCTTTAGGACAGGGGAATGAGGAACTGTATATTCAGATTTTTTTTCTCTAGGTAGTAAATGCATTACAGATAAAATTTGCTGCTAAATGTGCATTTCAAAGACTAGAATTACAGTAGATGTTAATCTATAAGATGTATGTATGTATGTGTGTATGTGTGTATGTATGTATGTAATCTCAAGTTAGTTAACATACAGTGTTGTTTGGCTTCAGGAGTAGAATCCAGTGATTCATCTCTTATGTATCACACCCTGTGCTGTTCCAACAAGTGTCCTCCTCAATGCCCATCACCCATTTCCCCTTCCCCCAACACCCCATCAATCGTCAGTTCGCTCTCCGTATGTATGTATGTATGTATGTATGTATGTATGTATGTATGTATTTTTCAATATATGAAGTTTATTGTCAAATTGGTTTCCATACAACACCCAGTGCTCATCCCAAAAGGTGCCCTCCTCAATACCCATCAACCACCCTCCCCTCCCGCCCACCCCCCATCAACCCTCAGTTTATTCTCAGTTTTTAAGAGTCTCTTAAGGTTTGGCTCCCTCCCTCTCTAACCTCTTTTTTTTTTCTTCCCCTCCCCCATGGGTTTCTGTTAAGTTTCTCAGGATCCGCATAAGAGTGAAAACATATGGTATCTGTCTTTCTCTGTATGACTTATTTCACTTCGCATAACACTCTCCAGTTCCACCCATGTTGCTACAAAAGGCCATTTTTCCTTCTTTCTCATTGCCACGTAGTACTCCATTGTGTATATAAACCACAATTTCTTTACCCATTCAGCAGTTGATGGACATCAGGCTCTTTCCATAATTTGGCTATTGTTGAAAGTGCTGCTATAAACATTGGGGTACTAGTGCCCCTCTGCATCAGCACTTCTTGCATCCCTTGGGTAAATTCCTAGCAGTGCTATTACTGGGTCATAGGGTAGATCTATTTTTAATTTTTTTGAGGAACCTCCACACTGTTTTCCAGAGCGGCTGCACCAGTTTGCATTCCCACCAACAGTGCAAGTGTTCCCATTTCTCCACATCCTCGCCAGCATCTATAGTCTCCTGATTTGTTCATTTTAGCCACTCTGACTGGCGTGAGGTGATATCTGAGTGTGGTTTTGATTTGTATTTCCCTGATGAGTAGTGACGTTGAGCATCTTTTCATGTGCCTGTTAGTCATGTGGATGTCTTCTTTAGAGAAGTGTGTATTCATGTTTTCTGCCCATTTCTTCACTGGATTATTTGTTTTTCGGTTGTGGAGTTTGGTGAGCTATTAAATAGATTTCGAATACTAGCCCTTTGTGCTATATGTCATTTGCAAATATCTTTTCTCATTCCATTGGTTGCCTTTTAGTTTTGTTGATTGTTTCCTTTGCTGTACAGAAGCTTTTTATCTTCATGAGGTCCCAATAATTAAGTTTTGCTTTTCATTTCCTTGCTTTTGGGGATGTGTCAAGTAAGAAATTGCTGCAGCTGATCTCAGAGAGGTTTTTTCCTGCTTTCTCCTCTAGGGTTTTGATGGTTTCCTGTCCCACATTCAGGTCCTTTATCCATTTTGAGTTTGTTTCTGTGAATAGTGTAAGAAAGTGGTCTAGTTTCATCCTTTTGGATGTTGCTGTCCAGTTCTCCCAGCACCGTTAAAGAGATTGTCTTTTTTCCATTGGATATTCTTTCCTGCTTTGTCAAAGATTAGTTGGCCATATTTTTGTGGGTCTGGTTCTGGGGTTTCTATTCTATTCCATTGGTCTATGTGTCTGTTTTTGTGCCAACACCATGCTGTCTTGATGATTACAGCTTTGTAGCAGAGGCTAAAGTTTGGGATTGTGATGCCTCCTGCTTTGGTCTTCTTCAAAATTACTTTGGCTATTTGGGGCCTTTTTTGGTTCCATACACATTTTAGGATTGCTTGTTCTAGCTTCGAGAAGAATGCTGGTGCAATTTTGATTGGGATTGCATTGAATGTGTAGATAGCTTTGGGTAGTATTGACATGTTAACAATGTTTATTCTTCCAACCCATGAACACGGAATGTTTTTCCATTTCTTTATATCTTCTTCAATTTCCTTCATAAGCTTTCTATAGTTTTAAGCATACAGATCTTGTACATCTTTGGTTAGATTTATTCCTAGGTATTTTATCTTCTTGGTGCAATTGTGAATGGGATCAGTTTCTTTATTTGTCTTTCTGTTGCTTCATTATTCGTGTATAAGAATGCAACTGATTTCTGTGCATTGATTTTGTATCCTGCAACTTTGCTGAATTCATGTATCAGTTCTAGCAGACTTTTGGTGGCGTCTATCGGGTTTTCTATATAGAATCATGTCATCTGCAAAAAGTGAAAGCTTGACTTCATCATTGCCAATTTGGATGCCTTGGATTTCCTTTTGTTGTCTGATTGCTGATGCTAGAACTTCCAACACTATATTAAACAACAGCGGTGAGAATGGACATCCCTGTCGTGTTCCTGATCTCAGGGAGAAAGCTCTCAGTTTTTCCCCATTGAGGATGATATTAGCTGTGGGATTTTCATAAATGGCTCTTATGATTAAGTATCCTTGTATCCCTAGTGTGTTGAAGGTTTTTATTATGAAAGGATGCTGAATTTTGTCAAATGCTTTTTCTGCATGGATTGAAAGGATCATATGGTTCTTATCTTTTCATTTATTAATGTGATGTATCTCATTGATTGATTTGTGAATCTTGAACCAGTCCTGCTGCCCAGGAATTAATCCCACTTGATCACGGTGAATAATTCTTTTTATATGCTGTTGAATTCGATTTGCTAGTATCTTGTTGAGAGTTTTTGCATCCATATTCATCAGGGATATTGGCTGGTAGTTCTCTTTTTTTACTGGGTCTCTGGTTTGGGAATCAAAGTAATGCTGGCTTCATAGAATGAGTCTGGACGTTTTCCTTCCCTTTCTATTTTTTGGAACAGCTTGAGAAGGATAGGTATTATCTCTGCTTTAAATGCCTGGTAGAATTCCCCTGGGAAGCCATCTGGTCCTGGACTCTTATTTGTTGGGAGATTTTTGATAATTGATTCAATTTCTTTGCTAGTTATGGGTTTGTTCAAGTTTTCTATTTCTTCCTGTTTGAGTTTTGGAAGTGTGTGGGTGCTTAGGAATTTGTCCATTTCTTCCAGGTTGTCTAGTTTGTTTGGATATAATTTTTCATAGTATTCCCTGATAATTGCTTGTATTTCTGAGGGATTGGTTGCAATAATTCCATTTTCATACATGATTTTATCTATTTGGGTCATCTCCCTTTTCTTTTTGAGAAGCCTGGCTAGAAGTTTATCAATTTCGTTTATTTTTTCAAAAAAACAGACTTTTGGTTTCATTGTTCTGCTCCACAGGTTTTTAGATTCTGTATTGTTTATTTCTGCTCTGATCTTTATTATTTCTCTTCTTCTGCTGGGTTTGGGGTGTCTTTGCTTTTTTGCTTCTATTTCCTTTAGGTGTGCTGTTAGATTTTGTATTTGGGATTTTTCTTGTTTCTTGAGATAGGCCTGGATTGCAATGTATTTTCCTCTCAGGACTGCCTTCGCTGCGTCCCAAAGCGTTTGGATTGTTGTATTTTCATTTTCGTTTGTTTCCATATATTTTTTAATTTCTTCCCTAATTGCCTGGTTGACCCACTCATTCGTTAGTAGGGTGTTCTTTAACCTCCATGCTTTTGGAGGTTTTGCAGACTTTTTCCTGTGGTTGATTTCAAGCTTCATAGCATTGTTGTCTGAAAGTATGCATGGTATGATCTCAATTCTTTTATATTTATGAAGGGCTGTTTTGTGACCCAGTGTGTGATCTATCTTGGAGAAGATTCCGTGTGCACTCGAGAAGAAAGTATATTCTATTGCTTTGGGATGCAGAGTTCTAAATATATGTCAAGTCCATCTGATCCAATGTATCATTCAGGGCCCTTGTTTCTATATTGATTCTATGTCTAGATGATCTACCCATTGTTGTAAGTGGAGTAGTAAAGTCCCCTGAAATTACTACATTCTTATCAATAAGATTGCTTATGTTTGTGATTAATTGTTTTATATATTTGGGTGCTTCCGTATTCGGTGCATAGGCATTTATAATTGTTTGCTCTTCCTGATGCATAGCCCCTTTATTATTATATAATGCCCTTCTTCATCTCTTGTTACAGCCTTTAATTTAAAGTCTGGTTTGTGTGATATAAGTATGGCTACTCCTGCTTTCTTTTGATTTCCAGTAGCATGATAGATAGTTCTCCATCCCCTCACTTTCAATCTAAGATGTCCTCAGGCCTAAAATGAGTCTCTTGTAGACAGCAAATAGATGGGTCTTGTTTTTTTATCCTTCTGATACCCTATGTCTTTTGGTTGGAGCATTGAATCCATTTACATTCAGTATTATTACAGAAAGATATGGGTTTAGAGTCATTGTGATGTCTGTAGGTTTCATGCTTGTAGTGATGTCTCTGGAACTTTGCGGTCCTTGCAACATTTCCCTCACAGAATTCCCCTTAGGATCTCTTGTAGGGATGGTTTAGTGGTGATGAATTCCTTAAGTTTTTGTTTGTTTGGGAAGACCTTTATCTCTCCTTGTATTTTGAATGACAGGCTTGCTGGATATAGGATTCTTGGCTTCATTTTTTTTCTGTTCATCGCATGGAAGATTTTTGCCATTCCTTTCTGGGTTGCCAAGTTTCAGTAGAGAGATCCCTCACGAGTCTTATTGGTCTCCTTTTATACGTTAGAGCATGTTCATCCCTAGCTGCTTTCAGAATTCTCTTTATCCTTGTATTTTGCCAGTTTCACTATGATATGTCATGCAGAAGATCAATTCAAGTTATGTCTGAAGCGAGTTCCCTGTGCCTCTTGGATTTCAATACCTTTTTCCTTCCCCAGATCAGGGAAGTTCTCAGCTATGATTTGTTCAAATACACCTTCAGCCCCTTTCTCTCTTCCTCCTCTGGAATCCCTATTATATGGGTATTATTATGTTTCATTGCATCACTTAGTTCTCTAATTCTCCCCTCATATTCCTGGATTTTTTTATCTCAGCTTCCTCTTTTTTCATAATTTTATCTTCTAATTCACCTATTCTCTCCTCTGCCTCTTCAATCCGAGCTGTCGTCGCCTCAATTTTATTTTGCATCTCATTTATAGGATTTTTTAGTGCCTCCTGACTGTTTCTTAGTTCCTTGATCTCTGTAGCAATAGATTCTCTGCTGTCCTCTATACTTTTTTCAAGCCCAGTGATTAATTTTTTGACTATTATTTTAAACTCATGTTCCATTCTATTGGTTAAATTGTTTTTGATCAATTCGTTAGCTGTTGTTACTTCCTGGAGTTTCTTTTGAGGAGAATTCTTCTGCTTCATCATTTTGGATAGTCCCTGGAGTGGCGCAGAACTGCAGGGCTCTTCCTCTGTGCTGTCTGGAGTAACTTGTGTTGGTGGGCGGGGCCGCAGTCATACCTGGTGTTTGTTCCTAGCCCACTGCTGGGGCCACAGTCAGACTGGTGTGTACCTTATCGTCCCCTCTCCCAGGGGCAGGACTCACTGTGGAGCGGTGTGGCCCCTGTCTGGGCTACTTGCACACTGCCAGGCTTGTGGTGCTGCTTCTATGGGATCTGGCCTATTAGCCGGGGTGGATCCCCAAGGTGCACAGGGGTGGGAGGCGCAGACTCAGCTCGCTTTGCCATTGGTGGTCCGCAGTGGGAGGGGCCCTATGGCACTGGGAGGGAGACGGACCCATCGGAGGGATGGATCCACAGAAGCACAGCGTTGGGTGTTTGTGCGGTGCAAGCAGGTTCTGTGACGGGAACTGGTTCCCTTTGGGATTTTGACTGGGAGATGGGTGAGGGAGATGGCGCTGGCCAGTGCCTTTGTTCCCGCCAAGCTGAGCTCTGTCTTCCGGGGCTCAACAACCCTTCCTCCTGGTGTCCTCTAGCCCTCCCACTCTCGGAGCAGAGCTTTTGACTTATAACATTCCAGATGATAAGTCCCTCTGGCTGTCAAAACTCACTCTGTCTGGCTCCTCTGCTTTTGCAAGTCAGACTCGTGGGCTCCACCTTGCTGGGTGGGCTGCCCCTCCACCGCCCTGTCTCCCTCCTGCCAGTCCGTGTAGCGCGCACTGCCTCTCTGCCCTTCCTACCCTCCTCCCTGGGCGTCTTGTCTATGCTTGGCTCTGGAGAGTTTGTTCTGCTAGTCTTCTGGTGGTTTTCTGGGTTATTTAGGCAGATGTGGGTGGAATATAAGTGATCAGCAGTACGTGGTGAACCCAGCATCCTCTTACACCAACATCTTCCTCTAGACCTCCCCGGCTATTGTGATGTTAAGTTCTGTTCCTTCTATCCTGACTTTCTTGAGGGTTTTTTTTAAAATTTTTTTTCAACGTTTATTTATTTTTGGGACAGAGAGAGACAGAGCATGAACGGGGGAGGGGCAGAGAGAGAGGGAGACACAGAATTGGAAACAGGCTCCAGGCTCTGAGCCATCAGCCCAGAGCCCGACGCGGGGCTCAAACTCACGGACCGCGAGATCGTGACCTAGCTGAAGTCGGACGCTTAACCGACTGCGCCACCCAGGCGCCCATCTTGAGGGTTTTTATTAATAAAGATGCTGTATTTTGTCAAATGCTTTGTCTGCATCTATTAACAGGATCATATAGTTCTTATCTTTTTTTGTCTATTAAGTGGCATATCACATTGATTGTTTTGTGAATATTAAACCATCCCTGCAGGCCAAGAGTGAATCCCAGTTAGTCACGGTGAATAGTTCTTTCAATGTATTGTTGAATTCTATTTGCTAGTATCTTGGTGAGAATTTTTGCATCTATGTTCATCAGAGCTATTTGCCTGTAATTCTCCTTTTTAGTGGGGTCTTTGTCAGGTTTTGGAATCAATGTAATGCCGGCTTCATAGAATGAGTATGGAAGCTTTCCTTCCATTACTATTTTTTGAACAGTTTGAGCAGAATAGGTTTTAACTCTCCTTTAAATGTCCGGTAGATTTTCCCTGAGAATCCATCTGGCCCAGGACTCTTATTTGTTGGGAGATTTTTGAGAAGTGATTCAATCTCTTTTCTGCTTATATGCCTGTTCAATTTTTTCTATTTTTTCCCTGTTTGGGTTTTGGTAGTGTGTGAGTGTCTAGGAATTTGTCCATTTCTTCCAAGTTGTCCAATTTTTTTGGCATATAATTTTGAGAGTATTCTCTAATAGTGTTTCTGTGGTGTTCGTTGTGATCTCTCCCTTTTCATTCGAGATTTTATTTATTTGGGTCCTCTTTCCTTTTTGAGAAGTGTAGCTAGGGGTTTATCAATTTTGTTTAGTGTTTCAGAAAACCAGCTGTTAGCCTTATTGATTTGTTCTACTGTTTTTTTTTTTTGATTCTATATCATTTATTTCTGCTCTCATCTTTATTATTTTCCTCTTTCTGCTGGGTTTCAGCTTAATCTTCTGCTGTTTTTCTAGCTCCTTTACGTGTAAGGTTAGGTTGTGGTTGGGACCTTTCTTGCTTCTTGAAATAGGCATGAATTGCAAGGTATTTTTCTCTTAGAACTGCGTTTATTGCATCCCAACGGGTTTGGGCTCTTGTGTTTTCATTTTCTTTTGCCTCCATGTATTTTTAAATTTCTTCTTTGACTTCCTGATTAACTCATTCATTTTTTAATTTGATGTTCTTTAACCTCCATGTATTTGGGGGCTCTCCAAATTTATTTCTTGTGGTTGATTTCAAGTTTCATAGTGTTGTGATCTGAAAATATGCATGGTATGATATAATCTCAATCTTTTTGTACTTTTGGAGTGCTGTTTTGTGACCCAGTATGTGATTTATTCTGGAGAATGTTCCATGTGCACTCGAGAAAAATATGTATCCTGTTGCTTTAGAATGAAAGCTTCTGAATACATCTATTAAGTCCATTCGGTCCAGTATGTCATTCAGAACCAGTGTTTCCTTTTTGGTTTTGTGTCTAGATAATCTCTCTCTAAGTGGAGTATTAAAATTACCTACAATTATAGTATTATTATCATTAATATGATTGCTTATGTTTGTGATTAATAGATTTATACATTTGGGTGCTATCATGTTGGGGGCATACTTATAATCGTTAGCTATTCTTGATGGATAAATCTCTTAATTATGATATAATGCCCTTCTTCATCTCTTGTTACAATCTTTGTTTTGAAATCTAGATTGTCTAAGTATGGCTACCCCAGGTTTCTTTTGACTTCCAGTAGCATGATAGATGGTTCTCCATCCTCTCACTTTCAATCTGCAGGTTCCTCAGGTCTGAAATGAGTCTCTTGTAGACAGCATATAGATGGATCTTGTGTGTGTTTTTTATATCCATTCTGATACCCTATGACTTTCAATTGGGGCATTTAGCCCATTTACACTGAGAGTTATTAGTGAAATATATGGATTTAGTGCCATTGTGTTCTCTGTAGGTTTCATGTTTGCAGTGATGTCTCTGGTCCTTTGTAGTCTTTGCTGCTTTCCACTCACAGAGTCCCCCTTAGTATCTCTTGCAGGGCTTGTTTAGTGGTCATGGACTCCTTTATTTTTTGTCTGTCCAGGAAAGCCTTTATCTCTATTCTGAATGACAGCCTTGTTGGATAAAGGATTCTTGACTGCATATTTTTCCTGTTCAGCATATTGAATATTTCCTGCCACTCCCTTGTGACCTGCCAAGTTTCAGTGAACAGGTCTGCTATTACCCAAATGGGTCTACCCTTGTAGGTTAAGTCCCATTTGTCCCTGGCTACTATCAGAATTCTGTCTTTATCTTTGTATTTTGACAGTTTGTCTATGATGTGTCATGGTGTTGATCTGGTTTGTTACTTTTCAAGAGAGTTCCCTGTGCCTCTTGGACTTGGGTGCCTGTTTCCTTCTCCAGATTAGGGAAGTTCTCAACCATAATTTGTTCAAATAAACCTTCTTTCCTCTTTTCTCGCTCCTTTTCTTCTGGAACTCTATGATATGGCTATCATTTAATTTCACTGAATCACTTAGATTCTAGTTCTCCCCTCATGGTGTTGTAATTTTCTTTTCCTCCTTTTTTTGGTTTCATCATTTTCCATAATTTTTTTCATCTATTTTACCTATTCTCTCCTATGCTTCTTCCATCCTTGCTGTCACTTTGTCTAGTTTATTTTGTATATCACTTATAGAATTTCTTAATTCATTGTGACTAGTTCTTAGGTCTTTGATATCTGTAGCAAGTGTTTTTCTGGTGTCTTCTATGCTTTTTTAAAGCCCAGCTATTAGTCTAATAACTGTTATTGTAAATTCTTGTTCAGATATATTGTTTATATATTGTTTTGAGCAATTTTCTGCCTGAGATTTCTTCCTTATTTTTCTTTTGGGGAGAATTCTTCCATTTAGTCACTTTGGATAAGTTTCTGTCTTTTGCATGTTTTAATAGGTTGTTTTGTGCCCTGTTCCTGTAATTACTAATATATTAAAAGGTGTCACACACAGTCCAGGACCTGGTACTTTTTGGTGTATGTTGCATGAACTCTGTTGTTGCATTTTGGCTGCTCTATTTCACTGGTCAATTCTCTGCAGAGCTCCTCCTTGTTCGTAGTGGTGGAGTGTTTGGACCTTTAACCAGGTGTACTTGTATTGTTTGTTGAAGTAACCCTGGAAAAAGAAAAGGAAAAGTTGGGGGAAGTCTCATGCCATAAATAGAGAAAAGTGAAAGGAGAAAAAAGGAAGACCAAATAGAGAATCAAAAAACCAGAGAAAGAGAAAGGAAAATAAAGAAGAAGTAGAAGGAGAAAAGGTGGAAAAAGAATAGAATAAAAATGCCTGATCAAAAAGAAATTCTATAAGATACTCTTACTATTAATAGCACATACATTGATTTGGAAATAATTTTCTTGGAACAAATATCTTAAATTACCTATCACTGTTATGTCTGATAGCCAAGTTGAAACAGTAATGGGTGAAGAGAAGATGCAAATTTGTACAGCCCTAAACAATAAGTTGAAGATCCAAGATTTATATCTTTATTCAGTTCTCATGTGCCTTTTTCTTGATATCCATGATAAGTAACTCACATACTTCAGTGTCCATGACAGTTTCATTGTGTCTGAGGTCACTATCTAAACCCAGGACCCTGAAGCGAGTATGAATCTGAAGATTTTTATGGGCTGGTTTATGATAATAAATTAAATTACATACCACTAATAATTACTTTAACAAAATACATGAGCACAAATTGACTCATGATACATATTTAAATGTGATGATTTCTCATCTTTGAATAATAAAACAATATTACTGTCTGCTTTTGTATGATAGTAAGCATGCTCAAGATATAGTACAGTGTGAAGGAGATAGAACCAGAGTTTTTTGGTTCTAGTTATGAGCTTGTGTGAACTTGGGAAAATTACTTAACTTTTCTTAAGTGCCTAAGATTTCTTACCTATATATTAGGGGGATAGTAAATAATACATTTTTAAAGGATTAGTATGAGATTTAAACACATGTAAAATATTACAATATTGGTTGACACATAGTAAGCATTCCAATAAGTATTAGCTATTACTAAGTCAATTAAAGGGTCTGATGGTATGAAAACACTGACTTTTACCAATTTTGGAAGAGCCCATACCACTATTTGACAAAATATCTGGTAAACATTTTCCCCCCTTCCAGCCACTTCCTTTAGTACTATGTATACATATATCACATATATATGTATGTAGTGTATACATTTGGGTATATATGCTTTATAAGTACTGTTATTAATAACGATGATAAAAAGAAATGTAAAAATCAGTCAGTGGCAGTTTTATCTATTAAAAATTTAACATACGGATACTTGAAAATAGTCACTTTGACTAAAGATCTCAATTTCATTTTTGAGTTCTCTTCTCCTTTAGTTTTGTATAGCTCCCCCTATTATTTAAAAAAACTTCTTTAGGGGCGCCTGGGTGGCGCAGTCGGTTAAGCGTCCGACTTCAGCCAGGTCACGATCTCGCGGTCCGTGAGTTCGAGCCCCGCGTCAGGCTCTGGGCTGATGGCTCAGAGCCTGGAGCCTGTTTCCGATTCTGTGTCTCCCTCTCTCCCTGCCCCTCCCCCGTTCATCCTCTGTCTCTCTCTGTCCCAAAAATAAATAAAAAACCTTGAAAAAAAATTAAAAAAAAACTTCTTTAAATTTGTAACTGACTTCAGAAAATGAAAAACAAAAATGTATAGAAATTATCACATATATATATATCTACTTGCATATTACATTTCCACACAGTGATTTCCTTGTCCCTTGCTCCTTGTTCTGTGATTATAGAACATAGATTTGCTACACTGGACACATAAGAGAAATATGGATTCTTCAACTTTTGAAAAATTTCTCTCTGGTTGTCAAGGAATGGACAAACTCAGATTATAAAGCAGGTGATTTTGCCTTACATGAACAATATAATGTCTTTTGAAGTCATTTGACTAAATCAATAAGCTTTTCTGTCTACTTTCTATTTGTTCCCTCCCCTTTTTTGCTTTTTTTTAGCCATTTACTCTAGGGGCCATTTACAATCTAATGCTAGGTGAAATAAGTCTGTCAGAGAAAAAAATAAATACCATGTAATTTCACTCATATGCAGAATTTAAGAAATAAAACAAAGGAAAAAAGATAACACCGGGTGTTATGTGGAAGTGTTGAATGGCTATGTTGTACACCTGCTAATGTACTAACATTAATCTGTGTGTGAACTCACTGGAATTTAAATAAAAACTGGAACCCTCTTGCACTGTTGGTGGGAATGCAAACTGGTGCAGCCACTCTGGAAAACAGTGTTGAGTTTCCTCAAAAATTTAAAAATAGATCTACCCTATGTCCCAGTAATAGCACTGCTAGGAATTTACCCAAGGGATACAGGAGTAGTGATACATAAGGGCACTTGTACCCCAATGTTTATAGCAGCACTCTCAACAATAGCCAAATTATGGAAAGAGCCTAAATGTCCATCAACTGATGAATGGATGAAGAAATTGTGGTTTATATAAACAATGGGATACTACTTGGCAATGAGAAAGAATGAAATATGGCTTTTTGTAGCAACATGGGTGGATCTGGAGAGTGTTATGATAAGTGAAATAAGTCATACAGAGAAAGACAGATACCATGTGTTTTCACTCTTATGTGGATCCTGAGAAACTTAACAGAAGACCATGGGGGAGGGGAAGGAAAAAAAGTTAGAGAGGGAGGGAGCCAAACCATAAGAGACTCTTAAAAACTGAGAATACACTGAGGGTTTATGGGGGGTAGGAGGAAGGGAAGGGCTGTTGATGGGCATTGAGAAGGGCACCTGTTTGGATGAGCACTGGGTGTTGTATGGAAACCCAATTTGACAATACATTTAATATTAAAAAAAACTTAAAAAATGTATTGTCTTAGTCTCTTTGGGCTACTGTCACAAAAATGCTATGACTCAGGTGGGCAAAACTAGGGCACCAGCAGTTTTGTTGTCTTGTGAGATCCACCTCCTGGTTTGTAGATGGCCGTCTTCTTATTGTGTCCTCATGGGGCAGAAGGCTAAGGAAGCTCTCTGGGTCCTGTTTATGAGGGCACAAATCTTATTCACAAGGACTCCAGCCTTATGACCTAATCAGCCCCCAAGACCTTACGTTTTTTTTTTTTTTCAACTTTTTTTAATTTTTATTTATTTATTTTTTTATTTATTTTTGGGACAGAGAGAGACAGAGCATGAACGGGGGAGGGGCAGAGAGAGGGAGACACAGAATCGGAAACAGGCTCCAGGCTCCGAGCCATCAGCCCAGAGCCCGACGCGGGGCTCGAACTCGCGAACCGCGAGATCGTGACCTGGCTGAAGTCGGACGCTTAACCGACTGCGCCACCCAGGCGCCCCAAGACCTTACGTTTTAACACCTTCACATTGTGGGTTAGGATTTCAACACATGAATTTTTTTTTTTTTACATTAAAAAAATTTTTTTAAATATATGAAATTTATTGTCAAATTGGTTTCCATACAACACCCAGTGCTCATCCCAAAAGGTGCCCTCCTCAAAACCCATCACCCACCCTCCCCTCCCTCCCACCCCCCATCAACCCTCAGTTTGTTCTCAGTTTTTAACAGTCTCTTGTGCTTTGGCTCTCTCCCACTCTAACCTCTTTTTTTTTCCTTCCCCTCCCCCATGGGTTTCTGTTAAGTTTCTCAGGATCCGCATAAGAGTGAAAACATAACAACACATGAATTTCTGGGGGACACAAAGATTCATACCATAACATGTATCTTCCTATAATGAAAACATAAACTCCCAGGGGCACCTGGGTAGCTTAGTTGGTTAGGCGTCCAGCTTCGGCTCAGGTCATAATCTCATGGTTTGTGAGTTCAAGCTCTGTGTCAGGCTCCATGCTGACTGCACAGAGCCTGGAGCCTACTTCAGATTCTGTGTCTCCCTCTCTCTCTGCGCCAGCCCCGCTTGTGCTCTGTCTCTCTCTGTCTTTCAAAAATGAATAAACTTTAAAAAAAAACCTCCCAAAGAATATGTTTTCTCTCTCTTATTTACCACTCTAACTGAATGAATCAATTCACCAAATACTGAGCACCTACATTTGACAAGCAATAGATGTATAGCAATCAACAAAACAGACAATTCAGAAAAGTCGCTGCCTCCACAGATCTTAATTTTATTTGGGGAAAACAGACAATGAACAAATAAACACCAAGTGCAGTGAAATCATTTATGATGAGTGCTAAGGAAGCGAGGCAGGGAGCAGATGGTGTTGATAGAGGATGGAGAGTGTCGTGGTTGGGTTGTCTCTGGTCAGAGGAGGCCTCTCTGAGAAGTCCTATCTTGGAGCGAAAGGATCAAATACAGTTTTAAAATTCATCAATGACGGTTGTTGTGGCGAGCAACGTGTGTTGTATGTAAGTGATCCATCACTCAATTCTATACCTGAGACAAATATTGCACTGTATGTTAACTATCTGGAATTTAAATAAAAAAATCATCAGTGAAGATAATCTGAAGAGTACAGTCGCTCTGTAAGGAATCATAGGGCCTTTGAGTGGGTCTACTTGTGTCAGTTCTCAAGGCCCTAAACAGAGGTAAACAGAAAAATGTGGATGTGATTAATATGCTTCAGTAGGTATTTCTTCAGAGGGAGAAAGAAATAAATTTGGGGAATTATTTTACAATTAGGCAAAAGTCCATGTTGGTCAAAATCGGTTTTATTTAAAAAAATTTTTTTTAAATGTTTTATTTATTTTTGAGACCGAGAGAGACAGAGCATGAACAGGGGAGGGGCAGAGAGAGAGAGGGAGACACAGAATCCGAAACAGGCTCCAGTCTCTGAGCTGTCGGCACAGAGCCTGGTGTGGGGCTTGAACTCACAGACCGCGAGATCATGACCTGAGCCGAAGTCGGACGCTCAACCGACTGAGCCACCCAGGCGCCCCAAAATCGGTTTTAATCTGCAGGGACATTGCATGTCTAGTACTATGTGCCAGTCCAGAGGAATGATGATATCAGTGCATATCCTCTGAGATGATATATAGTAATCTTTTGATAATAATGTATATTTTTTCTGACTTATTTTTTGGTGTCTTAAAAACAGTATGGTCACCATTCTGTTTATTAGTTATAACAGTGCCATAATAGTTCAGGGGTACAATACAGTGATTTAACAATTCCATATATTACTCCATGCTCATCACGATAAATATCCTCATAATCCCCTTTGCACATTTCACCAGTCTTCCCACCCAGCTCCCCTCTGGCACCGATTGGTTTGTTTTCTGTTAAGAGTCTTTCTTTTACCTTTTGGTTTGTGTCTCTCTTTTATTCCCTTTGTTCCGTTGTTTTGTTTAAGTTCCTCTCATGAATGAGATCATATGCTATGCTATTTGTCTTTCTCTGACTTATTTCACTTAGTATTATGCTCCATTGCTGCATCCATGCTGTTGCAAGTGGCAAGATTTTATTCTTTTTAATAGTTGTGCAATACTCTCTCCCTCTCCCTCCCTCCCTCCCTCCCTTCCTCCCTCCCTCTCTCCCTCTCTCTCTCATATATATATATATATATATATATATATATATATCATATCATATCATATATCATATCTTATTTATCCATGTCCAGTGTGGAGCCCAATGCATGGCTTGAACTCATGACTTTGAGATCAAGACTTGAGCTGAGATCAAGAGTTGGATGCTTAACAACTTGAGCCACACAGGCACCCCCATTTTTAACTTTTTGAGGAACCTCCATACTGTTTTCCAGAGTGGCTGCACCAGTTTGCTTTCCCACCAACAATGCAAGGGGGTTTCCCTTTCTCCACATCCTCCCCAACATCTGTTGTCACCTGTATTAATTTTAGCCATTCTTACAGATGTGAGGTGGTGTCTCATCATATTGATTTATATTTCCCTGATGATGAGTGATGTTGAGCACCTTTTCATGTGTCTGTTAGTCATCTGGATGTTGTCTCTGGAAAAGTGTCTGCTTATCTCTTGTGCCCACTTTTTAATTGGATTAGTTATTTTTAGGGTGTTGAGTTTGAGAATTCTTTATAGATTTTGGATACTAATCCTTTAACAGATATGCTATTTGCAATGTATCTTCCTATTTTGTTAGTTGACTTTTAGTTTTATACATTGTTTTCCTTCACTGTTCAGAGACTTTTTATATCGATGAGCTCCCATTAGTTCATTTTTGTTGCCCTTGCCTCCAGTGACGTGTCTAGTAAGAAGTTACTATGGCTGATGTCAAAGAGGTTACTTCTTGTGTTCTTCTCCAGGATTTTGATGGTTCCCTGTCTCACCTTTAGGTCTTTCATCCGTTTTGAATTTATTTTTGTGTATGCTGTAAGAAAGTGGTCCAGTTTCAATCTTCTGCCTGTCGGTGTCCAGTTTTCCGAGCACCATTTGCTGAAGATACTGTCTTTTTTCCATTGGATATTCTTTCCTGCTTTTTTGAAGATCAGTTGACCATATGGTTATAGGTCCATTTCTGGTTTTTCTCTTCTTTCCATTGATCTATATGTCTGTTTTTGTGCCAGTACCATACCGTGTTGATGACTACAGTTTTTTTAATACAGTTTGAAGTCCAGATTGTGATGCCTCCAGGTTTTCTTTTCTTTTTTTTTTTAGAATTGCTTTGGCTATTTGGGGTCTTTTGTGGTTCCACACAAATTTTAGGATTGTTTGTTCTAGCTCTGTAAAAGCACTGGTGTTATTTTAATAGGGATTGAATTAAATGTGTAGATTACTTTGGGTAGTATAGACATTTTAACAATATTTCTTCTTCCAATCCATAAGCTGGAATGTTTTTCCATTTCTTTGTGTTCTGTTCAGTTTCTTTCATAAGCTTTCTGTAGGTTTCAGAGTACAGATATTTTACTTCTTTGGTTAGGTTTATTTTAGGTTTCTTGTGGTTTTTGGTGCAATTGTAAATGGGATTGATTCATTTATTTCTCTTTCTGCTGTTTCATTATTGGTGTATGAAAAATCCAAAAGATTTTTGCACATGGATTTTATATTCTATGACTATCCTGAAATCCTGTAACAGTTCTAGTAATATGTTGATAGAGTCTTTTCGGTTTTCTACAGTGTATCATGTTATCTATGAATAGTGAAAGTTTGGCTTCTTCCTTGGTGATTTGGTTGCCTTTTATTTCTTTTTGTTGTTGATTGGTGAGGCTAGGACTTCCAGCAGTATGTTGAACTACTACATTTCTCTCTCTTGTTCCTGACTGTAGAAGAAAAACTCTCAGTTTTTCCCCATTAATGATGATATTAACTGTGGGTCTTTCATATATGGACTTTATGATGTTGAGTTATTTTCCATATATTTATACTTGTTGAGGGTTTTTGTCAAGAACAGATGCTGTGGCCACTGGGTGACTCAGTCAGTTGAGCATCCGACTTTGGCTCAGGTCATGATCACACAGCTCGTGAGTTCAAGCCCCTTGCCGTCATTGCAAGGCCTGCTTTGGATCCTCTGTGTCCCTCTCTCTTTCTCGAAAAAAAATCTTAATAAAAAGAATGGATGCTGTATTTTGTCAAATGCTTTTTCTGCTTCTGTTGAGAGGAT
Organism: Lynx rufus; assembly: GCF_022079265.1. Classification (NCBI taxonomy): domain Eukaryota; kingdom Metazoa; phylum Chordata; class Mammalia; order Carnivora; family Felidae; genus Lynx; species Lynx rufus. The sequence continues at coordinate 145,082,516 of NW_025814878.1, forward strand.
CATATGGTTGTTATCCTTTCTTTCATTAATGTGGTGTATCATGTTGATTGATTTGTGAATGTTGAACCAGCTCTGCAGCCCAGGAATAAATCCCATTTGGGAGCAAGTAATTCTTTTAATGTACTATTAGATTTGATATGCTAGTATATTGTTGAAAACATTTTTATCCATGTTCATCATGGATGTTGACCTGTAATTCACCTTTTTAGTGGGGTCTTTGGTTTTGGAATCAAGGTAATGCTGGCCTCTTAGAATGAGTTTGGAAGTTTTCCTTCCATTTCTGTTTTTGGGAATAGTTTGAGAAGAAAGGGTATTAATTCTTCTCTAAATGTTTGGTAGTTTCCCTGGGAAGCCATCCGACTCTGGACTTTTGTTTGTTGGCAGATTTTTGATTACTGATTGAATTTCTTTCTGGTTTGAGTCTGTTCCAATTTTTAATTTCTTTCTCTTTTAGTTTTGGGAGTTTGTATGTATCTAGGAATTTATCCATTTCTTCCAGGTTGCCCAGTTTGTTGGTATGTAATTTTCCATAGTGTTCTCTTATAAATGTTTGTATTTCTGTGGTGTTCATTGTTATCTCTCCTATTTAATTCGTGAATTTATTTATTTATGTTCTTTCTACTTTTTTTTTGATAAGTCTAGATAGGGGTTTGTCAATTTTATTGAGTCTTTCAAAGAACCAGCTCTTAGCTTTGTTGATCTGTTTTACTTTTTTTTTTGTTACTATATCATTTATTTTTACTCTGGTTTTTATTATTTCCATTCTACTGCTGGATTTAGGCTTTATTTGCTGTTCCATTTGTAGCTCTTTTAGGTGTAAGGTTAAATGGTATATTCAAGACATTACTTGCTTCTTCAAGTAGGCCTGTGTTGCTATGTACCTCCCATGTATGACCACCATTGCTGCATCCCATAGGTTTTAGATTATCGTGGTTTCATTTTCATTTGCTTCCATGTGCTTTTTAAATTTCTTTAATTTCCTGGTTAACCAATTTCTTCTTTTTTAAAAAAATTATTTATTTGAAATCAAATTAGTTAATGTAGAGTGTAGTATAGGTTTCAGGAATATAACCAGTGATTCATCACTTACATATACCAACCAGTGCTCATCCCAATAAGTGCTGTCCTTAAGGCCCATCACACATTTAGCCCACCCCTTACACACCTCCCCTCCAGCAACCCTCAGTTTGTTCTCTGGAGTTAAGATTCTCTTATGGCTTGCCTCCCTCTTTGCTTTTATCTTATTTTTCCTTTCCTTCCCCTATGTTCATCTGTTGTGTTTCTTAAATTCCACATTTGAGTGAAATCATGTGATACTTGTCTTTTCTGCCTGACTTATTTTGGTTAGCATAATACACTCTAGTTTTAACCATGTTGTTGCAAGTGGCAAGGTTTCATTGTTTTTGATCACTGAGTAATATTCCATTGTGTATGTGTGTGTGTGTGTGTACACACACACACACACACACACACACCCCACATATTCTTTATCCATTCATCAGTGGATGGACATTTGGACTCTTTCTGTACTTTGTCTATTGACAATAGTGCTTCTGTAAACATTGGTTTGCACAGGCCCCTTCGAATCAGCGTTTTTGTATCCTGTGGATACATTCCTAGCACTGCAATTGCTGGGTTGTTGGGTAGTTCTAGTTTTAATTTTTTGAGGAAACTCCACACTGTTTTCCAGAGTGGCTGCACTCCCACCAACAGTGCAAGGGTTCCCCTTTCTCTACATCCTTGCCAACATCTGTTGTTTCCTGAGCTGTTCAGTTTAGCCATTCTGACAAGTGTGAGGTGATATTTCATTTGACTTGCATTTCTCTAATGATGAGTTGATGTCTGTTAGCTGTTTGGATGTTTTCTTTGGAGAAGTGTATATTTATGACTTCTGACCATTTCTTCACTGGGTTATTATTATTTTTTTGGGTGTTGAGTTTGATAATTTCTTTATAGATTCTGGATACTAACCCTTTATCTGATGTCATTTGTAAATATCTTCTCCCATTCTATTGGTTGTCTTAGTTTTGTTGATTGTTTCCTTCACTGTGCAGAAGCTTTTTATCTTGATGAGGTCCCAGTATCTCATTTTTGCTTTTATTTCCCTTGCTTCCAGAGATATATCTAATAAGGATTGCTGAAACTTAGGTAAAAGAGGTTGTTGCCTTTATTCTCCTGTAAGATTTTGATTAACCCATTCATTTTTAGTAGGATGTTCTTTAACTTCCATGTATTTAGGTTTTCCAAATTTTTTCTTGTGGTTGACTTTAAATTTCATAGCATTGTGATCTGAAAATATGCATAGTAGGATATTAATCTTTTTGTACTTGTTGAGGTCCGATTTGTGACCCAGTATGTGATGTATTCTGGAGAATGTTCCACGTGCACTCAAGAAGAATGTGTATTCTGCTGCTTTGGGATAAATTGTTCTGAATGTCTGTTAAGTCCATTTGGTGCAGTGTGTCTTTTGGATCCATTTTTCCTTATTGATTTCCTGCTTAGGTGATCTGTCCATTTCTGTAAGTGTGATGTTAAAGTCTTCTATTATTATTGTATTATTATCAATGAGTTTCTTTATACTTGCTAGTAATTGGTTTATATATTTGGGTGCTCTCAAGGCGGGGGCATAAATATTAACAATTGTTAGATCTTGATGGGTAGACCCCTTAATTATGATAGAATGCCCTTCTTCATGTCTTGTTATAGTCTTTGTTTTAAAATCAGTTTGTCTGATAGAAGTATGGCTATTCTGGAATTTTTTTGATGTCCGTTAGCATGATAGTTAGTTTTCCATCCCTCAGTTTTAATGTGCAGGTGACTTTAGGTGTAAAATGAGTCTCTTTTAAGCAGCATAAGTGAGTCTTATTTTCTTTTTATCCATTTTCATACCATATATCTTTTGACTGGAACATTTAGTCCATTTAAATTCATAGTAATTTTTGGTAGATAAGAATTTAGTGCCATTGTATTACCAGTAAAGTCACTGTTTCTGGAAATACTTTGTGTGGAGTTATTTCTGGAGAGTGTATTGTAAGCTCTGGGAAAGTGAATAGGGTAATTGCTGAAACATTAGTAATGTTCTAGTCTCAAGGCTGTTGGATGCGATAGCATTATGAGAACATAGCCCCATGGTCCCCTAGGAGCCAGTTAGGAACCAGACCCACTGTAATTGCCTATCAGTCTTTGAAACTGCACACCTTCCCTGCATGCTTTCCTATAAACACCAGATGTGTGTGATCTATGTCTGGAGACTCTTTGTTTTTTCTTCCTATGCTTTAACATTCTTTGATGTTTATACCCGACGAACATGAAATAAAGACTATGTGCAGTTTTCTGCTGCTGCTACTTCGCTGGCAGAGGCAACCCTGCATGTCTGCTTAGTCTAAGTGTGTGAGAACTTTTTCTTCAGTGCGCGGCTACAATTCATTGTTCCTTTTTCTAGTCTTTGTTGCTTTTGGTCTTTCTTACTCACTTAAAGGGTCCCCTTTAATGTTTCTTGCAGGGCTGATTTAGTGGTCACAAACTCCTTTATTTTTTGTTTGTCTTGAAAACTATATCTCCTTCTAATCTGAATGACAGCCTTATTGGATAAAGGATTCTTGGCCGCGTATTTTTTTCTTTCAGCACATTGAATATATTTTGTCACTTCCTTGTGGCTTGCCTAGTTCCTGTGGAGAGATATACAGATAGCCTGAGTTGTCTTCCCTTGTAGGCTAGGGGTTTCCTTTTTCTTGCTGTTTTCAGGATTCTTTCTTTATCTCTGTATTTTTCTTTTTTTTTTTTTTTTATTTATTTTTGGGACAGAGAGACAGAGCATGAACGGGGGAGGGGCAGAGAGAGAGGGAGACACAGAATCGGAAACAGGCTCCAGGCTCCGAGCCATCAGCCCAGAGCCTGACGCGGGGCTCGAACTCACGGACCGCAAGATCGTGACCTGGCTGAAGTCGGACGCTTAACCGACTGCGCCACCCAGGCGCCCCTATCTCTGTATTTTTCAAATTGTACTAGAATATGCCTTGGTGTTCACTGTTTTTTGTTGAATTTGGTGGTTTTTCCCTGTGCTTCCTGGATTTTCATGGCTCATTCATTCATTCATTCGTTTATTTTTTTATTTGGAGAGATAGGGACAGAGATAGAGAAAGTGCAAGCAGGGGAGGGATATAAAGAGAAAGGGAGAGAAAGAGAATCCCAAGCAGGCTCCATGCTGCCATCTGGGGAGAATGACACAGGGCTCAAACCCATGAACCATGAGATTATGACCTGAGCCAGAACCAAGAGTTGGATGCTTAACTGAGTCACCTAGATGCCCCTGCATGGCTGTTTCTTTACCCAGATTAGGGAAGTTTTCAGCTATAATTTCCTCAAATAAATCTGACTTTTTTCCCCTCTTCTTCTGTGAGTCCTATGATTTGAATGTTATTTGAATGTGCTTTAAGGAGTTGCCAAGTTCCCTAAGTCTACATTGTGATCTAATATATTTCTTTCCCTCTTCTGTTCAGCTTCATTATTTTCCATAATTTGATCTTCTATATCACTGATTCATTCTGCTGCTTCATACATCCTTGATGTCATTGCATCTCAGTTATAGCATTTTTAATTTCAGCCTGAATAGTTTTTAGTTCTTTTATCTCTGCAGAAAGAGATTCTCTAGCATCTTTTATACTTTTCTGAAGCCTTGCTAGTATCCTTATGATTGCTGTTTTATATTCTAGTTCTGATGTATTATTTATATCTGTTCTGATTAGATCCGTGGCTGTGATATCTTCTAGTTCTTTTTTTTGGGATGAATTCCTCCATCTTGGCATTTTGTCTAGATGTTACATTTCCTGCTCCTGAAAGTAATGGCTATATTAAGAAGAGGTCATACTGTTTAGGGCTTGGAGCTTCAGGAAGTTTTTTTTTGGTGTATGTTGTGTGCGCTCTGCTGTTGTGTTTTGGCTGCTCTTTCCTTCAGACCAGTCCTTTGCAGAGTTTTTCCATGCCTGCAGTGTGCAGTATTTGAACCTGGTCCACTGTGTGGTGAGTTTTCAGTACACGTGTTTTGGTCTGCTTTTTAGAAAAGGGTAGATCCTGTTTTCCCTAGAAATTAGGCTTTGTAGCACCTTATGATCGGTAGACTTCGTGCATGTGGGGTTTTTTGTTGGTCTTCTGGGGAGAGGAGCCAGCTGTGCTAGTTCTCAGATGACTTGCTCTTGTAAAGATGCACCAGCAGGGTTCAGTAAGGTGGGGCTTGTAAGCTGCTCCAGCCTCCACTGGGGTGCTCTGTCAGTGCTGATGGGCAGGGGGAAAATGGTATCACCCTACTCTCTCATCCCCTGAGAGGTGAATTGGTGCCCACTGGAATCAGTATTTTTGTATCCTTTGGATCAATAACTAATAGTGCATTTCTGAATTGTAGGCTAGTTCTATTTTTAACTTTTTGTGGCAACTCCATGCTATTTTAAACAGTGGCTCCACCAGTTTGCATTCCTATCAACAGTGTTAAAAGGGTTCCACTTTGTCACATCCTCGCCACAATCTGTTGTTTCCTGTGTTTTTAATTTTAGCCATTCTGACAAGTGTGAAGTGGTATATCATTGTGTTTTAGATTTGTATTTCACTGATGATGAATGATATTGAGCATCTTTTCATGTGTCTGTTAGCCATCTGGATGTCTTCTTAGGAAAAGTGTCTATTCATGTCTTCTGTCCATTTCTTTTTTTTTTTTTTTTTTTTTTTATTTTTTTAAAATTTTTTTTTTCAACGTTTTTATTTATTTTTGGGACAGAGAGAGACAGAGCATGAACGGGGGAGGGGCAGAGAGAGAGGGAGACACAGAATCGGAAACAGGCTCCAGGCTCTGAGCCATCAGCCCAGAGCCCGACGCGGGGCTCGAACTCACGGACCGCAAGATCGTGACCTGGCTGAAGTCGGACGCTTAACCGACTGCGCCACCCAGGCGCCCCTTCTGTCCATTTCTTCACTGGATTATTTGGTTTTGGAGTTTGATAAGTTCTTTATAGATTTTGGATACTAACCCTTTATCAAGTATGCTGTTTGCAAATATCTTCTCCCATTCTGTTGGTTGTGTGTTAGTTTTGTCTATTGTTTCCTTTGCTGTGCAGAAGCTTTTTATATTGATGGAATTACAATAGTTCATTGTTGCTTTTGTTTCCCTTGTCTCTAAAGATGCGTCTAGTGAGCAGTTGCGTTGGCTGATGTCAAACAGGTTGCTGCCTGTTTACTCCACTAGAATATTGATGGTTTCCTGTCTCACATTTAGGTCTATCATCCATTTTGAATTTGTGTGTGTGTGTGTGGTGTAAGAAAGTGGTCCAGTGTCTTTCGTCTGCCTGTTGCTCTCCAGTTTTCCCAACAGTATCTGTTGAAGAGATTGTCTTTTCCATTGGATACTATTTTCTGCTTTGTTGAAGATTAGTTGATAATATATTTGTGGATCCATTTCTGGGTTTTTGATTCTGTTCCATTGAAGTTTGTGTCTGTTTTTGTGCCAGTGCCATACTGTTTTGATGCCTATAACTTTGTTTATCTTTTTCAAGATGCTTTGGCTATTTGGTATCTTCTGTGGTTCCATATAAATTTTAGTATTGTTTGTTCTATCTCTGTGAAGAATTCTAGTGTTATTTTGATAGGCATTGCGTTGAATGTGCAGATTCCTTTGGATAGTAAAGACATTTAACAATATTCTTCAAATCCACAAGCAGGGAATGTTTTTCCATTTCTTTGTATCCTTTTTCAATGTATTTCCTCAGTATTCTATAGTTCTCAGAGTACATATCTTTTACCTCCTTAATTAGGTTTGTTGAAAGGTATCTTATGGTTCTTGGTACAATTGTAAATGGGATTGATTCCTTGATATCTCTTATGACTGCTTTATTACTGGTGTATAGAAGTGCAACAGATTTATGTACATTGATTTTATATCCTGCAACTTTACTGAGTTCATGCATTAGTTCTAGCAATTTTGTCTGGTGGAATCTTTCAGGTTTTCTACACAGATTATCATGTGGTTCGCGAATAGTGAAAGTTTGACTTCTTTGCAGATTTGGATGTCTTTTCTTTTCTTTTTTCTTTTCTTTTCTTTTCTTTTCTTTTCTTTTCTTTTCTTTTCTTTTCTTTTCTTTTCTTTTCTTTTGTCTTATGCTGAGGCTAGGACTTCCAGTAATATGTTAAATAACAAGGGTGAGAGTGGACAGCCCTGTCTTGTTCCTGACCATAGAGGAAAATCTCTCAGTTTTTCCTCACTGAGGGTGGTATTAGTTGTGGGTCTTTTGTATATTGCCCTAATGATGTTGAGGTAAGTTTCCTTCTATCCCTACTTTGTTGAGGGATTTTTAAAATCATGAATAGATGTTGTATTTTGTCAAATGCTTTTTCTGAATCTATTTAAAGGACTGTGTGGTTGTTTCCCTTTCTTTTAGTAATGTGCTATATCATGTTGAAATGATTTATGAATATTGAGCCTGCTTTGCAGCCTAGTAATAAGTCCTACTTGATCATGGTGAATGATTCTTTAATGTATGGTTGGATTTATTTGCTAGTATTTTGTTGAGAATTTTTTAATCCACGTTCATCAGGGATGTTGGTCGGTAATGCTCTTTTTAGTGGGGTCATTGTCTAGTTTTGGAATCAAGGCACTGCTGCCCTCCTAGTATGAGTGGATGTTTTCCTTCCATTTCTATTTTTTTGGAACAGTTCCCAAGTATTAGGTATTAATTCTTCTTTAAATGTTGTATAGATTTCCTATGGGAAGCCATCAGCCCCTGGACTCTTCTTTGTTGGGAGATTGTTGATTACTGATTCAATTTTTTCTTTTCTTTTCTTTTCTTTTTTTTTTTTTTTTTGAGAGAGAGAGAGCACAAGTGAGCAAGGGGCAGAGAAAGAGGGAGGGAGAGAGAGAGAGAGAGAATTCCACAAGGGAGGGAGGAAGGGAGAGCCAGAGAGAGAGAGAGAGAGAGAGAGAGAGAGAGAGAGAGAAGCTCACCCAAAGTGGGGCTCTTGTTTTGCTCAATGGGGGGAATGAGGTCATCCAAAGAGGGGCTCTAGCTCATAAACTGTGAGAGCATGACCTGAGCTGAAGTCAGATGTTTAATGACTGAGCCACCCAGGTGCCTTGAATGTCATTTCTTTGCTGGTAATCAGAGTGTTCAAAATTTCCATTTCTTGTTTCATTTTGGTAATTTATATGTTCCTTGGAATTTATCCATTTCTTCCAGATTGCCCAAATTGTTGGTATGTAATTTTTCAGAGTATTCTCTTATAACTGTTTGTATTTCTGTGATATTGGTTGTGATCTCTCTTTATGCTTGATTTTATTTATTTAGGTCCTTTCTCTTTGTTTTTGATAAGCCTGGCTAGAGTGATTTGAAAGAACCAGGTCCCAGTTTTATTAATATGTTTTACTCTGTGTTTTTTGTTTCTGTGTATCTTTTATTTTTTCCCTAACCTTTATTATTTTTCTTCTGCTGCTGGCTTTAGGCTTCATTTATTGTTTTTTTTTTCTAGCTCTTTATGTGTAAGGTTAGGTTGTGTATTTAAAATTTTTCTTGCTTCTTGACATGGACCTGTGATGCTATATACTTCCCTCTTAGGACTGCTTTTGCTGCATCTCAAAGGTTTTGGACCATAATGTTTTCATTTTCATTTGTTTCCATGTATTTTTAAATTTCTTCTTTCATTTTCTGGTGAACTCATTCATTCATTAGTAGGGTGTTCCTTAACCTCCCTGTGTTTGTGGTTTTTCTCGTGGGTGAATTCAAGTTTCATAGAATTGTGGTAAGAAAATATGCATGGTATGATCTCAATCTTTTTGTAGTTGTTGAGGCCTGATTTGTGACCTAGTATGTGATCTATTCTGGAGAATGTCCCATGTACACTCGAGAAGAATGTGTATCCTGTTGCTTTAATATGTAATGTTTTGAATACATTTGTTAAGTTCATCTGGTCTAATGTGTCATTCAAAGCCATTGTTTCCTTGTTGATATTCTGCTCAGATGATCTGTCCATTGTTGTAAATGGGATGTTAAATTCCCTTAATATTATTGTATTTTTGTTAATGAGTTCCTTCATCTTTGTTATTATTGTTTAATATTTGCAATCTCCCACATTGGGAGCATAAATATTTACAACTGTTAGATCTTGGTACATTGTCCCCTTTATTATAATGTAGTGCCCCTCTCTCTTGTTGCAGTCTTTGGTTTAAAATTCAGTGACTCTGATAGGAGTATGGTTACTCTGGATTTCTTTTGATGCCATGAGAACTGTTGCTCTATCCCCTCATGTTCAATCTGCAGGTGTCTTTATACCTAAAATGATTCTCTTGTAGGCGGCATATGGATGGGTCTTGTTTTTTAATTAATTCTGACACCTTATGTTTTTTGATTGAACATTTAATCCATTTACATTCAGAGTAACTATTGATACGTGTGAATTTAGTGCTATTGTATTCTTGTTATGTCATTGTTTCTGGAGCTTTTCTCTGTTCTTTTCTAGTCTTTGTCTTATTTGGTGTTTCTTTCCCAAAGGGTCTGCTTTAATGTTTCTTGCAGTGATGTTTTAGTGGTCATTTAATTTTTGTTTGTCTGAAAAACTCTTTATCTATCCTTATATTCTGAATAATAGCCTTGCTGGATAGAATAGTTTTGGCTGTAGATATTTTTCCCATTTAGCCTGTTGAATATATCATGCTACTGCTTTCTGGCTTGTGAATTTTCTGTGGAGAGGTCTGCTGCTAATCTTATTTGTCTTCTCTTATAAGTTGGGGACTTCTTCCCCTTGATGCTTTTAAGATTGTTTCCTTAACTCTATATTTTGCAAATTTTACTATGATATATCTTCGAGTTGGCCTGATTTTGTTGATTTTGTTTGGAGTGCCCTGTGCTTGCTCAGTTTGGATGTCTGCTTCCTTTCCAGATTACCAAAGTTTTCAGCTATTATATCCTCAAAGAAATTTTCTGTCCCCTTTTCTCTCTCTCCTCTTCTGGGACTCCAATAATACAAATGTTATTCCATTTGATGGATTCACTGAGTTCCCAAAATCTATTTTCATATTCCATAATTCTTTTTCTCTCTTTTGTTCAGCTTTATTGTTTTCCATTATTTTGTCTTTGTGTTACTTATTCATCCCACTGCTTCTTCCAGTCTTGTGTTCTTCACATGAAGTACGTCTCGAATCTCAGTTATTGTATTCTTCATTTGGACTCTTTTTTAACTCTTTATCTCTGCAGTAAGGGGCTCCCTCCAGTCTTCTATTATTCTCTCAATCCCAGCAAGTATCCTTATGATTGTTGCTTTAAATTGTCTATTGTATTACTTATGTCTGTTCCACTTAGATCTCAGGCTGTGGCCATATCTTATTCTTCCATTTGGTATGAATTTCTCCTTTTTGGTATTTTGTCTAGGTCTCTGTCTTCTCTGTGTTAGAACACCCGGGTATGTTTCCTGCTCCTGAGAGCAACGGCTTTATGAAGAAACAATTTAGGTAGTGTCCAGGGGTTTTTGCTTCAATGAGTGTCTCTAGTGTGTGTTGTGTTCACTCTGCTGTTGTGTTTTGGCTCCTCTATCCTTCAGGCCAGTCTACAGAGGTTCTCCATACCCACAGTGGGCAATACTTGGTTCTTGGCCAGAGTGTGGTGAGTTTTAAGTAGGTGTGCTCTGGCCTGCTTGTTAAATGAGACCTGATACTACTTCCAGTAGAATTGTAGCCCTGCAGAGCTCTCTGGTCAGGAGATATGTTGTGGGCAAGTGTTTGTGCTGGTCTTCTGGGTAAGAAGCCCATCATCCTGGGACTGAGGCAAGCTTTACTGGGAAGGGGAGTCCTGCCACAGTGAAGGGACTTGGCAGTTGGTGTAAGTCAGTTAGGCAGCCAGTTTAGGGGCTGTGCTGCCCACTGCACTTGGATCTATATGTATGCTGAGGGGCGGGGGAAGGAAATTGTGCTGGAATTCTCCTTTGTACCCAGGGAGGCATCTTTGTGAATTCTCAGGGAAACACTCCAAGAAGAGAGAATAATCTCCCCACTGTGTGACCCCAGGAAGTTTTCAGACCTCTGTTTCTGTGCTGTCTGCCTCTGGGTTTCTTGCTTGTCTTCTTTCCAGGAGCAACTCAGTGGCCTCTGGGATCTGACTTTTACATTTTTGCCATGACTATTACATCTTTAAAATAGTTTTATACATTTGATTTTTTTAAAATATTTTTTTCAAATTGCAATGTAGCCAATATATGTTATTAGTTTTTGGTGTATAGCATAGTGATTATTCAATCATTTACATTATGGAACGCTCACTATGATAAGTGTACTTACATCTATCACCATGCAAAGTTATTGCAATGTTTTAGACCATATTCCCTGTGCTGTACTTTTCATCCCCACGACTTAATTATTTTATAACTGAAAGCTTCTACCTCTTAAACCTCTTCACCTATTTTGCCCGTCTTCCCATCTCCCTGTCCTGTAGCAACTGTCACATTATTCTCTGTATTTTTGAGTCTGTTTCCTCTTTTTGCTTGTTCATTTTTTTGTTAATTGTGTTTTATTTTTTAGATTCCACATACAAGTGATATCATATGGTGTTTGGTTTTTACTGTCTGATTTATTTCATTTAGCATAATTCACTCTAGGTCCATCTATGTTATAAATGACAAGATTTCATTTATTTTAAATGACTGAGTAACATTCAATTGTATGTATACACACACACACACACACACACACACACACCCCACGTCTTCTTCTTTATTTACTTACTTACTTACTTACTTACTTACTTACTTATATCCCCAAGTTAGTTAGCATATAGTGCGATAATGGTTTCAGGAGTAGAGTCCATTGATTCATCCCCTATGCATAACACCCAGTGCTCATCCCAACAGGTGTCTTCTTTAATGCCTCTTACCCATTTAGCCCATCCCTCCACCCCAGTCCCCTCCAGCAACCCTCAGTTTGTTCTCTGTATTTAAGTGTCTCTTATGTTTTGTCCCCCTCCCTGTTTTTATATTATTTTTGCTTCCCTTCCCTTGTGTTCATCTGTTCTGTCTTAAAGTCCTCATATGAGTGAAGTCATGATATTTGTCTTTCTCTGACTAATTTCGCTTAGCATAATACCCTCTAGTTCCATCCATGTGGTTGCAAACGCCAAGATTTCATTCCTTTTGATTGCCAAGTAATACTCCATTGGATATATATATACATATACATATATATATATATATATATATATATATACACGCCACATATATATATATATACCATATATATATATGCCATATATATATATATATATATATATATATATATATACCACATCTTCTTTATTCATTCATCTGTTGATGGAAATTTGGGCTCTTTCCATACTTTGGCTGTTGTCTAAAGTGCTGCTATAAACATTGGGGTGCATGTGCCCCTTCAAAATAGCACACTTGCATCTCTTGTCTCTTGGGTAAATACCGACTTGTTCAATTGCTGGTTCTCTTTTTAGATTTTTGAGGAACTTCCATATTGTTTGCCAGAGTGGCTGCACAAGTTTGCATACCCACCAGCAGTGCAAAAAGGATCCTCTTTCTCATCCTTGTCAACATCTGTTGTTGCCTGAGTTGTTAATGTTAGCCGTTCTGACAGGTGTGAGATGATATCTCATTGTGGTTTTGATTTGTATTTCCCTGGTGATGAGTGATGTTGAGTATCTTTTCATGTGCTGGTTGGCCATCTGGATGTCTTCTTTGGAGAAGTGTCTCTTCATGTCATTTACCCATTTTTTCACTGGATTATTTATTTTTTGGGTGTTGAGTTTGGTAAGTTTTTATAGATTTTGGATACTAACCCTTTATCTTACATGTATTTGCAAATATCTTCTCCCATTCTATCAGTTGCCTTTGGTTTTGATGATTGTTTCCTTCCCTGTGAAAAGCTTTTATTGTGATGAATAGTTCATTTTTGCTTTTGTTTCCTTTGCCTCCAGAGACTTGTTGAGTAAGAAGTTGTACTTTTTCTTTTCTCTCCTGCTGCTTTTTGGCAGGGGGGATGCTTTCTTGTACTCTCCTCCCTGTCTTTGTCCTCTCTCATCAAGCAAAAACAGTTCCCTGCCCCCCACAGCTTCTCTCTCCCATGGTTCACCTCTCTGTACCGCATATCTTCTGAGTTCTGTGGTTCAGGTTGTGCAGATTGTTGTGTGAATCCTCAAATCAGTTTTCTAGGTGTTCAGAATAGTTGAGTGTTGATCCGGCTGTATTTTAGGGATGAAAGATGCAAAAAAACCTTCCATGCTGTTCAGCTATCTTGGCTCCTCCTTTCTCTCCATATTTAAATTTATTTCTAAGAATTTTATTCTTGATATATTTGTAAATGTTTTTTTGTTAATTTAAATTCAAGTTATCTAATATATACTTAACTAGTAGCATTGATTTAAAGAATAGAATTTATTGATTCATCACTTACATATAATACCCAGTGTCTATCCCAACAAGTGCACTCCTTAATATGTATCATCCATTTAGCTCATCCCCCCACTCACCTCCCCTCCATCAACCTCAGTTTGTTCTCTGGAGTTAAGAGTCTCTTATGGTTTATCTCTCCCTTTATTTTTATCTTATTTTTCCTTCCCTTCACCTATGTTCATTTATTGTGTTTTGTAATACTCTTTATCTCCATCCGTGATGTTGCAAATGGCAAGATTTCATTCTTTTTAAAAATTTTTTTTTTCAACGTTTATTTATTTTTGGGACAGAGAGAGACAGAGCATGAACGGGGGAGGGGCAGAGAGAGAGGGAGACACAGAATCGGAAACAGGCTCCAGGCTCCGAGCCATCAGCCCAGAGCCCGACGCGGGGCTAGAACTCACGGACCGCGAGATCGTGACCTGGCTGAAGTCGGACGCTTAACCGACTGCGCCACCCAGGCGCCCCAAGATTTCATTCTTTTTGATCACGGAGTAATATTCCATTGTATATATATACCACACGTTTATCTGTTCATCAGTTGGTGGACATTTGGGCTCTTTTCCTAATTGGGCTATTGTTGAAAGTGCTGCTGTAAACATTGTGTTACATGTGCCCATTTGAATCAGCACATTTTGTCCTTTGGGTAAACACCTAGTAGCAGAATTGCTTGGTCATAGAGTAGTTCTATTTTTAATATTTTGAGGAACCTCCATAGTATTTTCCAGAATGGCTGCACCAGTTTGCATTCGCATCAACAGTGCAAAAGTGTCCTCCTTTTCCCACACCCTCACTAACATCTGTTGTTTCCTGAGTTGTTAATTTTAGCCATTCTGACAGATGTGAGGTATTATCTCATGGCTTTGGTTTGTATTTCCATGATGATGAGTGATGTTGAGTATCTTTTCATGTGTGTGTTAGCCATCTGGATGTCTTCTTTGGAAAAGTGTCTATTCATGTCTTCTGCCCATTTCTTCACTGGATTATTTTTTGGGTGTTGAGTTTGGTAAGTTCTTTATAGATTTTGGATACTGACACTTTATCAGATATGCCATTTGCAAATATCTTGTCCCATTCTTTTGGTTGCCTTTTAGTTTGTTGATTGTTTCCTTGGCTGTGCAGAAGCTTTTTGTCTTGTGATGATGTCCTAATACTTCATTTTTGCTTTTGTTTCCCTTGCCTTGGAGACAGGTCATGTAATAAGTTGCTGCAGCCAAAGTCAAAGAGGTTGTTTCCTATTTTCTCCTGTAGGATTTTGATAGATTCCTGTTTCACAATTATGTTTTTCATCCACTGCATTTTTTTGTGTGTATGATGTAAGAAAGTGGCCCAGGTTTTTTCTTTTGCATATTGCTTTCCTGTTCTCCCAGCACTATATGCATAAATTTTCTTAATTATGTGGGGTTTTTTTTTTTGCTTTTTAACGTTTTTATTGAAATCTCTGTTAACATACAGTGTGATTTCAGGTGTACAATGTAGTGATTCAAAAATCCCATATATTACCCTGTGCTTGTCAAGATAAGTGTACTCATAATACCTATCACCTGTGTTACTCATCTTCCCACCCACATCTCCTCTTGTAATCATCAGTTTCCTCTCTATAGTTAAGAGTCTGTTTGTTGGTTTGCTTCTTTCTCTTTCTCTCTCTCTTTTTTCATTATGCTCCTTTGTTTCGTTTATTAAATGTTTGTTTCTTAAATATGAGTGAATTTATATGTTATTTGTCTTTCTCTGACTGATGTATTTCACTTAGCATAATACTCTAACTCCATCTACATCATTGCAGATAACAAGATTTCCTTCTTTATCATGGCCAAATAATATTCCTATATATATACACCCCATCTTTATCTGTTCATTAGCTGATGGATGGACATTTTCCACAGAAGTTTGATTACATTTTCCCAATGATATTTCAGCCTTAAGTGTGGATGTTAAGGATAATTCAAAAAAACTGTACCTTGCATTCATCATCTAGTTTACAATTTATTTATTGAAAGATATTTTAATACTTAATTGGAATATTTGCTATCATACAGAATCAAGTTTTTTCTCTAGAGTCCATAAATACCCATTTTCTATCCTTTGCATTATGTCTATGATTCTAAGGATCAGTGATTACCAGAGATTAATAGGAAATTTCAACTTGGTTGGAATGAACTTGGTGTTTCTACATTGCTGTAAAGATAAAAGAGCAATAACATGTGGGTAGGGAATTTTAAAAATCATGACATGAGGAAATTGCATAAACAATTGCATAGAACAAAATAATAGAGAATAATCACTTTTTTGACATTATATCAGAAGAGTGGGTTTACTAACATGTCACACTATCATTATTATCAGGACACTATAAAAGAAACCATCCTGATCATTTCAGAATTTTCCATTGTAGCCCGCAGTTTGTGACTAACATTTAGCAGAAAAAACATTTACTTTCCCCCCAAATATCTGAAAGTGTCATTTTGTCATAATATTTAAAAAAGTGATTCTGCATTGCCCTTGGTTGAATGATCTAGTTTATATTGAATTGAGAGAGTTATATAACCTGCTTGGCAGATGTCATATTGAATGATACAAATTTGCTTCTAATGTTGGAAGAACACTAGATGGAAGGAGAGATGGATAAGTGTATGAGTTGAAAATGAATTAATTGATGATTCAGTTAAAATCAGTATTTAAAAAAATGTTTATTTTGAGAGACAGAGCAAGTGAAGAGCAAGCATGGGGGGGGGGGTTGGAGAAAGAATCTGAAGCAGGCTCTGTGCTGTCAGTACAGAGGCTGACATGGGGCTTGAACCCACCAACTGTGAGATCATGACCTGAGCTGAAATCAAGATTAAGACACTCAAATGACTGAGCCGCCCAAGTGCCTCTAAAATCAGCATTTATCCCAGAGTACTATGACAATTCTTTATTTGAATGGTCATCTGGTTTATGTTACACTTCATTAGAAGCCAAAGGGGATGTAATGAAGATACTGCCTCAACTGTGAAGAGCTCACAAAATGGCAGGAAACAAAAATGTTTTAAAATAATAATAAAGGCTAAAAAATGAGAATTGTTCTTTTAGTGGCATACACAGAATTCTATATGGGATACAAAGGATTTTTGAGAAAGTATTTGAATCAATGGGATCACAGTTTCATGGAGGTGTGGTATTTCAGCTGACTGCTGAAGAATGGGAAAGAAAGAGGTGGAGGATATATTAAGTCACAGGAAGTGACATTGGTTGGTTAGTAAGTCTAGGGTTAGCCCATGGGGGGTCTTGAACTCTTCACCAATTATTTCAAAGCAGCAGCACTGCATAGAGTTTAAGAGAAAATGTCTGGGTCATACAGAATTGTTTCCATGCCATTTCTCAACTGTTGTCAGCAACTGAGTAATCCAGGAAGCTGACTCTGAGGTGTAGTTGGTATACAAGACACTTGGAGGGCCTGGGAATTGTGGAAGGGAAGAGAATTGGGCAGAGGGAGAATTTGCACTGTTAAGTAGGCTCAGTAATAGCCTTGGCCCTACCCCATGGGAATATCTGGTGCTAAAATGTCCTATCAGACTTGTGTTGGGCAGAAATGTCTGGTCTTTTATACCCTCTTTGACCAGCTATTGGGTGTGGGCTGCCTATGTGAGGATGAACTTTGGAAGGCATGTAGATTTGTGGCCCTCCTTGCCCTCTCTCTTGAGCTTGGCTTGGGCTCATTCAAACCCTGGTGGTCCCTGGGTTTAGGTCCAACAAGAAAGGAGGCCCCCAGTGTGCAAGTGCTCTTGAAATCTGTGGTTGGGTCACATTTATTATAGTTCTTTTTGCCAAAACATGTCACATGTTCAACCCAGGTTCAAGGGGGTGGTCAAACCTCTAGCTTTGGGACCATGTGGGTGCCTTTAAGAAGGACACAAATAGTTAATATCGTGGTAAGGACACTAAACTCACAACATTAATCAACCTCATTGATGTGTCTGCTTTACCATTTAAAACTATTTTCCCTTACCCTCAAACAGTTCATTTAAAACTTATAGCTAACACTCACACACTTTTTTTCTGAAGCAGAAATAATCACAAACTTTCTGCATTTAAAAGAGATTGTTTTGCAGATGTTATCAGAATAAGAACAGAGAAAAAATTTTTATAGAAAAAGTATGATAATGGGAGTACCTGGTTGGCTCAATGGGCATCCGACTTTGGCTCAGTTCATGATCTCAGTTTGTGAGTTTGAGCCTTGGGTTGGGCTCTGTGCTGACAGGTCAGGGACTGAAGCCTGCCTTGGCTTCTGTGTTTCCTTCTCTCTCTGTCTGCCCCCTCCCCCATTCATGTGCTATGTCTTTCTCAAATGTAAATAATGTAAATAAGCATTAAAAAAATAGCCATCCTCCCTCCCCATTAAAAATACATGATCCTGTGCAACAGTTAAATACAATCTGTAGTTAATGCTGCTGTTTTCAAAAAGAAAAAAAATTACAAAATGTAAGAAACCATGTACCAATTTTTCTTAATAAATAACAAGACTTTTCAAACCAGTTATGTGCATTTCAGCAGTAAACAGTAGGAGATGTGGGCAAGGGTCAGGTGGAAGCTATTGTCAGAAAAGGAAATATAAATAGCCCTCAAGCATGTGTAACTGGGTTCTACTTCTCTTAAAATTGATTTGTAAGCTAAGACGATTAGACTCTGTTTTTCTTGGGTCCTCCTGGCAGGTATTTTAGAGCAGGCAGTGGGGAGAAGGCTTGAGAGACCATGAGGAAACAGGCTTTCTGGGAGAGATGCCAGAATTGATTGATGTAACCACCATCAATTGATTGATGTAAACACCAATCAAGTGATTGATGTAAACATATGAGGATCAATTTCGTAACATCTATCAGATACAGAAACACACAAGGATTTTAATCATGAATATTTGTACTTCCAGGAAATAATTTTATAGACATACCTGCATGATGTACAAAACCATGAGCTCGGTGTTGCTTATAATGTGAAAAAATGGGGACGGATCAAAATCTTCAATGGGAACATGCAAATATATGTAGGTAAACTCCTAGAAATGAATAAAGTTGATTAATGAGCAGTAATAAGGAAGATGACCAAATATCATGATAAGGTAATTAAAACCAACTTGCAGATCTCCATATGTGGTGTGCTTCCTCTTGTAGTGTATGCGCAGGACATGCTGTACCTATGCAGACAATGGCAATGGTTGTCTTTGGGACATAAGACTAGGGTTTGAGGGTGTGGGACTTTCATTTTCACTTTCTAATTTGAATGTTTAAAAAACCCTGTATGTATTACAAGGAGATAAAGTTTCAAAAGTAAACTTAAAAATTTAGTTGATTTTTCTATTTAGATTTGGCCACAAAATAATTTGAATTCCACAAGGTAAATGATATTTTTAAATCTCATTTCCCCCATTCAATTGTTTTTTAAAAAATTTTTTAATGTTTATTTATTTTTGAGAGAGAGAGAGAGAATGCAAGCAGGGGAAGGGCAGAGAGAGGGAGACACAGAATCTGAAGCAGGCTCCAGGCTCTGAGGTGTTAACACAGAGCCCAACATGGGGTTTGAACTCACAAATTGTGAGACCATGACCTGAGCTGAAGTTGAACCCTTAACCAACTGAGCCACCCAAGGGCCCCTCCCCCCATTCAATTTAATGTAACCAACTAACCTGGTTAATGGGGCCTGAGATTTTGTCTTTGACATGCCCCCCCCCCCCCCACTGACTTCCTGACATCTTTGCTTCCTAGAAACTCAGGTTTCTTATCTCATAGGAAGACCACCACAGAACTCAACACATCACCTTACTGATTTCTTGCAACATATAAAATATTTAGCAGGTATAATAGTGCCCTTTTTACAACAACATTTAAATTTAAAAAATTGAACTGTTTTTCAAAGGGCAAACACCAAAACTTTTGGGGTGCTAAATAAGAATTGGATGATAAAATTCAGGATAGTTTCTATTAGGTTGTGTGTGCTTTATTTAAGATGCAATCTTGGCACTACCAAAATATTTACTCACACACAGAAGATACAGGTCTGTTGAAAAGTCTATTTTTTTCCTGTTTTAAAATTCATGGTTTTAGGGCCTCCTGGGTACCTCAGTTGGTTAAGTGTCTGACTCTCAATCTCAGCTCAGACCATGATTTTATCTTTTGTTTTGTTTCCCTTTTTAATTAAAATATAATTAACATACAGTGTTACATTAGTTTCAGGTGTACAATATAATAATCCAACAATTTGTACATTTCTTAGTGCTTTTCAGGATTAGTGTACTCTTAATTTCCTTTTTCTATTACACCAATCCCCTCCCTCACTTTCCTTCTGGCAACCACCTGTTTGTTTTCTGTACTTAAGAGTCTTTTTTTTTTTAGTCTTTTTTTTTCTTATTTGTTTTGTTTCTTAAATACCACATATGAGTGAAATCATATGGCATTAGACTTGTTTCACTTAACATTATTCTCTCTAGGTCCATCCATGGTGTTGCAAATGGCAAGATACCATTCTTTTTTTATGGTGGAGAACTTGAATAGATATTTTTCCAAAGATGACATACAGATGGCCAGCAGACGCATGTAAAAAATGGTCAAACATCACTCATCATCAGGGAAATGCAAATCAAATCTACCATGACATATCACCTTCAACTGACATAATAGCTAAAATTAAAAAAGATAAGAAATAACAAGTGTTGACGAGAATGTGGAGAAAGTGGAACCCTCATGCATCACTGGTGGGAATGCAAACTGGGGCAGCCACTGTGGAAAACATTATGAAGTTTCCTCAAAAAGTTAAAAATAGAAATAGCATATGATCCAGTAATTGCACTACTGAGTATTTACCCAAAGAAAACAAAGATACTTTTTCCCCATTAAATCCAGTCTAGTTAACATGCAGGATTACAATGTAGTGACTTAGCAATTCCATACATCATCCGTACTCATCAAAACAAATGCAAAAAAAAAAAAAAAAGAAAAGGCAAAAAAATACTAATTCAAAAAGATATGTCCACCCCTGTATTTAATGCAGCACTTTTTTTTTACAATAGTCAAGGATGGAAATAGCCCAAGTGTCTATCAATAGATGAGTGGAGAAGGGGAGGGAAGATGGCGGCGTAGGAGGACGCTGGGCTCACCGCGCGTCCTGCTGATCACTTAGATTCCACCTACACCTGCCTAAATAACCCAGAAAACCGCCAGAGGATTAGCAGAACGGAGTCGCCAGACCCAAGTGCAGACGAGAGGCCCACGGAAGAGGGTAGGAAGGGCGGCGAGGCGGTGCGCACTCCACGGACTGGCGGGAGGGAGCCGGGGCGGAGGGGCGGCTCGCCGGCCAAGCAGAGCCCCCGAGTCCGGCTTGCAAAAGCGGAGGGGCCTGACGGACTGTGTTCCGACAGCAAGCGCGACTTAGCGTCTGGGAGGTCATAAGTTAACAGCTCTGCTCGGAAAGCGGGAAGGCTGGAGGACAAAGGGAGGGAGAGCTGCTGAGCCCCCGGACGACAGAGCTCAGTTTGGTGGGGAACAAAGACGCTCGCCAGCGCCATCTCCCCTGCCCATCCCCCAGCCAAAATCCCAAAGGGAACCGGTTCCTGCCAGGGAACTTGCTCGCTCCGCACAAACACCCAACTCTGTGCTTCTGCGGAGCCAAACCTCCGGCAGCGGATCTGACTCCCTCCCGCTGCCACAGGGCCCCTCCTGAAGTGGATCACCTAAGGAGAAGCGAGCTAAGCCTGCCCCCCTGCCGCCGTGCACCTTGCCTACCCACCCCAGCTAATACGCCAGATCCCCAGCATCACAAGCCTGGCAGTGTGCAAGTAGCCCAGACGGGCCACACCACCCCACAGTGAATCCCGCCCCTAGGAGAGGGGAAGAGAAGGCACACACCAGTCTGACTGTGGCCCCATCGGTGGGCTGGGGGCGGACATCAGGTCGGACAGCGGCCCCGCCCACCAACTCCAGTTATACACCACAGCACAGGGGAAGTGCCCTGCAGGCCCTCACCACACCAGGGACTATCCAAAATGACCCAGCGGAAGAATTCCCCTCAGAAGAATCTCCAGGAAATAACAACAGCTAATGAGCTGATCAAAAAGGATTTAAATAATATAACAGAAAGTGAATTTAGAATAATAGTCATAAAATTAATCGCTGGGCTTGAAAACAGTATACAGGACAGCAGAGAATCTCTTGCTACAGAGATCAAGGGACTAAGG
Source organism: Lynx rufus (assembly GCF_022079265.1). Taxonomy (NCBI): domain Eukaryota; kingdom Metazoa; phylum Chordata; class Mammalia; order Carnivora; family Felidae; genus Lynx; species Lynx rufus. The sequence continues at coordinate 145,104,150 of NW_025814878.1, forward strand.
AACAGTCACGAGGAGCTGAAAAACGCTTTAAATGAAATGCAAAACAAAATGGAAACCACCACGGCTCGGATGGAAGAGGCAGAGGAGAGAATAGGTGAACTAGAAGACAAAGTTATGGAAAAAGAGGAAGCTGAGAAAAAGAGAGAGAAAAAAATCCAGGAGTATGAGGGGAAAATTAGAGAACTAAGTGATACACTAAAAAGAAATAATATACGCATAATTGGTATCCCAGAGGAGGAAGAGAGAGGGAAAGGTGCTGAAGGGGTACTTGAAGAAATTATAGCTGAGAACTTCCCTGAACTGGGGAAGGAAAAAGGCATTGAAATCCAAGAGGCACGGAGAACTCCCTTCAGACGTAACTTGAATCGATCTTCTGCACGACATATCATAGTGAAACTGGCAAAATACAAGGATAAAGACAGAATTCTGAAAGCAGCAAGGGGTAAATGTGCCCTCACATATAAAGGGAGACCTATAAGACTCGTGACTGATCTCTCTTTTGAAACTTGGCAGGCCAGAAAGAATTGGCACGAGATTTTCAGGGTGCTAGACAGAAAAAATATGCAGCCGGGATTCCTTTATCCAGCAAGTCTGTCATTTAAAATAGAAGGAGAGATAAAGGTCTTCCCAAACAAACAAAAACTGAAGGAATTTGTCACCACTAAACCAGCCCTACAAGAGATCCTAAGGGGGACCCTGTGAGACAAAGTACCAGAGACATCACTACAAGCATAAAACATACAGAAATCACAATGACTCTAAACCCGTATCTTTCTATAATAACACTGAATGTAAATGGATTAAATGCACCAACCAAAAGACATAGGGTATCAGAATGGATAAAAAAACAAGACCCATCTATTTGCTGTCTACAAGAGACTCATTTTAGACCTGAGGACACCTTTAGATTGAGAGTGAGGGCATGGAGAACTATTTATCATGCTACTGGAAGCCAAAAGAAAGCTGGAGTAGCCATACTTATATCAGACAAACTAGACTTTAAATTAAAGTCTGTAACAAGAGATGAAGAAGGACATTATATAATAGTTACAGGGTCTATCCATCAGGAAGAGCTAACAATTATAAATGTCTATGCGCCGAATACCGGAGCCGCCAAATATATAAAACAATTACTCATAAACAGAAGCAACCTTATTGATAAGAATGTGGTAATTGCAGGGGACTTTAACACCCCACTTACAGAAATGGATAGATCATCTAGACACACGGTCAATAAAGAAACAAGGGCCCTGAATGAGACATTGGATCAGATGGACTTGACAGATATATTTAGAACTCTGCATCCCAAAGCAACAGAATATACTTTCTTCTCGAGTGCACATGGAACATTCTCCAAGATAGATCATATACTGGGTCACAAAACAGCCCTTCATAAGTTTACAAGAATTGAAATTATACCATGCATACTTTCAGACCACAATGCTATGAAGCTTGAACTCAACCACAGGAAAAAGTCTGGAAAACCTCCAAAAGCATGGAGGTTAAAGAACACCCTACTAACGAATGAGTGGGTCAACCAGGCAATTAGAGAAGAAATTAAAAAATATATGGAAACAAACGAAAATGAAAATACAACAATCCAAATGCTTTGGGACGCAGTGAAGGCAGTCATGAGAGGAAAATACATTGCAATCCAGGCCTATCTCAAGAAACAAGAAAAATCCCCAATACAAAATCTAACAGCACACCTAAAGGAAATAGAAGCAGAACAGCAAAGGCAGCCTAAACCCAGCAGAAGAAGAGAAATAATAAAGATCAGAGCAGATATAAACAATATAGAATCTAAAAAAACTGTAGAGCAGATCAACGAAACCAAGAGTTGGTTTTTTGAAAAAATGAACAAAATTGACAAACCTCTAGCCAGACTTCTAAAAAAGAAAAGGGAGATGACCCAAATAGATAAAATCATGAATGAAAATGGAATTATTACAACCAATCCCTCAGAGATACAAACAATTATCAGGGAATACTATGAAAAATTCTATGCCAACAAATTGGACAACCTGGAAGAAATGGACAAATTCCTGAACACCCACACTCTTCCAAAACTCAATCAGGAGGAAATAGAAAGCTTGAACAGACCCATAACCAGCGAAGAAATTGAATCGGTTATCAAAAATGACCCAGCAATAGCACTGCTAGGAATTTATCCAAGGGATACAGGAGTACTGATGCATAGGGGCACTTGTACCCCAATGTTCATAGCAGCACTCTCAACAATAGCCAAATTATGGAAAGAGCCTAAATGTCCATCAACTGATGAATGGGTAAAGAAATTGTGGTATATATACACAATGGAATACTATGTGGCAATGAGAAAAAATGAAATATGGCCTTTTGTAGCAACGTGGATGGAACTGGAGAGTGTAATGCTAAGTGAAATAAGCCATACAGAGAAAGACAGATACCATATGGTTTCACTTTTATGTGGATCCTGAGAAACTTAACAGGAACCCATGGGGGAGGGGAAGGAAAAAAAAAGAGGTTAGAGTGGGAGAGAGCCAAAGCATAAGAGACTGTTAAAAACTGAGAACAAACTGAGGGTTGATGGGGGGGTGGGAGGGAGGGGAGGGTGGGTGATGGGTATTGAGGAGGGCACCTTTTGGGATGAGCACTGGGTGTTGTATGGAAACCAATTTGTCAATAAATTTCATATATATATATATATAAAAATCTCCCAACAAATAAGAGTCCAGGACCAGATGGCTTCCCAGGGGAGTTCTACCAGACGTTTAAAGCAGAGATAATACCTATCCTTCTCAAGCTATTCCAAGAAATAGAAAGGGAAGGAAAACTTCCAGACTCATTCTATGAAGCCAGTATTACTTTGATTCCTAAACCAGACAGAGACCCAGTAAAAAAAGAGAACTACAGGCCAATATCCCTGATGAATATGGATGCAAAAATTCTCAATAAGATACTAGCAAATCGAATTCAACAGCATATAAAAAGAATTATTCACCATGATCAAGTGGGATTCATTCCTGGGATGCAGGGCTGGTTCAACATTCGCAAATCAATCAACGTGATACATCACATTAACAACAAAAAAGAGAAGAACCATATGATCCTGTCAATCGATGCAGAAAAGGCCTTTGACAAAATCCAGCACCCTTTCTTAATAAAAACCTTTGAGAAAGTCGGGATAGAAGGAACATACTTAAAGATCATAAAAGCCATTTATGAAAAGCCCACAGCTAACATCATCCTCAATGGGGAAAACCTGAGAGCTTTTTCCCTGAGATCAGGAACACGACAGGGATGCCCACTCTCACCGCTGTTGTTTAACATAGTGCTGGAAGTTCTAGCATCAGCAATCAGACAACAAAAGGAAATCAAAGGCATCAAAATTGGCAAAGAGGAAGTCAAGCTTTCGCTTTTTGCAGATGACATGATATTATACATGGAAAATCCGATAGACTCCACCAAAAGTCTGCTAGAACTGATACATGAATTCAGCAAAGTTGCAGGATACAAAATCAATGTACAGAAATCAGTTGCATTCTTATACACTAACAATGAAGCAACAGAAAGACAAATAAAGAAACTGATCCCATTCACAATTGCACCAAGAAGCATAAAATACCTAGGAATAAATCTAACCAAAGATGTAAAGGATCTATATGCTGAAAACTATAGAAAGCTTATGAAGGTAATTGAAGAAGATTTAAAGAAATGGAAAGACATTCCCTGCTCATGGATTGGAAAAATAAATATTGTCAAAATGTCAATACTACCCAAAGCTATCTACACATTCAATGCAATCCCAATCAAAATTGCACCAGCATTCTTCTCAAAACTAGAACTAGCAATCCTAAAATTCATATGGAACCACAAAAGGCCCCGAATAGCCAAAGGAATTTTGAAGAAGAAGACCAAAGCAGGAGGCATCACAATCCCAGACTTTAGCCTCTACTACAAAGCTGTCATCATCAGGACAGTATGGTATTGGCACAAAAACAGACACACAGACCAATGGAATAGAATAGAAACCCCAGAACTAGACCCACAAACGTATGGCCAACTCATCTTTGACAAAGCAGGAAAGAACATCCAATGGAAAAAAGACAGCCTCTTTAACAAATGGTGCTGGGAGAACTGGACAGCAACATGCAGAAGGTTGAAACTAGACCACTTTCTCACACCATTTACAAAAATGAACTCAAAATGGATAAAGGACCTAAATGTGAGACAGGAAACCATCAAAACCTTAGAGGAGAAAGCAGGAAAAGACCTCTCTGACCTCAGCCGTAGCAATCTCTTACTCGACACATCCCCAAAGGCAAGGGAATTAAAAGCAAAAGTGAATTACTGGGACCTTATGAAGATAAAAAGCTTCTGCACAGCAAAGGAAACAACCAACAAAACTAAAAGGCAACCAACGGAATGGGAAAAGATAGTTGCAAATGACATATCGGACAAAGGGCTAGTATCTAAAATCTATAAAGAGGTCACCAAACTCCACACCCGAAAAACAAATAACCCAGTGAAGAAATGGGCAGAAAACATGAATAGACACTTCTCTAAAGAAGACATCCAGATGGCCAACAGGCACATGAAAAGATGTTCAGCGTCGCTCCTTATCAGGGAAATACAAATCAAAACCACACTCAGGTATCACCTCACGCCAGTCAGAGTGGCCAAAATGAACAAATCAGGAGACTATAGATGCTGGCGAGGATGTGGAGAAACGGGAACCCTCTTGCACTGTTGGTGGGAATGCAAATTGGTGCAGCCGCTCTGGAAAGCAGTGTGGAGGTTCCTCAGAAAATTAAAAATAGACCTACCCTATGACCCAGCAATAGCACTGCTAGGAATTTACCCAAGGGATACAGGAGTACTGATGCATAGGGGCACTTGTACTCCAATGTTCATAGCAGCACTCTCAACAATAGCCAAATTATGGAAAGAGCCTAAATGTCCATCAACTGATGAATGGATAAAGAAATTGTGGTTTATATACACAATGGAATACTACGTAGCAATGAGAAAAAATGAAATATGGCCTTTTGTAGCAACGTGGATGGAACTGGAGAGTGTAATGCTAAGTGAAATAAGCCACACAGAGAAAGACAGATACCATATGGTTTCACTCTTATGTGGATCCTGAGAAACTCAACAGGAACCCATGGGGGAGGGGAAGGAAAAAAAAAAAGAGGTTAGAGTGGGAGAGAGCCAAAGCATAAGAGACTGTTAAAAACTGAGAACAAACTGAGGGTTGATGGGGGGTGGGAGGGAGGGGAGGGTGGGTGATGGGTATTGAGGAGGGCACCTTTTGGGATGAGCACTGGGTGTTGTATGGAAACCAATTTGTCAATAAATTTCATATATATATATAAAAAAATAAAAAAATAAAAAAAAATAGATGAGTGGATAAGGAAGGTGTGGTATAGATATGTATGAACATATATACATGCCATGAAATATTACTCAGCCATTAAAAAGTGTATGGTCCTAGATTTAGGAGGCAGACTAGATAAAAAAAATACATGGATGTGTAAAAGTTCAGGTAATTCTATGATTGATGGATGAATGAATCTAATCAATACAAACCACATTCTGCACTTAAGTGAAATAATATGTTGTTTGTCTTTCTCTGACTGACTTATTTCATGTAGCATTATACCCTCCACGTCCATCCATGTTGTTGTGAATGGCAATATTTCAATCTAAAAACCCAAAGGAACAAATGATTCCAGAAAAAAGATTTATAAATACAGAGAACAAACTGATGGTTGCCAGAAGGGCTGGTAGGGGGATGGTGAAAGAGGAGAAGGGGATTAAGATAAAAAAATAAATATGTCACAGAGATGAAAAGTACAGCAAAGGGAATAGAGTCAATAATATTGTAATAACATTGAATTTTGGCAGATGGTGACTACACTTAGCATGGTAAGCATTTAATAATGTATATGATTGTCGAATCACTATGTTGAAAACCTGAAACTAATATCACATGTCAACTATGGTTTAAAAAAACATTCCAGAGTTTTGGTCACTTGTATTTTGCTTGCCTTTTATCTTTCCTCTCAGTTAAAAATAAACAGAGTTGCTCATTAATGCCTGAATAACCACATTATTTACCCTCATAGGGCAGTTATGATCTAAAAGCTTAGTGAGGAATGACCATGGCACTGTGGTTTGATTTATTGACGGCGGTCCCACTATGTTGTGAGAAATTGTAGACCTGTTGCTCATCCTTTCTCCCAGAATGGTGTGATATCTCTGTGTACCTGCTGAAAGAGAAGTGTTTGTTGTTTAAAGTTAGAAAAGTAGTTAAGGAAAAGTATTCACTTCTTCCTAAGTAGAAGGCAGACCCTTGGGATCTCATTATTGAGCTGACTGAGTACAGGGGCTGACAGTGAGGAGCTCATTTTCTCTTGGTCCCCATGGACTCTATCATACTCAGAAGAAAGACCTGGGGAGGTGTTTTGTCCCCATGCTCCGTATAGCTATTGGAGTTTCCAATATTTCATTTCTGTTCACACAGTGATGTAATCTCTGGGGTCATCTATTTCAGGGAAGAGACAATTAAGGACTATTTATTGTTGAAGGCTAAGTGAGTAGGTCATCATCCTGCTTGAGTCTTGCCCCTTGTGGGCCCTGCCCTGCAGTGGGGCCACTGGGCTATCTCCTCAATGCTGCTGCCACCTCAGTCCTCAGATGCTGTAGGTAATCAGCATCATTCACTCCCCAGCACTGGAACAATCCTAACATTTGAATGGAAGCATAAAAAGACCCCAGATAGCTGAAGCAGCCCTCAAAAAAGCAAAGCAAGGCTGGCGGCCTCACAATTCCAGACTCCAAGTTACCTTACAAAGCTGTTGTGACCAAAGCAGTATGAATATATGGGAAAGTGGGGTGGGGGTGGGGGGAGGAAAAGTAAACACACTATAGGGGCTTGCTTTTTTAAAAAAAATTAGTTAACATAAAGTACAATATTAGTTTCAGGAGTAGAATTCGGTGATTCATCACTTACATACAACAAACACCCAGTGCTCGTCACAACAAATACCCTTCTTAATACCCATCACTCATCTAGCCCATCTCCCACCCACCTCCTTCCATCAACCCTCAGTTTGTTCTCTATCATTAAGAGTCTCTTGTGGTTTGTTTCCCTCTCTTCTCTTCCCACCTTCCCATATGGTCATCTGTTTTGTTTCTCAAATTCCGTAGATGAGTGAAATCATGTGGTATTTGTATTTCTCTGATAGACTGACTTTACTTCTCATAATACATACTAACCCCATTCACGTCATTGCAAATGGCAAGATTTAATTCCTTTTGATGGCTGAGGAATGTGTACACACACACACACACACACACACACACACACATGCACGCACCCCACATCTTCTTTATCCATTCATCTGGGGATAGATATGTGTGCTCTCTCCATAGTTTGGCTATTGTTGATAATGCTGCCATAACCATTGGGGTGCATGTACCCTTTCAAATCAGTATTTTTGTATCCTTTGGTAATTACCCAGTAGTGCAATTTCTAGATTGTGGGGCAGTTTTATTTTTAGTGTATTGAGGAATCTCCATACCGTTTTCCAGAGTGGCTGCAACAGTTTGCATTCCCACCAACAGTGCACAAGGGTTCCCCTTTCTCCACATCCTCACCAGTACCTGTTGTCTCTTGTGTTGTTAATTTTAGCCATTCTTACAGGTGTGAGGTGGTGTCTCACTGTGGTTTTGATTTGTATTTCCCTGATGATGAGTGATGTTGAACATTTTTTCATGTGTCTGTTAGCCATCTGGATGTCTTTGAAAAAGTGTCTATTCATATCTTCTGCCCATTGCTTTACTGGATTATTTGTTTTTTGGGTGTATTGTGTTGATAAGTTCTTTATAGATTTTGGATACTAACCCTTTATCTGACATGTCACTTGCAAATATCTTCTCTCATTCTGTAGACTGCCTTTTAGTTTTGTTGATTGTTTCCTTCATTGTGGAGAAGCTATTTATGTTGACAATGTCTCAATAATTCACTTTTGCTTTTATTTCCTTGCTTCTGGAGACGTGTCTCGTATGAAGTTTCTATGGCCGAAGTCAAAGAGGCTCATTTTCTCCTATAGGATTTTGAGGATTTTTGCCCCACATTTAGGCCTTTCATTCATTTTGAATTTATTTTTGTGTAGGGTGAAAGAAAGTGGTCTAGAAAGTCCCTGTCCTATTTTCCCAGCACCGTTTGCTGAAGAGAATGTCTTTTTCCTTTGGATACTCTTTCCTGCTTTGTTGAAGATTAGTTGGCCATACATTTGTGCATCCACTTCTGGGCTCTCTATTCTGTTCCATTGATCCATGGGTCTGTTTTTGTGCCAGTAGCATACTGTCCTCATGATTACAGCTTTGTAATAGAGCTTGAAGTCATAATTGTGATGCCTCCACCTTTCTTTTCTTTTTCAGCATTACTTTGGCTATTCAGGGTCCTTTGTGGTTACACACAAATTTTAGATTTGTTCTAGCTCTGAGAAGAATATCGATTTATTTTGATTGGGATTGCATTGAATATGTAGGTTGTTTTGGGTAGTATCCACAGTTTAACAACATTTGTTCTTCAAATCCATGAGCATGGAATGTTGTTCATTTCTTTCTGTCTTCTTCAATTTCTTTCATAGGCTTTCTATAGTTTTCAGAGCACAGATCTTTGATCTCTTTGGTTAGATTTATTCGTAGGCATCTTATGGTTTTTGGTGCAATTATAAATGGGATTGATTCCTTGATTTCTCTTTGGCTGCTTTATTATTGGTGTATAGAAATCAACTGATTTCTCTGTTTATTTTATATCCCGTGACTTTGCTGAATTTATGTATCAGATCTTGCCATTTTTTGGTGTAGGTTTTTGAGTTTTCCATGTAGGGTATCATATCATCTGTGAAGAGTGCAAATTTGCCTTCTTCCATGCCAATTTGGATTCCTTTTATTTCCTTTTGATTTCTCATTGCTGAGACTAGGGCTTCCAGTACTGTGTTGAACAACAGTGGTGAGAGAGGGCATCCCTGTCATGTTCCTGATATTATGGGGAAAGCTCTCAGTTTTTCACCATTGAGGATAATATTAGCTGTGGGTCTTTCATATATGGCCTTCAAGATGTTGAGGTATGTTCCTTCTATCCCTAACTTCTTGAGTTTTTAATCAAGAAAGGATGCTGTATTTTGACAAATGCTTTTTCTGAATTTTGGGAGAATTATATGGTTTTTATCCTTTCCTTTATTAATATCATGCATTATGTTGATTAACCTGTGAATATTGAACCAGGCTTGCAACACAGGAACAACTCCCACTTGTTCGTGGTCAATGGTTCTTTTAATGCACTGTTGAATTTGAATTGCTAGTATCATGCTGAGAATTTTTCACCCAGATTCATAAGGGGTATTGCTCTGTAATTCATTTTTTTTTTATTTTATTTTTTTTTTTATTTTTTTTTTATTTTTTTTTTTAAATTTTTTTTTTCAACGTTTATTTATTTTTGGGACAGAGAGAGACAGAGCATGAACAGGGGAGGGGCAGAGAGAGAGGGAGACACAGAATCGGAAACAGGCTCCAGGCTCTGAGCCATCAGCCCAGAGCCTGACGCGGGGCCCGAACTCGCAGACCGCGAGATCGTGACCTGGCTGAAGTCGGACGCTTAACCGACTGCGCCACCCAGGCGCCCCTCTCTGTAATTCATTTTAGTGGGGTCATTATCTGCCACTCCCTTTGGTTTTTCAAGTGTCTGTTGAGAAATTTCCAGCTAGCCTTCTGGGTTTTCCCTTATAATTTGAATTCGTTTATCTTGCTGATTTTAAGATTTTTCTTTTATCACTGTATTTTGCAAATTTAATTAGAATATATCTTGGTATTGGCGTGCTTTTGTTGATTTTCATGGGAGTTCTCTGTGCCTCCTGGATTTGGATGTCTGTTTCCTTCCACAGATTAAGGAAATTTTCAGCTCTTATTTCTTAAAGTACACTTTCTGCCCCCTTTTCTCCCTCTTCTTCTGGGACTCCTATAATACAAATGTCATTACTTTTGATGAAATCACTGAGGTCTCTAGGTCTATTCTCGTGTTCCATAATTATTTCTCACTTTTGTTCAGCTTCACTCTTTTTCCATTATTTTCTATTGTCACTTATTTATTACTTTGCTTCTTCCAGGATGCTATTCATTTCATCAAACCTGTTTCCCATCTCATTTATTGCTTTCTTCTTCTCTGATTGATTCTTTTTTTAACTATTTTATCTATGTGGTAAGGGGCTTCCTGATGCCTTCCATTCTTTCCTCAATCCCAGTGACTATTCTTATGATTGTTGCTTTAAATTCTCTATCAGGCATGTTACTTATATCTGTCTCACTTAGATCACTGGCTGTGACCTTATCTTGTTATTTCATTTAGGATGAATTCCTCTATCTTGACATTTTGTCTAAGTCTCTGCCTCCTTCTCTGTGTTAGAAAAATCATTATGTCTCCTGCTACTGAAAGTAATGTCCTTATAAAGAAGAGGTTGTGTAGAAGCCCAGGGCCTGGGGCTTTATTTAGATAAGTGTCTTCAGTATGTGCTGTGTGTGCTCTGCTGTTGTGTTTTGGCTGCTCTAACCTTCAGGCCAGTCATCTGCAGAGGCTCTCCTTGCCTCCCGTGGGCACCGTTTGATCCCTGGCATGAATGTGGTGATCTGGTATGGTGGGATCTGGTATGCTTATGAAATGAGACTTGACACCAGCTCCATGAGAACTGAGGCCCTGCAAAACTCTCTGGTCAAGGGATGTGGTGGCTCATGCTGGACCTCTGAGGGAGGGGCCTGCCACACTGGGGCTGAGGCAAGCTTGTTTGAGAAGGACCATCCTGCCAAAGCACAGAAGGTTGGGACTTGGTGAGGCAAGTTAGGCAGCCAACGCCCATGTGGTGCTGTTTCCCATAGGTGGCTCTGTGTCTATGCTGAAGGATGGGGCAACGGAAATGTTGGCCAGTTTCTTAGTTCCTGGAGAGGCATCTCCATGAATGCTTATAGAAGTACTGATTATATTATAGGGGCTCAATATATTTTAGGGATTCATTCTAATTTAACATAATGGTCTGAGTATATACACTTCTTTCAGGGAAATAAGAGGGAGATTAATTATCTAAAATATTGGTGTATTTTGCAGGACTAATGCAGAAGAAACTTAAGCAAAGGAAAAAAAGAACTAGAAATACACATAAAAACAAACAATTATAGGTATAAAACATAATGTTTTCCTAAGAGTCCATTGCTCGTCTGTTTTTGATGTATTTATTATTGAAGTTAGCAAATGACAATATTTCTCCTAACATTATTAAAGATTCTTGTGAAGAGTAAGAACAAACTTCCCAAATATAAGTGTATTGAGTGAGGTGGCTAGACTGTGTACATCAGGCCCATAGAACTTATATCCTCTCTGTGGACCTTTTTGTGGGCTTGTGAACTGTTTATGGAGGCACCTATGAAAGAGATTTGTGTATATGAAAGGACATTGACAGCATCCTACCTCACATTATGTTTTATGTGAGGCATTTCTGTGTTATTCTGAGTGGGAAAGTAAAAATTATCCAGTGATTCCTCCTCTTTACATTTTGAGAATTGTGAAGTGACAGAGAAGAAAATATTATATATGTGATTGATTGCAATGATTAAATAATGGGGTCTTTTAGAGAAAGGTATCAGATCACAGAAAATATCAAAATTCAATTAAAAAGTCATCCAATTTTCCCATAAAAAGCTAACTACTGTATTATGATAAATGGAAATAAAACGATTTATTCATTTTATGAAAGCCCAGTACAGAAAAATGTACAAATCTACATTTCTCAAACTTTACATAAATTCCATGATTCTATAGAAAGAGCTAAGTCATATCCTAACTAAACTCGTAAGAGTCATATTCTTTATCCATTGAGACTGAGACAATCATGGAATAAATGTTTCATGAATGAATAAGTAATGAATAAGACTGTTTTATTACCTTTTAAGCCCTTTAAGTTGTTTCTTCTCACTTTCTTGTGAGAAATAACTTCAATAACAAAGACCCATTTAGTCAGAATATTGATAAATGTTTGTATGGCATCTCAAGAGATTTGATTTACAAAGTCATTATTTGTACATTACAATGTTATATGCTCCCCACAAAGTAAGTGAAGCCACCCATTCAAGTCTATATTTCTGAAGATGAAAGCACTAGCATAGAAAATACAAAACCAGATAAACAAAACAGTTCCTATCGGTCTTTAGCATAAATCATATACATTCAAGTTTATATTTAGAGCCTCTTTGTGTTATATTAAAAACAAAAATAAAAATTCCTGTTTACCCTCAAGATATGCAAATGGTTAGAGTCATAAAAGAGCTAAGTAGGATGGGTATAGTATTGTTTGCATCCACAGAATATTCATATGCACCAACTATTCTATTAATTGTCTCTATGATCTAGGGATTACTTGCCTCAGTAGAAATTGAAGACAGATTCCCACCAACAATGCATGAGGGTTCGTTTTTCTCCATATCCTTACCGACACTTGCTATTTTTTGCATTTTTGATTTTACTTATTCTGACAGATGTAAGGTAATCTCATATTGTGGTTTTAATTTGCATTTCTCTGATGCTTAGTGATGTTGAGCATCTTTTCATGTGTGTTGGCCATCTATCTGTCTTCTTTGGAAAAAGGTATATTAGGGTACTCTGCCTATTTTTAAATCAGATTTTTTTGGTTTTGAGTTGTATAAGTTATTTATACATTTTGAACATATCATTTAGATATATCCTCTCCCATTCAGTAGTTTGCCTTCTTGTGTTATTTATTGTTTACTTTGCTGTGCAAACTCTTTTAGTTTTGTTTAATGTTTAATGTTTGTTTAATGTTTAATGTTGCTTTTGTTTCTCTGGTCAGAGGAGACATATTTCAAAAAGTGTTTTTGTGGCTGATGTCAAAGGAATTACTATCCTCATGCACTGTTGGTAGGAATGCAAATTGGTACAGCCACTGTGGAAAACACTATGGAGTTTCCTTGAAAAACTAAAAATAGAAGTACCATATGATCCAGTAATTCCACTAAAACACTAATTTGAAAAGATATGTGCACCCCTGTTTACTGCAGCATTATTAATAATAGTCACTATATGGAAGCAACCCAAGTGCCCATCAATTGATGAATGGATAAAGAAGATAGAACAAACAGAATAGAATATTTATCAGCCATAAAAAGAACAAAATCTTGCCACTTGCAATAACATGGTTGGAGCTAGGGCATGTAATGCTAAGTGAAATAAGTTGGAGAAAGAAAAATACCATATGATTTCACCCATATGTTGAATTTAGGCATCAAAGCAAATGAACAAACAAAAGAAAGAGATTAAAAAACAGACTCTTAAATATAGGGAATTAGTAATTTCTAGACAGGAAGTGAGTGAGGAGATGGGTGAAATAGATAAAGGGGATTAAAAAGATTACACGTGATGAGCATTGATAAATATATAGACTTGTTGAATCACATTGTATACCTAAAACTAATATAACACTGTGTGTTAATTGTACTTGAATGAAGCAAATAAAGAGAATTATAAAATGTATTTCATTGCCTTATCCAGGGTAATACAATTCTATGATTTCTGGTTCCTCTTCGATTTTGTAGATTCACAGTCGACTCTCACCAGCTTCCTCAATGCATTCTTCATGTCCTTGTTCCGCAGGGTATAAATGAGTGGATTAAGACTTGGAGTGACGATCGTGTAAAAGAGGGTGAGGAACTTTCCCTGGTCTTTGGAGTTACTGTTACCTGGTTGCAGGTACATGTAGATAATAGTTCCATAGAAGATGGACACGACAGTGAGATGAGATCCACAGGTATTAATTGCTTTTTGTTGGCCTTCTTTTGACTTTATTCTCAGCACAGCTTTGGCGATGTAGCCATAGGATATAAGAATAAGGCCGAGTGGGGTAAGGACAATGACAATGCCCAAAGCAAAAACAGATATTTCAACTGTTGTGGTGTCTATACATGCTATCTTGACCATAGCTGGCAACTCACACAAGAAATGGTCCAGAAGGTTGTTTCCACATCGAGGCAAATTCAGGGTGAGTGTACATAATAATACAGAAACAGCCAAACTAATGCTCCAGACTGTGATTATCATCTTGAGACAGAGATGTGGATTCATGATTACCAAATAATGCAGGGGCTTACAAATAGCTGTGAAACGATCATAGGACATAACAGCGAGGAGGAGACACTCAGTGGAACCCAACCACATATAAACATAGAGTTGAGTGACACAGCCCACATAGCTGATGGTCTTGTCAGGTCCCCACAAGTTAACGAGCATCTGAGGGATGATGCTGGTTGTGAAACATAGATCCAGGAAAGATAAGTTCCTGAGGAAAAAATACATCGGTGTGTGGAGATGGGAATCCAGGAGAGATGCAAGGATGATGGCTGTGTTACCCACCCACATAATGAAGTAGAAGAGAGTGACAACTCCTGATAGGACCATCTCCAGTTTGGGATGGTCTGAGAAACCAAGCAGAATAAAACCGTGCAGAGAAGTGTAATTGTTTTGCCCCATAGTCCTTCAATGTCCAAATCCCAGAGTGAGAAAAGCAGAAGGAGGAAAAGGAGGATGATGATGTGGAACAGGAGGAGGAATAAGGAAGAAGAAGGAGAAGGAGAAATTGATCAGTAGAGACCACATAATTTAACTAAATGCAGAACTAAAACAAGAGAAAGAATTTATGTTAATTATTAAAAAATAATGGGTCAAAGTAAATATTATAGCCAAGTAATCTGGAATTTGTTGTAGATACTTTTATGGTGTTGGGTTTAATATTATATTTTTATCTAGGTGACCTTGGAGAGTTTGGTGAAATTTGTCACATGTAAATTTGCAAGTTTGAAAAGGATCTGGTTCTAAAGTGATGTGACCCTCTGATTCTCTACCCATCTTGTTTGCTTGATATAGTGAACACATGATTTTTTTGGTCAGAAAATTTGCCTATAAAATGTAATTATTTTGCTAATGTCAGAATGAGGAAAAGAGTGTTCCTCTTCTTTCATATCTTAGTGAGTAGTACCGTTGGTGTACCTGTTTCTCACGTAGGAGACATGGCCTTTTATCCTTGGCACCTTTATGTCTCTCATCCCAATACCTAACTTATCACTGAAATGGTAAATTTTAATGCAAGTTGTATTTTAAGTATCCTCTCACTTTTAAGAAGCTTCCACAATCACTATGGTATTCTAAACCATTATTGTCGCTTTTCTTAACATTTTTTAAAATGTTTATTTAGTTTTGAGAGAGAGAGAGAGAGAGTGAGCAAGTGGGGAGGGGCAGAGAGAGAGAGAGAGAGAGAGAGAGAGGAAGAGACAGTATCCGAAGCAGGCTCCAGGCTCTGAGCTGTCAGCACAGAGCCAGACATGGGGCTTGAAACCACGAACCCTGAGATCATGATCTGAGTCCATGTTGGATGCCTAACCAACTGAGCCACCCAGATGCCCCCATTGTCTCTTTTCTAGATTCTGGCTGCTGTCTTCACTCCTTTCATCCAGTCTTTTTTGTTGTTGTGTACATTGTCACAAGATTCAATAAAATCAATCACATCATCCATGTGCTTTTTAATTTGCGGGCCCCTTTCTGTTACATTGAAGAAATACTCCAGTCCTTTAAGATTCCTGGATGGACCTGCACAAGGCCTCATTCTCATCTCAGAAGTCACTTTACACACATGGACTCCTGGCTTCCTCCCAGTTCGACATGTTAAACTCATTCCCATCAGAAGCCCTTGGAACACTTCCCCTTCTTTTCTGGATTACTACTTGTTTTGTAATCCTGCTCATTCTTTTGTCCAGCTCTGAATGTTTCTTGCTTAAAGAGGGTTACTCTGAACATATCTTTTTTTTTTGTTTGTTTGATATCATATGTCATGAAAGGGGTATCTGCAGATGGCCAGTGTATCCCAGAGCCTAAAAGCATAGGAAGAGTTATTCTTCATGTCTGTGCAAGTTCCTTAGGAATTTTCTCCCAGACAATTTACCAAGCACTTCTGGGCTCAGATTTCTTATTGTGAAAATAAGAAAAACAAAACTGCTGGGGGTCAAGATTAACTTAGTCATAAATCTGCTTAGAGCATAGCACATCTCTATAAATATTAGTACAGTTGTTATAAGGAGAAATTATAATGTGCCATGTAGGTAAAAGTTTAACAGATATTTTGCAATCTTTAAGAAAGAGTGCTTGATAGCTCTCCATGCTGCCTAAAACATTCCCCCAATACCTATCTATCCAATATCTGTGTATCTATGTGTCTATCTGTATCTATCTACCATTTACCTTTCTCACATATTGATACATAATTGTTGAACAAAAGAACAATTATCATACTATGAATAACAGTGTAAAATCACTTAAAGGTATTAGTTAGCACTTTTTTTTTTTTTACATTAAAACATACGCTGGTGTTTTTGAAGTTACCTAAATGGGAGAAGAGAAGGTGGCAGACAAGTGGAAAATATCTGTGATTTATATAGTAACAAATAACAGGTACATTCAGTTTGGTGAAAAGTAATTGAAGACATTAGTTTCTATTCTAAGGAATAATGAGCTCAGCCTTACTCAGTAGTGTGAGACAGGTAGAGCTCCTGTAGACATGCATGAGGATATTAGAACCGCCCAAATTTTTAACAATTGAACAGATTGTCACTAGTCCTCCAAAGTGTGCTATCACTGAATATGAAAATACAACTTCTTACTGCTGAAGCCAATAATAACATCCAGAAAACTTCTACTAAAAAATAATGGGGGTGCCTGGGTGGGTCAGTTGGTTAAGCTTCAACTTTGGCTCAGGTCATGATCTCGCAGTTCTTGAGTTCAAGCCCTGCATCAGGCTCTGGATGACAGCTCAGAGCCTGGAGCTTGCTTCAGATTCTGTGTCTTCCTCTGTCTTTGCCCCTACTCTGCTCACACACTCTCTCTTTCTCTCAAAAATAAATAAACATTTAAAAAATTAAAAAAGAAGTAACTAAGAGTGGCACCTGGGTGGCTCAGTCAGGTGTTTGACTCTTGATTTTGGCTCAGGTCATGAATCTGGGTTCAAACCCCACGTCAGGCTCTGTGCTGGGCATAAAGCCTGCTTGACGTTCTCTCTCTGCCCCACTCCCCCTTCATGCTCCCTCTCTCAAAAAAATAACTAAGGGAAAATACTTATTGAAAATTAACAAGTAAATATCATACTAGTGTCCCTGTCTCCCTTTGTGTGTGTGTGTGTGTGTGTGTGTGTGTGTGTGCACTCGTGTGTGTGTGTGTTGATATAATAGAAATATATACAGTATGCTATTTGTTTATTATGCCATTTCAAATATGTTTCCTGGATATCATGAAGAAAATACCTCAAACTGTGGCCTGATTCAAAAGTAGAAATGTTTAGAAGCAACTGATTATAGTGGCTAAGATAGTTGAGAGAGTCATTTGGAGATTCCCTCAGAATTAGCTTTTCAAGGGGTACCTGGGTGGCTCAGTCAGGTAAGTGTCTGATCTCGTGGTTCATGGGTTCAAACACCACATTGGACTCTGTGCTGACGGTTCAGAGCTTAAAACCTGCTTTAGATTCTGTCTCTTTGTCTCTCTCTTGCCCTCCCCCCACTCACACTCTATCTCTATCTCAGAAATAAGCATAAAAAAGAATTGGTTTTTCAAGAATCCTGGTTTAAGCCTGGATTCTGACATTGACTAAGCTGGATAAAAAAATAACTCTCTGAAATGTGTTGCACACTGTCACACATATTTATAGGTCTATAATGTCTGAGCAGGGAGATGAATAAATAAAACTTATTTATATCAACAGACAAGTTGGTGTGTGTAATAGTTCATGACTTCTGAATAAGACAGAACCTCAGTTAAAATTATATGAAAACAAAAATGAAAACTTTTTGAAAATGAAAGTCAATGCCATGCTGTCAATTCCCTAGCTATTTCCATTATCGCTATGTCTTTCAAAGATTAATTCAGAAAGGGGAAAATCCTTCTGCCAATTAAAACCCTGACATTGGAAGTCTTCAAATAATTTTTCATGCACACCATGAGATATAGAGAAAGGTCTGATTCCTTCCCATGTGCACAGTCCTCTTGCATAAAATATTGTATTTCAGTCCTTCATTTCCAATTTAACCTACATTTTTCCCCATTACATTTCTGCTGGATCAAAATGTCTGAAATCACACATCAGGAAAGAGTTTCATGTCCTCCTCTTCCAGTGGAGAATAGATTTAATTTTCCATAATAGAGCTTAAAAGGGAGAATTTCTCTGCAGAGATTTACAATATTGATTTATTGTATAAGAATTGTGAAAGAAAACCAGAGGAATCAGTGCATATAGTTCTAAGTTCAGTTTCCCTTACCTCCCCCAATTGTTTTACCAACCCAGACACACTCTTTTCCAAGAGAGATTGAAGATGGACGTTACTATGATCCAGAGACAGTTCTCCCGATTTGCTGCTTCTTGAGCAGTGAGGAGCCCAGAACGTGTGGAAAAGCTAAGCACGTGCTGTCCAGCACTGCTGCCGCTTCATGTCTTTCCTGCAGCGTGGCTGTGAATTCTGTGAATTCTGCTGTTCCCCAAGCAGGTTAAAAACTCATTCTGGACAGGAGGACTCCACCTTCTTGAACACGTGACTTCACGTAAGGTGATGAAACCTGTCACAGATTCTTTCTACTCTTCTGACTGAAAAAAACCCAGCAAATAGGTCTTAGTCCTAGAGGCACATTATAAAAGCATTAATTCAGATTAAGAAGGGAGCAACATTTCCCAGTGTTGCCTGAAAGCCCAGATCACGAAGAAAGATTTCCTAAACCATTGACCTGCATCCGATTGATATCTGTAAAGTGGGAGAGAAAAAGCAGTTCATGAAGAGGTTGGAGAAGTAGACCATATCCTGGTGTTTCATTAGGAGAAATGGAGTAGATGCAAAAGTTATGCCAACATGAAGGAAAGCTTTAGGACAGGGGAATGAGGAACTGTATATTCAGAATTTTTTTCTCTAGGTAGTAAATGCATTACAGATAAAATTTGCTGCTAAATGTGCATTTCAAAGACTAGAATTACAGTAGATGTTAACCTATAAGATTCATTCATTCATTCATTCTTTCCCATGTTAGTTAACATACAGTGTAGTTTGGGCTTCAGGAGTAGAACCCAGTGATTCATCTCTTATGTATGATGCCCAGTGCTGATCCCAACACTTGCCCTCCCTAATGACCATCTCCCATTTAACACTCAACTTGTTCTCTGTACTTAAGAGTCTCTTTTAGTTTGCCTCATTATGTTTTTTATCTATTTTTCCTTGCCTTCCCCTATGTTCATCTGCTAAATTTCTCAAATTCCACATATGGGTGAAATCATATGGTATGTGTCTTCCTCTGACCAATTTTACTTAGTATAATACCCTCCAGTTCCATCTATATTCCTGAAAATGGCAATATTTCATTCTTTTTGATTGCCGAGTAATATTTCAATGTATATATACACAACATCTTTTTATTTTCTTTCTCAAGTTAGTTAATATACAGTGTAGTTTTGGCTTCAGGAGAAGAATACACTGATTTGTCCCTTATGTATAACACCCAGTGCTCATCCCAACAAGTGCCCTCCTTAATGTCCATCACTCATTTTCCCCAACCCCACCCCCTCATCCCCATCCACCCTCAGTTTATTCTCTGTATTTAAGAGTCTCTTATGTTTTGCCTCCCTCTCATTTTTATCTTATTTTCCTTCCCTTCCCCTATGATCATGTTAAATTTCTCAAATTCTACGTATGAGTGAAATCATGTGGTATCTGTCTTTCTCTGACTTATTTTGCTTAGCAAAATACACTCTAGTTCCATCCATATTGTTGGAAATGACAAGATTTCATTCTTTTCGATGGCTGTCCATCAGTTAATGGAAATTTGGGCTCTTTCAATACCTTGGCTATTGTTGATATTGCTGTTATAAACATTGGGGTGCGTATGCCCTTATGAATCAGCACTCCTGTATCCTTTGGATAAATACCTAGTAGTGGGATTGCTGGGTCATAGGGTATTTCTATTTTTAGTGTTTTGGGGAACCTCCATACTGTTTTCCAGAGTGGCTGTACCAGTTTGCATTCGCACCAGCAGTACACTAGGATTCCTCTTTCTCAGCATCCTTGTCAACATCTGTTGTTTCCTGAGTTGTTGATGTTAGCCATTCTGATAGTTGCAAAGTGGTATCTCATTGTGGTTTTGCTTTTGTTTCCCCTGCCTCTGAGAGTTGTCAAGAAGTTGCTGTGGCTGAGGTCAAAGATGTTGTTGCCTCTTTTCTCCTCTAAGATTTTCATGGTTTCCTGTCTCACATTTACGTTTTTATCCATTTTGCATTTATTTTTGTGTGTGGTGTAAGAAAATGGTCCAATTTCATTCTTCTGCATGTCACAGTCCAGTTCTCCCAGCATCATTTGCATAAATTTTCATAAATGTGTATTTTTTTTGTTTTTTAATGTTTTTAGTGAAATTCCAGTTAGTTACCATACAGTGTAATATTAGTTTCAGGTGTACAATATCGTGATTTAACGATGTCATATATTATTCCCTGATCATCAAGGTAGGTGTACACTTAATCCTTATCACCTGTGTAATTACCCCCCCCCCATGCACCTCCCCTTTAGAAACCATCAGTTTCTTCTCTAAAGTTAAGAGTCTGTTTCTTGGTTTCCCTCTCTCTCGCTCTTTTTTTGACTATTCTCCTTTGTTTTATTTCTTAAATTCCACAAATGAGTAAATTTATGTGGTATTTGTCTTTCTCTGACTGATTTATTTTGGTTAGCATAATACTTTATAGATCCAACTACTTCATTGCAGAGGGCAAGATTTCCTTCTTTATCATGGCCAAATAATATTCCATTGTATATATACACTACATTGATGGACATTTCCCACAGAATTTTGATTTGCATTTTCCCAGTGATACTTCATCCTTAAGTGTGGATGTTAAGGATAAAGCAAAAAATGATATCTCACTTTTATCATCTAGACTTAACAATTTATTTGAAAGATATTTTAATTTTTCATTGGAATATTTGCTATCATATAAAATCAAGTTTTGCCTCTAGAGTTCCTAAGTGTCCACTCTCTATCCTTTGCATTATGTCTATGATTCAAAGGATCAGATGATTATCAAAGATTTGTAGGAAATTTCAACCTTGTTAGAAATAATTTGGTGGTTATACATTTGCTATAAAACAGCAATAACATATGTGTATGGAATAAAAAAAATCATGACAGGAAGAAATTGCATAAACAACTGCGTAGAATAAAATAATAGAGAATAATCACTTTTTTGGCATTATATCAGAATAGTGGATTTCCTATCATGTCACACTGTAATTATTATCAGAAAATCACAAAAGAAACTCTCCTGATTATTTCAGAATTTCCATAGTAGCCTGCAGTTTGTGACTAACACTTAGAAGAAAAAGACATTTACTTTGGCCCCAAATATCTGAAAGTGTCATTTTTTTCACAATATTTAAAAAAGTGATTCTGCATTGCCCTTGGTTGAATGATCTAGTTTATATTGAATTGAGAGAGTTATATAACCTGCTTGGCAGATGTGATAGAGAATGTATACAATGGATAATTGTAATAAGTTTGCTTCTAATGTTGAAGAACACTGGACGGAAAGAGAACTGGAGAAGAGTATGAATTGAAAATGAATTAACTGATGATTTAGTTCAAATCAGTATTTTAAAAAATGTTTATTTATTTTGAGAGAGAGAGAGAAAGCAATCAAGTGAGTGTGGGCGTGGGGCAGAGAGAGAGAGAGAGAGAGGAGAGAGAGAATCCCAAGCAGGCTTCATATTGTCAGTGGAGAAGCTGACATGGGACTCAAACCCACTAACTGTGGGATCATGACCTCAGCTGATATCAAGATTTGGACACTTAGGTGACTGAGCTACCCAAGTGCCCCTAAAATCAGTATTTATCCAGACTATTATGGTAATTCTTTATGTGAAAGGTCATTTGATATAAGTTACACTTTGTAGAAGCCAAAAGGGATGTAAAGAGGATACTATCCCAACTTTGAAGAGCTCACAATATGGCAGGAAACAAAAATGTTTTAAAATAATAATAATAAAAGCTAAAAAATGAGAGTTGTTCTTTTAGTGGCACACACAAATTCCATGTGGGATACAAAACAGTTGGAAAGAGTATTTGAATCTATGGGGTCGCAGTTTCATGGAGATATGGTATTTCAGCTGACTGCTGAAGAATGGGAAATAATTAAGCAGAGCATATATTAAGTCACAAGAAGTGGCATTAGGTGGTTAGTAAGCCCAGGGTTAGCCTGTGAAGAGTCTTGAACTCTTCATCAATTATTGCAAAGCAGCAGCACTGCATAGAGTTTTAGAGAAAATGCTTGAATCATACAGAATTGTTTCCATGTCTTTTCTCAACTATTGTCATCAGTTGAGTAATCCAGGAAGTTGACTTTCATTTGTGGAATTTCATATGTGGAAACTAATTTCTCAAATTACATATATGAGTAAAATCATATGGTATTTGGCTTGTTTCACTTAGCGTTGTTCTCTCTAGGTCCATCCATGTTGTTGCAAATGCCAAGATACCATTTCGTATGGTGGAGAACTTGAATAGATATTTTCCCAAAGATGACATACAGATGGCAAACAAACACATGTAAAGATGCTGAAACGTCACTCATCATCAGGGGAATGCAAATCAAAACCATAATAATATGTCACCTTTCAACTGTCAGAATGGCTAAAATAAAAAATAAGTAACAAGTGTTGGTGAGAGTGTAGAGAAAACCCTCAGTCACTGCTGGTGGGAATGCAAACTGGTGCAGCCACCGTGAAAAGTAGTATGAAGATTCTTCAAGAAGTTAAAAATAGAAATAGTATGTGATTCAGTAATTGCACTACTGGGTATTTACCCAAAGAAAACAAAAACACTTTTTATTTCATTAATTCCAGTATAGTTGACATACAGTGTTACATTAGTTTCAGGTGTAGAATATAGTGATTCAACAATTTCATACATCACTTAGTGCTCATCACAAGTGCCTAAAAAAGAAAACAAAGGATCGAGGGGAAGATGGCGGCGTAGGAGGACGCTGGGCTCACCGCGCGTCCTGCTGATCACTTAGATTCCACCTACACCTGCCTAAATAACCCAGAAAACCGCCAGAGGATTAGCAGAACAGAGTCGCCGGACCCAAGCACAGACGAGAGGCCCACGGAAGAGGGTAGGAAGGGCGGCGAGGCGGTGCGCGCTCCACGGACTGGCGGGAGGGAGCCGGGGCGGAGGGGTGGCTCGCCGGCCAAGCAGAGCCCCCGAGTCCGGCTTGCAAAAGCGGAGGGGCCTGACGGACTGTGTTCCGACAGCAAGCGCGACTTAGCGTCTGGGAAGTCATAAGTTAACAGCTCTGCTCGGAAAGCGGGAAGGCTGGAGGACAAAGGGAGGGAGAGCTGCGGAGCCCCCAGACGACAGAGCTCAGTTTGGTGGGGAACAAAGGCGCTCGCCAGCGCCATCTCCCCTGCCCATCCCCCAGCCAAAATCCCAAAGGGAACCGGTTCCTGCCAGGGAACTTGCTCGCTCCGCGCAAACACCCAACTCTGTGCTTCTGCGGAGCCAAACCTCTGGCAGCGGATCTGACTCCCTCCAGCTGCCACAGGGCCCCTCCTGAAGTGGATCACCTAAGGAGAAGCGAGCTAAGCCTGCCCCCCCTGCCGCCGTGCACCTTGCCTACCCACCCCAGCTAATACGCCAGATCCCCAGCATCACAAGCCTGGCATTGTGCAAGTAGCCCAGACGGGCCACGCCATCCCACAGTGAATCCCGCCCCTAGGAGGGGGGAAGAGAAGGCACACACCAGTCTGACTGTGGCCCCAGCGGTGGGCTGGGGGCAGACATCAGGACTGACTGCGGCCCCGCCCACCAACTCCAGTTATACACCACAGCACAGGGGAAGTGCCCTGCAGGTCCTCACCACACCAGGGACTATCCAAAATGACCCAGCGGAAGAATTCCCCTCAGAAGAATCTCCAGGAAATAACAACAGCTAATGAGCTGATCAAAAAGGATTTAAATAATAGAAAGTGAATTTAGAATAATAGTCATAAAATTAATCGCTGGGCTTGAAAACAGTATACAGGACAGCAGAGAATCTCTTGCTACAGAGATCAAGGGACTAAGGAACAGTCACGAGGAGCTGAAAAACGCTTTAAATGAAATGCAAAACAAAATGGAAACCACCACAGCTTGGATGGAAGAGGCAGAGGAGAGAATAGGTGAACTGGAAGACAAAGTTATGGAAAAAGAGGAAGCTGAGAAAAAGAGAGATAAAAAAATCCAGGAGTATGAGGGGAAAATTAGAGAACTAAGTGATACACTAAAAAGAAATAATATACGCATAATTGGTATCCCAAAGGAGGAAGAGAGAGGGAAAGGTGCTGAAGGGGTACTTGAAGAAATAATAGCTGAGAACTTCCCAGATCTGGGGAAGGAAAAAGGCATTGAAATCCAAGAGGCACGGAGAACTCCCTTCAGACGTAACTTGAATCGATCTTCTGCACGACATATCATAGTGAAACTGGCAAAATACAAGGATAAAGACAAAATTCTGAAAGCAGCAAGGGGTAAACGTGCCCTCACATATAAAGGGAGACCTATAAGACTCGTGACTGATCTCTCTTTTGAAACTTGGCAGGCCAGAAAGAATTGGCACGAGATTTTCAGGGTGCTAGACAGAAAAAATATGCAGCCGGGATTCCTTTATCCAGCAAGTCTGTCATTTAGAATAGAAGGAGAGATAAAGGTCTTCCCAAACAAACAAAAACTGAAGGAATTTGTCACCACTAAACCAGCCCTACAAGAGATCCTAAGGGGGACCCTGTGAGACAAAGTACCAGAGACATCACTACAAGCATAAAACATACAGACATCACAATGACTCTAAACCCGTATCTTTCTATAATAACACTGAATGTAAATGGATTAAATGCGTCAACCAAAAGACATAGGGTATCAGAATGGATAAAAAAACAAGACCCATCTATTTGCTGTCTACAAGAGACTCATTTTAGACCTGAGGACACCTTTAGATTGAGAGTGAGGGGATGGAGAACTATTTATCATGCTACTGGAAGCCAAAAGAAAGCTGGAGTAGCCATACTTATATCAGACAAACTAGACTTTAAATTAAAGTCTGTAACAAGAGATGAAGAAGGACATTATATAATAGTTACAGGGTCTATCCATCAGGAAGAGCTAACAATTATAAATGTCTATGCGCCGAATACCGGAGCCGCCAAATATATAAAACAATTACTCATAAACATAAGCAACCTTACTGATAAGAATGTGGTAATTGCAGGGGACTTTAACACCCCACTTACAGAAATGGATAGATCATCTAGACACATGGTCAGTAAAGAAACAAGGGCCCTGAATGAGACATTGGATCAGATGGACTTGACAGATATATTTAAAATGCTGCATCCCAAAGCAACAGAATATACTTTCTTCTCGAGTGCACATGGAACATTCTCCAAGATAGATCATATACTGGGTCACAAAACAGCCCTTCATAAGTTTACAAGAATTGAAATTATACCATGCATACTTTCAGACCACAATGCTATGAAGCTTGAACTCAACCACAGGAAAAAGTCTGGAAAACCTCCAAAAGCATGGAGGTTAAAGAACAGCCTACTAAAGAATGAGTGGGTCAACCAGGCAATTAGAGAAGAAATCAAAAAATATATGGAAACAAACAAAAATGAAAATACAAGAATCCAAATGCTTTGGGACGCAGCGAAGGCAGTCATGAGAGGAAAATACATTGCAATCCAGGCCTATCTCAAGAAACAAGAAAAATCCCAAATACAAAATCTAACAGCACACCTAAAGGAAATAGAAGCAGAACAGCAAAGACACCCCAAACCCAGCAGAAGAAGAGAAATAATAAAGATCAGAGCAGAAATAATATAGAATCTAAAAAAACTGTAGAGCAGATCAACAGAACCAAGAGTTGGTTTTTTGAAAAAATAAACAAAATTGACAAACCGCTAGCCAGGCTTCTCAAAAAGAAAAGGGAGATGACCCAAATAGATAAAATCATGAATGAAAATGGAATTATTACAACCAATCCCTCAGAGATACAAACAATCATCAGGGAATACTATGAAAAATTCTATGCCAACAAATTGGACAACCTGGAAGAAATGGACAAATTCCTGAACACCCACACTCTTCCAAAACTCAATCAGAAGGAAATAGAAAGCTTGAACAGACCCATAACCAGCGAAGAAATTGAATCAGTTATCAAAAATCTCCCAACAAATAAGAGTCCAGGACCAGATGGCTTCCCAGGGGAGTTCTATCAGACGTTTAAAGCAGAGATAATACCTATCCTTCTCAAGCTATTCCAAGAAATAGAAAGGGAAGGAAAACTTCCAGACTCATTCTATGAAGCCAGTATTACTTTGATTCCTAAACCAGACAGAGACCCAGTAAAAAAAGAGAACTACAGGCCAATATCCCTGATGAATATGGATGCCAAAATTCTCAATAAGATACTAGCAAATCGAATTCAACAGCATATAAAAAGAATTATTCACCATGATCAAGTGGGATTCATTCCTGGGATGCAGGGCTGGTTCAACATTCGCAAATCAATCAACGTGATACATCACATTAACAACAAAAAAGAGAAGAACCATATGATCCTGTCAATCGATGCAGAAAAGGCCTTTGACAAAATCCAGCACCCTTTCTTAATAAAAACCTTTGAGAAAGTCGGGATAGAAGGAACATACTTAAAGATCATAAAAGCCATTTATGAAAAGCCCACAGCTAACATCATCCTCAATGGGGAAAAACTGAGAGCTTTTTCCCTGAGATCAGGAACACGACAGGGATGCCCACTCTCACCGCTGTTGTTTAACATAGTGCTGGAAGTTCTAGCATCAGCAGTCAGACAACAAAAGGAAATCAAAGGCATCAAAGTGGGCAAAGATGAAGTCAAGCTTTCGCTTTTTGCAGATGACATGATATTATACATGGAAAATCCGATAGACTCCACCAAAAGTCTGCTAGAACTGATACATGAATTCAGCAAAGTCACAGGATACAAAATCAATGTACAGAAATCAGTTGCATTCTTATACACTAACAATGAAGCAACAGAAAGACAAATAAAGAAACTGATCCCATTCACAATTGCACCAAGAAGCATAAAATACCTAGGAATAAATCTAACCAAAGATGTAAAGGATCTGTATGCTGAAAACTATAGAAAGCTTATGAAAGTAATTGAAGAAGATTTAAAGAATTGGAAAGACATTCCATGCTCATGGATTGGAAAAATAAATATAGTCAAAATGTCAACACTACCCAAAGCTATCTACACATTCAATGCAATCCCAATCAAAATTGCACCAGCATTCTTCTCAAAACTAAAACAAGCCATCCTAAAATTCATATGGAACCACAAAAGGCCCCGAATAGCCAAAGGAATTTTGAAGAAGACCAAAGCAGGAGGCATCACAATCCCAGACTTTAGCCTCTACTACAAAGCTGTCATCATCAAGACAGCATGGTATTGGCACAAAAACAGACACACAGACCAATTGAATAGAATAGAAACCCCAGAACTAGACCCACAAACATATGGCCAACTCATCTTTGACAAAGCAGGAAAGAACATCCAATGGAAAAAAAGACAGCCTCTTTAACAAATGGTGCTGGGAGAACTGGACAGCAACATGCAGAAGGTTGAAACTAGACCACTTTCTCACACCATTTACAAAAATAAACTCAAAATGGATAAAGGACCTGAATGTGAGACAGGAAACCATCAAAACCTTAGAGGAGAAAGCAGGAAAAGACCTCTCTGATCTCAGCCGTAGCAATCTCTTACTCGACACATCCCCAAAGGCAAGGGAATTAAAAGCAAAAGTGAATTACTGGGACCTTATGAAGATAAAAAGCTTCTGCACAGCAAAGGAAACAACCAACAAAACTAAAAGGCAACCAACGGAATGGGAAAAGATATTTGCAAATGACATATTGGACAGAGGGCTAGTATCTAAAATCTATAAAGAGCTCACCAAACTCCACACCCGAAAAACAAATAACCCAGTGAAGAAATGGGCAGAAAACATGAATAGACACTTCTCTAAAGAAGACATCCGGATGGCCAACAGGCACATGAAAAGATGTTCAGCATCGCTCCTTATCAGGGAAATACAAATCAAAACCACACTCAGGTATCACCTCACGCCAGTCAGAGTGGCCAAAATGAACAAATCAGGAGACTATAGATGCTGGAGAGGATGTGGAGAAATGGGAACCCTCTTGCACTGTTGGTGGGAATGCAAATTGGTACAGCCGCTCTGGAAAGCAGTGTGGAGGTTCCTCAGAAAATTAAAAATAGACCTACCCTATGACCCAGCAATAGCACTGCTAGGAATTTACCCAAGGGATACAGGAGTACTGATGCATAGGGGCACTTGTACCCCAATGTTCATAGCAGCACTCTCAACAATAGCCAAATTATGGAAAGAGCCTAAATGTCCATCAATTGATGAATGGATAAAGAAATTGTGGTATATATACACAATGGAATACTACGTGGCAATGAGAAAAAATGAAATATGGCCTTTTGTAGCAACGTGGATGGAACTGGAGAGTGTAATGCTAAGTGAAATAAGCCATACAGAGAAAGACAGATACCATATGGTTTCACTCTTATGTGGATCCTGAGAAACTTAACAGGAACCCATGGGGGAGGGGAAGGGAAAAAAAAAAAGAGGTTAGAGTGGGAGAGAGCCAAAGCATAAGAGACTGTTAAAAACTGAGAACAAACTGAGGGTTGATGGGGGGTGGGAGGGAGGGGAGGGTGGGTGATGGGTATTGAGGAGGGCACCTTTTGGGATGAGCACTGGGTGTTGTATGGAAACCAATTTGTCAATAAATTTCATATATATAAAAAAAATAAATAAACATTAAAAAAAGTTTCCTAAAAAAAAAAAAAAAGAAAACAACAACACTAATTCAAAAACATAAGTCCACTTCTATGTTTATTGTAGCATTTTTTATAATAGTTAAGATATGGAAACAGCCCAAGTGTCCATCAATAGATGAATTTATGAAGAAGATGTGGTATAGATATGTATGAACATACAAAGATACAATTAAATATTTCTCAGCCATTTAAAAAGTCCATGGTTTTAATTTATTTTAATTTATTTGTATTTTTTAGCTTCATATTATACTTTATTTATTTATTTATTTATTTATTTATTTATTTATTTTTTAAATATGACATTTATTGTCAAATTGGTTCCCATACAACACCCAGTGCTCATCCCAAAAGGTGCCCTCGTCAATACCCATCACCCACCCTCCCTTCCCTCCCACTTCCCATCAACCCTCAGTTTGTTCTCAGTTTTTAAGAGTCTCTTATGCTTTGGCTCTCTCCCTCTCTAACCTCTTTTTTTTTTCCCCTCCCCCATGGACTTCTGTTAAATTTCTCAGGATCCACATAAGAGTGAAAACATATGGTATCTGTCTTTCTCTGCATGACTTATTTCACTTAACATAACACTCTCCAGTTTCATCCACGTTGCTACAAAGGGCCATATTTCATTCTTTCTCCTTGCCACGTAGTATTCCATTGTGTATATAAACCACAATTTCTTTATCCATTTGTCAGTTGATGGACATTTAGGCTCTTTCCATAATTTGGCTATTGTTGAGAGTGCTGCTATAAACATTGGGGTACAAGTGCCCCTATGCATCAGCACTCCTGTATCCCTTGGGTAAATTCCTAGCAATGTTATTGCTGGGTCATAGGGTAGGTCTTTTTTTAATTTTTTGAGGAACCTCCACACTGTTTTTCAGAGCGGCTGCACCAGTTTGCATTCCCACCAACAGTGCAAGAGGGTTCCCATTTCTCCACATCCTCTCCAGCATCCTCTCAGCATTGTCTCCTGATTTGTTCATTTTAGCCACTCTGACTGGTGTGGGGTGATATCTGTATGGTTTTAATTTAGAAGGCAGAGTAGATAAAAGAATACATGGGTGTGTAAATGTTCATGTAATTTTTTCTATGATTGATGGATGAATGAATCTAATCAATAAAAACTGCATTCTGCACCTAAGTGAAATAATATGTTATTTGCCTTTCTCTGTCTGACTTTTTTCATGTAGCATTATACCTTCTACATCCATCCATGGTGTGAATGGCAAGATATCAATCTACAAAACCAATAGACCAAACAAAACCAGAAATAGACTTACAAATACAGAGAACTATTTGGTGGTTGCCGGAAGGGCTGGTAGGGGGATAGGTGAAAGAGGAGAAGGGGATTAAGAGGTATAAACTTCCAGTTACAAAATATATAGGTCGCAGAGATGAAAAGTACAGTGGAGGGAATACACTCAATAATATTGTAACAACATTGTATTGCAGCAGATGGTGAATACACTTAAAATAGTGATCATTTCATAATGTATATGATTGTTGAGGCACTATGTTAAACACCTGGAGCTAATATTATATATCAACTATACTTAAAAAAAAGACATTCCAGAGTTTTGATCACTTGTATTTTCCTTGCCTTTTCTCTGTCCTCTACTTAAAAAAATAAACAGAGTTGCTCATTAACCCCTGAATAACTACCTTATTTACCCTTATTGAGCGCAGTTAGGATCTAGAAGCCTAGTGAGAAATGACCATGGCACCGTTGAAATTGTAGACCTGTTGTATTTGCTCATCCTTTCTCCCAGAATGGTGTGATATCTCTGTGGACCTGGTGAAAGAGCAGTGTTCATTATTTAAAGTTAGAAATGTAGTTAAGGAGATTTTCAAAGTATTCGCTTCTTCCTAAGTAGGAAGGTAGACCCTTGGGATCTCATTATTGAACTGGCTGAGTACAGGGGCTGATAGTAAGGAGTTCATTTTCTCTGTTTCCCACGGGCTCTGTCAAGCTCAGGAGAGAGTCCTGAGGTGTTTTTCCCATGCTCAGTACAGCTATTGAAGTTTCCAATATTTCATTTATGTTCACACAGTGATATAATCTCTGGGGTCACCTCTTTCAGAGAAGAAAGAGACAATTAAGGACTGTTTATTGTTGAAGGGTAAATGAGTAGGTCATCCCCATCCCCAAGTCCTGCCCCTTGTAGACCCCGCCCTGAGCAGTGGGGCCGCTGGGCCATCCCCTCGATGCTTCTGCCACCTCAGTCCTCAGATGTCAGTAATCAGCATCATTCACTCCCCCAAAGCTAGAACAAACAATCCTAAAATTTGTATGAAAACATAAAAAGACCCCAGTATCCCTCAAAAGCATCCCTCAAAAAAGAAAAGCAAAGCTGGAGGCCTCAGAATTACAAACTTCAAGTTATCTTACAAAGATGTAGTGATCAAAGGTGTATGAACCTAGGGGAATGGAAAAAAAGAGGAAAAAACCCCAAAATATGAAGATTCTTTTAAAAAAAACCTTTTAAGTAGTTAACATACAGTGTGCTATTGGTTTCGAGAGTAGAATTCAGTGATTCCACTTACCTACGACACCCAGTGCTCATTCCAACAAGTTCCCTCCTTAGTACCCATCACCCATCTAGCCCATCTCCCACCCGCCTCCCTCCATCAACCCTCAGTTTGTTCTCTATCGTTAAGAGTCTCTTGTGGTTTGTTTTCCTCTCTTCTCTGCCCGCTTCCCATATCATGTTTTGTTTCTCAAATTCCACATATGAGTGAAATCATATGGTATTTGTTTTCTCTGATTGCTTATTTCACTTAGCATAACACATTCTAGCTTTATCCATGTAATTACAAATGGCAAGATTCCATTTTTTTGATGACTGAGTGGTATTCCATTGTATATTTATACCACATCTTTTTATCGTTTTACCACATTTGGGCTCTTTCCATAGTTTACCTATTGTTGATAATGCTACTATAGACATTGGGATGCATGTGCCCATTGAATCTATATTTTTGTAACATTTGGGTAAATACTCTAATAGTAGAATTTCTCATTGTAGGGTAGTTGTATTTTTAGTTTTTTGAGGAACCTCCATACTGTTTTTAGAGTGGCTGCACCAGTTTGCATTCCCACCAATAGTGCAAAAGTGTTTCCCTTTCTCTGCATCCTCACCAACACCTGTTTTTCTTGAGTTGTGAATTTTAGCCATCCTGACCAGTGTGAGGTAGTATCTTAATGTGGTTTTGATTTGTATTTCCCCAATGATGAATGATGTTGAGAATCTTTTCATGCATCTGTTAGCTATTTAATGGAAAAGTGTCTATTCATGTCTTCTGCCCATTTCTTCACTGAATTATTTGTTTTTTTGGTGTTGAGTTTGATAAGTTCTTTGTAGATTTTGGATACTAACTCTATCTGACATGTCACTTGGAAATATATTCTCTCATTCTGTAGGCTGCCTTTTAGTTTTGTTGATTCTTTCCTTCATTGTGGAGAAGCTATTTATGTTGATGATGTCTCAATAATTCACTGAGAATTCTGTGTGATTGGTTGTCATTTCTCCTCTTTCATTTGTGATTTTGTCTATTTGGATCCTCTCTCCTTCTGATAAGTCTGGCTAGGGGTTTTTCAACTTTCTTCATTCTTTTTTTAAAAATTTTAAATATTTATTTTTGAGAGAGAGAGAGAAAAAGAGGGACAGAGACAAGAGGATGAGCAGGGGAGTGGCAGAGAGAGAGAGGGAGGGAGAATCTGAAACAGGCTCCAGGCTCTGAGCTGTCCGCACAGACCCGATGTGGGGCTTGAACTCACAAACTATGACATCATGACCTGAGCCAAAGTCAGACGCTTAACTGACTGAGCCACCCAGGCGACCCTCAATTTTCTTTATTCTTTCAAAGTACCATTATTTAGTATCATTGGTCTCTTCTGGTTTTTTTTTTGTTTGTTTGTTTCTAGTCATTTATTTTTGCTCTAATATTTATTACTTCCCTTCTGCTGGCTGTAGGCTTTATTTGCAGCTCCTTTTTTTTAGCTCCTTTAGATGTAATGTTGTGTATTTCAGACCTTTCTTGCTTCTTGAGATAGGCCTGACTTGCAATGTACTTTCCTCTTAGGACTGCCTTGGCTGCATCTCAAAGGTTTTGATCTTGTGTTTTCATTTTCATTGGCTTTCATGTATTAAAAAAATTCTTCTCTAATTTTCATTCATTATTTAGTAGGATTTTTTTTCCTTCATGTATTTGAGTGCTAACAAAATTTTTCTTGTGATTGCTTTCTAGTTTTTTTGTATTGTGATCTGAAAATATGCATGGCATGATATCAATCTTTACCTGTTGAGGGCTGATTTCTACCCAGTATGTGATCTATTCTGGAGAATGTTCCATGTACATTCAAGAAAAATGTATTCTGCTTTTAGGATGAAATGTTTTGAATATCTGTTAAGTTCATCTGGTGCAGTGTGTCATTCAGAGCCTTTGAGTTCTTATTGATTTTTTGCTTAGATGATCTTCCCACTGCTATAAGTGCAGTATTAATGTCCCTTAGTATTACTGTATTATTATCAATGGGTTTCTATATGTTAGTCACCAATTGATTTATATATTTGTGTATTCCAAATATATAAATATTTATATTACATATATTATATCTATATAATATATAATATATAAGGGTCATAAATATTTACAATTGTTAGTACTTGTTGATGGAAGGACTCCTTAATTATGATGTCGTGCCTTTCCTCATTTCTTGTTACACTCTTTGTTTTATTTATTATTTAATTGTTTTTACTTTGCTAGCAAAATGGATTTATTTGGAAATAGCAGAGGAATTGCTATTTCTTTTTTTAATATGAAATTTATTGTCAGATTGGTTTCCATACAACACCCAGTGCTCATCCCAACAGGTGCCCTCCTCAAAGCCCGTCACCTGCTTTCCCCTTCCTCCCACCCTCATCAACCCTCAGTTTATTCTTAGTTTTTATGAGTCTCTTATCGTTTGCCTCCTTCCCTCTCTGTAACTTTTTTCCTCCTTCCCCTCCCCCATGGTCTTCTGTTAAATTTCTCAGGATCCACATAAGAGTGAAAACATATGGTATCTGTCTTTTTCTGTATGACTTATTTCGCTTAGCATAACACTCTCCAGTTCCATCCACGTTTCTACAAAAGGCCATATTTCACTCTTTCTCATTGCCAAGTAGTATTCCATTGTATATATAAACCACAACTTCTTTTTTTAATATGAAATTTATTGTCAAATTGGTTTCCATACAACACCCAGTGCTCATCCCAACAGGTGCCCTCATCAATACCTATCACCCACTTTCCCCTCCTTCCCATCCACTATCAACCTTCAGTTTGTTCTCAGTTTTTAAGAATCTCTTATGTCTTTTTTTTTCAACGTTTTTTATTTATTTTTTTTGGGACAGAGAGAAACAGAGCATGAACGGGGGAGGGGCAGAGAGAGAGGGAGACACAGCATCGGAAACAGGCTCCAGGCTCTGAGCCATCAGCCCAGAGCCTGACGCGGGGCTCGAACTCACAGACCGTGAGATCGTGACCTGGCTGAAGTCGGACGCTTAACCGACTGCGCCACCCAGGCGCCCCAAGAATCTCTTATGTCTTGGCTCCCTCCCTCTCTAACCTTTTTTTCTCCTTCCCCTCACCCATGGTCTTCTGTTAAGTTTCTCAGGATCCACATAGGAGTGAAAACATATGGTATCTGTATTTCTTTTTATGACTTATTTCACTTAGCATAACACTCTCCAGTGCCATCCACGTTGCTACAAAAGGCCATATTTCATTCTTTCTCATTGCCACGTAGTATTCCATTGTGTATATAAACCACAATTTCTTTTATTTTTTTTAATATATGAAATTTATTGTCAAATTGGTTTCCATACAACACCCAGTGCTCATCCCAAAAGGTGCCCTCCTCAATACCCATCACCCACCCTCCCCTCCCTCCCACCCCCATCAACCCTCAGTTTGTTTTCAGTTTTTTTTAAATGTTTATTTATTTTTGAGACAGAGAGCATGAACGGGGGAGGGTCAGAGGGAGACACAGAATCCGAAGCAGGATCCAGGCTCTGAGCTGTCAGCACAGAGCCCGACGCGGGGCTCAAACTCATGGACTGTGAGATCAAAACCACAATTTCTTTATCCATTCATCATCTGATAACATTTAGACTCTTTCTATAATTTGGCTATTGTTGAAAGTGCTGCTATAAACATTGGGGTACAAGTGCCCCTATGCATCAGCACTCCTTTATCCCTTGGGTATATTCCTAACAGTGCTATTAATGGGTCATAGGGTGGATCTATTTTTAATTTTTTGAGGAGCCTCCACACTGTTTTCAGAGTGGCTGCACCAGTTTGCATTCTCACCAACGGTGCAAGAGTGTTCCCGTTTCTCCACAGCCTCGCCAGCATCTATAGTCTCTTGGTATGTTAATTTTAACTACTCTGACAGCATGAGGTGGTATCTGAGTGTGGTTTTGATTTGTATTTCCCTGATGAGGAGCGACATTGAGCATCTTTTCATGTGCCTGTTGGCCATTGGATGTCTTCTTTAGAGAAGTGTCTATTCATGTTTTCACCCATTTCTTCACTGGACTATTTGTTTTTCGGTTGTGGAGTTTGGTGAGTTCTTTATAGATTTTGGATACTAGCCCTTTGTCCGATATGTCATTTGCAAATATCTTTTCCCATTCTGACAGGTGCCTTTTAGTTTTGTTGATTGTTTCCTTTGCAGTGCAGAAGCTTTTTCTCTTCATGAGGCCCCAATAGTTCATTTTTGCTTTTAATTCCCTTGCCTTTGGGGATGTGTCAAGTAAGAAATTGCTGCGGCTGAGGTCAGAGAGGTTTTTTCCTGCTTTCTCCTCTAGGGTTTTGATGGTTTCCTGTCTCACATTTAGGTCCTTTATCCATTTTGAGTTTATTTTTGTGAATGGTGTAAGAAAGTGGTCTAGTTTCATCCTTCTGCATGTTGCTGTCCAGTTCTCCCAGCACCATTTGTTAAAGAGACTGTTTTTTTTTCCTACTGGATATTCTTTCCTGCTTTGTCAAAAATTAGTTGGCCATACTTTTGTGGGTCTAATTCTGGGGTTTCTAATCTATTCCATTGGTCTATGTGTCTGTTTTTGTGCCAATACCATGTTGTCTTGATGATTACAGCTTTGTAGTAGAGGCAAAAGCCTCGGATTGTGATGCCTCCCGCTTTGGTCTTCTTCTTCAAAATTAGTTTGGCTATTTGGCGTCCTTTGTGGTTCCTTACAATATTTAGGATTGCTTGTTCTAGCTTCAAGAAGAATGCTGGTGAAATGCATCCCTGTCGTGTTCCTGATCTCAGGGAGAAAGCTCTCAGGTTTTCCCCATTGATTGGGATTGCATTGAATGCGTAGATTACTTTGGATAGTATTGACATGTTAACAATATTTATTCTTCCAATCCATGAGCATGGAATGTTTTTCCACTTCTTTACATCTTCTTCAATATCCTTCATAAGCTTTCTATAGTTTTCAGCATACAGATCTTTTACATCTTTGGTTAGGTTTATTCCTAGGTATTGTATGCTTCTTGGTGCAATTGTGAATGGGATCAGTTTCTTTATTTGTCTTTCTGTTGCTTCATTATTAGTGTATAAGAATGCAACTGATTTCTGTACATTGACTTTGTATCCTGTGACTTTTCTGAATTCATGTATCAGTTCTAGCAGACTTTTGGTGGAGTCTATCAGGTTTTCCATGTAGAGTATCATGTCATCTGCAAAAAGTGAAAGCTTGATTTCATCTTTGCCCATTTTGATGCCTTTGATTTCCTTTTGTTGTCTGATTGCTGATGCTAGAACTTCCAACACTATGTTAAACAACAGCAGTGAGAGTGGACATCCCTGTCATGTTCCTGATTTTTGGGGGAAAGCTCTCAGTTTTTCCCCATTGAGGATGATATTAGCTGTAGGCTTTTCATAAATGGCTTCTATGATGTTTAAATATGTTCCTTCTTTCCCGACTTTCTCAATGGTTTTTATGAAGAAGTGATGCTGAATTTTGTCAAATGCTTTTTCTGCATCTATTGACAGGATCATATGGTTCTTATCTTTTCTTTTATTAATGTGATGTATCCCATTGATTGATTTGCGAATCTTGAACCAGTCCTGCAGCCCAGGAATGAATCCCAGTTGATCATGTTGAATAATTCTTCTTATATGCTGTTGAATTTGATTTGCTAGTATGTTGTTGAGAATTTTTGCATCCATGCTTATCAGGGATATTGACTTGTGGTTCTCTTTTTCTGCTGGGTCTCTGTGTGGTTTAGGAATCAAAGTAATGCTGGCTTCATAGGATGAGTCTGGGTTTTCCTTCCCTTTCTATTTTTTGGAACATCTTGAGATGGGTAGATATCATCTCTGCTTTAAATGTCTGATAGAATTCCCCAGGGAAGCCATCTGGTCCTGGACTCTTATTTTTTGGGAGATTTTTGATAATTGATTCAATTTCTTCACTGGTTATGGGTTGGTTCAAATTTTCTATTTCTTCCTGTTTGAGTTTTGGAAGTGTGTGGATGCTTAGGAATTTGTCCATTTCTTCCAGGTTGTCCAGTTTGTTGGCATATAATTTTTCATAGTATTCCCTGATAACTGCTTGTATTTTTGAGGAATTGGTTGTAATAATTCCATTTTCATTCATGATTTTATCTATTTGGGTCATCTCCCTTTTCTTTTTGAGAAGCCTGGCTAGAGGTTTATCAATTTTCTTTATTCTTTCAAAAACAAACTCTTGGTTTCATTGATCTGCTCTGCTGTTTTTTTTTAAGATTCTATATTGTTTATTTCTGTTATGTGTCCTGCACCTGTGAGTACTACTATATTAAAAAGTGGTCATAGAGTGTCCAAGGCCTGGCACTTCAGGACGTGTATTTGGAGTGTGTTTTGTGTAGTCTGTTTAATGTCTGTGGTTGCTTTATCCCCACTTGTTGTGAGGGTTTGGACCTTCCACAAGGTGTGCTTTGATTTGTTCTTTGAAGTAACTCTGGAAAAAATGAAAAGGGCAAAGAGTGGAAGAAGCCTTATCCCATACAAGAGAGAAATGACAAGAGCAGATAATCCAGGCAGAGAATCAAAGAAATGCTAAGACTTAATCCAGAGAGATAGAGAGAGAGAGAGAGAGAGAGAGAGAGGAAAATAAAGGAGATACAGAAAAGGTATAAGAAGAATAGAATTAAAATGCCCAGTTAAACAAACAACCAGAAGAAAGAAAGAAAGAAAGAAAGAAAGAAAGAAAGAAAGAAAGAATATGTGTAATAAGAATTGATAAAAAATCCAATCAGAAAATGCAAAACTGTACGACAGCTGTCTGTTCGTGCCTTGGAACCTGTGGCCGTGCTGGTCTGAAAGAGTGGCTTTTAGATTCAGTCATTGTCAATCTTCCTCGGGTAGACAAGCCCTTACCAGGCATGGACTGACAGGTTTGGTGTAAGTGGGTCCCGCCTCCACTGGGGGTCGCTGTCTTGTTCCCTGAAGCCCCACCATGTTGGTGATGGGGACAAAAATGGTGATAGTGCAATCTCTCCTCCCTGGACGGGGTGTCCCAATCCATGCTGTTTAGGCGACCCTCACAGGATAGCATGGGTTGCAGGTCTGTCCTACTCCACAGTCTCCTGCATCTCTAGGTGTTTGGCTGGGATTCAAAACTCCATGTCTTAAGGGATCCTTCCCAGATCCTGCTGGTTCTGGGAAGTACTACTCCACCCAGCTGACAAAGGGCCTCTGGCTGGCGTTTGCAGGGTCTTTTGTCCTTGGAGGGACAATATACGCTCTTCCCTCAGTGCTCAAGGGAGGGGGCTGCTCTCTTGATCAGTGAGCCCCCAAGATCCCTACCAAGCCCCAGGCTGGCTCCCCTTTTCCCAGATGTGCACGAACAGCTGGCTCTGGTCCAGAGAAATTTTTGTAACCCTGAAAACTCTGATCTTCACTCCTAAGCCTGTTTACAAGTTAGAAATTGGCTCTCTCCATATTTTTTGTCCCCCCCTCTGTGGTCTGGAGAAACTTTTCTCTTGTCCAAATACAATCTCACACTTCCTCAGCCTCTCTTTTCTTCCTTTTGTCTCTCCACTGAAGCAGTTCCCCTCCTCTGTGACTACGCTGCTCATTTTATATCTTCCAGTTCACAAACACACACCTCTGAAACATCAAGTGTCTCCATACACCTGTGAAGATGTTTTGGCACTCTGTAGCCTGGATTCCTGGAATTCCAAGTGCTCTGACCTCAAAACTTCTGTTTGAGGGATGAGGGAAGTTTTGTTTTCCCTACTTCTCTACCATCTTGACTCCTCTCCTTTTTTTTATACATTCTGATACTCTATGTCTTTTGATTGGAGCATTTAGTCCCTTTACATTCACAGTGATTGTTGAAAGATATGAACTTATTGACAATGCATTGCCTATAGAGTTGGTGGTTTTAGTGATGCTTTTTGGTTCTTTCCAGTCTTTGTTTCCTTTGCTTTTTTTTTCCCCCACTCAAAGAGTCTGTCTTAAATTTTCTTGCAGGACTGGTTTAGTGGTCATTTACTTTAGTTTTTGTTTGTCTGGGAAACTTTATCTCTCCTTTCATATTGAATAACAGTCTTGCTGGATAGAGTATTCTTGGATGCATCCCCCACCCAATTCAGCACATTGAATATGTCTTGCTACCATTTTCTGGCCTGCCAAGTTTCCATGGACAGATCTGCTATGAACCTGAATCTCTCTTTCTTTTTAGGTTATGTAGTTTTTCCCCCTTGATGCTTTCAGAATTCTTTCCTTGTCTATATATTTTGTGAATCTGACTATGATATGTCTCGGAGATGGATGGCTTTGTTGATTTTAAAGGGTGTTCTTTGTGCTTCTTGGATTTTGAAGCTTTTGTCCTTCCCCAGATAAGGGAAGTTTTCACTTATAATTTTCTCAAATAACTTTCTGCCCCTTTGGTCTCTCTTCATCGTTTGTTTGTTTGTTTGTTTATTTATTTATTTATTATGTTAGGGAGAGAAAGAGAGAGAGACAGAGAGAGAGAGACCATGCACAGGAGAGGGGCAGAGGGAGAAAGAAAAATTTTAAGTAGGCACCCGATGTGGGGCTCGATCCCACAATTCTGAGATAATAACCTGAGCCAAAACCGAATCAGGCACTCAACCACTGAACCACTCAGGTGCCGCTATGAATGTTATTACATTTTAATAAATCACTAAGACTCTAAGTCTGCCTTCATGATCTCTGACCTTTGTTTCCCTCTTCTTTCAGCTTCACTGTTTTCCATAATTTTATCTGCTAATTTGCTCCTCTATCTCATCCATCCTCATTTTTATGGCCTCAATTTGTGTTTGCATTTATGTCATAGCATTTTTAATTTTGACCTGATTAGATCCTATTTCTTTTATCTCTGCAGAATCGGACTCTCTAGAGTCTTGTATGGTTTTTCAAGCCCAGCAGGTATCCCTATAATCATTGTTTTAAGTTCTGTTTCAGAGATCTTACTTATATCTTCATTGACCAAATCCATGGCCATCATCCCTTGTTATTCTTTCTTTTGGGGTGAATTCCTCCATCTTCTCATTTTAGAGGAAGAAAAAAATAGGATAAAATGAACATTAAAGAATTTTTAAAAATCTGAAGGGAGTTG
The DNA here is from genome assembly GCF_022079265.1 of Lynx rufus. NCBI lineage: Eukaryota > Metazoa > Chordata > Mammalia > Carnivora > Felidae > Lynx > Lynx rufus. Next base: position 145,144,840 of record NW_025814878.1, read on the forward strand.
AGATGGTGTAGAAGTAAGGGAGACTTGTATTTTCCTTGTCCCTCAAACACAGCGGTATTGAGGTCAGATCACTTGAACACCCAGGAAATAGACCTGCAGATTCGAAGAAGGATCTCCACAGTTTGAAGGAGCCAGGTCGACAGGATTCAGGTGTGTGTATGTGAATTGAGGGGGATAAAGTGGCAGAACTACTGAGGGAAGGAACCCTTTCTGTGGTGAGAAAAGGGAGAGAAAGAGGGGTTGTGAAAGTGCAGCATCAAGCTAGAACAAGAGGAAAATCTCTCTGAACCATGGACTGGGTAGGGAGAAGTACTGAGTGTTCCATATATATATATATATATATATATATATATATATATATATACTGAACAGCCTTTGGAGCTGAAAGTCCCAGGTTTTAGAAGTGCATGACATTCTCTGGGATGGAGCTGTGGCATGTGTTCCTGGGGAGGGAGATGGCCCCAGATTGCATAGTGTACTATAGTGATTGGGTGCACTGGGAGAGAACGATCCCTTTCCTAAATGGTGTGCTTTGGAAAGAGGGTTTATTGCCTCCCCAGGGACAAAAGACCTTGCATGTGAGAGCCAAAGGCCTTTCTTCAGCAGGGTGGAGAGTGTCTACTCTGGAGTGGAGTTGCACCTTGCTGGGTCCTTTAAGACTTGGTGCTTTGAATCCCAGCCCAGCAGCAAGGGAGGACACTCAAAAGAATTGCGGAGAAGAGTGAGCTGTTTTTGCTATTCTGTGAGGTTCCATGAACAGTGTGGGCTGAGATCCCCAGTACAGGGAGGAGAGATTGGGGTGACTCCCCCCCACCCAACACCAACATGGTGGGACTTTAGAGAGCAGGACAGTGGCCCCTAGTGGAGGCAGGACACATTTACACCAAACCTCGCCTCTCTGTTACTGTCAAATTCTTATTTACTGGAAGAAGACTGACTGACAGAGCTGGCTTCTCCTCCAGACTAGCACAGCCACCATCCCCAGGGACAAACAGACAACTTTTTCCCCCCCTGCCGTCTTCTTTTTTTGTTTTTGAATGAGACTCACAGTGTCTGATTTTGTTTTTTGGTCATTAAAAAAAATTTTTTTTAATATTTATTTATTTTTGAGAGAGAGAGAGCAAAAGCACAAGCAGGGAGGGGCAGAGAGAGAAGGAGACACAGAATCCAAAGCAGGTTCCAGGCTTTGAACTGTCAACACAGAGCCTGACGTGGGGCTTGAACCCACGAACTGTGAGATCATGACCTGAGCCAAAGTCAGACACCTAACCAACTAAGCCACCCAGGTTCCCCTGTCATTTCTTATTATATATTTTTATTTTGTGATCAGGCTTTTTAATTATATACTTTTTCTTCTTTTCCCCTATCTTCTGCTTTTGTTGTTGTTTCTTTTCCTTTCTCTTTGCTTGGAATCATCCTTATAGTTTTTTGGTTCTCTGTTCTTGTTTTTCTCCCCTTTCTTTTTTCACTATTTATGGGATCTGGCTTCCACACCCCCCCTTTTACCCCCAAGGTCACTTCAACAAACAAATCTAAACACACCTAATTAAAGATCCAAGCAGTCTACCACTGCAAGCAAGGAGGAGCTCTGCTTATGACTGACAAGTGGGTTAGAACAGCCAAAATGCAACAGAAGAGTACACACAGCACACACAAGAAACACTTCCTGGAGTGTCAGACCTATACAGTGTATGATTCCTTTTTAATATAGTGGTATTTTCAGGTGCAGGACACATATCATGCTTTTAAAACATGCAAAAGATAGAAATGTAGTTAAAAGGACAAGATGCAGGAATTCTCCCAAAAGAAAAATCAGGAGGGAACCAGGGACAGAGACTTGCTTAAAACAAATACAAACAATATATCTGAACAAGAATTTAGAACAACTGTCATAAGACTACAAGCTGGACTTGAAAAAAGCATAGAAGACACCAGAGAAACCATTGCTTCAGAGATCAAAGACCTATAACTAGTCAGGATGAATTAAAAAAGTGCTCTGGCTGAGATGTAAAATAAGCTAGATAAAGTCACAGCAAGAATTGAAGAAACAGAGGAGAGAATAGGTGAAATAGAAGATAAAATTATAGAAAATAATGAAGCTGAAAAGAGGAAAAGGAAATTACTAGATCACCAAGGGAGAATTAGAGAACTATGTGATTCCTTGAAACGAAATAATATCTGTATCATAGGAGCCCCAGAAGAAAAAGAGTGAAAAAAAGGGGCAGAAGGTTTATTTGAACAAATTGTAGCTGAGAGCTTCCCTAATCTGGGCAAGGAAACAGGCATCCAAGTCCAAGAGGCACAGAGGATTACCTTCAAAATCAACAAAAACAGGTCAACACTACAACATATCATAGTGAAACTGGCAAAATACAAAGATAAAGAGAGAATTCTGAAAGGAGCTAGGGCAAAAGGTCCTTAACCAAAAAGTGCATAAACATAAAGTTAATAGTAGACCTGTCCACTGAAACTTGGCAGGCCACAAGGGAGTAGCAGGAAATATTCAATGTACTGAATAGGAAAAATATGCAGCCAAGAATTCTTTATGCAGAAAGGCTGTCATTCAGAATAGAAGGAGAGATAAATTCTTTCTCAGACAAAAAGTAAAGGAGTTCATGAGCACTAAACCAGCCCTGCAAGAAATTGAAAGGGAGAACTCTCTGAGCAGAAAGCTGCAAAGACTACAAGGAACTAGCGTATGTAACCAGAAACACGGAATCTACAGATAACACGATGGCACTGAATTAATATCTTTCAACAGTCACTCTGAATGCAAATAGACTAGATCCCCAATCAAAAGACATGGGGAATCAGAATGGATAAAAAAAAAAACAAGATCCATCTATGTGCCACCACTGTTGTTCAATATAGGACTGGAAGTCCTTGCCTCAGCAGTCAGACAAAAAAAAAAAAAAAGGCATCCAAATGAGCAAGGAAGAAATAGAACTCACACTCTTCACAGATGACATGATACTCTACATGGGAAACCTGAAAGACTCCACCAAAACATGCTAGAACTGATACATGAATTCAGCAAAGTTTCAGGATATAAAATCAATGTACAGAAATCAGCTGCATTTCTGTATACCAATAATGAAACAGCAGAAAGAGATATCAAGGAATTGTTCCCACTTAAAATTGCACCAAATACCATTAAATACCTGAGAATAAACCTAACCAAAAAGATAAAAGATATGTATGTTGAAAAGTATAGAAAAAATAAAAGAAATTTAGAAGACACAAAGAAATGGGCTAACATTACATGCTCATGGATTGAAAGAACAAACGTTAAAATGTTGATACAACCCGAACCAATCTAGATGTTCAATGCAATCCCTATAAAAACGACACCAGCATTCTTCACAGAGCTGGAACAAACAATACTAAAATTTGCAGGGAAACAGAAAAAACTGCGAATAGTCAAAGTAAAGTTGAAAAAGAAAAACCAAAGCTGGAGGCGTCACAATTCTGGACTTTAAGCTGTATTACAAAGCTATAATCATCAAGACAGTATGGTACTGGCACAAAACAGACACATACATCAGTGGAATAGAATAGAGACCCCAGAATGGATCCACAAATATATGGTCAACTAATCTTTGACAAAGCAGGAAACAGTATCCAATGGAAAAGAGACACTCTCTTTGGAAATGGTGCTGTGAAAACTAGATAGTGACATGCAGAAGAATGAACCTGGACCACTTTCTTACACCACATACACTTTCTTACACCACATCCAAAAATAATGGATGAAAAGTCCATTTCAAAATGGATGAAAGTCCTAAACATAAGATAGGAAGCCATCAAAACCTAGAGGGGAAAACAGACAACCTCTTTGACTTCGGCTGCAGCAACTTCTTACTACAACATGTCTCTGGCGTCAAGAGAAACAAAAGCAAAACTGAAGTATTTGGGACTTCATCAAGATAAAAAGCTTCTGCACAGCCAAGGAAACAAGCAAGAAAACTAAAAGGCAACCAACAGAATCTGAGAAGGTGTTTACAAATGCCATATCTGATAAAGGGTTAGTACCCAAAATCTCTAAAGAACTTACCAAACTCAACATCCAAAAAACTAATAATCCAGTGGAGAAATGGGCAAAAGACATGAATAAACACTTTTACAAAGAAGACGTCCATATGGCTAACAGTCACATGAAAAGATACTCAACATCACTCATCATCAGGGAAATACAAATCAAAACAACAGTGAGATGCCACTTCACACCTGTCAGAATTGATAAAATTAATAACTCAGGCAACAACAAATGTTGGCGAGGATGCAGAGAAAGAGAAACACTTTTGCACGGCTGGTGGGAATGTAAACTGGTGCAGCCACTCTGGAAAACAGTATGGAGGTTCCTCAAAAAGTTAAAAAATAGAACTACCCTATGATCCATCAATTGTACTACTAGATATATATCCAAAGGTTGCAGGGGTGCTGATTTGAAGCGTCACATGCATCTCAATGTTTATAGCAGCCCTAACAACAATAGTCAAAATATGTGGAGAGCCCAAATGTCCATAGACTGATTAATGGATAAAGAAGATGAGGTATGTATATGTATATATATATATATATATATATATATATATACACACACACACACACACACACACAATGGAATATTAAAAGATCAAAAGAATGAAATCTGACCATTTGCCACAACATGGATGGAACTATAGGGTATTATGCTAAGCGAAATAAGTCAGTCAGAGAAATAGAAATGCCATGTGATTTCACTCATGTGGAATTTAAGAAACAAAACAGATGAACATAGTGGAAGGGAAGAAAAAATAAGATAAAAACAGAGAGGTAGACAAACTACAAAAGACTCTTAAATACAGAGAACAAATTGAGGGTTGCTGGCAGAGTGTTGGTTGGGATGGGCTAAATGGGTGATGGGTATTAAGGAGACCACTTGTTGGGATGAGCAGTGGTTGCTATATGTAAGTGATGAAGCACTAAATTCTTTTCCTGAAATCATTATTACAGCATATGTTAACTAACTGGAATTTAAATAAAAAAAACAAATAAAAAAATACATCCAGATGGCTGACACATGAAAAGATGCTCAACATTACTCATCATCAGGGAAATGCAAATAAAAAACACAATGAGATACCACCTCACACCTGTTTGAATGGCTAAAATTAATAATTCAGAAAACAACAGATGTGGCAAGGACACAGTGAAAGAGGAACGCTTTTGCACTGTTGGTGGGAATGCAAACTGGTGCAGCCACTCTGGAAAAAAGTATGGAGGTTCCTCAAAAAATTAAAAATAGAACTACCTTATGACCCAGCTAATCAACTACTAGCTATTTATTCAAAGGATACAGGAGTGCTGATTCATAGGGGCACATGCACCCTGATGTTTATAGCAGCACTACCAGCAATAGCCAAATTATGGAAGGAGACCAAATGTCCATTGATTGATGATGAATGGATAAAGAAGATGTGGTATATATATACAATTGAATACCACTCGGTGATGAAAAAGAATGAAATCTCGTCATTTGTAACAACATGGTTGGGACTAGAGGGTATTATGCTAAACGAAATAAGTCAGTCAGAGAAAGATAGATATATGATTTCCCACATATGTGGAATTTGAGAAACTCAGCGGATGAACATAGGGGAAGGGAGGAAAAAATAAGATAAAAACAGAGAGGGAGGCAAACTGTAGGAGACTCTTAAATACAGAGAACAAACTGAAGGTTGCTCTAGAGGGGAGGTGGGTGGGGGATGGGGTAACTGGGTGGTGGGCATTATGGAGGGCACTTTTTGGGATCAAAACTGGGTGTCATATGGAAGAGATGAATCGCTGGGTTCTTCCTGAAGCCAAAACTACACTGTATGTTAACTAACTTGAGAATTAAAAAAAAAAAAGAAAAAAGAAAAAATGGGAGAGTAGAAAATAAAATAAATTCAAAAAGGGAAAAATTTTAAAAATCAAATAAAGGAAGCTAGATTGTAGGTGTCTTATGTTCTGCTTGGTAAAAGAGGCTTAATAGAAAAAAGAGAAAATAGAAAGAATAAAACATTAAAATACAATAATAAAATAATAAAATAAAATAATATAAAATTTTGCTCGTTCTGTAACTAAGAATCAAAAGAATTAACAAAAAAACCAGAAGCAACAACAACAAAAAGCTAACAAACAAATGAACAAGGAAAAGAACCCAAATGAAGCTAGATCCAGTTTCCCCTAGAGCTGAAACTTTGGAGTAGTCTATAGTCAGTAGACAAGCTGGTGTAAGGGATTTATGCTGTTCTTTTGGGGAATGGCCTGCTGCTCTGATTCTCAGGCTGACTCACTCTGGTGGAGATGTGACTGGAGGGCACGATGGGGCAGGGTTTGGTGTAACAGCTCTGTTTTCCATTTGGTGTTGCTGTTTAGCTCACTGGGGTCAGATCATTGTTGGTGGGCTAATGGTGAAAATGGCTTCACCCTACTCTCTGGTCTTTGGTTTTTTTAAAAAAAAATTTTTTGACGTTTATTTATTTTTGAGACAGAGAGAGACAGAGCATGAACGGGGGAGGGTCAGAGAGAGAGGGAGACACAGAATCTGAAACAGGCTCCAGGCTCTGAGCTGTCAGCACAGAGCCCGACGCGGGGCTTGAACTCACAAACCATGAGATCATGACCTGAGCCGAAGTTGGAAGCTTACCCGACTGAGCCACCCAGGCGCCCCATACTCTCTAGTCTTTGGAATGGGAAGTTGGTGCCCTCACAGACATGCTATCACTTATCCCTCCTGTGTCCCCCACTTCTGTCAGTTCCCCATCTTCCCCCTGTGTCCAAGCTGTCTGCCTACCAGGCACTTCCTCTCTCCAGAGTTGTATCTCAGGCATGGCTGTGTTTCAAAACCCCACACTTCAGAGACCCTTGTGGTATGGACCCACAGTAATCTTCTAGGGAGGGTCTCACCACTCTGTGGCCAGGGCCAGCTTATCCCAGGAAACAGTCACTCCATTGAACGGTGGCAATGGCTCATAATTTTTGGTAAGTCACAACACACAGCCAGTTCCAGGGTTTGCTGCCCTCAGCCCGTTTCTTTGTTCCTATATGAGTGACGAGTGAACGTGTGGCTTGATGGTGCTCCTTGGCTCTTTTTCCTGTGGAGAGGCCATATCACCACAGCCAAATTTACTTGAAGCAGGGGAACCACTTCTTCCCGTGATACTCATGGGATCCTCAGACTGCACTGCCCACTCCTGTGTCTCTGCCCTGCTTCCTTGATGTAGCACCACTGGGGGCTGACCTCTGAAACTTCAGATTCTGTGCTCCACTGTTTATAAAAAAATGGCAGTATTGTAATCCCCCCCTTTCCCCCATTAATGGTTTTTGGGAGTTTTCTTGTGCAGTCCCCTGTGCAATTTTTCACTCTTTCTTTCTAGCTGCTTTCAGGGGGAGTGCTTTTTTGCACAAACACTATGTGCTTCTCTCTCTACCTCTTTGTCTTTCCTCCTCTCCAGAAAAATGGCTTCCTCCCCTCTGTGGCACTACAGCTCTTCTCTCCTTCAATTCACCTCTCTGCACCACCTACCTGCCACGTTCTCTCCTCAAATTATGCAGATTGTTTGTTAATCCCCAGATTGACTTCCTAGGTGTTCAAAATGGTTTTATGTTGATCCTATTGTGTTTGGGGGACAAGTCAAGTGTAGGGTCCCCTTACTATCTGCCATGTTAACTAGAAGATTTTTTTTTCTCCAGTAGGAACTGTTGACCTGCAGCAGTCCTGGGGTCCACAGATATTTTAGCCCAGGCCAAACAATTTTCCTCTCTGAAGTTGCAGAATGAGGAGGAGGCAGAGCCTTTGTCCTCCTCTGGAGACACTCCTCTCCTGCTCCAAGACTTTTGGATAGTGGTTCTAAAATGAGTCTTTTGGAAGATGGTGGCATAGGAGGGCTCTGGGCTCACTTTGTCCTGCTGATCACTTACATTCCACCCACCCCTGCCTAAATAACCCAGAAAACCACCAGAAGACTAGCAGAATGGACTCTCTAGAGCCAAGCATAGACAAGGGGCCCACGGAAGAGTGTAGGAAGGGTGGAGAGGCGGTGTGCACTACACGGACTGGTGGGAGGGAGCCAGGCAGTGGAGGGGCAGCCAGCCTGGCAAGCCAGAGCCCCTGAACTCTGGCTTGCAAAAATGGAGGGTCAGACTCCGTGATTTCTGACAGCCAGCGATACTTAACATTTGGAATGTTAAAAGTCAACAGCTCTGCTCGGAGAGCGGGAGGGTGAGAGGACACTGGGAAGGAGAATTGTTGAGCCCGGGAGGACAGAGCTCAGCTTGGCAGGGGAACAAAGGTGCTGGCCAGCGTCATCTCCCTCTCCCATCCCCCAGCCAAACTCCCAAAGGGAACCAGTTCCCATCACTGGACTTGCTTGCACTGTGAAAACACCCAACGCTGTGCTTCTATGGATCCGTCCCTCTGACGAGTCTGCCTCCCTCCCACTGCTGCAGGACCCCTCCTGCAGGGGACCACCAACAGCAAAGCAAGCTAAGCCTGCCCCTCCTGCCACTGTGCACCTTGCAGATCCACACAGGCTAATATGCCAGATCCCATCAAAGCAGCACCACAAGCCTGGAAGTGTGCAAGTAACCTGGACAGGGGCCACACCAATCCACAGTGAATCCAGCCCCTTGGAGAGGGGAAGATAAGGTACACACCAATCTGACTGTGGCCCTAGCATGGGCTGGGGTCAGACATCGAGTCTGACTGCAGCACTTTGGTGCTACCCCAGGGACTACCCAAAATGACAAAACGGAAGAAGTCTCCTCAAAAGAAACTCCAGGAAGTAGCAACAGCTAACAAATTGATCAAAAATGATTTAAGCAATATAATGGAACAAGAATTTAGAATAATAGTCATAAAATTAATCGCTGGGCTTGGAAAGTATAGAGGACACCAGAGAATCTATTGCTACAGAGATCAAGGGACTAAGAAATAGTCATGAGGAGCTAAAAATGTTATAAATGAGGTGCAAAATAAAAGGGAGGCAACCACAGCTCGGATTGAAGAGGCAGAGGAGAGAATAGGTGAATTAGAAGATAAAATTATGGAAAAAGAGGAAGCTGAGATAAAGAGAGATAAAAAAAAGTCGAGGAGCATTTAGGTAGTGGATCAGGAGAGAAGATGGCGTTGTAGGAGGACGCTGGGCTCACTGAGTCCTGCTGATCACTTAGATTCCACCCACATTTGCCTAAATAGCCCAGAAAACCGCCAGAAGACTGGCAGAATGGACTCTTCTGAGCCAAGCGTAGACAAGAGGCCCACAGAAGAGGGTAGGAAGGGCGGAGAGGTGGTGCGCACTACACGGAGTGGTGGGAGGGAGCCAGGGTGGTGGAGGGGCAGCCTGCTCAGCAAGGCAGAGCCCTCGAGTCTGACTTGCAAAAGCGGAGGGGCCAGACTGCGTGAGTTCTGACAGCCAGTGGAACTTAACATTTGGAATGTTATAAGTCAATCGCTCTGCTCGGGCAGCGGGAGGGCAAGAGGACATGGAGAGGGAGAGATGTTGAGCCCTGGAAGACAAAGCTCAGCTCAATGGGGAACAAAGGCACTGGCCAGTGCCCGCTGCCTCTCCCATCCCCCAGCCAAAATCCCAAAGGGAACCAGTTCCTGTCACCGAACTTGCTTGCACTGAACAAACACCCAACACTGTGCTTTTGTGGATCCATCTCTCCAACAGGTCTGCCTCCCTCCTGGTGCTACAGGGACCCTCCCACAGGGGACCACCAAAAGCAAAAGCGAGCTGAGTCTGGCCCTCCCACCCCTGTGCACCTTGCAGATCCACCCCAGCTAATACGCCAGATCCCATCAAAGCAGCACCACAAGCCTGGCAGTGTGCAAGTAGCCCAGACAGGGGCCACACCAATCCACAGTGAGTCCTGCCTCTGGGAGAGGGGAGGATAAGGTACACACCAATCTGACTGTGGCCCCAGCGTGGGTTGGGGAAAGACATCGGGTCTGATTGCAGCCCCGCCCACCAACACTAGTTACTCCAGACAGCACAGGGGAAGTGCCCGGCAGTTCCACGCCACTCCAGGGACTATCCAAAATGACCAAACGGAAGAATTCTCCTCAAAAGAAAGTCCAGGAAGTAGTGACAGCTAAAGAAATGATTAAAAACGATTTAAGCAATATAACGGAACAAGAATTTAGAATAATAGTCATAAAATTAATCGCTGGGCTTGGAAACAGTATAGAGGACAGCAGAGAATCTATTGCTACAGAGATCAAGGGACTAAGAAGCAGTCAGGAGGAGCTAAAAATGCTATCAATGAGCTGCAAAATAAAATGGAGGCGACCACAGTTCAGATTGAAGAGGCAGAGGAGAGAATAGGTGAATTAGAAGATAAAATTATGGAAAAAGAAGAAGCTGAGAAAAAGAGAGATAAAAAAATCCAGGAGTATGAGGGGATAGAGAACTAAGTGATGCAATCAAGTGCAACAATATCTGTATAATAGGGATTCCAGAAGTGGAAGAGAGAGACAAAGGGGCTGAAGGTGTACTTGAACAAATCATAGCTGAGAACTTCCCTGATCTGCAGAAGGAAACAGGCATTGAAATCCAGAAGGCACAGAGAACTCCCTTCAGACAAAACTTGAATTGATCTTCTGCACAACATATCATAGTGAAACTGGCGAAATGCAAGGATAAAGAGAAAATTCTGAAAGCACCTAGGGATAAACACGCTCTAACATACAAAGGGAGACCGATAAGACTCGTGACCGATCTCTCTAGTGAAACCTGGCAGGCCAGAAAGGAATGGTAGGAAATCTTCAATGTGATGAACAGAAAAAATATGCAGCCGAGAATCCTTTATCCAGCAAGTCTGTCATTGAGAATAGAAAGAGAGGTAAAGGTCTTCCCAAACAAACAAAAACTCAAGGAATTCATCGATTCATCGATTGACAGGATCATATGGTTCTTATCTTTTCTTTTATTAATGTGATGTATGACATTGATTGATTTGCGAATGTTGAACCATCCCTAAATCCCAGGAATGAATCCCACTTGATCATGGTGAATAATTCTTTTTATATGCTGTTGAATTCGATTTGCTAGTATCTTGTTGAGAATGTTTGCATCCATATTCATCAGGGATATATGCCTGTAGTTCTCTTTTTTTACTGGGTCTCTGTCTGGTTTAGGAATCAAAGTAATGCTGGCTTCATAGAATGAGTCTGGAAGTTTTCCTTCCCTTTCTATTTTTTGGAATAGCTTGAGAAGGATAGGTATTATCTCTGCTTTAAACGTCTGGTAGAATTCCCCTGGGAAGCCATCTGGTCCTGGACTCTTATTTGTTGGGAGATTTTTGGTGACTGATCCAATTTCTTCGCTGGTTATGCATCTGTTCAAGCTTTCTATTTCCTCCTGATTGAGTTTTGGAAGCGTGTGGATGTTTAGAAATTTGTCCATTTCTTCCAGGTTGTCCAGTTTTTTGGCATAGAATTTTTCATAGTATTCCCTGATAATTGCTTGTATTTCTGAGGGATTGGTTGTAATAATTCCATTTTAATTCATGATTTTATCTATTTGGGTTATGTCCCTTTTCTTTTTGAGAAGCCTGGCTAGAGGTTTATCTATTTTGTTTATTTTTTCAAAAAACCAACTCTTGGTTTCGTTGATCTGCTCTACAGTTTTTTTAGATTCTATATTGTTTATTTCTGCTCTGATTCTAATGGGTTGAAGCTGTCTTTGCTGTTCTGATTCTATTTCCTTTAGGTGTGCTGTTGGATTTTGTACTTGGGATTTTTATTGTTTCTTGAGATAGACCTGGATTGCAATGTATTTTCCTCTCAGGACTGCCTTCGCTGCGTCCCAAAACATTTGGATTGTTGTATTTTTATTTTCGTTTCTTTACATATATTTTTACATTTATTCTCTAATTGCCTGGTTGATCCATTCATTCTTTTTTTTTTTTTTTTTTTTTTTTAATTTTTATTTTTTTTTTTTATTTTTTATTTTATTTTATTTTTTTTTTTATGAAGTTTATTGACAAATTGGTTTCCATACAACACCCAGTGCTCATCCCAAAAGGTGCCCTCCTCAATACCCATCACCCACCCGCCCCTCCCTCCCACCCCCCATCAACCCTCAGTTTGTTCTCAGTTTTTAACAGTCTCTTATGCTTTGGCTCTCTCCCACTCTAACGTCTTTTTTTTTTTTCTCCCTTCCCCTCCCCCATGGGTTCCTGTTGAGTTTCTCAGGATCCACATAAGAGTGAAACCATATGGTATCTGTCTTTCTCTGTATGGCTTATTTCACTTAGCATCACACTCTCCAGTTCCATCCACGTTGCTACAAAAGGCCATATTTCATTTTTTCTCATTGCCACGTAGTATTCCATTGTGTATATAAACCACAATTTCTTTATCCATTCATCAGTTGATGGACATTTAGGCTCTTTCCATAATTTGGCTATTGTTGAGAGTGCTGCTATGAACATTGGGGTACAAGTGCCCCTATGCATCAGTACTCCTGTATCCCTTGGGTAGATTCCTAGCAGTGCTATTGCTGGGTCATAGGGTAGGTCTATTTTTAATTTTCTGAGGAACCTCCACACTGTTTTCCAGAGCGGCTGCACCAATTTGCATTCCCACCAACAGTGCAAGAGGGTTCCCGTTTCTCCACATCCTCTCCAGCATCTATAGTCTCCTGATTTGTTCATTTTGGCCACTCTGACTGGCGTGAGGTGATACCTGAGTGTGGTTTTGATTTGTATTTCCCTGATAAGGAGCGACGCTGAACATCTTTTCATGTGCCTGTTGGCCATCTGGATGTCTTCTTTAGAGAAGTGTCTATTCATGTTTTCTGCCCATTTCTTCACTGGGTTATTTGTTTTTCGGGTGTGGAGTTTGGTGAGCTCTTTATAGATTTTAGATACTAGCCCTTTGTCCGATATGTCATTTGCAAATATCTTTTCCCATTCCGTTGGTTGTCTTTTAGTTTTGTTGGTTGTTTCCTTTGCTGTGCAGAAGCTTTTTATCTTCATAAGGTCCCAGTAATTCACTTTTGCTTTTAATTCCCTTGCCTTTGGGGATGTGTCGAGTAAGAGATTGCTACGGCTGAGGTCAGAGAGGTCTTTTCCTGCTTTCTCCTCTAAGGTTCTGATGGTTTCCTGTCTCACATTTAGGTCCTTTATCCATTTTGAGTTTATTTTTGTAAATGGTGTGAGAAAGTGGTCTAGTTTCAACCTTCTGCATGTTGCTGTCCAGTTCTCCCAGCACCATTTGTTAAAGAGGCTGTCTTTTTTCCATTGGATGTTCTTTCCTGCTTTGTCAAAGATGAGTTGGCCATATGTTTGTGGGTCTAGTTCTGGGGTTTCTATTCTATTCCATTGGTCTGTGTGTCTGTTTTTGTGCCAATACCATGCTGTCTTGATGATGACAGCTTTGTAGTAGAGGCTGAAGTCTGGGATTGTGATGCCTCCTGCTTTGGTCTTCTTCTTCAAAATTCCTTTGGCTATTCGGGGCCTTTTGTGGTTCCATATGAATTTTAGGATTGCTTGTTCTAGTTTCGAGAAGAATGCTGGTGCAATTTTGATTGGGATTGCATTGAATGTGTAGATAGCTTTGGGTAGTATTGACATTTTGACAATATTTATTTTTCCAATCCATGAGCAGGGAATGTCTTTCCATTTCTTTAAATCTTCTTCAATTACCTTCATAAGCTTTCTATAGTTTTCAGCATACAGATCCTTTACATCTTTGGTTAGATTTATTCCTAGGTATTTTATGCTTTTTGGTGCAATTGTGAATGGGATCAGTTTCTTTATTTGTCTTTCTGTTGCTTCATTGTTAGTGTATAAGAATGCAACTGATTTCTGTACATTGATTTTGTATCCTGCAACTTTGCTGAATTCATGTATCAGTTCTAGCAGACTTTTGGTGGAGTCTATCGGATTTTCCATGTATAATATCATGTCATCTGCAAAAAGCGAAAGCTTGACTTCATCTTTGCCAATTTTGATGCCTTTGATTTCCTTTTGTTGTCTGATTGCTGATGCTAGAACTTCCAGCACTATGTTAAATAACAACGGTGAGAGTGGGCATCCCTGTCGTGTTCCTGATCTCAGGGAAAAAGCTCTCAGTTTTTCCCCGTTGAGGATGATGTTAGCTGTGGGCTTTTCATAAATGGCTTTTATGATCTTTAAGTATGTTCCTTCTATCCCGACTTTCTCAAGGGTTTTTATTAAGAAAGGGTGCTGGATTTTATCAAAGGCCTTTTCTGCATCGATTGACAGGATCATATGGTTCTTCTCTTTTTTTTTGTTAATGTGATGTATCACGTTGATTGATTTGCGAATGTTGAACCAGCCCTGCATCCCAGGAATGAATCCCACTTGATCATGGTGAATAATTCTTTTTATATGCTGTTGAATTCGATTTGCTAGTATCTTATTGAGAATTTTGGCATCCATATTCATCAGGGATATTGGCCTGTAGTTCTCTTTTTTTACTGGGTCTCTGTCTGGTTTAGGAATCAAAGTAATACTGGCTTCATAGAATGAGTCTGGAAGTTTTCCTTCCCTTTCTATTTCTTGGAATAGCTTGAGAAGGATAGGTATTATCTCTGCTTTAAACGTCTGGTAGAACTCCCCTGGGAAGCCATCTGGTCCTGGACTCTTATTTGTTGGGAGATTTTTGATAACCGATTCAATTTCTTCGCTGGTTATGGGTCTGTTCAAGCTTTCTATTTCCTCCTGATTGAGTTTTGGAAGAGTGTGGGTGTTCAGGAATTTGTCCATTTCTTCCAGGTTGTCCAATTTGTTGGCATATAATTTTTCATAGTATTCCCTGATAATTGTTTGTATCTCTGAGGGATTGGTTGTAATAATTCCATTTTCATTCATGATTTTATCTATTTGGGTCATCTCCCTTTTCTTTTTGAGAAGCCTGGCTAGAGGTTTGTCAATTTTGTTTATTTTTTCAAAAAACCAACTCTTGGTTTCGTTGATCTGCTCTACAGTTTTTTTAGATTCTATATTGTTTATTTCTGCTCTGATCTTTATTATTTCTCTTCTTCTGCTGGGTTTAGGCTGCCTTTGCTGTTCTGCTTCTATTTCCTTTAGGTGTGCTGTTAGATTTTGTATTTGGGATTTTTCTTGTTTCTTGAGATAGGCCTGGATTGCGATGTATTTTCCTCTCAGGACTGCCTTCGCTGCGTCCCAAAGCGTTTGGATTGTTGTATTTTCATTTTCGTTTGTTTCCATATATTTTTTGATTTCTTCTCTAATTGCCTGGTTGACCCACTCATTCGTGAGTAGGGTGTTCTTTAACCTCCATGCTTTTGGAGGTTTTCCAGACTTTTTCCTGTGGTTGACTTCAAGCTTCATAGCATTGTGGTCTGAAAGTATGCATGGTATAATTTCAATTCTTGTAAACTTATGAAGGGCTGATTTGTGACCCAGTATATGATCTATCTTGGAGAATGTTCCATGTGCACTCGAGAAGAAAGTATATTCTGTTGCTTTGGGATGCAGAGTTCTAAATATATCTGTCAAGTCCATCTGATCCAGTGTCTCATTCAGGGCCCTTGTTTCTTTATTGACCGTGTGTCTAGATGATCTATCCATTTCTGTAAGTGGGGTGTTAAAGTCCCCAGCAATTACCACATTCTTATCAATAAGGTTGCTTCTGTTTATGAGTAATTGTTTTATATATTTGGGGGCTCCGGTATTCGGCGCATAGACATTTATAATTGTTAGCTCTTCCTGATGGATAGACCCTGTAACTATTATATAATGTCCTTCTTCATCTCTTGTTACAGCCTTTAATTTAAAGTCTAGTTTGTCTGATATAAGTATGGCTACTCCAGCTTTCTTCTGGCTTCCAGTAGCATGATAAATAGTTCTCCATCCCCTCACTCTCAATCTAAAGGTGTCCTCAGGTCTAAAATGAGTCTCTTGTAGACAGCAAATAGATGGGTCTTGTTTTTTTATCCATTCTGATACCCTATGTCTTTTGGTTGGCGCATTTAATCCATTTACATTCAGTGTTATTATAGAAAGATACGGGTTTAGAGTCATTGTGATGTCTGTATGTTTTATGCTTGTAGTGATGTCTCTGGTACTTTGTCTCACAGGGTCCCCCTTAGGATCTCTTGTAGGGCTGGTTTAGTGGTGACAAATTCCTTCAGTTTTTGTTTGTTTGGGAAGACCTTTATCTCTCCTTCTATTCTAAATGACAGACTTGCTGGATAAAGGATTCTTGGCTGCATATTTTTGCTGTCTAGCACCCTGAAAATCTCGTGCCAATTCTTTCTGGCCTGCCAAGTTTCAAAAGAGAGATCAGTCACGAGTCTTATAGGTCTCCCTTTATATGTGAGGGCACGTTTACCCCTTGCTGCTTTCAGAATTTTCTCTTTATCCTTGTATTTTGCCAGTTTCACTATGATATGTCGTGCAGAAGATCGATTCAAGTTACGTCTGAAGGGAGTTCTCTGTGCCTCTTGGATTTCAATGCCTTTTTCCTTCCCCAGTTCAGGGAAGTTCTCAGCTATGATTTCTTCAAGTACCCCTTCAGCACCTTTCCCTCTCTCTTCCTCCTCTGGGATACCAATTATGCGTAAATTATTTCTTTTTAGTGTATCACTTAGTTCTCTAATTTTCCCCTCATACTCCTGGATTTTTTTATCTTTTTTTTTCTCAGCTTCCTCTTTTTCCATAACTTTATCTTCTAATTCACCTATTCTCTCCTCTGCCTCTTCCATCCGAGCTGTGGTGGTTTGCATTTTGTTTTCCATTTCCTTTAAAGCGTTTTTCAGCTCCTCGTGCCTGTTCATTAGTCCCCTGATGTCTGTAGCAAGAGATTCTCTGCTGTCCTGTATGCTGTTTTCCAGCCCAGCGATTAATTTTATGACTATTATTCTAAATTCACTTTCTGTTATATTATTTAAATCCTTTTTGATCAGCTCATTAGCTGTTGTTATTTCCTGGAGATTCTTCTGGGGGGAATTCTTCCGCTTGGTCATTTTGGATAGTCCCTGGTGTGGTGAGGGCTGCAGGGCACTTCCCCTGTGCTGTGGTGTATAACTGGAGTTGGTGGGCGGGGCCGCAGTCCGACCTGATGTCTGCCCCCAGCCCACCGCTGGGGCCACAGTCAGACTGGTGTGTGCCTTCTCTTCCCCTCTCCTAGGGGCGGGATTCACTGTGGGGTGGCGTGGCCCGTCTGGGCTACTTGCACACTGCCAGGCTTGTGATGCTGGGGATCTGGCGTATTAGCTGGGGTGGGAAGGCAAGGTGCACGGCGGCAGGGGGGGCAGGCTTAGCTCGCTTCTCCTTAGGTGATCCACTTCAGGAGGGGCCCTGTGCAGCCGGAGGGAGTCAGATCGCTGCCGGAGGTTTGGCTCCGCAGAAGCACAGAGTTGGGTGTTCGCGCGGAGCGAGCAATTTCCCTGGCCGGAGCCGGTTCCCTTTGGGATTTTGGCTGGGGGATGGGCGGGGGAGATGGCGCTGGAGAGCGCCTTTGTTCCCCGCCAAACTGAGCTCTGTCGTCCGGGGGCTCCGCAGCTCACCCTCCCTTTGTCCTCCAGCCTTCCCGCTTTCTGAGCAGAGCTGTTAACTTATGACCTCCCAGACGCTAAGTCGCGCTTGCTGTCGGAACACAGTCCGTCAGGCCCCTCCGCTTTTGCAAGCCGGACTCGGGGGCTCTGCTTGGCCGGCGAGCCGCCCCTCCGCCCCGGCTCCCTCCCGCCAGTCCGTGGAGCGCGCACCGCCTCGCCGCCCTTCCTACCCTCTTCCGTGGGCCTCTCGTCTGCACTTGGGTCCGGTGACTCTGTTCTGCTAATCCTCTGGCGGTTTTCTGGGTTATTTAGGCAGGTGTAGGTGGAATCTAAGTGATCAGCAGGACGCGCGGTGAGCCCAGCGTCCTCCTACGCCGCCATCTTCCTAGTATCTGATCCATTCATTCTTTAGTAGGGTGTTCTTTAACCTCCATGCTTTTTGGAGGTTTCCAGACTTTTTCCTGTGGTTGATTTCAAGCTTCATAGCATTGTGGTCTGAAAGTATGCATGGTATGATTTCAATTCTTGTATACTTATGAAGGGCTATTTTGTGACCCAGTATGTGATCTATCTTGGAGAATGTTCCATGTGCATTTGACAAGAAAGTATATTCTGTTGCTTTGGGATGCAGAGTTCTAAATATACCTGTCAGTTCCATCTGATCCAATGTATCATTCAGGGCTCTTGTTTCTTTATTGACCATGTGTCTAGATGATCTATCCATTTCTGTAAGTGGAGTGTTAAAGTCCCCTGCAATTACCACATTCTTATCAATAAGGTTGCTTATGTTTGTGAGTAATTGTTTTATATATTTGGGGGCTCCCGTTTTTGGTGCATAGACATTTATAATTGTTAGCTCTTCCTGGTGGATAGACCCTGTGATTATTATATAATGCTCTTCTTCATCTCTTGTTACAGCCTTTAATTTAAAGTCTAGTTTGTCTGATATAAGTATGGGTACACCAGCGTTCTTTTGACTTCTAGTAGCATGATAAATAGTTCTCCATCCCCTCACTTTCAATCTGAAGGTGTCCTCAGGTCTAAAATGTGTCTCTTGTAGACAGCAAATAGATGGGTCTTGTTTTTTTTATCCATTCTGATACCCTGTATCTTTTGGTTGGCGCATTTAGTCCATTTACATTCAGTGTTATTATAGAAAGATATAGATTTAGAGTCATTGTGATGTCTGTAGGTTTATGCTTGTTGTGATGTCTCTGGTACTTTGTTTCACAGGATCCCCCTTAGGATCTCTTGTAGGGATGGTTTAGTGGTGACGAATTCCTTCAGTTTTTGTTTGTTTGGGAAGTCCTGTGTCTCTCCTTCTATTCTAAATGACAGACTTGCTGGATAAAGGATTCTCAGCTGCATATTTTTTCTGTTCCTCACATTGAAGATCTCCTGCCATTCCTTTCTGGCCTGCCAAGTTTCAGAAGAGAGATCAGTCACGAGTCTTATCGGTCTCCCTTTATATGTTAGAGCACGTTTATCTCTAGCTGCTTTTAGAATTTTCTCTTTATCCTTGTATTTTGCCAGTTTCACTATGATATATCGTGTAGAAGATCGATTCAAGTTTTGTCTGAAGGGAGTTCTCTGTGTCTCTTGGATTTCAATGCCTTTTTCCTTCCCCAGATCAGGGAAGTTCTCAGCTATTATTTCTTCAAGTAAACCTTCAGCACCTTTCCCTCTCTCTTCCTCCTCTGGAATACCAATTATGCGTATATTATTTCTCTTTAGTGCATCACTTAGTTCCCTAATTTTCCCCCTCATGCTCCTGGATTTTCTTATCTCTTTTTCTCAGCTTCCTCTTTTTCCATAATTTTATCTTCTAGTTCACCTATTCTCTTCTCTGCCTCTTCAATCCGAGCTGTGGTTGTCTCCATTTTATTTTGCAGCTCATTGATAGCATTTTTTAGCTCCTCTTCGCTGTTCCTTAGTCCCTTGATCTCTGTAGCAATAGATTCTCTGCTGTCCTCTATACTGTTTTCAAGCCCAGCGATTAATTTTATGACTATTATTGTAAATTCACTTTATGTTATAATGTTTAAATCCTTTTGGATCAGTTCATTAGCTGTTGTTATTTCCTGGACATTTTTTTTGAGGGGAATTCTTCCGTTTCGTCATTTTGGATAATCACTGGAGTGGTGCGGAACTGCAGGGCACTTCCCCTGTGCTGTCTTGAGTAACTTGCATTGGTGGGTGGGGCCGCAGTCAGAGCTGATGTCTGCCCCCAGCCCACTGCTGGGGCCACAGTCAGACTGGTGTGTGCCTTCTCTTCCCCTCTCCTAGGGGCAGGATTCAATGTGGGGTGGCATGGCCCGACTGGGCTACTTGCACTTGCCAGGCTTTTGGTGCTGGGGATCTGGCGTTTTAACCTGGGTGGATTGGCAAGGTGCACGGGTCTCAGCTCCCTTTTCCTACTGAGATCTGCTTCAGGAGGGGTCCTATGGCACCGGGAGGGAGTCAGACCCGCCAGAGGATGGATCCGCAGAAGCACAGCATTGGGTGTTTGCGTGGTGCAAGCCAGTTCCCTGGCAGGTACTGGTTCCCTTTGGGATTTTGGGTGGGGGATGGGCGAGGGAGATGGCGCTGGTGAGCACCTTTGTTCCCCGCCAAGCTGAGCTGTCTTCCAGGGCTCAACAACTCTCCCTCCCGTTGTCCTCCAGACCTCCCGTTCTCTGAGCAGAGCTGTTAGCTTATAACCTTCCAGATGATAAGTCCCTCTTGCTGTCAGAACACTCTCTGTCCAGCCCCTCTGCTTTCGCCAGCCAGACTCGGGCTCTGCTTTGCCGGCGGGCTGCCCCTCCTACCCAGCTCCCTCCCGCCAGTCTGTGTAGTGAGCACTGCCTCTCCGCCCTTCTTGCCCTCTTCCGTGGGCCTCTCAACTGCACTTGGCTCCAGAGACTCCATTCTGCAGGTCTTCTGGTGGTTTTCTGGGTTATTTAGGAAGGTGTGGGTGGAATCTAAGTGATCAGCAGGACGTGCGGTAGCCCAGCGTCCTCCTACGCCGCCATCTTCCCAGCACTGCTGTAGACTTTTTCAATATATTTTACAAATCTCATTAGAATATTCTTTTGTTTTTGTTTTTAAGTTTATTTTTATTTATTTTTTATTAAAAAAAATTTTTTTAACATTTATTTATTTTTGAGACAGAGAGAGACAGAGCATGAATGGGGGAGGGTCAGAGAGAGGGAGACACAGAATCCGAAACAGGCTCCAGGCTCTGAGCTGTCAACACAGAGCCTGACGCGGGCTCAAACCCACGGACCGCGAGATCATGACCTGAGCCGAAGTCGGCTGCTCAACCGACTGAGCCACCCAGGCGCCCCTATTTTTTATTTTTTAAAATTTACGTTCAAATTAGCATATAGTGAAGCAATAATTTCAGTAGATTCCTTAATGCCCCGTACCCATTTAGCCCATTCTCCCTCCCCCAACCCCTCCAGCAACCCTCAGTTTGTTCTCCATATTTATGAGTCTCTTTTGTTTTGTCACCGTCCCTGTTTTTACATTATTTTTGTTTCCCTTCCCTTATGTTCATCTGTTTTGTCTCTTAACGTCCTCTTGTGAGTGAAGTCATATGATATTTGTCTTTCTCTGACTGACCAATTTCATTTAGCCTAATACTCTCCAGTTCTATCCATGTAGTTGCAAATGGCAAGATTTCATTCATTTTGATTGCTGAGTAATACTCCGTTGTGTGTGTGTGTGTGTGTGTGTGTGTATGTATATATATATATATATATATATATATATATATATATATATATATATATACCACTTTTTATCCATTCATCCATCAGTGGACATTTTGGCTGTTTCCATATTTTGGCTACTGTTGATAGTGCTTCTATAAACATGGGGTGCATGTGTTCCTTCAAAGCAGCACACCTCTATCTCTTGGATAAGTGGCTAGTAGTGCAATTGCTGGGTCGTAGGACAGTTCTATTTTTACTTTTTTGAGAAACCTCCATACTGTTTTCCAGAGTGGCTGCACCAGCTTGTATTCCCACCAAGAATGCAAAAGAGATCCTCTTTCTCCACATCCTCGCCAGCATCTGTTGTTGCCTGAGTTGCTAATGTTTGTCACTGTGACAGGTGTAAGGTGGTATCTCATTGTGGTTTTGATTTGTAGTTCCCTGATGATGAGTGATGTGGAGTATTTTTTCATCTGTTTGTTGGCCATCTGGATATCTTCTTTAGATAAGTGTCTATTCACGTCTTTTGCCCATTTCTTCACTGGATTATTTGTTTTTTGGGTGTTGAGTTTGGTAAGTTCTTTGTAGATTTTGGATACTAACCCTTTATCTGATATGTCATTTGTAAATACCTTCTCCCATTCTGTCGGTTGCCTTTTAGTTTTTCTGATGGTTTCCTTTGCTGTGTAGAAGATTTTTATTTTGATGAGGTCCCAGCAGTTCATTTTGCTTTTGTTTCATTTGCTTCCAGAGATGTGCTGAGTAACAAGCTGTTGGGGCCGGGGTCAAAGAGATTTTTGACTGCTTTCTCCTCGAGGATTTTCATGGCTTCCTGTCTTACGTTTAGGTCTTTCATCCATTTTGAGTCTATTTTTGTGTGTGGTGTAAGAAAGTGGTCCAGGTTCATTTTTCTGCATGTCACTGTCCAGTTTTCCCAGCACCACTTGCTGAAGAGACTGTCTTTATTCCATTGGATATTCTTTACTGCTTTGTCAAAGATTAGTTGGCCACATGTTTGTGGGTCCATTTCTGGGTTCTCTATTCTGTTCCATTGATCTGAGTGTCTGTTCTTGTGTCAGTAGCATATTGTCTTGATGATTACAGCTTTGTAGTATAGCTTGAAGTCTGGGATTGTGATGCCTCCTGCTTTGGTTTTCTTTTTCAAGATTGCTTTGGCTATTTGGGGTATTTTCTGGTTCCATAAAAATTTTAGGATTATTTGTTCTAGCTCTGTGAAGAATGCTGGTGTTACTTTGATAGGGATTGCAATGAATATGTAGATTGCTTTGGGTAGTGTGGACATATTAACAATATTTGTTCTTCTTACCCAGGAGCATGGAATCTTTTCCATTGTTTTGTGTCTTCTTCAATTTCTTTCATAAGCTTTCTATAGTTTTTAGTGTATAGATGTTTCACCTCTTTGGTTAGATTTATTCCTAGTTAGTTTATGGTTTTTCGTGCAACTGTAAATGGGATCGATTCCTTGATTGCTCTTTGTGTCGCTTCATTGTTGATGTATAGGAATGCAACCGATTTCTGTGCATTGAGTTTATATCCTGCATCTTTGCTGAATTCATGAATCAGTTCTAGCAGTTTTTTGGTGGAATCTTTTGGGTTTTCCATATAGAGCATCATGTCATCTGCGAAGAGTGCAAGTTTGACCTCCTCCTGGCCGATTTGGATGTCTTTTATTTCTTTGTGTTGTCTGATTACTGAGGCTAAGACTTCCAATACTATGTTGAATAAGAGTGGCGAGAGTGGACATCCCTGTCTTGTTCCTGACCTTAGGGGGAAAGCTCTCAGTTTTTCCCCATTGAGGATGATATTAGCATTGGGTCATTCATATATGGCTTCTATGATCTTGAGGTATGCACCGTGTATCCTTACTTTCTTGAGCGTTTTTTTTTTAATCAAGAAAGGATGCTGTATTTTGTCAAATGCTTTCTCTGTATCTATTGGGAGGATCATATGGTTCTTATCTTTTCTTTTATTAATGCGATGTATCCCATTGACTGATTTGCAAATATTGAACCAGCCATGTATTCCAGGAATGAATCTCACTTAGTCGTGGCAAATAATTTTTTTAATGTATTGTTGGGTCTGGTTGGCTAATATCTTGTTGAGGAATTTTGCATCCATGTTCATCAGAGAAATTGGTCTATAGTTCTCCTTTTTAGTGGGGTCTCTGTCTGGTTTTGGAATCAGGGTAATTCTGGCTTCATATAAAGAGTTTGCAATTTTTCCTTCCCTTTCTATTTTTTGGAACATTTTTAAGAGAATAGGTGTTAACTCTTCCTTAAATGTTTGGTAGAATTCCCCTGGAAAGCCATCTGGCCCTGGACTCTTGTTTTTTGGCAGATTTTTTATTAATAATTCTATGTCCTTACTGGTTATGGGTCTGTTCAAATTTTCTATATCTTCCTGTTTCAGTTTTGGTAGTATATATGTTTCTAGGCATTTTTCCATTTCTTCCTTATTACCCATTTTATTGGCATATAATTGCTCATAATATTCTCTTATTGTTGTTTTTATTTCTGTTGTGTTGTTTGTGACTTCTCCTCTTTCATTCTTGATTTTATTTATTGGGGTCCTTTCCTTTTTCTTCTTGGTCAAAGTGGCTAGTGGTTTATCAATTTTGTTAATTCTTTCAAAGAACCAGCTTCTAGTTTCATTGATCTGTTCTACTGTTTTTTTTTTTTTTTGGTTTCGATAGCATTATTTTCTGCTCTAATCTTTATTATTTCCTGTCTTCTGCTGGTTTTGGGTTTTATTTGCTGTTCTTTTCCAGCTCTTTAAGGCATAAGGTTCAGTTGTGTATCTGAGATCTTTCTTCCTTCTTTAGGAAAGTCTGGATTGCTATATACTTTCCTCTCATGACCGCCTTTGCTGGGTCCCAGAGGTTTTGGGTTGTGGTGTTATCATTTTCATTGACTTCCATATACTTTTTAATTTCTTCTTTAACTGCTTGGTTAGCCTATTCATTCTTTAGTAGATATTCTTCAGTCTCCAAGTATTTGTTCCTTTTCCAAATTTTTTTCTTGTGGTTGATTTCGAGTTTCATAGCATTGTGGTGTGGAAATACGCACGGTATGATCTTGATCTTTTTGTACTTACCTAGGGCTGATTTGTGCCTCAGTATATGGTCTAATCTGGAGAACGTTCCATGTGCACTGGAGAAGAATGTATATTCTGCTGCTTTAGGATGAAATGTTCTGAGTATATCTGTTAAGTCCATCTGGTCCAATGTGTCATTCAAAGCCATTGTTTCCTTATTGATTTTTTGATTAGATGATCTGTCCATTGCTGTGAGTGGGGTGTTGAAGTCTCCTACTAGTATGGTATTACTATTGATGAGTTTCTTTATGTTTGTGATTAATTGATTTATCTATTTGTGTGCTCTCACATTTGGTACATGAATATCTACAATTGTTAGGTCTTCTTTGTCTTTAGATCACCTGATTATGATATAATGCCCTCTTCATCTCTTGATACTGTCTTTATTTTAAAGTCTAGATTGTCTGATATAAGTACAGCTACTCCGGCTTTCTTTGTTGGCCATTAGCATGATCGATGGTTCTTCATGCCCTTATTTTCAATCTGTAGGTGTCTTTAGGTCTAAAGTGGGTCTCTTGTTTTTTTTTTTTTTATATATATATGAAATTTATTGACAAATTGGTTTCCATACAACACCCAGTGCTCATCCCAAAAGGTGCCCTCCTCAATACCCATCACCCACCCTCCCCTCCCTCCCACCCCCCATCAACCCTCAGTTTGTTCTCAGTTTTTAACAGTCTCTTATGCTTTGGCTCTCTCCCACTTAAAGTGGGTCTCTTGTAAACAGCATATAGATGGGTCTTGTTTTCTTATCCATTCTGTTACCCTGTGTCTTTTGGTTGGAGCATTGAGTCTATTGACGTTTAGAGTGAGTACTGAAATATATGAATTTATTGCCATTATGATGCTTGTAGAGTTAGTGTTTCTGGTGGTGTTCTCTGGTCCATTCTAATCTTTTGTTGCTGCTTTTGGTGTATGTGTATGTATGTATATATATATATATATATATATATATATATATATATATGTATATATATATATATGTATGTGTATGTATGTATATATATATATTTTTTTTTTCATCTTTTCTCTCCTCAGAAAGTCCCCCTTAAAATTTCTTGCAGGGCTCGTTTAGTGGTCACAAACTTCTTTAATTTTTGTTTGTCTAGGAAACTTTTTGTCTCTCCTTCTATTTTGAATGACAGGCTTGATGGATAAAGAATTCTTGGCTGCATATTTTTCTTATTCAGCGCACTGAATGTATTCCGCCACTCCTTTCCGGCCTACCAAGTTTCTGTGGTTAGGTCTGCTACAAACCTGATCTGTCTTCCCTTGTAGATTAGGTGATTTTTTTCCCTTGCTGCTTTCATGATTCTCCTTGCCTGAGTATTTTGTGAATTTGACTATGATATGCCGTGTTGATGGTCGGTTTTTGTTGAATCTAATGGGAGTCTTCTGTGCTTCCTGGATTTTGATGTCTGTGTCTTTCCCCATGTTAGGAAATTTTTTCTGCTATGATTTGTTCATGTAAACTTGTACCCCTATTTCTCTCTCTTCCTCCTCTGGGACCCCTATGATTCTGATGTTGTTCCTTTTTAATGAGTCACTGATTTCTCTAATTCTTAAATCGTGCTCTTTTGCCTTAATCTCCCTCTTTTTTCTGCTTCATTATATTCTATAAGTTTGTCCTCTATATTGCGGATTCTCTGTTCTGCCTTGTCCATCCTTGACGTCGCTGCATCCATCCGTGATTGCGGCTGCGTTATAGCATTTTTCATTTTATTCTGGCTATTTTTTACTTCTTTTATCTCTGCAGAAAGGGATTCTAGTCTGTTTTCGACTCCAACTAGTACTCTTATTATTGTGATTCTAAATTCTGGTTCAGACCTCTTGTTGGTGTTTGTGTTGCTTAAATCCCTGGCTGTCATTTCTTTGTGGTCTTTCTTTTGGGGTGAATTCCTTCATTTTGTCATTTTGAAGGGAGAAAAGGAATTAATAAGGTATAAAATTTGAAATGAAACAAAATTAAAAGAATATTAAAATTTAAAATTAAAAACACACAGAGACAAAAATTGAATAGATGATGCTAGATCCTAGGTGTGTTTTGGTCTGGGTGTAGAATGTGGTTTGACAGGTTAGAGAAATAAACAAAAGAAAACAGAACAAAGGAAAACAAAAAAAGCGGGGAGGGGATAAAAAAGGAAATCGTTTGAGAATTTGAAATAATGAATACACAAAGTAGACTAAAATACATAAAAGTAGAGAATATAGTAGAAAAAATTATAGAAAAATATTTTTAATAACAATTAAAAAAATATGGGTTTTTTCATTTTTTTGTGTTTAAGAAAAAAGAGAAGAAATGAAAAAGTGAAAAAAGATAAAAAAGAAAAATGAAAAAAAAGAAACGTTTGAAAATTTGAAAAAGTGAATACAGTGTAGTAGACTGAAGTAAAATGATGGGAGTAAGATTGAATTTGAAAAAAAATTACGTAAAAGTAAAAAATATAGTAATAAAAATTAAATAAAAATATTTTGAAAAGAAATTGAATGTAAAAATGAAGTTTTTCTCTTTCTGATTTCAAGAAAAAGAAAAAAATGAAAAAGAAAAAAGAAAAAGAAAAAAGGAAATTGTTTGAAAATTTGAAAACGTGAGTACACTGAAGTAGACTAAAATAAAATAATGGAAGTAATGTAGAATTTGAAAAAATTTATAGAAAAGTAAAGAATATAGTAATAAAAATTAAAGACATATTTTTAATAAAACTTGAAAATAAAAATGAGTTTTTTCTTTTTCTGTATTTAAGAAAAAGAATTGTAAAAGAGAGAAAGGAAAAGAGAGAGGGAAAAAAAATTGAATAGATGAACCTGCTAACAGATTGAAGTAGGAATGAAACTACTTTGTTTTCCCCTAGAGGTCAGTCCATGTAGCTCTTTATCGCCCATAAATTAAGCCGGCGGTGAGGTTTGTGTTCTTGAAGAGCGAAGTTGGCCCAGTTGGGCAGGCCTTGGTGTAACAGCTCCGCTCTCCCCTAGATGGCGCTGCCAGCCTACGGGGGTGGATTGTTGCTGTGCTCGTTGGTGCGCATGTGCATGCACAGGAGCGGTGAAAACTGGAGCCACCCAGCCACCTAAACTGTTCTCCTGGAGCAGCAATCACGCACCCATCCTCTGTCTTCAGCTCTCTTCCACTTCCCGCTTTTTTACTCTCCGTGACCAGGTCCCAGGCAGTACCCTTCCCGAGTTTTGTCTCAGATGCGGCTGTTTTCCCTGGCCCCTTACTTCTGAATGACTGCAGCTTTGACCCGTTCTGCCCCTCTGTGGGAGGGTCTCACTGAGCAATGGCTGAATGAGCAATGGCGAATGTCCCCTGCACCCAGTTTCGCCCACTGGACCCTGCTGTTGCTGGTGCCCCAAGACTATGGCCAGGTGCCAGCCCGCCCCCAAAAAAGATCACGAGACAGTGTAGCCTCAGCATTTCAGGGACCATGGAAAATCACAACACACATCTGGCACCAGGCTTCACCCTCAGCAACCTTCCCCCAGCACCAGCAAATGTGGCTGCCTTCTGGGGTCTGCAGGGACCAGGTGGCTTCAACAGTCTCTACCAAATGTCCTTCCAGCAGTGGAACTGCTTTTCCCCGTGTGGCCCGAGAACGTCCCGGACCCCACTCTGTTCCTGGGGATTCACCTTTCCCACCAGAGCACTGCCAGGTATCGAGCTGCAGAGTTGCAGCCTTTGCGCTCCCCTTGTTTACAGTCTTAATGGAATATAAATCCTCTCCTTTCTGCTTTGTCCCTTTTTAGTTTAGTCCACACAGCTGTTTCCAATTTTCCACCTTCTCTCCAGCTGCTTTTTGGGAGGGGTGCTATTCCCTCCCAAGTCTCCATCCTCTCTTCACCCACAAAGGGTGTTCCCTACCTTTTGGGGCATCTTGCTCCCCAAGTTCAGCTCTTTGTGTCACATACCTGCTGATTGTGCAGGTTGTGCAGATTATTGTGTTAATCTTCCCATCAGTTTTCTAGGTGTGTAGGATGTTTTAATGTTGGCCTGGCTGTATTTTATGGATGCGAGACACACAAAAAGCTTCCACGCTGTTCCGCCATATTGGCTCCTCCCCTCATTAGAATATTCTTGCTGTTGGTCTGCTTTTGTCTTCTTCATGGCAGTTCTCTGTACCTCCTTGGTCCGGATGTCCTCCCTGATATCCTGGCCCAAATTAGGGAAGTTTTCAGGTATTTTTTCCTCAAATAAATTTTCTGCCAACTTTACTCTCTCTTCCTTTTCAGGGACTCCTGTAATATGTATGTTATTATGTTGATGGAGTCACTGAGTTCCCTAAGTCTATTCTTATGTTCCATAATTATTCTTTCTCTCTTTGTTCAGCTTCATTATTTTGTACTCTGTACCACTTTTTCATTCCTCTGCTTCTTCCAGCTTTGTGTTCATTTCATCCAGCCTGTTTCTAATCTGTTATTGCATTTACTTTTCTGATTCTTTTTTTAAACTCCTTTATCTCTGCAGTAAGGGTGTCCTTGAAGATTTCCCTCCTTTTATCAAGCCCAGCTAGTATCCTCAGGATTTTTGCTTCCAGTTTTCCAGCAGGTATCTTACTTATATTTGTTCCACTAGATCTCTGGCCATGACCTTATGTTCTTTCATTTAGGGTGACTGCTTCTATCTTGGCATTCTTGTCTAAGTCTCTACCTTCTTCTCTGTTAGAAAAAACAATTATATTTCATGCTCCTCAAAGTAATGGCTTTATGAGGAAGAGGTCATATAATGTCCAGGGCTTGGCAATTCAGGGAGTGTCTCTGGTGTATTCTGCATGCACTGTGGGTGTATTTTGGCTGCTATTTCCTTCAGGCCAGTCATCTTCAGAGCCTCTCCTTGCCTGCAGTAGGTAGTGTTTGGTCCCTGGCCACAATGTGGTAAGTTTTAACTAGGTGTTCTCTGGTCTGCTTGTGAAATAAGACCTGATACTACTTCCAGTAGACCTGAATCCACATAGAACTCTTTGGAGAGAGATGTGGTGTGGGTGAGGTTTCTGCTGGTGTTCTGGGCAATGGGCCCACTATGCTGAGACTGAGACAAGCTTGACAAAGAAAGGTGGTGCTGCCAGAGAGTAGCACTGTGGGACTTGGTGTATGAAGGTTAGGCAGCCAGTGTGGGCACTGTGCTCCATGCAGCTCATGGTGGTGTGCTTATGCTAAGGGTCAGGGGAGGAAATACTACCAGCCAGCTTCTTTATTTCCAGAGGGGTCTCCATGCCTACTTTTTTCAGGGAAGCCCTCAGACAACAGTGAATAATCTCCCTTCTGTGTGTCCCACGAATTGTTCAGATGGCTATTTCCACATTGTTAGCCTTAACGTTTTTGCCTGCCCTCTCTTCAGGAGCAACGCAGTGCCCTCTGGGTTCTGTCTCAGCCAAGTCTGCTGACTTTCAAAATTACATGGTGTAGGGGTGTGAAGTGGACGGGGGTCTGCGCTGGTCTTCTGTGGGAAGGGCCAAGCAAGCTGGGAATGAGGCAAGCTTGACCGAGAGGGGAACTCACACAAGCGCAGAGGGGTGTAGGACTTGGTGTTATCAAAGTAGACAGTCAGTGCAAGGGTGGAACTGCCCTCCGCAGGTGACTACATTTCTATGCTGAGCATTGAGGGAGGAAAATGGTGCCAGCAGGCTCCTTTGTACCTGAGGAGGTATCTCTGTACTTGCTACCTCCAGGGACACTCTCTAAGAAGAGTGAACAATCTCATTGTGCTCCAGGCATTCCTCAGATTGCTGTTTCCATGCATCTGCTCCCCAGTTTTTTCCTTGCCTTCTCTCCAGGCAGGGTGCAGTGTTCTCAGGGCTTTACCCCAGCCAAGCCTTTAAAACTTTAAACCTTTAAAACTCCAGTCTTTAAGTCCTGCTGGCTGCAAGAACTCATGAAAATCATACCCCATTGTTTTGTCAGCCAATGGATTTTGGGATATGTTCTCCTGTGAGTTCTCCTATGTGCCCGTCTCTCTCGCCTTTCTCCAGGACCAGGACTCAATCCTCTCCACAGCACCTGCAATCTGTTTCTCCCCCAAACCATGTCTCACACTTCCTACCTTCTTTGATGTGGCTTCTTCTCTCCCTTTTGTTGTGGAATTTGTTCTGACAGTCTTCAGGTTGATATCTGGGGTATTTAGAATGATTTGATAGATATCTAGTTGTTTGTGGGATGAGAGGAGGCTATAGTCCTCCTGCTCTTCCACCATCTTCTCTCTCTCTAGGAGCAGTGTTTTAAAGAAAGTCTTCAAAGCAAAGAGAACTCTACCACAGTAAATATTTTCCATAATACAATGTGGGGTGTTGAGATTCCCTCAGAGAATTGAATGGGGGCTTTATTCAATTTTTGCTGGGCATTTATGTGACAATTAATTCTAGAAATGCCAGAAGTCTGGATGAATTAGCATCGTAAAGGTGACACAGAGATACACAAGTACATCCATTCTATAATGGAGTCAGTGTCAGACAAAAGTGTGTATATGTGCATCTGATCTCTAGCAACTGTTGCACTATAACATCCATCAGCGTGAGAATGGAGTATTAGAGCTCCTCTAACTTTATACCATTTATGATAGGTTTTTGTTCAACAAGTGAGAGAAAATGAAACGATTCTAAATGAAACCAATTATAGTCAAGGTGATATTTCAATTTCTTACGTATTTGTGAATCTTTGAATTTGAAAAATGTATTGTTTATAGTCTTCTAAAGAGTTATTGAAAGAATTAGCCACTAACGTGCTCAGTGAAGAACCTTAATATCTATTTCTCATTGTGGGTTTCTTAGTGCATCACTCGTCAAGCTGTGATGTGTAGCTCAGTTGAAAGGGATGCTTTTGGGGCATCTGGGTGGCTCAGTCGGTTATGCGTCCAACTTCGGCTCTGTTCATGATCTCATGGTACATGGGTTCGAGTCTCGCGTCAGGTTCTGTGCTGACAGCTCAGAGCCTGGAGCCTGCTACAGATTGTGTGTCTCCCTCTCTCTCTGCCCCTCCCCCACTCATGCTGTGTCTCTCTCTGTCTCAAAAATAAACAAACATTAAAAAAATAAAAAAAAATAGAAAGGTTTGCTTTTATTTGAAACGTAAGTCACTGTGAATTTCCTGGTCTGAAACTGGTCATTATAAACAGGCTTGCTGGTTAATTTGATCCAATCAGAGGTAAACTTCTTGCATAAAAACCTGGAGGTGACCTTATGAAAAATAACTATGGAGTAAAAATATTGTATTGTGTGTGTCTTTCCACACTGAGTATGTGTAACTTTAATAGATACTCTTTTACTGGGAGTTTAGTGGGCTGGCAGGAATATTTGTTGCCCAAGCTGAGGGCCAACCTTACAAAAAGATAAATGTGTTGAGCAAAACATGATTCATGGGTACAATATCTAAGAAAGTGGATGGCTTAGTTTCTAGAATTATTAAGGCCCTGGGGATTGGCAACCCCTGAAGGTATATAATATCATGATGATGCAGGCCGTAGTGGTATATTTGGAAATTTCCTAAGACACATTCCCTGAAAGCTTGGATATTCTGTTTAACTTATCTCTATTGTCCTTCAGTTAAAAAATACATCATTTGAATGAGTACTGAAAAACAATGCAGAAGGAAAACAATCCAGAAGGAAAATATGAAAACTTCAAAGTTTTATGGTTACAAGAAATAAAATATAATTCAATTATTTATATACTTGTTGCTGGGAAGAATGGGAGTCAATAAGGAACTTGCAGAGGAACAATTTCAATAAATTAGTATAAAATTCTGGGTGGAAAGAGTAATGGAAATATTATTTTAAGGAGAAATTTCCAATTGTTAGAGAAGAGCTAGGTAATGTATTTTTTAAAAGATTTTTTAACACTTTTAAAACTTTTTATTACAGATACATTGTAACATGTTCAAAAGTGCACAGATGAGTATAAAGAACCATGGATCCATCACCTGGTTTCAACAATTATCATCATATGGCTATCTTAGCTTATGTTAAGAAAAACCCAAATATTATCACATTGGACTTA
Organism: Lynx rufus; assembly: GCF_022079265.1. NCBI lineage: Eukaryota > Metazoa > Chordata > Mammalia > Carnivora > Felidae > Lynx > Lynx rufus. The sequence continues at coordinate 145,177,153 of NW_025814878.1, forward strand.
GTTGCAAATCATTTGTAAAGAAAAATAACTTCTCCTTTACCCACTATTTTAGAATTCCCATAATGTGATTCATTCAGGAAAGACACAATAAATGTTTATTTCTTTCCACATTTTATATCAAATTTTCAGATAAAATTTATTGTTTTACAAACTTCCAAATTTGATCAGTAAGGTTTTTTTGAAAATCATAAATTTATTTATTTTCAATGTAATTTATTTTCAAATTGGTTTCCATACAACACCCAGTGTTCATCCCAACAAGTGCCCTCCTCAATGCCCATCACCCACTTTCCCCTCTCCCCCACCCCTATCAACCCTCAGTTTGTTCTCAGTATCCAAGAGTCTCTTATGCTTTGCCTCCCTTCCTCTCTCTAACTTTTTTTCCCCTTCCCCTTCCCCATGGTCTTCCGTTAAGTTTCTCCAGATCCACATATGAGTGAAAACATATGGTAACTGTCTTTCTCTGACTGACTTATTTCACTTAGCATAATACCCTCCAGTTCCATCCAGGTTGCTGCAAATGGCCAGATTTAATTTTTGTCATTGCCACGTAGTATTCCATTGTATATGTAAACCACATTTTCTTTGTCCATTCATCAGTTGATGGACATTTAGGCTCTTTCAATAATTTGGCTATTGTTGAAAGTGCTGCTATAAACATTGGGGTACATGTGCCCCTATGCATCAGCACTCTTGTATCCCTTGGGTAAATTCCTAGCAGTGCTACTGCTGGGTCATAGGGTAGATCTTTTTTAAAATTTTTTGAGGAACCTCCACACTTTTTCCAGACTGGCTGCGCCAGTTTGCATTCCTACCAACAGTGCAAGAGGATTCCCGTTTCTCCACATCCTCTCCAGCATGTATAGTCTCCTCATTTGTTCATTTTAGCCACTATGACCGGTGTGAAGTGGTATCTGAGTGTGGTTTTGATTTGTATTTCCCTGATGATGAGTGATGTTGATCATATTTTCATGTGTCTGTTGGCCATCTGGATGTCTTCTTTAGAGAAGTGTCTATTCATGTCTTCTGCCCATTTCTTCACTGGATCCTGTATTTTTCGGGTGTGGAGTTTGGTGAGCTCTTTATAGATTTTAGATACTAGCCCTTTGTCCGATGTCATTTGCAAATATCTTTTCCCATTCTGTAGGTTGTCTTTTAGTTTTGTTGGTTGTTTCCTTTGCAGTGCAGAAGCTTTTCATCTTCATGAGGTCCCAAGAGTTCATTTTTGCTCTTAATTCCCTTGCCTTTGGAGATGTGTCAAGTAAGAAGTTTCTGTGACTGAGTTCAAAGAGGTTTTTTCCTGCTTTCTCCTCTAGGGTTTTGATGGTTTCCTGTATCACATTCAGGTCCTTTATCTATTTTGACTTTATTTTTGTGAATTGTGTAAGAAAGTGGTCTAGTTTCATTTTTCTGCTTGTTGTCCAGCTCTCCCAGCACAATTTGTTAAAGAGACTGTCTTTTTTCCATTTGATGTTCTTTCCTGCTTTGTCAAAGATTAGTTGGCTGTACATTTGTGGGTCCAATTCTGGAGTCTCTGTTCTATTCCATTGGTCTATGTGTCTGTTTTTGTGCCAATACCATGCTGTCTTGATGACTACAGCTTTGTAGTAGAGGCTAAAGCCTGGGATTGTGATGCTTTCCACTTTGGTTTTCTTATTTAATATTACTTTGGCTATTCATGGTCTTTTGTGGTTCCATACAAATTTTAGGATTTCTTGTTCTAGCTTCAAGAAGAATGCTGGTGCAATTTTGATTGGGATTGCATTGAATGTGTAGATTGTTTTGTGTAGTATTGACATTTTAACAATATTTATTCTTCCAGTCCATGAGCATGGAATGTTTTTCCATTTCTTTATATCTTCTTCAATTTCCTTCATAAGCTTTGTATAGTTTTTAGCACACAGATCTTTTACATCTTTTGGTAGGTTTATTCGTAGGTATTTTATGCTTCTTGGTGCAATTGTGAATGGGATCAGTTTCTTTGTCTTTCTGTTGCTTAATTATTGTTGTATAAAAATGAAACCTATTTCTGTATGTTGATTTTGTACCTTGCTACTTTGCTGAATTCACGTATCAGTTCTAGCAGACTTTTCGTGGAGTCTGTCGGGTTTTCCATGTATAGTATCATGTCATCTCTGAAAAGTAAAATTTGATGTCTTCTTTGCCAATTTGGATGCCTTTTATTTCATTTTGTTGTCTGATTGCTGATGCTAAAGTGTTAAACAACACTGTTTAACTGATTGCTGATGCTAAACTGTTAAAGAACACTGTTTACAGAACATTAAACAGTGATGAGAGTGGACATCCCTATCGTGTTCCTGATTTCAGGGGGAAAGCTCTCAGTTTTTCCCCATTGAGGGTGGTATTAGCTGTGGGCTTTTCCTAAATGACTTTCATGATGTTTAAGTATTTCCTTCTATCCTGACCTTCTTGAGGGTTTTTATTAAGAAAGGATGCTGAATTTTGGCAGATGCTTTTTCTGCATCTATCGACAGGATCATATGATTCTTATCTTTTCTTTTATTAATGCGATGTATCCCATTGATTGATTTGCAAATATTGAACCAGTTCTGCAGCCCAGGAATGAATCCCACTTGATCATGGTGAATAGTTCTTTTTATATTCTGTTGAATTCCATTTGCTAGTATCATGTTGAGGATTTTTGCATCCATATTCATCAGGGATATTGGCCTGTAGTTACTTTTTGTTGGGTGTCTGTCTGGATTGGGAATCAATGTAATGCTTCATGGAATGAGACTGGAAGTTTACCTTACCTTTCCATTTTTTGGAATAGTTTGAGAAGGACATGTATTCACTTTGCTTTAAATGTCTGGTAGAATTCCCCATGGAAGCCTTCTGGTCAGGACTCTAATTTGTTGGGAGATTTTTGATAAATGATTCGATTTCTTCACTAGTTATGGGTCTGTTCAAATTTTCTATTTCTTCTCATTTGAGTTTTGGTAGTTGGTGGGTGTTTAGGAATTTGTCCATTTCTTCCAGGTTGTCCAATTTGTTGGCATATGATTTTTCATAGTATTCTATGATAATTGCTTGTATTTCTGAGGGATTGGTTATAATAAATCCATTTTCATTTGTGATTTTATCTATTTGGGTCATCTCTCTTTGCTTTTTGAGAAGCCTGGCTAGTGGTTTATCAATTTTATTTTTTCAAAGACCAACTCTTGGTTTCATTGATCTGTTCTACTGTGTTTTTGGATTCTATATTATTTCTGCTCTGCTCTTTATTATTTATCTTGTTCTGCTTGGTTTGGGGTGTCTTTACTGTTCTGCTTCTATTTCCTTTAGGTGTGCTGTTAGATTTTGTAATTGGGATTTTTCTTGTTTCTTGAGTTAGGCCGGGATTGCAATGTATTTTCCTCTTAGGACTGCCATTGCTGCATCCAAAAAGGTTTGGATTGTATTTTCATTTTAATTTGTTTCCACATATTTTTAAATTTCTTCTGTAATTTCCTGGTTGACCCATTCATTCATTCCTTAGTAGGATGTTCTTTAACCTACATGCTTTTGGAGGTTTTCCAGACTTTTTCCTATGGTAGATTTCATTTCATAGCAGTGTGATCTGAAAGTGTGCATGGTATGATCTCAATTCTTTCATATTTATTTAGGGCTGTTTTGTGACCCATATGTGATCTATCTTGGAGAATGTTCCATGTACACTCGAGAAGAAAGTATATTCTGTTGTTTTGGGATGCGGAGTTCTAAATGTATCTGTCAAGTCCATCTGTCCAATGTATCATTAGGGCCATTGTTTCTGTATTGATTCTCTGTCTTGATGATCTGTCCATTGTTGTCAGTGGAGTATTAAAGTCCCGTGCATTCTTACCAGTAAGTTGCTTATGTTTGTGATTTATTGTTTTATATATTTGGGCACTACAAATTCGGTGCATAGACATTTGTAATTGTTAGCTCTTCCTGATAGATAGACCCTGTAATTATGATATAATCCTCTTTTTCATCTCTTGTTACCACCTTTAATTTAAAGTCTAGTTTTTTCTGATTTAAATATGGCTACTCTAGATTTCTTTTGACTTCCAGTAGCATGATAGATAGTTCTCCATCCCCTTACTTTCAATCTGAAGGTGCCCTCGGGTCTAAAATGAGTCTTGTGTAGACAGCAAATAGATGGGTCTTGGTTGGTTTTTTTTTTTTTTATTTTTATATCCATTCTGATATGCTATGTCTTTTGATTGGAGCATTTAGTCCATTTACATTCAGTGTTATTATTGAAAGATAAGGGTTTAGAATCCTGTGTTCTCTGTAGGTTTCATGCTTGTAGTGATGTCTCTGGTATTCTGTGGTTCTTGCAACATTTCACTCACAGAGTCCCCTTAGAATTTTGTGTAGGGCTGGTTTGGTGGTGATGAATTCTTTCAGTTTTTGTTTGTTTGGGAAAACTTCTATCTCTGTTTCTATTCTGAATGACAGACATGTTGGATAAAGTATTCTTGGCTGCATATTTTTCCTGTTCATCACATTGAAGATTTTCTGCCATTCTTTTCTGGCCTGCCAAATTTCAGTAGATAGGTCTGCTACTACCCCTATGTGTCTACCTTTGTGTGTTAAGGCCTGTTTATGCCTAGATGCTTTCATAATTCTCTTTATCCTTGTATTTTGCCAGTTTCACTATGATATGTCATGCAGATCGATTCAAGTTATGTCTGAAGGGAGTTCTCTGTGCCTCTTTGATTTCAATGCCTGTTTCCTTCCCCAGGTTGAGGAAGGTATCAGCTATGATTTGATCAAGTATACCTTCATCCCCTTTCTCTCTCTCTTCTTCTTCTGGAAGTCCTATGATATGGATATTGTTCCATTTGGTTGAATCAATTTGTTCTCTAATTCTACTCTTGTGGTCCTGGATTTTCTCATCTCTCTTTTTCTCAGCTTCCTCTTTTTCCATAATGTTATCTTCTAATTCACCTATTCCCTCTGCCTCTTCAATCCGTGCTGGAACTCTGGCTGCCTCCATTTTGTTTTGCACCTCATTTATAGCATTTTTAAATTCATCATGACTATTTTTTAGTCTCTTGATCTGTAGCAATAGATTCTCTACTGTCTTCTATGCTTTTTTCAATCCCAGTGATTAATTTATGACTTTTATTCTAAATTCTTGTTCAGTTTTGTTGCTTAAATCTGTTTTGATCAGTTCTTTACCTATCACTTCTTATAGGAATTTGTTTTGAGGAGAATTCTTCCATTTCTTATATGCTCTGCATCTGCGAGCACTGCTATATTAAAGGGAGGGCATACTGTGTCAGGGCCTGGCCCTTCAGGAGGTGTTTTTTGGAGAGTGTTATTTGCTGTCTGTTATTGTTACTTTGGGTATTTTACTTCCCTACTCATAGTGATGTTTTGGACCCTCCACCAGGTGTTCTTTGATTTGTTTCTGAAGTAGCCCTGTAAAGGAAAACAAACAGACAGACAAACAGGAAAAAAAACATGCAAACAAGAAATAAACAAACAAACAAAAACAAAAAACTAAAAAGAATCCAAAAGCAAAAAACCGGAAACACTGGCTACAAGTAAGGAACAGGGTGGAGGCAGTGGTGATGGAAGATCACATGCAGAGAAATGACAGCAGTGGGGAGAAAGAGAAAAGTAAACATTGAGCAGGCAGAGAGACTAAAAGCCTTAATCCAGAGAGAGATAAAGGAAAATAAGGAAGGAGGCAGGGATAAAGAAACAAAGATAAAGTTACCCAGATGGAGAAACTTTATGGCTTGATTATTCCAGAGAGAGAGAAAGGAATGTAAAGAAGGTGTAGAACATGTATCAAGAGAATGGATTAAATATGTCTGTTTAAACAAACCAATAACCAGAGTAACCAGTCTAGAGGAGGGAAGAGATAAGAAGGAGAAATGGGGTGGAGAATATATCTATATATCAAGAATTGTGCTAGAATTAATCCAGGCAATGCAGCGGTGCTGGTCTCGAGGAGGGGTCCATCTGGTTCCACAGCATCTATCCCGCTCCAGTAGATAAGCAGTTACCTGATGCAGAAGGGTGTGGTTTGGTGTAGGCTGGTCCCGCCTCCACTGTGGGCCCCTCACACTGGTCCCTGAGGTCCCATATTGGTGGTGGTGGGAGAAAAATGGCAACCCCCCAGTCTCTTCTCCACGACTTGGTGTCCCAAATTACTCCTTTGGAGCCATCCTCACTGTGCTGCAAGTACAGATGAGGCTGTCTGTCTCGCTTTGCCAACTCTTTTGCCCCAGAACTTGTATGGGAATTAAACTCCCACTCTGTGTGCCCTGGTACTGGGGGAGCACCTCCCGATAAGAGGTCCTAGCTGGTTTTGTCCTGCACTGCAGCCCTTCAGGGGAGGGAACCAGCTTCTGCACCCCTGTGTACTGCACCCCTGATATATCACTGAAACTGGAGGTGGCTCCCCTCCTCCACATGTGTGTGTACAGGGCAATCAGCACCAGTCCGAAGATGGAATCTGCAGTTAGAGATTATCTAGCCTGCAGTTAGAGATGGGATCCCTTTCTGTCCCAGTCCAAGGTTTTTTTTCTCTTGTCCAGATACAGTCCTACACTTCCCTAGCTGCTCTTTCTCTTCCCTTTGTGTCTCCTCAGAAGGGGATCCCTCCCCTCTGTTCCTAGGCAGCCTGTTTTTTCTCCCCCAGTTTGCAATTGCCCACCTATGGTCTCTCAGGTTGTCCTGGTTTCTCCGTGGTATACTCAGTCTCTTTTCCTCCCAGACTCTTGGGGTTCAAAGTCCTTTGGCCTCAGCTCTTCATTGTTTGGAAGACACAGGAAGTACGGATCCCTCTACTTCTCTGCCATGTTGGCTGTCCCTCAGAAATCATAAATTTAAACATATTGTGTTTCAATCATTATTCTTAGTGATGCTGATTGCCTCCACTTTGGGAAGTAGACACCCCTTCAAAATGGTTCCTAATTTCCTTATTCCCTCTTTCCTTCCTTCCTTCCTTCCTTCCTTCCTTCCTTCCTTCCTTCCTTCCTCCTTTTGTAAGTTGTTTTCCAACACAAAAGCCCTGCTGGCTGTATCAGGTGGATAGAAGGGGATGTTATTTACCATAGAAGTAGCAAGTCTGGGAAGAAATAAATGAGTGTCCAGTGTAATCCTATATTAAAGTAAGCCTTCCATGTGAAATATTTTCTTAATATTTGTACATATATCCATTACTGTATTTAACCACATTTCATAATTGTATATTTGCTTATCTGTGTCCCTGATTAGTCTTGAAGCTTTTTAAGTGTGTGAACTTAGCTTACTTTATGTATCTGTGTCTCTGTCTCCTTGTAATTTCTGTGTACTTCCTACTTCTTTACAAAGTCCATGCCTAGTACAATCCTAGTACATGGTAAACATCCAATAAATGCCCTTTGCATAAATGAATCAATTCATGTTGGTGAAGGTCAATACTATTTCTCTATCTCTTTTCTGTCAAACTCATGCCTTTGTTTACCACTTTTCTACATACAGTATTCTTTTTATTGCTCTCTTTACATCTTTGTTTCTTAAAGTGTAGATTAGAGGGTTAAGGGTGGGTGTGACGATTGTGTAAAAGAGAGTAAGAAACTTCCCCTCATCTTGGGATGTGCTATTCTGTGGCTTCATGTACATATAAATGACTGTTCCATAAAAGAGAGTTACTACTGTGAGGTGGGAACCGCATGTATTAAGGACCTTATGCCACCTTGCTGTTGACTTGATCCTCACAACAGCTTGAGTGATAATTGCATATGAGATGAGAATTAGTGATAGAGGTACTAGAAGAAATATCACTCCAAGAGCAAAGACTACAATCTCAATTACTTTTGAGTAGACACAAGCCATCTTGAGCAAGGCTGGCATCTCACAGAAAAAATTGTCGACCTCCCGGTGCCCACATCTTGGCAACTTCAAAGTCAGGGAGCAAAGAATGAAGGCACTACCAAGACCACCTAACCAGGCCGTGAGCACCATCTTCTGGCAAAGCTGAGGGTGCATTATTATTGTGTAGTAAAGAGGTTGACAAACAGCAGCATAGCGGTCATAGGCCATCACAGCCAAGAGAAGACATTCTGTCGCTCCAAAGTCAAGGGCAAAGAAGAATTGGAGCACACACCCTCCATAGGTAATAGACTTTGTTGGACCCCATAGATTAACCAACATCTGTGGGATGATGCTAGTTGCATAACAGAGGTCCAGAAAAGACAAATTGGATAGGAAGAAATACATGGGAGTATGGAGCTGGCTGTCTAGGTTAGATACAAGAATGATGGTTGTGTTTCCTACCAGAGTCACAATATAGAAGATGAAGACAGTCCCAGAGATGATGTGTTCTAATTGGGGCCAATCAGAAAACCCCAGCAGGATGAAATCTGTCATGGAACTTCTATTGTTTGTGTCCATAGCTCCTTATGAAGGTCTAGAAGGCAATAGTATGGTAATAAAAATAGTATCATTCTTAAGTAGAAATAAAAATTTCTAAAGTTTCCCATGAGTATCCCAAGTTCACTTCTTTGTGTTCTCTCTCCCATTTGGAGCACCTCTTTTAACAGTTTCTCTGTGTTCAGTGCCCAAAGCCTCTCTGTTTACTTATAACCAGAGTGGTCCTAAAAATAATATGGTAAACCTAGTCACACTGAATTGTAAGTCATTGAAAAGGCAATATGCCATGACACCTATGGTTATGGGTAATTTGGTTAAATGATAAATACATAAAATTAATTATATATTTTAAGAGTTTAATATATTTTGACTTGTTCAATCTTGAAATTATGACATTAACATCACTTGGCATGACTTTTACCCCCCATATCAAAGGAGTGGGGTTTGAAGTAAAAAGTTATATAACCTATTATATTGGGATAAGCGTCACCATTTGGTAGCAGAATCACTTTCCATATTCACTTACAAATGTCTGCATTTTAGCCATTATCATCACCATCACCACCAACCACCTCCTCCTTTCCCCCTTCCATTCAACATTGCTGACACTGCTGTTCCTGTACCAACTTTGGTATTATGCACTATACTGTCCTTTTACGGTGCATGAGTTTTTGGTTCCAGGAAAAAATCTTTCTCATTAACCTTTATTTCCATGTACAGAGGCTTTGTGTTTCTTGGAATACCTTTCATGACTGCCAGTACACAATGTAAATAGCCTTACTGATTTGTTTGATTTAATAGTTAAATATTAAACTAATTTCAGAAGCATCTGGTTACCACATACACATAGCACCTCCTTATATTAGCTTCTACTCACCTGGTAATTCAGCAAATTAGCAAGATAGATAACTCGAACAAGAAAACTCATTGAACAGTCATTGAATTGGTTTTTCCCATGTAATCTACCAATTAACGAATCCTCTGTTTGTTGTTGTTGTTGTTGTTGTTTTGGAACTCTATAGGTAAAATCTCATTTCAATTCTAAAAGAAAAGAGAAAAGGGATAAAGAATAAAGAATACCATTCTCTTCAAGTGCACATGGGAGATTCTCTAGGATAGATCATACACTGGGTCACAAATCAGGCCTCAATAAGTACAAAAAGATTGAGATCATATGACCACAATGCTATGAAATTTGAAGTTAACCACAAGAAAAAATTTGGAAAGGCTACATATACATGGAGGTTAAACAACAACATAATAAAGAATAAATGGGTCAACAAGAAAAATAAAAAATACTTGGAAAGAAAGAAAAATTAAAACATGATGTCCAAGGGGTGTCTGGGTGGTTCAGTCGATTAAGCATCTGATTTCAGCTCAGGTCATGATCTCCATTCATGAATTCGAGCCCCACATTGTGTTTTGTGCTGACAGCTCAGAGCCTGGAGGCAGCTTTAGATTCTGTGTCTCCCTCTCTGTGCTCCTAACCAGCTCACATTCTGTGTTTCTCTCTCTCTCTCTCTCAAAAATAAATAAATGTTAAAAAAAAAAAAACAAAAAAGCCCCAAAAACATGATGTCCAAAACTTTTAGAATGCAGCAAAAGCTGTCTTACGAGGGAAGTATGTTGCAATACAGTCCTACCTCAAGAAGCAGGAAAAGTCCCAAATACACACCCTAACCTTACACCTAAAGGGGATAGAAAAAAAACAAAAATCTAAGCCTAAAGCTAACAAAAGAAGGGAAATAATAAAGATTAGAGCAGAAATAAATCATATAAAAACTTTAAAAAAGAGAACAGAGTAATATATTGAGGAGCTGGTTCCTTGCAAAAGTTAATATAATTGGTAAACACCTAGCCCGACTCATCAAAGGGAAAAGAGTAAGGACACAAATAAATGAGATTACTAATGAGAGGGGAGAAATAACAGCCAACACCACAGAAAGGGAAACAAATATAAAAGAATATTATGAAAAAATATATATGCCAACAAATTAGACAACTTGGAAGTAATGGATAAATTACAGAAACATATACACTACCAAAAATGAAACAGGAGGAAATAGAAAACTTGAACAGAATGATAATCAGAAAAGAAATTAAATTAGTAATAAAAAATCTTCCCCAAACCAAAAATCTGAAAAGCCAGATGGCTTTCCAGGGGAATTCTACCAAACATATAAAGAAGAGTTAATACCTATTTTTCTAAACTATTCCAAAAATTAGAAATGGAAGGAAAACTTCCAAACTCTTTTATGCAGCCAGCATTACCTAAATTCCAATACTACGAAAAGGCCCCACTTCAAAGAGAATTACAGACCAATAACCCTGATGAACATGGATGCAAACATTCTCAACAAAATAGTAGCCAGTAAAATTCAACAGTACATTAAAAGAATGATTCACTATGATAAAGTGGAATTTTTTCCTGGGTTTCAAGAGTTGTTCAATATTGGCAAATCAATCAATGTGATACACCACATTAATAAAAGGGAGCATAAAAATCATATGAGCCTCTGGTTGGCACAGAAAAAACATTTGACAAAGTACAACATCCAACATGATAAAACCCCTCAACAAAGTAGTTATAGAGGGAATATACCTCGACATCATAAAGGCCATATATAAAATACCCACAGCCAATATCCTCAATGGGCAAAAGCTGAAAGTTTTTCCTATACAGTTAGGAAAATGACAGGAATGTCCACCCTCACTACTGTTATTTAACATTTCACTGGAGTCCCAGTGTCAGCAATTGACAACAAAAAGAAATAAAAGGCATTCAAATCACCAAGGAAGAAGTTAAACTTTCACTATTTTTGGATTACATGATACTCTATGTAGAAAATCTTAACAGAACTAGAACATTGCTAGAAGTGATATGTAAATTCAGTAATATCACAGGCTACAAAATCAATGTACAGAAATCTGTTGCACTTTTATACCCCAAAAATGAGCCAGCAGAAAGAGAAATCAAGGAATCAAATCCCAAATACAATACATAAGATACCTAAGAAATAACCTAAAAAAGAGGCAAAAGATCTGTATGCTGAAAACTATAAAACAATTATGAAAGAAATTGAAGATGACAAAAAGTAATGTAAAAATATTCCCTGCTCATGGATTGGAAGTACAAATATTGTTAAAATGTCTATACAACCCAAAACAATCTACACAATTAAGGCAATGCCTATCAAAATAACCACAGTGTTTTTCACAAAGTTGAAGAAACAGTCCTATAATTTGTATGGACCACAAAAGACTTTGAAGCCAAAACAGTCTTGAACAAGCAAAGTAAAACTGTAGGCATCACAATCCCGGACTTTAAGTTATCTTACAAGCTGTAGTGACCAAGACAGTATGGTACTGGCACAAAAACAGACACATAAATCAATGGAACGAAATAGAACACCTTGTAGAAAACCAAAGCTGGAGGCATCACAATCCTGGACTTCAAGCTGTATTACAAAGCTGTAATCATCACGTCAGTATGATACTGGCACAAAAACAGACACTCAGATCAATGGAACAGAATAGAGAACCCAGAAATTAATCCACAAACATATGGCCAACTAATCTTTGACAAAGCAGGAAAGAATGTCCAATGGAATAAAGACAGTCTCTTTAGCAAGTGGTGCTGGGAAAACTAGGCTGCGACATGCAGAAAAATGAACCTGGACCACTTTCTTACACCATACACAAAAATAGACTCAAAATGGATGAAAGACCTAAACGTAAGACAGAAAGCCATGAAAATCCTCAAGGAGAAAGCAGGCAAAAATCTCTTTGACTTCGGCCCCAGCAACTTCTTACTCAGCACATCTCCATAAGCAAAGGAAACAAGAACAAAAATGAATTATTTGGACCTCATCAAAATAAAAAGCTTCTGCACAGCGAAGGAAACAATCAGAAAAACTAAAAGGCAACCGATGGAATGGAAGAAGATATTTGCAAATGACATATCAGATAAAGGGTTAGTATCAAAAATCTATAAAGAACTTCTCAAACTCAACAGCCAAAGAACAAATAATCCAATGAAGAAATGGGCAAAAGACATGAATAGACACTTCTTCAAGGAAGACATCCAGATGGCCAACCGACACATGCAAAAATGCTCAACACCACTCATCCTCAGGGAAACACAAATCAAAACCACAATGAGATACCACCTCACACCTGTCAGAAGGGCTAACATTAACTCAGGCAATGACTGATGTTGGCGAGGATGAAAAATGAGGATCTCTTTTGCACTGCTGATGGGAATGCAAACTGGTGTAGCCGCTCTGGAAAACAGTATGGAGGTTCCTAAAAAAATTAAAAATAGAACTACCCTATGACCCAGCAATTGTACTACTAGGTGTTTATCCAGGGGATACAGTTGTGCTGTTTCAAAGGGACACATGCACCCCCATGTTTATAGCAGTGCTATCAACAATAGCCAAAGTATGTAAAGAGCCCAAATGTCCATCAATGGATGAATGGATAAAGAAGATGTGGTATATATATACAATGGAGTATTACTCGGCAATCAAAAACAACGAAATCTTGTCATTTGCAACTATGTGGATGGAACTAGATGGTATCATGCTAAGCGAAATTCATCAGTCATAGAAAGACAAAAATCATATGACTTCACTCATATGAGGAATTTAAGATACAAAACAGATGAACATAAGGGAAGGGAAGCAAAAATAATATAAAAACAAGGAGGGGGACAAAACATAAGAGACTCAAATATAGAGAACAAACAGAGGGTTGCTGGAGGGGTTGTGGGATGGGAGATGGGCTAAATGGATAAGGGGTATTAAGGAATCTACTCCTGAAATCACTGTTGTACTATATGCTAACCAACTTGGATATAAATTAAAAAAAAAAAAAAGAACTACCCTATACCCAGCACCTGCAGTACTAGGTATTTACCCAAAGGATACAAAAATACTCATTTGAAGGGATACATGCACCCTAATATTTACAGCAGTATTATGAAAAATAGCCAAATTTTGGAAAAAGTTCTAATGTCCATCAACTGATGGATGGATAAAGAAGGTGTGGTATGTAAATATACAATGGAATATTATTCAGCCATCAAAAGAATGAAATCCTGTCAATTGCAATGACATGGATGGAGGAGTGTATTATTCTAAGCAAATTAAATCAGAGAAAGACAAATACCATATGAGTTCACACATGTGTGGAATTTAAGAAGCTTAATAGATTAACATAGGGGAAAAAGAGGCAAACTATAAAATAGACTCTTAACTATAGAGAACAAACTGAGGGATTCTGGAGGGGAGATAGGTGGGGGATGGGTTCATTGGGTGATGAGTATTAATAGGAGGGCACTTGCGATGAGCAACAGAGTATTGTATGTAAGTGATGAATCGATACATTATACTCATGAAAGTTATATTGCACTGTATGTTAACTACCTAGAATTTCAATAATAACTTGGAAAAGAAATGACTATCTGCAAAACAAAACAAAAAAAACCACAACCTGTTTGTACAACAGTGTCCCTGTATGTTAAATGATGATGATAATATTCCGCAAAGGGAAGTTTTGAGGGTTAATTTTTGTGAAAACACTAGGAACTGTGCTTGGTTTCCGTTTAATTCTAAAAATTAAAAACTGTATTCAACTGCCTACAAATTCTTCTTCTATTTTTCCCATATCTCTTCATTTTTCCCACTGGTGATTTTACCACGGTGGTCTAGAACTGAACTGAAATGCCTAAAATTTTATGTGTTGATACCTTTTTAAATGCACAGACAGGATGTACACAAAAGTGCCCATAAGCACAATGTACATACTGAGCTGATAAACCCAGAGGTAGGAGAGGACAGGGGACTTAATCTCCCCAGATTTCTTGATTACAAAATGCATTCAGCTTGTTTTGACCACGTCATGTTGGAGTAGTGTTTGGAATGAGAAAGCCATCGAATTTTAGAGTTGAAATAGACTCAGAAACCATGATCCAGTCTTCTGTCCTATGAAGGAGGTCTTCCCCCGAATGTTCATATGACTCCTGTTTTCATAGCTTCCTAACTGTCCTCTAAAGAGGGCTTCATACTTTCTCCTTATGTTGAGCTCAGAGATGTCTCTTTAAAACCTAGGTATTGTCTGCCTTTCTTTATTCTGGAAATAACTCAGAATAGGTCAATTTAACATAGCTTCTTAAAAAACAGTTTTATTATAAAGTAAAACATAGATACATAAAAAAAGCAAAAGCTCACTGAATCAAGGTGAATGTTCTTATAACTAACATGCAGGTCAAGAAATAGAACCTTGGCAAGCACCCCAGGAGCTTCTCTTTTTGTCTTGTCCCAATCATTACCCTTTCCTGTCCCACAAAATATATGCTATCCTCATGTTTATAGTAATCACCTCTTTGTATTTTAATAGTGTGATTACCCAGTTGTGCATCTCTAGACAATATTGTTTAGTTTGGCCTTTAAAAAATTTTTATATGTCTTTTGGGTTTCCCTTAATATTAGAAACTATTATCAAATATACTCTTAGATTTATGTTCCCAGATTAAGTGCTGGATGGTTGTCAGCTGTTGCTCACACTGTATGAAGTCTAATTACCATGCTTTTCTGGTTGCTATCCATTGGACTCACCATGGGCTATCAAATGCCTTCGATTAGTTGAGAATTGAACACAGTACTGCAGATGTGCTATATCATTGAAGAAAGCAGTGAGCATCCATGATGCACACACAGTTTCCAAAATATATATTAAGTAGGTTTAGCAGGTGAAAAGCATTACTGGCTCAGTCTAAGCTTTAGGTCACGTAAGAACCCAGGTATACTTATTGAAAGTGTCAAGCTTGAAATTAAAGTGTATATAATTTAATGTGGTGATTCCAAATATAGGACCTTTGATTTTATGCTTGTAAATATTTTCCATGTTGGTTTAAGCCTTGGGTCTCAACTTTTAGTTATTGCAATTTTAAGTTAAAAGTGAGCATGATATGAAAAACAAGAGAGCACACACAGAAGAAACAGATGTTAAAAGAGAGGCATGCTATATTTTCACTGAAACAGGTTTTCATTTTTCATGGTGTGGACTTCAGTTTCTAATGGCATAGCATGAGCTTACATTTTACTTTGTTTAGTGAGATTTAAGACAAATTAAGCAAACATATTTAAACGTAATTTGAATGTACACAATAATTGGAGAAACAAATAAAACAAAACACATTGGAACATATTTACGTTTCAGGAGGGAAGAATTCACAGCTGTTCTGTTCTTATGTAGCCCAAAGGTCGCATATGCCAATTATGAGTCTTCATTTTACTTCATTTCAAGAATCCTTCAGGAGGATCCTTGCTTGGCGAGTTACTGAGTCCATGAAATACTGATTAGCTACCACTTTCTTGCAATAACTCTACAATCAGTTTCACGTTTAAACGCAACAGTTGAGCTAAGATTCAGTGAAGTCTCTATTTAATGTGGATGTTGGAGAAGAACTAGATGTGGAACTGGTGGAAAGTTGATGAATTTAGTTTGTTAAATGTGTTTTTCATGGGATATTTGTAGTCTTTTAGTGCGCCCTCCTGTTAGACACATTTGTAGTTCAACCTTTGCCCAGTGAAACAAGGAGAGCCTCTGCTGGTCTATGTATGCTCCAAGAAATGTTTATGTAGGAGATGAAGGCTAGTAAGTGAACATGGTGTAGACTGTGGGGACTGGTGCCCCACAGAGGTGATTAAGAATCTTGGACTATGGTCAGAGGTTCTTCAAACAACTATTTTAGGAAAGGTTCTCTTAAGACTTTGGCTTTCATCTTGTTGTTTTTTCTTTTTTTTTTTTTCCTTTTTAGATTTCCTCCATGGAAATTAATTTCCAAGATGAATTTATTTGTGTATTAAATTTACTATTAAATGTTGAAAATATAATGTAAACCATATCTATATAAATTAACACATTTTTTGTTCCAAATTTTATTTAAAGTTTTGTTATTTAATATACAGTAATGAATTCAGAAGTGGAATTAAGTGATTCATCACTAACATACAACACCCAGTGCTCATAATAACAAATGCTCTCCTTAATACCCGTCACCCATCTAACCCATCCCTCGCTCACCTCCCTCCATCAACCCTCAGTTTGTTCTCTATCCTAAAGAGTCTCTTGTGATTAGATTCCCTCTCTTAGTTTTTCCCACTCCTATATGTTCATCTGTTTGTTTCTTAAATTCCACATATGAATGAAGTTATATGGTATTTGTCTTTCTCTGACTTATTTCGCTTAGCATAATACTCTCTAGCTCCATCCACATTATGCAAATGGCAAGATTTCTTCTTTTTGATGGCTGAGCGATATATATATGTATATACACACACACACATTTTACTTTGTTTAGTGAGATTTAAGACAAATGAAGCAAACATATTTAAATGTAATTTGAATGTACACGATAATGTACACATATATGTATATATACGTATATATGTATATATATATTACATCACTTTTTCTATATCAATTCCTCAGTCGATGGACATTTGGTCTCTCTTCATAGTTTGTATATTGTTGATAGCACTGCTATAAACATTGGAGTGCATATACTACTTCAAATCTGTATTTTTATCCTTTGGGTAAATACCTAGCAGTGCAATTGCTGGATTGTAGGGTAGTTTTAATTTTATTTTATTTTTGAAAAACCTCCATACTCTTCTTCAGAGTGGCTGCACCAGTTTGCATTTCCACCAACAGTGCAAGAGAATTCCCATTGCCCCACATCCTTTCCAACATCTGTTGTTTCCTGTGTTGTTAATTTTTTTCCTTTCTGACAGGTGTGAGGTGGTATTTTATCATGGTTTTTATTTGTATTTTTTCTGATGATGACTGATGTTGAGCTTTTTTCCATGTGTCTGTTATCCATCGGAGTGCCTTCTTTGGTAAAGTGTCTTTTCATGTCTTCTGCCAATTTCTTAACTGTTTTTTTCATTTTTTGGGTGATTTTTTGAGTTTGATAAATTCTTTATAGATTTTGAATATTAACCCTTTATCTGATATATCATTTGCAAATATCTTCTCCCATTCCGTAGACTGCCTTTTAGTTTTGTTGAGTGTTTCCTTCATTGTCCAGATGCTTTTTATCTTGATGAAATCCCAATAGTTCATGTTTCCTTTCATTTCCCTGCCTTTGGCAAAATGTCTAGTAAGAAGTTCTCCTGACCAAGTTCAAGGAGGTTGCCACTTGTGTTCTCCTGTTGGATCTTGATGGTTTCCTGTCTCCCATTTAGGTCTTTCATCCATTGTGAAGTTATTTTTATATGTAGTGTAATAAAGACAATATGTTGCTGTCTAGTTTTCCCAACATGATTTGTTGAAGTGACTTTTTCCTATTGGATATTCTTTTCTGCCTTGTCAAAGATTAGTTGGCCATACATCTGTGGGTCCATTTGTGGTTTTTCTATTCTGTTCCATTTATCTATGTTTCTCTTTTTGTGCCAGTACCATATTGTCTTGATGACTACAGCTTTGTAGTATAGCTTGAAATCCAGAATCATGATGCCTTCAGTTTTGTGTTTCTGTTTCAGAATTGCTTTGGCTATTCAGGATCTTTTCTGGTTCCATACAAATCTTAGGATTTTTTGTTCTTGTTCTGCAAAAAATGCTGGTGGTATTTTGATAGGGATTGCATTAAATGTGGGGATTTCTTTGGGTAGTATTGACATTTTATCAATGTTTGTTCTTTGCATCCATGAGCATGGAATGCTTTTCTATTTCTGTGTGTACTCTTCCATC
This sequence comes from Lynx rufus, assembly GCF_022079265.1. Lineage (NCBI taxonomy): Eukaryota > Metazoa > Chordata > Mammalia > Carnivora > Felidae > Lynx > Lynx rufus. The sequence goes on from NW_025814878.1 coordinate 145,195,273, forward strand.
TATTTTATAAGTGTTCTATAGTTTTCAGAGTACAGATCTTTTTACCATTTTGGCTACGTTTATTCCTAGGTGTCTTATTGTTTTGTTACAATTGAAAATAGGATCAATTTCTTGATTTCTTTTTCTGATACTTTGTTCTTGATGTATAGAAAGGCAACAAAGGGGCTCCTGGGTGGCTCAGTCAAGCGTCTGACTGCAGCTCAGGTCTTGATCTCATGCTTTGTGGGTTAAAGCCCCACATCTGTGTTGACATCAGAGAGCCCCCTTCAGATCATCTGTCCTCTCTCTCTGCTCCTCCCCTACTTCCTCTTTCTGTCTCTCAAACAAAAAAAGAAATGCAACATATTTCTGCACATTGATTTTATATCGCGTGACTTGCCTGAATTTATTCATTAGTTCTAGCAACTTTTTGGTAGAGTCTTTAGAGTTTTCTATATGGAGTATCATGTCATCTGTAAATAAAGTTTGACTTCTTTGCTGATTTGGGTGATTTTTATTTATTTATTTTTTTCTTATTACTGAGGCTATGAATTCCAATACTATATTATATAATGATAATGAGAGTGGACATCCTTGTCTTGTTCCTGAATGTGGGGGAAACGCTTTCAGTTTTTGCCCATTGAGGATGATATTAGCTGTGGGTCTTTTCTATATGGCCTTTATGATGTTGAGGTATGTTCCATAAATCTTTACTTTGTTGAGGATTTTTATCAAAAATTGATACTGTATTTAGTCAAGTGCTTTCTACATCTATTGAGAAAATCATATTGTTCTTATCCTTTCTTTTCTTAATATGGTGTATGATGTTGCTTGATTGGCAAATATTGAACCACCCTTGCAGGCCTGGAATAAATCCCACTGTATTGTAGTGAATAATTCTTTTAATGTACTGTTGGATTCATTTTACTACTATTTATTGAGAGTTTTTGCATCCACGTTTATGAGAGATATTGGCCTGTTATTCTCCTTTTTAGTGTGTTCTTTGGTATTGAAATAAAGGTAATGCTGGCCTTGTAGAATGAGTTTGGAGGTTTTCCTTCTATGTATAGTTTATGGAACAGGTTGAGAGGAATAGGTATTAACTATTTAAATGTCTGCTGGAATTGCCCTGGGAAGCCATATGGCCTAGGAGTCTTGTTTGTTGGGGGGATTTTTGATTACTGATTGAATTTCTTTGCTGGTTATGGGTTTGTTCAAATTTTCTATTTCTTCCTCTTTCAGTTTTAGTAGTTTGTGAGTTTATAGGAATTTGTCCCTTTCTTCCAGATTGCCCAGTTTGTTGGCATATAATTTTTCATAGTATTCTCTTACAATTGTTTGTATTTCTATGGTGTTGTTTGTGATGTCTACCCTTTCACTTGTGATTTTATTTATTTGGGTCTTTTTCCTTTTTTGGTAAGTCTGGCTAGAGGCATATCCATTTTATTAATTCTTTCAAAGAATCAGCTCTTAGTTTCATTGATCTGTTATACTGGTTTTGTTTGCTTGTTTGTTTCTATATCATTTATTTCTGCTCTAATATTTATTATTTCTCTTTGGGCTTTATTTGCTGTTCCCTTTCTAGCTCCTTTAAGTGTAAGGTAAGGTTCTGTATCTGGGACCTTTCTTGCTTCTTGAGATAGTCCTGTATTGCAATATACTTCCCTCTTAGAACTGTTTTTGCTGTATCCCAAAGGTTTTGGACTCATGTTTTCATTTTCATTTAGTTTCATGTAATTTTTTATTTCTGCATCAATTTTCTGGCTAACTCATTCTTTCTTTAGTAGGATGTTCTTTAACCTCCATGTATTTGTGTTCTTGCCAAATTTTTTCTTGTGGTTGAATTCAAGTTTCATGTGTTCTGAAAATATGTATGGTATGATTTCAATTTTTTGTAGTTATTGAGAGCTGATTTTGTGACCTAGTATTTGATATATTAAGGAGAATGTTAAATGTGTACTTGAAAAGAATGTGTTTTCTGCTGCTTTAGTATGGAATGTTCAGAAAATATTTTTTAAGTCCACCTGGTCTGTTGTGTCACTCAAAGCCATTGTTTCCTTGTTGATTTTCTGGTTAGGTCATCTGTCCATTGCTGTAAGTGGAATGTTAAGATCTTTTAATATTATGCATTATTATCAAGGAGTTTCTTTATGTTAGTAATTGGTTTATATATTTGGGCTGTCCCAAGCATAAATATTTGCAATTGTTAGATCTTCTTAATGCATAGACCCCTTAATTAAGATATAATACCCTTCATCTTTTGCTACAGTCTTTTGTTTAAAATCTAGTTTGTCTGCTACAATTATGGTTACTGTGACTTTCTTTTGGTATTCATTAACATGATAGATAATTCTCCATCCCCTCACTTTCAATCTGCAGGTGCCTTTAGGTAAAAAATGAGTCTCCTGTAGACAGCATATAGATGGGTCTTTTTTTTTAAATTAATTCTGATACCTTATGACTTTTGATTGTAACATTTAATCCATTTACATTAAGGGTAATTATTGAAAGATATGAGTTTTGTGTCATTGTGTTACCTGTAAATTTGGTATTTCTAGCTATGTTCTGTGTTCCTTTCTGTCTTTGTTGCTTTTGTCTTATTTTTTTCCTGCACTCAAACAGTACCCCCTAATATTTCTTGCAGGACTGGATTAGTGGTCATGAACTCCTTTAGTTTGTGTGTGTGTGTGTGTGTGTGTGTGTGTGTGTGTGTGTGTGTGTGTATGGGAAACTCTATCTCTCCTTTTCTTCTGAATGACACCCTTGGTGGATAAAGTATTCTTGGCTGCATATTTCCCCATTCACCATGTGGAATATATCCTGCTATTTTCCAGTGACCTGCCACGTTTCTGTGGACAGACCTAGGGCAACCTGATCTGACTTCCCTTGTAGGTTAAGGACTCTTTCTCCTTGTTGTTTCCAGGGGTCTTTCCTTGTCTGTGTATTTTGTGAGTCTAAATATAATATGCTTTGGTAATGGCTAGCTTTTGTTGATTTCTTTCAAATTTTATTTTTATTATTTTTTATTTTTAAATTTTATTTATTTTATTTTTTGGTGTGATTTATTTATTTATTTATTTATTTGCTCTGTATTTTTTATTTTTTAAAAAATTTACATCCACATTAGTTAGCATATAGTGAAACAATGATTTCAGGAGTACATTCCTTAATGCCCCTTACCCATTTAGCCCATCCCCCCCCACAAACCCTCAAGTAACCCTAAGTTTGTTCTCCATATTTATGAGTCTCTTCTGTCTTGTCCCCTCCCTGTTTTTATATTATTTTTGTTTCCCTTCCCTTATGTTCATCTGTTTTGTCTCTTAAAGTCCTCATATGAGTGAAGTCATATGATATTTGTCTTTCTCTGACTAACTAATTTCACTTATCATAATACCCGCCAGTTCTATCAATGTAGTTGCAAATGGCAAGATTTCATTCTTTTTGATTGCCGAGTAATACTCCATTGTATACATATACCACATTTTCTTTATCCATTCCCCCAATGATGGAAATTTGGGCTCTTTCCATACTTTGGCTATTTTTGAAAGTGCTGCTATAAACATGGGGGTGCATGTGTCTCTTCAAAACAGCACACCTGTATCCCTTGGATAAATGCCTAGTAGTGCAATTGCTGGGTCGTAGGGTAGTTCCATTTTTAGTTTCTTGAGGAACCTCCATACTGTTTTAGTTTTTTGAGGAACCTCCATATGTTTTCTCCATACTGTTTTCCAGAGTGGCTGCACCAGCTTGCATTCCCACCAACAATGCAAAAGAGATCCTCTTTCTCTGCATCCTAGCCTCAGGCATCTGTTGTTGCCTGAGTTGGTAATGTCAGCCCTTCTGACAGGTGTGAGGTGGTATCTCATTGTGGTTTTGATTTGTATTTCTCTGATTATGAGTGATTTTGAGCATTTTTTATGTGTTGGTTGGCCATCTGGATGTCTTCCTTGAAGAAGTGTCTATTCATGTCTTTTTCCCATTTCTTCACTGGATTATTTGTTTTTCGGGTGTTGAGTTTGATAAGTTCTTTGTAGATTTTGGATAGTAACCCTTTATCTGATATGTCATTTGCAAGTATCTTCTCCCTTTCGGTCAGTTGCCTTTTAGTTTTTCTGATTGTTTCCTTCGCTGTGCAGAAGCTTTTTATTTTGATGAGGTCCCAGTAGTTCATTTTGCTTTTGTTTCCTTTGCTTCCAGAGATGTGCTGAGTAACAAGTTGCTGGGGCCGAGGTCAAAGAAATTTTTGCCTGATTTCTCCTCGAGGATTTTCATGGCTTCCTGTCTTATGTTTAGGTCTTTCATCCATTTTGAGTCCATTTTTGTGTATGGTGTAAGAAAGTGGTCCAGGTTCATTTTTCTGCATGTCGCAGCCCAGTTTTCCCAGCACCACTTGCTGAAGAGACTGTCTTTATTCCATTGGATATTCTTTCCTGCTTTGTCAAAGATTAGTTGGCCGTATGTTTGTGGATTAATTTCTGGGTTCTCTATTCTGTTCCATTGATCTGAGTGTCTGTTTTTGTGCCAGTACCATACTGACTTGATGATTACAGCTTTGTAGTATAGCTTGAAGTCTGGGATTGTGATGCCTCCTGCTTTGGTTTTCTTTTTCAAGATTGCTTTGGCTATTTGGGGTATTTTCTGGTTCCATAAAAATTTTATGATTATTTTTTCTAGCTCTATGAAGAATGCTGGTGTTACTTTGATAGGGATTGCATTGAATATGTAGATTGTTTTGGGTAGTATGGACATTTTAACAATATTTGTTCTTCCTACCCAGGAGCACGGAATGTTTTTCCATTGTCTTGTGTCTTCTTCAATTTCTTTCACAAGCTTTCTATAGTTTTCAGTATATAGGTATTCACCTCTTTGGTTAGATTTATTCCTAGTTAGTTTATGGTTTTTCGTGCAACTGTAAATGGGATTGATTCCTTGATTTCTCTTTGTGTCGCTTCATTGTTGGTGTATAGGAATGCAACCGATTTCTGTGCATTGAGTTTATATCCTGCAAATTTGCTGAATTCATGAATCAGTTCTTGCAGTTTTTTGGTGGAATATTTTGGGTTTTCCATATAGAGTATCATGTCATCTGCGAAGAGTGCAAGTTTGACCTCCTCCTGACCGATTTGGATGCCTTTTATTTCTTTGTGTTGTCTGATTACTGAGGCTAAGACTTCCAATACTATGTTGAATAAGAGTGGCGAGAGTGGACATCCCTGTCTTGTTCCTGACCTTAGGGGGAAAGCTCTCAGTTTTTCCCCATTGAGGATGATATTAGCATTGGGTCATTCATATATGGCATTTATGATCTTGAGGTATGCGCCGTGTATCCTTACTTTCTTGAGCGTTTTTTTTTTTTAATCAAGAAAGGATGCTGTATTTTGTCAAATGCTTTCTCTGCATCTATTGGGAGGATCATATGGTTCTTATCTTTTCTTTTATTAATGCGATGTATCCCATTGGCTGATTTGCGAATGTTGAACCAGGCATGTAGCCCAGGAATGAATTCCACTTGGTCGTGGCGAATCATTTTTTTAATGTATTGTTGGAACCAGTTGGTTAATATCTTGTTGAGGATTTTTGCATCCATGTTCATCAGGGAAATTGGTCTATAGTTCTCCTTTTTAGTGGGGTCTCTCTCTGGTTTTGGAATCAAGGTAATGCTGGCTTCATAGAAAGAGTTTGGAAGTTTTCCTCCCATTTCTATTTTTTGGAATAGTTTCAAGAGAATAGGTGTTAACTCTTCCTTAAATGTTTGGTAGAATTCCCCTGGAAAGCCATCTGGCCCTGGACTCTTGTTTTTTGGCAGAGTTTTGATTACTAATTCTGTTTTCTTACTGGTTATGGGTCTGTTCAAGTTTTCTATATCTTCCTGTTTCAGTTTTGGTAGTATATACGTTCCTAGGCATTTTTCCATTTCTTCCTTATTACCCATTTGTTGGCATATAATTGCTCATAATATTCTCTTATTATTGTTTTTATTTCTGTTGTGTTGGTTGTGACTTCTCCTCTTTCATTCTTCATTTTATTTATTTGGGTCCTTTCCTTTTTCTTCTTGATAAAACTGGTTAATGGTTTATAAATTTTGTTAATTCTTTCAAAGAACCAGCTTCTGGTTTCATGGATCTATTCTACTGTTTTTTTGGTTTTGATAGCATTATTTTCTGCTCTAATCTTTATTATTTCCTGTCTTCTGCTGATTTGGGGTTTTATTTGCTGTTCTTTTTCCAGCTCCTTAATGCATAAGGTTAGGTTGGGTATCTGAGATCTTTCTTCCTTCTTTAGGAAGGTCTGGATTGCGATATACTTTCCTCTCATGACCGCCTTTGCTACGTCCCAGAGGTTTTGGGTTGTGGTGTTATCATTTTCATTGACTTCCATATACTTTTAAATTTCTTCTTTAACTGCTTGTTTAGCCCATTCATTCTTTAGTAGGATGTATTCAGTATCTGAGTATTTGTTACCTTTCCAAATTTTTTCTTGGGGTTGATTTCGAGTTTCATAGCGTTATGGTCTGAATATATGCACAGTATGATCTCGATCATTTTGTACTTGCTTATGGCTGATTTGTGTCCCAGTATGTGGTCTATTCTGGAGAATGTTCCATATGCACTGTAGAAGAATGTATATTCTGCTGCTTTAGGATGAAATGTTCTGAATGTATCTGTTAAGTCCATTTGGTCTAGTGTGTCATTCAAAGCCATTGTTTCCGTGTTTATTTTCTGTTTAGATGATCTGTCCATTGTTGTAAGTGGGGTATTGAAGTCCCCTACTATTATGGTATTGTTATCAATGAGTTTCTTTATGTTTGTGATTAATTGATTTATATATTTGGGCACTCGACATTTGGAGGATAAATGCTTACAATTGTTAGGTCTTCTTGGTCTATAGACCTCTTGATTATGATATAATGCCCTTCTGCATCTCTTGATACAGTCTTTATTTTAATGTCTAGATTGTCTGATATAAGTATGGGTACTATGGCTTTCTTTTTTGACCATTAGCATGATAGATGTTTCTCCATCCCCTTATTTTCAATCTGTAGGTGTCTCTAGGTCTAAAGTGGGTCTCTTGTAAACAGCATATAGATAGATCTTGTTTTCTTATCCATTCTGTTACCCTGTGTCTTTTGATTAGAGCATTGAGTCTATTGACATTTAGAGTGAGTACTGAAAGATATGAATTTATTGCCATTATGTTGCTTGTAGAGTTGGAGTTTCTCGTGGTTTTCTCTGGTCCTTTCTAATCTTTTTAATCTAATGTTTAAGTTCCCCTTAAATTTCTTGCAGGGGTGGTTTAGAGGTCACAAACTCCTTTAATTTTTATTTGTCTGGGAAACCTTTTATCTCTCCTTCAATTTTGTTTTTTTTGTTTTTTTGTTTTTTTTTTTTTTTATGAAGTTTATTGACAAATTGGTTTCCATACAACACCCAGTGCTCATCCCAAAAGGTGCCCTCCTCAATACCCATCACCCACCCGCCCCTCCCTCCCACCCCCCATCAACCCTCAGTTTGTTCTCAGTTTTTAACAGTCTCTTATGCTTTGGCTCTCTCCCACTCTAACGTCCTTTTTTTTTTTTTTCCTTCCCCTCCCCCATGGGTTCCTGTTAAGTTTCTCAGGATCCACATAAGAGTGAAACCATATGGTATCTGTCTTTCTCTGTATGGCTTATTTCACTTAGCATCACACTCTCCAGTTCCATCCACGTTGCTACAAAAGGCCATATTTCATTTTTTCTCATTGCCACGTAGTATTCCATTGTGTATATAAACCACAATTTCTTTATCCATTCATCAGTTGATGGACATTTAGGCTCTTTCCATAATTTGGCTATTGTTGAGAGTGCTGCTATGAACATTGGGGTACAAGTGCCCCTATGCATCAGTACTCCTGTATCCCTTGGGTAGATTCCTAGCAGTGCTATTGCTGGGTCATAGGGTAGGTCTATTTTTAATTTTCTGAGGAACCTCCACACTGCTTTCCAGAGCGGCTGCACCAATTTGCATTCCCACCAACAGTGCAAGAGGGTTCCCGTTTCTCCACATCCTCTCCAGCATCTATAGTCTCCTGATTTGTTCATTTTGGCCACTCTGACTGGCGTGAGGTGATACCTGAGTGTGGTTTTGATTTGTATTTCCCTGATAAGGAGCGACGCTGAACATCTTTTCATGTGCCTGTTGGCCATCTGGATGTCTTCTTTAGAGAAGTGTCTATTCATGTTTTCTGCCCATTTCTTCACTGGGTTATTTGTTTTTCGGGTGTGGAGTTTGGTGAGCTCTTTATAGATTTTAGATACTAGCCCTTTGTCCGATATGTCATTTGCAACTATCTTTTCCCATTCCGTTGGTTGCCTTTTAGTTTTGTTGGTTGTTTCCTTTGCTGTGCAGAAGCTTTTTATCTTCATAAGGTCCCAGTAATTCACTTTTGCTTTTAATTCCCTTGCCTTTGGGGATGTGTCGAGTAAGAGATTGCTACGGCTGAGGTCAGAGAGGTCTTTTCCTGCTTTCTCCTCTAAGGTTCTGATGGTTTCCTGTCTCACATTTAGGTCCTTTATCCATTTTGAGTTTATTTTTGTAAATGGTGTGAGAAAGTGGTCTAGTTTCAACCTTCTGCATGTTGCTGTCCAGTTCTCCCAGCACCATTTGTTAAAGAGGCTGTCTTTTTTCCATTGGATGTTCTTTCCTGCTTTGTCAAAGATGAGTTGGCCATATGTTTGTGGGTCTAGTTCTGGGGTTTCTATTCTATTCCATTGGTCTGTGTGTCTGTTTTTGTGCCAATACCATGCTGTCTTGATGATGACAGCTTTGTAGTAGAGGCTGAAGTCTGGGATTGTGATGCCTCCTGCTTTGGTCTTCTTCTTCAAAATTCCTTTGGCTATTCGGGGCCTTTTGTGGTTCCATATGAATTTTAGGATTGCTTGTTCTAGTTTCGAGAAGAATGCTGGTGCAATTTTGATTGGGATTGCATTGAATGTGTAGATAGCTTTGGGTAGTATTGACATTTTGACAATATTTATTTTTCCAATCCATGAGCAGGGAATGTCTTTCCATTTCTTTAAATCTTCTTCAATTACCTTCATAAGCTTTCTATAGTTTTCAGCATACAGATCCTTTACATCTTTGGTTAGATTTATTCCTAGGTATTTTATGCTTCTTGGTGCAATTGTGAATGGGATCAGTTTCTCTATTTGTCTTTCTGTTGCTTCATTGTTAGTGTATAAGAATGCAACTGATTTCTGTACATTGATTTTGTATCCTGCAACTTTGCTGAATTCATGTATCAGTTCTAGCAGACTTTTGGTGGAGTCTATCGGATTTTCCATGTATAATATCATGTCATCTGCAAAAAGCGAAAGCTTGACTTCATCTTTGCCAATTTTGATGCCTTTGATTTCCTTTTGTTGTCTGATTGCTGATGCTAGCACTTCCAGCACTATGTTAAACAACAACGGTGAGAGTGGGCATCCCTGTCGTGTTCCTGATCTCAGGGATAAAGCTCTCAGTTTTTCCCCGTTGAGGATGATGTTAGCTGTGGGCTTTTCATAAATGGTTTTTATGATCTTTAAGTATGTTCCTTCTATCCCGACTTTCTCCAGGGTTTTTATTAAGAAAGGGTGCTGGATTTTGTCAAAGGCCTTTTCTGCATCGATTGACAGGATCATATGGTTCTTCTCTTTTTTTTTGTTAATGTGATGTATCACGTTGATTGATTTGCGAATGTTGAACCAGCCCTGCATCCCAGGAATGAATCCCACTTGATCATGGTGAACAATGCTTTTTATATGCTGTTGAATTCGATTTGCTAGTATCTTATTGAGAATTTTGGCATCCATATTCATCAGGGATATTGGCCTGTAGTTCTCTTTTTTTACTGGGTCTCTGTCTGGTTTAGGAATCAAAGTAATACTGGCTTCATAGAATGAGTCTGGAAGTTTTCCTTCCCTTTCTATTTCTTGGAATAGCTTGAGAAGGATAGGTATTATCTCTGCTTTAAACGTCTGGTAGAACTCCCCTGGGAAGCCATCTGGTCCTGGACTCTTATTTGTTGGGAGATTTTTGATAACCGATTCAATTTCTTCGCTGGTTATGGGTCTGTTCAAGCTTTCTCTTTCCTCCTGATTGAGTTTTGGAAGAGTGTGGGTGTTCAGGAATTTGTCCATTTCTTGCAGGTTGTCCAATTTGTTGGCATATAATTTTTCATAGTATTCCCTGATAATTGTTTGTATCTCTGAGGGATTGGTTGTAATAATTCCATTTTCATTCATGATTTTATCTATTTGGGTCATCTCCCTTTTCTTTTTGAGAAGCCTGGCTAGAGGTTTGTCAATTTTGTTTATTTTTTCAAAAAACCAACTCTTGGTTTCGTTGATCTGCTCTACAGTTTTTTTAGATTCTATATTGTTTATTTCTGCTCTGATCTTTATTATTTCTCTTCTTCTGCTGGGTTTAGGCTGCCTTTGCTGTTCTGCTTCTATTTCCTTTAGGTGTGCTGTTAGATTTTGTATTTGGGATTTTTCTTGTTTCTTGAGATAGGCCTGGATTGCAATGTATTTTCCTCTCAGGACTGCCTTCGCTGCGTCCCAAAGCGTTTGGATTGTTGTATTTTCATTTTCGTTTGTTTCCATATATTTTTTGATTTCTTCTCTAATTGCCTGGTTGACCCACTCATTCGTTAGTAGGGTGTTCTTTAACCTCCATGCTTTTGGAGGTTTTCCAGACTTTTTCCTGTGGTTGACTTCAAGCTTCATAGCATTGTGGTCTGAAAGTATGCATGGTATAATTTCAATTCTTGTAAACTTATGAAGGGCTGTTTTGTGACCCAGTATATGATCTATCTTGGAGAATGTTCCATGTGCACTCGAGAAGAAAGTATATTCTGTTGCTTTGGGATGCAGAGTTCTAAATATATCTGTCAAGTCCATCTGATCCAGTGTCTCATTCAGGGCCCTTGTTTCTTTATTGACCGTGTGTCTAGATGATCTATCCATTTCTGTAAGTGGGGTGTTAAAGTCCCCAGCAATTACCACATTCTTATCAATAAGTTTGCTTCTGTTTATGAGTAATTGTTTTATATATTTGGGGGCTCCGGTATTCGGCGCATAGACATTTATAATTGTTAGCTCTTCCTGATGGATAGACCCTGTAACTATTATATAATGTCCTTCTTCATCTCTTGTTACAGCCTTTAATTTAAAGTCTAGTTTGTCTGATATAAGTATGGCTACTCCAGCTTTCTTCTGGCTTCCAGTAGCATGATAAATAGTTCTCCATCCCCTCACTCTGAATCTAAAGGTGTCCTCAGGTCTAAAATGAGTCTCTTGTAGACAGCAAATAGATGGGTCTTGTTTTTTTATCCATTCTGATACCCTATGTCTTTTGGTTGGCGCATTTAATCCATTTACATTCAGTGTTATTATAGAAAGATACGGGTTTAGAGTCATTGTGATGTCTGTATGTTTTATGCTTGTAGTGATGTCTCTGGTACTTTGTCTCACAGGGTCCCCCTTAGGATCTCTTGTAGGGCTGGTTTAGTGGTGACAAATTCCTTCAGTTTTTGTTTGTTTGGGAAGACCTTTATCTCTCCTTCTATTCTAAATGACAGACTTGCTGGATAAAGGATTCTTGGCTGCATATTTTTGCTGTCTAGCACCCTGAAAATCTCGTGCCAATTCTTTCTGGCCTGCCAAGTTTCAAAAGAGAGATCAGTCACGAGTCTTATAGGTCTCCCTTTATATGTGAGGGCACGTTTACCCCTTGCTGCTTTCAGAATTTTCTCTTTATCCTTGTATTTTGCCAGTTTCACTATGATATGTCGTGCAGAAGATCGATTCAAGTTACGTCTGAAGGGAGTTCTCTGTGCCTCTTGGATTTCAATGCCTTTTTCCTTCCCCAGTTCAGGGAAGTTCTCAGCTATTATTTCTTCAAGTACCCCTTCAGCACCTTTCCCTCTCTCTTCCTCCTCTGGGATACCAATTATGCGTAGATTATTTCTTTTTAGTGTATCACTTAGTTCTCTAATTTTCCCCTCATACTCCTGGATTTTTTTATCTCTCTTTTTCTCAGCTTCCTCTTTTTCCATAACTTTATCTTCTAGTTCACCTATTCTCTCCTCTGCCTCTTCCATCCGAGCTGTGGTGGTTTGCATTTTGTTTTCCATTTCCTTTAAAGCGTTTTTCAGCTCCTCGTGACTGTTCATTAGTCCCCTGATGTCTGTAGCAAGAGATTCTCTGCTGTCCTGTATGCTGTTTTCCAGCCCAGCGATTAATTTTATGACTATTATTCTAAATTCACTTTCTGTTATATTATTTAAATCCTTTTTGATCAGCTCATTAGCTGTTGTTATTTCCTGGAGATTCTTCTGAGGGGAATTCTTCCGCTTGGTCATTTTGGATAGTCCCTGGTGTGGTGAGGACCTGCAGGGCACTTCCCCTGTGCTGTGGTGTATAACTGGAGTTGGTGGGCGGGGCCGCAGTCAGTCCTGATGTCTGCCCCCAGCCCACCGCTGGGGCCACAGTCAGACTGGTGTGTGCCTTCTCTTCCCCTCTCCTAGGGGCGGGATTCACTGTGGGGTGGCGTGGCCCGTCTGGGCTACTTGCACACTGCCAGGCTTGTGATGCTGGGGATCTGGCGTATTAGCTGGGGTGGGAAGGCAAGGTGCACGGCGGCAGGGGGGGCAGGCTTAGCTCGCTTCTCCTTAGGTGATCCACTTCAGGAGGGGCCCTGTGCAGCCGGAGGGAGTCAGATCGCTGCCGGAGGTTTGGCTCCGCAGAAGCACAGAGTTGGGTGTTCGCGCGGAGCGAGCAATTTCCCTGGCCGGAGCCGGTTCCCTTTGGGATTTTGGCTGGGGGATGGGCGGGGGAGATGGCGCTGGCCAGCGCCTTTGTTCCCCGCCAAACTGAGCTCTGTCGTCCGGGGGCTCCGCAGCTCACCCTCCCTTTGTCCTCCAGCCTTCCCGCTTTCCGAGCAGAGCTGTTAACTTATGACCTCCCAGACGCTAAGTCGCGCTTGCTGTCGGAACACAGTCCGTCAGGCCCCTCCGCTTTTGCAAGCCGGACTCGGGGGCTCTGCTTGGCCGGCGAGCCGCCCCTCCGCCCCGGCTCCCTCCCGCCAGTCCGTGGAGTGCGCACCGCCTCGCCGCCCTTCCTACCCTCTTCCGTGGGCCTCTCGTCTGCACTTGGGTCCGGTGACTCTGTTCTGCTAATCCTCTGGCGGTTTTCTGGGTTATTTAGGCAGGTGTAGGTGGAATCTAAGTGATCAGCAGGACGCGCGGTGAGCCCAGCGTCCTCCTACGCCGCCATCTTCCTGGACCCCTACCTCTCTCCTTCAATTTTGAATGACAGCCTTGCTGGATAAAGAATTCTTGGCTGCATATTTTTCTGATTCAGCACACTGAATATATCGTGTGACTCCTTTCTGGACTGCCAAACTTCTGTGGATAGATCTGCTGCAAACCTGCTCTGTCTTCCCTTGTAGGTTAGGGACTTTTTTTCCCTTGCTGCTTTCATGATTCTTTCCTTGCCTGAGTATTTTGTGAATTTGACTATGATATGGTTTGTTGATGGTTGGTTTTTGTTGAATCTAATGGGAGTCCTCTGTGCTTCCTGGATTTTGATGTCTGTGTCTTTCCCAAGGTTGAGAAAGTTTTCCGCTATGATTTGCTCACATAACCCTTCTACCCCTATTTATCTCTTTTCCTCTTCTGGGACCCTTATGATTCTGAGGTTGTTCCTTTTTAATGAGTCACTGATTTCTCTAATTCTTAAATCGTGCCCTTTTGCCTTCATTTCCCTCTTTTTTCCTGCTTTGTTATTCTCTATAAGTTTGTCCTCTATATTGCTGATTCTCTGTTCTTCCACATCCATCCTTGTCACTGCTGCATCCATCCGTGATTGCAGCTGTGTTATAGCATATTTCATTTCATTCTGGCTATTTTTTACTTCTTTTATCTCCGCAGAAAGGGATTCTAATCTGTTTTCGACTCCAGGTAGTATTCTTATTATCGTGATTCTAAATTCTGGTTCAGACATCTTGCTTGTATCTGTGTTGGTTAAATCCCTGGCTGTCGTTTTTTTCATGCTCTTTCTTTTGGGGTGAATTCCTTCATTTTGTCGTTTTGAAGGGAGAAAAGGAATTAATGAGGTACAAATTTTGAAATAAAAAATTAATAATAGAAAAATATTGCAATTAAAAATTAAAGACACAGACACACACAATTGCATAGATGATGCTATATCCTAGGTGTGTTTTGTTGTTAGTGTTGAAAGTGTTTTGACAGATTAGAGAAAAAAATGGGGGGGGTAGTAAATCATTTGAGAATTTGAAAAAGTGAATACACTGAAGTAGACTAAAATAAGATGATGATGGTAAAACAGAATTTGAAAAATATACAGAAAAGTTAAAATGTAGTAGTAAAAAATTAAAAATATATTTAAAAAGAATTAAAAATAAATATGTATTTTTATTTTCTGTATTTAAGAAAAAATGAAAAAGAGAAAAAAGGATAAAAAAAAGAAACGAAATTTGTTTGAAATTTTTAAAAAGTGAATATACTGTAGTAGACTAAAAATAATATGATGGAAGTAAAATAGAATTTGAAAAATTTTACATAACAGCCAAAAATATAGTAATAAAAATTAAATGAAAATATTTTTAATAGAAATTGAAAGTAAAAATGAAGTTTTTCTCTCTCTGCATTCAAGAAAAAGAAAAGAAATGAGAAAGAGAAAAAGAAGAAAAAGAAAGAAAAAAAAGGAAATTGAGAATTTGAAAATGCGAGTACCCTATAGTAGACTACAAAAAATGATGGAAGTAAAGTAGAATTTGAAAAAATTTACACAAAATTAAAAAGTATAGTAATAAAAATTAAAGAAACATATATTCAATAAACATTGAAAATAAAAATGAATTTTTTCTGTTTCTGTATTCAAGAAAAATAAAAGAATTGTAAAAGAGAAAAAGAAAAAAAAAGAAAGAAAATTGAATAGATGAACCTGCTAACAGATTGAAGTAGGACTGAAATTCCTTTTTTTCCCTAGAAGTCAGTCTATGTAGCTGTTTATAGTCCATAAATTAAGCCAGCGGTGAGACTTGTGTTCTTGAAGAGCAAAGTTGGCCCAGTTGGGCAGCGCTCAGTGTAAGAACTCCACTCTCCACTAGATGGCGCTGCTAGCCTACTGGGGTGGATTGCTGTGGCATTTGTAGGTGCATATGCACATGCCCCGGAGTGGTGAAAATGGTGCCACCCAGCTATGCAGTCTGTTCTCCTGGATCAGTATTTGGGCACCCGCCCTCCGTCTTCAGCTCTTGTCCACTCCCTGCTTCTTCAGTCTCTGTGACCAGGCCCCAGGCAGCATCTCTCTCCCAAGTTTTCTCTCAGATGCAGCTGTTTTCCTGGGCCCCTTACTTCCGAAGGACTGGCTTTGACCATTCTGCCCCTCTGCAGGGGGGGTCTCACGAGCAATGGCTGAATGAGCAATGGCTGAATATCGGCTGCACCCAGGAATGCCTGCTGGACCCTGTTGTTGCTGGTGCCCTGAGACTGCGGCCAGGTGCCAGCCTGTCCCAGAAAAATGTTCATGAGACAGTGTAGCAGCAGCATTTCAGGGATTATGGAAAATCACAACATACATCTGGCTCCAGGCTTAACCCTCAATGACCTTTCCCCAGCACCAGTGAATGTGGCTGCCTTCTGGGGTTTGCTGGGACCAGGAGGCTTCAACAGTCTCTACCAAATGTCCTTCCAGCAGTGGAACCACTTTTCCCTGTGTCACCCGAGAACCTCCTGGACCCCGCTCTCTTCCTGGGGATTCACCTTTCCCACCAGAGCACCACCAGTTATCGAGCTGCGGAGTTGCAGCCTTTGCGCTCCCCTTGTTAACAATCTTAATGGAATTTAAACCCAATTCTCTCTCCTTTCTCCGTTTTTAGTTTAGTCCCTGCAGCTGTTTCCAATTTTCCACTGTCTCTCCAGCTGCTTTTGGGGAGGGGTACTTTTCCCGTAATCTCCCCCCCTCCCCAGAGTCCGTCCTTTCTCTGCCCACTAAAGCAGTTCCCTACCTTTCGGGGCTTCTTGCTCCCCAGGTTCAGCTCTCTGTGCTGCGTACCTGCTGAATTCTGTGCTTCAGGTTGTGCAGATTGTTGTGTTAATCCTCCAATCAGTTTTCTAGGTGTGTAGGATGGTTCAGTGTTGGTCTGGCTGTATTTTATGGATGTGAGACACACAAAAATTTCCATGCTGTTCTGCCATCTTGGCTCCTCATCTATTTTTTATTGTTCTTAATTTTAATTTACATCCAAGTTAGTTAGCATATAGTGCAATAATAATTTCAGGAGTACATTCCTTAATGTTCCTTACCCAATAAGCCCATACCCCCTCCCACAACACCTCCAGTAACCCTCTGTTCTCCATATTTAAGAGTCTTTTATGTTTTGTTTTCTTCCCTGTCGTTTATATTATTTTTGCTTCCCTACACTTATGTTCACCTGTTTTGTATCTTCAATTCCTCATATGAGTGAAGTAATATGATATTTGACTTTCTCTGACTAATTTTGCTTAACATAATACCCTCTAGCTCCATACATGTAGTTGCAAATGGCAAGATTTCATTCTTTTTGATTGCTGAGTAATACTCCATTTTGAATATATACCACATCTTCTTTATCTATTCACCATCGATGGACATTTGGGCTCTTTCCACACTTTGGCTATTGTTGATGGTAGTGCTATAAACATTGGGGTACATGTACCCCTTTGAAACAGTATACCTGTATGCTTTGGATAAATACCTCATAGCGCAATTGCTGGGTTATAGGGTAGTTCTATTTTTAATGTTTTGAGAGACCTCCATACTATTTTCCAGAGTGGCTTCACCAGTTTGCATTCCTACTTGCAGTGCAAAAGAGATCCTCTTTCTCCACATCCTCTCCAACATCTGTTGTTGCCTGAGTTGTTAACGTCAGCCCTTTTGACAGGTGTGAGGTGTTATCTTATTGTGGTTTTTATTTGTCTTTCCCTGATGATGAGTGATGTTGAGCATTTTTTCATGAGTCGGTTGGCCATCTGGATGTTTTTATATATATTATATATATATATGAAATTTATATATATATATTAAATTTATTGTCAAATAAATTTATTTATTGTCAAATAAGTTTATTGTCAAATTTGTTTGACAAATTTATTGTCAATAAATTTATTGCCAAATTTGTTTCCATACAACACCCAGTGCTTATCCCAACAGGTGCCCTCCTCAATGCCCATCACCCACTTTCTCCTCCCTCCCATCCCCATCAACCCCCAGTTTATTCTCAGTTTTTAAGAGTCTCTTATGGCTTGGCCCCTCCCTCTCTACCTTTTTTTTTTCCTTTCCCTGCCCCATAGTCTTCTATTAAGTTTCTCAGGATCCACATAAGAGTGAAAACATATGGTATTTCTCTTTCTCTGTATGACTTATTTCACTTAGCATAACACTCTCTAGTTCCATCCACGTTGCTAGCAAAGGCCATAATTCATTCTTTCTCATCGCCAAGTAGTTTCCATTGTATTTATAAACCACAATTTCTTTATCCATTCATCAGTTGATGGACATTTAGGCTCTTTCCATAATTTGGCTATTGTTGAAAGTGCTGCTATAAACATTGGGGTACAAGTGTCCCTATGTATCAGAACTCCTGTATCCCTTGGGTAAATTCCTAGTAGTGCTATTGTTGGGTTGTAGGGTAGTCCTATTTTTAATGTTTTGAGGAACCTCCACACTGTTTTCCAGAGCGGCTTCACCAATTTGCATTGCCACCAACAATGCAAAAGAGATTCTCTTTCTCTGGATCCTTGCCAACATCTGTTGTTGCCTGTGTTGTTAATGTTAGCCCTTCTGACAAGTGTGAGATGGTATCTTATTGTGGTTTTGATTTGTATTTCCCTGATGATGAGAGATGTTGAGCCTTTTTTCATGTGTCGGTTGGCCATCTGGAGGTCTTCTTTGGAGAAGTGTCTCTTCATATCTTTTGCCTATTCTTCACTGGATTATTTGTTTTCTTTGGGTGTTGAATTTGCTAAGTTCTTATAGATTTTGGACAATAACCCTTTATCTGATATGTCATGTGCAAATATCTTCTCCCATTCCATCAGTTACCTTTTAGTTTTGCTGAATGTGTCCTTCTCTGTGCAGAAGCTTTTTATTTTGATTAGGCCCTAATAGTTCATTTTTGCTTTTGTTTCCCTTGCCTCTGGAGAGATATTGAGCAAGAAGTTGGTGCAGCCAAGTTGAAAGAGGTTTTTGCCTGCTTTCTCCTCAAGGATTTTGATGGCTTCCTGTCTTACATTGAGTTCTTTCATCCATTTTGAGTTTATTTTTGTGTATGGTGTAAGAAAGTGGTCCAGGTTCATTTTTCTGCATGTCGCTGTCCAGTTTTCCCAACACAGCTTGCTGAAGAGACAGACTTTATTCCATTGGATATTCTTTCCTGCTTTGTCAAAGATTAGTTGGCCATACATTTATGGTCAATTTCTGGTTTCTCTATTCTGTTCCATTGATCTAAGTGTCTGTTCTTGTGCCAGTACTATACTGTCTTGATGATTACAGCTTTGCAATACAGCTTGTGTCCTGGGATTGTGATGCTTCCAGCTTTGGTTTTCTTTTTCAAGATTGCTTTG
The DNA here is from genome assembly GCF_022079265.1 of Lynx rufus. Lineage (NCBI taxonomy): Eukaryota > Metazoa > Chordata > Mammalia > Carnivora > Felidae > Lynx > Lynx rufus. The sequence goes on from NW_025814878.1 coordinate 145,213,900, forward strand.
GCTACTCAGGGTCTTTTCTGATTCCATACAAATTTGAGGATTGTATGTTATAGCTCTGTGAGGAATGCTGATGTTATTGTGATAGGTATTGCATTGAATATGTAGTTTTCTTTGGGTAGTATTTACATTTTAACAATATTTGTTCTTTCTATCCAGGAGCATGGAATCTTTTTTCATTTTTTGTGTCTTCTTCAATTTCTTTCATAAGCTTTCTATATTTTTCAGTGTATAGAGTTTTCAGCTCTTTGGTTAGATTTATTCCTAGGTATTTTATAGTTTTGGTGCAATTGTAAATGTGACTGATTCCTTGATTGGTCTTTCTGTTGTTTCATTATTGACATATAGGAATGCAACCGATTTCTGCGCACTGATTTTATATCCTGCAACTTAGCTTAATTCATGCATCAATTATAGCAGTTTTTTTCATGGAATTTTTTTTTAAAGATTTTCCATATAGAGTATCATGTCATCTGTGAAAAGTGAAAATTTGACCTTCTCCTGGCCAATTTGGGTGCCTTTTATTTCCTTGTGTTGTCTGATTGCTGAGACTAAGACTTCCAATACTATGTTGAATAAGAGTGGCGAGAGTGGACATCCCTGTCTTGTTTCTGACCTAAGGGGAAAGGTCTTAGTTTTTCCCCATTGAGGATGATATTAGTGTTGCATCACTCATATATGGCTTTTATCATCTCGAGGTATGATCCTTCTATCCCTACTTTCTTGAGAGTTTTTATCAAGAAAGGATGCTGTATTTTGTCAAATGCTTTCTCTGAATCTATTGAGAGGATCATATGGTTCTTGTCCTTCCTTTATTGATGTGATCATTAATGGTTTTGCAGATATTGAACCAGCCCTGCATCCTAGGTATAAGTCCCACTTGGTCATGGTGAATAATTTTTTAATGTATTGTTGGATCCATTTGGCTAATATCTTGTTGAGGACTTTTGCATCAATGTTCATCAGGGAAATTGGTCTATAGTTCTCCTTTTCAGTGGGGTCTCTGTCTGGGTTTGGAATCAAGGTAATGCTGGCTTCATAGAAAGAGTTTGGAAGTTGTCTTTCCCTTTTTATTTTTTGGAACTGCTTCAAGAGAATAGGTGTTAACTCTTTAATCGTTTGTTAGAATTCCCCTGGAAAGCCTTCAGGCCCTGGACTCCTGTTTTTTGCCAGATTTTTGATTACTGATTCAATTTCTTTACTGCTTATGGGTCTGTTCATTTTCTATTTCTTCCTTTTTAAGTTTTGGTAGTGTATATGTTTCTAGGAATTTGTCCATTTCTTCCAGATTGCCCAACTTATTGGCATATAATTACTCATAATATTCTGTTACTATTGTTTGTATCTCTTTAGTGTTGTTTGTGATCTCCTCTTACATTCTTGATTTTACTTATTTGGGTCCTTTCCTTTTTCTTTCTGATCAAACTGGTGAGGGGTTTATCAATTTTGTTAATTCTTTCAAAGAACCAATTCCTGGTTTAATTGATTTGTTCTACTGTTTGTGTTTTTTGTTTTTGTTTTGTTTTCTTCTTCTTTCTTCTTTCTTCTTCTTCTTCTTCTTCTTCTTCTTCTTCTTCTTCTTCTTCTTCTTCTTCTTGGTTTTGGCTCTAATCTTTATTATTTCCTGTCTTCTGCTGTTTTGGGGTTTTATTTGCTGGTGTTTTCCAGATCTTTAAGGTGTAAGATTTGATTGTGTGTCTGAGACCTTTCTTCCTTCTTTAGGAAGGCCTGGATTGCTATATTCTCTTATGACCTCTTATGACCACATTTGTTATGTCTGAGAGGTTTTTGTCTGTGGTGTTATCATTTCATTGGCTTCCATGTACTTATAAATTCCTCTTGAACTTCTTGGTTAGCCCATTCATTCTTTAGTAGGATGTTCTTTAGTCTCCAGGTATTTGTTATCTTTACAAATTTTTTCTTGTGGTTGATTTTGAGTTTCATAGCATTGTGTTCTAAAAATATGCACAGTATGATGTCAATATTTTTCTATTTGTAGGACTGATTTGTGTCCCAGTATATGATATACTCTGGAGAACCTTCCATGTGCACTGGAGTAGAATGTATGTTCTGCTACTTTAGGATGAAATGTCCTGAATATATCTGTTAAATCCATCTAGTCCAGTGTGTCATTCAAAGCCATTGTTTCTGTGTTTATTTTCTGTTTAGATGATCTGTCCATTGTTGTAAGTGGGGTATTGAAGTCTCCTACTATTATGGTATTGTTATCAATGAGTTTCTTTCTGTTTGTGATTAATTAATTTATATATTTGGGCGCTCCACATTTGGAGCATAAATATTTACAATTGTTAGGTCTTCTTGGTTCATAGACCCTTTAACTATGATGTAATGCCCTTCTTCATCTCGTTACTGTATTTATTATAAAGTCTAGTTTGTCTGATATAAATATGGCTACTCCAGCTTTCTTTTGTTGACCATTAGCATGATAGATGGTTCTCCATCCCCTTACTTTCAATTTGAAGCTGTGGTTAGGTCTAAAATGGGTGTCTTGCAAACAGCATATAGATGAATCTTGTTTTCTTATCCATTCTGTTACCCTATGTCTTTTGATTGGAGCATTGAGTCCATTGATGTTTATGGTGAGTACTGAAAGATATGAACTTATTGCCATTATGTTGCTTGTAGAGTTGGAGTTTCTGGTGGTGTTCTCTGGTCCTTTCTAATCTTTGTTGCTTTTTTTTTCTTTTTTCTTTTGTCTCCTCAGAGAGTCCCTCTTAAAATTTCTTGCAGGGCTGGCTTAGTGGTCACAAACTCTTTTAAGTTTTGTTTGTCTGGGAAACTTTGTCTCTCCTGAGTTCTCTAATTCTTAAATCGTGCTCTTTTGCCTTAGTCCCCCTCTTTTTTTCTGCTTCATAGGTATCCATAATTTTGTTCTGTATATCTCTAATTTGCTTCTCTGCCTCATCTATCCTTGTTGCCGTGGGATCCACATGAGATTGCAGCTCAGTTATAGCATTTTTTTTTATTTCATCATGACTAGCTTTTACTTTTTTTTTTTTTAATCTCCAGTGAAAGGGAGTTTAGTTTATTTTCACCCCCAGCTAGTATTCTTATCGTAATTCTAAATTCTGGTTCAGCCATCTTGCTTGTATCTCTGTTGTTTAAGTCCCTGAATTTCATTGCTTCCTCCTCTTTCTTTTGGAGTGAATTCCTTCATTTCATCATATTAAAGGAAGAAAGGAATTAATAAGGTTAAAAAAAATTAAAATAAAAAAATTAAAAACAACACACACAAAAAATCAAACAAATGATGCTATATCATTGGTGTATTTTGTCCTGGTTGTTGAAAGGAACTTAATTAGAGAAAAAAGGAAAAATAAAGTAAAACGTTTGAATATTTGAAAAAATGAATACAATGAAAGAAATAAAATGAAGTGACAAAAGTAAAATATAATTTTAGAAATTTACAAAAAGTACAAAATAAATAGAAAAAAATTAAAAATATTTTTAATAAATATTGAAAATAAAAATATTTTTTTTTGTATTCAAGAAAAAGAAAAGAAACAAAAAAGAAAAAAATTTAATAGATGGTCCAGTGAACAGTCCAAAATACGATAGAAATCACATCGGTTTCCCCTAGAAGTCAAACTATGAAGCACTTTATTGTCCATAAACTAATCAGGCGGTAAGACTTCTGTTCCTGAAGAGCGAGGTTGTCCCAGTTGGGCGGGGCTTAGTATAACAGGTCCATTCTCCACTAGATGGTGCTGCGTAGCTTACTGGGTTGGATTGTTGTGGCACTTGTAGGCATGTATGCGCATGCCCGGAAGGGGTGAAAATGGTGTCACCCAGCTACCCAGTTTCTAATATCGGAATTCTGTTCTTCTTGATCAGCAATTGCACACCCCTCCTTTGTCTCAACTTCTGTCCACTCCCTGCTTCCACACCGTCTGTGACCAAGCCATCAGCCTGCCAGGCGGCACCCCCCTTCTGAGTTTTATCTCAGATGTGGCTGTGTTTCCCAACCCCTCACTTGAGAGGGACTGTGGCTTTGACCCACTCAGATCCTCTGGGGGAGGGTGTCACCAAGCAATGGCTGGGTGCTGGCACGCCCCCAGGAACATTTGTGGGACTGTGCTGCCGCCGATGTCCAGAGACTGCAGCTGGGTACCAGCCCACCCCAGAAAATGTTCACATGATTGTGTAGCAGCAGCATTTCAGAGATTGTGGAAAATCACAACACACATCTGGCACCAGGCTTCACCCTTAACAACGTTGTTCCAGCACCAGTGAATGTGGTTGTTCTCCAGGGTCCACTGGGACCTTTGCCCCTGGGGAGGCTGCACAGCCCCTACCAAATGTCCTCCCAGCAAGGGAACCTCTTCTCCCTGTGTGGCCCAAGGACCCCCTGGACCTCACTCTCTGCTCCTGGGGATTCACCCTTACCACCAGAGCACTTCCAGGTATCAATCTGCAGAGTTTCAGACTCTGCACTCCCCCTATTTATAGTCTTAATGGAATTTAAACCCTCTCCTTTCTCCTTTCTCCCTTTTTTGTTCAGTCCCTGTGACTGTTTTCACTTTTCCACTTTCTCCAGTTGCTTTTGGGGGTCGGGGTGCTTTTACCATACTCTCCCTCCATCTCTGTCCTCTCTCCACAAGGAATAACAGCTCCCTGCCCTCCGTGGCTTCTCTCTCCCCCAGTTCACCTCTCTGCATCATGTACCTGCTGAATTCTGTGGTTCACGTTGTACAGATTGTTGTATTAACCCTCAAATCAGTTTTCTGGGTATGTAGGCTGGTTTAGTGTTGATCTGGCTGCATTTCAGGGATGCGAGATGCAAAAAAAAACAAAAACAAAAACAAAAAAACCTTCCATGCTCTTCCACCATCTTGGCCGCTCTTGTTGAATTTAATGGGGGTTCTCTGTGCTTTTTGGATTTTGATATCTATATTCTTTCCCATATTAGGGAAGTTTTTAGCTCTATTTTGCTCAAATAAACCTCATTTTTCTATGTCTTTGTCTTCTGGGACTCCTATGATACAAATATGATTCCATTTTAGTAAGTCACTGAGTTCACTTAGTCTACCTTTGTGATCCATTTGCTTTGTCTCTTCAGCTTCATTATTTTTCATAATTTTATCTTCTATATCACTAATTCATTCCTCTGCACTGTCCATCCTTTCTGTTTGGCATCATTTTGGATTTGAATCTTGACAGCATTTTATATTTTGGGGTGAGTAGATTTTATCTCTGCAGTAAGGGATTCTCTAATGTCTTCTGTACTTTCTTCATGCTAAGCTAGAATCATTACAATTGTTGTTTAAATTTATTTCTACACATCTTCCTTGTATCTGTATTGATTAAATAAATCCCTGGGCTGTGACTTCTTACTGTTCTTTCTTTTGGGGTGAATTCCCCCCTCTTGTAAAAAATAATATAAATATATGTAATAAAATTTTAAAAAATAAAAGAAACTACATTCAGGTGTGTTTTCGTCTGCTTTAAGAGAAGCTTGGTAGAAAAAAGATTAAAAATAAAAAAAATAATAAAGTAAAAAAGTAGCTCTTTCTGTATTCAAGAGAAAAAGAAAAACTAAAACAGAAACTGAAACAAATAAAAGAAGAAGAAACAAACAAAAAATAAAAAACCAAAGGGAGCTAAATCCTCTTTCCCCTAGAATCGAAGCTTTGCAGCACTCAGTAAACAATGCATGGAAGGGATTTGTGCTGATCTACTGGGGGAGGGGCCTGCTGCTCTGATTCTTAGGTGGACTTTCCCTAGTGGAGATGGGCCTGCAGGTCACGGGGTGGGGCTTGGTGAATCTGGTTCCTTCTGCACTTGGGGCACTGTTCAGTTCACTGGGGTCAATCATTTTTGGGCTAGGGGTGAAAATGGCTTCGCCTTGCTCTCTAGTCCCTGGAGCTAGAAGTCTGTGCCCTCAGGTGCACATGATTAATCACCTCTCTTGTGTCCCTGGTTTTTGTCAGACCCCCACATTTACCCTTTCTGTCTCCAGATGTTTGCTTGCCAGGTAATGCCACCCTCCTAGATTTCATCTCAGTTATGCTTGTGTTCCAAAACTCCAAACATCAGACTCCTGGCTGGGACCCATGCAGATACCCTGGCAGAGGGTTGGCTGTGCTGTCAGTACCGGCTTGTCCCAGCAAGCTGTCACGTGATGGTGCAGCAGAGGCGGTTCCCAGTTTATGGTAAATCACAAAACATAATGGGTGCCAGGGTTTGCTGCCCTCAGACTGTGTCTTTGTTCCTATACTGGTGCCCAGACTGGGCATCTCTATGGCACCCCCATCCATAAGCAGGTGCAGCTCTATGGCATTACAAAAGCAGGGATTTTGCCTACAGTGAGGCATATCACGTCTACCAAATGCACTCCAAGCAGGGCAATTGCTTCTCCCTGTGCAACCCTGGGGATCCTCAGACCACTGCCCATTCTTGGGCCTTTTCCCTTCTTCCTTGCTGGAGCACCACCAGATGCTGACCTCAGAAACTTCAGACTCTGTGCTCTGATGTTTATGGAAACCTGGAGGTATTGAAGCCCTGTCCTCTAACTCCCATCAAGTTTTCTGTGCAGTCCCCTGCATGTGTTTTCAGTCTTTTTTCTTCACTCTTACCTCACCTCTCCATGATCAAGGATACCTTCCCTCTTCAGTGCCCATGGCTCTTTTCTCCCACAAATTAACTCTCCACAGTTCTTACTTTCCATGTGCCATTTTTTTTCTGTTTGTAGATGGGCAGCTTTTTTCCCAAAGATTTCCAATTGATTTCTTGTGTGTTCAGAATGATTTGGTATTTATCTAGCTGTTCTGGGGAAGAGGCAACCTTAAGGTGGTGCTACTCCTTCTCCATCTTAGCCCACATCCAAAAATTAACACATTTAATTGAACTTTGTGTTTTTCAGTGGGTAAGACATCAATTAAGGTAGAGAAATAAGGCAACTCTCTAGGTGTGGTGTGTGCAGGAAAGAAAATATTTTCTTTAAAAAAATTATGGAATAGTCATAATTCTGTGGTTCATGAGCCATATCATTGTTCCATTTTTAATGAATTAAAATTAATATTATGAACATATTTAGCCTACAACTCAACTCGAGAACTGGGATTTGCTAATGGCTTAAAGCAACCTCTCTGCCTTATGCTCTCTCAAGTTCCTATGTGACCCCCAGAGAAATCAAGATCTGGAATTTTGTGTTCATGACACATTTGTCTTGGAATATAATTTATATATTAACACACCCACATACATACAAAAATGCCTAAATAACATGTATTTTAAAATTTAGTTTATTTGAGGGGCATCCGAGTGGCTCAGTCAGTTAAGCACCAGACTTTATTTCAGGTAATGGGTTCGAGCCCTTCATCTGGCTCTGTGCTGATAGCTTAGAGCCTGGAGCCTGCTTTGGATTCTGTGTCTCCCTTTCTTTCTGCTCCTCCCCCACTTGCACACACTCTCTGTCTCTCAAAAATAAATAAACATTAAAAAATTAAAAACTTTTTAGTTTATTTGAACTTCCACAAATGGTGTCATATCTTATATGTGCTTTTGGTACTTTCCTTTTTTCACCTAACTTTTTGTCACTGAGATTATCCAAAAATCTCTTGTGTAACTGTGGTTCATTTATTACCATTATTGTATAATATTCTATTGTGTGAATATATTATAATTATTTTGTTTCTTCACTCGCTGACTGCCATTTTTACTGATTACAACTTGTGGTTTATATGAAAACCATTAGGATGAATAATTTTGTTTATGGCTCTTGGGACATGTATGCAAGAAGGTCTTTTGGATGTATGCATAGGACAAGAATTGCTAGTTATGGAATAAGCAAATTTGACAAGACATTTTCCCCTAGAGTGTTTCTATCAATTTATCTTACCCTAGCTTTGTATAAATTATTCCATTGATCTACATTTTCTCCAATGCCTGGTCCTGTGGACTTTTAAATCATTGCCAAATGAAAGATTATAAATGCTATTTAGCTGTGGCCTTATTTTCATTTCCCTAATAGCTACTAAGATTGACCACATCTTTATATACTTACTGCTATGTATAATTGTCTTTCTATAAAAAACCCATTTGTAGATTCTGATAAGTGTTCTATGGCACTGCTTTTCTTTTTTTCTTATTAATTTATAGGAGTACTTATAATTCCTTTTAACTCCCTGTTGTTTGGGCACCCTGCAATTTCCTGTTTGTTTCTTGGCGTTTTACTATAAAAAAAGTCTTTGCTGATCAGAATTTTTTTAAAATTTCTAATTAAAAGATTCTATCACGTTTAGAAAACACGTGTTTAAGAAATTCTTCTCTTTTCCAAAGTCAGAAAGATATTAACGTATAATTTTCTATAAAAGCCTTAAAGTCTTAACATAAATACCTCTGGAATTAATTTACGTGTATGGTAGAGCGTGGGTACCCAAATTTGGTTTTTCCATATATGTGACCAAATTCCAGTTTAATTTATTGAAATATTTTTTCTTTCCCCAGTGATGCCATCATATCTCTTGAATATATCAAAGTCCTGCATATGTGTGTGTGTGCATGAGGGTGCTGGTACGTTTCCAGGCTTGAATTCTGTTCTACTGCTCAGTATTTTCCTCCATCAGTGCCACCTAGTGTCAGTTATTATATGTTTATTATAAATCTTGATATCTGGTAGGGCAGGAGATTTTACCTGGATATTCTTCTTTGGAAGTGTCTTGCCATTCCTCTTTTTTTTTTAAGTTGAGCTATAATAGATATATCAGTTTCAAGTGCACAACATAATAATTCAATGTTTGTATATCTTGCAAGATGGTGATCGCCACAATAAGTCTAGTTTATATCCATCACCATACATAGTTACAAAATAATTTTTATTTCTTGTGATGAGGACCTTTAAGATCAACTTCTTGAGCAATGTTCAAATATACAGTACAGTATTAACTACTGTATATCACCATGTTGGATCTTAGATCCCAACGAGTTAATTGTTTTATAACAATTTTTGACCCCCTTCACCTACTTCACCCCCCCACTTCTGTCAACCATTACTCTGTTCTCTGTGTATATAAGCTTGTTATTTATTTATTTATTTATTTATTTATTTATTTATTTATTTAAGATTTCACACATAGGTGTGGTCATATGGTATTTGTCTTCTATGTCTGACTTATTGAACTTAGCATAACATCCCCAAGATCCACCATGTATTCACAAGTGGTAAAAGTTCATCCTTTCTTATGGCTGAATAATAATCTATGGAACATGTAATACCACATTTTATTTATCAATGGACATTTACTTCTTGGCTGTATTGGTAAATTATGCTGCAATGAACACGGGGTGCATATATGTTTTCAAATTAGTGTTTTTGCTTTCTTTAGATAAATACCGAGAGGTGGAATTGCTGGATTATGTGGTAGTTCTATTTTTTTTGACTTCAATATTTTTTTAATGTTTATTTACTTAGAGAGAGAGAGAGAAAGAGAAAGAGAAAACAAGACAGGAAGGGGAGAGAGAGAGAGAGAGAGAGAGAGAGAGAGAGAGAGAGAGAGAAAGAGAGGAAGGGGGAGAGAGAGAATTCCAAGCGGGTTCTGCGGTAAGCCCAATGTGAGGCTCAATCCCATGACCATGGGATCATGACCTGAGCTGAAATCAAGAGTTGGATGCTTAACTGGCTAAGTCACTCAGGCCTTCCAGTAGTTTTTTAATTTATATTTCAGTAAGTTAACATACATTGCAATATTGGTTTCAGAAGTAGAATTCAGTGATTCACTTACAACACCTAGTGCTCATCATAGAAAGTGCCCTTCTTTATACCTATTACCCATCTCGCCCACGTCCCACCCACCTCCCTCCATCAACCCTCAGTTTGTTCTCTACTTTTAAGAGGTTCTTGTAGTTTGTGTCCCGTTATTCTCTTCCCCCCTTATCATGTGTTCATCTGTTTTGTTTTTTTTTTTTAATTACATATGAGTGAAATCGTATGGTATTTGTGTTTCTCTGAGACTTATTTTGCTTAGCATAATACATTCTAGCTCCATCCACATCATTGCAAATGGCAATAGTTCATTTTCTGATGACTGAGTAATATTCCATTGTATATATATACACCTCATCTTCTTTATTCATTCATCAGTCGATGAACATTTGGACTCACTTCATAGTTTCACTATTGTTGATAATGCTGCTATAAACTTTGGGGTGCATGTACCCCTTTAACTCTGTATTTTTGTATCCTTTGTGTAAATACCTAATAGTGCAATTACTGGATCATAGGGTAATTCTATTTTTAGTTTTTTGAGAAACCTCTGTACTATTCTCCGTCCAGAGTGGCTGCAGCAGTTTACATTCCGACCAGCAGTGAAAGAGTGCGCCCCTTTCTCTGCATCCTTGCCAACATCCGTTGTTTCCTGTATTGTTAATTTTAGCCATTCTGACAAGTGTGAGGTGATATGTTATCACGATTTTGATTTGTATTTCTCTAATGATGAGTAATGTTGAACATCTTTTCATTTGTCTGTTAGCCATCTCCATGTCTTCTTTGAAAAATATCTACTCTTGTCTGTGCCCATTTCTTTTTTTTAAAATGTTTTTATTTATTTTTGGGAGAGCGAGAGCAAGTGTGTGCAAGAAGGAGAGGGGCAGAGAGAGAGGGAGACACAGATTCTGAGGCAGGCTCCAGGCTCTGAGCCATCAGCACAGAGCCTGACATGGGGCTCAAACCTATGAACCACGAGATCATGACCTGAGCCGAAGTTGGACGCCCAACTAACTGAGCGACCCAGGCACCCCTATGCCCATTTCTTAACTGGATTACTTGTCATTTTCTTTTTTTTTTTTCTGTATAGTATAGAAGGAAATGTTTCTTTTTTTTTAATATATGAAATTTATTGTCAAATTGGTTTACATACAACACCCAGTGCTCATCCCAAAAGGTGCCCTCCTCAACACCCATCACCCACCCTCTCCTCCATCCCACCCCCCATCAACCCTCAGTTTGTTCTCAGTTTTTAAGAGTCTCTTATGCTTTGGCTCTCTCCCACTCTAACCTCTTTTTTTTTCCTTCCCCTCCCCCATGGGTTCCTGTTAAGTTTCTCAGGATCCACATAAGAGTGAAACCATATGCTATCTGTCTTTCTCTGTATGGCTTATTTCACTTAGCATCACACTCTCCAGTTCCATCCACGTTGCTACAAAAGGCCATATTTCATTCTTTCTCATTGCCACGTAGTACTCCATTGTGTATATAAACCACAATTTCTTTATCCATTCATCAGTTGATGGACATTTAGGCTCTTTCCATAATTTGGCTATTGTTGAGAGTGCTGCTATAAACATTGGGGTACAAGTGCCCCTATGCATCAGTACTCCTGTATCCCTTGGATAAATTCCTAGCATTGTTATTGCTGGGTCATAGGGTAGGTCTATTTTTAATTTTCTGAGGAACCTCCACACTGCTTTCCAGAGCAGCTGCACCAGTTTGCATTCCCACCAACAGTGCAAGAGGGTTCCCGTTTCTCCACATCCTCTCCAGCATCTATAGTCTCCTGATTTGTTCATTTTGGCCACTCTGACTGGTGTGAGGTGATACCTGAGTGTGGTTTTGATTTGTATTTCCCTGATAAGGAGCGACGCTGAACATCTTTTCATGTGCCTGTTGACCATCCGGATGTCTTCTTTAGGGAAGTGTCTATTCATGTTTTCTGCCCATTTCTTCACTGGGTTATTTGTTTTTCGGGTGTGGAGTTTGGTGAGCTCTTTATAGATTTTGGATACTAGCCCTTTGTCCGATATGTCATTTGCAACTATCTTTTCCCATTCCGTTGGTTGCCTTTTAGTTTTGTTGGTTGTTTCCTTTGCTGTGCAGAAGCTTTTTATCTTCATAAGGTCCCAGTAATTCACTTTTGCTTTTAATTCCCTTGCCTTTGGGGATGTGTCGAGTAAGAGATTGCTACGGCTGAGGTCAGGGAGGTCTTTTCCTGCTTTCTCCTCTAAGGTTTTGATGGTTTCCTGTCTCACATTCAGGTCCTTTATCCATTTTGAGTTTATTTTTGTGAATGGTGTGAGAAAGTGGTCTAGTTTCAACCTTCTGCATGTTGCTGTCCAGTTCTCCCAGCACCATTTGTTAAAGAGGCTGTCTTTTTTCCATTGGATGTTCTTTCCTGCTTTGTCAAAGATGAGTTGGCCATACGTTTTTGGGTCTAGTTTTGGGGTTTCTATTCTATTCCATTGGTCTATGTGTCTGTTTTTGTGCCAATACCATGCTGTCTTGATGATGACAGCTTTGTAGTAGAGGCTAAAGTCTGGGATTGTCATGCCTCCTGCTTTGGTCTTCTTCAAAATTACTTTGGATATTGGGGGACTTTTGTGGTTCCATATGAATTTTAGGATTTCTTATTCTAGTTTCGAGAAGAATGCTGGTGCAATTTTGATTGGGATTGCATTGAATGTGTAGATAGCTTTGGGTAGTATTGACATTTTGACAATATTTATTTTTCCAATCCATGAGCAGGGAATGTCTTTCCATTTCTTTAAATCTTCTTCAATTACCTTCATAAGCTTTCTATAGTTTTCAGCATACAGATCCTTTAGATCTTTGGTTAGATTTATTCCTAGGTATTTTATGCTTCTTGGTGCAATTGTGAATGGGATCAGTTTCTTTATTTGTCTTTTTGTTGCTTCATTGTTAGTGTATAAGTATGCAACTGATTTCTGTACATTGATTTTGTATCCTGCGACTTTGCTGAATTCATATATCAGTTCTAGCAGACTTTTGGTGGAGTCTGTCGGATTTTCCATGTATAATATCATGTCATCTGCAAAAAGCGAAAGCTTGACTTCCTCTTTGCCCATTTTGATGCCTTTGATTTCCTTTTGGTGTCTGACTGCTGATGCTAGAACTTCCAGCACTATGTTAAACAACAGCGGTGAGAGTGGGCATCCCTGTCGTGTTCCTGATCTCAGGGAAAAAGCTCTCAGTTTTTCCCCATTGAGGATGATGTTAGCTGTGGGCTTTTCATAAATGGCTTTTATGATCTTTAAGTATGTTCCTTCTATCCCGACTTTCTCAAGGGTTTTTATTAAGAAACGGTGCTGGATTTTGTCAAAGGCCTTTTCTGCATCGATTGACAGGATCATATGGTTCTTCTCTTTTTTTTTGTTAATGTGGTGTATCATGTTGATTGATTTGCGAATGTTGAACCAGCCCTGCATCCCAGGAATGAATCCCACTTGATCATGGTGAATAATTCTTTTTATATGTCGTTGAATTCGATTTGCTAGTATCTTATTGAGAATGTTTGCATCCATATTCATCAGGGATATTGGCCTGTAGTTCTCTTTTTTTACTGGGTCTCTGTCTGGTTTAGGAATCAAAGTAATACTGGCTTCATAGAATGAGTCTGGAAGTTTTCCTTCCCTTTCTATTTCTTGGAATAGCTTGAGAAGGATAGGTATTATCTCTGCTTTAAACGTCTGGTAGAACTCCCCTGGGAAGCCATCTGGTCCTGGACTCTTATTTGTTGGGAGATTTTTGATAACCGATTCAATTTCTTCGCTGGTTATGGGTCTGTTCAAGCTTTCTATTTCCTCCTGATTGAGTTTTGGAAGAGTGTGGGTGTTCAGGAATTTGTCCATTTCTTCCAGGTTGTCCAATTTGTTGGCATATAATTTTTCATAGTATTCCCTGATAATTGTTTGTATCTCTGAGGGATTGGTTGTAATAATTCCATTTTCATTCATGATTTTATCTATTTGGGTCCTCTCCTTTTCTTTTTGAGAAGCCTGGCTAGAGGTTTGTCAATTTTGTTTATTTTTTCAAAAAACCAACTCTTGGTTTCGTTGATCTGCTCTACAGTTTTTTTAGATTCTATATTGTTTATTTCTGCTCTGATCTTTATTATTTCTCTTCTTCTGCTGGGTTTGGGGTGTCTTTGCTGTTCTGCTTCTATTTCCTTTAGGTGTGCTGTTAGATTTTGTATTTGGGATTTTTCTTGTTTCTTGAGATAGGCCTGGATTGCAATGTATTTTCCTCTCAGGACTGCCTTCGCTGCATCCCAAAGCGTTTGGATTGTTGTATTTTCATTTTCGTTTGTTTCCATATATTTTTTGATTTCTTCTCTAATTGCCTGGTTGACCCACTCATTCGTTAGTAGGGTGTTCTTTAACCTCCATGCTTTTGGAGGTTTTCCAGACTTTTTCCTGTGGTTGAGTTCAAGCTTCATAGCATTGTGGTCTGAAAGTATGCATGGTATAATTTCAATTCTTGTAAACTTATGAAGGGCTGTTTTGTGACCCAGTATATGATCTATCTTGGAGAATGTTCCATGTGCACTCGAGAAGAAAGTATATTCTGTTGCTTTGGGATGCAGCGTTCTAAATATATCTGTCAAGTCCATCTGATCCAATGTCTCATTCAGGGCCCTTGTTTCTTTACTGACCATGTGTCTAGATGATCTATCCATTTCTGTAAGTGGGGTGTTAAAGTCCCCTGCAATTACCACATTCTTATCAATAAGGTTGCTTATGTTTATGAGTAATTGTTTTATATATTTGGCGGCTCCGGTATTCGGCGCATAGACATTTATAATTGTTAGCTCTTCCTGATGGATAGACCCTGTAACTATTATATAATGTCCCTCTTCATCTCTTGTTACAGCCTTTAATTTAAAGTCTAGTTTGTCTGATATAAGTATGGCCACTCCAGCTTTCTTTTGGCTTCCAGTAGCATGATAAATAGTTCTCCATCCCCTCACTCTCAATCTAAAGGTGTCCTCAGGTCTAAAATGAGTCTCTTGTAGACAGCAAATAGATGGGTCTTGTTTTTTTATCCATTCTGATACCCTATGTCTTTTGGTTGGCGCATTTAATCCATTTACATTCAGTGTTATTATAGAAAGATACGGGTTTAGAGTCATTGTGATGTCTGTATGCTTTATGCTTGTGGTGATGTCTCTGGTACTTTGTCTCACAGGGTCCCCCTTAGGATCTCTTGTAGGGCTGGTTTAGTGGTGACAAATCCCTTCAGTTTTTGTTTGTTTGGGAAGACCTTTATCTCTCCTTCTATTCTAAATGACAGACTTTCTGGATAAAGGCTTCTCGGCTGCATATTTTTTCTGTCTAGCACACTGAAAATCTCGTGCCAATTCTTTCTGGCCTGCCAAGTTTCAAAAGAGAGATCAGTCACGAGTCTTATAGGTCTCCCTTTATATGTGAGGGCATGTTTACCCCTTGCTGCTTTCAGAATTTTCTCTTCATCCTTGTATTTTGCCAGTTTCACTATGATATGTCGTGTAGAAGATCGATTCAAGTTACGTCTGAAGGGAGTTCTCTGTGCCTCTTGGATTTCAATGCCTTTTTCCTTCCCCAGTTCAGGGAAGTTCTCAGCTATAATTTCTTCAAGTACCCCTTCAGCACCTTTCCCTCTCTCTTCCTCCTCTGGGATACCAATTATGCGTATATTATTTCTTTTTAGCGTATCACTTAGTTCTCTAATTTTCCCCTCATACTCCTGGATTTTTTTATCTTTCTTTCTCTCAGCTTCCTCTTTTTCCATAACTTTATCTTCTAGTTCACCTATTCTCTCTTCTGCCTCTTCTATCCGAGCTGTCGTCGTTTCCATTTTGTTTTGCATTTCGTTTAAAGCGCTTTTCAGCTCCTCGTGACTGTTCCTTAGTCCCTTGATCTCCGTAGCAAGAGATTCTCTGCTGTCCTCTATACTGTTTTCAAGCCCAGCGATTAATTTTATGACTATTATTCTAAATTCACTTTCTGTTATATTATTTAAATCCTTTTTGATCAGCTCATTGGCTGTTGTTATTTCCTGGAGATTCTTCTGAGGGGAATTCTTCCGCTTGGTCATTTTGGATAGTCCCTGGTGTGGTGAGGACCTGCAGGGCACTTCCCCTGTGCTGTGGTATATAACTGGAGTTGGTGGGTGGGGCCGCAGTCCGACCTGATGTCTTCCCCCAGCCCACCGCTGGGGCCACAGTCAGACTGGTGTGTGCCTTCTCTTCCCCTCTCCTAGGGGCGGGATTCACTGTGGGGTGGCGTGGCCCGTCTGGGCTACTTGCACACTGCCAGGCTTGTGATGCTGGGGATCTGGTGTATTAGCTCTGGTGGGTAGGCAAGGTGCACAGCGGCAGGGGGGGCAGGCTTAGCTCGCTTCTCCTTAGGTGATCCACTTCAGGAGGGGCCCTGTGGCAGCCGGAGGGAGTCAGATCCGCTGCAGGAGGTTTGGCTCCGCAGAAGCACAGAGTTGGGTGTTTGCGCGGAGTGAGCAATTTCCCTGGCAGGAAACGGTTCCCTTTGGGATTTTGGCTGGGGGATGGGCGGGGGAGATAGCGCTGGCCAGCGCCTTTGTTCCCAACCAAACTGAGCTCTGTCGTCTGGGGGCTCCGCAGCTCTCCCTCCCTTTGTCCTCCAGCCTTCCCGCTTTCCGAGCAGAGCTGTTAACTTATGACCTCCCAGACGCTAAGTCGCGCTTGCTGTCGGAACACAGTCCGTCGGGCCCCTCCGCTTTTGCAAGCTGGACTCGGGGACTCTGCTTGGCCGGTGAGCCGCCCCTCCGCCCCGGCTCCCTCCCGCCAGTCCGTGGAGCGCGCACCGCCTCGCCGCCCTTCCTACCCTCTTCCGTGGGCCTCTCGTCTGCGCTTGGCTCCGGCGACTCCGTTCTGCTCATCCTCTGGCGGTTTTCTGGGTTATTTAGGCAGGTGTAGGTGGAATCTAAGTGATCAGCAGGATGCGCGGTGAGCCCAGCGTCCTCCTACGCCGCCATCTTCCAGAAATCCACTCTACTTGTCATTTTCTTTTCTGAATGATAGCCTTTCTGGATAGAGTATTTTTGGCTGCACATTTCCCCCATTAGACACACTGAACATATCAGGCCACTCCATTCTGACCCACCAAGTTTCTGTGGACAGATCTTCAGCCAGCCTCATAGGTCTTCCCTTGTAAGTTAGGGACTTCTTTTTTCTTGCTGAATTTAAGACTTTTACTTTTTTTGTGATATTTTGCAAATTTAACTACATTATATTTTGGTGTTGGCCTGCTTTTGTTGATTTTGAGGAGAGTTGTCTGTGCCTCTTGGATTTTGATGTCTGTTTCCTTCCTCATATTAGAGAAGTTTTCAGGTATAATTTGCTCAAATAAACCATCTTCCCCTTTTTATGTCTCTTCATCTCGGGGACTCCTATAATGCAAATGTTATTATGATTTAAGGAGTCACTGAGTTCCCTAAGTCTACATTCATGATCCTATGCTTTTCCTCTTCTTTTCAGTTTCGCTGTTTTCCATTTTACCTTTTTTTACATTGATTCATTCCTCTGTTTCATCGCTTCTTGTGGTCATTACCTGCAGTCGGTTTTGCATCTTGCTTGTAGTATATATATATATATTTTTTGGGCCTGACTAGTTTTTAGTTCTTTTATCTCTCAAGCAAGAGACTCCATATATTCTTCTATACTTTTTCCTTATGATTGTTGTTTTAAAATCTGGTTCAGGCATATTACATCTATTTGGGTAGATCCCTGGCCATGATCTCTTCTTGTTCTTTGTTTAGGGGTGAATTCCTCCATCTTGTCATTTTGTGTGGATCACTTTTTGTGTGTGTGTGCCAAGAAAACCTGTTATATTTTCTGCTCCGGAGAGTAACGGTTATATTAAGAAGGGGCCCTTGCTGTCCAGGTGCCTCAGGACTTGCCTTAGAGTATGCACTCTGCTCTTGTGTTTTGGCTGCTCTTTCCCTCAGGTCAGTCCTCTGTCTGCAGAGTTTTCCTTGCCTGCAATGGGGAGCATTGGGACCTGGTCCAATGTGTGGCATTTTTGCTGTGTGTGTTTTGGTTTGCTTGTTAAAGTAAGACTATCCTATTTCCACCAAAGCTGAAGCTTTGCAGCCCCCTATGATCAGCAGACTTGGTACGAGCAAGGGGTTTTTGCTGGTATTCTAGGGGAGATGCTAACTCTGTTGGTCTTTAGGCTGACTTGCCCTAGTAAAGATACACATGCAGGGCACGGGATGAGGGGAGCGCAGCTTTGTGTGTTCCAGCCTCCACTGGGGGAGCTGTGTTGCTCACTGAAGTCTCTCAGTGTTGATGGGTGGAGGGAAAATGGTGTTGCCTGGCTCTCTCATTCTCTCCCCACCCAGGAGGTAGTTTGTGCTAACACTGTTCAGGAAACCCTCACAGAAGAGTGAACAATCTCTCTTCTTGTGTCCCCAGCTTTGGTCAAATTCCTGCCTTCACCTGTCTGTTTCCAAGCTGTCTGCTTACCAGGTGGCCCTGTACTCCTCTGTTTTACATCAGGCATTTGGCTGGGTTTCAAGACTCCAAATTTTAGAGAACCTGAGCAGCATAGACTGGCATTTGGGGAGGGTCTCGCCACACAGTGGCTTGTGCCTACATGTCCCAGAAAAGCAGTCATAGGATCATGCAGGGGCTTAGAGTGTATGGTAAAGTGCAGCAAACAAGCCAGAACCAAGGTTTGCTGTCCTCAGCAGGTGTCTCTGTTCTTATTCTATTGAATAGAACAACACATTGCTGCCTGCCAGCTCTTCTGTCCCCTGAAAGGCTATGCCACCTCTCCCAAATGCACTCGGAGAAGGAGGTCTTTGTCTTCCAGTATGACGCAGGGGATCCTCAAACCACACTGTACATTCCCGTGCCTCTGTTCTGCTTGCCACAGGAGCACTACTAAGCCCACCAGGTATGAAACTGGCGACTGTGCAGCCTTCTAAAACTGCAGACTTTGAACTCCACTGATTATGAAAACTTATGGTAGTCAGCCCCTCTTCTTTTCCCATTTAACAGTTTTGGGGAAGAGTTTTCCTTGTGCCATTCTCTGCATGCTACTTCTCTCTCTCTCCTCTCTCCTCTCTCTGTGATCAGGGCCTATTCCCCTTTGCCACACCCAATTCTTTTCTCCCCAGAATCACTTCTGCTCATGTCTTACCTTCCATGACATGGCTTATTTTCTAGCGCTAGTTCTGCAGCTTGTTCTCTCAGCATTCAGATTGATTTATTGGGTATTTGGAATGATTTATCTAGCTGTGTTTGAGGGACGAGTCAAGCATAGGATGCTCCTCCTGCTCTGCCATCTTAACTCCTCCTCCCATTTCCCTTTTTAAATGTGACTACCAGAAAACTTAAATACACATGTGGCTTGCATTTGCTTTTACATGATTATCTCTGTTGGATATTGTGCATATGGAACAATTTGCTTGCTTTTTTCTTTCATGACATTGACTTTTCAAAGAGTCCAGGCAGATTGTTGTATGGAACATCCTACATTCTGAATGATCACTTTTATTTTATTGTTTTACTTATATCATTTTATTATATTCATAGAAATATATCAATGAAGCCCTGGGATTAGTCCTCTACAAAGGACACATTTGTTCTATAAAGCATGATTTATTTTTCTTTCTTAAAGCTTTTGAGATGTAATGGAGAAAGGTTTCATATATATAACGGAATATTTCTCAGCCATCAAAACAAATGAAGTCTTGCCATTTGCAATGACATGAGCCATCTTGACTGCTCAGTGTGATAAATGTAGTTTTCATCTATCACCAAAAAAGTTTTTACAATATTTTTGACTATATTCCCTATGCTCTGCTTTTCAGTGCCATGACTTATTTATTTTATAACTGGAAGCTTGTATCTCTTAATCCTCTTCACCCATTTTGCCCATCTTCTTACCTCCCTGCCTTCTGTCAACTGTCAGTCTGTTCTGTATTTAGGAGCCTGTTTTTATTTTTTGTTTGTTTATTCATTTGTTTTGTTTTTCAGATTACACATATGGTATTTGTTTTTGGGTGCATGGTTTATTTCACTGATGACAATACCCGCTAGTTCCATCTATGTTGTGAATGAGAAGGTTTCATTTTTTAAATGGCTGAGTAATATTCCATTGTGTATATGTACCATACCTTCTTTTCCATTTATCTATTGCTGGACACTTGGATTGCTTTCATAATTTGGCTATTGTAAGTAAGGCTGCTATAAACATAGGAATGCATATATATTCTCAAATTAGTATTTTTGTTTTCTTTAGATAAATACCCAGAAGTAGATTTACAGGATCATCCATTATATCTATTTTTAACTTTTTGACGAGTTTATACTGTTTTCTATAGTAGCTGCACCAGTTTATATTTCCATCAGCAGAACATGAGGATTTACTTTTCTCCACATCCTTAGAAACACTTGTTATTTCTTATCTTGAGACTAGCTATTCTTACAGTTGTGAGGTGATATCTCATTGTGATTTTGATTTTGATTTCCATGATGATGAGTGATATTGGGCATCCTTTTACGTGTCTGTTGGCCATGAGTATCTTCTTTGGAAAAATGTCTACTCAGGTATTCTGCCTATTTTTTAAATGGATGTGTGTGTGTGTGTGTGTAGTTGTATAAGTTCTTTTAATATTTTGGTTATTAACTACTTATTGGATATATCATTTGCAAATATCTTCTACCATTAAGTAGGTTGTCTTTTTGTTTTCTTGATGGTTTCCTTCACTGGGAAAAAGCTGTCTAGTCACAATTGTTTATTTTTGTTGCTGTTGCCCTTGGCTGAGGAGGTAGATCTAGAAAAATACTGTTAAGGCTGATATCCGAGAGTTAACTGCCTATATTTTCTTTTAGCAGTTGTATGGTTTCAGGTCTTATATTAAGTAATTTAATCTATTTTGTCTTTCTTTTTGTATATGGTATGACAAATGACTCATTTCATTCTTTTCTACATAGCTATCCATTTTTCCCAGCACCATGTATTGAAGATTGTCTTTTCCCAATTGTATATTCTTGTCTCCTTTGTAGTAGATTAATTGGCCATATAATCATGGGTTTATTTCTAGGCTCTCTATCATATTCTATTTATCTATGTGTCTAGTTTTGTGCCAAGGACCATACTATTTTTATTACTGTAGCTTTGTGGTATAGTTTGAAACCTGGGATTATGATACCTCCAGGTTTGTTTTTCTTTCTCAAGATTATTTGACTATTCATGGTTTCTCATAGTTTCATATAAATTTAAAGATTCTTTGTTCTAGTTTTATGAGATTACATTGATAATATCATAGATATTACATTAAAAGTGTACATTACTTTAGATTATGGATGTTTGAACAATATTGATTCTTCCAATCCATGTGCATGGGATAACTGCCATTTGTTTGTGTTACTTTTAATTTATTTCACAAATGTATTACAGTTTTCAGAGTATATGTCTTTCAACTCCTTATTTAAATTTATTTCTAGAAATTTTTTCTTAGGATGTAATTGTAAATGGCATTGTTTTCTTAATCACTCTTTGTGCTAGAGCATTATTAATACATAGAAACAACAAATTGCTGTATATTAATTTTTTATCTTGAAATTTTCTGAATTCATTTATTATTTCTTATTTTTATTAAATAATGGCTATGATTTTTGCTTTATTTTGAAAAATTTTTATGTTTCATTTAGGTTGTTAGCATACATTGTAGTATTAGTTTCAGGTGTACAATACAGTGATTCAACACCCATATAAGATGCTATGCTCATTACAAGAAGTTCACTCCTTAATCTCTATTACCTATTTATTATTTCTAATAGTCTTTTTTAAATTGGGGATTTAGGGTTTTCTTTATTAAAACTTTAAATTCCAATATGGTTAACATACAGTGTTACATTAGTTTCAGATGTACAATATAATGATTCAACAATTCCATACATCAGCCAGTGCTCCTCATGGCAAGTACACTCCTTAATCCCTGACACTTATTTTACATATCTCCCCCTACCACATCAGCAGGTCACCATCAGTTTGTTCTTTATAGTTAAGGGCCTATTTCTTGGTTTCTCTCTCTCTTTATCTCTCCTTTTATTCTGCATCTTAGCCTTGCTGGATAGAATATCATTGGCTTTAGATTTTTCCCATTGAGCACTTTGAATATATCATGCCACTCCCTACTGGCTTGCAAAGTTTCTCCTAGAAAATGCTTTGATAGCCTAGAGGATTCCTTTGTATGTAACTATCTTCTTTTATATTGGTGCTTTTAAGTTTTTTCTTTATCACTATATTTTGCCACTTTAATTGTGATATGTCTTGGTATAGATCTACTGTTGTTGATTTTGTTGGGGTTTCTTTGTGCCTCCTGGATCTGGATGTCTGTTTCCTTCCTTAGATTAGGGAAGTTTTCAGCTATTATTTCTTTAAATAAATTTTCTGCTCCCTTTTCTCTCTTTTCTTCTTCAGGGACTCTTATGATATAAATATTATTACATTTGATGGAGTCACTTAGTTACCTATATCTATTCTTATTTTGTACAATTATTTTTCTCTATTTTGTTGAACTTTATTACTTTCCATTACTTTGTCTTCTATGTCATTAATTTGCTCCTCTGCTTCTTCCATCCTGCTGTTCATTTGGTCAAATGTGTTTCTCATTTTCATTTATTGAGCCCTGTATCTCTGCTGTTATTCTTTACCTTGTGTTTGTGACCTCACTCATGTCTTACACTCTTCTCAAGTCCAGTGTGTATCCTTATGATCATTACTCTAAATTCTCTATCAGGTATGTTACTTATATCTGTTTCATTTGACTGTCTGGTCATGGCCTTGTCCTGTCCTTTCATTTAGAACAAATTCCTCTGTATTCTCATTTTGTTAAGTCTCTGGGCTTGCTTTTCTGTGTTAGGAAAGTCAGCTATGAGTGCTGTTCTTGAGGGAATGGACTTAGGAAGATGAGGTCCTGTAGTGTCCTGCAGTGTTGTGTCCCTTGTTCCTCAGGGCCGGGCACTTCAGGGAGTCTTTAAAGTGTGCTTTGTCCACCCTCTGATCTGCTTGTGAAATGAAGCCTGTTGCCACTGTTGCTGGAACTGATGCCCTGTAAAACTCTCATGATGGGAGACATGGTGTCGACAGGGGTTTGGGCCAGTCTTCTGGGGGAGGGTGTTTGCCATGCTAGGAGTGAGGCAAATATGCCTGGGAAGGACAGTTCCACCAGAGCATGGGGGTTTGTTGGGATTTCTGTAAGCAAGTTAGGTAGGGACTGAAGGCACAATCCCACAATCCCACAGATGGCCCTGTGCTCATACTGAGGGACACGGGGAGGAAATGGTTCCTGTCAGTTTCCTTGTTCTTTGAGGTGTCTCTCTGTGAATGCTGCCTCTCTCGGGCATGCTGCAAAAGGAGCAAATAATCTCCCCACAGTGTGCCCCAGACTCTCTGCAAGTCTCTGTTTCCAAGATGTATGTCCTCAGGCTGTTTTCCCTGCCTTCTCTCCAAGAGTAGCCCCACTGCCTTTGGAGTCTCCCTGAACCCAACCTGTTGACTTTTACAACTACAGGGTTTAAGCTCCATGGGTTGCAAGACTTACACACCTGGCAATTTTAAAGTTATGCCCTGGGGCGCCTGGGTGGCGCAGTCGGTTAAGCGTCCGACTTCAGCCAGGTCACGATCTCGCGGTCCGTGAGTTCGAGCCCCGCGTCGGGCTCTGGGCTGATGGCTCAGAGCCTGGAGCCTGTTTCCGATTCTGTGTCTCCCTCTCTCTCTGCCCCTCCCCCGTTCATGCTCTGTCTCTCTCTGTCCCCCCAAAAAATAAATAAACGTTGAAAAAAAAATTTAAAGTTATGCCCTAAAAGGTAATCAAAAATTTAAAATAAAGGTGTAGAGTTTTCACCGTGGAAACCTGGGAACCAGAAGTTTTAAGGATGGGAGAGAAAACATCACTAATCCTTACAATGCATCTAGCCCCACCCAAATACTCCAGGTAGATGGAGTGGCTTACTTGACCTTGAAATCACAAAACAAGGGCATAGTAAATGTGAGGACTCTCACATGTAGAGGATTTCCTATCTCTGAAATGGTCAACTTACAGAGAAGGGAAATATTTTTTTTCTTCAACATATATATCCTCAGAGCTTGAATATATTTGCCAATAAAATAAAGTTTAAAAAATGTGGGAAAAACATGAATGCTAAATTTTTGTTTTTTGAAATAAGAGCATCAAGCCCCTTTGAAAAAATTACTATCTACTGTCACAATGATTCAATAAAAGAAGGAACATTATAAAACCAAAGAGCAAGAAGATAGTATGAAATAAAGAATAACACTTTGTAATGATTTCATTTAGGCAAAAATTTCATGTCATCCATTTCTTTTATCTAAGAACATTGAGAAAACATTACCCCCTCCTTTGACCCATCTATAGGTAGGAAATTAATTAAAACCTATAAAACATTAATTTTTGGTTTAGAGACTCGATGTCTCTCTATTCTCTGTAATAGTGGTTCTCAAACTTTAGCCTGATCACCTCTCATGTTTGTTAAAAAACATCAGTTGCTGGGGCCATCCTGTGTTTTGTTCAGTAGGTCTGAGGTGGGCCTAAGCATGTGTTTTCTGATAAATTGCTAAGTGATGTTGTTGATGCTGGTCCAAGGACCAACACTACCTTATAAGAAAAAGCCACAACTCCTTATCAGGCCATGAAGGGTAAAAGTTAAGTTTCTCTAACAGAGAAACCCCAAAATAAAGTGACTTCATTAATATAAGATAATTAGAAGATTTTTCTCTTGTAATAGTCTGGAAGCATTTCTCTACTGATGGGATGGTTCTGTTTCCATCTTATTGTTCCATTCTCTCTTAGGGTTTTTGGCAAAAATAGAAACCCTCCACATTCACAGTCCAGCCTGCAGGAACAGGAGGAAGGATGAGAGTAAATGGCTTCATATTTGAGAAGATAACCCAGGGGTTGCACACTTTGCTTTCCCAACATTGTGTTGGTGGAAGGCAGGCTCCGAAATGTGATATTTAGGATGGCGGCCCTGTGACCAATTAGAACTTAAGGAAGAAGGTGGAACAGGTATTGGTGGGCAGTTGGTCTACACCACAAAGACCCCACTGGTAGTGTCAGGTGGATGAAAGTGAATGTTATTTCCCATAAAAGTGGCAAGTCTGGGAAGAAAAAAAATCAGTGCCCAGTGTAATCCTACATTAAAATAAATTTCCATGAGAAATATTTTCTTAATATTTTGTACATATGTTTACTACTGTACTTAAACACTTTTCATAATTATATTCTTATTTATCTGTAGTTACAGATTAGTCTTGAAGGTTTTTCAAGTATATAAATTGAATTTTCTTTAAATGTCTGTATCTCTCACTTTCTACTTATTTACAAGGTATGTACCTTGGTACAAGGTAAACACCCAGTAAATGCTCTTTGCATAAATGCATAAATTCATCTTCTGTTGGTAAAAGTCAATATTATTTCTTTATCTCTCTTTCATGTAACTCATGAATTTGATGACCATTTTTCTACCCACAGTATTCTCTTTACTGCACTTTTTACATCTTTGTTTCTTAAAGTATAGATCAGAGGGTTAAGGGTGGGTGTGACGATTGTGTAAAAGAAAGTAAGGAATTTCCCCTCGTCTTGGGATGTGCTGTTCTGTGGCTTCATGTACATATAAATGATTGTTCCATAAAAAAGAGTTACTACTGTGAGGTGGGAACCACATGTATTAAGAACCTTACGCCACCTTGCCACTGACTTGATCTTCATGACAGCTTGAGTGATAACTGCATAGGAGATGAGAATTAGTGATAGAGGTACTAGAAGTAATATCACTCCAAGAGCAAAGACGATGGCCTCCATTACTTTTGAGTAGACACAAGCCATCTTGAGCAAGGCTGGCATCTCACAGAAAAAATTATCGACCTCCCTGTGCCCACATCTTGGCAACTTCAAAGTCAAGGAGCAAAGAATGAAGGCACTACCAAGACCACCTAACCAGGCCATGAGCACCATCTTCTGGCAAAGCTGAGGGTGCATTATTATTGTGTAGTAAAGAGGTTGACAAACAGCAGCATAGCGGTCATAGGCCATCACAGCCAAGAGAAGACATTCTGTCGCTCCCAAGTCAAGGGCAAAGAAGAATTGGAGCACACATCCTCCATAGGTAATAGACTTTGTTGGACCCCATAGATTAACCAACATCTGTGGGATGATGCTAGTTGCATAACAGAGATCCAGAAAAGACAAATTGGATAGGAAGAAATACATGGGAGTATGGAGCTGGCTGTCTAGGTTAGATACAAGAATGATGGTTGTGTTTCCTACCAGAGTCACAATATAGAAGAGGAAGACAATCCCAGAGATGATGTGTTCTAATTGGGGCCAATCAGAAAACCCCAGCAGGATGAAATCTGTTATTGAACTTCCATTGTTTGTGTCCATGGCTCTTTATGAAAGTCTAGGAGAGAATACCATGATAATAAAAAATAGTGTCTGCCTTAGGTAGAAATTAAATTCTCTCAAATTTTCCATGAGTATCCAAATTCACTTGTTGTGTGCTTTCTCCCATGAAGAACACTTCTTTTTTTTTTTATTAAATTTTTTTTTTCAACGTTTATTTATTTTTGGGACAGAGAGAGACAGAGCATGAACGGGGGAGGGGCAGAGAGAGAGGGAGACACAGAATGGGAAACAGGCTCCAGGCTCTGAGCCGTCAGCCCAGAGCCCGACGCGGGGCTCGAACTCACGGACCGCGAGATCGTGACCTGGCTGAAGTCGGACGCTTAACCGACTGCGCCACCCAGGCGCCCCAAGAACACTTCTTTTAACACCTCTGTGTCAGTGCTCAAAGACTCTCTCTGTAATCATAACCAGAGTGGTTCTGAAAATAATATGGTAGGGGTGCCTGGGTGGCTCACTTGGTTAGGTGTCTGACTTCAGGTCATGATCTCACAGCTTGAGAATTCAAGCCCTGCATCAGACTCTGTGATGACAAGTCAGAGCTTGGAGCCTGATTCAGATTCTGTGTCTACCTCTTTCTGCCCTTCTCCCACTCCTGTGCTATCTCTCTGTCTCTCTCTTTCTCAGAAATAAATGAACATTAAAAATAAAAAAATATATAAAAATAATATGGTAAACCCATTCACACCGAATTGCAAATCATTGGAAAGGCTTAATATGCCATTATACCTATGTTTCCATGTTTTCTGGGTAAGCAATAAATCCATAAATTTAATGATATAATTTAGGAATAGAACATAGTTTGAGTTGTTCCTTCTTTAAATCATGATGTAAGCATTACTTGATCATGACAAATTTTTCCCTTATCAAAGGAGAGAAGTTTGAGGTAAAACATTAAATGAGCAATTTTATTGTGACAAACTCCACCATTTGGTAGTAGAGTCACTTTCCATAATCACTTGCATATGTCTGCATTCCAGGCATTATCTTCACCCTCACCATCAATCGCCTCCTAATATTTCCCTCCTTTTCAACATTTCAGACACTGCTGTTCCTGTATCAATTTTGGACTTTTTCACTATTTAGTCCTTTTTTTTTTTGTGAATGTGTTTTTGTTGCCAAGAAAAAAAATCCTTCCTTTTAACCATTATTCACATGTACAGTGGCCTTGTATTTCTTAGAATATCTTTCATTACTGCTATTATACCTCTTAAATAGACTTACTGATTTGTTGCAGAGTTAAAAATTGAACTAATTCCAGAAACATTTGGTTACTACATACACACATCAACAACCTGTGTTAGCTCCTACTCACCGGGCCATTCAGCAGGATTGGCAGATAGGTAACTTGAACAAAAAGCAGTTCATTAAATAATCAGCAAGTTGTTTTTTCCTATGGAATTTACCAATATTATGAGTTGATCCTCTGGTTGCTTCAGAACTCTATAGGTAAAAATTCACTTCAATTCTGAAAGAATATAGAAAAGGGATAAAGTATACATACATTTCACTCTTTGAAAACTTTATCATATCATTAAATAGCTGGAATGTTCAATGACTGAATTAGCCCACTAATTTATTTTAATTTTTAATTTTTGGTTTATAATTTTTTCTGTAGATAATTTCTGACTGTGAACTTCAGAACTAATGTTTTTATATTCATAGTGTGTTTGGAACCAAGGAAAAATAATCTTTATTTGCAGATATTAAAACAAAATAAGCAAATTATATACAGTATATCATTTTACAAGCATTTTAGTTAGAACATAAAAATGTTATAATCATGATGAAGGAGCTGTTATTACCAAGTGGTAAGAAATAGGAATATATTTTTTCTCACTAGGAAATGGAAATTTAATTTAAATAATGAATGTGACATTTGTATATGGTAGGATATCACCTAAGTTGAGCATAAGGCTTAACTGCACAGAATGTAGACTCAGAGCTTAGTGTCAGTCAAATCCCAGCTTTAGTACTTGGAAGTAATGAGTCCTTGGACAGTTAGGTAACGTTTTTTTTTTATTTATTTTTTTAAAATTTATTTTTGAGACAGAGAGAGACAGAGAATGAGCAGGGGAGGGGCAGAGAGAGAGGGAGACACAGAATCTGAAGCAGATTCAGGCCTGTGCTGTCAGCACAGAATCCTACACAGGGCTCGAACTCACAGACTGAGATCATGACCTGAACTGAAGTCAGACGCTTAACCGACTGAGCCACCCAGGCGCCCCAGTTATATAATGTGTTTGTACACCAGCTTCTCTATATATTCAGCGAAAGTAATGATATTCAACAAAGGGAGGTTATTAGGACCAGTATTTGTGAAAAAACTAGCAACTGTGCTTGATTCATATTTAATTCTAAAATTTTAACATTGTATTCACCTACTCACAAATTATTATTATTTTATTTTTTCTTTACTCTCTTCATTTTTCCCACTGGTAATTTTACCATGATGGTCTAGACCTAAAATGGAATGCTTAAAATTTTCTGTTTGCATAGTTTTTAAATGCACAGACACACATGTACACAAAAGTACCCACAAACAATGTACATACTAAACTGATAAACTCCTAGGTAGAAGAGGAAAGGGGACTTAAGCTTCCCAAATGCCTTGATTACAAAATGCAGTCGGCTTTTCTTGACCACATCAGGTTGGGATAGTGTTGGAAATGAGAAGGCCATAGAATTTTAGAGTTGAAATAGACTCAGAAACCATTATCCAGTCTTTTGTCTTATGAAGGAGGTTTTCTACTGAATATTCACACAATTCCTGTTTTCATAGCTTCCTAACTGTCCTTTAACAAGGGCTCATACTTTCTCCTTATGTTGAGCTCAGAGATGCCTCTTTAACACCCAGGCACTGCCTGTTTTTATTTATTCTGGAAATAATATGGAATAGGTGAATTCAACATGGCTTCTTAAAAAACAGTTTTATTATAAAGTAAAACATAGATACAGAAAAAAGCAAAAACTCACTGAATTAAGGTGAATATTCCTATAACCAACATGCAGGTCAAGAAATAGAACCTTTCCAAGAAGCCCAGGAGCTTTTCTTTGTGTCTTGTCCCAATCATTACCCTTGTCTGTCCCCCAAAATATCCATTATCCTCATGTTTATAGTAATCACCTCCTTGTATTTTAATAGTGTGATTACCCAATCGTGCATCCCTAGACAATATTATTTAGTTTGGCTCATTAGAATTTTTTATATGTTGTTTTTTATATATTTTTTTATAGATGGTTGTCAGCTCTTACACTGTATGAAGTTTAATTACCATGCTTTTCTGGTTGCTATCCATTGGACTCACCATGGTTTATTAAATGCCTTCAATTAGTTGAGAAGTGAACACAGTATTGCATATGTGCTATATCATTGAAGAAAGCAGTGAGCATCCATGATGCACACACAGTTTCCAAAATATATATTAAGTAGGTTTAGCAGGTGAAAAACATTATTGGTTCAGTTTAAGCTTTGGGTCACATAAGGCCCAAGCTCTCCTTATTGAAAGTGTCAAGCCAGAAATTACACCTTATGTAATTTAATGTAGTGAATCAAAATATAGGACTTTTCATTTATGCTTGTAACCATTTTCCATATTGGTTTAATCCATGGTCTCAACTTTTAGCTCTTATTGTAATTTTAATTTAAAAGTCATTGTGATATTAAAAATGAGAGAGCACAAGTAGAAGAAACAGATGTTTAAAAAGAGGAGTGCTATGTTTTTACTGAAATACGTTTTCATTTTCCATGGTATGGATTTCAGTTTCTAATAGCATAGCATGAACTTACATTTAGTTTGTTCTGTAAAAGTTAAGACAAATGAAGCACACATATTTGAACATAATTTGAAGGTAATGATGTGGAGAGAAAACTAGAAATAAAATTGGAATGTATTTACATTTCAGGAGGGAAGGATTCACAGCTGTCATGTTCTTATGTAGCCCAAAGATACCCTTGTTCCCATAGTGATGAGCCTTCATTTCACAGGTAAACAGAAGGATTCTTGTTTGGAAGTTATTGAGTCCATGAAGTATGATGAGCCACCGCTTTCTTGTATTAACTTTACAACCACATTTGAGTTTAAATGCAACAGCTGAGCGAAGATTCAGTGAAGTCTTATTTAATGTGGATGTTGGAGAAAAACTAGATGTGGGACTGATGAAAAAGTTCATGAATCTGGTTTGTTAAATGTTTTTAATAGGATATTTCTAGTCTTTTAGTGAGGACTCCTGTGAGACATGTTTGTAGGTGGATCTCTGCCCAGTTAAACAAGGAGCGCCCTTCTCTGGTATATGTGTGCTCTAAGAAGTGTTTATGTAGGACATGAAGGCTAGGATGTGTACATGGTGTAGACCATGGGGACTAGTGCCCACAGAGGTAATTAACAAATCTTGAAATATGGTCAAAGGCTTATTCAAATAACTATTTTAAGAAAGGTTTCCTACAGACATTGGGTTTCATCTTGTATTTATTTTATTCTTTTTTAAAAAAAAATTTTTTTTTCAACGTTTATTTATTTTTGGGACAGAGAGAGACAGAGCATGAGCGGGGGAGGGGCAGAGAGAGAGGGAGACACAGAATCGGAAACAGGCTCCAGGCTCTGAGCCATCAGCCCAGAGCCTGACGCGGGGCTCAAACTCACGGACCGCGAGATCGTGACCTGGCTGAAGTCGGACGCTTAACCGACTGCGCCACCCAGGCGCCCCTATTCTTTAGATTTCCTCCATGGAAATTAATTTCAGAGATAAATTTATTTATGTATTAAATTCACTATTGAAGATTGTAAATCCTATTGATAATAACACATTTAATTGAACTTTTTTTAGTGGGTAAGACATCAATAAAGTTGAAGGAATATAGGCATTACCTAGGTTTTTTTTTTAACATGAAATTTATT